>NC_038044.1:17910143-19323893 GCF_002211085.1 Panicum hallii
TTTATTGATTCTGGTGAATTCGCGCCCAATATTGATGTCATGTAGGAAAGAGACTTGAGATATGAAAGATACCTGTATTGAACTTTGCGATTTCGATGTCTAACTTGGTCAGTTATACTCTTTCTGAACAACAGTTTATTCATCAGTTACTGGTTTCATTGATGAACATGCTTGCTAGTATATTTGATTTGATTCATCAATTTTTTGAAGCTATTGGTGAGCAGTTATAAGCTCCAGAATGAGTACACATTTCCTATATTGATATTCAGCATCATGGTTAGCTACAGTAGCGTTTTTGGACAATAATGCCTGGAATTCTCTCGATCGATGCTTGTGACCTTTACAACACAGTGGATTGACTATTGGAATCAGTAGCAACAGTGAATAGAGGATAAGTAGTCGTTGTCAGATATGGTGTTGGAATCTCCTCTCCATGACTCCATCCCTTGGGTTTGTGTTGGTAAGGTGTGTACCCTAACAGATGTTGACACTGGTAAAGTTGTGGACTCGTTGGCCCATGGCACATGCAAACCATTCATCTACCAAGTGGCCTTTATTTTACATATCCTCAATTCTTCAATAAGTTGGTCCAATTTCTGGTCGAGTGGTTAATGGAGACATGGCTTTAATACATTTCTCTGTGTTACTCTTTTAGTAGGTAACTAGATATTTTAGGTCAGTAAACTATGTATCGTCAGTACCCAGGTTCTGAATTTTCTGCTAGTTGCTTCATATATATGGCCTATCTCCTACAGAATCAACTGTGATCAAGGAAGTGCAAGATTTTACTTAGCTGTAGGTGCAGTTCAGACTTCATATATTATGACATGATGCCCCATCAGTCAATCCAGATTGATTTACAAAAATAAAAAACACAGTAGATTGATATAAACGGTGGCGTCTGTTCAGTGCTTTCAATGAAACATTGTTTCTACTATGACCAGAAGATATATTACTACCTCCAGCCATCTTTATATGACGTTTCGGCAACAAAAAAGAACTGCAAGTGAGCCAAACTGGCTGTCAGAAACATCATTTAGTACTAATTTTCTGTAATTTCGCATGGCTAGATTTTCTTGATTGAATCATGCTATCAGAATCACTAATCAAATGGGAAAATTGTGACGAGTCTGAGTGTGCCATTTTTATCTTTATTCCAGAAAGTCACACTCATATGGTTAGAGTTTAAATTAGGTGATTTGGTAGGCAGAACCCTTTGTTTCCATCAAGAATTATCAAATTCTATTGTTAGAGTGAGGATGATGGATCTACAACTGACTAAGATATGGTCAAACCGATTGTTCTATCTAAAGATAGCATGACTGTTTTGATAAGTTAAACTTGTGCAGGATTAAGCTTGTTGGGCAAGACAACGATCCATATAAACGAATTTTCCAAAAAAGATGTTTCTAAGTCAAATACATACAAGGCAGATTGATATTTGCCTCGTAAGGATTATATAGGCAGATTAACCATCATTGTGTACAATTATAAAACGCTAGTCAGGAAAAGGATTATCTAGGCTCCTCTTCCAAAAAGCAAGGTTTTAGAAACTCTTAGTCATTGCAGGATTCTTAAAGATAATAAGGCTTAGCTAGATCTCGAGAATAAGGCTTAGCTAGATCCGTACCGTTGCAAGTTCACTGGCTTTGAAATATACCACTGCAACTTTTCGAAATCTGAAATATATTCTTTCCATTTATTTTTGGGAAAATGCTGATATATCTCTATATGACCCTATCTCTAGTTCATTTTTTTGCTTAGTTTTATTGAATTTGTTGTTAAATAGGCAAGAGGCTTGCTTTCCTTAATAGTGTAATATACAATTTTTTTAAGCATGATCCATGCATAACTGAATTGTGTGAAAGTAATAATATGCAATTGACAAAGCTTTTATCTGTTATGCATTGATATGGCATTAAAGGTTCAAAAATCTCATTAACCTTCCAGTTGATGCGGGATATTGGCCATATTCATCTCTGTAGTCCATTCAAGCATGCTAGCCACACAACTACTGCTTGATCATTTACAGTTGTGATTATTCTTAATCAAATTGAGCTATTACTGATTACAGATGCTGTGGAATGGCTTTATAGATATGAATGCGAATGAACTCTTTGCTTCCTATAAAGCAGCATTAGTATCTGGTGTTACATAAAGTGTGAACTGACAATGGTATTTTGCTAGTGTAGCTTGCAGATGTATGGTCCTGTGGAGTCACTCTTTTTGTCATGCTTGTGGGAGCCTACCCATTTGAAGACCAGGATGATCCTAAAAATATTAGAAAGACCATTCAGGTGACAACTATGTCCTATTTCATGGATGTTCTTCATTAAGGGGAAAAAGATCTTGTACGCCCTAACATTTAATCTTTGTTTGCAGCGTATAGCAGCAATTCAATATAAGATCCCAGACAATATTCACATATCTGATGAGTGCAGAGAGCTCATTTCCCGTATCTTTGTTAGCAATCCATCCAGGGTATCTGAACTATCTCAGTTTTAGTATTACTAATATATCAGCATGGTAGGTTTATAAGTGATTTATCTTTGATGTTGCAACTTTGAATTTACCATAGAGAATCACCATGAGGGAAATAAAAAGCCATCCGTGGTTCCTGAAAAATTTGCCGAGGGAGCTCACAGAAGCAGTGCAGTTATCCTACTTCAGGAGGGACAACAGTGTCCCTGCTTTCTCGGACCAAACAACCGAAGAAATCATGAAGATTGTCAAGGAGGCAAGAACCATGCCAAAATCATCTCGATCAGGCTACGGCTACAGTGACGAGTTCTCAGATGAGGAAGAAAAGGAAGAGGAGAACGAACCCAAAGTGGAGGAGGAGGAAGAAGATGAGTGTGATAAGAGAGTCAGGGAGGTTCGTGAGAGTGGGGAGCTGGATATGGCCTCACTGCACATCTAAATCTGCTTGTTGTGAGGTGGTTGGATCGGATGTAGATAATTTGGCTTTATTATCTGCTGAACTGGGTAGAATGTATGCAATTCTGGGTTCAGTTATTGTAGTCTATTTAAGCCTTTTCCACCCTGTAATATATATTTTGATGAACTGTATGTGTGGTATAAGGTTTGTTCTAAAGGAGCAAGGTTTTGTATACGCACACCAGATTTGTGTTTTTCGATAGGAAGATGAAGATCTGCCATTGTTTGCACTCTGCAGCAAACAATTTTGGAATTTATAAGGCATATGTGTGTGGGGGCATGTCATGTAAAAATGGTTGCATGTTGTAAATTCTTTCAAAATGAGATATATGATTTCTTTTTCAAACTTTCAATATAAAGGAAAGCTGAAACCGGTTGTGTATGTGTGCCAATGAGTGATTTCATTGACCTCCTGTTTAATATCATCATCATTACTAGTTTCATTCAGCCAGTAGGTTTACTGGTTGAGTTGTCACCCCTGATTAAAAAAAAAAAGCCATTACTGGTTGAGTTGTCACCCCTGATTTCTTTTCCTAGTGTCACTGCTTCCGCTACATCTTAGTGAAACGTCTTATTCTTATACAATTCCTACAACTGCTCCACGTTCAAAATGTTGTCCGGACAATTTGATTACGCTGAATATTTGATTCACCAAATTGCTCACTGAACGGAGTGATGCTGCACATCTCAAATGGTAAATTTGGACTTCTCCAGTGAAAGGAACAAAATTAGACTCTGGTCTCCTGGCGCCCAGGCCATCTTCAACAGCTATATTCGTGCGAACTTGACATGTTTTCCATTCTCTGCTTATCGAGTCAGAGGTAACAATAACCCTAAAGACTATTTTGTGTATCTAAAATGCTTAGTGCGTACTGAATGTGAAGCCATATAGCCGTTCTCCTAGCTGCTGCTTTTCTTCAGACATGGACCTTATGATGAGCAAATCCATGCAGTCTGATGTCTGAACCATTGGTACAGAATGCAGGTCCAATTTCTATCGCAAGTCGAAGCCCACACACAGATGCTATTGCGGCAAGTCACTAATTTTCCCTCATATGCCTGACACATTGATATATTTACAGGGATGCTTGGATTATCAGTTTATCACCGGTCACAGTTAACCATTTCTACACAAACACGCACCCTGTCCCTACACCAGTGCGAGAGGCATTTCTCAATCAATCCTCCATATCATTGCTTGGCCTAGAGCCGCTGCGCATGCTTTGCATTGGTTTGCAGTGTTCTTTTTGTGACTAATTGTCAGAATAATGTGCCAGGTACCGGGAATTACATTGGAATTAAGAATCAAATTCTGTGCCTTGGCCGAGCACCAGAATCTCTGAATGTTCAGGTGAATAGCTGACGCCGGAGCCCAAATAATTCTCTCCTTTTGTAGCATTCTCCTTTTTTGTTCATACTACATGCACCTTTTTTCTAGGCATCATCTAAGCAATCTATGAATTTCGAGTAAGAAAGCTGGAATCTTTGTTTCCCTCGAGATTCCTGCTTCAGAAAAAAAATGCCTTGCAACAAACTGAACTAGAGATTGCTTCAGTACCGGATTCCGTGCTGTATGCCTGTATGCTACCCACATTCGCAGCACACACAAATCCTGTTTGGTTAGAGTGTGGTCATCTTCGGCAACTTTAGCTTCCCCTAACTAACCACACGATGTTCTATGGTACTAAGCATTTGTTGATCTATCACCAGCTGTAGGCCGGTGCCGGCTGCTTCACCACCACACCAGGAGAAAGGCGGAAAACCGAAACAACCACCCCGCACGTTTCCGATTTTTCCATTCCCACCCCTCACAGACCGCATCGCTTCAGCACAACGGCACATCAAAAGGGTCTTTCTGAAATAAACCAAACGTCTGGGCAGGACCTACAAAACTTCCCGGCAAACCCAAAAAACAAATTAAAAAAATACTTCGCCGAGAAGGCAAAAACAGACGCGGCGCGGTCACGCGGAGAAGCCGAGATGGACACACGGAGGCGCGCGACCCCATCGGCAGATTCGCCGCCACGGCACCGCAAGCCCGGACGGCTATAAAGACGATCCCCACCTCGAAGCCGACGGCGATGAAGAAGACAAGTTCCCCGCTCCTCCAACCTCGTAGCCCTCTCCTGATCCTCCTCCTCCTGACAGCAGCAGCAGCCATGGCGGCCGAGCCGGAGCAGAACGCGGCCCCCGCGGCGGCGGCGCAGGAGGCGGCCGTGCACATCGTGTACGTGGACCGCCCCGAGGGCGCCGACCCGGAGGAGTTCCACCTCCGCACTCTCACCCCCGTACTCGGCAGGTAACCGTCGGATCGAGCCGGTAGTTAGAGGTTTGGTCTTTGGTCTTGTGGGGACCCGATCGGGCTTGCCCTTGTTGCTAGGACGAAATTTGGGGCTGGATCGGTTCTAATTTGTGCCGGGGGATACCAATTTGTTGATCTGGGACTTGGTGGAGCCATGGAGGTTTTCTGATGCGGGGAATTTTGCTTTGGTTTGGTTTGGCAGCGAGCAGAAGGCCAAGGACGCGGTGCTCTACCACTACAAGCACGCCGCCAGCGGGTTCTCTGCGAAGCTCACCCCCCAGCAGGTCGAGGAGCTCAAGAGTGAGTCCCCCTTTCACATATTTTCTTGCGATTAAGTTGTACCACCGCTTGTACCGGGGAAAATTTGCACAGAGCATTATTCTGTTTGGTTGCACCAAATTTAGTGGATGCCGATGGTGGCTCCAAATCCTTGCTCAATTTGTAGTGTCAAATCTCCAAGCTATAGATTGTTGGATGCTTGGACGTAACGTGCAATGTTGTAGGTTAACAAATTAATCAAAGTGATAGGCACCTAATCACAAGCTGCAATGATCTAGGTGGGGAATTGTAGTTGTAGTTTACAGATGCTGTGACTGTGTGTGAGCATCTGAGCCCCCCAATGCTCCCACTATAAGTTTGGGGCGTGGTCTTACTTTCTTATCATAATCTGCCTCTCCAAATTTCTGAAAGCATATGGCACCAACTATTGAACAGAATGGAGTTTGTTGTCGTGTTTATCACTAGAGATTTTCCCAGATTTGATGGACATTTGAGTGGTTACAACTTAGCATCCTACCTATGCGTAGTGAGAGACACAGACTGCTACTGAATGGTAGATTTGTGAACTGTGATGTTACTAACCGTTGCTGAAGGAATTCCTATACATTAGGGAATGGAACATTGTCCTTGTGAACTAGGTCCTATATCTGTTGTTTATTCGTTGGAGTTATTATATATGCTATGTTTTATTTTTTCACAACGGGTTTTAGTTTACAACTTTATTTTTAACTGTGAACATGATAGGGTCAAATATCAATCCATACCTATATTGGAAACCTCAGCTGACAGACTCTGCATCTTGGTTTAAGCTCCTCGATTCATTCTCGTACCTAGGCTTCTTCTTAACCTGGCTATTGCTTGTTGGCTTGCAGAGCAACCATGTGTTCTTCAGATTGTGCCGAGCCAGACCTACCATCTCCATGGACCTGAATCTGGCACTCACCAGGGCACGACGCGCACCATGGGCCTTATGTGAAGGCATAACCGAGAGGACTCGGTCCTAGTATGGCAGCGGCCTGACTAGTGAATGTACAATATATGAATAAAGAGATGTATCGCCTGTACCTACTTCTACACAGGTTCAGGCCTGTTCTGAAGTGCGCAATGCTGTGATGCGTACATCTTTGCTTCATGCAATGGCAGACTAACTATATTATCTAGATTCAAAGGCCTTTTATGAATCTTGAAGAGCTGCACTGCTGCGTCCACTTATATTGCCTATTTGCCTTTTGAGGAGCTTTGCTAGATGTTTCAAAAAGAGGAGCTTTGCTAGATCTTTCATTAGCGTTCTCACTTCTCCGAAGTCCGAAACAGAAATTATGAACGATGGCATCCGGGCCAGGCGCCAGTGTCTTTCACCTAGAATCCTTCTAGAGAGGAACACTCGGCGCAGCGGCTTGTGCGTCACTGTTGTCAAGCGCCTGTTTTTCCTATCAACCACAAGCAAAACACGATGTCTGATTCTCCATTCAGCGACGAAACGGCTCACGTGTCCGCCCATCGCTTCCCAGGTCGCAAACGACTCATCAAATCCCCCGCCTCCCTCTCCTCCCCCTACCCCAGCCATCTGCTGCCCCCTCCGCAGCGGCGAGATCGAGCTCCTGTTTCGGCGACGGCCTTTCCGTGTCGATTCCCGCTAGCTCGCGCGCGTCCCCCAGCCCAGACCGATGGAGGCTGCCGCGGTCTCCAGCGACGCGGAGTCGGCGGGCGAGCTGCTCCTCCGCGCGGCGGCGCTGGTGCCGTGGACGCGCTACGCGCTCGCGGCCCTCGCCCTCGCCGCAGCGCTCCTGTACCGGTTCCTGGAGCTTCACTTCCTCGGGGACCTCCTCCGCGGCCTCCGCGGCGGCCGCGTCGCGCTTACCTTCCACCCCGAGTCTCAGGTGTACCACCGGGTCGCCTCCAAGTGCCGCTCGCTCCACGGCAGGTGGGAATATGGGATCATGCCACGAGGCTTCCGCCGTGTGGGTTCATGCCTCTACCGGAGAAAATTGCTCATGATTTTTCCAATGTTGCCAAAAACATTGGTTGCGCAGGTACCTCGCGACGCCGTGGCTGGCGAGTCCTCATCTGCAGACGTTGTTTCTGAGCATCTCCGGCAGACCGCCTTCGTTCACCTATCGGAGGTTGGTGCAAATCATTGTCATAATTAATATTAAGATTTTAGAGCTGCGTTCTTCGTGCTGTTGTGCGTTCGTAGTTTCCCTGCAGTAAAGTGCGTACATATTGGTCGTACCCAGTGGCGGACGCAGGAACAAAATTGAGGGGATGCTAGTGGACAAAAATTAAGTTCATTTAAAATGGTATATATAGTGGCAAACAATGGAAAAACACAATATACCTGTGTTTCACTAAGTTGCTATCATTAAGTAGTAGTAATACGAGTAGTGGGCAATGCCATTCTCCTTTTATTCATGGCTTGAAAGCGTTCCATTATCATCCGATCATCAAGGCTTCGAAATATTTCCCGCTCGGTGTAGCATATCATCAAGTCATTGAACCACTCATCTGAAACTCTGTTTCTTAAATCAGTCTTGATAATATTCATCGCTGAAAAGATTCTTTCAACTGATGCTGTTGCCACTGGTAGAATCAATGTTAGCTCAATGAGACGATAGACCAATGGGAAAGTCCTATTTTTCCGTGTTTCAACCATCTTCTCAGCTAGTTTTGCAACATCACCGCATCCATGAAACTCTACACTTCTCCTGATATTGAGAATAAAGGTTTGAAGCTGATTTCTTAATAACAAACGATCAGCCATGGTGAAGTCATCAGCATAAATCTCGGCAAGTCGAACTAGCTTGTCTACATCAAACTTCGAGAAAGAATTCCTTGGATCAAGGCAAGACATGCATACCAGTAATTCAGAAGAACATTCATTGAATTGATGGTTCATCTCGGATGTAATAGCATCAATAGCAGCAATAAAAATCTCAACATGATAATAATGAAAGTGTGTCACTGTATGCTTCTTGCGTGCAGATTTACCTCTAACTGGTATGAGCTCTTCCATGTCTGGCACTGTAATAGCATTTGTTTCACAAAAGCTTTTGACTCTTTGGAACAATGGCGTCCACCCATTGTCTCTCATGTCTTGCAAGCGCATTTTGACATCTTCAAGCAAACCCATTGCTTCAACAATATCTTGATCACTCCTTTGCAAAGCAAGTGATAACTCATTGGTAACGCCCAACAAGTCTATCATGAAATGCATGATGAAGACAAATTCAAAGCTTTCCATTTTTTGTATCAAACCTGATGCTTCACCATGATTTGACGTACCTGAAGCATCTTGACTCACAATCTCTAACACTTCTATCACTGCTTCCCACATCTGATAGATACGCAACAAGGTTTTAAGATGGGAGCCCCATCTAGTATTTGAAGGTCTGGCTAGACTCATCTCTTGATGTTGACCTGTTCCAGTCGTGGCATTGCCACTCTCCAATTTCTGTAACAACACATCTTGTTGCTTAGCTAGTAATGCATCCATTCTCTTGCAAGATGAACTCATCGAGTTCACTATCAAAGGGATTTGATTGAAAAAATCAGAAACTGATCTACTAGAACTTGCAACTGTCACAACCACCAATTGCAACTGATGAGCAAAGCAATGAATATAAAAGGCATACGGACTTTCATCTCGAATGAGCTTTTGTAGGCCATTAAACTCTCCTCTCATATTTGAGGCTCCATCATAACCCTGCCCACGTATCTTACAAACTGATAATCTGCTTCCAAGCATATCAAACAAAGCTTCCTTCAATGCTGCTGATGCACAACTTTTGATATGCTTAATGCCAAGAAACCGTCCAACAACCTTTCCTTGATTATTTACAAACCTGCATGTGAAATTTTCCAAGTTAAAACAACACTGCCTAGTTAAGTGAATAAAGAAATAAACACATAATGCATTACATGATTACCTTAAAATCACAGCCATCTGCTCTTTTATTGATACATCTCATGACTCATCAATAAGGACCGAGAAATTCTTGTCTCCAATCTCATCAAGAATCACCTTCGTGACCTCTTGTGCACAAGCTTTTGCAAGATCCTTTTGAATCCTAGGAGAAGTCATCACACAATGCAAGGGAGCTTTATCAAATGCTTTCTTCACTTTCTCATTTCTATTTTTGTACCACTCAACTAACTCCTCGAAATTTCCCTTATTCATAGAAGTGGATGATTCATCATGTGCTCTGAAAGATTCACCTTGCATCAATAAATATTGAGCACAAGATAAAGAAGCAGACAAACGGATTTTGTAATGAATTTCTGCCTCCCTACCATGATCTGAAAATCTTTGAGCCACACTTGCCCTTTAGTTTCTAAAGTCCTCACAATTCCCCCTTGCAATATTATGAGAACTATTAGGTCCACCAACATGTTTTTCTAAATTTTCTAGACCCTTCCTCCAATTGGAATAACCTGTTTTTGTGAAGACTTCACTACCAAATTTTCAGGCCTTCCTGGTTTTTTGAAGAGAAAACAATAGAAACAAAAGGCTGCATCCTTCTCCACACTGTATTCCAACCAATCAAACCTATCAAACCAAGCTTTTTGAAATGACCTTGGACAACCGTTCTGCATCTTGTGTGGAAATTCATGATCTTTTGGTTGGGTTGGACCTCTCAACAAATATGCACACCTTACTTCATCTCTAATTGAATTATCATACTCATCAATCGGTACACGTTTTGCTGGATCAACAATAATGTCATCCGGATTAAAATCCATTCTAGCCTTCTTTGGTTCATTACTGTTGTCACTAGAGCGAGGAATAGAACGTGTATCACTTGAATAAAAACTATGCAATGTTCTTTTGGCCATTTGTTGCTAATCTACAAAAAAAATAGATGACGACTAGATCAATCTAGCAAGCAAGAGAACGTATCAATCATCAATGGATGCGTCAATCTAGCAAGCAATAAAAATTACCAATGCAATGTCAGGATATCCCGTTGCTGTTGCTGATCGTTGTCCGTCTGCGCGGCAGTGCCGATTCACAATCGTGATTTCTGACTTGCCGTCTTGCCGCTCGTGAGCCCGCCGATCTGCAGCCGTAGCCCGTAGCCGTAGGGTTCTCTCCTGATCCTGCCGCCCGGCGCCGCGCCGCCGCCAGAGTACTGAACCGATCAATCGTGCGTTGTGGGGGAGCCGGAGAGTCGTGCGATCGTGGCTGAATACGGATCGAATACGCTTATACACGGCTGGCCGCTGGGCTGATCGTGGCTAGTGCCTTTTGGGGCTTGGCCTGTGGCCCAACAAGCAATAATACAATTTTTATGACCCAACAAACAAAGCAGCAGGAGCTGTACGAGTCTCCAGGGCAAATACACGTTCCAGCGGGAGGTGGTGCGACGGGGGGTACCCGTGGACTTTCCGCGCGTAGGGGGTGCGCTCGCCCCGGCTGCCCCCCTGCTGCGTCCGCCCATGGTCGTACCTGTACAACTGGTTAGCAATGTTGATGTGACTGACACGTTTCTATCTTTATATTGCTTTTGTAAGACTTGGTTTATGTGACTGTTATGTGAGTGCACACATGATGCTTTAATTTGGCTATCCAATTCTTCTGTTTTGTGGCTGTTGTGCAAATTCTCCAAAAACACAGTTCTGCCACATGCGTGCGCTATAGTTATCATTGTAAGTATGATGAATATGAAGATATTGTAGGGAGGCAAAAAGTAGTTTTTCTAAGGGTCTGTTTGGTTCTGCGGATCGCCTGAGTTGCGGCGGACTAATCAACTGCCAAACTAATGGTGTAGAAAAGGACAGAAGGGACACCGCGTTTTCTTAGGCACGCTAGAGGTGCGGCAGGAACCAAACACAGGCCCTAAGTTTAAAAAAGGAATTTCAGCAATTTGTAGCACATGTTATGTGGAACCCCCATGTGTTTTTTAGTTTGGACGTCACAAGATAAAGCTCCGCAATGCTATATAAATTTTATTTTTGTGCTAATCTTTCACAGTGATTGGACTACTGATATTGCAGGCAGCTGTACACTGTTCGTGATGGTGGAACCATTGCCTTGGATTGGTTACTAGCCTCTGATCTTGAAGGTTCTGCAGATTTTGGATAGTTTGGGATTGATTGATCACTAGCAACAGGGATGATTAACCTTTTTGCCTTCCTGCTACGTTGCAGCTGCAGATGCTGATTCTTGCGATGAATCCATTAGTAAGGATGATTTAACACCACTTCTTGTTGTGATACCTGGATTAACTAGTGATTCTAGTGCTGCTGTAAGTCCCTAGATAGCTCTACAAACTGATAAGTTTGAACAGGAACAAGAAGTTGATTGCATGATCCATTTGTCATTTTGGCTATGAGTTTATCCTAAACAGGATGCAGGGTTTTTGTTGCAGTATGTCAAGCATTTGGTCTTTTCTATGGCAAGCAAAGGATGGAATGTTGTTGTAAGCAATCATAGGGGTCTGGGTGGCATCTCCATAACAGTAAGTTCTCTAATAAAAAAAATCTTATGATAACCTGATAATACATGATTTTCTGTTCAAGCAAGGATTTTTTTGTAAGTTAGTTAATCCTTGAATATATGTTCTAACAGCAGAAAAATCAGCACCAGCATCAGTGGCAAATAAAAGGTTTAGCTGCCTATTGCTACTCAAGTTTAGTACTTATTTCTTCTGTTGGCAGTCTGATTGCTTCTATAATGCTGGATGGACGGAAGATATGCGCGAAGTTGTTAATTTTCTTCATCAGGAGTATCCAGAGGCTCCACTATTCACTGTTGGGACAAGCATAGGTGCCAATATTGTGGTGGGTTGAGTTTTTCTGCCCCCCTCCACTATTCACTGCAGCTGTATTTAATAGCTTAAGCTTATTTCGATTTTTTCTTATATGTTGCCCATTTAGGTCAAGTACCTCGGAGAAGAAGGTGAAAGCACCCCTGTAGTTGGTGCTGCATCTATTTGCTCACCCTGGGATCTGCTGGTTAGTGACAATAGTCAATTAATCTAGCAGAGCGGCATCCTTTTTTTTTTTCTTTTTTTACTATAGTTCGTTTGCGCATTAACATTTTGGTTTGCATCTCAACTATACTACACATGTAGTTTTCAAATACTGTTACTTCTATTTCCGTTCACTTACTCAATAACTTCCCTAATTGTCTTAGTTAACAAGCTACAAATGATGCTCTTGTAGTACTTCAGCTTACCAACACTACACTTTGATCTTCACTGACAATGTACATGTATATTGTTACTATTGCTATATCACTGCAATTATGCAGGTGACCAACAGATTTATTTCACGCAAGCTTGTGCAGCGATGTTATGACAGAGCCCTTGCAATTGGCCTCAAGGGATATGCAAAACTGTATGTACATGTTAGGTTCTTCCCTACTAAGTTTTAAGCAAGATTTTCATTACGTATGATCTGCCTTTACCTTTATGTTTTTCTGCTGACTAATGTGTATTAATTACTGAAGAAATCCTTATTTGGTTGCCCATGATGCTTTGCCTTACTAGATCTCTACCATTTAGAAATTAGCGGTCATTCTTTTATGTGTAACAATGCAACTGAATAATAGAAGATGGAATCTATGTTTGTTCCATACTCAGTAGTTTTTCCATTGTCTTACTTTCTCAGACACCAACCAGTCTTGGCACGACTTGCAAACTGGGAAGCTATTACCTCGGTAAGCTAGCACTCATCTGTTTTTTCATAGTCATGCAGTCCTTATCATGTTTGTGTTATTCAGTTTGCATTACAAAAACAAAAATAAAGTTGTAGTTCGCTCTCAGCAATTTGACTGCTTTTTAATAAATTAGCTGGTCATACAAAAGGGTTGTGCTTATTCATTACTTTTTTTTTTGTTTTCTTTCATCAGTCAAGCTCTATCAGGGAATTTGACCGTCATGCCACTTGTGTCGTTGCAAAATATGAGGTATTTTGTTTCTAATGCTATAGTCTGCACCTTCTGGTTATCAACAACCAGCAAAGTGTTCATATTAGATTGTCTAAAATTCTTGGTTACATTCGGCTCCACTGTCCTTGTTATTCATTGTTAGTGACTTACCTTTTCTCTATTCCATTGAGAATTAAGTGGAAAGAAGCAAAATGACATTTGGTTGAAGTGGAAATGGATAATGAACACCTGCCCTACCCTTGTTTGGTCAGGGGATGGCATCCATGTTGCTTATAGTCATAAGTTAGTGCATCAAATCAAAATTCTTGGAGAGATGTAACTGAATCAGCATCAAATTTACCTACTTGTGAACTACTCTTTCCATTAGAATGAAATGACACACTAAAAATGTGCATCCAGTCGAACTCATATTCTTTTTGCCAATATATTGTTCTTAATATGTAGTTTATCTGACCGGAGTTGAATTTTTTGATATTTATATGATATTGGACCTTTTCCTAATATGTGAATGTGATCCTAAAATATTTTCTTAGATTAGCATCTCATTGACTTTAAGAATTGGGAAACTGGCTGGTGAGTATTGAAAATGCACAAATTGAACAAATCTGAAGTGACAATCCTCTCACAATACAAAATCAGGCAAGTTTGTATTTGTAGAATATTTAAATTATAGAATTCAAGTTACTGAACATGTGTCAACTTTTTGACAGTTGGTTTGGGTTCCAAGTTCCAACAGGAACTTCATGAGCCAGAAAACTTACTGATGCAAGTCGAGAACAATCCCGTGGGTCTTTTGAATTCAGTTTGGTTCATGATAACTTATACAGTTCGAACACCCTACTTCTGTTGTAGCAACTTATTTGCTGTATAATTTTTAGAAAATAAATTCTGTGTAGTGACTAAATATTTTCAGACAGTGGACACATTCTACCGCAAGTGCAGCAGTGCAAACTATATTGGCAATGTGTCAGTTCCCTTGCTTTGTATCAGTGCTTTAGATGACCCACTCTGCACAAGGGAGGCCATTCCCTGGGATGAATGCAGGTAAACATCTGATGAAATCTCAATATTCCGAACATTTTTTGTTCCATGTGTTGATGAGGCGCACAATTGGTGATCTAGGGCAAACAAAAACGTTGTATTGGCAACTACTCCTAATGGTGGACATCTTGCTTTCTTTGAAGGCCTAACTGCTAGAAGACTATGGTAATTTTATTTTATTTTATTTTATTTTGAAAAGCAACCGGCATGAGCTTTGCCAGGCATATATTAATAGAGAAGAAGCATCTTAAAAAAACCATGACTATGGTAAGTTGTTTGGAAAAAATTCTTAGCATCTCGACATGCTTTCCACTTGTCTCCCCTTGTTAACTATGATGTGAGTTCTGTCTATTTGATCAGCCAATTGTGATTGGCATTCAGCTTATATCTATCTAAATGCTTGACAGGTGGGTACGGCCTGTTTCCGAGTTCCTCTGTGCTCTACATGATAGCTCCTATATGCATCGGCAAAAGGTGGTGTTTGGTTGTAATTCACATATCAGCTTTTGTTAACATGGTATAACATGTTATAGTTGAATGCAGGCACAAGAGCATGGTTTGCATTCTCCATTGGAATCATCAATCGACAAGAGCCCATATGTGAATTTCATGGAAGACGGAATGGTAGCTGCAGTAACTAATGATGGTCCTGACAACAATGACTCCTTGCATAACCAGATTGTTGGTGAAATTGAACTCAGTGATGGCATGGTTGCCATACAACAGAATGAATGCACTGGAGAAATACAGAATGAGAGTTACAGCGGGATGGGTGATAAAAAGAACTCAGAAGAGAATGTGACATCTGTTCAAGGCCATGAAGGAAATCACAGACAGAGAGAAGAGCCATATGCAAATAATATCGGTGATGCCATTGCCCCTGTTAGGAGATCCATAAACCAGCTCACCCGGTCCCAGGGAAAGTCTGTCTGGTTGCTTGCTTACATTGCTGTTGTAACGTCTTGGCCGTTGCTTGGGACCCTAGGTTTTTTCCTTTTTAGGAAACGGTTTAGTAATTCTCTGTTAGCTAAGAAGCTGAAGAAACTGTAAACATTGCACATACACAAATGTGTTTCTTCTGGAACATGTAAAATCCTTGTAACATCCATTAATACATGTACGTATGCATCAATCCATGATAATAAAAGATCCAGCTGAGGCATAGGTCCTAGCTGAGACATAGGTCCTGTTTGGATCCTCCCCGACTAATGATTAGCTAGCTAATTGATAATAGTCTCTTTTAGCTAGCTAAAGATTAGATAATAAGCTATTAGCTTGGCATGTTTGGATCCACCAACTAATTGCTAATTATTAACATTAATAGACCGTGCTACACCAACTAATTGCTAATTATTAACATTAATAGACTGTGCTACCCCTTTGTTGGAATTTAACATAAGGATTGAGAGGGTAATATGGTCTTTTGATGTTTTTAGCTAGGATTAGCTAGGTTCAACCAGCTAATGAGATAACACGGAAAATTTAACATAAGGGTTGAGGGTAATACGGTCTTTTGACGGTTTTTAAGCTCGGATTAGCTAGATTCAACCAACTAATGAGATAGTACAGATAACACTATTTCAATTAGCTGGAATATTATTAGCTAGTCCATTAGCTGACCTGTTTGGATCTATAATAGCTAAATTTAGCTAATTAGCTAACCATTAGCTAGAGGATCTAAACAGGGCCATAATAGCATTTGTGGTTTTTCTTGTGAGGATGCTTGCTGAGTTTGTTCCATGAAGGCTAGGTTTACGAACTGTGTTGATTTAATTGAAATTACATCTCCACATCAGAGTACATATACAACCGAAAACACGATGGTACATATGCCAAATCTGTTTTCTCATGTACTATGCCAACTATAACTATTATAGTTCATGACCAGCAAGAACAGTAGCAATAGACGCCCATTACGTGCTAGCACGTCCAGCATGATTTGTTTTTCTCAGTCCTGCTTGTCGCGAGCAAGTCGGGCCCGGTGCCTAAGCTCTGCTCTCTTCCATTTCACCATCAACCGGCATAATGCAATGAGGCTGCTAACCTGGAATGGTAAGGAATGGTAAACATCATGAGCTGAATTGCAATTAGACAGGTTATAATGAACAGAAACTTTACATCAGGACAGGCAGGTTTTTACTAACCACACTGGCAATAGATATGAAGATAAGTGGCCCAGACCAGATGACAGAGATGAAAACTCCAGAACGGTCGAAGTAATTCTGACTGGCAAAGCTCCTCCAGTGCTCTCCCAGGTATCTGTTCATCTTTTCCGCCATATACACTCCTGAATCTGTGCAGGCAAAACCATGAACCCAATAAAAGGGGGTAAATCAAGAAACCAGGTTCCAAATTTCCAATCTTAGACATCCTATTTCGACCAAGTGTTGCAAGATAATGTTGATTGTTCCTCAAAAAAATATAATATGGATTAATATTCATACTATCATTCAATTCTTATTTGAAATCTAGAAGAATGATTTATGCCATAATAGCATCAATTCCCTCAAAGCTCTATAGAAGATGAGGCCTCATAGAAGATAGCAGGAAATTTATGTGAATTCAAGGAGCACACGTGGGAAAAATGATCGATGTGTTATGTATCTCAGTAGTTCGAGAGAGTTAATGCCTACTAATGTGGGAGACACCAACTTTTTTTATTGACTTAGTGAAATTTGCACTGACCAGTACTACTAAATTGCTAGTACCCTATTACTTGTTAATATCTTGATCGAGATCAGTATATCAAGAACATCCCCCCCCCCCCCTATCGACTTCATTTGACACGTAAGGGCCTGAATCAAACGGCAGCTAGCAAGGCATAAGAGCTAAACAAAACGAGGCTGGATTACAAATTCTCCCACGAAATTTGAAAATACAAATTTACAAATCGGGCAATTCTTGCTCCGGATGGAATCATGGACTATTTCTCTCCACTAGAAGTCTAAAATGCACCAGTCCATATACAAGGCTTGCTTTCGCTCAACTAAAATCCACCAGTTCATACACAAGGCTTGCTGAGTAAGAAATAGAATATGAGAAACAGTAGAACTCACAAGCAAGAAACAGCAGCAACAGCTGAAAGTTAGCGTTCCTCCTGAACCCGACGGCGGTGAGCAGCAGAATCACATGGAATGCCATCAAGCACATCAGCCATGGCTCCTGGAACAGTTGGCAGTTGCACATTCAAAACGCAACACGACGCACGATGTTTGTTAACTTTGAAGTTGAAAGAGGGAGAGGAAAGAGAACGAGATTTCGGTGATCCGGATGCGATCTCCTATAGGGGGGGGGGGATTCGGGAGTGATACCGTCCAGTCGACGGCGCGGACGAAGGCGCGCAGGTTGTCAGCGGCGGGGCCCATGCCCCGGCGGAGCTCGGAGGAGAGCGCCTGCACGAGACCAGACACCTGGTCCAGGTGCGCCGTCATGGCGGCCTGAACCTCCTCCATCGGGCTACGCGCGCGGCGGAGCTCGGACTGAACTGGAGAGCTCGGGAAAGGAGACGAGTTATTTGAGCGTATAGCCCTCTCGAGTTTGTATTTTGCACATTGTAGGCATACCCCTCAGATCTGACCTTAACTTTTGAGCGTTTATTTGTCCATCCAAGACGTTTTTCTGAGCGTGCCAACTATAAGTTTTTAATATGAATTTAAAACCTGAGTGAATGGAAGTCTATTTGCCACCCTAACCTAATGTCATTGATCTAGATGACCTCACATGGTAATGATACGGTGAACTGGCCGTATAAAATGGCAAAAAATTTGAATGCCCAATTATCTTGATCTTGCCAAATTCATGCATACAACCTCTCTCTAAAGACCCTTGCTACTTGTCCTAACACTCTACTTCCAAATCTTTATTCGGGTTTTTTTCCTCATTTATACCTTTTATTAATTTTAGAGAAATCAGCTGAAAAAGTATGTGTCAAATTTATAAACTAAGATTTTATATTCGTTAATATTATGGTAGGTTATCCTACCCCTTAGCAGGAGGGAGGACGTATCTTTTTTATATGTTATACAACCATACCCAACCTCCTCTATTACCGTCAGATCGGAACCTCACTGCTGGATCTAACCTCCTCTGTTACCGTCAGATCGAAACCTCACTGCTGGATCTAGCTAGAGCTCCACCATCATAGACAATTGGATGAATAGGAGAGGAAAGTGGTGCACGCATTCACCACCACGTGGCTTGAAATGTTCTATTAAAATGTTCTAGATATGCTGCCTTCATATTTAGATCCAATGTCATCAATCTCAAATCCAGTTCGACTCTGAATCCTCAGAGTCTGGTAGTAATCACATCTAATGTGCTTCATCCTCATGCATGTTCACCGCTGTTGAGGCTCGCCATGGCTGCGACACCGGTAGATCTAGCGGATCTGCTTGAGGAGCTGACTAGTGGAGAGAGGGGAGAGGGAAAGGAAGCTACGGAAGGAGAGAAAATGACTGGCGTGAGAATACGAAAGAGAATGATAGATTAATTTATTGTGTATGGAATCTATACATGTATGCGGGTTACCATACAAATATATATTATGTGATATAACTAGCAATACTGACACGCAACTCAAAATTCGGTATACGATAAATACACGGTCTGTACAATCAAGGGATAAGATGATCCCTACCATGATGTTAAGGAAGTATAAATTTTTATTTTGTGTGGTGGAGAAAGATCGATTTCAATAGTAAACTTGCTCAGCTAAACTTTTAACGCAAAATGAAAAACACTCAACCTTCTATTATTCGGTACCCGATACATTGGGTTGGTATCAAGAAATGCAAACTTTATGCGTCTACTAAAAATAAGATTGCTCAAAACCTAACGTAAGATGGAGAGCCAAGATGGCTTCTGCAAGGATGCAGGAAGTACAAATGAATTTGGTCAAAAAAAAATTATCACTAATTTTGCCAAATTCAAGATCTTTCTCTTTATGCTGGTGAACCTTTCATAATCTAACTATTTTAAGAATTATCTCAATTCTTGCTTACCGAAAATACAACTACATAAACAAAGTTATCTGTGAGTAAATATAGTTAATACAAGTCTGAAAATGAAAAAATTAATATGAATTTAGCTCTCTGGGCAAATTTCTTACTGAGACAAGTTCCACTTGTCGACAACCCTAATGACATATGCGATATGTATTTAAATTAAACCAATTCGCTCATCATCCCAGCAATGCTAGCAATCCGATTACAGCCAGGGTAACTCGCCGCATTGCGAATGTGATGTGGCCTGGGCATGTGCAATTCACATTTTCCTCCCTGCATTTACAAAATAGCTAAAACCACAAAAATCTCAGATCCGATCCAAACCCAACGATCAACCACTTCCACAGTCGCAAACTCGCACGACTCTTCCCTTTACACCTTCCCCCACACCCCGCGCTAGCTGACAGCATCCCCTTCGTCTTCCCCAGCACACCTCCTCAGCCATGGCGGCGCCGAGCTGGATCCGGCTCCGGCCGCCGCGGGCCGCCCTCCTCATCCTGCTGCTCCTCGCCCTCAACCTCACTTTCTCCATCGCCGCCAACTTCGAGGGCTTCGACTCCGACGACCTCCCCTCCGCGGCCGGCGGCCTCGATGCTGACGAAGACGAGGAGGGGCTCGACGGCGTGGATCTCCCGCCCCCACCGCCCATCTCCCTCTCCACCTCCGCGCCTTCCCCTCCCGTAATGACGACTTCGACGCCGAACCCTAACCCTGCCGCGCCCACGCCTCCGAAGCACACCCCGGCGCTCGATCTCTGGGACGAGGACGAGTTCGAGGGCATCCCCGTGCCGGAACCGATCTCCTCCGACGACTCCGCCGCGCCGGCCGAGGCCGCCCCTTCAGATCCCGCTGCAGAAGCGGCGGCCGAGGCGGCGCCGGCCCCGAAGAGGACCCCGGCGGAGCTCCTCCGCGCCTTCTCCGTCGAGATCGCCTGCGTCAGCTTCCTGATCTGCTTCGTGCTCAACTACTTCACGGGGAAGAAGCAGAACGAGAGCATCGCGCTGGCCTGGGCCACCAAGTTCGCCACCAGGGACTCCATCTTCGAGAAGAACTTCAGCCTCCTCGGCACCGGGGATGGCAAGGACACGCCCCTCCTGCTCAAAGAGGGCCAGGACGTGTTCAAGTTCTACGCCAGCGGGAGGCGCTTCTGCCAGGGCATGCTCGCCACCATGGAGATGCGCGCGCGGCACGACCTGCTGTCCAAGTTCGTGGAGCTGGTGTTCCCCAGGAAGGACACCATCACGTTCGAGGTGGTGATGAACGAGGACGCCATGGACCATGTGATTCTAGCCGTCGCCAGGAAGAAGGCGGCTAAGACGATGCAGAAAGAGGAGAGGGATCTGCAAAGGTTTGCCAACGTTCTCACTTCGGCACCCGCTGGGAGGAAGTGGGTGTCGGATGAGCTTGCTGTGGTGGCTGAGTCAAAGGAGGTTGCTGGGGATATGATCACTGAGGCTGTGCTTGACCAGGTGAGACCATACCTCAGTTCAGAATTCTGGTTTTGTAGATTCATGCAAGTAAAGTTAGATTTTACTAGATACTTACAGTATGTTGCTGACATCAATATTTAATGAACTAGCTAGTGTAACCGTCAAATCTCTTTAGAGCGAGTGTAACTGTTGAAGTATTGTAATTGAGATAGCATCACAGTTTTTTTTTTTACTATTTTGTGAAATGGCTGACTTTGGAATGTGGTTGACGTGCAAAAGTTATGCTAGTATTAAGATTGAATCTTATAATTTGGATATGCAAAATGACCTGAGCTTGTCACTTTGAGGGAAAACTGGTATCAATAGCAATTCCAGTGGTCCATGCCATTGCCCCTGTTGTTCTTTACAGGTAGCATTTTGTTTATATTAGGTGGTGAAATACTTTGAACTGATGAAATGGATTAGCTTTTGTTTGTGTATGGAATTGTATAAATGCGGATCTACAGTAGCATCTTGGTAGATTTTGACTACTTTTTATTAATTTTGTACATGCCATTTTTTGCCCTTGAGTTTATTCATTCTGAGAAATATTTTGCGTATGGTGTGTTTGTCTTGGATATTTTCTTGCTTTGTCTCCTTTTGGACATTGATGAAACCCTTGTGCCCTTGTGTGAACAAGGAAATAATATCCAGGGACATTTACTGCCATGCTAGAGATTTTCCATGATTGAAGTAGCTTCTGTTTTTAATGATTGAAGTAGTTTCAGTTGTGTAATATATGATGCGGTTATGAGATTACTGGTACACTGCTAATGAGATGGTTTTCTAGACTTTGGCAAGGCTCAACTTACCTTAGCTTGAAATCTGTCATAAACTGAATTAGTGTGTTGGTGTATTTACTGTAAAACAATAAGTATATCTGAAGACTTATGTCTCTTTTCAAACAACATTAACCTTTTACAGGCAATTTTATATTCACCTTTCGAGGTCGGACAATTAGGAGTAACTAGGACAAAAAAAGACTAGTCAGTTGGACTTACATGCTGTATTAAGACCTGGGGCATAGGCTTAAGCTAGGTTGTGTGGACCAAATAAGCCAGTGCAACTGACTCACAGTTTATCTTGTATATAGTGTGCCTTACTCTGCTTCTAATGATTCTTTCCAGGTCCTTGGTGAGAAGGCATTTGAGAAATTTGGAAAGTGGTTCATCTCGCTTCATTTTTCAGATCAATTGGCAGGATCCTACAAGAAGGTCCTCACATTCAAGTTTGTATTGCCAGATGCAAGCAACATGTCTGAGATGACAAGATTGGTTGCTCTTGTGCCTTACTACATTGATCTGGTTGGACGTTATAAGCTCAGCTCGCATGTGAGTATCCTCTCCAACCCTTCTTAAAGTTCATGATCATATTACGGTTATTTACATCTAAACTTTTCTGTCAATGCTGTTGGCAGGCTCGCTCGAAAACTGATGGAGCTAGAACAAAGGCTGCTCAGGAGGCCTTCAGGGAACTTCAGAGTGCCAGGCAGGAGGCCCTGCAAAGGAAGAAGGCCGAAAAGAAGAAACTTCTGGAGGAGGTAGATGCCAAGTTGAGTGCCGAGGCACTCCGAAGGAAAGAAGAAAAGGAAAGGGCTCGGCAGATGAAGAAGTCTGGACCCAAAGTCAAAATGCTCCGTTCTTAATAGCATCAAGAATCTATTGTAGCTCGGCTTTCGCTATTCACTCAGTTGATTAGCCTATAGTTCATCTGCTAGACTCTCATTTATGTTCCAATTTTGGGCCATCATATTTCCCTGTTGTGAGAATGGGCAAAAAGGATTGAGGAGAAAAGAATCCTCACTGGTGTTTCGGCTTTATTGGATGCGTGCCGGAGAGATCTTAGCCCAATTTGCCCACGATAGTTCAGTCACATTAAAAATTGGCAATGCAGAAGCCCTGTTGTAAGAAAACTAGAACTTACATGATCAGCTGTGTAGAATGTTGATAGAATTATGATATGAAGTTCTATGCTTGGATTACATGCATTCATGTTTGAGCAAATTTACTGAAGAGCATCCGATTTATGTGTTTGATTCTTTTTCTTCTCTCCTGTTGGGAGTGCAGCGGAGGTGACTGTTGTCTCTGGAAACTGATGCTGTTCAATTGCTGATTCTGCAAAATTTAAGATGTATATGTATCTGCGACTAGTCAGGTGGCACCAGTGCATGAGATTTACCTGGAGAGAAATCCCGAACTGATGCAGAACGGAATTCCCAAATGGACATTCAGGGCGTCATGACCCAATTACTAGCAAAATTATTGTTTCCTTCACAGGTCAGAGAGAGAGAGTCTCACCTGCACAAATTTATCCTTTCGATGAGTCAACTGAAGAGCCAAATGATGAGGTACCGATTGTTCAGACTGGAGTCTAAAGCACGGACCAACTTTGCTGGTTATGCTCTATATGCTAGTACGAACGAAGAAAAACTTCTTTGAGATGAGACACAAAACAATAAAACTTGGGGAGTAGCTGATCTTCTGTACACTTTACGGAAACGAGCCAACGAAACCATTTCTTTCCTTGGCACGGCACCAAGCCACCAACCCAGAGCCCAAGCGCAGCAGCGAAACGCACCGGTCTCCGGCGGCGAGGCGACCCACCTACCACCCCCACCTTCCCCTGCCAAAGCGGAGCAGTACAACCCAGCGCGGCCCAAGCCGCCTCGCACCAACGCGCCACCAGCCAACCGAGAGCAAGAGCCGCTTCTCCAATGGCCTCCTTCTCCTCCGTTTCCGCCTCCTCCTCCTCCTCCTCCTCCACCACCCCGTCCTTCACCCTCCCCACCAAAACCTCCCCCGGCACCGGCTCCGTCTCATTCCCCAGGTGAGCTGCCTGACCAGCAGCGGTCCCTTTCGCTGCCTCTGCCAACCTTCCTCCCCCGCGTCATCGTCGTCGTCGTCGTCGCTGAAGGCTGCTCGTCTCTTCGATTCGCAGGGCGAGGGAGTCGCGGAAGTGCGGGGCCAGGATGGCGACGGTGAGGGCGTTGGCGGTGGACACGACCATCAGCCCGCGGGTGAGCGCGCTCCGCCCGTCCAAGACCATGGCCATCACCGACCAGGCCACCGCGCTGCGCCAGGCCGGCGTGCCCGTCATCGGCCTCGCCGCCGGGGAGCCCGACTTCGACACGCCGACCGTGATCGCCGAGGTGAGAATCGAGCCCGGCGTTCTCAATTAGTTCCGTAGGCGAAAGGGAAGGGGGGCAGCGGGAGTGCAAAAACTGGAACAGCTGTATCCCTTCACGGTTTGGTATCGCTTTGGTCTAGATCGCGGATTAGTTTTAGATCTTGGTGTAGTGTAATGTATATCCTCCTAGAGTTGGTTAACGTTCTAACCAGCTTAATTGTAAGCACCTTAACGATGAATTGTTTCGTTGAATGAAGTAACCACATTTTCGTTTGGATCATAGCAACTCTGAATCTCAGTAAAGAGCTCAGAGTATTGCGTTTTATTGACATTGTTTGTAACTGTGGGAAGTGGAGGTAAATTTTAACTTAGTTGCTGTTTGTAACTGTGGGAAGTGGAGGTAAATTTTTAACTTAGTTCCTTGGGTCCAGGCTGGAATGAATGCTATAAGGGATGGCGCCACAAGATACACGCCCAATGCTGGGACTCTGGAGCTGAGGAAGGCTATCTGCAAAAAGCTTCAGGGTGAGTGTGGATGGATTCCTTGTTCCCGGATTTGCTACATTGGTTAAGGAATTTAATGATTGTTGATTGATGTTCACTTTTGATATTCAGAGGAGAATGGATTATCCTACACCCCTGATCAGGTCCTAGTGAGCAATGGAGCAAAGCAGTGCATTACACAAGCTGTGCTTGCCGTATGCTCGCCTGGTGATGAAGTAAAGCTCTCATCTCTCTACCTTGTTCTTTAGGAGCAATTTTCTTAAATACTTGCATGTTAATCGTTTATTAGGAGCATATGCTTATCTGTTGCAAATATTTAGTTATTTTGTTTGGACACATACTCTTAGTTAAACTGCAAATTCCACAGCTTGCTAATTGCTTCAAGCATTCAAACTAATAATTTGAGTATTATGCTGATTCCAAGTTTTACACTGCAAATATGTTTAACTGCAAGTATGTATGGCTTAATCCAGATGAAGCAAACATTGTTATAAATATATGTGCTTATTGTTCTTAGAACTGGAACGCTCTGCGTTGTGTTCTCTAAAAATATTGAGTCGCTATCTTGTTGTAGGTTTTGATACCTGCTCCATATTGGGTCAGCTACCCTGAGATGGCTAGACTGGCTGGTGCAACGCCAGTTATTCTCCCTACAAGCATATCAGACAATTACCTGCTAAGGCCAGAGTCACTTGCCTCGGTGATTAATGAAAATTCAAGGATCTTGATTCTCTGCTCTCCATCTAATCCAACAGGGTCTGTGTATCCTAAGGAGTTGCTTGAGGAGATAGCTGCTATAGTCAGGAAGCATCCTAGGCTCCTGGTTAGCACTCGGATCTTATTGTATTCAAGTTATTTTAGAATTGAGATCTTTTCATCAAAACTTCATCTTGATTATTGATGTATACCACATTATTAATGTTTCCTTCCAGGTTTTATCTGATGAGATCTATGAGCATATCATCTATCAGCCTGCTAAACATACAAGCTTTGCTTCATTGCCTGGAATGTGGGAAAGAACATTAACTATAAATGGCTTTTCTAAGGTAATTACCTGGTTATTATTTTTTTCTTTCTTTTTCTGGATCAACCAACTGGGCTGTGAGGGTCCTTCTGCAGTAGCCCATGGGGTCTGAAATTTTCAGAAAATAATTTAGTGGCGAATGGAACTCAATAAGTGAAGAAGCAGATATCGTTCACTACATTCTGCTATATTCAAGACTTTATGCATGGTCCAGCTAATATTTTGAATATCTGATGACGATATGTTTTTATAGGCTTTTGCTATGACTGGTTGGAGGCTTGGATATTTAGCTGCCCCTAAACATTTTGTCTCAGCCTGTGGAAAGATCCAAAGCCAGGTGGACACTCGTATCTCTTTTCTTTTACTTAAAATGATGTCCTGATCAATATTTTGTTTCAAGAACTTGCCTGGGTCCAGGCCAATATTAGCTGATCTTATTCATACTCTCTTTCTCTTCTCATGCTCGAGTGCAGCCTATAATCATTTTTGGTCTTGATTCTTTGTGGCAATGCTAATCTTCTAACTTAAGGATCATCTCACCAAAGAACCTTATTTCCTTTTTGTGTTTACATCCTGATTTAAGTTCACCACATTTTCCAATCTATTTAAACAGCAGCAGCCTGTAGCTCCTACCCACCATGTCCACTAATTAAAAGGACAGCAACCTCTATCATGCACCACTCATTGTGAATACCATCTCGTTATTACATATAATCTTCTTGTAGAAATTGTTTATCGCCCTGAGCCCTGTTAGTGCCTTGTTTACTTCAGTACACCTCTGGGGCCAGTAGTATATCACAGAAGGCAGGGCTTGCGGCTTTGAACCTGGGTTATGCCGGTGGTGAAGCAGTATCAACCATGGTCAAAGCATTCCAGGAGCGCCGTGATTACCTTGTAAGAAGCTTTGGGGAGCTGTCAGGAGTCAAGATATCAGAACCTCAGGTATGTTTGCAGTACTTATTGAGAGTACATATATAGCATATACCAGGAAAGTATCTAAGTTTCATGTTTGCAGGGAGCCTTCTATTTGTTTATCGATTTCAGCTCCTACTATGGTTCTGAGGTGGAAGGTTTTGGCACTATCAAGGACTCTGAGTCCCTCTGCATGTTCCTGTTAGAGAAGGCACAGGTAAGAAATTAGTCCGATTTTGAGTACATCAGTATGAGATACAATCATACAAGAACATTTACAGTGCTTATTATGGATTGCATTATAGGTTGCACTTGTCCCTGGGGATGCATTTGGAGATGACAAGGGTGTTCGCATTTCATACGCTGCAGCTATGTCAACACTGGAAACTGCAATGGGGAAGATAAAAGAAGCGATGGCTCTGCTCAGGCCCCCTGTCGCCGTGTAACGAAACCAACGTATTGCTAGTCCTCTGTGGACCAAAAGGCTTCTGCAATGGTCTATTGACGTAAAATAGGATTCATATTCGTTTCTTCTTGGAAAAATCGCTCCTGCTATCATTTGACTTTGTTTTGTTATCTGTATTCAAACACTTGGAATTTATACTTGTTACAGTGAAATTGAACTCTACAGTGTTTCTTTAAACCTGCAATGGAGAATATGTCTCCATTATTTTGACAACTTGAAATCGTGAATGTTTCATATTTTTTTGTATGGACACCATGACAACATAACGTGGACACCACTCTCGTGCACAATTGTGCAATCCCAGTGAGGTCTTGTATGGCAACAAGTTTTATTTTATCACTCAAAAGTATTGCCACCTGTGTAAATGGACATCAAGATTTGAGCCTCGATGAGCAAATTATCCCACGACTCTGCAATCACAACATATGTTCCCAGGAAAGAGGGGAATAGTGGGACAGTAAGACGTTAGATGTTGGTTCATTTTTTTTAGTGTTCTGTTTAATTCCATCATGAATTTATTTCCTTGGATTTTGGTGATGAATCATTTGCCAAACCAAACAAGAATTTGAGTGAGATAATGATGGACCGGCACCACCTAATTTCTCAAACGCTCACTCACTTTGTGTTTCTATGATCAAGAACGTTTTCTTAGATCCATCCAATAGTATATCTTCATTCAACCATTCAGTGAATCCAGCCAAGAATATTTGTCTCTGCCTTCATTAATCATTATGCCAACAAAGTTTAAGGGCTCAACATTACGTTATGCCTGACAAGAATGTTGGCCTAGAAACATCGATTGAAATACAACAAAACAGAACTTTAGTTTTCAATACTAGACAGAGGTTGGAAGTTGGATTCGTTCATAATATACATAAAGGTACATGACAACTTATCCATGTTGGAAAATAGAAAAGGGAACCCTAAACATTTATCCTAGCTACACAGGTAGGCGACCATATAGAACTGCAACAATCCAATATAGCTCCTGAAAGGTACCACCTCTCGGGCATTTTCTCAGCAAGTCATTTTGGTATACGATAACATGGACTTCAAGATGTCTACTAGGAAAAAATGTACATCAAATGAAGGAATCTCCTCCCAGATAAGTAGCACAAAGTCCAGCTGAGAACTAAGGCTACTCTAATTTGCGAGAATTACTTCATCAAAGTTCCAATCCCTAACAAGGTCCCTGGACACAGCATGGCTGCGTTGAAGGCGTGGAGTGCCCTCTGCGCTTTGAGCAGTCACCATGGGTGGAAACGGGGTCACCTTTGATGTGCCAACACTAGAAGTTCCAGCTGGCGTTACTCTTCGAGCTAAGCAGGCCACAGCAGCTCCACATCGGCTCTCCTCCTCTGAACTCGACACTGAGTAGCTTCTAAGAGAGTGCGAGGGGCTGTTCATGCCATGGCATACAAGGCAAGCAAGACTCATGATTGTTGTCTGGCTGAAACCACCGGTTACTACTACTGCAATGGATTAGGCAATAGTTAGAAAATATTTGTCAGGAAATTCCATGCAACTGTTGCATATCAAACAGCAGTGTTGGTGTAGCACCAAAGTAGCAACAAGTAATCGATCCCAACAGAACTCCCTGACCGAATTTCAAATAATCATAATCTTGCAACATAGAACAAAACAATTCTACCAGCGATGCCGACTGAGTGATAACTGGCGGCAACAAAACATATGGCATGAGTTTCATTTTGGTTTCTTTTGGCTAAAATAAAATGATAACTACCACCAGGCTGCATGATACTTGACACCCCAATGCATCAGCTGAATTGTGGGGGAAGTGGTGCATGACTAGATCATTCATAGCTATGCAGGATGCAAAATTTGATTGGCAATCACTAAGATTTATGTTCAGGGCTCAAATTTGTACAACTCAAAAGCATAGCACAAAACATTATGCAAATTGTTTGAACCAGATAAAAAGGAAACAACGTGCTTAGAAGCATGTATAGCATGTGCAAGGTAATGACAAGGGTTAAATCTTCTTATAGACATTTTCTTCAGTGTTCGAATATATACAAGCAAGAAGTTGGCAGCACATCATGTGAGCCCAATTTAAAGGGAATGACAGATCTAGTCTGTGCATGTCAATATACAACCAAATTTCTTCTCAGGAAATAAAAGGAAGCGAAGAGTTAGCATTAGAATTTTGAGAAAAGGGGAAGATCCGCTGCCACCAGGGGCGGATCCAATATAGAACATGTGTGTACACATGCATACCCGATAGTTTTTGCAAAAAAAATCGAAGTTAGCATGTAAAATACATGGTCAGATCCGAATACAAATAGCATAAATTAGGGTTTGGAGTCCTCGATTTCACACAGCAGCAAGGGAATGGAGGGCGGGCATACCCAGGGGCGGACCCAGCATTGGACATGGTGATTTCGCACAAAATTTTTGCAAACGGAATCGAAGTTAGTAGGTAATACTATATTGTAACTGGACCAGATCCGAATACAAATAGTTTTGTTAGGGTTTGGGGTGCTCGTCTCGCACACCAGGGGCATACCTGGTGGATGCTCGTCGCCGGCAAAGGGCTGGGCGAAGACGTGATGAATGGCGCCGCCGCTCGCCCAGTCGTCGCCGCCAGGGAAGGAAGAGGAGAGTCAGAGAGAAGGGAAGGGGTAAAGAAACAGAGATGAGCGGAGCCCGAGGCCCTGAGCCCTGACGGGAAGGGCTGTCAACAAGCCCAGCTCGTGCGAGCCTGCCACCTCAAGCTGGAGTTCGATAGCGATCTGAGCCTGAGATGCCGCCGAGCCTACAGTCAAGCTCGAACTCGGTTCGCGATAAGCGCGTCGAGGTTGAAGCTTGACTCGAGGCATTTTTATGTTTTTGAGGTCAGCTCGACAGGACAGCGGAAAGATATCATAAATATATCGATGCCGAAATAAGAAGATGTAGATATAAAAGGCTAATTTAATTTGAGAAGGGAAAAAAACCTGAAAAGAGAAGCATGCATGGATATTTAACCTTATCGTTTTGGAACCTCCATTTAAGCCACCTTAGATAGTATTATTAGGTCCAAACTTCAATTGGTACCTATTCCACGATCCGGAGAGAAAGCCTGTACAGGATGTCACTGGTTGCGCGATTTTTTCACGTGAAATATGCACTTGTGCACGGTGCGTGAGGTTCAAGTCTAAGTTTGGAACCTCCAGTTTTGTGCATAAATTCCTCACCGTCTCGTCTAAATAACACCTCTATTTTTCACCGTGACCATAGGTATTAGTACTGTGTGAATCGTTACATAATAATGTGGGTATAGGCATTATTACTCTAAGACCCTTCCGTATATAGTTCTATCTTTTACCCATATATTTATTATGGATGGATGAGAGATTTCTAGTGGTGGAGACTGGGGAGGGAAGGAAATTGAAGAAGTACATAACTAAAGTTGAAGAAAGGAGGTGAGTCATCCGATGAAGATTCCTTGATCACCGTAGAAGGATGTGGATTTCAGGCATCCCTATATATTGTTTGGCTTAGCATGCGCGACGGTTAGATCGGCCCACTAATTGAGCCAATATTCTCTAGTTCAGGGTTGAAACGAACACGCCATGCTTGTTTGGCGCTTTGGACCCGTTTCTAACAGGAGCGAGCTTGCAACGACCGTTGAAGAAAATAGGCAGGGAGCAAGGGTGGATCTAGGCGATGGGCAAGATAGGCCCCGGCCCACCCTAAGATTTGGCTAAAAAAACTCCATCCCCTAATTTTCTTATATTTGACCTTATTTATTTATAACAGAAAAATAAATTATTCTATTAGACCACCTTAATTTAAATTTTTAGATTCGTCACCGTCCGAGACGTACATCAATCTATACGGTCGGTGGCGACGAACTGCTTTCGAGTCGCCTGTTGGCTTGATGCCTCTGTAACGTCTGTAACCTCTGTGTACTTGTACTTACCAGCTCCCGAGAAATGAAATGCATGTAGGTGGGGATCTTCCCCCCGATATTGTTCGGGAAAAAAGAAATTGTAGAGATTCGAACGTCGTGACACCACCCATCGACCTGCAGATAGGCTCGATCGACCGATCGGGCAACTTGGCTTCGTTCAGATGACAAGCTAGCTAGCTACAGGAGGCTCAACATCAAGAGCGGAAAAGTTGTATGCAGGCAGGCGCACCACCAGGCACACGGGACGGGAACCATGATGAAGGAAGCATCCAAGGATGCGGGGCGGTCTAGGCAGCTGCTAGCTAGAGTCTCGTCACCCTGACACCCTGCCATCTTGACCGCATTTTCCTCTGGCGGAGCCCGGGGCTTGAAGCACTGTTCAGCATGATTGCCTCCTCATCGCCGTATAGAGCGGAGGGCTCTAGCCGATCTCGGCTCGTTAAAGCACTGTTTATTGAAACTAGTTTTTTAAAAATTTTAAAGAAAAACTGGCTCCGATAAGTAGTGCTTTGCCAGGAGGAATGGAAACCTGCTAAGGCGCTTCCGAACGGGCCCATAATCAGCGGCAAGTTCAAGCTGCCATCTGCAACCAACCATCATCTACCTATAGTGCGCGGCGTTCCACAGTCCAAAGCGCCCGTGGTCTCGTGGACTCCATCCGTAGGAACAAGTGCGCGCCTGGCGCTTTGCCAAGGCCACGCCGCACCCCGCCTGCACGCACGCCTCCCAAGGTCCCAAGCCGCCGATCGAGCGCGTCGCTCCCGATCCCCCGGCCCGCGCGGGACACAGGCCGCGGCTAGCGCCGCTGCCAACTTCCTGAGACGGCGACGGCGGTGAGCGACTGCTGCCTGGTCGATCGATCGGCGGCGCTGCGGCCAATTTCTGGTCACATCACATCGCATCCCGACCCGTCTCGCGCGCAGCAGTAGGCAAGAGTACAAGGCGCCCGTGTGCGTAGCGTACCAACAAGCTTTTTCGTGGGGCGTGCCCACGGGAATCCGCTACCGGAGGAGATCGCCGCGTCGCCGCCACGTACGCATGCTCATGAACACAAAGAACGCCGCGGCAACTTAAGTTTGCTGAGATAATCACTGCCTGCGGTAGCGTTAAGCCACCGAGAATGGGCACGGCATTCCGATCCCCTTGCGCTTGTATTTAATTCATCATTTATTCATGCGGATGAGCTTTTTCATGCGTAATCGATCCAGGGTGGGAGTAGTACTAGATAATAGATGAACTGATCGACGGGTGATGGCTAGGTAATTAGGTACTAGTAGTAGCTAGGTAGGAGGAGGAAGCAAGCTGGTAACAAGCAAGCAAGCAAGCTGGCGATGGATCACGGGCACTTGTGCTTGCCGTTCTTGGTGGTCATGTTGGCGTAGCAGGGGCAGACGTCCTCGTTGCCGGAGGTGCCCGGCGGGACGCAGCCGCAGCGCTGGCAGCAGGTGTTGCACGCCCTCAGGCACATCTTGGGACGCCCGGACTTGCTGCACCGGTACGAGCAGCTCGCGCCGCAGTCTGGACACAACCAATGCAATTCCATCGAGACAGGGGTCATATATACAAAGATACTATATACGGGGACAGACGAGAATTAAGAAAGGGAGAAGAAGAATTCCATGACTTACCGATGGCGTGAGCCTGTCCATGGGGAGCAGTGGTCTGCAGAACACGAAGAGATCGAACAACAAGCAGGAATCAGCCAATGCAAGTTTCATCACCAGCACGCACGATCAAATCACACAGAACTGATGACACACTTTAGTTGCCCAAGCAGCCAATGCAAGCTCGCCCTGTGGTACTCACCTCGACGAGGAGCAGGACGACGACGAGCGAGAGCGCGAGCAGCAGCCTGGCCTTGCCCATGGTGGCGCGCGGAAGCTGAGCTAGCTTCGCTTGCTTGCTTGGACGAGAGACTGACACCCCCACACACAGAACAGATGGTGACTCGTGTGCAGTGAGGGAGATGATGAGGATGAGCCTCTGGCCGTGCGCGGAGGCCAATTTATAGGCCGGCGGCCGCGGCCGTGCGGGTAGGAGAGGATGGATTCCGGCCGACGCGCACCGGAACAGTGGGCGGCACACTTGCCGCACGACACGAGCCCGGCGTGCGCTCGCGCGCCGTTGGCGCGGTTCCGTGCCGCTCGATCTCTCTCCCTCCGCGAACGCTACACACAAAGCTTGCAACCCCCGCCTGCCTGCCTGCCTGCCCGATCGATGAGCCACCTGCCGCTCGGTAACCTGCCATTAGGAGCAAGCTCCATCGACGCCACGCACTAGCTCGATGAAAAGACAGTGGGTGCTCGAGTGCGTTCGTTGTCGTTACCCGGATCGAGGCCGGAGCTTGGCGTGGTCGGCCATGCTTGTTCTGCCTGCACAAGGAAATTAAACCGCTAAGCGGACGACACCAACAGGCAGGCTCCGGCTGACCGCTCGTCAAGCCACGACTACAGGAGGCATCTCCTAGTTTCCTTTTATTCACAGATTAGTAGATTACCATTTTGCAAATTGGGATTTTTTATGTGCCAAGGACCTACTAATTTCACGTGTTTTTTCAAACTTCAATAATTTGATTTCTATAAAATTAGCACGCAACGTATAAATAATTTTGCAAACGTTTCTTTAAAAGAAATTGAAGCTGCGTACTAGTAAATTGTTCGTTATGTTCCTAGAAGAATAAATGAAAACATGTTCATGTTCATATTGTTTTTTCAATCGAACAATAAGCATGGATTCTGATAAACTTATCCACACACCTTTCCTCTACCTTATGACGCTGCGAATTCGGTGGAGTGGCATGGTCCAGGGATGGATTCGGCAGTGGGTTGGGGGGGGGGGGCCTCGAGCCCCTCGTACCCCCAGGAATCCCATGGAGCCTCCCTAAGCCCCTCATACAAATTTGAGGAGGAAGAAGGATGGAAGGGGAGGCGGGAGGAGGAAGAAGAACTGAAGAGTCCCCTGAGCTCAATCCTGCATCCACCACTGGCATGGTGGGTACGTGTAAGCTTGTAACACTTGACACTTTTACAAGCTCATAGCCGTTGTCATTGGAAAAGAATGAATCACTCTCGTTAAAGAAAGCAACATAGTCCCGAATTGTGGGTTCAAGTTGCGTTTCATCAAGAACCATGCTATAGCTTAGATTGTAGGTGGAGGTAGTTGTAACCCTGCTTATCAGGATCAAGCATCAGGTATGTCGTATTATGTGTCTCACTAACTTTTACTGCAAGTGGTATGAGACTTACGATAGCGACTGTCGCAGGAAATCTCCAGCCGAGTGTCGGAACGCACCCGTCTAATTCTAGTTTAGGAAGAGTTTGAGGGAGACCTAGGAGCACTTGATCAGAGGGCGGATGAACGCGGGAAAGACGCGAGGATTTAGAGTGTTCGGGCCGCCGGAGCGTAATACCCTACGTCCACTTGAGTGTTGTATTGTTTGAGTGTGCTTGTGGTCAGCTTGCGGGTCTAGATCTTATGAGAGTCTAAGAAAACTTGTGTTCTAACGGGTGCACTCTCCCTTTTATAGCCCAAGAGGAGTGCTTACACTGTGCGAGGCCCCGATAGGTGAGTCCAGCCAACAGGAGCCTGTAATATGAGAGATATGTGATCTTGTTCTCTAGCTCCTTCCTATAGTCCTCGCGATCGAGAAATTGATGTGCGTATCTACAGCCAGGATATGGTCTTGTGCCGCCATACCGGCACAGTGCCTGCTACGCACAATGGAAGACGCGCTGTCACTGTTGGGTTAGAACCCTCTGACAGGCGTAGGAGCTGCGCTGACCCGCCGCGCCGTCACCTCCATGCGTCCTGTGGCAGCGCATGCCTCGGCTCTCCTAAAGCGGACCATCATTACCCACGCGCGCGGTGCCGTGAGTGGACTGTACGTCGCTTGCGCACAGTATACGGTGATACGACGCGCGGCCTTGGAAACATATGGGCTTACCGTGGTGTCAGGTCACCTGCCCCGTGTGTCAATGAGCAGGCCATACTTTGACTTGGGCACGCACAGCCCACCTACCCCCATTTAATGCGGTAGTTGGGCTGGCGCCCCACAGGAGGCCTTCTGCCACGGGCACGTGGCAGGCTGGCCCAGCAGCCGCCTCCGTGGCAGCTTGAGGCGGCACGTGGCGGCGCCGGACCCCTTTCCGGTGGTATGGGGGTCCGGGCCCCCGAGGCCGGTCCGGATGGACAGGCACAGAGGGGTCTGGCCCCCGCACGTGGTGGCGCCGGACACCCTGGGGGTCTGAGCCTATGGAGGCCAGACCCGAGCACCTTGTCCTTGTGGGCATGTGGAGGCGCCGGACCTATGTGAGCACGGGGGGAGGTCCGGAGACCATGACCGGGGGGAGGTCCGGAGACCATGACCCCAGCTGACAGACCGTATGCCCCGTCACCCAAAGGGCAAAGGTGAGGATACGGATAACCTTACGTCCATCTAGACGGACACCCTGTCAGAAGACTCACTGACGGGCTAGGCCCGCGGAGATGCAGATCTCCTCGCAGCGGACTATTATGACCTTCTGGTCGTTGAGCAACTCCTTGGTGATCATCGGGGATAGACGGCCGAGCATGTGGAGACACGCGTCCACCACGATGCACTTGGCGCACACGCCGGAGCCAGACACCATCGCGCCTTTACTTGGGAGGCAGCAGCGGCGCTCTATGGGTCTGAAGGTGATGGAGGTGGATCGTGGGTCCACCACGACGCGCCTGGCCCACTCGTCAGGGCCAGGACACCCTAGCAGGAGGTACCTCTGTCTGTATGTACCGACAGCAACATATACGGTGAATTTGTCAATCTTAAAAGATCTGGCGATCTAGTATATAAATGGACGTATTTAATTTTGGTGCGGCATCAACATAATACAATCCATGTGAGATTTTGCTTCTAAATATTTTCTCTTTTCAATTAGAGGACATTTGCTGGCTGTTTATCTTTTTTTCTCTCTCTCTTTTATATGTGAGCTGGGCCTGTACAATTCTGGGTTAGACAAATTAAAAAGCCGAAGAGTTTGGTGACTTGGAGAGTTGGGCCAAATGGGCTGACGGACTGGGCTCATTCTGACCCAATTGGTCAGCCCTAAACCAGCCCGGCATGCCATCTTTATGAGTCGTGCAATAAGAAAGAGGAGCTTTGACTTTTGTCGATTGATAGATTTTCTCTAGCCCGCCTGCGACAACCACCTTTTTTTTGTGTGTGTGTGTGTAGTCCTGCTGCTTCTACTACTAAACCGTTGCTCGCTGCCGCTTTCCTCCCTCGAGGCCTCTACACGGTTGGGCGGCGCTGGCGGAGGTGCAGTGGATCCGATTGAGCCGCCCGCGAGGGGTGGATGAGATCGATATGTAGGGGTGGTGGTGATCGACTGAGGCCTGCCATGCTGGATGCCCTGGAGACGAACAATGAAACAGCAATGTGACCAAATGGTTGAAGTCGGTCGTGACAGCCCTCTATCAAACTAGAGTTATGTGCAGGCTTCAGTTCGACCAGCATCAAATCAAGATTTGGTCAAATATGAAAGCAGTAATCTCCGGTCAAAAGTTTACCAACTCAAAGTTTGGAGTTCCCGTGCATGTTTGATGGTGGCTGGCTGTTTTTGGAATCAGGACTGGTTCTACTGTTCGAAAGTTTGCAGCCCAGCTTTTTGAATCCTCGCTCTGCTCGAGAGATCGCGACGACTCCGCCGCGGGCCGGGTGGTGGAAAGCGATCGACTGCGGACGGTTGGCGGCGGGGAAGAGACGGACGAACGCCGGAACACCATGGGCATGCACACGCAGCGTGACTTGTCTCGCACCTGGCGCGCGCACTGGGATCTCCCGCGAGCACGTTTCCGCATCGGCACTGCCTGCTAGTTCGCGCCGCCACCGCCCGCCGACGAGCCTAGCCTGCGGAGGGCGTCGTGGATGCACGTACGCCAAAGAAACAAGTTGTAGATATGGATCGATGGAGTTGATGACGGCGAGGCTCACCAGTCACCACCTCAATTAAAATAATAGCAATACTCCCTAATCTCTCTCGCGATCACGAACACGGCAGATCATGAAGTCAACTTGTGCAAATAAAGAAGCGGATTTTAGGCATAGGCTATAGCTCATCCCCGGTGTCACCGGCTGTCCCCGATTCCATCTCCAGACCCCCACGGCTATATAACGCCCTCAACCGCAGCTCCGGCGGCGACGATGCCTAGCTACTAGCTCGCTCCAGGCACCGGGCTTCAGACGTCGTCGGCGTCGTCGGGCCGGACGACAACCTGCTGCTCGATCAGGCCGGAGTCAGGAGTAATGGCGGATGGTGGTGCCGGCGTGGTCGCGGATGGTTCCGTCGCTGAGGCGGTGGACCACCGCGGCCGGCCCGCCTCCCGCGCTTCCACCGGCGGCTGGAAGTCTGCTTCCTTCATCATAGGCAAGTTCTGTATCCTCCGCACACCTCCCGTGCGCAGCTCCAGAGTATTGGTTTCTTGACATGTGTCCGAATCGCCCGGGCTGATGATGCGCGTGTGCAGCGGTGGAGATCGCGGAGCGCTTCTCCTTCTACGGCGTGTCGGCGAACCTGATCACCTACCTGACGGGGCCGTTGGGCGAGGGCGTCGCGGCGGCGGCGTCGGCCCTCAACGCCTGGAACGGCACGGCGCAGCTGCTGCCGCTGCTGGGCGGGGCGATCGCGGACGCGTGGCTCGGCCGCTACCGCACCATCGTGCTCGCCTCCCTCATCTACATCCTTGTAAGCGAAAGGCACAACACATTTCCACTTCTTTAATTAGTTTTGAAGATTGCGTATATATTTTCCTTGCCCTTTTCTTGCACATAGAAATTAGAAAACGAAAATATCCCGATTGGCTGGCTTCTGCATGAAGCAGTATCTGGATTCGTGGCAAAATTTTAACATAAAGAAGCAGTATAAAAGCATCCAATGATTTCTTTTTAGAACATTTCCTCCAATAATGTTTTGTGGCTACGTACTTGCAGAACCTCAGTACAGAGACTAGAACTTCCTTTGATGGGAATGGGATAGAACTTCCTTATTTCCTTTGTAAAGAAAGGTTCCAATGTTTTCAAAAAGACATCCATTGTTTAAAGATAGGAAAATTTTAGAGCACCACATGTTCCAAATTATAATTCGTTTTAACTTTTTTTACATACATAGTTTTTCTATGAATCTGGATATAATGCACATCTAGATGTATAAATATCTAGAAAAGAAAATAAAATTGTAATTTAGTATGGAGGAGTACTGTCCAAAGAAAACAAAATCTAACGCAAACGACACTGATTCCCTGCACCGCGATTGTTTACCAAATTCTTCCATCAGCCATACCCCCCCGCGGCGCTCTGGTAGAGCGTAGCTGAATTTCTGACAGAGGAAATGAGGAACACGGGGATCACATGCACAACCAGATGGTGACATGCATGGTCTCGATGAGTTGCCCAGGTGAGTTGAAAGTCGATGCGAATAAAAGAACTCCTTTTGCTTTGTTATGCGACCGTCGACCTATGGCTGGGAAGCAGAGACAAGACTTGTACAAACACGAGCGAAGACAAATAGTAAGGCATAAGAGACACAGAGACCTTTTAGTCCAATCAGACTACGTTGCTTGCTTGTTGCACATCCATGCCACTGGTGTTCTCGAGGACAGACCAGTGGGAATGTGGCATTTAGTTTTTGGACTTTCCTACCCCATTCATATGCCTGCTAGGCTGCTATAGAAGTTGGGCATCCAGACACTTTTTTGAGAAAAAAAAAACATCTCAATCCACGGTATAATCGATCTTTGGCGTGGTGCTTGACTTGACGTTTTCTTTTCAAGCACCCAATTGTCTTTCTTTGAGTCATCCACGGTATGTATAGATAGGATATAATCGGTGACATTAGCACTATTTTCCTAAGTCAGTTTGAGAACCGGTGTATCATCACTTGGTGGAGAACCCTGTCCCAGGTACATAAACCAAAAATTTTGAAAAAATAATAAAGGGGAAAGTAAAAAAAAATCAATACATCACACATGCAAAAAGAAAAAACATAAAAGGGGTAATAAGGATTTCAGCCCATAAGCTATACACTCCACGGCCCACCAAAGAGCGGTCGTGTCCAGCCTGTCCGACGTGCTGGGCGCAGGTGGGATCCGGAACTCCGGCTGGCCCACTCGATGTGTCTGTGAACACCAGCCGGGGCCGTACAGCAATAATGCGAGCGGGCGATAACAGCAGAGACTACTGCCATTTCGGATTTCCGCCCGCCGCCGCTGCCGAGGCGGCTATCGAGTCTATCCACCCGTCGTCCAGGTCGAGCGGCAGCTCCCGCCTGCGGCTTGCCGTTTCTCGGCTCCGAGCGCCGGAGCTATCCCATACCCAGCTTCTCCGGCCGTTACTCTTGGCCGATCGACGACCGCATAAAGCCCCGGCCCCACTCCTCCGGCGACGATGCCTTCCGGCACGGACCCCCTGCTCGCCCGCGCCGACGGCATGGCGGACGCGGCCGTCGACCACCGCGGCCTGCCCGCCGAGCGCGGCGCCACCGGCGGCTGGAGGTCGGCGCTCTTCATCATAGGCAAGCACTCAAGTCCTCTCTTCCCCAATCCCCAACTCCCCACCACAATAGCGATCGTTGCTCAAACGCTTGCCGGTGAATTTTGCTCGGGCTGTGCGCAGCGGTGGAGATCGCGGAGCGGTTCGCGTTCTACGGCGTGTCGTCGAACCTGATCAGCTACCTGACCGGGCCGCTCGGGGAGGGCACCGCGGCGGCGGCGGCGGCCATCAACGCGTGGAACGGGGTGGCGCAGCTGCTGCCGCTGCTGGGCGGGGCCCTCGCCGACAAGTGGCTCGGCCGCTACCGCACCATCGTCATGGCCTCGCTCCTCTACGTCCTCGTAAGCAACCCTCACCAGATGCCAACTCGGCGCATCGCTTTCCTTCGCTCGCTCTCCTCTCCTTGTTTAGTCCTCTCCATCCTTGCTTTAAAAATTCCCCTGTTCGAGTAAGAAAAAGGAAAAATCCCCCTGCTGGCTGGGTGGCGAGATCTGGGAAGCTGCAGGTCGCCTGCGCTAGTGCATTGCATCTGAGCAGTGTCGTGACAAGTTGATCCTAAAATATCGCGGGATTCCTTGGAGGTAGTTGGCGCCGTCGCGTCACATCACGCAGCAGCACCTAGAGCTTGTCGTTTGGGTTCGCGTCATCGCTGATGGAATCATCGAAAACTGAGGGGAGCATCTACCTTCCTGCTCCTTCAATGGACTCTTAAGATTTTTTTTAGTTGTCTTTTTGGAGGATGGCGTTCACCCACATACCTCTGCTGTTTGACCGTTTCGTTGTCTCATGTCTGTTCCCTAAGCGACAAAGATTCTGGGCCGGGTTTCAAATAACAAAGAGAATTGCGGCCCGCACTGGCTGCAAACTTTTTCCAGCAGCAGCCAGCAGGGATTAAACCGGCCCATGGCCCATGATATAATCTGTACAAATAGATTTGGGCTTTAGCTCTGGCATCATTCATTGACCTTGTTGTCGTTCAGTGTATGTCAGAGAACGATGGATAGCGGATACTATCTGACTCCGAGTCTCTGACTAAATTAACACTCACGGAAAATGCATGCAGGGTCTTGGCATGCTGGCCTTCTCGACGTTTCTCTCCTCCGGCGGCCACCACCAATGCACCACAACCGCCGGCGGCCAGGCCTGCGCGCCGTCCACCCTCCAGGTGGCCTTCTTCTACGCCTCCCTCTACATCGTAGCCGTGGCGCAGGGCGGGCACAAGCCCTGCGTGCAGGCGTTCGGCGCCGACCAGTTCGACCAGAGCGACCCCAAGGAGTCCGTCTCCCGGAGCTCCTTCTTCAACTGGTGGTACTTCGGCATGTGCGCCGGCACCGCCGTCACGCTCGTGCTCCTAAGCTACGTCCAGGACAACATCGGCTGGGGGCTCGGGTTCGGCATCCCGTGCGCCGTCATGGCGGCCGCGCTAGCCGTGTTCCTTCTCGGCACGCGGACGTACCGCTACTACGTCACCAACGCCAAGGGGGGCCTGTTCGCTCGCGCCGCCGAGGCTTTCGCCGAGTGGCGGAGCAGGCGGAAAGCGGGGCCTCTGGAGCAGGCTTCGCAAGAACGCGATCGAGCTGCAGCTGAGGCGCCGAGGTTCAGGTACTTTGTCACTGTATGCCGGGGGCGTCTCACGATCTTGCACAAGGTGTTCGACGGTTACAACATGACGTAATTGCTGCCCTTTCATGTCAATTTTCGCAGTGCTGGTGTCGACGAGGAGGATCAGGCTGTGGTGAGCAATGCAGGCTTCGTCAAGGAGGCCAAGGCCATCCTCCGTCTCTTCCCGATATGGGCGACGTGCCTGATCTACGCCGTGGCGTTCGCGCAGTCGTCGACGTTCTTCACGAAGCAGGCGGCGACCCTGGACCGGCGCATCGGCGATCATTTCAAGGTGCCGCCGGCCGCGCTGCAGAGCTTCATCAGCATCACCATCGTGGTGTTCATCCCGATCTACGACCGCGTCATCGTGCCGGTGTCGCGCCGGTACTCCGGCAAGCCGTCCGGGATCACCATGCTGCAGCGCATCGGCGCGGGGATGTTCCTCTCCCTCCTGTCCATTGTGATCGCGGCGCTCGTCGAGACGCGCCGGCTCCGCGTCTCGCGGGACGCCGGCCTCGTCGACAAGCCCAACGTCCCGCTGCCGATGAGCCTGTGGTGGATGGTGCCGCAGTACGTGCTGTTCGGCGCCGCGGACGTGTTCACTATGGTCGGGCTGCAGGAGTTCTTCTACGACCAGGTGCCCAACAAGCTGCGCTCCCTCGGGCTCGCGCTCTACCTCAGCATCTTCGGCGTCGGCAGCTTCATCAGCAGCGCGCTCGTGTCGGCCATCGACAGGGCGACGACGGCGAGGGGCCAGAGCTGGTTCTCCAACAACCTGAACCGCGGCCACGTCGACTACTTCTACTGGCTGCTCGCCGCGCTCAGCGCCCTCGAGCTCCTCGCCTATGTCTTCTTCGCGGTGATTTACAAGTACAAAAACAAAGGAGCCGTGCATGCGAGTGTTGCTGGTTAGCTAGAGCTGTGAATTGGAGATAGTACATAGTACTAGGTGACAAGTGACATGGTACCAAGGGTGTAAATGGCATTTTCCCTCCATTACGATTCGTGATGGAAACTATTATCTTCGAAGTTGATGCCCATTTGTATCAGCTGAGAGGGTCATGCTTCAATTCTTAAGCCAGATTCTCCAACAGTAGTCGGTAAATTGGTCGTTCATTTGGTCCAGCATATAGGCAGTTTATATTTGTGACGAGTTAATAAGATAACAATACTTGAGGATTGGTGATCGAGCTGGTTAAGATCTCCGTGCAAAAGGCGAAGAAGAGTAACTGCAGCTCTAAGATCAAAGGCAGGTACTGCACGTGAACGAGAGGAAATGGGCCACGCGCACGTGCTATGAATAACATTCTCTGCCAACACTACACCAAAACCGATCAATTTCGTCGGCCTTTTTTTTATTTTCGTCGGCCAATTGGAAGCCGACGAAAATAAATTATTTATTTCGTCGGTCAAAAAAGCCGACGAAAATAATGTTTATTTTCGTCAGCCAATGCAGACCGACGAAAACTAGGAATTATTTTCGTCGGCTCTACACCGGCCGACGAAAAAAAGTGTATGTTTTCGTCGGCCGGTAACTTGCCGACGAAAATAAGCATTACTTTCGTCGGCCCAACGGGCCAACGAAAATATTGTTGCCCTAATAGGCTGCTGGATCTCGGTCCAGCACACATTACCTCTAGCGCTAGCAGCTTCGATTCTCGCCGATCCATCTCCCCCGCGCCCGATCCCGGCCCACTGCACGCCCCCGCCGTCACCGCCGCCGCCCCGCGGCAGCCTCCGCCTCGGCCCCGCGCTGCCCCCGCCGCCGCACCGCACGCGCGGCTCCCCCTACGGCCCCCGCGACCGCCGCGCCGCCGGCACCTCGGGCGCGCGGCCCCGCGACCGCCGGCACCTCGGGTGCGCGGCCCCCGCAGCCGCCGCCGCCTCCGCCACGCGCGGCCCCCGCGTGCGCGGCCCCTTGCGGCCGCCGCCGCCACCTCCGCCCCGCGCCGCCCCCACGGCGCCTCCGCCCCGCGCAGCCCCCACGGCGCCTCTGCCCGGCAGGCCCCCGCGCGGGCCTCTGTAGTACATTTCTCACTTTATTTGTACAGAACAACAAGACCCACTAGAAACTAGAAAGTACATTATTTGTTGTAGAAAGTACATAACACAAACACACATGATCGTAATTATATTCAACTTAGATTAAGTGATGATATCTCAACGTACCATATGGCTTGTTTTACAGCCGCCGTGGACGAACCTTGCCAATTAGCGATAGTTAATTTGCTTGATCAAATTATTGAGCTATAGCTGGACTTCGTTCTTATTAGCCATCTTGCTTAGCGTTCTTATTATCTCCATTACTTGTTGCAGAAGCTCGCCCCCGCCGCCGTTGACCGCCTCGCACCTACCTTAACTAGAAAAAGGGCAAAGATATGGGGCTGATGGACATCTTCGTTTGGCTCGTCGAATGGTACGTGTTTATTATTTCAATTTATTTACTATATGCTTACTTGCAATATCATAATTTTTTCTTTATCAGGAGGCACAAAGTGGGGTGGCACCAAGCTATATTGAAACATACATTCGAGGCCACCACGGCCCAGATCCTACACAGCCAGATTTGCTTTGCAGTGACAATGCCACGCAGACTCTGGTTAGTAAAATAATATGATTTCAATTAAGCGATGATTTCAATATAATCTTATTACTGGTTGCCTGAATGGTAGGCGAGATATGGCGATGAAATGGTGGCACGTCATTGGGAGGAGTATGATTGGAGGATGAGTGATGTGGATGTCGGTGCATTATACTCAAGCGGGAGAGGGAAGAAACATGGCAGGTTTAGCATGTAGAATGGAGTTATTGATACAAGTGGTGCTTTGAGTGAGGCAAGGTGTTCCCAGTCCACTCAGAATTCTCGGGGCTACCAACAGCAAAGTCAAAGGGAAACTGCAATGCAGGAGCAGATAAGGCAGCATGAAGAGGCGATGCAGAGGCAAGAGGAGTGGGCAAGGCAACAGCACGAGTACATGCAAGGTTTTTTCGCTCAGCATCGACAGATTCAGGTACTATGCAGGTTTTATATTTTTTCAAGTCTTTATGCACTTTTCATTGCTATAAGATATTTAATCTACTTTCGGTTTTTAGGAAATGCTAGCGGCTACTCTTGGCTCACAATTTAATTTGCCACCTCTTCCTTCGCCTCCTCCTCCACCGCCGAATTTTGTACCATTTGTGCGTGTACCGTCTCCACAAGTGGTAATTATATCGTATAACTAGCAATGCTCAAATTGTCTTATATATGCGTACTAAATAGATTTAACTTTTTCTATAATCAGGATTCAACGAGTACTCATCCTCGAGGAGTTTCTGCCAGCCCGTCCACGCCATCATTGGCACCGCGTAACATTTCTGGAGGTGACTGCGGCAGCGGATATAACATTACCGAGCCGATAAAAATAGAAGACTCATTTTCGTCGGCTGAGCGGGCCGACGAAATTACCGTGATATTTTCGTCGGCTTCTAAGGCCGACGAAAATAGCTGTATTTTCGTCAGTTGCCGACGAAAATAGGCCTATTTTCGTCGAGTTTATTTCGTCGGCCTATTTTCATCGGGAAGCCGACGAAAACGACTATTTTCGTCGGCATTAGGCCTATTTTCGTCGGCTTCTGGCCGACGAAAATGTCCTATTTTCATGTAGTGCAAGCAGGCTGGTTTCAAACCCACTAGAATCTTCAAAGAGTAGTCAAGTGCCCATTTTCCAAGGGGCACCATCTGTCCATTTTTCAAAATAAAAAATTTCTAACTTATAAATTTCCCCAAAAGATACCTATTATAAGTTATTTAATCTCTAACTAAAAAGATAAGAAGTATATCACTGAAAATTAATACCCAGCCATAAGGGTATATGAAGTGCACAATTTCTTTGTACCCCACCCAATTAGATTTAGGGGAAATAAAACATAAACGAAGAAAGCCCTCACCATAAGATCTGCCAATAAAAGAAAGTCCCTAATTCTCCAAAACATGGATGAGTGCCCTCTAGTTATCTTTTTGTTTTTTCAAAAAGACGGCAAGAGGGTATAACTGGAAAAAATGAATGGAAGTGCATCTGTTGTGATTTGTCCATGCTAGAATATGGATTATCGATCAAACCTACACTTTTTTCTAAACATAGTATAGGCGCATATATACACGTACGTACACTTACCATTACCAATATGAACACAATCACGCAATCGTACCCCTATGAGCACCTCCGAAAGACTGAGCCGGCAGATCCTCGAGATTGATAAATTTAATACGGGCGTCTCGTTGTCGACAAGCACGTCGCTTACCACTAAAAGAATAATACGGGTTAAATCCTGAAATAAATTCAGAAAAAATAAGCATCTATGCTGAGTCGAAGACTCAAACCCAGATGGATAGGTTCCACCATAAGAACTTTGTCGCCGCCGCAACGAAAGGCAGATTGTGATCTAAGGTAAGATACACACGTCAGGGGCAAACATAAATAAATGAATGGCTAGGATCTTAATTATTTTAGAAAATATATGTAGTATAGCCTATAAATCATATGAAATTTCTATGGAACGGAGATTGGAGATTTTGGAGGATGTTGAACCTCCATAAAATTCCCTTTGCGTTACTCTCTCTCATCAAATTCCAATATTTTTCCTGTATTCCATCCAAACGTTCACTCTTGCACTATGTTTTTTCGATCTAGAGTAAAATACACCGGCGGTCTCTAAACTTGTAAGGGTGTGTCATTTAGCTTCGTCAACTCCAAAACTGCATTTCTAGATCAAAAAACTTGTAAGGGTGTGTCACTTAGGTCCGTTAACTCCACAAGTATATTTCTGGATTCACAAACTTTTTAAATTGTTTATCTCAGGTCCATATGTATCCACGTATGCACGTAATGCTGATATGACACGCTGAATGCATGTCTCCCATCTCATTTATCTCCCTCTTCTCTTCTTCTCTCTTATGCAACCCAGCACGGGCTGTCGTGCCATCCTGCCGCTCTCTAATCCGCCCACCACGTCCACTAGTGCGTCCACCGGATGACCATATATGGTACACATCAGCGCCATCGCCAACGTGGCCTTAGCCACCACAGTGGGAGGCACCCCGAACGGCAGCCTTAGACAGCCTAGCAAGTGGCAGGATCGACCGGTCAAGAGGAAGTGGAGGGAGATGGTATGGTGGAGAAGAAAACTAGAGGCAAAGAGTCAATTCTCATCATAATTCATGTTGACAGTCTCAGAAACCTACAGTTAGCGTGCATGCTAGAATTACGTGCGTACGTGAGGTTTTGCTGTGAACATTTTTTGCGTGCACGCTAGAATTAGTGCATATGTGAGGATTTGCGGTGAACAATTTAAAAAATTTATGAACCCATAAATGCACTTTTGGAGTTCACGGGTATGAGTGACGCACCTTTGCAAGTTTGTGATCCAAAATGCACTTTCAAAGTTGACGGATCTAGATGACACAACATTTTACTTGTTAATCTATAATATTTTTTTCTAATCTTGTATTTCCAGAATCCTAGTTCCAAAGGGGCCTTAGGCTGTCTCCAACGGTGCGCTCTAAACCGTTCTGTACCCTATATATAGAGAAGATTCTGTTCTCTATTGCTCCAGCAGCGTTCTCTAAATGGTCCTCTAAAATAGAGAACGCTACAGGTTTCCTCTATATATATATAGAGATTCTCTCTCCTCTTCTCTATTTTTTCTTTACGTTTTAAACACTGAATTAAATAAAAATAAAATATGTCCATAGTATTTGAGGTATGATAAATACGTACGTACAAAAATTTGGAATAAAATACGTTTCTAAGGTTTAATGTATAGAGAACGAGATTTAGAGAACGTTATTGGACAGAAATGAGATATAGAGGAGAGAATCTTTTAGAGAATTCTGTAAATAAAAGATACAGAGAACGACGGTTGGAGATAGCCTTATCTCTTTCTGTTCGGCGGGCAAGCTCGAACCGTGGCCAGCCGCGTTGAGGCAGATAATGAACTAGACAGACCGAAGTACCGAACCCTGTTTGGCCACAGTTTGTTTGCAAACATTAGCAACCACCTGGTCACCGGACAAATTAGCCAAGGCACGGCCGGCCTGCCGCCAGCACGCCCCAGCTGCCCACACGCCCGTGCTGCCCAGCCCACCGCTTCCTCCTCAACTCCTCGAGACACGCCACGCCTACGCCGAGAAGGCACTGCACAGATCCCTGGCTCAGTCGCCAGCCAGCCAGCCATGGCGTCGGAGTCGGGCCCTGGCTCGACGAACCCGCTCCTCCCCCGCCGCCGCGCGCCGCCCAAGGGCGGCTGGAAGTCGGCGCTCTTCATAATCTGTAAGCCATGATCCCGCCCCGCGCGCACTCGACCTCGATCCGATTCGATTCTCGCTTATTGGTGACTGGTGAGAGCCGCGCGCGTTGCAGGGGTGGAGGTGGCGGAGCGGTTCGCGTACTACGGCGTCTCCTCGAACCTGATCAGCTACCTGACCGGCCCGCTCGGCCAGACCACAGCGTCGGCCGCCGCGGCCATCAACGCGTGGTCGGGCGCCGCGGCCATGCTGCCCCTCCTCGGCGCCGCCGTCGCCGACTCCTGGCTCGGCCGCTACCGCACCATCGTCGCCTCCTCCGTGCTCTACATCATGGTCAGCGCCCCCAACAACCGCACCCCCTCCTCCTCCTCCTCCTCCTCCTCCTCCTCCATCTCGCAGCAGTTCCCTCCTCTCTCTATCTGCCTTGAGACAGAACCACTTTTTTTCCGGCATAGTTTATCAGCCACAAGTTCCGACCCCTGAATTTGCGTGCATTATTTTTCGCTGTCATGTCATCGCTGACCTGTCCGCAATCATATGAAAGCCCACAGTATAGTCTATAGAAGTTCCTCACGAGGGGCGCGCATGGATGAAAGCCGCGTAGTGGTGATCCTACTGAATCAGTCGGGATAATTTTCATTGAGAGCGGATAGATTCCGAGAAGCAGACAAGTAATGGTTTGCAACTTCACTCCTTCAGATATCAACAAACCGTAGTGCTCGGCAGTAGCTGATCTGTGCGTCGTTCTGAAGCAAACTCCAGCGGCTCTTCATCCTGAAGCATCCATACCTATCAAACGTACCAAAAGAAAAACAAATCTATTGTTTTTCCGTACAAGCGTTCTGGACTCAACAGACACGCGACGTCGTCCTCGTGTGTAAAAACTGCCCCGATTTTCAACTGCTGCACTCTGCACGCATCTTCTCTGGACTCTGGAGACGCCTTTGGTTGGTTCAGTCTCGTTCTCTGTGAGTCAACTTCAGCAGAAAGCGTGCCTTGTATCCTCCAGCAGAGCCTGACAACAGAGGCAAATCAAAATGAGAAGTATCGGCCGGTGGTTGCGTTCGAATTAAACGGAACCAACCAAATGGGAAGCCAAAGCGAATCACGCCAAGTCTAATTTAGGTAACAAATCTTCCGTCCTGCGTACCTTAGAGGTTCGAATCATTGCTTCTCTATTAAACCATTGCATTAAAGCGTAGCCATGTTCAAAGAGTATCAAAAATCCAAAAAAAAATAGCGAAATACAGACGCGGACATACACGTACACTTAACCCTACCTCTATTTAACCACCGCGAATACCGACATACGACCCTTGTGAGCATGTAGTTTTTGCCGCCAATACCGGAATGTGACCCTTTACGATCCCAATTACAGAATTCAGTATCCTGCCCCCACCCACCCACCCCACAGTGATTTCAGTACCTTTTTTTTTTGCTCAGCATGGAATGCTTGAAATCTTTTTTTTTTGGAAAAACGAATGCGCCTCTAATTTGCGTTAGGCGTTCTCCCTCATTTTACTGTTGAAATATCGCCACACGAAGAATTACATGCCAGTGCATCCCAAGCTTTGATTCTGCATCAAAATGACCATCCTCCTCATCCAAATTTGTCAAATCTGCAGGGCCTCGGGATGCTGACGCTCTCATCCATGTTCCCATCAACTCAACAATGCGGTGTCGCCGCCGGCAGCCGAGGAGCATGCCCGCCTTCCCCCGTCCAGACGGCCTTTTTCTACGTCTCCCTCTACCTGGTGGCCATCGCCCAGAGCGGGCACAAGCCCTGCGTCCAGGCCTTCGGCGCCGACCAATTCGACGCCACGGACCCCGACGAGTCCCTGTCCCGGGCCTCCTTCTTCAACTGGTGGTATTTCGGGCTCTGCGGGAGCGCCACCGTGACGGTCGCGCTCATGAGCTACGTGCAGGACAACGTCGGCTGGGCCCTCGGCTTCGGCGTGCCGTCCATGGTCATGCTGCTCGCGCTCGCCATCTTCCTGCTCGGCACCAGGACCTACCGGTTCTACGGCTCGGGAGGCGGCAGCAACGGCTGTGCCGCCACGTTCTCCCTCGTCGGCAAGGCCTTCGTCGCCTGGAGGAAGAGGTCCAAGGGAGCCTGGCCCGAGCTGGAGCGCGGCGACGGTGAGCTTGCCGAGGACGCGATGCTCGCGGAGGAGGTGAACGGGCTGGCGAGGCTGTTCCCGATATGGGCGACGTGCCTCCTTTACGGCGCGGTGTTCGCGCAGCCGCCCACGCTCTTCACCAAGCAGGCGGGGACGCTGGACCGGCGGGTCGGGCCGTCGTTCCAGATACCCCCCGCGGCGCTGCAGTGCTTCCTCGGCGTCAGCATGGTTGCCTGCATCGTGCTGTACGACCGCGTCCTAGTGCCCGTGGCGCGCAGGGTCTCCGGCGTCGCCTCGGGCGTTACGATGCTGCAGCGGATCGGCACCGGGATCGCCCTGGCCATGGTCACCCTGGTCGTCGCCGCGCTGGTGGAGATGAAGCGGCTGCGGGCGGCGAGGGACGCCGGCCCGGTGGATGGTGGCTCGGGCGCGGCGGTCCCCATGAGCCTGTGGTGGATCGTGCCGCAGTACGTGCTCCTCGGCGCGGCCGACGTGTTCACCATGGTCGGCATGCAGGAGTTCTTCTACGATCAGGTCCCCGGCGCGCTCAAGAGCCTCGGGCTCGCGCTCTACCTGAGCGTCCTCGGCGTCGGCAGCTTCATCAGCAGCTTCCTCATCACGGTCATCGACGGCATTACGACGAGGAACGGCGGCACGAGCTGGTTCGCAGACGACCTGAACCGGGGGCACCTCGACTACTTCTACCTGCTGCTTGCGGCGCTCACCTCGCTGGAGCTTCTTGCTTTCACATACTTTTCGACGTCTTACGTTTACAGGATCAAGGCAGGCAATAATCATTGATTCATGGACAGAGGCATGCATATCCTACAGGCTACGGTGAAAGAACTCTCAACCTTTGGGAAATGGTAAAGACGGTGAACAAGTATGCATGAGTCAAGGACAGAGTAAGGCCATAGGGCACAATAACGATTTCACTGTTGATTCATTGTGAAGCAGGCTACAGCTAATTGCTAGCTGCTTCACGAAGAATAAAAATGTGCAGAAGAAACTTTCTAGGTTGTGCTTGGTTCCCAATATTTAGGTCCAGCCCAGGAAATTCGGCATCCACTTTGGTTTGAAGCCAAAATTTTGCAACGCCATGGAAAAAATTGACCGGCAGTAACCCACGCACAACTATGGCGGCACAAGATCTTTGCTTTTGCCATTTTCTTTGCACTGAATTTGGAATTACCCAGGTTTTGGCATAGCTAAACGCTGACGCTAGTTGGGGGTCACAAACAAGATGTTAGCACTTCATCTTCTGATCTTATTGGTAATTTGGTACTCAGCTTAAGGGAACAAATCGATAGGTATTCCTTCAGCAACACGATAGAATGCTTGACCCTTGAGGCAGACAAAATTGTCCGACCACAACTGAATCTAACAAACCTACAAGTACAGCCGGTGCAGAGCCGGGGAACAGCAGAGCTCACCTGCTGACCGCCTCACTCCTCGGGCTCGGCGGCCGGGTCGGCCAGAGTTGGAAGCACGGGGTACTTGCGCGAGAAGCACGCGTCGCAGTAGTCCCCAGCCTCGTCGCCGTAGATGCCGTGCAGCTTGCCGAGAGAGAGGAATGCGAGCGAGTCGCTGCCGATCTCCCTGCGCACGCCCTCCAGGTCCATCCGGTTGGAGATGAGCTCGCCCTCGCTCGGCGTGTCGATGCCGTAGAGGCAGGACCCCACCACGGGCGGGCTCGCGATCCGCATGTGCACCTCTCGCGCGCCGGCGTCGCGGAGCAGGCGCACGATCTTACTCGAGGTGGTGCCGCGCACCAGCGAGTCGTCCACGACCACCACGCTCTTGCCGGCGATGACACCGCGCACGGGGGCGAGCTTGAGCTTCACGGCGAGGTCGCGGATCGCCTGCGTCGGCTGGATGAAGCTGCGGCCGCTGTAGTGCCACCGGATCAGACCCTGCTGGAACTCGAGCCCCGACGCGCGCGCGAACCCGAGCGCGGCGTAGAAGCCCGAGTCCGGCACCGGGATGACCACGTCGGCGCCCGGGGCCGGGGACTCCTCGGCGAGAGCGCGGCCGAACGCGGTGCGGCGCTCGTGGACGGCGTGGGAGAAGACGACCGAGTTGGGGAGCGAGAAGTAGATGTGCTCGAAGACGCAGGCGCGGCGCGGGCGGTGCGGGACAAGGCAGGCCGAGGCCACCGACATGTCGCGGCGGTCGACCACGACCACCTCCCCGGGCTGCACCTCGCGCTCGTAGGTGGCGTCGATGAGGTCCAGCGCGCAGGTCTCCGACGCGAACACGACGGCTCCGTTCCGGCGGCGGCCCATCACGAGCGGGCGGAACCCGTGCGGGTCGCGCACGGCGAACATCTTGTCGGCCGTGAGGAACAGGAGCGAGTAGGCCCCCGCGAGGCGCTCGCACGCGTCGCAGACGCGCGCGAGCAGGGGCCGCGACAGCGACGTCGCGATGAGGTGGAGGATGACCTCCGTGTCCGAGGAGGTGTTGAAGATGGACCCCCGGGCCTCGAGCTTGTTCCGCAGCGCCTGGTAGTTGACGAGGTTGCCGTTGTGCGCGACGGCGACCTGCCCGAACCGGTAGCCCGCCAGGAACGGCTGCACGTTCCGCAGCGACGCGGCGGCGCCGGCGGTGGAGTAGCGCACGTGCCCGATGGCGGCGGGGCCCGGGAGCGAGGCGAGCCGGGACGGGTCACCGAACACGTCGGCCACGAGACCCAGCCCCGTCACGGACTTGAGCTTGCCGTCCCCGCCCACCGCGACGATGCCGGCCCCCTCCTCCCCGCGGTGCTGCAGCTTCTGCAGGCCGAGGTAGCACAGCGACGACGCGTCCGGGTCGCCGACGACCCCCACCAGGCCGCACTCCTCGCGCGGGTGGTCATCGGCGTCCTCGCCGACGCCGTAGGAGAACGGGGTGACGCGGTCGGGCAGGAGCGCCCCGGCCGCCGCCTCACGCCGGCCGGAGCCGCAGCGCAGCGAGAGAGCGTACTGGGTCGCCGGGTACCTGAGCTGGTGCTGGTGGCGGCGGTCGGAGCCAGCGGCAGCGTGGTGGTGGAGGAGGAGGCGAGACGTGGACGTGGCGGCGGCGGCGGCGGCGGTCATTCCCATTGGAGTCAGGGGAGGAGGGGATTGGAGCGGGGTGAGGGCACGCGGGCGATGCCCCTCTCCGGGTGCGCGTCAAGGGGCGGGATTTAAAGGGTTTTGGGTGGTGGGCGCCTGGCTGCCGTTGGATTGGGAAGCGATGTGCTGAGCTCGGTCGGCAAACCGGGCCTCGTGCTGGATGGCGGCGGTTTAACCAACTGACATGTGGGCCTAACACTCAGCCGACTTGAAAGAGGTACTGCCAGTACTGGAGTCATGGTTCATGGACCAGGACGCGTTGAATCCAGCACAGCAGTGACGACACTGTTGACTCGAACAGTTAATACAAAGCCTATGGGCCACAAGCCCAGGAAGTATATTGTGCCGACTAGCCAGCCTCTCTCTCATCATATATGGATTGGCCCGATTTAAAAAAAAAAACTCGACTCACACAACAGGCCACACGAAACCATCCACAAAGGCCTCTCCCAAGAAAAAAATCCACAGAGGCCCAATGTTTCTCCCTTTTGTTGGGAGGGGAGGAGAATACAACACGTACGTGCAGCGGAGTTCTCGCAAGCCACAAGTTCAATGACCATCAGCTAATTCGAATCGCAATTCACAATTTCTTTTAACTAGCTAGACGTCAATGTTCTCATCTTGTCCGGCGTGCTTCTTTTTACCATTTACCATGTAATGCAATACTTCTGTAGGGCTTACCATAAATAAAGCCATCAATATCTACAACATCAATTTAGTTTTATCGAAACTATAATGAAATTTGTATTGACAGTAAAATTATTTGGTATTATAAATGTTATTAGATTTTTTCTATAAATTTAATTAAAATTAGATAAATTTGTCTTAGTACAAAAGCTACGGTCATTAAAAATTTGGAATGGAAAGATCTCATCTAACTTCAGTTTCAATATTTCCACAATGCTGGTGAGGGGACAAGCATGTTTGGTTGCTGCGTATCAAATCAGATGATTTTTTTTAAAACGAACCAGGTAGAAGAGATGCCGATTATATTTTCAATTATATTAAAAAGAGAATAAACCCAGATAGAACAACCAACAACACCAGACGGTTGGATTGAAACATCAACAAGCACCGCTAAACTCAACTCTACAACACTTGTCCGGTCGGATTGGGACATCGACCCGAGCCTCAGCTTACTCTGCACGGTCGGATTGGGTCATCGACCTGAGCCTGTACACACTCTGCCCGGTCAGATTGTGACATCAACATGAGCCTCAACGAGAACCCCACTCCGTCGGATTGGGTCATCGACACAAACCTCCACAAACTCTGCCCGGTCAGATTTGAACATCGACCCGAGCCTCAGCTTACTCTGCACGGTCGGATTGGGTCATCGACCTGAGCCTGTACACACTCTGCCCTGTCAGATTGTGACATCAACATGAGCCTCAACGAGAACCCCACTTGGTCGGATTGGGTCATCGACACAAACCTCCACAAACTCTGCCCGGTCAGATTTGAACATCGACACAAGCCACCACACACCCACCATTACCAACTCGGACCCTTTTTTTTCTTTTTTTGAAGAAAAGAAAAGGAAAGGTGAAGAAAGAAAGAAGCCCACCACTGAAGCAAATCCTCCCTGCCAGAATTCCCTGACATCGCGTTCAGGAAGATCACGACACCGTCGATGCCAGCCCAAGGTGGGAAGGGTTTTCACCCGCTTCATCCGGCAGGGAGGCCGACGTCCTTGCCGTCGGCACGAGACAGGAGCCAATGTCCATGGTAGAGATGCCCGACGTCACCTTCAGGAAGGACATGACGCCAAAGGCGCCGTCGACACCGTCCCAAGAAGGTTGGGTTTTCACTCGCATCGGTGTAAAAGAGACCGGCGCCATAAGCCCCACCACCATGGTGATGCTGGTGTCACAGCACGCGAGCGCAGCCAACGACGCCACCATGGCAACATTGGCGAGCGCCCGAGCAAGCCACAGTCGGCCACACCACCACGCATCATCGAACACACCGCCGCACAGACCAAGAAGACACCAGCACCGCCCGGACCCGGGTTACACACCGTCGTTGCGCCCCCGGTCACCAGGACCAGGTGTGCCCGCAAGTACCCGAAGCTGAGCCACCGTTGGGATAGCCATAGAAGCATTGCTTCACGCCGCGGCACTGCGGCAGACGCGGGTGCTGCTGAAGCTGAGCCGCGGGTGCCGTAGCTCGGCCGTGGGCGCCGCCGCCAGGGGCCGCTGTAGCCAAGCCAGAAGCGCCGCGTTGCGGGCCGCGCGCCGACGCCGTGGGCGCCGCTGCGGGCAACCGGACCGCGTCCCACAAGCCCCCGCTCGCGCGATGCAGGGGCGCCGCCGGGGCACCTCTGCGCCAAGAGGACCAGCTTGTTAGAAGCGACGACGGCCGGGCAACAAAGTCGCCCTGCGCATGGCCACCGCCGGGTGACCACACACGGGTCGCCACCCAACGGAGTCCCCTCGGCCTAACCGCTACCGCCCCACGCACAGCCGTCGTTGGACGGCCACCACCCTGCAACCGGGTCCAGCAGCCCAAGGAGAGGTCAGATGATCATAAGATAAATGTTTAGCTGATCTAGTGATATTTCTATGATATGTGTGACGGAACCGCCAAATTAAAACTCTAATTAAGCGTAATGGCCGTCATTTGAACACATCGGGCGCTTTAGCTTAACGGCTTAATGTGGCGATCCTTTCTCAACCCACGGCCCGATCGAAACAACACCGGTAGTCCCACGCAAAGGTGGGCGCAGATGGTACAACATGACATAACTTGAAAATACACAAGAGTGACAAAATGATAACAACAAAGAGTTTTACAAACCGAGTTCGAAATACATAAAATTATACCAGAGTATCTTCCTTTTATACAAAGTTGGATAACATGAATTCTACCCACTACCACATCCAAGAACGGATTAGAATTTCCACTCAGCCCCCGGGTGTGCAATCCCATGCACATGTAAAGTTACGCGCCTGGATCCTCGACATCCCACCCCTCCGCGTCCAGCCGAACGAACTTGGCGCAACACAGACAGAAGTCTACGTGCGCGGGTCCTGAAATATTTTTCCAACAAAACCCTGAGTATACTAATACTTAGCAAGGCTTACCCGACCAGTGGGCATAACTTAGCCCACATATCTAGACATGCAAAGCATTTGGCTGGTGGTTATTTTGTAGAAAAAGCGACTAAAGTAATCCCTTACTTTCATTATTTTAGCTCCAGATTCTATTTAACTTAACTATAATCTATTCATTGGCATAACCTATCTATAGCACACATGTGAAGCATTAACCTTAATTCAAAGTATGGATCCTCATCTATATTTCTTATCATCCCCAACATAATACTACGCTGCGATGCAGTGACCATGGTGCTCATATCCGAGAGCGACTGACGGCGAATCGATTCGATTTAACCTTGCAAGGTGGACCTAACCAACACGGCACGCGTATGCCCCGTCGGACCACACGCACCAACCATTCCCCTCCCCGCCTCGAACTACAGAACCGCCCCACCTGCATATAGTCAACCAAGCCCTACTAGAGACCACCAAAAGTAAACTTATGCATCCCAATTCTCCGCGGCCACTCGACTCGCCCTAAGGGGTGGGTGGAAGTTCTGTACTTCCGAAGCAAGGCAGTACTCGGCTTATCGGTTTCGACTACCTCCTACTCCCGTCGTGCGGTTAGTACAATTCAAACATGATCAGCAGGGCGAACAACGGCTCGGTCCTTAACCGACACAGGCGGAACTACACCTCTCCCGCCCGGTCTCAGATTCTATTCTTTCTTTCATTTCAAGACTTTCATCCATAAATTAGTAACTCATGTCTGGAAACATAAAGCTATCCTATATCTCACGAGTAACCAAGAATTACTCGACTTCTATCGAGTTCTATTAAGCATAGCATTTCTATCGTCCTATACATACTAGTACAACTCAAGGACACCTAGGGTTCATGCAACTAGGGTTTCAAACAACTCCTAAACGTAATGCATAAGCAATAACTATGTATATAGGTGTCATAATTTAAAAATTAATAGGATATGCACCGGGGCTTGCCTTCGGGCTGCTGCTCAGAGCTAGGGGCAGACGGGCCTTGGGCCGGATCCTTGCGAACCCCCTGTTGGACCTGCTCCGGGTGCTCTTTCGCCTCCGCGATCACTTCATATACGACTCCTTCGGCGGCGGCGTCTACACGTATGCACATGACATGAGAATGTATGCAAATACGATATGCAACAACAATCTTTGAAATGCCCAAGTAGAAACACTACAAATTTACCCCAAATTTACCCAATTCTACATCCAAAAGTTCTAATAAAACCCGGAATATCTGGATTCATATCCGGAGTATCCGGACTCCGAAGTCCGGAGTTTCCGGGCCTATACCCGGAGTTTCCCTAGAGTATCCCAAACCCGAAGTATCCGGGCTTATACCCGGAGTTTCCCCCGGAGTATCCCAAACCCGGAGTATCCCAAACCCGGAGTATCTGGGCTTTTACCCGGAGTTTCCCCCGGAGTATCTGGGGTTTTACCCGGAGTTTCCCCTGGAGTATCCCAAACCCGGAGTATCTGGGCTTATTCCCGGAGTTTCCGGGCTTGACAGCATTTTCGCCCCAAAAACTAAAATCTTGATTTTTGGCAAAACCACCTCACCAAATTTGAAACCCTCTTGAATCCTAGTTGAAGGATGCATATAGAGATGATTGACCAAAGGAAATCACCTAGAACATCCTAAAACAACCAAATCGGTGAGCCCTAGCTTCTAGTACCTTGAGCTAGTTCCTCTCGCAAGAAAACTCGAAAATGATGTCGCCCCAAGGTGTAATACTTGTAGAAAATGATCCCCCACGCCGAGTGAAGCTCCCTTGTCCTTGGAATCAAGTTGAAATGAAAGATTTCGGAATCTAGAGCTTAGGGGAGAGGGAGAGCTCGTGAGGGAGGTGAGGGAGAGAGAGGTAACGGGAGAGAGTGAGAGTGAGGGAGAGAGAGAGAGTGATATTTTCTATTTAAAAGATTGTGGGGTCCAGATGACCACATTATGGAAATAGAAACTCCACACCCGGAGTATCCGGGTGTTACAATATGGTTTCTACGAAAACCAACAAAATCAATAAATTATTAGTGATTATAGGATTTAGATATAAAAAACTATGATGCTCAATATCGCAGGTACAATAATGCTAACTGTGTAGCCGTTCTGGTTAAGCAACGAGGCTAGTTGATCGGATCGGTATCGTACACACGGGGGCGGATCCAGCGTGGGGGAGGGGGCTGCCCATGCATCCCATAGAGCCCTATGAGCCGTTCCAACATTTTTCAGTCATGGATGAAGAGGAAGAAGAAAAGGAGGAGGAAGAAGAAGAAGAAAAAGAAGAGGATGGAGGAGAAAGAATAAGAAGAAATAAGCCCCTCCAAAGTTCAATTCTTGGATCAGGGGTGAAGCCAGGTCTATTTGTTGGTGTCAGCTGATATCGGCGATTTATTCTAAAATCAGTGGCAAACTACTGTTTCACCCTGTTCATCAAGTGAGCTGAGATCGATATTCAATAAAGCTGACACCGGTGACTCCGTCAGCTGGCTTCGCCCTCTGGATCCGCCATTGCGTACTCATAAGGGTATACGTGGATAAAACTCAACACGAGATCACACGAATTTTTTTTTGAAAGTTAAGATCACACAAAAATCTATAGGTTGTCGTCCACCCGTCAGCTACTATGCACCAACTAAACAACCACTTTGGGCACGCCTACAAGAAGACTACGACACTAGCTTAAGGTTAGCCTAGAGGCAAGGAGCAGCAAAGACACAAAGGCGACGAAACATCGCTCAGTGCGTCGCCGCGTCAGCAAATCGAACAGCACTACAGCAGCCATGCAGGTAGGGTGAAGCCGCCGGCCCCGCCCGGAAGACAAAACGGCGACCGGCAGCCGCCGGCCGCCCGCCCGCCCGCGCCCTCCGCCTCCACGCAGCTGCGGCGGAGCGCCAGAGCCCCAGGCCTCAGCGGCAGAGCGGCGGCGACCAGGGACATGGCACGTGAAAGTGAGACCCCATGGCGTCCAGGACGCAGGACGCTGGACGAAGGGCCCGGACGGATTTGCCGGCTGGGTCACTGGAGGCAGCGCTGGACCACCACATCCCGCGGGCCGGTCATCCGGCGCGCGATGAGATCTGGATCGCAACAGTGGGGACGGCGAATGGGCGTGGGGTCGCGCGATGTCGCGGGTACCAGAGGCGTCGTGCGCTAATCGTGCCACCTCCACCGTCGATCCCATCTAACTACCCGCCTTCAATTGGCTTCTTTGTTGGTACCTGTGAGGGGCTCTGCTACGGGCACCCGGTACGTGTACCGTTTCAAAACGTAAAGCAGTGTAGAAATCATGTGAAAGCACACGAGTTCTTTTTACCGTGATTCAGCCATCAAAATGCCCATCTAGCAAGTTGGGTAGAAGCAAGGTAAAAAAAAGGCTTGCTACATAGTATATAGCACATTACCCTTCAGCTATTTCTATCCGACCCTATGTTGGTAGGGCTCTATTCCCAGCTTCTTCGAGCAGATTTCGTGAAGTCCTAACAAATAAACAGTTAGGATACAATTAGATTCTATAAAAGAGCTGATAAGAATCATTTTTCCATTTTCACTTGATGCTAGAGCTGAACAATCAAGAAATGGAGCTCTATTAAACAAACGATGTATCATTTTGTACTTAATATATCAAGCTCGATGTTTGGCGAGGAGTCCTTTTACTTAGTTTCTTTCATCCTTTACTTTAGAGTTTTGTTTGGACAAGTGCATGTTACAAATGCTGCAACACTATATGATCTCTCCTTACCTTGGTAGCCCTATCCTTGTTCAAAGCTAAATAGGCTGATTTCAAATGTTTTACTATCAAATTTCTATTAGGATGGAAGGGCAGAGGGAGTACGTTATTAGTATTTAATTTTTATCGATTATTTAACTAAAGTATCAATTTCAATCCCAACTTGAAAAATGGATCAACTGGGATCAAATGCACATTTGACCTTAAAAACATTCCCTATGTACTCACCCCATACCAGTTTAGGCAAAAAAATGTCACCAAGACTTTTACCTCACTGCCAGGCTTAAGATGGTATCTTCAACGAATCAATGATGCATGTACTTAAATCATAAATCTGTTTGTTATTGTTTGAAATAAGTTTGTATGTCGGTAGAAATAAATTGGATGGAGATGAGGAGACAAATGTGTGTCCATGTCAATCACAGACGTGTTCACATCATATGTACTCCAAGCAAAGATGTTAAGCGAATTATACCATGGAAAACCTTTCCATCTTTTCATACCCTTCGAATCTCCATCTCCGGTTTACACTTGTCCCCTCGCCCCACTCTCGTCTCGGCCTCTCTCTCCTCCCTCCAATCCCGCGCACCGCCACCCACACATTCTCCAGGTGAACAAGCACAAATTTCAAGCACGAAAAATCCAAAAATCCGATCCCAGCCTCCATTTCCAAATCCGCACCTGGCTCGCCCCAAATGCGCCGGCCTCGCGCCGCCGCCGCCGCGCGCCTTCGATGACTCCCGCCCCTCCGAACGACGGCGGCGACCTCTTCGCTGCCAACCTCACGGGCGCGCTCCTCGCGGTCGCCTCCTCCGCCTTCATAGGCGTCAGCTTCATCGTCAAGAAGAAAGGCCTCCGCCGCGCTGGCGCCGCCGGCACCCGCGCAGGTACTCGCCCCCTCTCTATCACCGGCAATCAAAAGGCGCCTCCTTTTTTCCTCCCCTTTTCGTTATTTCTATTGCAATCATGGGCAGCACATCGAATTCCTAGCTTCATTCTATTTTTAGGCATTCATTGTAGTTTACGTGATGAACGATGTTGAAAATTCGCTTCCTTCATGTCTGGTTCATTTCAATCATGCAAAATTTGTTTTCGTGATGGAAATTGCAGGTGTTGGGGGCTATGGATACCTCCTGGAGCCATTATGGTGGGTTGGGATGGTTACCAGTACGTTCCTGATTCCTTTGTCCAGCTCGTTCTTCACGGCATATGGCTGAAATAATTGACATGCTTGAAACTTCGCAGTGCTAATCGGTGAGATTGCTAATTTTGTGGCCTACATGTTTGCGCCTGCCGTCCTGGTCACCCCGCTTGGGGCGCTGAGCATAATTGTCAGGTAGGATTGGGATGGTTGCTAAATGATCATGCTGTATTCTGTCTTGAGATCAGAGACGGTTAATCTCATGGATTGATTCTAGTTTGGATTTGGACATATGCATGTGTGGTGATCTCTGCGGAGCAGTGCTGTTCTAGCCCATTTCATCCTGAATGAGAAGCTGCAGCGGATGGGTGTGTTGGGTTGTGTGCTCTGTATAGTTGGGTCAACTGTAATCATCCTCCATGCGCCAGAAGAAGAGACGCCAAGCTCAGTGGCGCAGATCTGGCACTTGGCAACACAACCTGGTATTCCCTCTGATCGCAAAGATATTGTTTTATACGTCAACTTGTTAAAACATAATCTATCTGTATGTTTGTAAATCCTAATAAATAGAATGTTTGCCAAGATGTACCTGTTTGCATTACTTCATATATTCTATCTAAATTTTTGCAATGAAATTCATACAACCTAGCTTTTCCATAAAGTAATTCAGTCAAATCAAAAGGTTTGGATGATGCATTATGGGACGATACGTTGCCCTATATACCAACAAATATAATAATCAATCACCAAAACTGACCAGTTGATTTTCATGTGCGTTGTGTAATGTCTCTCCTTGCTCTCTGCAGCCTTTCTTTGTTATGCGGCCTCTGCATTGGTGATCTCATTGGTGTTGATGCTGCACTGTGCACCCCGCTATGGCCAGACCAATATAGTGGTTTATGTGGGAATTTGCTCGGTGATAGGATCTTTGACGGTAAATCATGTTCATTGGCATACCATTGAAACCAACTTTGTCTTTTATTTTATGGAGTGTTTCTTTGCCTTTTCTTTTGCTAGGTAATGAGCATCAAGGCGGTAGGCATTGCTATCAAGCTTACAATTGAGGGTATAAACCAGGCTGGCTATTTCCAAACTTGGTTGTTTGCAACTGTTTCAGCTACATGCATAATTATCCAGTTAGTTTACCTGAACAAGGTACAGCCAGGATCAACTTTACAATTTAGGTAATTACAATTACGATATTGATTTTCATCTTCACATTATGTTGAACTTCCAGGCATTGGATACTTTCAATACTGCAGTTGTTTCTCCCATCTATTATGCGATGTTCACATCCCTCACAATTTTAGCAAGTGCCATAATGTTCAAGGTATGCTAATTTGAGGAACTTCCATAAGTTCCAAACATTTTGATCCTTTTGCTAAACTTCTGTTGTGTAATTACAACTAGGACTGGTCCGGGCAGAGTATAAGCAGTATTGCCTCTGAGATTTGTGGATTTCTTACTGTGCTCACTGGCACTGTTGTGCTGCATTCTACAAGAGAACATGATCCAACCCTTTCTTCAGGTAATTGCTTCTTAGTTTTTAGTGAATCATGATTTAGCCATTCTCTGCTGGAAAAGATCAATGTTTGCTATGTCATACATCATAATGCACTTATGAGTTGACGACAACATTATGTGAGCATGCTTATGGGTCTTCCCCAGAACTGAGCATAAGTGCTTTGTTCACTTAAGTTTTACATTATTCTATGGCAAGTAGTGGTTTTTAAACATCACGGATTTATGCCCTAATGAGGTTATTTGATTTGGTAACTGATTCAATTTGGCAACCCCTAATGTGGTTATTTGATCTCGTAGCAGTGAAACTGGTTGAATTGAAAACCTTTCTGGTAAATTTATTTCGAATTATCAATTTCTCCCTTACCACCGTTGTATTGTCAAATCTAGCATAAGTTGCGGTCGTTAAGACTTGGTACTTATGCTACTGTTGTACTGGGTACCAATCCCACGCTCCCTGTTAAAGTTGTTTAAGTTGGTTGAATTGAAAAGTTATTTGGTGCTGTAATTGGAGATTGTTCTTCATATTTATGGATCAAGCAATGGTCCACTATTTAGAAGTTTTTATTGCACCTACTACGTGTGATGTGCTGACATATGTCCTTTTCAAATGCTTTAAGGTTTGTTTCTAAATTGTTTTGTAAGGGCATGGAAACTTGCTGTTTTTTCTGTATTCTGGTTCTTGGTTGTTATTTGACGGGTATTGACAGTTATTCACTTCTCTAGATGAAATAGTTTGGCTTACAAAATCTAAATCTAAAGCACGTATGAAAAGTGACACCATGGTAACTCCTTTTTTCTTTTACAACTATACAGATCTGTACACACCTCTTCCCCCAATATATTGGCATATTCAAGGCAACGGTGAAACAGGAGGGAAACAGAAAGAGGATGACCTACTCTCTGGCGACTTCATTACTGTTGTGCGACAAGACTACTTTGTGTAGAAACCTTCCAGGATGCTCAAACACCTTGAAAAAGGATCCTACTTATGCTCGGTGTTCTGCGGCTCTCCCATCTTGCATGGTTCACCATTGAGAAACTCATGATGCTTTCTATGCTCACCATCGTCTCGAAAGTCTTTCTGCGGTCGTTACCAACCTGAGTAATTGCTAAGTTTTGTAGAAATGGTAGGATTTGCTAAAGTACCAGTTTGATCGCTGGGCAGCTGGGCCGATGCAAGATATAAGCAATCTGTCTTCTAGCTTGCTGGTGTGAGAAGAGTTTTGCTGCCAATTCGTCAGGGTGCAGCTAGATGGGTTTGTGTGTCGCCTCATCCATCTGACAGTCTCTAGCTAGTCTGACAGTTTTCGGCAGATGTATTTATATTGTACAATCTAATGTAAATGTATGAAATAGAGCTAACAGAAGTTGCGCAAATGTTCCGAAGCAAACCTTGTCGAGCTTATTTTGATTATAAATTGTGTTTATCTGTTGGTTATTGCGGAACTTCATGGCACCTGATATATGATGTTTTTATGGCTTCCAGGTTCAAGAATCATGTGATGCAAGTTGTCAAAATGACCCTCTGAAGAAAAGCAAGCTGTCCTTCCAAAAAAAAGGCCAAGCTCGGCTTGGGTTTATGTCGAGCTCAAGCCTGAGCTCCTGGACTCGCTCCAGCTTGGCTCGTGACAGCCAGCCGTAACATCCATCGCGCCGTTAACTAAAGCCCACCCGTTTCGGCTATCCCCTCAATCCCTTCTCTCTCCCTCGCCATGGCTCCCGCTTCCTGGGCCGCACCCACCACCTCCTTCGCGCCGGCGCCGGCGCGGGGGCTGGGTAGGATAAAGGCGGCGCCTTTACCCGTCAGGACGCTTCCTCGCCGAGTGCTTCTCAGGGCGGCCAGCGAATCAGCCATGGTTTGTGGACTATTCCCGGCTAAGTATCGCCTGATTTATCCACTCCCATCGGTTCTTGCTTTTCTTCCTCCTCTTCTTCTGTTGTTTTGATTCGATGCTTGTGTTAGATGTTTTATTGCCGGCTTCCTCGCATTTGGAGATGTTCGGTTCCATGCGCTTCCGCATATTCTACAGAGAAAAGCAACAGAGAAAGAATACGCGGAGAAATAATTGAATATGTTCGGCTCCTTGTGATTTATGCTGCCAAGTTGCGAATCCAATTGCTAATAGCACTAGAAAAACTCCGTGAGTGCATATGTTTGTGTTGTCCTAATATTGATTCCAGAGCCTGTGTCCTTACTACTTGAGACTGAGTCGTAGTTATTCAATTGTGTTCAGGGTTAAAAGAAAAAAAAATGAGATCTCTGAAAACCTGCCCGTTCCTTCTTAGTTATCGTTTTTTAATTACTAGAGAACAAAGCCGAAATTGGAAACAAAACGGACTAGGTTTTGGGCCAAAAATAGTTAGGTAATATCTTTATGTTACCATCCAAAATGTACGACTAACAAAGGCTCCAGTTTCAGTCTTCAACGGCTTGTGAACTGCCTTTCAAAGCATCATATACAATAACTGTGGCTTCGCGTTTGTGGTACTGTTTACAGCAATTATAAGTTGGATTAGGCGCAGCCATTGGTACCAGTCTGTTTTCTTCAAAAAAAAGGGTACCAGTCTGATGTTCAGACGCACTGTTCACTTTTCTCATGCTATGGTGCATTATTAGGTTGCTGGTGACACATTGCTTGGTTTATATGAGAGAGAGAGATTAGGTCTCTCACAGTACGTGGACGAGGAGTTTGACGAAGAGACATACTGGGAATCCTTGGATGCTGATTTGCGCTACTGGACCAGATCACTCCGCCCAGTGCAGGTATATATAAGGTGTGCATTAGTGGAATCAATTAGCCGGCATATCCACTCACTACCATATTATGCATTATAAATAGCTAATGTTCAATATGTTCGTTTATGTCATTCAATTGGCACTTTGCAGTGGTATCCTGGTCACATTGCAAAAACGGAGAAAGAATTGAAGGAACAGTTAAGGCTCATGGATGTTGTCATAGAGATCCGTGATGCTAGGATTCCCTTGTCCACTAGCCACCCTAAGGTTATACTTTAGGCGATTGCTTGTATTTGTGTGTGCAAAACACCAACTTGAGATGGTACTAAGTCTTGTTGTGTATGATCAGATGGACTCCTGGCTAGGCAACCGGAGAAGGATCATAGTCTTGAATCGCGAGGACATGATCTCAACTGAGGACAGGAATGCATGGGCTACTTACTTTGCTAATCAGGGCACCAAAGTTGTCTTCGCCAATGGGCAGCTGGGCATGGTAAGATTGCCTTGTTGAGTTTTGGCAGCTGACTAGCCAGGCATTTCTGGTTGATTCCGACACATATGCCATTCACTTCCCACCATTTCTTTGCTGGTGTTCAGGGTACAATGAAATTAGGTAGGATGGCAAAATCAGTAGCATCTGGTGTGAACACAAAACGAAAGGAAAAGGGACTACTTCCTCGTCCGGTAATCTGATTGACATTTTGTTGGTTTTATCGTTTTCATTGGCTTAGAATTTCTGATAAATCAAATAATCTTTTGATTATTTAAAATAATGATCAACCATGACATGTTTACTTTGCTGCTTGTTTCTATTGTACCTTGAAAGGTTCGAGCTGGAATAGTTGGATATCCAAATGTTGGCAAATCTTCCTTGATTAATCGCTTGCTGAAACGAAGAATGTGCCCAGCAGCACCTAGACCAGGTGTCACAAGAGAGCTTAAGTAAGCTATGCAGTTGCATGTGTGTAATTTTACATTGTGTACCCATACAAATAATCATGTATTTGCATTATTCGGCTTCTAACATTCGTGACTCTGAACAGGTGGGTTCGTTTTGGAACAGACCTAGAATTGCTAGATTCACCTGGAATTTTGCCTATGCGAATTAGTGACCAGACAGCTGCAATTAAGCTTGCTATATGTGATGATATTGGAGAAAGGTCATATGATTTCCCTGATGTGGCGGCAATTCTTGTACAAATGTTGATAAGACACCCTGCAGTAGGTCTGTTTTCTTATAAGCTAATGATTACCATATTATGTTTGAGTTGATAGTACTAATCCATGTGCTTTTTATATGCTTTTATGTGTGAGTGTCTTCAATCGTCGCTGATGGGCTTACATTGAACAGGTTCAGAAGCGTTTCGAAGGCGATATAGGATTGATGTAGAGAACAACTGTGGTAAAATGTATGTGATTGATCCCCTCTAATTCTTTTCAATATGGACCTAGAACTTAAAGTTGATGTTCTAATGGCATGCTCAACAAATCGCAGGTTTGTTACAAAGCTCTCTATTCACTTGTTCAATGGAGACACGAACCAAGCAGCTTTCCGCATATTGTCGGATTATAGGAAAGGCAAATTTGGTTGGGTGGCACTCGAGAGACCTCCAACATAGCAATGGAGATATCAGATAATTAATTTTAGATGCTAGAGATGTGCTTGTTCATAGTACAACACGATGTAATGTTCTTTGTCATTTTGTGGCACCATTGTAGGACAGTTTTTCTTGCACCTGTACGAGGAATTAAAGACTAGACATCTAAAGAAGCAACAGATCAGAAATGCTGCTGCTGTTACTAGGCAGTCCAGAGCAACCGAGCTGATCCGTATAATCACTTGATTGAGCTCACTGTGTAACGGAAGTTTGAGAAGCGAAAGAAGGTTGCAGCGATGCATTTTTAGTTGCTTGAGTACTTCTGGGTGATCTGTTAAATGGGATTACTGAGGTTGGGTTTTGGGCTCTGAGAATAGATATCCTCTACAGTATAGTTTGTTAAATTTCTGTTTCCAAAAGTGAGACTTCGGAGTTGCCGGGCATCGGAACCATTTCAGCCAAATGGCCATGAAAATTTAGGACATCTAGATCCTTTTACCCCCTTGTTTTTCAAAACTTGCACTTTCCATTTCTTGTACAGATTGACATGACAGAATTTTTACAACATTTTTTCCTATTACGATACCATCTTTGCTACCACCAGTTTTTCAGCTCCAATTTGACAGATTGCTAGTTCCTCACCAGAGTCTCTGACGGGCGGCCTGCTGATGCATACTATTTTTTACATCCCTGCTGGCGCTTTCAAGAACGACTGCATAAATTTCAAGTTTATGTTTCAAGTTAGCTTCAATGTTCATTGTATTTTTAGGTCGTCAAGCCTGTCGATTAGATCCAAAGCTTTGGTCCTGTCAATCTCGAAGTCAATAACTGGAAGCATGGAAGACCTCCTAACTGGGAGCAAGTCTTTCCTGGTGCCACTGGCTGGAGAGTGGCTATTGCTCTTGCTCAGCCTACCCTGTTTGCTGTGACTTGACTTTGTGTTAAACTCTTGACTTTTACTTATTCCAGGGACAAATTTCCTGTACTTAACATTCCTTAGCATATCCTGGTCCTCTTGTGTCAGAATCGGTGACGAATTGTTCGTTTTGCCCGCCAACAGTGTGATTTTGGCACCCCTTTTTGTTGGTGAGCTCATGGGAGATTTGATGGGAGACCTTACACCTCCATGGCCATTTCTTGATTTACTGATAAGATGATGAAGCCACACAACAAGCTCAAGTATAAGCGCATCAGCCTTCTCCTTCTCAGCATGATACAACGTCTCGATTCGGGTCATGTCCATCTGCCCTGATAGCTTACAGTTTAACTCAGATCTGCATCAGGAAAGAGGTTATCAGAGACAAATCATACTTTCATGAATTTCTATTTACATCACTGAGGAAACCTCAGTTTATCGATTTCTAATTAGAATGATTGCACAGATGCTAACCCTGTATTTGCCCACTCCCCAACCCAACCGAAGCCATGGTGTGCCCTGCTATGAACAAGTAACCACATTCGAAGTATGATATGAGCAATTCCAGTTGTAAATAGTCAGATCATAGGTGATTAGGAAAGATTAAATTACTTAGTTGTGTTACTAGCAAAAGGGACAAGCCATCGCAAAGTTTTCTCCATTTCAGCTTTGATCTGAGGAGCTGTAAGCTGCATTCATTAGCAGAATCATGTTCAGGTGCATAGCATGGCATAGTGATTCATACTGTGTGATCATAGTCATAGCAATTAGCCAATTTGAGACTCCAGCCTGGCATACCTCTTCCTTGAGTTCAAAAGATTGTAGCTTAGAACGAAGAGCAGATTTGACAGTCGGTGGCAAACCATGATATAAGGTTTCCCTTGCGTTTGGAGGCATTGCACATGATCGAGAAACCTATCAATTGATCAAGCCTTGTTCAGATATTGTAACGAAAATAAAGTTGAAGCAATCGTCCCATGGAGATGAGCTTTCATGGCAGGTTCTGATGCCAATTTATAACATAAACTACAATTGATTACAGTCCTCGTAAACATAGTCCTCATTTTCTGATAGTCTTGAAACATGAAATGGGAATTGACTAAAGACTTCTTGCACTGATAGATCACGATATGGTTGATGTAGGAAAGTTGACCAAAGTATATTCTAATCACGAAATAGTTCAGTAAGTCTCTAGAAGAGTATGCACACTTACAAGATTATCAATCTGATTGATGATATTTGCATAATGCAATGCAAGGCCTGCAGGTCCCAATCTATTGTAGTGTTTGATAGTAGGTTCTTGTGGCTCTTCACTGTCTACAGTCAGATAGATGCAAGAAACTCTAGATCATTGTCACAACTCACAAAGGTGGTACACAATAAGAATCATGCAGTTCTTTGAGAAGAATCAATGTTGACTTCAGTAACAAACCGAGACAAACTGAAAGAATAATAAAGGTTGCAGACATGCGCACAGCGTGGTGGTTGAGCTACCAGATGTGGCGCTCCCAACCAGGGCTGAAGAATGCATACTAAAAAAAAGGCACCTTGCTGTGCAAACTGCCTTACGCAGGGAGCGCCGCCTGCGCAGGCAGCCTTCGGGACCTTTTCTAGACCTAGCTGTGGTTTAGATTCTTCTTAAATCAATGCCATGGGGGCGGTCTTTCCTCTGGGGTCTAGTTTTTTTTAGAATAGTTAAGGTTGTCCTAGCATGCGTGCAGCTAAGACATCTTTTATCCAAGGAGGGGGGGGGGGGGGGGGGATCCTTGCATGAGTCACCGCAAAAGCTGGCAATGTAAGTTAGATAATAAATGCACTGTGCAGTTCGTATGGCTGAAACAATACAATTATAGTGACAGGACAAAACCTTGAAAGTTCTATGCATATGATAATGGCATGGGTGCACATTTTTCGCCCTCCCAAATTGCAAATTTAAATCAACAATTTGCTAACAGGACTAAATAATATATGTGCACTTGGTGCACTGCCTTACTGTGAGTCTAAGATTGTTTTTAGATCATTATTCCATGAACAATAAGAAAATATTAACTACCCAAAAGATTCGAAAATGTCTAAAAACCATAAGAAGTATCTAGGTAAAAGAGTCATCCATTTATGATTTTTGAATTGGCCAATTGAAAAGAACTTGCAGACATAATAGACTTAACCAAATACATCAGAATTCAATCTCAGTTCTCAACTTCTCATAATAAATATACCCCCACACAAAGCAAAAATGTTCCTTTGAAGAACCAAAATCAAGAAACACTAGCTGTCAAAAGTAGTTCAAACTGTGCTACGAAAATAAGTAGGATTCATAAAGATTATACCAGCACGACCGAAGGTGTTATGTATCTCCAAATGTAAGAACTGGACAATGTCTACGAGCTTTTCCATCACCTGGGAAGAAAAGGTACTATTCAAACCTTGGAATAAGATGGTAGAAAAGGATGATAGTAGTATGCGCAGTGCCCTAAAATTTTTAGTGGTAATCAATATCCTAAAAATACCTTCCCTTGCCAGCATAATATGGTAGATTTTTAACAAAGGCACCTCATACCAACCTCTTCCAAATTTTTGGACCAAAGTGACCTCTTTTGCAAACTTTTAACATGCTTACTCTGACCCTTCACTTCCTGCTTCAGTATATCCAGACTGTCTCCTGCAAATTAAACACAAGTTATTTTCTAATTTGTTAAAAGTTAAAACTATGCCTGGGAATCATATTATCCATTCTTATTGACTGGTTAATCAAATGAGATACGTGCTGCCCAACAAATCCTTGAGATGCATCATTAGTTTTATTTGTTACCTACTTGTACTCAGGGTAGGGTAGACAATTTGTTCATACTGCAGGCTATATTTAATACAGCATTACAGGTCACAAACGAAACTGACCTCTTGAACTCAAGCCATCCTGTTCTTTCTGTTTATGACGGTAATCCTGTTCAAATCTATCCAAAGCATGAAATTCATGATATAATTCCTGAGGGCAAAAAAGTAGAAACAGCAGAGAAGTCAGTAATACGACAGGCAAACTCCAAAAAGACCATCCTGTTGTATATCCCATATGGAGCAAATATACGACACACAACTTCATCAATGATGCTAAGGATTCCTCTATTCAAATAATACAATTAGACTACCTATAGCCCATAGGAATCGACAACAGCATTTCATTTTTACTACTACTTTGTGTTCTAATACATTACAAAAGTTGTATATTATGAAAGTTTCACAATGAATATAAAAGTTTCATCTGGCAGAACTAGATAAATCTTCATCTATTGACGATCAAAACTTAAATGTCTAACTCCACATTATAGGTTGACCAACATTTTGAAACTGCAAGAAAATAGAGCATAGAGTCCATAGATACTGCAATTGGCAGCAAATGCCATGCTGGCTAAAAGCTTTCAAGGAACCAAACAAATTCAGTCAGATGTAACAAAATTGAAGTGTTGACAACTATAACAGCCAAAGAGAATGCAGCATTTTATTGACTATCTAGCTATTTATTGGTTCGAGCAGCAATAAAGAAGCAGCCAAAATTACATTGTATGTAAAGCAAATAAGTCATTGACTACAACAAGAATAAAAGAATCATTTTAGTCCCAAGCAAGTTCAGGTCGGCTAGCAAGTAAGTCACTGAAACTAAATAAATCCGGGCATCCTTACAGCTGTACATTGAACGCAGGTGACCAATTTCTGCATTACTGATTCTGCATCTTCTTTCAGGTGATTTTGTGGTGTTCGTTCTGATGCCAACCTAGAGGAATTCAAACAGAAATATAAGTTAGTAGCCTAAAGTAACACTTTCAGAGATGCAGGCGCTTGTGTGTGGGTGGGTGGGGGGGGGGGGGGGGGGGATCTGTACTTTTCAAAGAAGCGGCCCAAGTTGTGCCACTGGGGATCCTTGCAACGGTTTCCAAAGCGAACAACCTCTTTTGTGAATACTTCTAATTCTTCCCTGTAGGAATTAACAAATTAAGGAATAAGGACTTGAATTAAAGATATAAGGGAAACATGCAGTGCAATTTTTTTCAATATATATCTGACAGGGTAGTGCATGACAAGCATGAAGAAATTAGATTAGATGATATGAAGTGCAGACAAGCACAAACCTTTTGTCAGCAGCTGCCATCTTGAGTAATTCATCAATATCTTTGGATATAAGATGTTGAACACCTTCTGAATGAAACACTACTTCTTTGAGATGCTTTATGCTAGGCTCCGACAGAGAACGCATCAGATTGGAGCCTCTAACTATAGTATTTGCCACCTCAAAAGCCAACATAGATATTTTGTTTCCCTTCGCTGCATTACTTGACACAAAACCACTACTAGAATTTAAACTTGTCATGCTACTGCCAAGTGTGTCTAGAACCTCCACTGCTTTCTCAAGCCCAACAGTGCTAGCTCTACCTAAAATTGAGCTCACTTCAGAAACCTGTTTCAGTAAAGAAAAAAATGAATATGAATGAGAGAGACGCCTATCTAACAATTTCCACCATAAATACAGCTTTCAACCTAGAGTTTGAGGTATAGAATCATCGGATCATAAAAAAGGATAATTGGAGTTCATGTAGTTGTCAAAATACAATACCATAGACAATTGTGCTTGCGCATGATGAACCGTTTAATTATAAGTTTTTTACAGAACATTAATGACTCAATTTCTTTTGCCAGGATGCCAATAAGGACTAAATAAGCATATTATGTTATAACACATACAGAATGGCATGATCTGCTACAAGAAATTTTCCCAAATTCATTAGAGATACTGAACAGATAGTGAGAGATGTCCCCAACATAACAGTATCATGATTAGAATATTTTGGTTGCTATGTACCGTAGGGACAGTGCACGTATATCACTGAAATCTAACAAATGACTAAGAATCACGTGGAACAAATACAAACTTGACTGATACTTAACAAAACATGTGATGTTGCAGTCTAATTCAACATAGATCAAACAAGAAGCGCAAGAATTCCTCAAACCTTGGCAGCGCCAGCTCTTGCCTTGCCTAAACCAGCCCTCTGCGACAGCGACCTGGTCAGCTGCGGCGAGGTCCTGGACCCCGCGCCGCCGCCGGCGTTAGCCCCGCCATTAAAAGCAAGCCCAGGTACGACGCTCTCCAGGAACGAGAAAGACCGTTGCTGCTCTTCCAGCCGCTTTGCCGCCGCAGCATCCTCGCCGGATACCGGCGGCTTCTCCACCTCCAACGCCGCCTCTGCCTCATGATCGGCAACCTGGTTCCGACCAAGCGTTGTGTCGCTCGGCGACTTGTCTACGGCTGAGACCTTCGAGCAGAGGCCTCCCATCCCCTTTCCCTTCCTTCCCAAAACGAATACCCTGATCCCCCACCTTTTCCTAATCCGTTTTCTTGCCGCCGACGCAGGCAGGGACGGGGTCCATCCAAGAATGCTTGGGCTTTACTGGCAAGGAAAGAAGGAATCGATCCAAGTCCGGATGGATCTGCGCACCCGCTTTAGTACATGGGAGTAGAGGGGAGGAGGGCGACGACTGCGAGAGAAGAATTCGAGGTGGCGTGCTCCAGTGGAAGCAGACTAGAGATGTGTTCGGCGGCGGCGACCCCGGTCAGGGGAAGAGGGGATTTTCCTTCTCTCTCTCTCTCTCTCTCTCTCTCTCTCTCTCTCTCTCTCTCTCTCTTTTCTTTTATGCTGATGGCGGGAGGTGGGAGGAGGCTGCGACACCCCGGATGCCGGAGAGGTGCCGGAGGCCGGTGAAATGAATTCGGGCTGAGGAGTCGAGGTTGAGGAAGAACAAGTGCAGGTCGAGTGTGAGTCACTAAAATGCTACAGTAGCCTAGGCCCTAGAGAAATGGTTTTGACCATTAAGGTTTCATTTATGTTAGGCAGATATCGCTGAATGCATTGGTTTCACATCTAACCAGTAAAATTTCAAGGAATATAAGAAATATCACCTCATTTGGCATGATTTCTTGCTACCACATTTTTCAATCATCGAAAATTTTTAAGAATTTCTTTGTAACTGTATGCAAGTAGTGAAGGCATCCGCATAGAGCTAGATGCGGAACACTACCGAGATTTCTTCAACATCGTCAGCAACGGCCACAAAGTTGTCGCTATTTCTTAGAGTGCTTTGGTTCGGGCATTTTGCCCTGTAATCGATTTACAGTGGGTTAGATCACATAACTTCCCATTTGGTTCGGTAGGGAGGTAATCGATTCACGCGATATCAGGTACGGATTTTCAGAATAATGATACCGCTCACTCACCAGCACTATCTGATTACGGTCTGAGCATCTCCCTCTTTGCTCTCACAACTCATGAGCTTGAGCATCTCCCTCTTTGCTCTCACAACTCATGAGCTTGCACGTGTCGGGAACTCCAGCTTTTTCTGTTGTCTGCCCCCTTCTTGCCGTGAGGATCACACTTCCATAGAGAGATGCTGGATGCTTTGTTTCGATCTCTATTTTCTGTTAGTGCAGCTCATTGCAAGCTCAAAGTATTATTTCCAACCAAACACATTAATAAAAGTGCAAAACATTACATATGCTAACCAAACAAATGCTGGTTTCCCTTACACTGTAACATATAGCGTTGCTATACGATTACGTTAACGCTACCACTCCCAGATTTGAACCAAACCCCACCTTAGTTGTAATAGTTGGTATCCATATTTGCACGCATGTGCAAGCACTTTCAGATATATTTGTTGTAGTCGAAGGTGGCTATGAATCCTAGTACATCCAATCTTGATATTATTAAGCAATATAACATTGAAGGTGATTTATTGCTGCATTGCAAAATTACAAATTCCTTATCTGAACTTTGTTTTGTTAGACAATTCAACACCTAACTAGGATTGGAGTTCTCTTTTGCATCTATTACCACAATCAAAAAGCAACATTGAAAATATTGGTAGCGAAGAACAATTCTTACCACAATTGTCTATTTTTTTTAAGTGATGTGGAAAGTCTATATAAGAAGAGAAGCTTTAGCAAGATTATAAGAAATACATCTACCTCGGATGATCTTACTATAATATTTTTCAATTCTCTAATCCTGAAACTTTCATATATTTTGTGGACGTTTATTAGAACTATAACTACATTGCTTTGTTGTGGCTAGAGCTAGACATACAACACTACCCTATACTTCTGCCATTTTCAGTAATGTTCATAAAATTATCGCTATTGCTTAGTAATGACAGATTAGTGCCTTAGCAATCATATCTGCACAAGTATGCAAGTATACATCATATGGTCTAAGGTTGTCAATATTCTCGGTGCATTGCGAAAAGTTCAAATTCCCTAGTCCAAAACTTGGTGTTGCTTTGAAATCCAACATTAATATTCAATCAGATTGATATTTTATTTTGAGGATGCGCATATCAATATAGTCAGGAAGGAAAATCAAGAGCATAAACAAGGGTGAATAGTTCTTTTACATGGCATCTATACAAGATCTGAAATTTTAGAAGGATTGTAAGAAATATCACCTATACCAAATGAGATTGTATTTTAATATGAAAATATTCATGTGTTCTCTAGGCATTTCTTAGGAATTAAAATTGCAACACGGGTGGATCACTACTAAGATTCCTTCAACTTCCAACATCAACACAATGTTCATAAAGTTATCGCTATTACTTAGTTGTAATCAGTAGCAATCATGAAACCTTTTCATATGGTCGAAGGTGATTGTGATTCTTGTCGGAACAAATAAGGAATAAGCATGTTATCAAATAGACTTCAGCAAATCTTGCCTAGCTCAGCTTGGCCCGAGCCCAAAGGAATAAGCCCGGCCCATAACTCTTGTAGGATCAAGCTTGAGCAAAGAAAATAGGTCTGAAATTTTTTTCTCAGCCCTTCTTCTTATTTTACACTAAAAAGGAAGCATGAGCCCAGGCCGCCACGTCCAAAAACTAACAGGGAGTTTTTCCGATCCGGATGAAAAATGTTCAATCCCACTATCAAATAATTAAAGAGTTATAATGCATTTGTTGGCGCCCAAATACGAAAGTAACCTAGATCCCTTTCCATATGTACAAAATCCATAATTATGACGTAAGTGTTCTCAATTGCCTTGCTATTCCTATAATGCTCCAGCATCTCTACTTAGTACTCACAACATTCTTCATTCGATCAAGTGTGGTTGTCATTGTATCGAGGGAGCGTAAAATCGAAACGGGTTAGTGCGGTGGCATCGAACAGTTATAGATCCAGCAATGGAAAATTGTCGGAAATGCGGAAGATGTCTCTCACTCATTGTGTGGGTGAGGAGTGGGGTGGGTTAGGTTACATTAGGGTAAATAGGAAAATTAAGTTGGTAATCGTTCTGCCTCATTTTCTAAACCGGTAAGCTTTTACATTTGCCATACAAGCGTGCGTTTCCTAACGTGAGAGATTTGCAGATAACAGCATTGTACATTTGTATGCAGTGATCTGTTATCACTGTATTATCATTAGGTTAACAGGACACGAGGCGTCTAGTCATATACGTGAACTTGTTTAATAGCCCCATGCGCATGAGTTCACACGGTGGCTTCCTCCGGCTCCGAGAACCGCGATCTCCACGTGACTGTTTGAACGTGCCAGTCATCAGCACGGTGGATGCGAGGAGGTGCATGCACATCGGACATGGCTGCTGCAGGTAGCGCAGAGCAACAAGCACTTTGCTGCCTCGGATCTCGACGCTGGCTTAGCGGGCTAGGCCAGTATGCATTGCCAGTAGGCCACTTTTTGTGTCCGTAGAAAGCAGCAACGTCGTGGAAAGAATATTCACCTTTCGAGGTGAAAAAAGGTCGCGGAAAAACAAGCCCGGTGACCTTTCGCGGCGACATGGTCAGTGACGCTACGCGCGCCCGTCTCTCACCGGTCTTTTCTTTCCTTTCACTTTTCGTACTGTTCTTTTTTTACTTTTCTTTGTGAGGAAAGATTTTTTTTTTACTTCCATTGACGAGAGCTCTGCAGTCCTAGCTTATCTTGCATGCGTGCCTGATTGCTACGGTCGCCACTGAGACATCTGAACGTAGCCTCCAAACCACCCGGAAAACGATGGGATTAGGACGGTTCGGTTCCGAGAAGGATCACTCGACGTCGATGAAGGATGGAGCGAGACAGCGACGGCACAAGGCGAGACGTGAGAACGCCGTGTGTGGTCGAAGAACAGATGAGGGCAAGGCCGCGAGGCGAGCCGAGAAGGCGACCCGGCGGCGTCGCGGTCTCCGTACGGAGCGGCGGGAGGGGAGACCAGGTCGTGCGCAGACGACGGATGTCGGGCGGCCGTTCTCCCCGACCCGTTGCCCGCCGCGTCGCCGGCTGTCGGGCAGTCGTCCTCGTCCTCGCTCGCCGCTCGGGGGCAAGCTGGGCGCCGAGCACAGACATGGTTCGTTCGTACAGCTAGCATTATTTTTGGGCGGGCTACGGTACAGTCTTTTGGCACGAACTGCGATACGAAGCACGGTATGGTACGAAAATTTTTGAACTATACCGTGCATATAATCTTAGCAGGCTGCATGACACGCCCGTATTTTGGACCGTGCTTAGGCTAGCATAGTACGAAATAGTCCGTCGATCTATGTGTAACCAGTTATTCTAATATCAATCAATTTATGCTATTTTTTTAATTAACATCCATTATTTTTCAGTAGAATCATTCAAAAAAAAGATTTTTTATTTTCTATGCATAGAAATTTTTTCATGTAACAACAAATATTTTTAAATATATAAATATCCACAGAACGATAACTGCAAAATATACTGAGCATCGTGTGTGATAGTCGTGTTTAAACTATCACGACATGAAAATATACCAGCGTGCCGTGGGTCATGCTCGGACCTGGTTGAGTCCAGATCCGACATGGCAGGAGGGATGAGAGTACCGGGCCGGGTTGGCACGGCCCGCCCCAGGTCCCACCTCTATTCGTTCGGGTCGCGCGCCTGGGCCTGGCCACCCAAAGGCATGTGGCTCTTGGCGTGGAGCGGTCCACGCCATCGGCCGGCACGGGGGAGATGTTTCTGAATTCTGAATCCCGGATGCCTGCGAGGACAGTGTTTGTTGCCTACCGTGGCACAGGTCATTCCCCCTTCCCTCGACACCCGACACTGGACTGGACAGCACACCCTCGGGCCCAGGTGCCCTTGCCAACAACACTCCACTTGTTTGCACTTGCCACGCCATATTTTTGGAGAAACGTTTGATTTCCGGACGAATTTCAGGGGAGCCGGCGGCGTCTCGAGAAATTCCACGGGCTGGGCCTCATCAAAGTTGTGCAGGGAATCGAGTCATGCCTGCAACAACGAGGTCATCGTCATTCTCGATCCATGAGACAAGCAAGTTAAGCTAGCTGTCCGTCTTGGGGTACGCCATGGCTAGCCCTCCCTGCACGATACGCTGCGCCCCGTGCCCTGCGGACCGCGGCGCGCTGGTTCGACCAAATGGCTCCGATGCGTTCACAAGGTTCCGGCCGCCCCATGGCACAAGGCACCGCAAACCAGAGCACCAGACGCCACGGACCACAGATGTTGGAAGCTGAACTGCTAGATCCCCAACACTTGCAAAAGAGTCGTCTGCGGCGGCCAGTGGACGCTTCCATCGACCGGCGCGCCTTTTTCAACCACGGGCTTTCACCGGTCAATCCTCGAGGGCAGCACAACGCAGCCTTTCCGAAAGGTCGAGGAAACTAAACGCAAAGCATCATCAACAGGCGCCGGAATTTTCCCAAAAAAAAAAGAAAAATCATCAACAGGAACATTCAAGGTGATACACGTGGTACAAGTACAGGTCCAAGCAGGCCAGCAGCCCATGCACATGTTCTCGTTCCAGATCTGTTCAACAGAATGCTTCAAGCAAGCGAACGTAAGGTACAGATTAGACCCGACATCGGATCAAGTCAGCCAAACGCTGGTGCTAGTGCTGCAAAACGTGGAACTAGTGCTAAGATCATAATTTACAGGACAGAGCCACAGCCGGGCTATTTTACATCAGTGGCTAGCATCAAGCAACCTAAGGTTTAACTTAAAAGCATAGGCGGTTTGCGTTGTGAGGTCAATGAGCAAGGACAGCAAGTTTGTTTCTGCATCCTGAGTCCTAAGTTGAGATGTATGAAGACATGGCTCTTCTGAAATCCAGATTCATAGGGGAGCCTGCGAAAGGGTTGCCTTCAGGGACCCACAGGCGGCCTCTGTTAGGAAGCATGACCTGCGGGTTCATGCAACCCTTGTCGGCACTCTGCTCAGATGGAGCTTCTTCCTTCTTTTTCTTTACGAATTCAAAGAACTCTGCAACTTGCCGAGCATATCTACACAGACAAAGATAGATGTTAAATGAGAGAGCAGCATTTTATGGGTAGGTCAAGGTCTTCATTGGAAAAAAATGATTTTGTTGGGATTCAATTAGGGAAACAGTGATTGGAACAAACCTATAAGCGACCTCTGGAGCAAAAGATTCGCTATCATTAATGAGTAAAAAATTGGGCCTAGTAACAACACATATTGTATAGGGAAGGTCTGCAAACTTACTGTCGTTTAGCTTCTATGTCTCTGTTGAAATCAATGTCAGGTTCACAGTCCAAGACAAGAGCAGGGACCTGCATAGAAAAAGACCAATTCAACTGGAGTGCTTGAAGGTAATGCAGGAGTGAGCAGTGATGCAAATCTAAGTTGCAACCAGCTGGATACCACCAGGAACCAGCGTCATCCTAGTGAGCATAATATATATTATGATAAAATTATTAAAATCTAATTCTGAATTGTTAATCATTTTTTTTATAGTTGCATTTTGATTCCAACATTGGATAGGGTGTGCGCTAAGAAGAAACTGCAACAATAGAAAGACAGTTCGTAAGAAATGGTGATGTTTACACTAATTCGTAAGAAATGATGATGTTTACACTAAGTAGCATGAGGAAATGGCGCATATATAGTGCATTGATCCACAGCAGATATACATTTGCTGTCCACCCTATCAAATTAAAACATCGTAGTCAATATTTATTATGAAATCAAACTTATATCCAGCCAAGAAAACCCCTGAAAAATCATAAAAGCCCAGCGAGCATGTTAATTTAACCATTTTCATTCAAAACATCGGAGAACCTTAACATTAACAGTTCAATAAATACCAGTTACCATCAGGCATCCCTGAGGGTCTGATGTCTTTCCTGGAACCAAGAATTTAAAAGGCTGGGAGTATGTACCTTTTGGATACTAGAGTGCATGTGATTTCCTTCCAAGTAAAACACACGATCCCGTATTTCAGGAGGCAAGGAGCCTTCCATATGCATGGGCAGTTGACTGACTGATAATATACCAGGACCTGAACCTTTCGAAGGAAGCAACCAGCTCTCATGCTTCTCATGCAAACCTTGCAAGTAGTCAAGTGTAACACCACCTTCCTCTGATCTTCTCCGATGCATCATTCTTTTGTGGCAAGTATCTGGACTAGCTCTTAGATAGATAAATCCGTCTGGAATGAGACCTGGGAGCGATGACACAACGGGATCAAACCAGGAATCATAGATGCTGATCTCCATCTCATTCATCCAATTAGCTTCGTGAACAGCACGGACAAATACCTGGGACACATTGACATAACAATAAGTTAGATGAAGATACTTACTAATTGTATCAGAGGCAACTGAAATGCATGATCAGTTAATGAACTAACATTTGCAATAAAGATTGACCTACCATCCGATCACTGAATACACTTCTTTCCATCAGTCTGAGAGGTTTTATTCCAGCTTGAGATTCCCTTTCTTGCATGACCCTTGTCACAAACACATAGTTTTGGAATGTGTATGCATACCTATGTGGCTCAGCATAGAAGGCATCCAATATATTGAAGTGATCAGGTCCAACATCCTGCCACTTATCAATAGGCTCAGGAACTATCTCTACAAGATCACGCAGTTCAATAGTCTCATTAGCTATTCTTTGGAGGAAAGTGGTCTTCCCAACGCTAATATTCCCTTCCACACAAAAGGTAAGCCTCTTCTTCTGAGTGGGTTTAGATGAATCTGTATCCTTCAGCTCCTCATCGACACTCTCTTTGATGAATGAAGTTATACTCTCAGCATGGTTCTTATGTACAATTCCAACAGAACTCTGTAAGAACTCAACCATCTGCTCACTAGACTTCCCAAAGAACTGCATGAGCATGCAAATTGTTAGTAAAGCATAAGACCGGAGTTAAATTGAGAGAACAGTGGTTTAAATGTTGAAAGCGTAAGATTTGAACGATTACACAAACAATAATGAACTATTGAACTAAGCGGTAGAAAGCTGAAGTATCGTCTTATGATTTGAAAATTTAAGGCACCATGTAAAACTGAAAACCTCAGCAAGAATCACAAACTAATAGCATGAGATGTATCAAGAATGGCAAGCAGAGCAAAAGACCATAATGATTGTTTGTTTCCATGCACAATGACATGGTTCAGTTACAATTTTGGCTGAGTCAATTTGAAATACTCCAAAATGGACTTGGTTTTCCTTAAGAAAGTTCAAGCATAAGGGGTTTGAGGGTACCCCTGTGTTGCTTCAGTTCCCAACACCCCCAATAAATCCAAAATTGTAGAGCAGAACATTTTTCAATTATGGTACCACATTCATTTCATTTGTTTTTGAGTTTCCATATCCTTGATTACTTAAAAAAACAGAGCCCCTCTGTAACTGCAAAACATCTACTTGAATATTTCACACTATTAGTTTCTAGCGAGTAGTGAAAGGATAACTTGTAATTTCAAGATTACAACCAATCCACCAACAGCCAGCATACTGTCTTTGTATGTGTGCACAACATGAGATCCAACTTTTTGGCTTGTACAATAAAGCATTGATACCATAAACAATGTCCATCGTATTATGTAGTCTATTAAGTGTTACTGACCAAAACTAGAAGCCCAAAGGTATGCACATGTACGAATCTTCGAAATGTGGCCATTTAGGATTGTTGTTAAGTAATGAATTAATATGTCGATGACTGAAATGCTTTTACGGGTGTAGGCTTTCATTGACGCAAACCAGCAAACGGCGAAACACCAGCACGCGCACCTTATCCCTGTAGAGCTGCTTGAGCTGCGCGACGCCCTCGAAGCCATTGTCCACGAGCTTCCTGAGGTTGCGCGGCCCGACCCCGGGAATGGCCAGCAGCTCGACGCTCGTCCCCACCGCGGCGGCCGCGGCCCCGCCCCTCATCCTCCTCTCGGCCGCCGCGCGGCCCCCGCTTCCCCTCCGCGCCTCCTCGGCCTCCGCGTCCTCGCCGTCGCCGGCCCGCCTGGCGGCCTCGGCGGAGCAGAGCAGCCCCCTCCGCGCCGCGCCGCCCCAGCCGAAGCGCAGCCACGGCGGGGGCCGTGGGCCCGGGCGGCGCGCGGCGGCGAGGCGGGGCACCGGGGAGCCGCCGAGCCGGAGCGCCGCGGGCATGGCGGCGGCGGCGTCAATGACGGTGAGGGAGAGCCTGTGCATCTACGGCGGCGGCGGCGGCGGCGGCGGTCATCAAGGGGGATGCCGGCTAGGGTTTGGGTTGTGGGGGAGAGGAGGGTTTTGGTCTGGTTTGGCGTTATCCCTCGAGCTGTGTCCTCGGGAAGCGGGAGGGGAGGACTGGAGGAGGGCCGACGAGAGACTGGTGGTCTACGGGGAGCCGTGCGCGGGGTGGCTGGCGAGTGGGCCCGTTCGCGGACCACAGGGCACGGGCAATCGAATTGTTTGCACGGGAACGGTGGGGCGTGTCGCCGTTTTGCCGCCCGGTTTCGGGGACGTGCCGCTGGATAGGCGAACGGGCCTGCTTGGTCATCGGCCCGCTGGGCTCAATGGCTATTTGCGTGGGCCGGCACCAGCAGTCCTCCAAGTCCAATGAGGAGGGATTGGAAAGTAGCAGTAATGCCAAATTTTGCTCAAAAAAAAAAGTTGTAATGCCAAATGCATCAAGCGAAGCGATGAACCTATGCTAAATCTGAGTGACGTGGACATCGGTGGCAGGAACTGGAGACACTAGAAACTGGGGATTCTTGTGTACTTGCCTTGTATGAAAAATAGGCGGACACGTGTTTATTGCTTGTTCCGTTTTAGAAAAGCAAATCTACAAGACATGTTCTCGCATGCCCTTGTTTGCATTGCGCAACGATCGAGGATACTGTTAAGAAACCCTGATTAGGGTTCATGGGCTTAATGCCGAAGTTGCCCCTGGAGGGCCCAAGTCTATAAATAGTACCTCATTCTACTCTACTGATTTTGCTTCGCGGCTGCGTCGGCGCCGCCACCGGTACGAGCACGCACGCGTCAACGCGAGGGTGTGGGTAGCATCATCGCTCCTGGCGCATCCTCAACATCAATCACCGGCCTTCTGCATGTGGTCTTCGGACGATGTGCAGCACAAGGAAACACCAGCGGCTTCATCTTGTTGCCGCCGACCTTGGCGTCGTCGTCGGGTCGTCTCCAAGCCGCCTGAATTCATGCGCGAACTAATTGATCTGTTGATTAACAGTGCGGTAGAATATTAGTAGATCGATAGCACGTGAACAAGTTTAGCTGTGTTTTTATCTTCCAATCTTGTTCCCGCTGGTTAATGGAGGCAAACATCTGCACATCGGTGCAGTCCTCTCGAGTTCAGAGAACGGTCTCTCAGGCCATTGCATGCAATCGCACGGCCAGATGCCGCCGTCTGTGCGAACTCGCCGAGGCCCACGCTCGTTGCGCCGCCTCGGCTCCCGCCGGCCACGCGCTCGTGCGTGCCGCGGCGGAGCCATCGATCCATCTCGCGCTTACCGCCTGAAGCGCCATAACATGTCCCGCAGATGCGATTTGGTTGCCCTCGCGCAATGCATGTCCGCCGCCGCTCTCGATGCTCGACGGCCTCACGCACCCGAAGTGCCACTCGAGGCCGCGCGCCGAGGTGAGCTTCAAATTGTGCAGCCCATTAGCTGCTATTTATCCGTTCCGACCCCTAAAGATTAGGGTTGTATGCATTTTATTATTGTTCTATTATGTCTTTTACATGTTACCTTGAAGGTTTTTGTGAATTGGTCCTGTAGCACCACATAACACCTTTCTTTTGATGGTTTTTATGCTTTTAGCATAATTAATGCAACTTTCACGATATAATCTAGGAACCGAATTTCTAGATGTACGTGCTTCCATAAATTGTTATAACCTAGTCTTAGGTTCCCCTTGGAAGCTTCTTTTTATAGGGTTATTTATTTTCCTTGCATGTTTGTGTGTGGTATAATTTTCTAAGGTTTAATAATCCTGAGGTATTGCCCAAAGACCATAGAAACATTAGAAAATCATACAAATGCTCGGAAAACTTTGGGAAATTAATAAATATACATGGATCTATGAATATGATAAGACCATCTCTTATTTGCTCTTTGCACTCCTTGAATAGGCCATGATTTAACAGATACGTTGCTAAAAAAAGCAAAGGTTTTTTTGCGTTCTTACCCCTGCTTTGAATTGCAATTGCGGTTTTACCCTCATTTTTCCAACTATGTGATTTTGCTCTTTATTTTTCACAAGCCATTGCGATTTTGCCCCTGGTCTTTGCGTATTTGCCCCTGTTTTGACCGTTGACTGAGGGTAAAATCGCAATGACTTGTGAAAAATAAAGGGCAAAATCATAAGGGCAAAACTGCAATTGCACTTCAAAGTAGGGGTAAGAACACAAATACCCCCAAAAGCTAAAGATAGGCGTAAAAAAGGAAAATATTGGGTGCCAAACAATATAAACTGATAAACCAAGATTGCTCCTGTGCGGAAGGAATAAAAACTGGATGGCTCTGTCAATTGACAAACATCGTGCAATTCTACTCCGTACCATACAACAGGTCGACAGCTCACTCTGTAACCAAAAACATCGCAAGTGCAGCTTAAAAAAAAAAGAAAAAAAAACACTGCAAGTGGAGACTGATAGAGCATCGACGAAAAGATGCTTCCAAGGAATCAAACGATCATTAGGCACCAGAGCACACCGCAGCCGAGCAGGAATTCTCTGGCAGCATATACTAACCGCGACGAGAATGCCATGATCCATTCCGCACCCCAATAGTCCAATAAATAAGTATAACAAACAACGTTATCCTCTCCATGATACGAAGGCGGTTACATGGCAAGTGCATGGACCAACCGAGCACACAACCCATCACCCGAATGCTGCGTGCAGAACAACAAGGCGAGCTTGGAGCTGCTCAGACCTCGTTGGCGACCGATCGATCGAATGACCAGGGTCGTGGCGCCCGCAACGGCCGAAAGTTATGATAGCACAGTCAGGTCGTTGGTAATAGTAACACGAGCACGCAGGCAGGACGTCGTTGGTAGTTTGCTACTGTTCTCTGGTAAGAGTCAATAATAACCTGCAGGTCGTAGTTGCAGTTTGCTAGTGTTCCTGGTCGGGCATCGCCCTGCATCCGCGTCTACTGAATTTGGCCATCATCAGATGGATGCAACGCAACCAACTGCAGCTATTGTCACCGATTAACTAAACAGTTAACTGATTAACTGAATTTTTGTTTATTACTCTATTTCAAAGGAGGCATAATAAACCGGTTAACTGATTAACTAAACAGCCTTCAACCAGTCTGACTCGGCAGCACCAACCGCAAATGATCGATCGGTATGATTCGTGCCGTTGCCTCGGTTCATCAGTTGCACATGCGCCCGCTTTGCTCTGGGCCATTTATTCGGCCACCAGCCAGTCAACTAGTAGTACCTCGTCCACCTAAGCTAGCTAGCTAGCCAATAGTGTCCAGTTTGGTAGAGTGGTGTAAAGTGCCCGGCGCTGGACATACTTAACCGATAGATAGCCGAAGACCGAACCGATTACCCGAAATTGAAACCGAAATAATCGAAACTGAATTAACCGAAACCGAGAAATTCGGTCATTGGTTCGGTTCCAAGTTTCAAGTAACCGAAATAACTTCGGTCAATTTGGTTCCAGATCTCGGGTAACCGAACTTCCCGAAGTAACCAAAATTCGGCTCAATAAAAAATTTGGCCAATACTCAAACCCTAGATATATAACAGTTGTTAAACCTCAACCTTATCTTCGTTCCCCCAATCCCACGGCCACGCACACCCGACCCCCTCCCTGCCGCCTCCTTCTCAAGCTCTCAGCCTCTCACGCCTCCCTCGGTCCCTTCCACACCTGCGCCGCCTCGAGCCTTCCCCGCAGCAGCAACCGGTGCCGCCCCTCCCTCAAATCCGCGGCGGCTCCTCCTCCGATCCCATCGGGATCCAACGGCGGCGCCTCCTCCAATCCCCGGCGAGGGCGACGCCGGCGGCTCCAGTCATCCCAGCTCCCTGCAGAGGTGGACATGCGGCTGCAATTCCTCCTCGCGGTCATCTCCATCCTCACGGCCACCCCCATCCTCCTCGTGGCCGCCTCCACAACCGCCTGCTCCTCGCCTCTTCCATTCTTGAGTCATGACGAGACCAGGCAAACAGAGAGAAGCGGCAAGAAAGGCTCCATTTGTGCTTTGTTCATGTTGATTTGTGATGATTTGTACTTAGTTCATCTTGATTTTTGTTAGAATTTTGATATGTTCACGAGTAGCTCGGGTAGTTCGGTCATGACGGAGAACCGAACCCGAAATACTCGGTTCTCGTAATTTTATGGAACCGGTCGGTTTCTATTTTTAAATAACTGAATTTTGCAAATAACCGAGTAACCAATCGGCTAGGTTTGGTTTAACCGAATGACCAGGCTGACCAGCACGACAGTTGAGTGGTGGCGCCCCCACCGCCGCCGCCCGGCCGGGCAGCGTGGCTTTCTCTTCCGCCTCCGATCCGGCGTGCCACGCGCGCCTGACGACGCCTTGCTGTTTTGGAGCAGGAGCTCGCTACAGGCTGTAGTGGCGGTCTTCTTTGTTGAGCTAGCGCGTGCGGCAGTTGACGCATGTAATAGTGCAAGTAGGAGCATCTGTGTATGCCCGCTGCTGCAGCGGACAGCAGCCATGGGGTGCGACTTCTGACTTTTGAGAGCCTCTCTCTTCTTTGTTCCTGGTCTGACTTTTGACAGGCGTGCGCGATAATTTTTTTTTGGCAGGAACTAGCTCAGAGATGGTAAGACTGTTACAGTGGGAGCAAAGTAATAAGGCTGTGTTTGGATCCACCCCCAAATGGCAAAAGGGCAAATAGTAAAATTTTTGCTCCTATCACATCAGATGTTTGGACGCTAATTAGAAGTATTAAATATAGTTTAATTAAAAAACTAATTACATAGATGAGGACTAAATGACGAGACGAATCTATTAAGCCTAATTAATCTATAATTAGCAAAACTACGGTAGCATTTGCCCTTTTGCACTTTGGGGTGTTTGGATCCAAAAGTGCAAAAAAAAGTGTAAAAGAGCAAAAGTTTTGCACTTTCTCTTTCTCTTTCCATTGGATCCAAACAGACCCTAAGGGCTTGCAGCTGAGAAAGCAGCTAGCGCGGCCGGCATCTCCTACACGCACGCGCGCGCAGCGCATCCGATCCGGGCAACTAGCGTCCGCGTCGCGGCAGCACGCACAGCGACGGGCTCCTCGATCGCGCCCGATATGTGTGTATCGCGGGTGAGGATCCGAGAGGATGGATGGACCCATCGTATCCGGCGACCGCTGACTCCCGTCGATCCGTCCCTTTCGGCCCGTGTTGCCGCTCGGTTCACTCCATTAGCTAGCTAGCACCGCGCTGCTAGTTGCCAAGTTGAGTGGTAGCCTAGCCTCGAGCGAAAAGTCCAGGCAAGGCTCCGTCCGTGTCATGTACACGCTCAAAAGCCCGGTCAAAAAGAGCAAAAGGCTCTCCCATCCATCCCATAGTATCTACCGAGAATGCGACGACCGCCGTGGAGTTACCATTCCTCCTACCAGTTGTGGCAGTCGTGCCGCGCCCCAAGGTCCGAGGTTGTTGATTGGATTGGATTGGATTGGATGGCCCAAAAGCAACTCGCGCGGCACAGGCGCCTGCGTACATGGGAGCCTGGGATCGGCTTGGGCGCTGCTGATCCTGATCGAACACGCACGAACGCTTCAGACATACGGAGCTCATGGGTCGAGCTCACAGGTCGCTAGCTGGCGAAGAATGGCGCTCTCTCATGACAGGCGCGCTGACTTTTCTACGCTTTTGCGTCCTCGTTGATCGCTTGCACGCGTAGTGGACTGGTAGTATCTCGCGCAGATCGATTTTCGCCAAACGGAACGTGGCCGCTAGCATAGCTACCTCAGGTGGGCGAGGGCGAGGCAGCGAGCAGCACCCGCTCGCGCTTGGCGCTTTGATGGGACGCGTGGGGGGTCTAGCTGGATCCGACCGGACCCAACGGGCAGACAGGAGCAGTTCCCAACGGAAAAGGGACGGACGCTTGGCGTGGTGCTGGTAGTTTTGACCGGAGGGGCGTTCTTTAATCTCTACTCCGTTTCGAGCCCACACCTGTGGCACCAAACCTGACCTAAACTCCCAACCGGACGCACGTCACCTAATCATAATCAAAGCCTCCTCGCTAAACTATCCCTCCTCTCTCCCCCCCTCCTACCTTCCTTCTAGAGCGCGCACACGTACCATCACGCACCCGCCGCAACCACACACACCTCGTAAAATACTAGAATTGCCGCAGATGCTAGCTGCTACCTAATCATCTCCTGGTAGCCCTCTAATCTAGTCTCTCTTGCACCGCGGCATGGACGCTAACCATCGACCAAGGTGGCTTTTGCCCCTGAATGCTGATCAACTAAAGAGGAAAAACCTCACGACACACTATCCAGGAGCAGTAGTACTGGCAGTACGGCCGAGCTGGACTGGAACTGACGGAACCTCTCGCTCGCATTGATGCCGTGCTGGTCGCACGGCTAGCTCCCCGGGCGCGTCGGCCCCTCGCCGGATGTAGGTAGGAGGAGCACCGTACTAGCACTAGCGTTCATTCATCGGGCAGGGCCCATTCACGGCTAGTTCAGTCGTGCTGTCCTGCGTCGTCCATGGCTCCATCCACCACCCCTATCCATCATCCATGAGGAACATGACCCGTCGCGGCGCGCGCACCAAACCTTCCCCTGCCGGCCCCCCGCTCCACCTCATAAACGCGCACGGGCCCTGCCGGCGGCCGGCCGGCCGGCCGATCCAACCGCCACCGCTCCTCCTCCGCAGCGACGTCCGCGACATTGAAAACGCGCAGCGCCGGGGAGCCCGGAGCCGTAACGCAACCACCGATCTATCCACCAAACCGCCGAGCAGGGGGGAGCAGTACACAAGTGGGAGCAGAGCGGCGCGGGCGCACGACACGCGCGGGCTCCACCGCCGCAGCCGCAACCACCACCCAACCCAACTCCCGTCCCGCGCCCGGGCCCGTCAAACTCGCCCCGGAAGGAGACGCCGGGCCCGGTCAATGGCTCAATGGAGAGAGGAAAAAGGGCGCGCGCGGCAGCAGCACGACCAGACCAGCGCCCCAGCACGCCTCGAGAGCTAGCTACCACCACACCACGCGCCTGCGCCACCCATATATACGGGCCCCCGCGGCGCCGCGCCTCGGCAACAGGACAGAAGCTGGCCGTCTCGTCTCGCCTTGTCACCCCCGCGGCGGCGCGTGACGAGTAGGGAGTGCTTTGCTCTCTCGGCGGAGCCATGGGGCGGTCGCCGTGCTGCGAGAAGGCGCACACGAACAAGGGCGCGTGGACCAAGGAGGAGGACGAGCGGCTGGTGGCGTACATCCGGGCGCACGGCGAGGGGTGCTGGCGCTCGCTGCCCAAGGCCGCGGGGCTGCTGCGCTGCGGCAAGAGTTGCAGGCTCCGCTGGATGAACTACCTCCGCCCGGACCTCAAGCGCGGAAACTTCACCGACGAAGAGGACGAGATCATCATCCGCCTGCACGCCATCCTCGGCAACAAGTAAGATACTACTACTCGATCGTTTTGCCTTCCGTGGATACTCTCATGCATCATCGATCGCATGCCACGCCGGCCTTCTATTCGGTTCGTCTACCCTTTGCTGACGTGGCGGCTTGGTTCTCCTCGCGCGCAGGTGGTCTCTGATCGCCGGGCAGCTGCCGGGCCGGACGGACAACGAGATCAAGAACTACTGGAACACGCACATCAAGCGCAAGCTCCTCGCCCGCGGCATCGACCCGCAGACGCACCGCCCGCTCGGCAGCGCCGAGGCCGGGGCTCCCGGCGTCGTGGCGCACAGGGCGGCGGCGCTGCTGCACGCCACGACCGCCCCGGCTCTGGCAGCAGCGGCCGCCAGGACGCTCGCCGCGAAGCCGACGCCGGCGGCGTCGTCGTCGGACGACGGCGCGCGCAGCACCAGCACCAGCACCAGCAGCGGCGGCGGCGCGAGCACGGGCGAGCCGCGGTGCCCCGACCTGAACCTGGACCTGTCCGTGGGCCCGCCGCCGGCGGCCGACACGCCCCCCTCGCAGCCGGTGTGCCTGTGCTACCGCCTGGGGCTCCGCGCCGGGGAGGCGTGCGGCTGCCAGGCTGACAAGCCGGGCGCCGGGGGGTTCAGATATTTCAGGCCGTTGGAGCAAGGCCAGTACATATGAATGATGAATCGCCGAGAGTGCCGCTGTGTTTAGATAGCTTCACGGAATCACGGCAATTTGTAAGACAGGCAGTTTTCTGAAGTAACGGACAGCACTGTTCAAGAAAGAGAAAGGAAAAGAACTCTGATCTTCTCGTACCATGTTTCTCTCTGTTCAAAATTCACAATCTCTCCCTCTCCTTTGGTTGTTTCAAATTACCAAATGTTCACAGGCATTGGGAGATCGTTGGGTAGTGGTATCGGGAAGGAAATAGCACGTCATTTTCACGCTGTTGACGAGTAGAACTCGGCTCCTTGATTGGGCGGCAGAATTGTGGAGGCACATTATAAATGTTCACAGGTACTACTAGTACAACGAGAATAAAGGGCGACCGGACCGGCAGCTAACTTGGTGTCAGGTTCGCCAAACATTCAAACGGGATTTCAGCACGGGCAAGCAGGAAGAGGACGCGGGCGAAACGATTTGTTTCCAAAGCGCGGCGACCGACCTCCGTCTCCGTGTGGCGACACCAAGCAGAGGCCAGGCCACTGGGCGTTCTTTCAGTTCCTGGTAGGTAGCCGAATCTTTTTACATGGTACCGGTGAAAAGGACCTGACAGCCCGAAAGCGGCGGAAAGAGGGCCGGCGTCATGTGCCCGCCCAAGAACCCGGCGGTAGTTTGGTGGGTTCGGTGCTGTCCCGCAGGCTAGCTACTGCACTCACTGGGCGGCACTCTGCAAAGTGCAAACCCGCTCGCCCTTCCTGCCGGTGCCAAGACGACGGATTCTTCCCCTCTGCTGCCAGTGCCAGTGGAGAGCGCACGCACGCTCCTGCTCTTCTAGATGGCCAAGCTGAAGTGGCGAACCAAAATATCCCAGCGATCTGTGGAGAATCAACGTTGCTGTCCACGGCCAGGTGAAGCTTCTTCTGCGGGATCCTTTTCAGCGCGGGGGTTTTCACGCTGCGCCGCGAGGTTGCGTCGCTCTCGGTTCTTTCCCTTTTTTCCTCTCCTTTTTCGCGAATTAGGGGAGCATGTAGTCTCCACTCGGGACGGATCTTATCTCGGGCGACGGAGACCGGTGCAGCCAGCGCGTGCCGGAGTGTTCGCTGCTCATGGTTCCCTTTCGAGCCGGCCACTTGACACTGGGGTCCAAGTGAGCCGCATGCAGGTCCAGAGAGAAACCTAACACCAATTATACCTCCCGTATGCAACGCCTGCAAATCGCAGATCGATCGAGCGACGGCTCTCCAGACGCCGGAGCGTCGAGTTTTGTTCAGAGTGAGAGCTGGGCTGGAATCAGGATGGACGTAGGATACGCAACCACTCTCCAGTCATGGCGCCCGCTTTCAATGATTAAGGCCGTCAGTCTTCTGCTGAAAATTTGCCCTGCGCAGGAAACGGAAAGGCTGTACTGCCGTTCACTGAAACCCCATGCGGTCAAACTACATCCATAGAACCAGAGCCTCCGAGGCTAGGCTAGCGAGTAGCTGCCAGTGCCTGGCGTCGAGTCCTTCGAGTTGGTCTGCCTCGTGCAGTCGTACGTTCGGTAGCAGACTTCTGACTGGCAGCGCTGCAAACCAAGCCAGGATCGGCAAGTTGGCTGCTTACCATCAGGTGGCGCAGAGAGTGGTGTTTGCCCGTGCTCAAATTCGCTTCCTGCATGCCCAAGCTCTTCCCCCAGAAGATCGTTCACATGAGTCACAAACCTGCCTGTCCTACCTGCAAGCAGGGAAAAAGTCCCCTCTCAGCTCCTACCACTGCTAGTATACTTCATTAATTCTTTTCACGTGTCCACGGGGGCTGACCATAATCACGCAAAACAAGCTAAGCGTAGTCCCCTTCTTCTGTTCACGGACGCTTCAGTGACAACAGCACGCAGATCGCATCGCTTAATCTGCGACCAGTTTGGTACGGGATTAAAGATTCGGATGGTCGTTCAGGTCGCACCGATCGGGACTAGACTACTAGTTTCTGCTAGCAGCACGCTCTTAAGTAGTTCTAGCTAGCTTCCCAACCAACCGATGATTACCCGACCGATTAAGAGTATCTCGGAGCACGCAGCTAGCTACAGCCTACAGGTCAGACAGGCGGGCGCCATAACTTGCTATGGATATGGAAGGAATCTGGACGGGACGGCGTGGAACTGGGAGGTGGGTAGCTGGAGGTTGGTGGACAGGCGGCGTCACCTGGCGCGCCGCCTCACCTAATCTGCCGGTCGAGATGCCGCTGCTTTGCTGCTCCCGGAACGTGATTGGCGTGCGGTGTTAGCAGCTCCTGAAGATTCCTCCGATCAAGTGCAGAAGCAAAGCAGCGCCGGTGCATCTTCTAAAATATACGTCCAGAGAATTATCTGTGCGTAAAGCAGTATCTGAATGACTCTAGGCCGGGTTTGGCCTCACTAAACCAGTGCATCGTTCGAAGATTCTCTGCCAGCGTGCAGTTGCTTCTGAGTTCTGACTTGTGCGGTGGTGCCGCAACGGAAGATCGATCAGCCGCGGAGCTGCCGAGATGCCACTGAGAAAAGAAAAGGCAGTTCGGCTCTTCGCTTTTTCGTTGGGACATATCTCATGATGACTCATGGAGTAGCTAGTGTCCCCGTCTTGCTACGACTCGCAGAAATGCTCACGGAAAAGGTGGTCAGGCGACTTGCTATGCTGAATCAGCGTTTGTACCGCAAAGGCAGGCATCTAGAAGGATTCTACTGCTTTATCATCATGCAACTGATTACTTGCACTGTTAAGTTCTCAGTTGGGTACGACAGCGAGTGCGCTCCTTCTCTTCCGCCAAGTGCAGACACACGGCATCGGAGCCGGAGGAGACGGGGTGGCTGTTCTCGAGGAACACGCATGATATCAAGACGCTCGCCTCATGCTGTTTGGCTGGCGTCGATGGATCGGACAGCCTCTCCTACCTACCTGCCTGCCCACCTGCTACCTCTATTCTGTCAGCGCCTCCAGCAGTGCGCCTGCGTTCGTTGTGGGTCTAGAAGCAGGGCGCGGCAGCGAAGTTCGAGAGCCTGCGTGCTGGGTGTGCGTGACCTTTACCCTTGGAGATGCCGTTTGCGAAGCCGCGGCATTATTTATGGCCAACCGGCCGGACCGGTGCTGCCGAGGAGCGGTAGGGTGTTGTGTTGGTTGGATGCGGCAGGAGTTAGGTGCGACCGGAATTCTGGTGAGCGTGATGTGTCCCTGGGGCTGGACCCCGAAACAGTGAATGATCGATCGATCTGCAGGTGCGGATTTGTCTGGTTCTTCCCTCATCTGGTGGCTGCCTGGCCGCTTGAATCGCTTTGCCAGAATGGCAGGCAGACTAACAGCAACCGGTGATCGACAACACACCGAGCTTGCCGGATTAAAGCTGTGATCTGTTGAAGAGCCTCATGGATCTAAGGTATCGTCACGGTGACTGCGATCCGAGGAATTACGTCGCCACGGCCGCGACTCTGTTCTGATGCGAGTGTTTGCAGGATAGAGACGCCGGGGGCTCAGTCACAGCCAGGTGGGGGACTGCACGGCTGCACCCACCAATTAAACGCACGGATGGGCCACGCGGCCAGAGGCCCATCAGCAGCACGGTGGCGCGGCCGCGCGAACCGAACACGGCCCAGCGAAGCGTACGGCGCGACAATCCGGCCCAGGAAACGTGGCGTCTGCCCAGGGCGGCTGCGCGGACCCATCAGGGCCCAACCAGCGAGGAGTACGGCGCGACCATCCGGCCCAAAAAACTTGGCGTCCCGCACCGAGCGCGCCTCGGTTTTCGTCGGCGCAGCAAAGCGAAAATCGGCCGCGCGACCGCCGACCATCGCACGAACCGTCGTGCGTCCACAGGCCGTGGCGTGGCGTGCGCGTGGATGGCCGGCGCCGGCCCTTTTCCTCCGCCAGGGGCGGCCGGGCGCGGGCTGTCCCGGCCGGACACGGCTCCTTTTGCGTGGCGTGGTGCCGAGATTCGGATGTCGCGGCGCCTGCCGCGCCGAACCTTCAGTCCACGGCAACAGTTAACCAGATGTCGCCATGGCCCTGAGCTCCGCGACGGCGCAAGCGGCAAGCCGCTGCGAGTTGCCATTCCTTGGGCCGGGGCCGGCCACACCCGCCTGCGTCTGCGAGCCTGTCTATCGGGCGCGCACGTAAACCGCAAGCAAGAGGACGAGTTCAAGAAACGCCCTGCGGGTCCGGCCATGAGCGAGCCCACTTCGCGGCAGGCAACACTTCGCATCAAACGTGCTACGGGTGCCCCTCCCTCCCTCTCTTCCACGCGTTACTTCCACGCAAGAGCTAGAAACCGTCCGTCCGGTTCCATCAGCGCCCGAGCAGCACTCGTATTTTAACGCGAGCCTGCTTGTCGGCACGCCATGGGGAAACGTGACGGAAGACGAATGAATCCATCCCGGCACGCAGGCGTGGGCAGGGACAGGAACGCGCCCGTGCACACGGGTGTCGCCCGAAGCGCGGGGTGAAGCTGCGAGGCCCCCGGTGAAAACATCGTCGGTTCTCACCTCCGTGGCTCCGCTCCTACGCTACGCTACAGCCTGCAGGACCGCCACCGTTTCCTTCCGCTCGAGCTCCTCTATCCTGCCGCCCTGCTCCCAGGCTCCCACCGTCGCGGTCCCAGCTCGGAGGCGCGAGGCCATCTGGCCAATGGCCACATACGATGCGATCGATGGATCCGGTGGGGGCAGACAGCACACAGCAGGGGTCGTCGCGGGGCGGCCGAGTTGTTTACCGCCCCGCGCTCACTGGTGAACCACCCTGCCACTGTGCCACGTGGCCGGCAGATCCGCGTCCGCGTCCGCCCCGCCTCGGCCCGGGCGCGCGTGCATGTGAGGAACTTGCCGCTTCGTGCATTGTTTACTGCTCCCCAAGCCGAGAGCGGCGGCAGGCTGTCAAAATAAAACCCCGCCGTCAAAACCCGATCTCGGACTCGGAACTATTTCTGCGGACCCCGGCGCGGTGGCGGCGTGGCCCCGGGGAGATCGACAGGTCACGCCATGCGAAATCGGGATCTCGCCTCGCTGGTGTGCCCGTCCGTGCCCCTCAGCTCGCCGGCGACGCGACAAGCAAGTGCGCGCTCGGTCCCTCCCTCGCCGTCCGTCCTGGGCCGCGGCGCCACCACCAGCTTTCCTCCCGGACAACAGAACGCAGGCGCCGCAGGGCCCGGTCCAAGCGAAACCAGGACGGCGGCGGGCGCGCCCACCCGCATGCGTGCCGGGCGGAGGGACAGCTCGATCCGTCGCGCGGCGCATTCAGCATGGCCCTGCCACGCCGGAACGGGGGCGCCCCCGTCTACCCCGCTGCCGTTTCCAGCGGCACCAGTAACCAGCGCGTGCGTAAAACCTTTTACGAGTCCGCACGGCTGGCTGGGCTTCGCCCTGGTTCGGCGCAACACGCCCCCGGAAAGGCGGACTCACTCATGCGCACAAACGGCAGCGCGGCTTTCTCCTATACGGGAGCGTTCGAAAAAAAGGGGGACGCGTCGCTTTTGGAGAGGGGGGAAAAAAAAAGCTACAGCACGCAGCAGTATATCCTATGGAGCTCCACTTCCACGTCACGGGAGCCCGTTTTATATTCCTGACGTTCCAAAGCATGTCGGGTACAATCGCTGGTTGCTTGCTTGCTGACGGTGTGGCCGCACATGCAAGCAAAAGGCGGAGAAAACAGCAGTGGGTGGGAAAGAAAAAAATTAATAATTTGGGGGGGAGTAGGTGAACCGCAGGACGCGAAAGAATTTCGTGCCGCGGGAAACAGTTTTGGTTTTCAAATCAAGCAACGGCTACTAGCGTCCGGAATGCACGGCCGAGGGCGGCACCCGCACGTAACCTGGGATCGTTGTCAACAGCCACCCCCCCCGTATCCTGGGATAACCATAAGCCTGATCGTGTGTGGCGCCACTCTTTGTTGCAAACCCATGCAGCCGAGAAAGACGTTTCAGTTAAAACGGAATGCTACTTTGGAGTAAAAGTAGAACGGAAACGAGATGAAACGGAGCAGCAGTAGGCGCAAATCATGGTCCATGATTAGAAGCCTTTGCAAGACCGGCGATCCTGTACATTCCTGATGGCGGGCTCCTGCATGGTCCATTCTCCCCACGGCGAAGCGCCAAGCAGCAATCGGAGGAGCCAGCTCGGATAGGGAGCGCGCATGCATTCCTGCTCCCTACCCTCTCTCTGGCTAAAGAGAAAAAGGCGAAAGCGCGGAGCCGCAGCACGCTCACGTTGCGGGCCACTCCGAGCCGGAGCTCCCGACATATCCCAGCGCAGAGGATCCGGCGCGGGGAGCTGGCCAGCACCAGCGACATCGCCCTCCGCACGCCACGCCTACCCCCGGCACCCCGCCCGCAGCAGCCCCGCTGACACCGGTGCCCCGCAGTCGGCGGGCCCACGTGTCGGTGGCCCGCGTGCTCATCCGATGGCTGCAGCGGCGCGGGCAGCGATCCGGCCAGATGCGATCCGTGGGATGGGGATCCGACGGGCGCGCTTCGCTGCGGGGGCCGCGCCACGGGCGGCGACGCGCGACAGATCTCCGCCCGGCCGTACGCTGCCCCCACGCTCCTGCACGCGAACACGTCGCGCAGGCGGCGGTAGCAGCAGCCACCCCCCTCCGCCGCCCCCGCAGGCCACGTTCACACGACTGTTCGGCGGAATGCCTCACTAGTAGGGCTCCACTCCACTCCAACCCCCGCTCCCCCCACCCCCCCGCCCGCCCCCGCCGCCGCCACCGCTCCCCACCGAGGCGAACCCCGCCGCCGTACGCGACGACGAGATGAAGGGGGCAATGCCGCCGCGGCCGTTCATGGTGCCGGGCCCTGGGGGCCCGATGCCGCCCCCGCAGCAGCAGTTCGGGCTGGTGGAGACGCGCCCGCCGCTGGCGGCCGTGCTGCGCCCGCGCTTCAACATCCCGGGCCTCCACCCGTCCGCCGCCGCGGCCGCCGCGGCCTCCGGCGCGGGCAAGATCGCCTCCACCTACGACCTCGTCGAGCCGATGCGGTTCCTCTACGTGAACGTCGTCAAGGCGCGGGACCTGCCCGTCTCCGCCACGGGCGCCATCGACCCCTTCGTCGAGGTCAAGCTCGGCAACTTCAAGGGCACCACGGCCGTAAAGGCCGCCAGCCACAGCCCGTCCTGGCAGCAGGTCTTCGCCTTCTCCGCCGCGCACCTCCAGTCGCATCTGCTCGAGGTCTTCGTCAGGGCCAAGGATCTCGTCGGCGACGACCTCGTCGGACGCGTCGCCTTCGACCTCGCCGAGGTGCCTGTCCGCGTGCCCCCGGACTCGCCGCTCGCGCCGCAGTGGTACCGCCTCGAGACAAAGCGCGGCGAGAAGATGCCCCACGGCGAGATCATGCTCTCCGTCTGGCTCGGCACCCAGGCCGACGAGGCGTTCCCGGACGCCTGGCACTCCGACGCGCACGCCGCCGCGGGCCCCGCGGCCGTCGCGTCCACACGCGCCAAGGTGTACTTCTCGCCCAAGCTCGTGTACCTCCGCGTCGCCGCCATGGGGGCGCAGGACCTCATCCCGCACGACACCTCGCGGCCCATGAGCGCCTGCGTCAAGCTGCAGCTTGCCGGCCAGGTGCGGCGCACGCGCCCCGGAGCGCCGCCTGGGGCGCCCAACCCGATTTGGAACGAGGAGTTCATGTTCGTCGTCTCGGAGCCCTTCGACGAGCCGCTGGTCATCACCGTCGAGGACCGCGTCGCGCCGGGTCGCGACGAAATGCTCGGCCGCATTATCCTGCCTCTCCAAGCAGCAATGCCGCGGCACGACCACTTCGGCAAGCCCGTGGAGCCGCGTTGGTACAACCTCATGCGCCCCAGCGATGATCCTGAGAAGAAGGAAGTCAAGTTCGCGAGCAAGATACAGATCCGGATGTCGCTTGATTTTGGATACCACGTTCTTGATGAGTCCACTTACTACAGCAGTGATCTCCAGCCATCGTCAAAGCCAGCAAGGAAACCAAGCATTGGGATGCTTGAGCTGGGGGTTCTGGGTGCGCGGAACTTGATACCGATGAAGCCCAAGGATGGACGCACTACGGACGCCTATTGTGTGGCCAAATATGGACCAAAGTGGGTGCGCACGAGGACCGTTCTTGACACGTTGAATCCGCAATGGAATGAGCAGTATACTTGGGAGGTCTTCGATCCTTGCACCGTGATCACAGTGGTGGTGTTCGACAATGGCCAGATCGGGAGCAAGAATGGTGGCGGCCCAGATCAGCGGATTGGGAAGGTCAGGATCCGTCTCTCAACATTGGAGACTGACAGGGTGTACACGCATTTCTACCCTTTGCTGGTTTTACATCCAAGTGGACTGAAGAAGACTGGTGAGCTGCATTTGGCTGTGCGGTTTACGTGCATGGCTTGGGTGAACATGATGGCGCTGTATGGTCGTCCGCTGCTACCAAAGATGCACTACACACAGCCAATCCCAGTGATGCAGTTGGACTACCTGAGGCACCAGGCAATGCAGATTGTTGCAGCAAGGCTTAGTCGTGCTGAGCCCCCTCTGCGCAGGGAGGTTGTGGAGTACATGCTCGATGTGGACTCGCACATGTTTAGCCTCCGGCGCAGCAAGGCTAATTTTTATCGTATTACCTCACTGTTTTATGGTTTTCTGGCAATGCTGAAGTGGTATGAAGGCATCAGGAGCTGGCGGAACCCAATTACAACAATGCTAGTGCACATGCTATTCCTGATACTGATCTGCTACCCAGAGCTCATCTTGCCTACCTTCTTCCTCTACATGTTCATGATTGGGTTGTGGAACTATAGGTACAGGCCAAGGCACCCGTCACACATGGATACCAAGTTATCCCATGCTGAGCTGACACACCCTGATGAGCTTGATGAGGAGTTCGACACATTCCCAACCTCCAGACCAGCTGACATTGTAAGAATGCGCTATGACAGGCTGAGGAGCGTCGGAGGTCGTGTGCAGACGGTGGTCGGAGACCTGGCAACACAAGGTGAGAGAGCACACGCACTGCTGAGTTGGAGAGACCCTCGGGCCACCGCCATCTTCATATTCTTATCCCTGGTGGTTGCCATTGTGCTCTATGTGACACCGTTCCAGGTTTTGATGGTGATCACCATGCTTTACCTGCTGCGGCATCCCCGGTTCCGCAGCAGGATGCCATCTCTGCCGTTCAACTTCTACAGGAGACTGCCTGCCAAGTCCGATATGCTCCTTTGAGCTCACAGCATTCAGAGTAAGAGAAAAGCATGAAAGTCGTAACTATTTATGTCTGTTCCACTCGGTTCCTTCTGATCAGCATCAGATCTGATGTGAATACACCCAATGAGTTCGTATATTGGAGGCCATCAGTGGCCCAGGAATAAGGTGTTGGTTCAATGGTTTATTTCCTTGGTTATGCCAATGAAAGGGAACAACTGGATCCCTTTTGAGTTTTGGGACAGTAAGAGGAGGATTTTGGGTGCAAAACTGTAATATTAGCTTCAGGTTATTAGCGTAGAACTAAAGGCAGGAACAATACTACCCCCAGTGTATTATTTTGTTTGTATTTGTGTTGTCGATTTTGTTTGGCTCAGTGATGTGATCTTGCCCCTGCACCTGGACCATGATGTTTGTTCTGGTCGAGCCACTCACCTTCTTTGCTTCAGTGGTCATGCTTTGCTTGTTTTCTGCGGTTGTACTCATCGCCTGCCAGGTGGTTTGTGCTGCGTTGTTTGTTTGTTGAGAAGTTGCTCCGGCAGTGGCAGGAAATCGTCGTTCTTCTGACTTGGAAGATTGTTGTGTTGGTTAATCTTTTGACTAAAGGTGCCGTGTTCGATCGCACTCTGTTGTTTTCCGTGGTGGTGCGGAATAATGAAGCCACATTTCCTGTGTGACTGATGCAAGAAATAGAAGCCTGAAACCCCACCGGAGGAAAACATGTGACCCATGGCCGTGATCTGTACTTGCAATTTCTGACAAAATGAAAAAGGATGAACGAGAATATGGCCACGGTGAGGTTGGGTGAAGTAGGTTCTGAAACATGGGCGCTAGCGACTCATTTCACATGTCAGGAATTGATCTCCATTGCGCAAGAGAAGAACCTCTGAAACGCGATGGTTCTATACACCCTAAGCGCATGAACTTTGTTCGACAGACCCTCACACTTTCTCCGTCAGGTCCTCCTGACGCCACCACCCCTCCAGCTCCACGGCTCTACCTCGCTGAAGCCGCCCTCACCTTCGACGTTCCATCGTCAGAGCCAGAGACCCTTGCCAATCATCTTTCTTTCTGTTTCTCTCTATTTGATGCTTTTACTTGGACGAATTATCCAAACACAACACTACAAGTCTCCAACAGCAAAATAGGCAGGCTGTCCCCAAGACCACAAGACGAATAGTGATGGGGCTCGACGTCTAAGCCCATCACAGCTTACAAGCCCGTTGCTGAAGAAAAAACTCGCAAGCCCATGTACGAATCCGTCATACTAGAGCAGAGCAGGCAGGTTCACCTTTTAAGTTTTAACTGGGCTAGCGTGAGGACAGGGAACCGGACCTAAGAAATCCGGGCCAGCTTTCTACATTCGGAGACCCACACACACGTCACATCAGTGAGAAACATACTTGACCTGCAGTCCAGCACGGAATAAAAGGCCCATTAATCCTTCCATCGCAGACTCTCGCCGCCGTCCGACCGAGCGCGGTGAACACTTTGGGCCGCCTCGCGCCAACTCCACGAGTAGCCGACGCCCGCGACTCCGCACGAGGAAAAATCGGGCGATTTGGTGACTTATATTTACTTCAAAAAAATTGGTGACTTATAGCTTTTCGTAGGAAGGATAAATATCTGAACGCGCGGCTGCGACGCCGAGCCAGTGGACAGTGGTGGTGGCCTATCTCCCCGCCCGCGCGAGCGTTCCCAGCTCCAGGAGTTCCCCCCGATGGCGCCCGCGGCCGCGGCTGTCGCGGCGGCGCGGCCGTCGTCGCTCCCTCGCGCGTCGTCCCCGCGGCGGGGACGCCAGTGCCGCGCCTGCTCGTTCCGCCGCGCCGCGCCGAGCGCACGCCCCGTCACACTGGCGTCCTCTGTAAGTCAGCTGCCTCCCGCGCGTGCTCGCATCTTTATCCACTCTTATCTTTTCGACTCGTCACTCGGCGCTCCTTGGAACGTTCGTGCTCGTCCGGGCCGGGGACAATCAGAAAGTTTGATCGGCGATCGTTGCATTGCAAACTGAACTCGGTGTACGAACTTGCCAGTGGTACTAGTGCGCTCTGACGTGACGATTCCAGTTCGCGTACAGGAACCGGGCCATTGTTCGCGGAGCCGTCGGCGGCAGGGGCGGCCGCTCTGCAGCCAGGCCGAAGTGGCGGGCGCCACCGTCGACGACGACGAGGCGTGCGAGCTGGTGAGCGGGTCGGACCTCGTCATCGGCGAGGGCGACGACAGCGTCCGCGCGTACCTCTTCAAGGCCGTCAAGAACAACAACGGCACGGGCATCCTGCTCCTCTCCGACGTCTTCGGCTTCGAGGACTCCGCCACGCGGGACTTCGCCTACCGCGTCGCCTGCAACGGCTACAAGTACCAAAACCTCTGATTGCCCACATGATAATAATCTCCCGCTCGCTTGCTCCAACCACCCGAACGAACTCTCATTGCTCGATCTGCGCCTTGATATTTTTGGACGCGCAGTGTCCTGGTGCCGGACTTGTTCCGGGGCGACCCGTGGAAGCCGAGCGCCCCGTTCGACGAGGACGGCTTCGCGCGGTGGCTGGCCGGGCAGGCCCCGGCGCGGGTGTCCGGCGACATCGACGCGTGCACGAGGTGGCTGGTGGACGAGTTCAAGGCGGCGGGGGTGTCCAGGAAGCTGGGCGTGGTCGGGTTCTGCTACGGCGGCGCCCGCCTCGTGGAGGCGCTGGCGCGCGACGCGGACGCCGAGAGCTGCTTCAGCGCGGGGGTCTGCTTCTACGGGTCTCGGATGGACGCGTCCCTGGGCAGCCGCGTCGCGGCGCCCGTGCTGTTCGTGTGCGGCGACGGCGACCCGCTCTGCCCCGTGGAGACGGTGCGGGAGCTGGAGCGACGCGCCAGGGGCGCCAGGGCCGCGGTGTACGCCGGCAGGGGCCACGGGTTCGCGCATCGGCCGCAGTCCGTGGAGGAGGACGCCGACGCCGAGGACGCGTTCAACGCCATGCGGGGGTGGCTGCACGACCACCTGCTCGCCTGACCTGCCGGCGTTACATCAGCGCGGGGCACGGGTTTGCTGTTGTTGGCAGGTGGTGAAGTACATAGGTTCGTCGAAGATCAGAATCAAGGGTGCGCGTAAGAGTTTTGAGTGAATTCAGGAGTAATTGCAAAAAACTGCGGAGAGTGTGAAATCTACTGTAAAAAATAGTTCAAGCACTTGAAAATGGCACGACAATTCCTTTCTTGTATGTAATATAGGGGGCTGAACCGCTGATACCCCCAGGAAAGACCCGAAGTTTACTGCGGATTTGCTTCAAAACAGAGGACGGGCCTTTCCCTTAAAAAAAAACAGAGGACGGGCCAGTTTGGTGAAGGAGCATTATAGACCATGCTGGACTTGTCAGGACGGTCAAGATTTTTCTATACGAATAAAACATTTGTTAGTGATACGAGGTAGTATATCTATTTGAGTAATATGGAAAAAATCATTTCAGTACAAGATTTTACCCCTGATGCAACGGCCAAAAAGTGTTACAACATGTCAAAAATGGTTGCAATAGACAAAAAAATAATAAAAATTATCTTAATTTATATTAAGCTATTAATAATAATTTTACCCTTTCTAATAGAGATTGTATCTTTTCCATATTACATACTACCAAATGGTAGTACTGTGCACCATAAAAAAAGTCCTCGGTGATAGCTACATGGGCTCCATAAGTTACGATCGAAACCAAATCCTGTGGCTCAAGTAGACAATTGTGGCTAACGAGCAATACTCAACCCGCGAAACCTGCCAATTCGAGGCTCCAATCGGCCCAACAACAGTAACGGGGAGATGGGAGGAGTGGCTGCAGCAAAGTCGTCGAGACGTCGACTCCTGGGGACGGTGAAAACCTGCAACCGCACAACCAAACCCAGGAGAGAACACAGAACAGCATCAGTACACAGTACTACAGCAGCAGTAGCACGTTGCGTCGCGTCTAACCGAACCCGGGACGGGCTCGATCGAAGCTGAAGTCTGATCGGCAGAGACTGCTGCAGGCTGCAGCAGCCCAAGAACCACAGCGTCGGTGTGACGGCCGACTACGACTAGCGTGTCAAATAAACTGGGAGTACATGCATACAGGCATACAGCTTCACCTAAAAACAACACATCACCTTCAGCCCAGGCCGTCAGAAACTTGGCACAAATCATTCCATGGCCATCTCCGTCAGACTCACAGCTGAGCACACTGCGCCTAACCTAACCCGAACAAGGGAAAGCAAGAAGTGATCGAGGCTGTGATCTACCACAGAACGAAGCTTCCATTCCTAGCCGTGACAGAACAGAACAACTAAACCAGAAGAAGGCGCCGCCGCGATCGATCAAACCGCCCCGCCTGCTTTCGCACAAGATCGAGGCGCCAAGGACGCGCAACCCCCGCGGGCAGCAGAGGCCAGCCGAGAGCGAGAACGACGCATGGGAATGAACGTGGAATCCCGGAGCTGGAGCCATGAATGGTGTGGGTTCGGCGTGCCGTGTCCATGGCCGGCACCAACACTTGGCACGACAGGAGTTAGCATGTGCTGCCCGGCAACACTTGTCTCCCTACTCCTCTCCTCGCCCTCTTGGCCTTGGGACCCATCCTAATTTTTTTAGTTTTCTATTTTATTTTTCATCAAGCTGGCCGGTTCAGTTAGTAGTGGATGCCACATCCTAATTTTTTTAGTTTTCTATTTTATTTTTCTCAACGCATGCAAATGCATGCATGAAGAGATGTTATGCATACATGAGCTGTTTAAGCCTGGTGCCTGTGTTAGTAGTACAGTAGTTAGTGTGCTGTTGCTGCTTATCTAAATGCTGGATAGTACTTGATCAAAAAAACAAAAACCTTGATCAAAAAACAAAAACCTCGACAGTGTGCTGCGGCTGGTGCTCCAAGCTTGGAACAGCTGGCGGCGTGTAACCGGTTGCGAATTTGTTTTTTTAATTAAAATGTTAAAGGAGTGTGGCTTTATTCCAAGCAAGCTTCCAACTCCTCGTTAGCACATTAAGCCAGCTTAACTTAACCCCACGATTTGCTGTCACCCGTCGCGATCGGAGGCGATCCACGAATTCCTTGGTTCCAGCCTTGTTTTATGCCTGCCCGGCCCGGATCAATCATCGCCCAATAATCTCGCTTCATTAGGAGCTGGGATCGAGCTGCTGCTCGATCATTTCGCTCTGGAGGATTTCACTTAGAATATGCATGTGCTCGCGGATTGCGGCATGATACAGTGCCATTTGTCTCGGGGAGCTAGGAGTATGCGTCGGTCATTCCAGGTCACCTGATTATTGTTGGAGCTGATCATTAGCTTTGGAGTCACGAGCTGAGCTTCCATTCCTGAACATTGTGGGAGCACATTTTCTTATACATTTCTTATATGTGTCACTCCGAAAATTTTTACTCCCTCCATTTTGAAATATAGTTTGAAATATAGGTGCTTTTTCATAGATGGTAGTATATTTTTTCTAGAGGCTTGTTAGAGTTAGAGAAGTTTGATTTAGGATTAAAACTAAAACATCTTGCATTTTAGAATGGAGGTAGCAGCATAGTTTGTAGTTATGACATGTGTGCCGGTTTAACCCTGTATTATATCGTGAGCGGAGATTTTTTTGCCGGTGAGCTGATGGAATCTTTGCATATTGAATCCTCACCAGGAGTCGAGGACACGCAAAGATTTAGGATGCCTCGCGGCTGCGGATCCAACGTCTAGTTACTGCTCGTACTTGAACAGCTCCTCATTGGATTCTCAGTGACCGCATTGTTTTCTTGTCTTCTGATGCGGCGACGAGGATGCATATGCAGAGCAGCATAGCATAGGCCAGATCCACGATTTGCTGCGGCTCCCTCGACAAAGCATCTCAAATCCGTTGTTGCCGTTGCTTGTCTAGTCTCTGTCCATCCATGGTTTACGCACGCTCTCATCGGATGCCAAAGACGACTCCTCTATAGTTAAAACCCAAGAATCTAGCTTGCGTGGTGACATGTACCAACCGGCTAACAGTTCCTGGGGTTCAAATTCAATCGCTTATTATCTAGTCGTAATACAAAAATTGTTCCATGACAGAGACAGAGAGGAATGAATCTGAGATCATTCATTCTGCTACAGTACTCGCAAAAAAAAATCATTCTGTCACAGGGTTCTTTCGAGAGAGAGAGAGAGAGAGAAAAGAAGTCTGTAATACGGGCAGCTGAAAACCGTAAACAATTTGAGTTTGTAATACGGGCAACTCAAGATGCCCGAACCCCGGTCACACCTGCGCGACGTGCATACCACGACCATGTCAGAGGGAGAGCCCAGAGAGTGCCCCGAAAATCACTGGACCATTACCAAAGTGCCCCGGCAGGACCGTTGGAGCATAAGGATGCTTTCTCTGAGAATAATTCAAAAAACAAAATAAAGTACGGTTCAGAAATAAAACAAATTACAATGCACAGTTGTAAGAAAAAACAAACGATTGGAACGCGCAGTTGTAAAAAGGAAAAAAAAAACTGAATCTACGGTGGTAAAAGGAAATGAAAACAACAACAATGTACAGTTGTGAAGGGAAGCAAACAAACTCATAAAAGGAAACACGTGCATTTTGAGTTTGTTGAACTGGCTCCCTATACATACACTACACTGAGTTGTCACTATCTCGATCGAATGGAGGAGGTGAGAAGAGTATGTGTGAGCTTCCAGTGCAAACCATGCGATCAAGTATATAACACGATTTCTAATGGCGCCGACCAAGGCGCCGCAGTTCTTTGGATTCTCGAACAGGTCAAAGCGAGCCGTTACAGAGAGGGCCAGTGATCGGACATGGCAATTGTCAGCACTACAAAACCGGATAAGAAAGACCATTTCAAGTGTTGAAACCGGTTAAATTTGGCCCTTAGTGTGGTTTCAAAAGTAAATTCTAATTAGATAAAAAAATCAAAACTAATAAATTTTAAATCAGAAAAATATGAAACTAGTACCAAAATTTTTCTAAAAATGTAACCTATCTATTATTACTCTATTTGAATCTTATTTAGTTAAAAATAATAGGCATAACTACAAGCAACCAAATAATATGAATATAAAAAAAGGATCTGAATAACCGACAAATATAGTGTCAATAGATAGGTTACGTTTTTAGAAAAATTTTGATACTCATTTCGTATTTTTTGGATTTGAGATGAATTATTTATGAATTTTTAGTTTAAATTTAAATAGTTTTAATTTTCACAAAATGGAAAACCACCTTCGAAACCACCCTAGGGCCAAATTTATCCGGTTTCGACAGTTGGATGGCCTCTCTTATCCGATTTTATAGTTTAAGGTTGAAAATCGAATTTTTGCGATAGTTCAAGAGTGTAAACTAGACTTTTCTTTTTTAAAAAACTTTTATTATTCGACCATACCACTGTCCATTGAAAATCCAGATCAATGTTTTCACTGGCCAATCACAACCAGCTTTGGCAGTCTGCCACACTTTGTAAACCACCCAAGTCATCTTTCAAATGACCCATCATTTTAAACCCTGTTTGGATACAAAGTATTTTTGGAGTATTAGATAAATACTGCAATTTTACGAAATACTTTGGTTTATAAAAGCTCATGGGTGTTTGGATGCAACAAACTTTGTGGTTTTAAAAACCGTAGCATTATCGAAATCGTACTCTTTCTAGAGTTTAAAAAAACTCCACTCCGGACCTCTTTCTTCTACACCGTGATTTTGCACGTCTTTGACTTGTAAAACTACAGTTTCTTGATACTATAGTTTTCTAAAACCTCAAATTACGCAGAGACTCAACAAGAAGAGGACACCAAGCAAACTTCTTCAGTACCCTGAACAAACTTCGGCGAAAGGAGGATTCAGTCTCGCAAGAGATAGCCGTGCTGGGCACAGTTCACCAGAGTCCACAATCGATCGATCGGGTCCAAAAAGGAAGGAAAATGAAACCGCACCCAACTTCCTCTGCTCTGAAGTCATTAAGATTCAGAGGTGTGAGAAACACTGAAAAGATCTTTCAGAGAAAAAGCACTGGAGAAAAGCCCATTTGCCATCAGAGTACCGAGCAAGTGCGTTTCGTTTTTATCGCCTTAAACTTTTGCCCTCCACTGCAGGCAAGCATGCCCATCGATCCAGGGATGGTCAACCGTTCGATGCGCCAGGGAGTTCTTCCGTTCCGGTTTGGTTTAACAGAGACGCAGATGATAAACAAAGCCAGTGATGAACCTTGCATGCTTTCTAGAACGCAGGAATTTTTCGTCCCTGTCACTCTGCTTGCTTGGATAGGATTGGGATGGGTGCGTGGTGGTTGATGACATTGTGACAGCGAGATGTAGGAGGAAGAAGAGAGACGATCCAGTTTGAAGAAAAAGAAAAGATATGGCAATTTCACAGTGCTCGTCACTCGCCAGCCATCCACGGGCTCTGTGGATGCGACCAAGTAAAGCTGTTGATCGCGAAAGCATTAGGGACGGGTGGCCGTAGTCTAGAGGTTAGGATGGATTTTTCAATCTTTTATGGGGGAATTAGGCAAAAAAATCGTGTTTCAATTGGTCTTCTTGGGTCTTACAATTTTGCAAACTAAAACTTGTAACATTACAGCGTAATCGAACACAGAATCTTTTTTCAGCTTGAATTTTCGCACTAGAATATAAACAAACTTAGATAACGAAAATGCCTTTCTAGGGGGGAAACTAGATAGAAAAGGACTAAGAGAATCAGAGTTTTTCATCTTAAAACTCAGAGTAAAGATCGTTTTACCATAGGTTGAGTTTCCAAAACAATAACTCATCAGCCTACGCGCCTGCAAAGGCTAGGAGTTTTTTTTTTACAAATTACATGAATAACGAAATTTTAAGAAACATCTTGATTTAGATGCGAGTAACATATATAAATGTTGATAACGTCTCTTTATGTACTGAAGTCCTAGCTTTGCGCAAAGGAATGTTTCTTGGTTTCTCCTCACGCCCCATGATATTCATATGCAGCCAGCAGGCATCTATAGTATTTGCTCTTTTTTCATTAGTCTTTCGAACAAGAGAGGGACCTGGATTAGTTCTTAAGTTAAACAGATATGAAAAGGATTGAAGACAGTATCAAGGTGGGCTAATTTTAACATAAGGCTCACATACGGAGTACATAATTTGGGTTTTTTTGCTAGTGTTTTCACAGTGAAAAATGTGGATAATTTAGAATCAAGGAAGAAAAATTCAACTTTTGTAACGGTCGTGGCTGACAATTTTTTTTTTTGAAACGTTGTGGCTGACAATTTGGAAGTAGGCATCAGTGTCGTTTGGGTTAACATTTTATAAATAGCAGAGAGAAAGAAAGAGAGAGTAATTTAAGAGCAAATACTAGGGGTACTTTAGATGAGCAATTTTTTAGTGAAAGATATGGGTAATATATAAATATAAGTTAGATTCAACAGTTGTTGATGATTACTGGCAACTACCCAATCGATGACATGATATTTTGTTTTTCTTTATAAGAGTTTATACCATTTCTTACTTTTCTATGGCACGGCAAACCTTAAGATCAGCATTGGTGCTCTAATATAAAAGCTGACGTCAGAGGCGTCAATCATTTGAAAGATGGTCTTCACACGCTCTTCGGACCGTAAACGCAAAAAAACCGTAAACGCAAAATTTTTAAAAGAATCTTACTAATTTGAAGTGCTAAATGAAGTCTATTTATAAAACTTTTTGCATGGATGGGCTGTAAATCGCGAGACGAATCTAATGAGCCTACTTAATCCATGATTTGCAACAGTGATGCTACAGTAACTATCCGCTAATTATTGCTTACTCATGGATTAATTAGCATCATTAGATTCGTCTCGTGATTTACAACCCATCCATGCAAAAAGTTTTGTAAATAGACTTCATTTAGTACTTCAAATTGGTAAAATTCCTTTGAAAAAGTTTTTTCGCTTTACGCACGCAAACTAAACAGGCCCTGTTTAGTATTAACGAGCTGGAGAAATGGGAGTGACTGTAGTAGTGTCATGCTAATCCATGCGCAAGGTGGGCCCCGGCCACGGTCACACTAGGCGCCTCGTGCTCCCTTGCCTGGCTCGCGCTTCCAGCAAACATAACAGCAAGCAAAGAAAAGCTGTTCTCCTCCTCAGCCAACCTGACAGTTTGCTCCGCCTCTGCCTGCCTGCTTCACCACCGCCCTCGTCCCTCCCCCTCTCTCTACAAATCTCTCTCTCTCTCTCTCCACTTCTCCCTCACCCTCCGAATTTCCCCGAACTCCGCCCCGCGCCTTTGTCGCCTTTCCGCACGCGCCGTCCGATTCGATCGCTTTGATCGACCAGGCATGGCCGACGAGACGAAGCAAGAGGTGGCCGTGACGGAGGCCGAGAAGAAGCCGGAGGAGAAGCCCGCGCCGGCGGCCGAGGAGACGGCCGCGGAGGCGGCTGTGGAGAAGGCCGTGGAGCCGGAGGAGAAGGCCGCGGAGGCGGACTCGGAGGAGGAGAAGAAGGCGGAGGAGGCCCTGGAGGCGGCCGCGGGCGACGAGGCGGCGGTGATCGACGGCGCCGGGTCGTTCAAGGAGGAGAGCAACCTCGTGTCCGAGCTGCCCGACCCGGAGCAAACCGCGCTCGCGCAGCTCAAGGAGCTTGTTGCCGCCGCGCTCGCCAACGGGGAGTTCGACCTGCCCCCGCCGCCGCCGGCCAAGGAGGAGCCCAAGAAGGAGGAGCCGGCCAAGGAGGAGGCGAAGGAAGAGGCGGCGCCGGCCAAGGACGAGGAGCCCAAGGCTGAGACGGCGGCAGCCGAAGAGCCCGCCAAGGAGGAGGCCAAGCCTGCGGCCGAGGCGCCCAAGGCGGACGCACCCGCCGAAGCTGCGGCCGAGGAGGTCAAGGCTGAGGCTCCCGCGCCTGAGGAGCCCAAGGCTGAGGCTGCCCCAGCGGAGGAGCCCAAGGCTGAGGCTGCCCCAGCGGAGGAGCCCAAGGCCGAGGAGCCTGCCAAGGAGGAACCCAAGGCCGAGGCGGCGTCCGAGGAGGCCAAGCCATCCGAGCCGGAGGAGAAGACCGTCGTGGTGGCCGAGGAGGAAGGCACCAAGACGGTGGAAGCCATCGAGGAGACTGTCGTCCCCGCCGCGTCCGAGCCAGCCGCCGCGGCCGCTGAGGCGGAGGCCGCGCCGGCGCCGGCGGCCGAGCCGAAGGAGGAGCTCATCTGGGGCGTGCCGCTGGTGGGCGACGACGAGCGCACGGACACGGTGCTGCTCAAGTTCCTCCGCGCGCGCGAGTTCAAGGTGAAGGAGGCCATGGCGATGCTCAAGTCGGCGGTGCTGTGGCGCAAGCGCTTCGGCATCGACGAGCTCCTGGGCGATGACCTCGGCCTGCCGGAGCTGGAGAACGTGGTGTTCTACCGCGGCGCCGACCGCGAGGGCCACCCCGTCTGCTACAACGTCTACGGCGAGTTCCAGGACAAGGAGCTCTACGAGAAGGCCTTCGGCGACGAGGAGAAGCGGGAGCGCTTCCTCAAGTGGCGCATCCAGCTCCTCGAGCGCGGCATCCGGGAGCAGCTCGACTTCTCGCCCAGCGGCATCTGCTCCATGGTGCAGGTCACTGACCTCAAGAACTCGCCGCCCATGCTCGGCAAGCACCGCGCCGTCACCCGCCAGGCCCTCGCCCTGCTCCAGGACAACTACCCCGAGTTCGTCGCCAAGAAGGTATGACCTCTCTTCTTTTGCATTGGTTGAAGCTAGAATCCTAGTCTAAAATTTGGGATCATCTCCAGGAATCCCAGTCCAAATCCAGCTAACAAGTTCAAAATTTCCGCATTTATGGTTCTTGTGCTTGGTTAAAAATAGGATATTCAGTTCTTCATGCCGTCGTGCTTTTTTCTGTCCAGTAAAGTTCAGAAATCTAGTACTGCAACCACATATGGCGGTGCAAGCAAAGCTGGGGTCATTTTCGCCTACCCTGTTTCCCTCTTTTACACACTGCTGCTACACACTGCTGCTTGCCAGTCATGTGTAACTGATACACATGCTTCTTGCCTAGCCGTAAAATGGCATTCAGATACTTCAGTCGTGAGGCTACTGTGATTTCAGCTATGTCAGGTGGTGAATGGTTTTCTGAATTGGGGAAACTGATTTGGTCGGATCGTTGATCGATTGCAGGTGTTCATCAATGTGCCGTGGTGGTACCTTGCAGCAAACAAAGTGATGAGCCCATTCCTGACTCAGCGCACCAAGAGCAAGATCGTCTTCTGCAGCCCTGGCAAGTCCGCGGAGACCCTCTTCAGGTTTGAAGTCTTGGGCACACAAGGATTTATATCAATCAGTGTTTGCTGAGAAAATACATTCAGAATGCGCATCCTTACATATCGCATCTAATTGGATGCAGATACATTGCTCCGGAGCAAGTGCCTGTCCAATTCGGTGGCCTCTACAAAGAGGATGACACCGAGTTCTCCACCTCTGATGCTGTCACCGAGCTCACCGTGAAGCCATCATCTAAAGAAACCATCGAGATTCCAGCCACCGAGGTTTGATCGCCTCCCTGTTTCCGAATCCTGAATTTCCTGCAAATCGCACAATGCGATGAAACTAAATGCTATCATGCACTGCCTTTGTAGAACTCCATGGTTGTGTGGGAGCTCCGCGTGCTGGGATGGGAGGTGAGCTACGGCGCCGAGTTCACCCCAGACGCAGAGGGTGGCTACACCGTGATCGTGCAGAAGACGAGGAAGGTTCCCGCCCACGAGGAGCCGATCATGAAGGGGAGCTTCAAGGTGAACGAGCCCGGCAAGGTGGCGCTGACCGTGAACAACCCGGCGTCGAAGAAGAAGAAGCTGCTGTACCGGTTCAAGGTGAAGAGCACCGCCGAATCCGCCTGAGGGGATGGTGGTTGGCCAGCCCGCTTGACCCTACTACACATAATTTGATCGCCAGCCCAGGTCCACAGGTCCATACCGCCACCATTTGAACATGTTGCATGATAGGAGAGGAGGGCAATAAGAGTTTCTGCTTCCTAGGGCCCGCCGTTTTGTGTCCCGGTTCTTTGATTATTTGTTGGCTTGCCGTTCTTTTTTTCTTTTTCTGGGGTCGCATTTGTATGTGTTTTTACTTGAAAAAACCAAAGTGAGCTTTGTTCTTGAGGTCAGGAGAGAAGTGAGGGGGTCGCTGTGGGGAGGATGCTGAGGACTGAAGAATAGCTGCTGCTCTGTACATCTCTGTCTGTACATTTTTAATCTCTCTTCCATCCAACATGTTGATTTTAGAAAGCACGCCTGATTGTCCTCTCTCTGCCGTTGCCGGCGCCATGTTAGCACCCCCATGTTCTTCCGCTGATTCCATTTTGTCGCTGCCCTTGGTTCTTTGCATCTGGCCACCGATGGTGACGAGCCGTCTCAGACAAAGCTCCATGGACGTCAGGGTCTCATCCCTTCCATGGTTAAAAACATCTCTTTGCAATCAGCAGCAAAGGCTGTTGAGCGCTGGAACTGAAGCCCTGCGAGTCTTTTTTTTTTGTTAAGGCAAGCACTGTGAGTCTTTAAGCGCTGAGAGATGCCGCTCCTAAACAGGCCAAAGAACGCATTCTCTTGCACATATGATTAGCAAGGCGAAAGGTTGCAGGCATCTTCCAGGGTGTGCTTATGCTGCTAATGATGGGCGCAAAGCCATGCTTAGGTGGTGGGACACGATGCTAGCTGCTAGGCTGTGACTCCAATCACTCAACGGAAAGCAGGGGAACCAAAGACCAAACAAAACTAGAAAAGCACAGCACAGCAAAGCAAGAAAGCTGTAGATTAGATGGACGGATGGATTCGTAACGGCTACAGGCAGAGGAAGAGGGAGATCCCCGTTTGACCACGCCGTTCCTGGCCATAAAAACCAAAAGGGGGCGCCGCCTCATGATCGCGTGTCCAGCGCGGCCACGACGCCATGATCCTCCCCTGTACCTGTGCCCACGAATAATGGAGGCCGCCGATGCGATGGCAGGGGGGGGACAACCTGTGCGTTGCTCCGTCTTTATCCCAAGCTAGCCTTTGCCTTCCCCCGGTTTTCCAGTGATCAGCAGCCAGCAGGGGGCGAGAGGCGAGGGGGAGAGCACAGCACCCCATGATTGGTGCCAGTTGACGACGTGCTCGGTTGGCTCCGCGCATACGCCGCGGTCGGGAGCGCTTGTCAGTTGTCACCGGGATCACCACCAGGATTTCGCATTCATCTCTGCGGAAGCTGCCTCGTGCGAAATTGAGTCCAAGCTGAACACAGACCAAGTTCAGAAGCTGTACGTGAAAAATGGGTCTATGCATGTCCTGGAAAATAATCTGTTGCCACGGCGGTGATGGTGGGAGTCGGGATGCAAGTCACGGTAACGCAGCTCATGCAGGCAGGAGCAGGAGCAGTAGCAGTGGCGGTGTCACGCAACGAAATCCTTTTTCTGGGGCCCACCGTAGCAGCCTACTTGTTCATCATCACCGTCATCCTCTTCTCCTCCTCCTTCCATTTAAAGACCGGAGATGGATGCGCGAACATCGTGCGTGGATGGTCCATGGTAGCTGGTCCAGCCGTCCAGACGCTCCACCAGAACTGTAACTTGCAAAGCTGCATCTGCACCGTCGTCGTTCCTAGACCAGCATGGAGAGCTCGCAGCGTGACATCTTCCAGTCCCGGATCGGGACCATTCAGAAGTTCATGAACACAGAACACCGTTCGCGTTATACAATTTGCTGCTGCACTAAGTGGAGCGCTCGACGTCCCTTTTGCTACTGTAGGATCCGTTTGGATCCACCTAGATAATACATTAGTTTGCGAGGTGGAATTAGCTGGTTTACTATTCAGCTAGCTGGAAGGGTTTTAGCTGCGTATTAGCTGACTCTATTTGGATCCACGTTAAGTGCTTAACTCAAATTAGCAATCTACTACCAAATAGCCGATTAATTGACAGTTCGATTAGCTGGTAGATCCGAACAGACTCTAAAAACTGCTCCTTACAAAATTTGCCAAGAGAATTATATATGCATGGTTGCCATCCATGGGCAGAGCCGCCGGTTATGACGCTTTCCCTTGTTCCTTCCTTGCCGCATTCCGGGCGGTCGTGGTGGGAACGATCGTCGTGCCGATAATAGGCCACCCGCGGTCCTCCCTTTCACGGTGAGCCCCGTCGTGACTCGCGAGCGGGAGATGCTTCGGTTGTCGGTTGACCTCCGCGACCGCTGTCGGGACTCCGGATCAGGCGAGCAGTTGAGGAACCAGCCGGTGTACATGTACTGCCGGACAAGCGCCGGACAGGCACTCCGTCGTCGGGGCTCGGAAATGATGGCGTTCTCGCCATCTCGGCCGCGCCTCGCGGTGCTCCTCCGTGATCCCGCGGGTGGCGGTGCGTGGGAGCGCCAGGGGGCAATCGGCACGTTCTCCGTGGTCCCTTGCAGCTGCAGTTGCCCTTGGATCCTCGATCAGGACGACCCCAGTAGCATCTTGTGCCATGCGTGCACGCCCAAAACTCTGCTGGATTGCTGATACTCAAACCAAGATTACACGGATACCTTGCTGTGTAAGTTTGTAACCATGTAGGCACACTCCGCCGCAGATAAACCTGCTGCAGGAACCTTTTGATCTCAACTTTGCAGAGCTCCTTCAAAAACTTTGCAGAGCAGCGTGTAAGGTCGTGTTGGGACTTTAGCCCTATGACATCAAAGAGAATTTTATCATTTAGAAGTATTAAATAAAATCTAATTATAAAACTAATTGCAAAACTCCTAGACTAATTCGCAAGACGAATCTAATAAGATATATTAATCTATAATTAGTTGATGGTACAATAGTATTACTGTAGCAAATCATAGATTAATTAGGCTTGTCGGTACATACAGATACAGACAGGGGTACCTCCTGCTAGTGTGTCCAACCCCAGGGGCGCGAGGTTATCCGTAACCTCGCACTAAGCCTTTGGGTGACGGGGCGTAAGGCCTGGGCCTGACAGCTGGGGTCACGGTCTCCGGACCTCACACCGCGCTCTAGTAGGTCCGGCGCCTCCACGTACCCACGAGGAGAAGGTCCTCAGGAACGGCTACGGAGGGCCCGGACCATCGCGAGGTGGTCTTGGGCCCTACGCGTGGAAGCCGGACCTTCAGGGGGGATCTGTGCGCCTGTGCCACCCAGGGCGGCCCGGACCTCCCTTCCCACCTGGGAGGAGGTCCGGTGCCGCCATGTGCCCCTAGGGGAGCGGCCGCTAAACCAGCACCGCCACGTGTCCGGTGACTGCTAGCCTTCTGCTGGAAGCCAGTCCAACTACCGCATTAAATGCGGGTGGTTGGGGTGCGCGTGCTTGAGACAGGGCATGGGCTGCTCACTGACACGTTGAGTAGGTATGCTGACACCACGGTAAGCCCGCCAGTTACCGAGGCGGCGCGTCGCATGACCGCACCGCATGCGCGGGCGAGCGGCGTGTAGTCACGTCACAGCGCCACGCGCGTGAGCGAAGGGGTATTATGACCTGCTGCAGAAGGGCCGCGGCGTGTGCGCGGAGGCTACAGCACAGCAGGTCAACATAGCCTCTTCGTCTGTCAGCGGGAACTGACCCTACAGTGACAGCACGTCTCTCACTACGCATGTCACTGACAGCACAGACCCTGTGCTAGCGAGACGGCACGTGACCATACCTTGGTAGAGGATACGCACGGGAGCCGAAGAGGAAGATTTTCAATTTGTGGCATTTAAGGCTCCAATATGTATGTTATTTAATATGTCGCCGGATCCACCTGTCAGGACCCCCGCTCAGTGTACGCGCTCCCCTTAAGCCTATAAAAGGGAGAGCGCGCATGTTAGAACTCAAACGTCAAAAGTTCCACTAACACATAAGTTTCACAAACTCACAAGCAATACAACACATAGTGGACGTAAGGTTTTACGCTCCGGCGGCCTGAACCACTCTAAACCCTTGTGTGCTTTCCGTGTTCTTACAACTTTTGATCTAGCATTCCTTGACTTTCCCCAAACTCATTCTAAACTGGAATTAGACGGGTACTTTCCGCCACCCGGCTGGAGAAATCCTCCGACAAGGCTCATTAAGTTCGTCTCGTAATTAACACTCATCTATGAAAAAATTGTATAAACAAATTTTATTTAATATTTCTAAATTTAAATAATAAAATTCTTTTTAATGTGATAGAGTTGAACTTTAGTCTTTCGCAACTAGACGGGCTTTAGCTTTGACGTAATCCGTCAAGAACCGGGAGAGAGGAGGGACGAAAAAGGCATGCACAGCTGAGAGGACGCGACCCCCCCCCCCCACCCCCCCACCCCCCCCCCCCCCGCCCCGATGGATGGAAAGGAAGGATGGAAGGCGGTGGTCGGCAAAGTGCTTTTGGATGTGTACGTACTACGTAGGCACCAACGACACAGGGCACCGTTGCAGCGAAAGCGCGCGATCGATCTGATCTGATGGCTTCCGTCGCAGAGCACGCGGCAGCCCGTTGGATCCGCTTGGAAATTGAAACGCGCATGGAAGCGCATGCGTGGGTTCCTGTCTGCGATTCCAGCAGAGGATTTCGTATGGACTGTAGCAGCAGAGGCCACGGAGCAACGCTTCGTCGCTTCAAAAGGATGACCCAAAGTTAGATTCATCCTCCAACTTTCAAATTAATCAACATAGTCCCTCTATTTTAAGATCAAAATCGTCCCTTTACCGATATTACACACTATAATAATATAAGATAAATAAAAAATTATCCTTATTTTTCACCTCCCCAATTTTCACTATTTTGTGTCACTGTTTCGCTCATCTTTTTGCAATATTTTATATGATGGTACGTAGTTATACAATAAGCAGTTTAATTTTACTCTCCACGCATTCGCAATATAATACGATGCATGGGTAGATAATATATTCCAAATTAAACACATCGGCTCTTAAATGAATTTAGAAGGGAATGAACTAAGGGTAAAGAGGACTTTTTGCATAAATCTCATATTATTATAGGGTATAATATTAGCATAAGGGTGAGTTTGACCCAAAACGAAAATTGAAGGATTATATTGGCTAATCTAAAAGTTGAGGAATGAACTTATCTCTGTTTAAAGTTAAAGGACTAAAACGTCTATTTTACCCAGAAAATAAGCAGTCAAAGAGATCGAGGACGCTACCGGCCGCTGCAGGGCAGCAAGATCCTCTCCTGAAACCTGCAGCTGCTACAACCTGCAAAACCGATTTGGAACGGCGGCGATCACTGGCTAGGGAAAAAGAGAAACCGTACTGATTACAGGAGATGAAACCATTGGCTCCATCTCAGGAAAAAAAAAGAGAATACAAAGAAACATGCTGAGCAACATCTAATCGATCGTTTCCTGACAGACTGACACCAGTAACCGTGACATGCCGCTTCAGCAGCAGCTCTTCATCGATCGTGCCTTCTGCATCTCACTTTTATGTTTTTGTTTTGAGGAATCTAGCTTCTCGCTTTCATCAACCACTTGATCAAAGTAGAAGAAAGGCGTGAAGAGGAAAAGGGGGGAAATGAGAGAAAGGGAATGGCGCATTCCATCAGGGAGAAAAAACATGGCATAACAAGGACAACGGAAATGATAAGCGGCGTGAAAAGGAAAGTGAGGAGGAAAGCGACGCCTACCAGAGCGCGCGGCATGTTTGGGGAACCGGTAAAGCTAGCAGCTCCTAATCCTGATTCATCCTTTTTTTTCCAACAGGCTGCTAAATTGCTAACCGCATGAGCAAATGTATACTGGCATTCCGGCAGTCATCAAGTCCACATACAGCACGTCATCCCTTCCATTTTAGGGTTCAGACACTATTCGTATAGTACAATAATACAGGTGGCTGCACAGTAGCAGTGCCATGCCATGCCCATTCCCTGTTCAATGAAAGGTTGCAATAAAAAAACTAGGGAAACTAGATAAAGACTTCCTTTATATCTAAAAAGTACAGTACATGGTGTGAAGAGTGAAGACTCTGTTGGGTAGTACTGTGTTAACAATCGGCTGTTTGGACCTTGGATTCATCCCACGCAAGGGCAAGGCTAGAGAAAGGTGAAGGTCCCCTTGCTGCATCGGCTGCGGTTTTGGCAACCTGGGAAACCGACCAAAAGCTCCGGGATTCAGGCCTTGGGTCTCGAGGTCACAACAAGATTCTTCTCCATGGCATCTTTTTTCCTCTTTGATCTCCACTTCTCCAGAGCTTGGTTGACTACTTGACTCCCATTCCCGAGAGGTTGGTCTGATTACTTGATTAGCAGCTAGCGCTCTTCCTGTCATGGTCCTGCATGGCTGAGGCGCCGGAAGAGCTGGGAGTATTGCAGCTGCAGAGCAAATCATAGCCCCGGCCACTTGAAAAACTTGCTTCACCGGCCGGCGGCTGATGAGCAAGATTTGCAGCGCAAGATCCATTGGTGATTGGTGTCTCCGTAGATTTTTTTTAAGAGGCGTCAGTATAGTTCCATCTGCTACTTGTGACGGACGATCTCCATGCAACGGCCAATGTTGCCTTCTGTCGTTTGTTTCTGCGACGCAGATCCTGTGCAGAAGCAATGTTTCTGGGCCTGCGCATTGGGGCCTGAGCTGACCACCCCCGCCCTGCACATTGATCAGCTCAGCGGCCCATGTTGGACTACAGATGAAAAATCGTGGGTTCAGTTACACAGGCCCTATAATATTGGGCTGAAATCAACCTAGGGTCTTTCTTGGTTATGCAGGCCGTGTTGGGCTACCAGAAGAAAAATCGTGTTGGGCCATATAATATATTATTTCTTGGTTTGAGACAACATTTTTATTCTACTAGATCATTTATTCTTTTAGAACAAATTTTCGACGGCATGCTGGTGGGACAACTATGCAAAATTTTTGAAACATTTTTCTTGATTTGGAACAGTTTTTGTTTAACCAAAACTCTTTAGTAATAGTTCTTTTTTATGGTTTACTAGACAAACAATCTTTCTATATTCTTGGAATATTTTAAAACAATAAATATTTCTTTTCCAGTTCAGCCGGAGCATTTTGATTTTTATGAAAAGGAAAAAGTCTATTTTACTCCTATCAACAATTCACTTTATCCACTTAACCTCCTAAACAAAATTCAGGCTCAAACTACTACCCCAAACTATTTCAATTGGTCCAATCTACCCCCTAATGAGATTTCTCTTTTTTATTTCTCCACTTACAAGTGGAATTTGAACTTTAAATTTTGCAATGTAACTTATAATATGATGCCCTATGCTAGAAAAATATATTATAATTTTTTTCATGCAGAATTATATTTTTATGATTAATTTCGTGTTAAATGTTTCAAAATTATGAAAATAATCATTTTTAATGTATTTTTTAACATATGACATCCTGTTCTCTATCCACTCATAAAATTTGATCTAAAAATTTAATTCGTACATGGAGGAAAAAAAGAGAAATATCATTAGAGGGTAGATTGGACTAATTGAAATTGTTGGAGGAGTAAATTGAGTCTAAATTTTACTTAGGAGGTTAAGTGAACAAAGTGAATTGCTGAAAGAAATAAAATGGACTTTAAATAGTTTCTGGTAATGACTTTGCAATAAGCTTGTTGCTGTTAGATGAGGCCTAGGGGGGCCTAGGGGCGGTGGCTAAAATAATCAATGATTTGTCTCAAATTATCATTATGTAAGCTATCGGTGATTTAAATGGCTACTCTTAAAGGTGGGCTGAATGGAATAATGGGCTTTTAGACTTGGTCAGTGGAATATATGATGGTTTGTATCTTCCTACCTACGCGGAACGTAACCATATCAGTGTGCAGTGGCGGAGCCAGGCCCCGTGTTGCGTGTGCTGCAGCCCGGATACTAGGCTTAAAATATAATCTTACATTAGTTTAATAAAAATGTGTAACATGGTAAAGCTAGTATGAAATTAGGCATTGGTTAGCTATTCAGCCCGGGGCATGACTTATTTCCACTAGTACAAAATCACCTAGTAGTCCCGGTTCCTAACCTTTTTAGTTCCGGTTATGGAACGAGACTACGAATCCGGAACTACGGATTATTAGTTTCGGGTGCTTAGGACTCGAACCCGAGATCCCTTGCCTCACGCACATATTCTTTACTATCATACCTACATAGCACATGTTATTTTGAATGAGATGCAATCCTTTTAAACTAACCCGTGAAGAACCCTTTAGTCCAGGTTGGAACCGGGACTAAAGACCCTTTTAGTTCGGGCTTTTAGTTTGGATTGGAGCTACCAACCGCGGGACTAAGGGTCATCTTTAATCCCGGTTGGTGTTACCACCCGGAACTAAATGTTTAGGACTTTTAGTCCCGGTTGGAGCTAACAATAATCAGGACTAAACGATCAACTGGAAATAAAGCTCCTTTAGTTCCCTGCCGACCCCTAGCTGTTGAATCTGGAACTAAAACCTTCGTTAGTCCGGATCCAAAACTGGTTGGGACAATAAAAAGAACTAAAGATTCTTTACCTAGTAGTGTTCCAGCTCCGCCCCTATCAATGTGTTGACATGGTCCTCGTGGAGGTACGGTGGCGGTGGCAGAATCATAGCAATGTGTCTTGATATGGTCAGGTTAGAGCATTGGCGGCGGATCCAACAAACAGAAGTTGCCGAAGCCTCGAAGACAAGAGTAGATGGGGGAAAAAGAAAAGGAAGACGCGAAGGTATCGCTAGTGACAAGGAAGGATAGGGGGAGGCAGTGACTAGCCTAACATGTTCTTGGACAAAATCACGAGCGCATCACCTGATGCGATACCAATTTGCGTGTCCTATCCAACAGGCATATACCACAGCTAATACCACTTGTCACTTGTGTGGCCAGCAGATGATCGAGCTTCCCAGTACCGAAGCCTGCAGCATGTTTTTTCTTGGCAGACGTCCGGTCATCATCTGTCCCGTTCCGCCGCTTCAAAGTCAATATCGCGTGTCAAATCTCATTTTATCACTCTGACAACCGCAGATTAATATGGTTTATTACCTAGCTTCATGCGTGCACCCACCGATCCTACTAGCTAGTTTTTCTGACAGCGAAATCTACCGCTCTGTAAACTAAGCAGCAGAAAGTTTTCACATCGTAGCAGAAAGCCTACCTAGATGTATGCCTGGTGACGACGACGACGGCTTACCTAATTCAGCAGGAAAAGTGCAGGATATGTACTAGTACACCTGAAGTTCGTGCCAAAAAAGAAAAAAAACAGTTTTGATCGGCTAGGGTTTAACTGTGATGCGATAGGATCGTTGGAATCGTGATAAACATGGATGGAGAAGCGAAGCTGCATTTGCGCACAGGCTCCCATCGATCGTCCTCACTGTCGCTGCCATTCAGCCAAAAAGGACCTGAGCGGCCAGCACGCGGGCATGCATGGCCGGCACGCTTGGCGCCGGGGCCGACAGGTAGGGTCTGCATGGACCGCCGATAAGGCACACGTCCACATCGTTCCATACACGCAGCCTTACTTAGCAGTGATCAGAATTCAGACAGATTACACCGAGCGCACGTATATAGTAACAGTGTCTGAAAATCGCGGCGGATTCTCAGCCACACCGTACCTACCGGTCTTCTACGTCCCGATCGGTTGCGTACAAATCCCAACAGCCCAGCAGGCCTGCAGCTCTCGCGAGGTGTGTGCAGCTGCGCCCGGTGGTCACTGTCGTCCCGGCCGGACAGTGCCCTCACCCTCCTCCTCCTCCTCCTCCTCCATTATTGGTGCGTCGATGCGATGCTCGGTCTCATTATTTCGATGCCCGCCACTGATCTGATTTGATTCTCGCTTTCGTTTCGCCTTTTTTTGGCCGGCCGGCCCCCTATATTTCTCCTCCTCCGTCTCCGATCCCCGGCCGGCCGGTACTAGGATAGGCTGCTGGGGAAGGTAGATTATATTGGCAGCGCGATGAAGATGAGCTCGGGCGGCTTTGAGAGCGCGAGCACGATCAGCGCCGGCGGCTCAGCCGGCTCGGGCTCCCGCAGCTCTGGCTGGGGCTCGGGCTCCTTCAACCTCCGGAACCTGTCCAAGGTCATCCTGCCGCCGCTCGGCGGGCCGTCCGGCCACAGCCAGTTCCACGCCGGCACCGACAAGTGGGTCATCTCGCCGCTCGACTCCAGATACAGGTGACGGATGGAATCTGATGGTGGTCATCATTAGATGATCATCTTTGCATCCTATACGGCTATACCACGCCATCTGCTGGATGGGCAATTTGACATCCGTGCCGCCATGGGCGGTCGCCGTCGATCAGGTGCTGGGAGACGTTCATGGTGGTCCTGGTGGCGTACTCGGCGTGGGTGTACCCGTTCGAGGTGGCGTTCATGAACGCGTCCCCCAAGGGCGGGCTCGAGGTGGCGGACATCGTCGTGGACCTCTTCTTCGCCGTCGACATCGTGCTCACCTTCTTCGTCGCCTACATCGACCCCAGGACCCAGCTCCTCGTCCGAGACAGGAAGAAGATTGCCCTCAGGTCAGGTACTAGTACGCTCCGCTGGCCGCTGCGCACACCACGCCTTGCTCTTGCCTCGCGCATTGCAGCTTCCCAGCAGTTAGCTTTTCTCGATCGGGCGCATGCCAATGGCCAAAAGTTTTACAAGCCGTCTACGATCAGGCGTCTAGCTAGGACTCTTAGCAGGATCATGCACCTTCGATCTCTTCCATCGGCCCTGCCTCGGATGCTAGTTTTTTCTTCTCCGATCCGGCCCTCCCTTTCTTTTCTTTTAGGTGCACGGAGCCATCGACCCGTCAGAAAATGGCAAGGGTGGTTGGTTCTGGGTGTCGTTGGAGATTAGCTCAGCCGTCCAATTTCCATTCTGATCATTCACTACCTTTTCTTAGTAAAAAGAAAATTGTTTCCGACCTCTGATCATTCACTGTCGGATGGGGACATGCAAGTTCGTATTCGAGATGCTGCTTAATTTGGTTCAAATTCTTGAATGTGACAGCATGCTAGTACTCTAGTAGGGAGATTTCATTCGGGAAGCACACGATGCCACATTTCTACTCCTAGTCAGGAAGAAAAAGCAACTAGCAGAAGACCACTTCATGACATATAGGTCAAGAAACCATAATATCAGTAATGGATTCCACAGTGTATATATGGGACCCAAAACCAAACCGCATTGTTGATCCGTGAAGTTGTGGCCTTCCTGGGGCCGCCGCTAGCTGATAGTAGAACTAGAACGCAGGCACAGTGCCGCGTGGGTGAGATGCGTGTGCAGGCCTGGGACGGTCCAAATGGACCATTTCGATCGTCATCAGATTGTGGTAGGTGACGTTTGTACTCTTGTTCCTCTACCCCAGATTCGATACTCTGGACGTATGTACTAGCAGCTGGCTACTACAGTATTGTACCAGCTTTCGATATTCATGACCATAGAATGCTTCATTCTCAGGATCTTTTTGGAGGAAAAACAAACATGTTTTCAGAGAAAAGTCGCTTCAGATTTCCTGCAGCTAAAAATCTGACGCATATCAAGCCATAAAATAATCTTCTCGCAAAAAAAGTAGGTAAAAAAGAAGAAGGAAGAGACGGAAACCCGGAACCCAATTTTCTAGACTTTTAGTACAATGGGCCTTATCCCAGAGTGCGGCGAGCCCAAACTAAAACGGGCCTTGACAAGGAGAAAAAAGGTCCTTGATTGAATAGACCAAACTAAACCGGGCCTTGATAAGGTGAAAAAACGGTCCTTGATTGAATGAATATTGGTTGTTCCTCTTCTGATCGAGCAATTGCCAATGGACTGACGGGCGGTGCTTGCGCAGGTACCTGTCGACGTTCTTCATCATGGACGTGGCGTCGACGATCCCGTTCCAGGGCCTGGCCTACCTCATCACTGGCGAGGTCCGGGAGGGCGCCGCCTACAGCCTGCTCGGCGTGCTCCGCCTCTGGCGGCTCCGCAAGGTCAAGCAGTTCTTCACCAGGCTCGAGAAGGACATCCGCTTCAGCTACTTCTGGGTCCGCTGCGCGCGCCTCGTTGCGGTCGGTAACCACACACCAGCTGCTTCTGGATTATTCAAGAACGCACGCACCAGCTTTCCGTCCGGTGGCTGAATTCTGAAGCATCGTCGTCTTGCTCTGGCCTGCACTGCACGTTTCGGTCGTTCAGGTGACGCTGTTCCTGGTGCACTGCGCCGGCTGCCTCTACTACCTGATCGCCGACCGGTACCCGGACCGGGACAAGACGTGGATCGGCGCGGCGATCCCCAACTTCCGGCAGGCCAGCCTGCGGATCCGCTACATCTCCGCCATCTACTGGTCCATCACCACCATGACCACCGTCGGCTACGGCGACCTGCACGCCGAGAACACCGTCGAGATGCTCTTCAACATATTCTACATGCTCTTCAACCTCGGCCTCACCGCCTACCTCATCGGCAACATGACCAACCTCGTCGTCGAGGGCACCCGCCGCACCATGGAGTTCGTAAGCGCCACCACCATCTGCTCCTCCTAACAAATAATGGCCTGCAGCACCTCCCAGGCGAATTACTAGATTATTAGATGACACGATGAGCACTTGTTTGGATGATGATGGATGCAGAGGAACAGCGTCAGGGCGGCGTCCAGCTTCGTGGGGCGGAACCGCCTGCCGCCGCGGCTGAAGCAGCAGATCCTGGCCTACATGTGCCTCAAGTTCAGGGCGGAGAGCCTGAACCAGCAGCAGCTCATGGACCAGCTGCCCAAGTCCATCTACAAGAGCATCTGCGAGCAGCTCTTCCTCCCGGTCGTCAAGGACGTCTACCTCTTCAAGGGCGTCTCCCGGGAAGGGTTGCTCTGCCTGGTCACCAAGATGAAGCCGGAGTACATCCCGCCGAGGGAGGACGTGATCGTGCAGGACGAGGCGCCGGACGACGTGTACGTCGTCGTCTCCGGCGAGGTGGAGGCCGTACGTTTCGACGGCATCGACGAGCGGGTGGAGGCCACGCTGGGGGCGCGGGACATCTTCGGCGAGGCGAGCGCGCTGAGCGACCGCGCGCAGGGCTTCTCGTTCCGGACGAGGACGCTCAGCCAGCTGCTGCGCCTGAAGCAGGCCACGCTCAAGGAGGCCATGCAGAGCAGGCCCGCGGACAGCGTCGTCATCATCAAGAACTTCCTCAAGGTCGTCGCTCGCCAATCGTCTCGCATCTCTCTGCTGGTGATCAGTGACTGAAACGCTTGCATTGCTTGCCTCGGAATGTCTTGCAGCATCAGGTCGAGATGCATGGCATGAAGGTCGAGGACTTGCTGGGAGAGAACTCCAGCGAGCAGGACGACGATGCTAATAATGTGCTGACGGTGGCCGCGATGGGGAACAGCGGCTTGCTCGAGGACCTCCTCAGGGCCGGGAAGGACGCCGACGTCGGCGACGCCAAGGGCAGAACAGCATTGGTAAAGTGAACACGTACAAAGTCACAAATTCATCAGAGCAATTGCATGCTGACAATACATCATACTGTACACTGACTTTTGGGACCCTGTTCTTGGCGACGCCGGCCACCCGCAGCACATCGCGGCGGCGAAGGGGTACGAGGACTGCGTGCTGGTGCTGCTCAAGCACGCGTGCAACGTGAACATCAAGGACGCGCAGGGCAACACGGCGCTGTGGCACGCCGTCGCGTCGGGGCACCACAGGATCTTCAACATCCTGTACAACTTCGCGCGCGTTTCCAGCCCGCGCGCCGGCGGCGACGTCCTGTGCCTCGCGGCGCGCCGCAACGACGTCGGAGCGCTCCGGGAGCTCCTCAGGCTCGGCCTGGACGTGGACTCGGAGGACCACGACGGCGCCACCGCGCTGCGCGTCGCGATGGCCGAGGGCCACGCCGACGCGGCCAGGTTCCTGATCATGAACGGGGCCAGCGTCGACAAGGCCGGCCTCGACGGCGGCGGCGGCTCCTGCCCCGGCGGCGCGCGGCTGACGATGTCGCCGGGCGAGCTGCGCGAGCTCCTGCGGAAGCGGGAGCTCGGCCACCAGATCACCATCATAGACCCGCCAGCGGCTGTCCCGGTGCCCGGCGGCTCGTCGTCGGGGCACAGCCGTCAGGGCAGGTTCCCGAGCGCAAGCACGGACAGCGCGCGCTTGCCTCGGGTGAGCATATACAAGGGCCACCCGTTCGCCAGGACCCAGAGCTCGGAAGCCGGCAAGCTGATCAACCTGCCCGCCACGATGGAAGAGCTCAGAGCCATCATCCGTACGCCCAGAAAACCATAGCTCATTTCAATTCAGCTGCAGCGGCAAACTCACTGCAGGGTACTAGTAAACTGAAAACTGAACCATGTTCGTTCGTTCTTGTGCTTCCTTTCCCTTTTTCTTCAGGCGAGAAACTGAAAGTCGTCGACGCGGAGAAGGCGCTGATCGTGAACGACGAAGGAGCGGAGGTCGACTCCATCGACGTGATCCGGGACAACGACAAGCTGTTCGTGGTCACCGAAGAGAATCTGAGGAGGCTGGTAGCAACGGGATCGGTGTCCGCGTCGTCGTAGGCTCGTAGCTAGCATCTGTAGATTCGGGTGTTTCAGCAGTAGTAGTGCGTCACAAGGTAGATGTGCATCCAACCAGGAGTGAGTTGAATAACCGAGTCACCTCTATGGCGCTGATTCAGAGAACGTGAGGAGTGTCGTAGAACACAGCAGCGGGGGAAAAGAAAAAACAGATCTATGCATTGAAAATGCAAATCCAACCCTGTGCAACCCAATCGAGATGGGTGCCACGTGCCTCAATCTCGCAATACTAACCATCCCACTGATTCCTAACTCATCGGCCGTGTTTATATAGCATGAGTGCTCTGAAGATCAGCTAGTATTTGACGGGGTCCACCGGCTGATCTCTGCAATTTCTACTGACGATGACTATGCATCGCTCGCGCAACAAAAGTATGAGCTATCGTCTGAAAAGAAGCGGCGCCTCAATTATATTCAGCGCAACATGGGCCAACAACTCTTTCTCTTCTCCCTCGCACTCGTGAGTTCCTCTTCTTTTCTTTTCCTTGCACTCGTGATTCACCGAGCCGGGTTCGTGGTTTTAGGGACGAGGTCCGGGGTCGGAATTTTGAGGTCGGGGTCGATGATGTTTGCTAGCTGTAGTGAAGGGTTTTTGGGCGGCAGCAGATCGACAGTAGCCACGGGTTGTGGGTGGAACGGCGAGATGGCGGGGTGCAGCCGGCCGCGGGTGACGAGGAATATTTGGTGGGCGGTGGGGGAGGCGGGGGCGTGACGGCGAGCTCTCTCATTGAGCTGGATTTGGGCAGCGGCGGCCGGTGGTGGCGAATCCGATGCCGGGAGCCACTAAAGATGGTAGAGGAAGCGGCGCGGGGGCGAAATGAGGATTGGGACGGCGACAGCCGGTGGAGGCAAATCCGGCGACCGGAGCTGATGGAGACGGTGGAGGAGGAGAGCGTGACAGCGAAGGGGTGTGGGACAAGATGGCCGTTGTTGAGGCGATGGGGACGAATAGCCCCGCTTACTGCAAATTCTGTGACCGCCACCGGCAACGTCAATCTTTGGATCCACATAAGCTCCACATCACCTTGGTACCACACTGATCGTGCTTCTTTGCTGGATATTAATGTAGCCTAGCCCAGTGCTCTCTCTAGCGGCCTCAGCAGTGCTGCAAAATGTACTCTAATCCACCTTTCTCTAGTATAGTTAAGCAACTAGAGCATCTCCAACAGACTACTCATATTTTACACCCAAAACACACACTCTTTCCATTACCAATACTTTCTTTTATATTTTTTGCAATAGTCGTAACTACAGACTATCAAAATCCAATCACCAAGGATACGGTAGAGGGATGAATCCCCTTCATTTAGGTGAGAGGAAGATGTGTTTTTGCGATTACCAAAAACTTTTATGCGATGGGAATTGAATCGGTAATCTGCTGGAGCAGTTTCAATCATGAAAATATTAACTTTTTATATTAGAGAGAGGGATGAGTAATCTGTTGGAGATGGTCAGTAACCTTAAGATGCTCGCTTAAGTGTCTAAACTAAACTTTGCTAAGGATACCAATGAACGTTAAAATCGCCCTAATTAGTTAGCACAGTACATGGAATAGCCACGGTACTCCATGATGAGAAATGCATTTACGCACGCACTGGCAACACACACATGCCTACACACGACCAGTGGACTACGCTGCGTTGTATACTCTGAGAAACCAAACGACAAGGCGCGTACGGACAGGTGACTGGGCCGTGTACAGGCTGCCCCCATAACGCAGGGCCCTACTAGAAGTCAAAGCGTACCCGCATACCCGGTGCCCATAAAATCAGTAGTCCTGGATTTGCATTGCAACTGTTTCAGCATGATTGCACGGACATGATTTTGTACGAATCTTGTGATGAACTCTCTGACCATCTCTTTGGCATCACTGGCCGTCTCTCCGGCTGCATAACGAGTCCGTTTTCCAACTCCCCGGTGCAAGCAAAGCACATCACATCCGTTTTCCAACTCCTGCAACCTGGAAGCAAAGCACATCACTTCTTGGTTCTTGCTCCTCCTCATCCAGTATTTTTCAGTTTTTTTCTTTACTACTGTGTGTGTCATCTCTTCTGGGTTCTACTCTGTGGTCCTTGTTATGCAGCGGCTCAGAAGTCAGGACATGCATAACAGTGGCTGATTCTACATCAATTCACCGCTGAGGCATTAGTGTTGGCCCCACGCAACATTTGGAAGCTTTAGCTTAGCAGCCGGTTGAAAGTGAATATGGCCACAAGAAGGAAATGTAGATGCCTGCTAGATGTGACAGTGATCACAGATATTTAAAGCTCTGATCTATTTGGTAGGATTCTGACTCCCAACTCCTTAACAGATTTGGAGTTGTAAAGCTAAAATAAAGTGATTTAAGCCTATATATTATTGCTAGTTTAAAACATAAATATGATGGCTCACCCGAGCATCCATGGTGTACCTCTAGCTACAGCTTCACACTATCTCCACGAATTGGGAAAATTGGAGTTCCTCTAAAAGAAAGTTGGAAAGAAAAGGCTCTGTGCCGGCAGTCTCCACGTACCATTCTTACGGCTGTGATTGGAGTTTAAAATGTTGACCGTTTCTTACTCTAGCAGAACCACCTGATTTAGAGAGGGGACGTGTGTTGGTTAACTCGCACCCGTGGCTGCCTCCACTTCAAAAACAAGGGACAACGTTACATCACGCACACACGCGCACCAAAGCCAGAGCCCAGCACTCGATACCACACCCACCCACACGCACACCGAGCCGCGCGGCGCGCACGCACCGTGCGTGTCCTGGGAAGCGGCGGGACAGGAGATCGATCGATGGGGAGCAGCGGGGGCAGCAGCGAGCACTTCCTGCGGCAGCTGAGCTCCAGCGATGGCGGCGGCGCGCTGCAGCAGGAGTGGGAGTGCGGCGGCGGCAGCAGGCGCGGGTCGCGGCGCTGGTCCCGGAAGAAGGCGAGGGCCCGCGGCCACCGCCGCGGCGGCGGGTTCTGCCGGGCGGAGGAGGCGGCCGCGGCGGGGCGGAAGCGCGTCATGGTGGTGGTGGACCAGAGCTCCGGCGCCAAGCACGCCATGATGTGGGCGCTCACCCACGTCGCAAGCAAGGGCGACTTCCTCACCCTGCTCCACGTCCTGCCGCCGCAGAGCGGGAGCGGCGGCGGCGGGGCGGACGCCTCCGCGCTCGCCAACTCCCTCGGCGCGCTCTGCAAGGCCTGCAAGCCTGAGGTGCGTGCGCCTGTCTGTCCATGCGTGCACAAGTTTTACTTTGTGGTGATTTGCAGCTTGTTCTTGCAAGTATTACGCATCCACACAGTAAACAGATAAGGTTGGTTAGTCACATTTTCTTTTTGTTTCAGAACCTTCAGCTGTATAGTGAGCTAGGAATTCCACATTCTGTTTCAATTTTTCTTTTCCATTTAGATTGTCGTTAAAAAAATCATTTAATTTGGTAACACGTGGGAAGTCATTTAAGGACCATTTAAGCATGCCACAAGTTTGTTTTACAATGTGCATTGTGAGTTTATGACCTTAATCTGCACCAGCAGCTACAAGGTTCAGCCTTCAAGACAACAAGCTGGTATAGTAGACTGAACGACAAAAGTGCTAATTTTACTAACCCCATAAGTCTAAAGATTGCTTCTTTTAAGCAGTTCATGTAGTGAAATTTGTACTTGAGAGAGTTACGGTTGGCCGTGTGGCTTTTTCTTGGATCAAGTTCGTGTGGGTTCTTGGGCCACTCACTCGGTCACACTGACTGCCTGGAGGCAAGAAGAGTTATGCTAGTAGGTGGGTTGGCTAGATCTGATCAGAACGTTCATGAAAGGAGACGGAATCATGGCCACCCTTTTCATTGATGGATCATGGCAGGCCTAAAGCTAAAAAGGGCCTCACCTTCACAAAAGGCAAGATGCTCAAAATAATAGCCTGACCTCCCTAACAACAGTTTAATCAGAAATGCCTTCTGAGTACGTCTGTGAACAATTTCCCTGGCTTTTGGGGTCTAACATGTCAGTCAGTGTACAATTTTTTTTTCCAGTTGTCATTTGTCCAAAAGAAGATATACTAAATGTATTTCATTGTACTTGAGCCACTGTGTGCTGCAGTGGATGCATGCGCCCGTGGTGAGATGAGAAGGGCGTGCTCATGCGTCACGGTATCTCGTGCGATGTCATCCAAACCAAAACTGACTGCTTCCTGAATCCTGATGAATGTGTTAGGTGGAGGTGGAGGCGCTTGTGATCCAGGGGCCCAAGCTGTCGACCGTCCTCAGCCAGGTGAAGAAGCTGGAGGCGTCCGTGCTCGTGCTCAGCCAACGCAAGCCCTCGCCTTTCTGCTGGTAAGCTCATGCTCAGCGCCGGTACCATCACCTGGTTTGTACACACACCACACACACAAGATGCATGCCATGTGCACGCAGCGCGTTCACATCCATCCGTCGGCACCCCTTGTCACGGATGGATCAGGATCAGCTGGCCTGGCCTGCGCAAAGGCGAAAGAGAGAAAGGGAATAGAATCTCGCGCAGCTGGCACAGCCTATCGCACACTGTTCTTCACGCACGCCCATCATCCTCCGGATTTCAGAGGCAGATGCCCAGTGTCAGGGACGTCCGTGCCTGAAAATTCCCGGATGAATGGGTATATTTAGCAGCTCTAAGTTTCTGGTACCAAGAACTGTTCGGCGAGCTGGCGATTTTAGGAAGGAACAGGGACTTTCTTTACTAGAGAGAACAGTGGAGCAGCAGAGATGGGAATGGGAGCTCTGCCTCCCTTGAGGGTCAAAAACTAGCAGACAACCAACAGCCATGTGCCAACATCTATCCATGAACCGGAGATGCCTTTTCCCTTGTCCTCCCAGTTTAAATTCGATCTCCCAATTGTGGCCAACCAGCAAGAACGGTGCTGTGCATCCCCTGCCATTGCTGTTCTCGAGTTCTTATTTTTACATCTCAAAGCTTGCAGAGTCGGGAAAGTTACCCTTTTACTGTACCATGTGGCCAGAACTGACATGCTCATTATTCAAGTCTGCACTAGTGTACTACAGTAGTAGTACTCTGATCTATCTGGTAGGTTGTTAACTCGGTGTTGCGGTTGGTGGCGGTGGCGCAGCTTCATGCGGAGCAGCAGCGAGGCGTTCGTGGAGGAGTGCATCAGCCGGGCGGAGTGCCTGACGCTGGCGGTGCGGCGGCAGAGCAAGGGCGTCGGCGGATACCTCATCAGCACCCGGTGGCAGAAGAACTTCTGGCTCCTGGCTTGACGACGACGACGACGCTGACGGCTGACGTACTCCCTCCTTGCGTGCAAACTTTTATTACTGCCAAGGCTGAGCTTCTTATTACAAAGAGGTCGATGAGGTAGCTGTAACCGCCTCAATAACCTCCACTGCCTGTCAATCCTAGCGTGTGCAGGATCTGTGTGTGTGTGTGTGTGTGTGTGATGCTGCTCTGATATGGTGTTGTATTGATGTATTCTATCTATCCTCACGCCTGTCAATCCTAGCGTGTGCCTGAGCTCTACTGCTGTAGCTGACTAGCTGCCCCTCACTCTGGTGTTGTACTGTAAAACAACCATAAGCTGACCCACTGCCTGACCGTCCCGTCCGTTCTGCGGGTGTCCGTCGGTTTGTAGAGCAGGGTTCAGGAGCGCAGCAGGACGTACGTTGCATAAACTAGGATTTGCGCATCGTGCGATGCGTTTGTTTGCTTGCTTAAGCACCGTAGCAGCATAACCTGATGACGAGGCGTTTTACCAGCTGTCTGATCTTCCTCACCCTCCAGTGCCAACATGCATGTGCACGGGCTGTAGCTTTTGTCTAGCTGGGAAACGTACGGCAGCAGACGATGTCAGTCTGAGACCAGCATGTAGTAGCTGGTCGTCGTAGTAGTGGACTAGTGGGACTGTGCAGGTACTCGCATCCAGCAGCTGCGAGCCTGCGACCGTAGGACCTCGTCTCGTCGTGTGTAAACCCTCGCAGCCCCGCCGGGCCCAAAGCCAAACCCAATAATGATCGCTCGCTACGCGCAGCATCATCATCGGCTCAGTTCAGGCTCCTAGTCCTAAACACAGACACGGCCGGCGTGGTAGTCACCAGCACGACGGCGCACGGGTGTCCCCCGCCCCCGGCCCGGGATCCGAGAACGAACGAAAGAACAGCCGGTCGGGCGCGGCGCGCCGACGGGGCCGGGGATGGAGCGGCGGACACGGCGACAAATCCGGCAGGGGCTCCGGGGACCACCGCGGCGAATCTCCTTCACTGCCGCGCAGGGAGAGCCGGTGCGGCACCATTGTAGCCGCGGGAGACGGCACAAAGCTGGCGGGAGCCGATGCCGATCGGGTCGCCCGTTCTCTCTGGCTCGCTCGCGAGCCATGATGGTGCGGCGCGCACCCGGGGCCGGGGCGACTGTTGCGGCGAGGCGGGGGTGTGGTAACTCGGCGCAGGCTTTTGCCGCCACGGCCGCAGGCGGGGCTCATCATGGATCATCATTCGCCGGGAGGCGAAGGCTGGCGGGCCGGGCTGATGGGCTCGCAGCGGCTTCGGTTCACTGTGGAGCCATTCAATCCGGCCGCCTGCCTGATTGCGGCAGTTACGTTTCCTGCCCTCCCTCATCATGGTGTGCAGTGAACCTTTTTCAGTTTCAGCTGATTGGAGCCCGGTCCGCCTTTTTTTTTTCTTTTTCTTTTTTGGATTTCGTGGTGCTCTAGGAAAATAAAAGGAAGAGATGATCGAGCAGGAAACAAGCACGCAGTTAACGTGAAAAATTTTCAAAAAAAGATGGAAAAACTAGGTTGCACGCACGGAGGCAGATATATCCACTACATGGATTTATCGAAGTACAGAGATAATTAAGAACGGCAGGGCCGTGCGGTCGTGAAGCTTTGGTCCAGGGTGGGGACTGCGGTGGGATCGTCGTGACGGACGGGATGGGCCGGAAGACGGCGGTCCGACGGGGAAGGCCTAGATAGCTCTTACGCAGTCGACGGACGTTCCCGCCTGATAGGCCGTGCGTGGTTAGCTGCCAGTTTGGCCCAACTAACTCTGCATTGACGTTCCCTCTGGTGCGCGCTCAGACACGCACAAAAAAAAAAAAGCAGTAGTGCACTACCAACTTGGTCTCTACAGCTATTAAAAAGAAAACTTGGTCTCTACAGATTACAGTGCGCAATGACGCGTCTCTCGAGCTCGCCGTATCCCTCGTTGCCAGCCCGCTGGCTGCTGCCCTGATCTCAAAACATGCCTCATGTTCATGCGTCCCGTTTAAAATTGGACAGCAAAATATGTCTGCAATCCTGACGCCGGCGACTCATCACCTCAAAAGTCCTCAGCCGAAGCAGAGCGGGCGCTAGCAAAAATGGGAGGTCCATCCCCGGACGCCTCAACCACCAAATACGACCTGCCAAACAATAGGGTTCCGTCCGCCCGTCCCAACTCCAGCACAAGCCTGCCGTTCGGCAGTGTATCCAAATCTCCGACAGGAAGATCCTCCGGTTCCGCCTTTGGGCATGCCGTGGCACGGCTACCCATCAGCGTCACAAGGTCGTCGCTATCGTCTCATCATCGATCGATCATGGTCGTCGCCCGATTATCCTAGCTGAAAGTGGGATACAGCCACCAACGCCTCTCCTACAGCATGTTTGTTCGAGGAACCAGCTCACCCCGCTAGAATGGTGCGGCCCGTTGTAGGGTTGTCCTGTGAATTTGGGTTGCACATTACACTAGCCATGTGTGTTTTCGTAGGGGATGAGATGGCGCGTCAGAGCAACTTGGTATCCTTGTTGGATGAGAGTGGCGATCTGAGATGGTGTTAAAGTTCCCTTGTTGTCGAGTTCCCGCTGGCGCCGTTCCTTCTGAGTACTCCAAGCCGTGTAGATAGATAACAATTTGGGCTCGTTCATGGGCCTGCTCGTCGCTTGCTGCTAGCGTCTCTGATACCACCATTTTTTCAGAGCGCTAGCGCTGCTGCTGCTGCTGCTTCCAGATATCCTCTTCATCTTCCGTGTTCATCATCAGCCAGACCCCCCTTTGGCACGCAACCATCGAGACGCGGCAACCCAAGCAACCCGATGATATCCGTTCGCTCACACAAGGAACGGAGCAATTAATAACTGGCCAAACTTTATCGCAGCATATATATAGCAGGCCAGCAGGAGATGTGTACGCCGCCACTCCTCCGCCAGCCAATGCTGCGCGGACATGCCCGGCCGTTTCTGCTGCCTCCAGCCGGCAGGCGGGTACAAGTAGAGCGAGCAGAAACCGCAAGGAACTGCCTCGGGAGGATCGCCACGCGCCGGGTCGTCAAGGACACCACCGTGAGAGAGCGAGCGAGCTAGAGAGATGTGCGGCGTCGCGGAGGCGGTCGCCGCAGTGGCGGTGGTGCTCGTCGGGCTGGCGGCGGCGTGCACGACATCGGCGGTGGCGACGGGGAGCGGGCGATGGAGCAGTGAGGAGGGCTGGGGTGCGCCGGGGGAGGTGACGTACGGCCACCGGGCCCTGGTGCTCAACGGCACCAGGAGGATGCTCTTCGCCGGCGAGATGCACTATCCGAGGAGCACGCCTGAGGTACATCACGATCATCACCTACATCCGTTGCTACCTTGCCCTAATACATGCTGGAATGGCACGCTGCTGTTTACTTTCTCGCGTGATCTTGAGGTGCCGTCAGGTTTGGTTTGGTTGCTTAGAACGCTGGAAATTTACCTGAGCCGATCGTTTTCATTTCAATCGATCTTCACCCCGTTGCGTGCGTGCCCTTTGTATTTGTCCCGGGGCTGCAGAAGATACGATGGTTCCACAGGTGAAGCCGATCGAAATGATTAGATTTTGCTGGTGCCGGTCGCGTCGCGTCACGTCACGTTCACGTACGGGTAGTCGTCGGAGCAGCGATCGACGTCGTCGAAGCATGCACGGCGCAAAGCAGCAGCAGATGCTCCACCAACCCGATCGGTTCGCGCACCCGTCTGTCGCCCGCAGCCTGCGCTGGCGGCGCGGCGCGGCGCGGCGCGAGCGCTCCACCGCCCGGGGTAGTGCTCATGGCAAACGCGTCGCGGACGTGCATGCCGTCTCCTGCTGCTCGTACGTGGCGTGCCCGTCCGCGGCGCCCCGCAGCCCGGTGGCCACGGCCCGCGGCATCCTTTGCTACCCAGACGATCCTGGCTCGCGGCGGCGGCGGTCCGACGAGCTCTGCCTGCTGCCATCGCCAAAATAAATCATTGCGCACGGTCGAGCGGTTAGTCCGTGCATGCTGACAGCTCTACTAGTGCCGCATGCGCGTTATCTAGTTGGACAGTGGACGATCACCCACTCGATGATGGACACTCCGCTTTAACGAAAAGGAACGCCGCCACGGTCCGCGGCGCAACTGCCTTGTCGTCGTCCTCGTCGTTGATAATAACGAAAATGGTGCGTGATCAGTGATCAGAAAAGAAGTACCCGAAAAGGCGCAAAAGCGGGAAAAAAACGTACGTGTCCGCGTCCCAACTGAAAGTAGTTTGGTGCGGTGACCTACTGCAGGTAGGGATGCAACTTATATATATTTTAGGTTATTAGGTCGATCTAAAAAGAAATAAACTAGAATGACGTGCTATCATAATTAATTAGCGGACGCTGGAACGACAACAGTTACCGTGGAATCCGCGATCAATAGGTATCCATTTGCATCCTTAGCTGCGTGCCCCCTGCTCTATATATATCTCGAGCTTATTCTCCACTATGCATCGATGAACTAATCAATCCGGTGGTAGCGTACCAACTAGCTATTCTTGGGTTCTAGGCCAGCCACAAGTGCGCGTATCTTCGCATTGACAAGATAGGGTCGCGTGTCGCTCTGCGTTCGGTTTCGTCGGTGAGCTAACGACTCCGCGCTTGCGCGCACGCTCCGTCCGGTGTTCGGATGATGCGGCACGGGCACGCATCGGTCATCCGGCCACGCATCGAGATCGCTATCTCTGGTCAAATGGCACACGGTCTTCCACGGCACTGCTCCCCGTGGAACGACGGCGCGAGTCCTGTCCAAAATAAAGCACAGTGGACGAACGCCCATGTTTATTCTCCCTTGATTTTATTTATTGGACGAGAAAATTATCAAGTCCCCGCATGTTTTGATCTGTACACCTTCCGTCCAAAGCTCTCCGTCAAATAATTTCGAGTTTGATCAATACAAATATTTATATCTCCAAATAGATTAATATGAAAATATATTACATGATTAATCTAATAGTACTTATTTTGTAATATAAATGTTAATACTATTTTGTATAAATTTGATCAAACATAAAATTATTTGACTCCTCGAGAAGCGAGAGTTGTATTCTTTTTGGACGGAGGGAATAGTGTACATACATTAATTTCAGTGCACGCCGATTAAGACTGTCTCCAGCAGCGTTCCGTAAAACGTTCTATATAGAGGAAGATTCCGTTCTCTATTGCTCCAGCAGCGTTCTCTAAATGGTCCTCTAAAATAGAGAACGCTACAGGTTTTCTCTATATATAGAGATTCTCTCTCCTCTTCTCTATTTTTTCTTTACGTTTCAAACACTGAATTAAATAAAAATAAAATATGTCCATAGCGTTTGAGGTATGATAAATACGTACGTACAAAAGTTTGGAACAAAATACGTTTCTAATATAGGGTTTAATGTATAGAGAACGAGATTTAGAGAACGTTTTTGGAGAGAAATGAGATATAGAGGAGAGAATCTTGTAGAGAATTCTGTAAATGAAGGATGTAGAGGATGGAATTTGGAGGATATCGCTGGAGACAGCCTAAGCAACGGGACCAAAATACATAGCGGCATCACTTGTCCTCAATACACAGTGGACTTGCTTGGTTGCATGATCCGGGCTAGCGGAGTGGTCTCTGCTTCAAAATTGCAAACGCACGGTACCTACCGCTGCGCTCTGTAGGCAGGCCTGCAGCTACTACGCAGGACTTCTCTTCCGTTCTTCCTTCGTCGCATCGATCCCAAAGAGAGATCCCGCGCATCATCACTCGTTATTTGAAGAGGGGGTAGCTTCTTTTTGTTGTGTGTGCGTGTCGGTGCAAAGTAGCTCTTCTAAGTAATTTCGATCATTTGTTGTTGTAAAAAGATTAGTTAAGCACCTGCGGCATGTGGTTTCAGGCCGGATGCAGAGAGGTACTACTACTGGTCAACGGTGAGTCGGTGACTAATATTTTTACTGACACAGTTTGACCGTCCAAACAGACATACGGTCACTGCAACTTGGCGAGCCGATGTTCGTCTGCGCCAGGTTCAAAACTGACGCACAAGTGTGAAAACATCTTTTAAACTGTATGCCAGTACTGTAGATCGATACGCTGTGGTTCGTGCTTGCTCTACAATGATAGCCAACGCAGAGTTCTGAGACTATCGTTCTCGAGATTGCACCTGCAGGGGAAACGGGCACAGGGCGTACCTATTGGTGGATACGATGCTTAGCAATAAACTCCTGTTGGTGAATACGATGCGATACGAGTCCCAGAGCCCAGAGATCTCTCTCGTTTTCCAATTGTTTTGAGATTCGGGCAGAAATTCCTTCCCGTCATCTCCCGCGCAAAATGTCTTGCCAAACCGTGACCTGCCAACCTGGATTGCGAACAACACATGCATGACCTTCCCACCACCATCTCCACGCATTTCCCTTGGCTTCAAAGTGCCTGCCCTCCCCAAGGCCCAATCATGCAGGTATCACCACCAAGCTGCATGTAACTCAGCACTCAGCACACTGCTGCAAGCTCAGAACTATCCTAGTGATCGATCCTAGAAATGTCGACACACATGGCCGTCGCGGCGGTGCTCGCCGTGCTGGCGGCCGTGTGCGTGCCGCCGGCAGCGGTGGCGGAGGGAGGAGACGACGGGGCGCGGGGAGAGGTGTCGCTGGATGCTAGGGCCCTGGTGGTGGGTGGCACGAGGAGGGTGCTGTTCGCCGGCGAGATGCACTACACCAGAAGCACCCCCGAGGTCAGTGCACGCCATGGCTTTGGGATGTCGCTTTTGGTTTTGAGTTTTGACTCCCTGCGTCCGTCTCTCCTTGCGGCGAGGTGGCTCAAAGGTTATTAGCTTGATCGTGGTATCGATCATGGCCTGTTTCTTTTGAAAAAAAAAAGACCAAGAACGGGCTTCTTTCCTTTCTAAGAAACACAGTGCTCTTCCTTTTTAGTTCTCGAACTGTAACATTGCAGATGTGGCCAAAACTCATTGCTAAAGCGAAGGAAGGTGGCCTTGATGTGATACAGACCTACGTATTTTGGAATGTCCACGAGCCTGTCCAGGGTCAGGTAGAGATGCTCTTTCCAGTTTCATGTAAATGCCGGTCAAATCACTTTGAAAATATGCTTTATGTCAATGGTGAAAAGAATGAGAGATGTGTACATTGTACCATTTTGACAGTACAACTTCGAGGGAAGATATGATCTTGTGAGATTCATCAAGGAAATTCAAGCTCAAGGGCTCTATGTAAACCTCAGGATCGGTCCCTTCATCGAGGCCGAATGGAGATATGGGTACGAATGAATGAAAGTATAGATGTGTTCTAAAGAGTAGATCCTCACTGAGCCACCGAATTAAAGAACTGCATAACATCTATGTAAAATAAAACTAAAATATTATCTCAAAATGATCTGCACCTTTTGTTAATGCAGAGGCTTCCCGTTTTGGCTACATGATGTCCCGGACATTACCTTTCGGAGCGACAACGAACCCTTCAAGGTAAGCCTGTGGTTCTGAGATTATTAAACTCAGCCACTTCATAACTGTGGCAGGTGAAATTCAGCTGATCCAAATGAAACGCTATTGAAGTAGTGTTTCATTATATTAACTAACTTCTATTTCATGCATGCAGCAACATATGCAAAGATTTGTTACAGATATAGTAAACATGATGAAACATGAACAGCTGTATTACCCGCAAGGAGGCCCAATTATAATTTCTCAGGTCAGCAAATAAATAGAAAAGGATCAAGTTCCTGTTTTTGACATGCACATCATGTAAACACAAAAATTGTATGCAGATTGAGAATGAATACCAAATGGTTGAACCTGCATTTGGATCAAGTGGACAGCGTTACGTCAGCTGGGCAGCTGCAATGGCTGTGAATCTTCAGACGGGTGTACCATGGACAATGTGCAAGCAAAATGATGCTCCAGATCCAGTTGTCGGTATCCATTTTCATACAGTTTCACTTTATTTGCACAACGCCAGCCAAAAATTCAAACCAGTTTAATAACAATTTATGATTAGATAAATACCTGCAATGGGCTCATTTGTGGAGAAACATTTGTTGGACCAAACTCAGCTGACAAGCCTGCATTGTGGACAGAAAATTGGACCTCTCGGTATCTGACCTATAATACTTCTACTCTTCAGCCCTAATTTTTCTACCATGATAGAACAAAATGCCTAATGATAGATTGTTCATACACACAGCTATCTAATATATGGTAATGATACAAAATTGAGATCTCCAGAAGATATCGCCTTTGCAGTTGCGTACTTTCTAGCAAGGAAGAATGGGAGCTATGTGAGCTACTATATGGTATGAACTTCGCATGAAAATACTTGAGCATTTCAAAGCAGAACTTCTCAATTTTTTTCCATTTCTATGTTGATTATGACACAGTACCATGGAGGAACAAACTTTGGGAGGTCTGCTTCTTCATATGTAACAACAAACTACTACGATGGAGCTCCTCTGGATGAATATGGTAAACCTTTACACAAAATGGAACTGAGCTAAATGTATTTACAGAACTCTACCATTCAACAGTGTGTCAATATATTTAACTGTACCTTTATCCAGGTTTGATATGGCAACCAACATGGGGCCATCTGAGAGAATTGCATACTGCAGTAAAAAAATCGTCAGAACCATTACTATTTGGAACGTACTCCAATTTTTCACTAGGTCAAGAACAAGAGGTAAAGTTGCACAAAGCAAACCTGGATGCTTATTTAAATATATTTCAATAAGATAAGGACACAATCTATGATGTACAACAGGCACATGTTTTTGAAACAGAATCACGATGTGTTGCTTTCTTAGTGAACTTTAATCTGCACCGGACATCAGAAGTAGTATTTCGTAATATATCATTGCAACTGGCCCCTAAATCAATCAGCATTCTCTCAGATTGCAAGATAGTAGTTTTCGAAACGGCTAAGGTGAGTAAACAGACATACTGTCATGGAAAATCTTTCTCTTGTTTCCCTACCATATGATAGAGGTAAATGTCATCGTTTTTTTTGGTCACAGGTAAATGCTCAGCATGGTACAAGAACAACAGAAGAAGTACAGTCTTTCAATGACATTAATACTTGGAAGGCATTCAAAGAATCAATTCCTCAAGATGTGACTAAAGCTATGTACACTGGAAACCAGCTATTTGAACATCTGACAACCACTAAAGATGAGACGGACTATCTTTGGTACATTGTTGGGTAAGATAAACTTTCCAAAGGTCGTTGCTCCATCATTTGAATTTGTGTACTTGTTTCAGTCACTGTCCCGTGTACGATAAGAGAAATTTGCTCAAATGCAGCTATGAATATACACCAAGCGAAGATAACCAGCTTGTGCTACTTAATGTTGAGTCACGGGCACATATATTGCATGCTTTCGTCAACAATGAATACGTAGGTAAGTACGAAGTTACTTCCCCCCAAAAGTTCTTCAATTATAATTATCTCCTTTATCCAGATTAAACCATTCTCTCTGTTGAATTTTGCAATTGATGTGTTTATACATGCTTATATTCCAGATGAGTTTACTCTTAACTATTTTTGTGTGTTTGACAACTCTTCTCCATAACATTTTTAGGTAGAGTACATGGGAGCCATGATGGACCTGCCAATATAATTCTTAGCGCAAATATTTCATTGAAGGAAGGACCCAACACCATATCGTTGCTAAGTGCTATGGTTGGATCACCGGTATAAATCATAGAACCCTACTATCCAGTGAGCTATAAAAAAAAATAACCCAACTACAGAAAAATAAAAGTGGGATCAAAATGTTCTACAATGTGTCCTTCAAACACAAACTACATGGTGCAATGTGCCAGGCTTTTGTACTCAGGTTCTATCCAAGTAACATTAACAGATGAGTCAAAGATAGTTCATCAAACTTTTGATAACCCTCTGCTTACATATTAATTTCATAAAACATATATTGTTAAGAAGGAGGACCATAACTTTCAATACTTTGGATAGATTACTAGCCATTCAACAAACTGAGATTTCATCCACTAACTTAAAGGACTCTGGCGCTCATATGGAAAGAAGAGTCTTTGGAATCAGGAAAGTGAGCATACAACAGGGATGGGAGCCAGAACATCTTCTCAACGATGAGCTATGGGGATACCAAGTAAGTCCAAGTCAATTTAATATTACAATGGAAATAGAGAGGCTATTTATTTATTTTTAAAATATAGAGGCTAATGTTAGTTAGATGCTTGATGCTTGACTTTCTGATTAAATGCAGATTGGCTTATTTGGGGAAAGGAATCGCATCTACGCACAAGAGGGATCAAAAAATGTTGAATGGACAGCTATCAACAATTTGACATACAGTTCGCTTACTTGGTACAAGGTATAAAAAGTACAGAACAATTGGTTCATAACTGTTGGTTATGTATACACTTTACAGCAGTAAACAACACCATTCATCATTTGTTCTATGGCCAGACAACATTTCCCACACCAGCAGGAAACGATGCAGTGATACTGAACCTTACTGGTATGGGAAAAGGTGAAGTATGGATCAATGGAGAGAGCATCGGACGGTATTGGGTCTCCTTCAAGGCTCCTAGCGGCAATCCTTCGCAATCGCTGTAAGAAGAAATAGCTCAAATTCTCATTATCACCTCTGTCGCCGCTGAACCTTCTCCTCCAGATAACCTTACAAGCTAGACTGGTACCTCATTCCTCAGGTATCACATCCCACGGCAATTTCTAAACCCTCAAGACAATGTTCTAGTCCTTTTTGAGGAAATGGGCGGGGACCCACAACAGATAACAGTGAACACAGTTTCCATCACAAGAGTGTGTGGCCATGTGAATGAGCTCTCTGCATCATTGCTTCATTCCCAGGATAACGAACCAGCGGTAGATATCTCGTGCCAGGAAGGCAAACAGATCTCGGCAATTGAGTTTGCAAGCTATGGAAATCCAGTGGGTGACTGCACAAGTTATGGCATCGGAAGCTGTCATGCCGGATCATCAGAATGGACAGCAAAGCAGGTAAAGAACATGGTTATCTACTTGAAAGCAAATATGCCATAATGCTTTTTGCCTTGTTAGCGGTGTTTAACTATTTCATTCACTGTTCCAGGCTTGCGTGGGTAAGACTGGGTGCTCTATTCCCGTAACACCTGCCAAATTTGGAGGCGACCCATGCCCTGGAATCCAAAAATCCCTTCTAGTTGTGGCGAGTTGCAGATGATACAAGAAAATCATACTAGTATACAACACAGGAAAGAAATTAGCTGAATCACAAAATCAGATAGAGGAAAGTGAAATTCAAACAAACAACATTATTCCTATTAGGAAAGAAGTTGATGATTGAAGCCGTAGTTCATAGACTACATCTATCTACCCATTGCTTTGACCTCTGTACCTCACAGCATAGATATGTGCAGATTTTACCCGAGAGACAGCTTATTAGTTTGTGATTCGAAATATCGTGACCAACTCATTTCTAGCGCCTCCATATGGGCCCAACGCACTACGCAACTTCCACCGGAAATTGGATCCCAACCGCAGCACTGTGGATCGTAGATTGCTAGGGAGAATAGAAGGGATAAACTTACAAGAGCGGTTGACGCCGCGCCGCGAATCCGCACGACACACCCTTTCACCTGCGCATAGCAGCCCGTGGCCGTCCCGGCGGGCGCATCGGTGGGTGCTCCGACCCTGTGGCGTCGGCTCGCAATGCGGCGCGAGGCGGCCGAACCAGCGTCGCGGCGATCGCCGTCCCGGGAGGGGATGAAATCACGAAACGTACGAGACTTGCGCCGCTTCCGTTGCCTGCTTGGGCCTCGGGGGATGACGGGGAGGCCGGGAGGGGCTCTGGCAACGGGAGGTGGGGGAGGCCGAAGTGCCGGACTGGGCTCATGGGGGTCCGGAAGCGCCCGGCGGCCCACCTTTTTTTTTCTCGTTCCTTATTCACTGCGGCCCATTTGCTACCTTAGGGAGTTTTGTTAGAGGATGGCCCATCTGTTTGTTCGGTCGTCTTCATCCGTGGGCACCCTTTTCCGCCCCGTGGCCGTGGCCGGTCATGGCGAAGTCGTCGCGGACGAGCCGTTTGCCGTAACGCAGGCCCACTGCCCACGGCGTCCTGAGTTGCCGATGCAGCCGCCGCCCGGCTCGCCGCTTCGTATATTGTCAGCTTTGGATGATCAGTTAGTTCATCACGCACATGGAATGGAACACATGCATCGATGCATATTCTCTTCAGCTGGAAGGGTACGGTTTGCATTGCACCCCAGCTGATCTTGGATCTAATGCTGCTGGCAAGCGGTTATGCGCGCGTTCATGTGGTTTTCAACTTTTCATCAGCGATCTGTAATGTCACTGATAATGAAGCTCGATCGACCGCGCACGCTGAAACGGGCACATGGTGTCACAAGCTGTATACATGCTCGTATAAGATCAGCGTACGACTCCGCCGCTAGCTGCCCTTGTGCGCCGATCTGAAATCCATGTGGTTTGGGGATTCAGGAGGAACACAAGCGATCTCGCTCGTTGGTCAACTGGCAGGAGGTCAGAGCTTATTAGGAACAGACTATAGATTTTACCGAGACAACATGGTCGACCAGCCGCATGTGCCATCCAGCAATCCAATGCAAGGCTCCAAACTACTCTTCAGTATGTTTGGTGAGTAGCATTTGACCTGAGAGCGAAACGTCGCCGATCGGGAGCATGGACACAAGTACAAAGGACATGCATGTTTGGTTTGATGAAGCAACAACTAGCCCCAGATTTGGATGGATAGATATATGCCCCAAACGTGTATGGCCGCAATACATTGCAGATGCCCTTGGATATGATGATATAGATTCGGCAAGTGATCCGGCTTGAAATTAACCAAATAGATTCCTAACTGTTTTGGCAATTTTCCGGCAGCTAGATTGGCTTCAATCCAAACGCCCATCACTTACCAAAGTATTGGTCAGTAATGCCCTTACTCTGGTCACTTACGGAAGAACATGCCCAAGTTTACCGGCCATCTGCCTGATCTGCCCAAGTCCAAAGGCCCAAGCATGCATGCACATGCTGCCAGTTTGCATTGGCAGGTACATATACGCCTACGTTGAAAGCGCGCTGAAACTGCGCGCGGGTGTACAGTACAGCCAAGTACTCCGAGATGTCGAGAAGCATGGCCCTCGTCGTGGCGGCGCTCGTTGTCCTGGCGGCGCTGCGCACGTCGCCGGCGGCGGCAGAGATCCAGCGAGGAGTCCGAAGGGAGGTCTCGTACGACGGCAGGGCCTTGATCGTGGATGGCACGAGGAGGATGCTCTTCTCCGGCGAGATGCACTACACCAGAAGCACCCCCGAGGTATTGTGATTTAATCTAGATACAGTGTAGCGGCGCTGCTGTTTAGTATACTGCTGTAGAAGTCTTACTGGCGTCCTGTCTAGAAGAGAAGGATTGAAGGAATTTTGGCCGAAACTGTAATAAACTTTTCTGGGTTTTTTAGCTAACCGAAAAATGTGACAGTAGATTCATGAGGAAATGGTGTTTTCATATCAGTTCTACAGTCGTTGTTTTACCACATGCTAATTAAAAAGACAATGTAGCCTATGATACAGTTATTAAGGTAAATTTGCGTGGTGGTTTTGATCTCAACTCAGCATGCTGGCATGCTGCTGCGTGGGTGTGACCTGCACAACGATCTGTCATGAGCAGTGCGCTCTATATACTTTGATCCCCAGATATATGCCACCCCAACTGGGACGAGCCTCCTCTGCACCACTGAGGGGGACTCGTCTCACTGACGTGTGGCCCCAGCTCAGTGGGGCTCGCATGCCAGTGCCTCAACGACACCGAGTTCCTCTGCAGTACTGCAGAGGAATCGGTTCCAATAAACTAAAATCCGCTATGCAGCTACACATCTAGATTATTAAAAAATATTGAAATACTTAGAATTGCAAGTATCACGCAAGTTTGATGCCTTAAGTGAGCTTGTAAGTTGTAATTGTATTTTACATACGTTACGCAGCTCTATTACAGTGTTATATAATCCACCTAGTTATAACAACCAGTGTTGATATTTGTATTTTACATCTATAGGATGATAAGAGTCCTTGGTCCTCACTAGGTGTTCCCTTTCAGATACAAGATTCAACCATGTTGTCACCCTACCCGAATTCAGATAAATTTATCTTCCAAAATCCAATTTTGTATAGAAATTCCCAAATGATATATGTTTGTGTTGCCTGATTGGAGTGGGCTAATAAGTTGAAATTAGACTTTATACATTGGCTGCCTCGTTCAGAGTGATGAGCAACTGACCATCTTGTACCAGAACTGTGTTAGGTTAGCCTTATAAGGCACATGCACCTATAAATATTTGATTTCGAGTTCATGGACACAGAAAGAACGCAACATGCACAAAGGAAAGGTCAAAACCTTCAATAATCATCATAGTTAATCGACAAAATTAGTAGCATTTTCTGCTCGCCTGAAGAAACTTAATTTCTTATGCACTCCATCATTCAGTCCAACCCTTGATAAATCCTCTTGAGTCTGTTCAAAAAAATGACAGATGTGGCCAACACTCATCGCTAAAGCCAAGGAAGGTGGCCTCGATGTGATACAGACGTATGTGTTTTGGAATGTCCATGAGCCTGCCAAGGGTCAGGTAAACTCCCTTTCCATTTCGATATGGGTACGGGGTACCTGTGAGAAACATTCAAAATATTTCCATAAATGAGTGGCTGAAAACTAATATGATATCATTTCATCAGTACAACTTTATGGGAAGGTATGATCTTGTGAAATTCATCAAAGAAATTCAAGCCCAAGGCCTCTACGTAAGCCTCAGGATTGGCCCGTTCATAGAGGCGGAATGGAAGTATGGGTATGAATGAATGGGAAACATTTCCTGCGTGCAGATTGGTTGTATGAATTTCTAAAACAATGTTCTCAAAAGTATAATCTCAATTCTTATCAAACTAAACTTTTGAACAAAAATGTGATTAAAAGCTGAGGCTTGAGGGAATCTAGAATAGTATATTAACAAATGTTGAATAAATATATTTTTTCACGCAGAGGCTTCCCATTTTGGCTACATGATGTCTCAAACATTACCTTCCGAAGCGACAATGAACCCTTTAAGGTAAGCCTAGCCTGTTGACATGAGATTAGTAAACTCATTACCTACAATGTTTGGCTGATGATTTGCTATGGTTCTTAAGAAAACTGCTGAAGTCATTTCATATCAATGATTTCATCACAGTAAATTACCTGTAATCACTGCAGCAACATATGCAAAGATTTGTCACACAGATAGTAAACATGATGAAACATGAAGGACTTTATTACCCACAAGGAGGTCCTATCATCATTTCTCAGGTCAGGACAACTTGAATATATAGTTGTAGCAAAATTCATGTTTTGACACGCTGGTCATCTAATGACATCACTTGACATGCAGATTGAGAATGAATACCAGATGGTTCAGCCTGCATTCGGCTCAAGTGGACCACGTTACGTGCATTGGGCAGCTTCAATGGCTGTAAACCTCCAGACAGGTGTTCCATGGATGATGTGCAAGCAAGACGATGCTCCAAATCCAGTTGTGGGTGTCCATTCTCCATACTCTTTCACCTTATTTCCACATGGCTACATGAAAAACCCAATAAGTCTAACATCAAATTCATGGCTAGATAAATTCCTGCAACGGGCTCATTTGCGGAGAAACATTTGTAGGACCAAACTCACCTAACAAGCCTGCACTGTGGACAGAAAATTGGACATCTCGGTTTGTTAGAATGACATTTTAGCCTCAAAGTATTAGATCTTCTAATCCTGATTGTACAAAAAGGGTCTAATGGTGGATTGTTCCTGCATCCAGCTTCCTCACATATGGCAGTGATACACAATTGCGATCTCCAGAAGATATTGCCTTCGCGGTTGCACTTTTTATAGCACGGAAGAAAGGAAGCTTTGTGAACTATTACATGGTATGTCCAAAAAAAATACAACGTTTAAACATAAGAATAATAATTGTGTAATTGTTCTGCTGATTATGATACAGTACCATGGAGGAACAAACTTCGGGAGGTTTGCTTCCTCATATGTAACAACAAGCTACTATGATGGAGCTCCTCTTGATGAATATGGTACCATAAATATTTACACATAGTTCTAGATATGTTTACACAATTATATTAATTACTAAAGTAGTTCAATCAATTTAACTGCACCATTTATACAGGTTTAATATGGCAACCTACATGGGGTCATCTCAGAGAACTGCATGCAGTAGTCAAACAGTCATCAGAACCACTGCTATTTGGAAAGTACTCTGGTTTTTTGTTAGGTCAAGAACAAGAGGTACAACTGCAACAATTAAAACATAGACTATTTATTTAAAAGAATTACAAAATATAAACACATAATTTATGATGTACTCCAGGCACATGTGTTTGAAACAGAATCGAAGTGTGTGGCTTTCTTGGTCAATTTTGATAAGAGACAAATGCCAAAAGTAACATTTCGCCATATATCTTTTCAATTGGCTCCTAAATCAATCAGCATTCTCTCAGATTGCAGGAGAGTAGTTTTTGAAACAGCGAAGGTGAGTAGCCAACATTGTGTCGTGAGCATAATCTTATCTACATATATAATAGGTAAGTGTCATCAATAATTCTCATGTCTTTAATTATTTTTATCACAGGTAAAGGCCCAGCATGGTTCAAGAACAGCTGAAGTAGTACAATCTCTAAGTGACATCAATACTTGGAAGGCATTCAAAGAACCAATTCCTTTAGATGTGAAAAAAGCTATGTACACTACAAACCAGCTCTTAGAACAACTCTCAGTCACTAAAGATGAGACAGACTACCTCTGGTACACAGTCAGGTAAGATCATCATTCCCATGGCCTCTGTTGTTCATCATTTAATTTGTTTTTTCTCACTTTGATTGCCTCTCTTCAATAAATATGTTAAATGTATGATATGGGAAATTCTCTCAAACGCAGCTATGATTATAGACCAATTGGTGATGGCCAGCTTGTGCTTCTCAATGTTGAGTCACGAGCGCATATAGTGCATGCTTTTGTCAACAATCAACATGTAGGTCAGTATCCTATGAGAACTGTGGGTTTTCTAAGTTTCTTTTAGTATACCTTTTATGAAGCGTAAGCAATAAACATACAACATTATGAACTAACCATTATTACACATTTACACTGATCATATGTCAGTTTCTGATTATGCTATATCCCCCTTCTTAAAATTTTACAAATGATGCTTTTTATGTTTCTAGTCACCATTCACCCTTATCTAATACTGAATTATGCTTAATAGTTAACACTCTTCCATACTATGGTTAGGGTATGTGCATGGAAGTCATGATGAAGGTGGCAATATAATTTTGAAGACGCGCATTTTTCTAAAGGAAGGACAAAACACCATATCATTGCTAAATGTTATGGTTGGATCACCGGTATAGCCCATGCAACCTATCATATATACTGAGCGACAAAGAAACAAATTATTATAAATCAGCAATGAATTATAAAATGAACTAACAAGGGGCATAATCAATATATTGTACTTTGGGATTTCAAACACAAAGCATATGGTGCCACTTTGCATTATTGGCACAAGCTGGTACTCGGTTCCTACTGATTTTCTGGTTTGTAACTTTACATATAATGTTGAGACTGAATACCATAAGGTTGAATACTAAGTTACTTTTGAGTGACTAGAAATGCATTTAATTGAGATTTCATCTACTGATTTGAAGGACTCCGGCGCTCACATGGAAAGGAGAGTCTTTGGAATCCGGAAAGTGACCATACAAAAGGGAAAGCAGCCAGAACTGCTCAAGAATAAGCTATGGGGTTACCAAGTAAGTCCTAGTCAATTAGAACTAAAATAAAGAGGTAAAAAATCAAGTGCTTCATTTCAAGCCTTTTCCTTAAACGCAGGTTGGCTTATTTGGGGAGAGGAACCACATCTGCACACAAGGAGAATCACATAGTATTGAATGGGCAACCATCAACAACACCACATATCATCCACTTACTTGGTACAAGGTACATAAAGTACAAACTGGCTTGTTCATAACCTTATGCTAAGAGTCAGCTCTTTACACTAGCAAAGTAATTCCTGAAACAGTAGGTTATGTGACCCAGACAACATTTGAGACACCAGCGGGCAATGATGCAGTAGCATTGAACCTTGCTGGTATGGGGAAGGGCGAAGTATGGATCAATGGAGAGAGCATTGGGCGGTATTGGGTCTCCTTCAAGGCTCCTAGCAGCAACCCGTCTCAATCAATGTAAGTACAGTTAGTTCCTATTCTTAGGCTCGGTCCATTTCAGCACTACATTCTTCTCTTATAATCTTACAAGTAGTATGACATTGGCACATCAATCCTAAGGTATCACGTACCACGGTATTTTCTGAAACCTCAAGGGAACACTCTGGTCCTTTTTGAGGAAATGGGAGGCAACCCAAAGCAAATAACAGTGAACACAGTGTCCGTCAGAAGCCGTGGTAATGCAGGTAATAAAACATTAGCCTCATCATCGTTATACTTACACACACACACACACACCCAGTAATCAATACATCATAATATGCGGCCTTGCTACCAGTGTGTAATTATTCGTTTCACTGCTTCAGGATTGTTTGGGTAAGACTGGGTGTTCTATTCCCTTAACACCTGCAAAATTTGAAGGCTATCCATGCCCTGGATCCCAGAATTCCCTTCTAGTTGCTGCAAGTTGTAAATGATACAACATACAAGTATACAACACAGGAAACGAAATAACAAATTGAATTTGTTGGATGGCAAAGGCAGCAGAAAGGAGACAACAAAACAAGCACCAGGTATTCTTAGGCAAACAGTTAATAGAGCGAGGCATACTTCACAGGTCACATTTAGGCATTTGTTTAGCATGAACTAATATATATGGGCAAAATTTATCAAGAGACAGTTCATTCTTTTTGTGAATCGAAAGTGAGATCAAATTCATTTCGAGCGTAAATCTGATCGCATCGTCCTACCGAAAAGGGAAACCTGATCGCATCGTACTACCCCTACCGAATAATGAAATCCGATATAATCGTTGGAGCGATGCAAATCAACAAAGGGGACGAACAGACTTACAAGTGCCGTCGCAGCTCCCCGGCGACGCCCCGCGACAGGACGCACTTTTCACCAGCCCTGCAGTGACGTTCGCGGGCCCGTCGGATGCCACCCCCAGAGGCAGGGGCGTGCGGCCGGCGGGGGCGCGGGCGCGGGCGCCGAACTAGCTCCCTAGTGATCGCCGTCACCGGGGACGACGAGGCCCACAAGGGCCGTTTCGCTGTCCACGTGGTGGTGGTGGATGGGCTCAGGAGTAGATATGATGGCTAGGCCCGCGTGGTGGACGGTCCCAGCGGCCCACATGTTTGGCGAACTGCGGGTTTTCTTCTGGACCGGGCCAAGCTCGCCAGGCCAGTTTGGGAAATTGCACGAAGTTTACTTCATAATTCAAATATGTAAACATTCCTGCCTGGTACGGCCTACACAAAACATTTTCTATGTTTTGACTCTGTTTAATTTCGTTCAATTGACTTCAAACTCCTTTCCGTTTTTTTCATCGTTCGCTTCTCCGAGAGGGAACATGGTAAGGTTTATTAATGTTAGGAAAAAGTGTAGATTACCTCCTTATACTTTTATAGAGGTGTAGATTGCCCCTGAGCTCTTAAACGGTGTACTTTAACCTTAAACTCTCTAAACCGTGGAGATTACCCCCGCTGGCCTCAAAGACTGGTTCAGTGCCGACTAATCTTGGTTTTTCCTCCTTGTAGTCTCCATGATGCCAATATAATTAAATATACTTTTTGCTTTACCCCCTAGGCCTGGGTGAAAGGGTAAGATTTGGAGGGCTCCTCATTTTAGGGCTTAAGTAGAGGGTCTACTGGAGTTAGTTTTTTTTTTTACTTCACCCTCTAAACTTAGAGCAATGAGTTTGATAGAGTGACTGCTGGAGTTGTTCTAAAAGCCTAAAGTTGATTTCAAAGATAAGGATAGATGGAGGGGTGGTGACAGCATCTCATTAACTACATTGGTGCGATATTTTGAGAATGTGTAGGAGTATTGTGTAGAATTCTACTTCCATAAGGTATGTACAAGAGAAGATAAATTATTATGAGTTTATTACAAAATGGGCCAATCCGGACGCATGCACACGTAGGGTGGTAAAAGGGATCTAAATTTTACCCTAGATAATCTAAGGGTCGGACTCTAATCTTATTTAATTTTAAGCTAAATATACCTAAAGTTAAGTTGGATTATAAAGAGAGTACAAAGATGATGATTCGTTATCACCGTACGGCCCACAGCTTCGGTACCGCAATTAAGTAGGCGCTTATACGGCAATCTAAACAGCCAAGAAAAGAAAAGCCAGCGTGCGCCGGTGTCAACTTCGAAGAAGATCGACGAGCAGCAATGATATGATGGACGAGCTGATCGAGGTTGCCAGGTTGGTGGTGGCGCTGGGCAACCATGACGAAGGGGATCAAGCAATGCGAATGAGAGAGAAGGCGCAGCCGCGCAGGGTTAAGGATTGTCTATGGGACAATGGATCAGCCCATTTGGCAGCTGAAAAATCGGGTGTAAAATCTGCATGGCTGAAACACCGAGTGGCCCATATATAGATGCTAAAAAACCAGCTTCCCGAAAAATGATTTTAATTACCTACGTACTGTCTGTCACTATAAACTGCCTGAAACTTCTACCGGTTGCTCATGAAGTCTTAGAAATTCTTTGATTGAAAATTTTGTTTGGACACACCTTTCCCAGTTGTTTCACCTTCTGCCGACACTCCAATGAATAACAACAAAACCACAGGCCTTAATCTGGCGATTCAGAATCAAACAAGGTGGCACCTCCGACCCGTTCATTTTCAGAGGTTGCATCTTTCATCTTACATCAGGTCAATTCACTGATGCCAACAGAAATGGCAAGATATCAAAGGAATCGAGGACGAGGAGAATCAAATCAGTGAGCCTACTACAGAAAATGACCCATGGCATGCTACTTGCTCTAGTTTCTCCACTAACTAATTCTTACCTATACATAGGAGGTGATGGTGCTTTATATGATTTTGACTGCCAGAGCGTGCTGGACAGTCATCACATTCCTCGCATCTTGACTAGACCACACTGATCTGGAGATCATAATCAAGTGACAATATTTTAACTACCAGTTGCTATAATTCTGTCTATTTTATAGGATAAATAGATGTGCTTATATGAAGGACAAGTTGATAAATGTTAGCACTTTTTAAAACTAAGAACCATATCCTCACCTTTATTTTGCATGGAGAAAGCAAAGAAACCATGCAAGCACAATGATTGGGAAATGCAGAGATCGAATATGCAGGTTCTGATTTTCTGCGAGCTTTACACTGTGCACAAGACGAACTTAACTATTGTTTCTCCCACCACGGGACACTGCCAGATGGGTAGCTGTACAAATAATGTATGTATCGGCTGCTCTCTGTGGGGTCGCATCCTTTTTGTGATCTCAACTAATTTTTTCCACTTGTTGTGTGTCCGCAATGGCAATGGCTCCAGGAGATAAGTGCGCGACGTGTAAGCTCACGGATCTGGATCAAGAATCCTAAACTTTCGTTTCTTCAAGATATTTTCTTTTATTTGTTCATTTCGATTATTCTCACATTCTTGTGAGGCTGAAGTGACTCGCTACCTACAAGCAGTGGTTCTACTCTCTTGGCCCTTGTACAGTAGTCACTATCTCCTTTGCTCTCTATGACTCCGACGTCCCATTTTTCCCAGTGATTTTAAATATGCTTTAACATTCTGTGTAGTAGAGCCGAGTTATCGCAACGGAGGGAGCTGCCAGAGACGGGAGTAGCGTAGTGGTACTGGTAGGGGGCGTCACGGTCTCACCGGGTGAAGAAGATGATGGTTGCAGCGAGCAAATAAACAGGAGTTGACAAAAATTATTTGCAGGGGAGAGGCAAAAATACTTGAGTGTAGTGTAACTAGCCTTTTTGGATAATATATTGTATGTCTAGGTGGAGCTGTAAATAGTGCTATATTACACTACATTATTTTAGAAAATAATCATGTTTTTTTCTCTAAATGAGACAACCCAAGAGGGTTATTTATCAAAGCATATGACGATCTTTTTATGAAAAAAAATATTGTTAGGAGATTCTTGGTTGATAGCTTATTTTTCTTCTCGGGTTATGTCTGAATACATTAGACTAAAACCCTCGGTCATTTGATAAGAAAATCGTGAAAAAAGGAACTATAACCGTACCCCTAGCTAGCCTTTGATCAGAACGCTCCAGAAATACTCTATACGATGTAGTGTTAGTAATGCATTTAAGGAGAAACACCTATACACAATGGTCCTATACTCGGCAGATGCCAACGAGTAATGATCATTTCAGGAGGTTCATTTTTCGCTCCCCTGGTAGGCTGGTACCCCCACTTTGGACAGGCACACATGCCTGTTCGGATCTTGGCAGAAGTTACAGTCACAGCTCTCAAGGTATACTTGACAGCAAGCAGCAGAGCCACGAGAGTAACTGACACACAATTCAAGTTTACTGTATGCCATCCATTCCATGAGAGAGAGCAGATTCAAGTTGAAGCCTGAACCAACAACATACACCGGCGTACAGCAACTGATGGAGAGCCTGCGTGTTTGGATTGGACGATCTGGATCCGAGGAAACCTACGACCGGCGAGTCATCGATCACGAGGGGAAATCGGAGGACTGTTCTGCCCTGACGACGGGCGGGCGTACGAGACTGCTGTGCCTGTGTACGAGCGCAGGCAGGTCGGCGACTGAAATCATGGTGGTCGCGAGACCATGGCGGCCCTGTGGCAGACCTGCACGCATGACGATCGATCGAGCTGGCGGCCGTGGCGCCATCGTTGGTTGCTAGGAGCTCCATACAGTTGCAGCCTTGCAGGCCCTCCTGCGTCCTTGGTCGCACCCTGACCAAGTACTGCAGCGCAAACGGACAGCCTCGGAGCTGTACGCTTCCGCCCGTACGTACGGCTCCCGCACGGCACGCAAGCGTGTATTGTATCCCATGGACGGGCAGGGGTTAACACTTGAGTGCCCACGAGAGGTGTGTTCGTCTGCATCCGGCGCTCCAAGTCATCTTCCCTTTCGATCTGCAGCCTAGCTAGTTTAGTAGATCTGTATGGCGATGACGACGTGAATACAGGAGTCAGGAACCCAGGTCGAAGCAGCACGCAGTGACTGCTCCATTTCCGGCACGCATGGCAGCTGGTTCGACACAAGGTGCGGGGTCCCTCTCCGACCGATCCCTGCCTGCCGCTGCCCTGCTCGCCACAGTAATGTCGCCCAACCAATCACTCGCCAAGAACATTTGCAGGCCCTGCTCCCTCGCACCATCTCACCCATCACCCGGCGCATGGCCAATGGCAATGGCGCGCACCCTCCGCGCGTTCCGACAAGGGACGACGCAGATCATCCGTGTCGCTCCTCGTCCCCCGTGGGCCTACACGCACGTCGTGCAGGGAGCCACTTGTAGTTGTACCCTCGCACCAACCGCGCGCGCGCTGAGCCGGGGCGCGGCCCCGTCGCGATCGATCTCTCTCCTCCTCTTCCCCTCGTCCTGCCGTCCAAGCACCCATCACCCATCCACACAAAGCCGCCACGATCTCTCTTCCGCTTCCCCCGGCCCGTTTATAGCAGCGACCTGACAGGTTGCTGCACCTCCTGAATCCTCTCGCACTCGCTCGCTCTCAGCTGTCCGTTCCTTCCTCCGCGCGCCTCTCGCGAGCACCGAGACCCGGACTAGCTCGACGGGTCCATAATGGGGAACAAGCCGCCGCCGGAGCTCTACTACGAGATCCTGCACGTCGCCAGGGACGCCTCCCCGCAGGGGGTCCGGGCGGCCTACAGGAGCCTGGCCCGGCAGTGGCACCCCGACAAGCACCCGCCGGCGTCCAGGCCCGAGGCCGAGGCGCGGTTCAAGGCCATCACCGAGGCCTACGAGGTGTGTGACCGCCGCCGCCGATACCCATCGGCCATGACCCCCCGTTAATGGCCGGTCGGTCCTTACAGGATTCGATGTGTGTTAATTCATGCACGGTGCTAGCTGATCCGAGCATTCTCGCAGGCGCTGCTAGACCAGCAGAAGAACAGCAGGGCGGTGCTCGCCGCCGCGCGCGACGGCGGGACCGGGACTAGGCCGCCCGCCGCGAAGGACCGCGGCGGCGGCGAGAACGTCGTCGCCACGTCGGTGGCGAGAGCGCCGCGGAGCGAGAGGCCCGGCCCCGGCGTCGTCGCGCCCCGCACACCGGCGCGGGAGGCGGAGCCGGCCAGGAAGAAGGTGTACAGCGCCTGCAGCAGTGTCGGCGGCGGCGGGCGGCGCGCGTTCGCCGAGTTCTCCAGCTACGTCGTGCGCAAGGCGCCGCCGCTGGAGCGCAGGGTGGAGTGCACCCTCGAGGAGCTCTGCGGCGGGTGCAGGAAGGAGGTCAGGTACACCCGCGACGTCGTCACCAAGAACGGGTAAGCTGTCGCTCGCCTACGACGCAATCTTTTTAGTTTGTTTCTGACAGCATTCGTCGCCATTTAACTGCACGTATATCCGAAGATACGGGTTCAGGGCATTCTGGCGGTGTTCTACACAGAAATTGAATTAGCACATCGTTTTCATGAAGATACTACTATTTGATAAAAGAAATCATCTGAAACTATTTCCCTCCACAACTCTGCAAACATGCAGAGCTCTGCATTCAGAAATCAGAACACAACCTTTTTGAGTTCAGTCTGTCTGTATTCTAGTGCTAACAAAATATTGAGTTACAAATCATTTTGTCAGTATTACTGTTACCTGACTATTTCTGTCGTCTAAGTTTGTATAAGAATAATGATAGATCCATGTTTGGGAGCTTCAGTCTATGCAAGCAGAACTGTTATTTCGACACCAAATCCACTTTATGCTGAATTATGTGGTGTCCTTTATGGAACAAAATCTCAGTCAGCTCTCCACATTAAGGGAAACACTGAAGCAGTACGTACACATTCAGTACAACCTTCAGGTTATGTATGGGGTTATTAGTTTCCCCAGCCAGTCACATGCCACATTTATCATCAGAACATTCAGCTTGCTCTGCATCAGACATGAAATCCTTGGCCATGCGTCCTTTGCCGTCGTCCGGCTCCTGCCTTGTGCCTGCTTCAACCATATAAGTTGCAAGGCTATGTCGAGTCTAACACATGGACATAGCAATACAATATCTCACAAAGATGAACAATATCATCAGAAGATTCTGAAGCTACTGCCTTTACCTTGAGTAGTATAGTATTTCCGAAAGCTCATGTTTGTTAGAATGACTTCCTTTTGGAGGCTACCGCCTATCAGAAGTGGTCCTTTGGGCATTAGGTGGTGTGTAATGCATGCTGCCTGCCTGCATGTGAGGATGCTGGCCGATCGATCGAGCAGGGATAGGCCCAAGCTAGACAGTGACGCTGCACTTCCCTTACTACTAGCTGTTTGTGCCACTGATTTGACTGACGGCTTAGGCCTGTTTGGATGTTGTGGTTTTAGAAAACTATAGTATCAAAAAATGTAGTTTTATAAGTTCAAGATGTGCAAAATCAAGGTTTAGAAAAAAGGTCTGGAGTGGAGTTTTTTAAACTCCAGAAAGACTACGATTTTGATAATATTACGGTTTTTAAAACCATAAAGTTTGTTGCGTCCAAACACTCATAAGCTTTTATAAACCAAAGTATTTTGTAAAACTGTAGTATTTATCCAATACTCAAAAAATACTTTGTATAGACCTTACCGTGCTCAGGTTTCACGCGACTGACCCACCAACCTCGTACACCTCTGACTGCAGGCTGATCACCAAGAAGGAGGTGACGCAGACCATCCGGGTGAGGCCCGGGATGAGGAAAGGCTCGACGGTGACGCTGGAGGGCGCCGGCGACGAGCGGCCGGGCTGCCTGGCGGGCGACGCCGTGTTCGTCGTGTCGGAGAGGAAGCACAAGCGATTCAAGCGGCTCGGCGACGACCTGGTGCTCAGGACGCGGGTTCCGCTGGTGAGCGCGCTCACCGGGTGGCAGCTCTCGTTCCGGCTGCTCTGCGGCGACAAGTTCCGGTGCGCGTTCCGGGACGAGGTCATCTGCCCCGGGTACGTCAAGGTCATCAAGGGCGGGGGGATGCCCGTCGCCGGCGGGGAGAAGGGCGCGCGCGGGGACCTGATGGTGAAGTTTGAGGTCGTGTTCCCCGAGAACCTCACCGACGAGCAGCGGAAGGGGCTTGCCGAGATCCTGAGAGGCTGCGCCTGAAGTTTGCCGGGCCATCTGAGGTTCGTGTGTTCTGTGGCGACTTCTTGTCGTTGTAAAATTTTGTTACAACTGTGTTAGTACTACTATACTCAGAAAGGACTCTAGAGCACGTAAAGATCGATGTCCTTGTACATATGGTAGAGGTTTTGTAGTACATGGTTTCAATTTGCAAGGCCTGACATAGTAAGGGAAGGAACCCACGAATGGATGCTAGCGGTGATACAAAAGTAACAGATAAAAATACAATCTACAATCTGAAAGCAAAGATCTGAAGTGTAACACAGGGAATCAGCAATTGACAATCTGCGCTGGCAATTCACTTCAGGTTTAGGATCTGTTAAGCTGCACTTCAAAAATATATGCTTAACCAGGCATTCTTGCCGTTCAACCTGGGACGAAAAGTTTAGGTTCATGTACTAATCTTGAGGAAACACATACTTCGAAAAGGAAGGCTATTAAACACAAAATATAGCGTAAATCAACTTCAGAAAAAATGAAGTGGCTATGCATGTATGTTGGAGGAAAAGAACAGAAGATCTGATACAGTTGATTGCATTCAGTAATATGAGGAACTCCATTGAGACCCTTTAAGCATGCATGTGCAAAAACAGCACCGTCATACCAGCAATGATATTAAAATATATTAGTAAAGCAGATAAAGGGAAAAAATATTTAGCCATAGTTTATTTTTCCTCAATATTTGACGTACACCTGGAAGGTTGCAGAGCCCTTTCCTCAAAAACTTCAGTCCCACCATCCTGTGTCCTATTGGTGAGATCCTTGTCGCCTTCATCAAACAATGCATTCGTTGCAGGGTTGGCCTCTTGCAAACAAAAACTTCCTCCAATCAGGTATCCCGAGTTTCAATTGAAAAAAGAAACACATTGTTTAGCCATGGCATCCATATCATGGTTCACAACAGAAAGAAGAATGATAGTGATCAATGGTATCGAAGTATGAGATCCATGGCAGACAAATGTATCAAGCAAGAAAGTTTTTTCCTGATGAAGAAAAAAGCACGTGAGCTGATAAATAGCACTGTTAAACTATATTTTTCTTAAGAGAACTCTTGCAGAGAGCAAGGTGGTGACAAGTTTCATGGCAGCTCTTAAATTGTCATAGAGTAATAAACTGATTCTATAAGTCTCCTTTTGATGATTTAAGTGGTTGCTGATTTATGAACAGAGTGAAATTTCTATGAGAATGTTGCATGCAAAGCATTAAGTTTATACCTGGGTTGATGCTAAATAATTTAACTTCACAGTGTTCATGGAATATATATGTGCTTTTGAGCTGATTAACCAAAAATGAGCAACTTCATTCAGACAAGTTTACTCGAGAACTGTCAGACAAGTTTACTGAAGAACTGTCAGACTGGCCAAATAGCATTTTATATTAGCTGGTTAACAGTATATAAAATACCTGGGTTGATGCTAAATAATTTAACTTCACAGTGTACATGGAATATATATGTGTTTTTGAGTTGATTAACCAAAAATGAGCAGCTTCAGTCAGACAAGTTTACTCGAGAACAGCCAGACTGGCCAAATAATGTTGTATATTAGCTGGTTAACACTACAACAACAACAACTTAGCCTTTTGTCCCGAGCAAGTTGGGGTAGGCTAATTAGCTGGTTAACAGTATATAAAAAATTAAACATTGGATTAGCACATCAACCGTCAACAAGCATGTACAATATAGTGGCCATCTAAGAAACGCTAATGTATGAACTGATCATATTGTGAAAGAAATCATTGCTAGTAGCCTAAGAGAAAGAGAGGGTGAATTATGCAACTTAAAACCTTAACCTATGGCTCAAACTATTTTGCACAAAATATAAACTAGAAGATGCTATCTAAATGTGCAACTAGAGTTATTCTACTGTGAAACCCTCATCCCAAAACAAGTTTTGCAACCTATAGCCAATCCTAGCTTGGGACTACCTCATCCCAAAACAAGTTTTGCAACCTATAGCCAATCCTAACTTGGAACTGCTCTGAGGAAGTAAAAACACACAAGTTGTAAGTATAAAATACGGAAACATAAAGAAGGGGATGAGAGGAAGCAAACTCTTAACGCGAGAATTTATCACGTGGTATCGGTAGGCACTATACCACCTCTAATTCACATTGTTGAAGCACTCATTAAGAGTATTGCTTCCCGGTCACCAAGTCTCTTCCGGGACTTCCCTTGACTTGCCACAAAGGCTCGACCACTAAGATTCACGCCAAGTCCCCTGGTCACCTCAATACCGTCTTCACTATGAGCTTGGTCACCTCGATGCCGTCTTCACTATGGAGCTTCCCACAAAGGAGGGGTCTTCTCGTCCCTCGCACAAAGCCATTGTTGCCGCTCCAAACCAAGCCGGAGGATCGATAACTTGCTGGCGAGCCACCAAAACTCCAAGGGGCCGGCACACCGAGGTACAAGCTTCAGGTTCACTCAAGAACCAGCACAAGATCACAATACCTTGCTCACACTCTCTCTAGAGCTAGCCTATTACTACACCTCACAAAGCTTGTGCTAAATCTAAGGATTTGATCAATGAGCTTTTTGGTTGGCTTGGAGAACTTCAGCAGAGTTTCTATAGCTTCTCACGAACTCCAACAGCCTCAAAAGACTAGGGGTGAGGCCTTATATAGGCTAGAGATCCACTGCTAGCCGTTGCTATCTTTTCTGCCAAAAAGTCTAAAACGTCGGTTAAACCGGTCATAGGTGTCAGTTTAACCTGTTATTTTATGCTTGCCTACTAGCCGTTGAACTCCAACGTTCCCCTTCTGCTGACGTTATTACACCGAGCATTGCACCGATGCACCGTCGGTTCAACCATTGCTGAAGACTTTGCCTTGCCAGGCTTCTCCAAAACCTTCTGGAGATCTAAACGACCTATGCACCGATGCCTCCACTGATGCCGTCAGTTCCACCGGTGGTACTGAGTTTTTCTGCATTTGATCATCGTTGCAAGATCCTACCGACCCATTCAAAATCCATGCCGTCGGTTCAACCGATGCATGCAATCTTGCTGAGACTTGTCCAACTTGTCTCTGTGTTCCTGGAATGGTTTGACATCTTGATACCGATCTGGACTGTCTTGTAGGTGGATTGGACTCCATCCATGGGACCTAGAAATCCTACAAATGTGATCTCAAGTTTAGTCCCATTGACTATGTTGTCACACAATCACCAAAATCACAATTATAGCCTAATGGACCCATATTTCTTATATATTGTAATAGAACAGTAACTCCTAGATAAATAGTGTGAAAAATCATGACCCAAGACATGAAGACATTGACCAATCTCCATAACTGTCCCCTCCATCCCACAGCAGAAGGGATCGCTGCTGTGTGTACTTGCTGCAGAACAATCCTAAAATTCAGTAGTTTAGGGAACTGAATCAGAATCTTTGTACCCTTGTTGCCCCATAATTCCATAAAGTAGGCTTCCATGGAGTTTTGGTCTATGCTACGTGCTGAAGGCCTGGCAACCTAGGCTGTGTCTCTGCATCTGTTCGGGAGATTCTTTAGTTTTTGAAGAAGTAATAAAATTGTACTTGTTTATAGTAACTCAAAAGGTTTTTTGGTCAGATATAAAATAGGGCTTGATGTTGTGAGCAATGGTCTGGAACAATAATACACACTGGATCTGTGGAGACAGGTGAGGTGCTAGGGAAGGTGACACACTTTGCATGCTAACTGCAATTCAATCACACAGATGTAGTGGCTCAATGTTTCTGTTAGAATAGTACAAACATGCAGATAATATCAATTAGTTTTGACTTAGTGAGCAGCATTCCATACAAAGTGTTTTATAGCTGTCCAGTACAGGAGATGGCCAGGTCTGAAAAACGTATCCATGAGTTGCGGAGATCTCAACAGTAAAACCATGCTTTGCAGCTATCAGTAGTGCTCGCACAGAGCTGACAGAGCAGCACTGCAATTAGCTGCAGACCTATACGCTACGGCACAACAACCTGGATTCATTGCTAAATTGACCAGGCATGAAAGCCCATGTGCGAAGCTTTCAGGTTTTGAGCATTGACTAACTTCACTCAAACGAGCACAAGTGTTCAACAGAAATCACTGTGCTATCGCAGCAGGCGATGTCCTGGTGATTTGACCGGCTGGCAATGCAGAGGCCACATCCACACCATTGTCACCGCTGGAGCGGAGAATTAGCATCGTTCCTACTTCCTGCGGCCGGCGAGGCGCAGTGTTAGCAGTGCGTTGCTGTTGTCTGACTCTGACTGTAGAGCCTCAACAACAAACTTGTCGCGGTGCGGAGGTGGCCATTTCGATCGAACCAGCTTGTGTGAAGGAAGCCATCCAGGAGTTGCCCGTCAGCACGTTCCACCAGCAATGCAAGTCGGCGGGCGGAGGATCATCGCATAACCAAAACTGGACATCGTCGCTGTGCTGACGCAGTGGCACTGCGCAACTACTAGTCACCTGAAGATGAGAAGCTTCATCAGCCGCCCGGGTCCAAAGCGGCCGCCCTGCCACTTTAGCGGTGGCCGGTGGGTTACTAGATGATGCGACCAGAAGGCAGGCTTTGGTCGTTAAACTAGAATTTGTATCGTGTAAAACAAATAGGAAATGATATCAAGTGGCTTACTCTTTGAGACTCAGAGTGAACATATCAGCAAACTTGACTGCAATCTTGCTGGCTGCTGCCATGGGAAACAGGGGACACAATCTCTCATCCACTACACAAAGCAGACAGTTTATAGCATGAAAAAACAAAATCTGTTACAAAGAACTATCAAGATAAAGCCTTGACAAGGTGTCTGACAGTTCCATAGCAAAGGGGGGCATAGATAAACCTACAGCCTAGTTTATTCAACAGAGTTGTCGACACACGGAACAACACTATCTGAGAAAAAGCAACACCACACGCAGTCACGCAGACAACAAGTTCAGAATCTGCAGAGAGATTTCGGAAACCTCATCAGGTGGGGTGTAAAAACTTCGCGTCACCTAGGACCACACACCCGGGCCCGCTGCAGGGTTTTTGTTGACCTGGCTGATCCGTTTCATCATCGACAAATTGCTGAAACACATCGTGGACCACCAAAATAAGGAAGCAACCTGCTGGTAGTACTCTTAGTAGTATGTCCATGCAGGGGTGTTTGCTCTTCCGTAATCTCATCACCACCCGGAAACATACTACGACCGCTAAAACTGACACCGGAAAAAGTAACAAGTACATGGGTACAACTACTGCCACCCAATTCACGAAAAGGACAAACAGTTCGTCCCCGTCCAGTTCAAGGACATACTCATCCCAGCTGTTCCAAGGGTATTTCGATGCCATTGCTACGAATACTATACTCGCAAATGCTATAATCATATTAGTAACGGCTAGACAAACAAGTACAGCAGATAAGCAAAGGAAAAAGCGGCGAACTCTTATGGGCGTAGTTGTTTGACTGGCAACCACAAGCAGGCATGTGGCAAATATGGAGCAATAGAATGACATGCTATTCGCAGCAACTTTACCAAAATGCGCATTAAGCATTGCCATTGACATGCCAGCTTTATCGCCTTCTGTGTCGTAGCCCCTGGGTGGAGCGAAATCAGCAGCGAATGAACCGGCTGCAACAAATGCAGCGATAGATAAAATGCTCTGGGACACATTGGTGTATTGAACGCTGGCTTCCTTCTCGTCTTCCAAGCACTGCTTATCTGTCATATTTCTAGGCTGGTAGAATGGACTGGGATAAGCATCACAGCATAGTAAGCACGCGGAGATGAAAATTTTCTTGACCTGCATAAAAAGAAAAAAAGAATATTAAGATAGGAAAAATAAAATAGTTGAAACAGCGGAATGCTTGATGTAGGAACATACTGATAAAAATGAATAGCTTTCCGCAAAAGCAACATGTCGAGGTGTTAACCCTTCATGGTTAATATTGCTAAGATTCACCCTAAGATCCATCATAAGAAGAGTGAAGATTATTACATGCCCATGCTTTACAGCCAGATGTAGTGGTGTGTCTCCTTCACTATTCCCGGCGTTCATCATGCTCACGAACTTCGGGTTTCTCTGGATGCGCCACACCACCGAAACTCTCCCATGTTCAACAGCGCAGTGCAAAATATTTCTATGTTTATTATCAACGAACTCAACACATCCTGGGCATATTTTCATTAACTCGCAGACAACTTTGATGTTGCCGGCAATAGCAGCAACGTGCACAGGAAATAGACCATTATCATCTGAAATGTATGCAGATGAGCTGTCGTTGGCCAGTAAAAGTTTCACCACTTTAGCTTTCCCAGCTGATGCTGCATAGTGAAGGGCAGTTCTTCCAGAACCGTCGGCCTTTTCCGCAAGTGTTGGCTCCCAGTGTAGCAGGGACTCGCACATTTCTTGAGCTGAAAAAGAAGGATTACCACTTCAATATAAAAACACTCATATTGTGCAAAAAGAAAAGGAGTGCAGAGGAGTTGAGGGAGTAATATATGAAATACATGTAATGCACAAACAGCAATATGACTTTTAGGGGACCTTTAAGAATTCATGCATGTTACCGTTGTTAGCGTAGAGCGCAGCATGCAGAGCTGTTTGTCCATCTGGTCCTGCATAGCTTGCCGGCGATTTTACACCGTCAGAAGATTCTCTAATCAAGATGCCAACCATGTCATCCTGGTTGGATACAACCGCCAAGTACAGCGGGGACACACCTTGTCCATCAACAACTGCGAGAAGCCTGCTATCCCTCGACACCAGTTTCTGCAAGACGGACACATGGCCGTTCCTGATGGCCTCATGCATTGCGGTCGCCCCACCCGAGTTCCATGCCTTCAGTATAGGACTTACAGGTACTTCTTCAAGAACGTGTTGTGGGTATCTAGCTACGTGCTTGATGAAGTAATTGACCACATCGACATGCCCAGCCCTCGCTGCGCAGATCAGAGGCGTGTCAAGCAGATTGTTCCTTGCCATGATAAGCGAGGTGTCCTGAGTACAGATCAACACGACGAGCGTCAGGTACCCGCGGCTGGCTGCAATATGGAGCGCAGAGCTGCCCTCGGCTGTGACGCCTCTTAGGCAGCTTTCGTCACCCCCCTCAGCTGTTGCTGAGGACCATACGCCCAGGACTTGCGCTAAGAGATCTGCGTCGTCAGTGGAGACAGCTTTGAGCAATTCATGGTTCATTGTGTGTGGGCTGCGCTTCGCCGCCATGTATTCTGGCTGAATGAGTCTCAATGTAAGTAGATGACATCTGAAATAGCATAGCAAGTTTCCGGTGCTCTATATATACGAGGACTGTGGATGCCAATGACTAGTGGAAACTTCCAAGAATTAGAGGCCTCATATTTTGTTAGTGTAAACATGTGGATGTGGCAAGAAAAAACTAACTAGTAGATGTCCACTTGGAAAATAGACGTGGGTGTGGTTGGCAAGGTAGTCATCCACATCCACATTGAGTAGTTGGAGGCCTCCAATATGATTAATCACCCTATTGTTGTGCAGCCTGGAGCTACAGCCTCCAAGTAATCGATGTGGATGGCCAGAAGTCATACAATCGGCAGTATATTAAGTATGCTATAGCCTATAAGGCATTGGGTGCTTAAAATACGTGTACATGTCCAGTTTCCATGGGTTCACAATACACCAAACAAAGAGCACGGACGAAGTAAATCGGCTGCGCATGGGTTCACACTACACCAACCAAAGAGCATCCGGCATAGCAAAGTCAGCGCCATACTTGCGTCAATAATAGAAGATGCCAAACGTCTCACCGGCTCACCGCTGATACGACTTTGCTTCGGACTAGTACTGGATCTAAAATTTTAGCTAGGGTTGCACGATAAGCGGCGGTAAGCCGATAAGATTCATCACAAGGGACGTACAACTAAGTTTGGAATTAGGCATAGTTGCAATACAAAGAGTTCAAATCAATCCATCTCATCCATAAAGAATATTACGAATTCACAGCACATCAAAAAGATACTACAGTATCATATGAAGCGAATTTCAGTGTGAACTTTTGAAAACTCCAATCAACATTCAATTTTCGCTAAAGCCGGCTCCTGAATCCCCAATCCCCAAATCAAAAGACAAAATAGAGGAAACGAGGAATATGTGCAGAGGATTACCTAGCATCCTAGCCGGCGGCCCAGTCTGCCGCACGGGCGCACCCACAGGTGGGGTCGCTCGTCGCAGACGCCGGCCGCCGGCTGCGAGGCCGCACAGACCCCCGCTTCTCCTCCCTTCGCCATTCTCTGCCTCTCTCGGTCTCTAGTGTGCGGCATGTGCCGTAGCCGGCGCTCCCGTCTCTAGAGGATGACGAGAGACGGGACTAGCTTGGGCCGGAGCCTGGATTGGATAGCTGCATGGGCTTCGCTGGGCTGGTCTATCGTGAGAGGTTGGAGCTCCCAGGCTGCACCGAGAAATCGGTCTGGTTTTCATGCTATGGTTTTATGGCATTTGCATATATAAATAACTAGAAAGATAGCCTACGTAAATTGCGCGGATAGCTAGCATTTTTTATACTGATATTTATATTTTATTACTTGAAGAAATATGCGTATAGTTTTGTTTAGTCCTTCTATGGACATTATTTTGTCCTAATGATCTAGATCGAAGATACCACCTATGTTTTCTTCACGTTCATATTTTGTGCCTTATTTTTTTGTAACATGGACCAGGAGAAAAAGCGAACATTATGTAGAAATAATTTTTTTAATTTTTTAACCTAATACAAAGACTTTAATTTTTTTTTCACCATCATATTTTTTAAAGGAAGATCTAGATGAGTATTGATTAGAGATAATATTCTTAATTTAATTTTGAGTTTGAGATGATACCTTAATGTGCATAAATCTTTAGACTTTAGCTTTTATCATATCCAAATCTCTCCTTTTTCTTACGGTTGTTGTGCCTTTTTCCACCATGAATCATGCGTCGGGATTAACAAATTCACCCTTATCCCTTTTCTAATTGATATGAGACTGCTCCACTCTAGATATTTTAACTTCATGTTGTGCAGTCACTTCCAAACACCTGAACTCCACAAAAGTTTAGAGTAGCCCACTCCATGAATATGGAGGCCTCCCCTAGGTCATGCATTTTTGTGGATTTGAAGGGAAGGTAAAGTGGTTCTTCAGAAATTGGTGGTGATGCACCATCAAGGAGTTTCTGGAGTGGACCTGAAAAACTGAAAAATTGGAGTGAAGTAGTCTCAAACAGGTCATGTGCTCACGTCACCTCTCATCATTGCCGGTGGTCATCGCCATGCCTTGGTGGCGGCATTGATGCTAGGTCATGTTAGGGTGATACACGATCTCCTAACTCGATAGAAATTGTGTTGCGACATGTGCTCTGCAAGTCGAGCGCTAACTCTCTTGTCACTTTCTAGATCAAAGTTGCTTCTTAGCTTTACTGCCCTTCCTGATCGTGAAGGGTTCTCCAAATTTGTTGTCAAACTGCACTTCTTCATGGCTAACACATTGTTTTCACCATGGTTGTCATCACCCTCTTGAAATCTGACTCTCTTTCATCACCATCTAGATTGCAATCGCGTCACAGCTCTGCCATAGCCATGCCATGCTCACACTTTTTTTCTCCTTTCTTAATTTTGATTGTAGTTATTCCTCTCCAATAATTTTTTCAAAGCCCCTCTCAAAATTGTGCATAATCCCATTGTCTTTAAGTTTGAAACCACATTGCAGCTCCATAATACCTACACCAAACCATTGTTGTTTTCGAGAAAATAATATTTTATCATTTTATGTAGACTGTCTTCCGAAGATGTTTTGGCTGTGATTTTGATCCCTGTTGTAGCATGAGGATTTAAGAGAAAATATCCATTCAGCAAACAAAGCGTTAGAGGTAGTCGCTATGTATATATTTCATAATAACAAATGGAGAAACGATAATAACTTTTTCTTTTGTATTCTTTGTTTTGTGTATAACTTTACTTTCATTCATGATCAAAACTTTTGAGCTAAGAATGATGCAACAACTTTTATTGTATACAGTCGCAGAGACCGGTGATTGTTCCTTTTTCTAAAAAAGTACCACAATTGTTGTCTTCTTTTTCCTAGTGTAGTTCTGACATGCAGTGGTGTAATCTTAAAAATTGGATCATTGTATCTAGAGAAAAACGAAACTTGTTTTGTTCTTATTATCCGTTGAAGTGCTGCACAGGTAAACTTTCCGCCTGTTGGTCATAGGCAGCCTCCTCGGGTCTTGGATGCTTGGGGGTAATGCTACATGGATCTCTGTTGTGGGTTGCGTGCTCCTCGATTAAGGAAGCTAAAAATGTAAAAAAAAAAGCTAAAACATATTTTAGTTTCATGTCCTTTTGCGAGTAAATACGTATTTTAGTTTCATGTTCTTTTGCGAGTAAAGAGAAAAAATTATTAATTGCTCAAACACTTCGGAGAGCGATCATACTATCCAAGCAATAAAGAGTAATGTATTACTTTTAACACCTCAGAAAGCGATCGTAACATACTACACTGGTTTAGCAGCTTCACGGTCTGAGCTCACTCATTTGCCATATTGTTCTGCTCTCTCTCACGTAGCTTCTTAGATGATGGATAACAGAACAAGCATGGCGGGCGGCCGCTTGCTTCTAAAATTATTTAGGGATCAACGCCATACAATCGGATTCAAGAATATGTGTGTAGGTTGAAAGTAGAACTTTACCTGTGTGATTCGTAATCGCAACGCCAATATCAGCTTTGCGATTCTGCATAGAGATGGCTTCATCAATATGGATACTGATTTTGATTCGTCCAGTATTCCAATGTCATAAGGCTCCCACAACAGCAATCTCCTCTTATGTCTAGGCCATCAAGTGCAGTGATGTTCCTTCTTCTTTCCTATCATGTTCAGGTCTAAATTTTGTTGGACGGAACGCAATTAAAGAATTTCAATGGACTGCCAATAGTTAGCCTAACGCTAATATTTTTCAATTGGCTAATTGGATATTGTAGCACGGAGTATATTTATGTATACTAACAACATACGGATAACATAAGCCTTTTGCATCCATTTTTCCTTTTAGATTTCTAATTTAGCTATATTTATAGTTCATATTTAGCGTGGACTCTTAAGGTTGACGTAGACCGTTAGATCTTCGTAAAATCCGATGATGTAAATTCCTCTCTTTTTTAAGATTAATGTGGATTCCCTCTAGACGAACGTGGTGGCTTCTTTTAACACTCCCTTTATTAATACTATTTTAACACTCCCTTTATTAATACTAGTAAAATACATGTGCGGCACGCACGTGTTTTCAAAATATACTATGTTTGAACACGTATTTTAATTATATCCATAGAACACAAATAACAACCCAATGTCGGCATCTCGTATGTGTTTGCTATTGCATCACAACTTCTGGAACATCTTGTAAAACATAGTAAAAAATACTTTTAAATTTATAGAGCCAATCATTTACTAATTAAATTGAAAACCAATAAATCAATTACAAATTTAAATTTTTTTCCTATTTTCATTTACTTCCTAAATATCAAGCCAACATGCAGGAGAGCTGGGTATTTTATATTAAGAAGAGGAAAAAGGGGGTAAAGAACCCCTTACAAAGGAAAGAAGAAAAACCACACACCCATATACAAGCACAACACCACTCACACGCACACAAGGGGACTGAGGCAACACGACCTTGTCCAAGCACAAAAACAGAAACTTAGCCCTCTTCGTAGTCATAGCCTTAGTCCATGGTTTTCTGAATTTACATACATTAAACAAGGATGAGTAGAAAAAATGGCTTAATTTTATGCTAAACTGAATCAAACAATGGATACACAGATACACAGAAATTACACAGATTAGCAGAGCAGAAAAAATGAGCATTTACCTCTTATAATCATCAATTCTTCAGCGTGCAACTGCCACTGATCTTTAATTTGGCAATATGGTCGCCCTGTGGGAGAAGTTAGAGGGTTTATTGTCATTATCATTTATCAACATTGTAGGAGTAAAACATTTAACTTTACCACTTGTCATTGTCTATATCTATACTATGAAGATTGAAAATAATTGAAAATATTTCTCACCCGCATCGGGCCCACCATACCCCTTATATTGGACCCACCAATCAGGATCGAGGGAAGTGGGAGAAAGGATAGACCCATAAAAATCGCATCTTCAAGAACGTTTCTATCAAAAACTTATTTTTTTCTCGCCGCATCTTCCTCTTACCCGCCGGACCGAAAACACCTGTCGGGCTGTCATGCGTGCCTACCTTCTCTACTTGAACGGCGACCCTCTTGCACTCCGTGGGCGGCTCACCTCGTTGCCTGTCGCCCGGTTGTAGAGTCAAGTTTTATTTTGGTGGGGAAGAAGAAAGGGAGGAAGGTGACTGAGCTAAAAATCAATGGCAGAGCATCTTATTAGATAATACGTAGGACCATCTTTTATTAGATGCAGTGCCAGAGCATGTGCTTGGTAGTTCTGCATATCAATTTATTTACAACCTGTAAATTGAACCAATACTATTTATTACCTGTATTGCTCTGTTTTGCCCCCTTCTAATAAGCATTTTGCTTGAATACGTTGTTTTAAAATTCTTATTTATAAGTTTTCTAAAAATACGTGCGGCACTCTCTTCTAGTTAAAGATAATGATGCAAGATTTAGTCCTTGCTTCGTATCCCCCATTACCGATTTCATAGTGTAGGCAATCCATCGAACACCTCAGCAGCATGGCATAGCAGCAGGACTGCAATGCATCGGCACCATTGTGTAGTTTGTACTCCCACGCTTGCAAGTGACCCACCATAGCCTGTGAGAGACACGAATCGGAAACAGTTACATGATCAAGAACAACAAATGGGAAAGTCACAATCTGGAAGGATGCCGGCGCGTACCGGAAGTTCCACTACGTGTGGACATAGGGGCTGATGCGGAGGTGGACGTAGAGGCTGAGCACGGCGTCGGCGCCCCGGCCTTGCCGCCCACCTCCCCCAGCGTCGCACGGACGCGCGAGCAGGGTCAAGAGAAGGTGAGGCCCGAGTCCCTGAGGTCCAGCTCCATCGCGGCACCGCGCCTGCGCCGCCATCCTCTCCTGCGTAGTAAGCCACGGTGAGGATGGTGGCTGCGGCAGCAGTGACGACGAGGCAAGAATCTGATCCAGGGCGGGCGGGGGTCACCTGCGGTGAGGAGGCAGAGGGAAGAGGTGGTGTAGAGATCGACTGCAGCGGCGACGGCGGCGGAGCCGTACGACGGCGTGCTCGCCAGCGAGGATGATCTTGCCGGGCTTGCAGGCGCGTACCTCCATCAATCGCCGCCGCCGCGTCTCCTCAGACCGGGGATAGGACAATTTCGATGGAGCGGGGAGGGCAGGACGGCGCGGACGGATAAGTGGAGCGAGACAGAGAAGGAAGAAAACAGAGGATGTGCGCGATTGGGACTTGACAAGCGGGTACGGGCAGGCGGGCGGGCAAGCAAGCGGTAACAAAACCTTTTTGTTTTTGGATAGGTCTGCACCTTCTCTTGCCTCACGCAGTCCTGACAATGCGTCCAATGTTCGTGTGAGAAATATTTTCAATTATTTTTTATTTTTATAGTATAGATAATAGATTTTTAATTATTTTCGATCTTTATTGATTGTATAGATAGATAATCACAAAAGGCACACTGAAATGCAAAGAGATATATACCATATTTGGATATATAAATAATCTATAGCACCAACCAACGTTGTGCCTGCGCTGGCGACAATAAACAACTTGAACAAGAAACAAATGGAAGAACTTGTATTTAGCACACACAAAAAAGCAAATGGATGGAAGCAGCTCTTGCTTAGGAATTATAGCAACGACAAGCTAAGACGTCTTAAAGGTGCAAAGAGCGTAGCACTAGAATTTTTTATTTTTAATACAAATTTATACGGTAAGTACGGAATAATGCTCTGAATTTGTGGAATTTCAAAACTAGACCCTAATCGTCCGTCCAGCCGACGAAATCTAGTTTTCGTCCACCCAGCGAACGAAAACAGCATATTTCGTCTACCGGTTGGATGAAATCTGGTGTTCGTCGACCCTACGAAGCCACCGTATTTCATCCGGTGGGCAGACAAAATTATTTATTCTTTTTTCCAATCGGCGGACGAAAATAAATTTCGTTTAGTGGGCAGACAAAATCTCCTCTACATACCTGTATCTAAAGCAGCAGGAAGGTTTCTGCCCACCCTTTTCGTACGTCCTGACAGGTGCGCCGACATCCTGCACGCGCCCGCTGTCCGCACGCCCTCTACGTCGGCCGAAAGACCGATGGACGGGTTGCGCCGCCTCCCTGCCGCCCCTCTCCCTCCCCGTCTCGGCGGCGGCCATAGCGACCAACGGAGCCGCCCGCCCATCCCTTACTCCCTCCCCGTCAACGCCTCTCTATCCCATCCGTTCACCTAAATCTTGTTCTTCATTTTTCCAAATCCTCATGTATCTCTCGCAAAGCAGACCAGATTGAACAGCACGCAAGCAAAACGCGACGGCGCGACGCAAACAACCAAAGAAGCAAGCGAAACGGGCACTGAAGAACGGCTAGCTACTCACCCGCCGCGCACGCAGCAGCAGCCGCAAGGCACCAGGCCTATCGCCTGCTCCGCGTGGCTGCTTCCTGTCGTTCACCTACGTTGTGCAGCCGCCGCCATGCCCGGCCGCTCCCCTGCAACGCGCGAACGCCGCAAACGCTAGCTTGCTCACGGCCTGTCGAGTGCCGCCGCCACCAGGGGCGCACATGTGACGATGTGGGGAGGAGCGGAGCCGACGAGAAGATGATACAGACGACATTTAGAAATTTAGTTTTCGTCTGCGCACTGGACGAAATATGGGTTTTCGTTATGTAGGCCAAACGAAATCATCTTTTTCATGCAATTTCGTCCGCTGGTTCGACGAAAATAATTTTCGTAAACCCGTTGCGGATGAAAATCGAATTTCATCCACCGAGCAGACGATTGAGGTCTACTTTTAAAATTTTACAGAGATCCTAGGTATTATTCCATAATTACCGCATCATTTCGTATTAAAAGTAAAAAAATTCCGTAGCACTACCACCCCATCCCCATCCGCACCGCCACATCCATCGACGTTCCCCCAAGTCCCATCGCGGGATAGCCCAGAGTTGGGTAGTGGCCGCACAGCGAGCTCTGGGCATAGGCAACTGCCGCCTCCCGCGCCGCTCGTTGACTCGTCGCCACTGCGCGCGTTCCGGCCCGTCACCTTTCGTCGCTGAAACCGTCGTCGTCTTCCCCGTAGTTAGGGCTGCTGGTGGGGTAGGTTGAAATGGATTTTGCGGGGTGGGTTTTGACGTGGAGTATGTTTGGATGGATTAAAATAGATTCTATCAGGTAATGGGATGGGGCGGAGCGGGTTGTATTTAAGTTGGGGCCAAATTAATATGGGTCCAGCGTTGAGAGCTGGATTTTGAAATTAAAAATCACGCGTTCACACTATAAAATTTTATCAAAATGGATTGAAATTTGTTGGAGATGACTCAATATAACCGGTAGCTGATCTCTGCAAAGCAGTGTGGCTAGACCTACACGTGACCCCATGTCAAGAGCTGGACTCTAAAAATAAAACCTCACGTTCATGCTATAAATTTTTATCAAAATTAATTTAAATTTGTTGGAAATGACTTAGTACGACTGGCAGCTGCTCTCTGCAAAGCGTTGTGGCTAAACCTACACATGGGCCCCGCGTCAAGAGCCGGACCGTGGAAATAAAATCTTGCGTTTACGCAATAAAATTTTATCGGAATTGATTGAAATTTGTTGGAAATGATCCAGTATGACTGGCAGCTGCTTTGTGCAAAGTGGTGTGGCTAGACCTATATGTGGGCCCCATATCAAGAGCGAAGTCACTAAATTTATATATATATATATATATTTAAATATGAGTTGGGGTAGGTTTAATTAGTAGTAACTATGGGTTTAAGCATCAAATAGGATGGGACGGGGTGAGGCTGACTCCAACAAAAGAAGCCATTCGGAGTAGGCAAATAGCTACGGTAGTTATTTTTTCTGACCTCCAACAGCATAGGCAAAAGCATACTGCATTCCACTGGTAGTTGGCTCCCGCCAGCGGCAAGAAATCTCTCTCCTCCCGAACCGGCGAGTTCTCCCTTGCCGCACAACCTTCTCTCTCCTCCCACCAAACTGACCGTTGGTCCAGCCGCGGATGGCTTGGCCTGGCAGAGCATGCATTTTAACTTCCCTCTCCACTGCTAGTCAAAATACCTTGCCTTTATGCCTACTCTGTTGGAGACGGATATCTAGTGCTATAGTAATTCCACAGTAGCTATTTTGCCTTTGCCTAGTTGAATGGCTCGCCTGTTGGAGTCAGCTTGAGTTATTTAGTTTACCTTTTGGTTGAGGTGGATTGCCATTTAATTTCCATATGCGTTGGGGTAGGGGGTGGGTTTAGCCCTGTTAGCAGGCCTACCCGTAGTGGGCGTTGCTGCTGGCGGCCGCGTCGGCTGTCTTCTTAGCCGTGGCTTTCTTGTCTGTCTTGCAGCCGGAGCACCGGAGGTTTCCCATGCCGGCCACTAGGAAAGGAATCCGCGATTGGTTGCGAGACTTGATTCGTCTATTGTACTAGCACGTTCGAGATCGGTTGCTAGCTAGACACTTATACACGGATAGGACTAGGTGTTCTGCTCGGACGAGGATCCAGCGGAGCGCGTGATCATTTCGAGTCGGACAGTGGAATCCAAACCAGAGTGCGATTCAGGCAGGCTGTGAGAATTTCAATTGTAGACGCACCTTTTTCTTTTTGGTAGCTACGCAGACGACTGTTGCAGAGTAAAATGCAACCACAATGCATGCTCTCTGTTCAGCGCGGCCGGACAGGGTCAGGTATTCAGCTGCCATGTTTGATGGAAATGAGCAACTGGACTCGGTGACATGATCTGATATTCTTGTTGGAAGAATCGCGAGGGGATGGAGACGAGGTCATGTCGCATCCATTGTCATGCACGAGCGCTGTGGCGGTCGCCGTCGCCGGTCAGGAAGCACTGGACCGGGATATATAGAAATCAGCGTCATCTCAGTGATATATAGAAACTGAGGTTCAGTATGCGCGCACCATCAAACCTGATCCCAACAGAAAAACACTTGAGCCCAAACTTTGCCTGCGAAAAAAGAAAACGCAACCTTGCATCCATTAGACCATCAGACAGCTTCAATACATCAATAGGGGATGGAAAACGGAATCTGTTACAAAGAACCTATCGAACTACAGCTTTGGCATGGCGTCTTGCAGTAGGAGAGCACTTATGCAGCTGATATTATTGAAGAGATCTTACTGACAACCAGAAAGACTCCAGCTGAAAAAAAGCAAAATTCCCTGAACAACTTCACATATCTGCAGAAAGACGTCACGAACCTCAAGTAGGGTAGTAGACAACCGCATCATCTTGGACCACACATCCATGCCAGCTGCAGGGTTCTTGTCTCCCGGGCAGAACGCTTTTAACCAGGGATTGCATGGTGATGATCAAAGCTCGGACCACATAAATCAGCAGGATGGCTTGAGCTACTACTTTAGATATGTCCTGCCAGCGGTGTTTGCTCATCCACAACTGCATCGCAACCCGCAGACATATCGGAAATGCTAAATTTGACACCAGCCAAATAAGAATAGACTCGTCCCAGCTGTTTGCAGGGTCCAGCGTTAGCCCTACTACTGTCGCAAATGCCGTTACCATGGACAGAACTGCTCCAAAAGCCAGTGCAGCAGACAAAATGAGGTAAAACCGGCGATGCCTTGTTAGTCTGGCAAACACAAATAGAAATATCGTTGTTGTGGAGAGATAGAATGACATGCTGTTTGCAATCACAAATATCCAGAAACCAGTTCTCCCTCCGAATACTGGCCTACCAGCATCATTGCCTTCTGTGATGTAGCCCCCCGGTGGAGTACAAGCAGCAGCGAGTGAGCCAACTACGATAAATACAGAGATGTATAAAATGCTCTGGGACACATTAGCATAACTGCCTGGTTCCTTCTTTCCTTCTGAGCACCACTTATCTGACAGATTTCTAGCATGGTGCCATGGGCTGCCTGAAGCTTCACAAAGGGTTAAGCATGTGATGATAGAAGTATTCGTGAACTGTATGAAAAGGGAAACAAAAAGAGTAAAAAAAAAATGAAATGTTGGGAGAGTGGAATGCAAACAATGGAGGAACTTACCGACGAAAATGTATAATCACTGTGTATCTTACTGAAGGCAACATCTAGAGGTGTTAATCCTTCATTGTTCATAATGTTGAGATTCACCCTAGCATCCATCATAAGAAAGGAGAAGATCATTGTGCGCCCATGATTTACAGCTAGATGTAGTGGTGTGTTTCCTTCACCATCCCTTGCATTCATCATCCTCACAAACTTTGGGCTTCTGCAGATGTGCCACACCACCTGAACCCTGCCGTGTTCAACGGCACAATGTAGAATATTTCTGCGTTTGTTGTCAAACAACTCATCATAGTTCAGGCATATTTTCATGAACATGCAGACAACATTAACGTTGCCCGCTATAGCGGCAATGTGCACAGGATATAAACCCTCATTATCTGGAACGAATGCAAGCGAGCTGTCTGCCAATAAAAGTTTCACCAGTCCAAGGTTTTTAGTTAATGCTGCATAGTGAAGGGCTGTTCTTCCATAACCATCGACTTCTCTGGCAAGTGTTTCTTTCCAACGTTGCAGGCACTCACTTATTTCTAAAAAGAGAAAGAAGACAGCATTAGCATTTGAAAAAATTCAGATTGCTCATCAAAATGAGAACCGAGTTGATGAACTAATCTGGCACCACATAAGGCCCCTTGGATGTATATAGTCTGAAGTTCCCCTAACCACGATACATTGATTTTGCTAGTTGCTAGGAACACAATGTTTAGGACCTTCCATGAAATCCTGGAACCTAATACCATGGAAATTTGGATCAGTTGAACAGCTGGTAGTGGAGGGATCGATGTGATGCCACGCATTATGTATAGTTTATTTCATAGGACCTTCCTTGAAGCATGCAAGCATGTTCTTTACTAGAGCCAAATCTCACAGTGTACAGGATCAGGCACTTTATCAAATTAAACAAGATTTGTGCCTTAGCGCCTAAAACCCCTTTGCCTAGGTAGTATAAAATGGGGTTCTTTATCAAAGCTCTGGAGATTCAGATATATAAGCCACAAGCTTCTACTGATATTTGAATATTTGATTCTTAATAAAACAAACAGCATAATATAAGAGTTATGAATATTTAAAGCATAAATGGCCATGAATATTTTCAGAGCTTTGAAAAAAAACAATAAATTTACTCAAAATTCACTTCTAAATTAAGCATGGAAAATGTAAAACAGGGGAAAAGCTAACCTCAACATGATTAATTTTATGAAGTTCTGCTCTGAGATACAGGTTACCACTCTAGGTAGCATTCAAAAGTCATATTGAATATATCTTGGATCTCATATTAGTTTGAAAGTTCCAATTAGACAATTTTAAGGTTTTAGAATAACAGTTAAATGCTAAGAACAAAGCTATATTACCAGAGAATCAATTTGATCATAGATGTGACGATTATAATCTCAGTCCTACACAAGTAATACCCTACTTAGGCAATGAAACTCTTCTGTACGACCCAATAACCATGCTTCTCACGACCGGTTAGAGCATCGGTGCCTTCTTAGAACAAAGCCCGCAGGGAGTCTCCCCTTGCGGTCGAGTTTACTTTAATCTTAGGTGTTGCTATTGACTATCACACTATTCATCAGTAGGCTGCTATCCTCATTGAGCAACAATAGTCATGCAATCATCCCCACCTATAACAGAAGTAGCAACAAGGGAGCCCACAATATGTACATTGCCTAAGCGGGAAGGCTCAGCTAATACGATGGTTCATTCCCAGAAAATCCACTTCGCCGATCATGTCGAGGGGACACAGAGGAATGATCAATGGGGACATCGAGGTGGGCCAGACTGGGCTGCTCGGACCGAAATGGCGGTTGTTTGCTTTCTCTTGTCCTTTTCTTTTCTATTTTCTTTTATTTATATGTTGTCATTTCTCACAAAATCGAGAATAAAGGGGGAAACCCATTAAACGGACAACACCTAAGGTCATTCCGTGCTTACCTAGAGCCACTTTCTCTTCCCATTGGAGATGCTTCCATTCAACTTTTATCTACTTTTTTTATGTGCTAGACTGCTACTAATTTGAGATTCACTTGTAAGTGGGCCTATCTTTTGTTTTTTTGCTGGTCAGTGGGCTTATCTTCTTTTTAGTCTTATTTTTATTCACTAGATCAGCATCCAGATAAATAACCAGCTAGTTCTCATTGATATCCAACAGTCACAAGAAAAGACTTAGATTTAAGAAAGGAAAACGGAAGGAAACTTATAGGTATAAATTTTGTTTAAATTCATGCGGGAATTTAGTTTGTCAGAAAATGCTATGCTAACTTTTGAATGCGCCAAGCTCATGGCTCCAATACAACTTGTAAGATTTCAAGTTACCTCTGCTGACGTAGACCGCAGCATGCAATGCAGTTTGTCCATCTGGCCCAGAGTAGCTCACACCATCCGAAGATTCTCCAATCAGGACTTTGACCATGTCAGCCCGATTGGACGCAACCGCCAAGTAAAGCGGAGACACACCATTCTCATCTACTACTGCAGCCAGCCCGCTATCCCTTGACATGAGTCCCTGCAAGACGGGCAAATGGCCGTTCCTGACCGCCTCATGCATCGCGGTCTCCCCATCCAAATTCCTCGCCCTCAGATCTTCTTGCTCGTCCATAGCACACCCCATGAGATAATCGGCCACATCCCTATGCCCAGCCCTCGCGGCACAGATCAGAGGTGTATCAAGCTTATTGTTACTTGCCTTGATAAGCGAGATGTCCTGAGCGCAGACCATCTCGACGAGCTCCAGGTACCCGCAGCTGGCTGCAATGTGGAGAGCCGTGCTGCCCTCTGCAGTGACGCCTCTTAGGCAGCTTTCTTCCCCCTGCTCGGCTGTTGCTGAGGACTGCGAGCCCAGAACTTGTTCTAATAGGTTCGTGTCACCTGTGGCAACAGCTTTGAGCAGTCGGTGTTCCATTGTGTGTGGATTGTGCCTTGCTGCCATGTATTCTGGCTGAATGGGTTACAATGGAACACACTGGCACAGCTACCATAGCTAGGTTCCATCCTCAGCTCCTCATATATGCACAGGGCCCTGGGTGCTAACGGAACTTCCTCGCAAGCTCCTTTTTGTTAGTAACGAAGTCAAACAATCGACAATATATTTTGCTGCAGCTATTTGGTTGCTTACTTGCTTAGAATACATGCCCACTATACACACAACCTGGCGGTTGAGACTTAGACTTGGGAGGCTACTAATTTACAGAGCAAAAGACAAACCACGCGCTTAAGCTCGTCAGCTGGATCTGGGGTTTATCTACACCAAACAAAAAATAATGCACCCAGAGCAACCTAATCTAGTATCATATTCCCTTGGGGATCCTACATACAACCAGTGGAGATTTACTAAAATGTCACCTCGGGGTGCACACAGACCCAGCTCAGCTGCAGGTGCGAGTGAATTGTTCTGTACAGCAGATTCACCGCATCAATGACCAATACAATTTAAGTCCGCAATCAGGCATAATTGCAACACAAATAGTTGAAATCAAGTGAGATCATAATACTCGCTCCTACATGGCACATCTTCAAGATAGCTGATAGCCTGATACCAAACACTAGGCTCCTCGTTGTTATATTTCAGACCTCTAATTTGTTAGAGCCACTAGACATGTACCTACTTGAAACAGTCGGAAGAAACAATTCACTTATACCACCCACTAGGGCACTATACATGCCTAAATGAGAAAAAAAAAATAAGATTGACCTCTGATTTTACTACAAACCACTAGCCATGTATAAACTATTCAAATCGGAGCAGGTCGAAAGACAATTTACTCATATCAATCACTGCACCACTGCACATGTCTATGCAAGGTTGCCACAACTTAGATCCTGTTTAAATCACCGAGGATTAAAGTTAGATGCCTAAACTTTAGATTTTAGACTTTAGGTAATTAAACTTTAGGTGGTGTTTGGTTGGGGGATTTTAGCAGTACCGTAAACGGTATCTAAAAGCACTGGTACTGGAAACAAATTAAGCGATTACTGATATTGTTTGGTTCAGCTCCGTAATGGAAGTAGACTACAGCTGGGAGAAGAAACATGCTAGCATCTGTGATTGATCTATCTATCTTCATCTCAAGGTGCACCGAGGGGAAGCAAACCCAGAAGGGAGCAGCAAGCTAGCAATCAAGCACGCTTGGCTTTACAGTGAACGCATCGCGCTGCCGATGCTGCCGGCGGTGGGGATAGCGCAGCTTCGTCACAATAGCATGCGAACAAGAAATTATTGTCATGGCGGCGATAGCACTGCTTCGCCACAAAGCGTGCCAACGAGAAGTGACTTGCTCTTGATCCCCTGTGCAGGGGCAGCGGGATATGGATGAAGGGGGCTCGAGAGCCATTAATGGCGGAGCTGCATTGAGCATGATCAGCCGTTGACACACAAACGCTACAGGGTTTGGCTGATTTGACAGATTTGCGTACTCATGCTGTGGCTGGCATGTTGCTTCTGATCAAATGGAGTGCAGTCACTCCATTAATGGTGGCCACGAGAGGGGAGAGAGCAGCTACAAACCGCATTGTGGCAGGGAAACTCGTGTTCACGGCTGCACCGAGCACGCCAGGTGGGTGGAGGGCCGAGCTCAAAGCCGCGCTGCAGTATGACGATCCATGCGCGCATGGAGAAACAGTGGCGCGAGCGTGCTGCATCCGGGCCGTCGGGAGTCGAGGAGCGAGGAAGACGATGCCCCGCTGCGGTGGTATTGCATAACACTCGGTTCGGAGAGGTAACAGTTTTCCACCAACCCGTATCGCTTTACCTGGTAATGGATTACGACACACCCAAAACAATACATAGCGACGAACCAAAGGACACCTTAGTCCATCTGTTTGGATTCGAAAACTAAAAATTAGGTGAGATATATATAGAAATATAGAGATGTAATTTTTACCCTTGAATTTTGCTTTGCTTACAAGCACATGGTGTGGGATAGTTTAATCTTTTCGCAGTTCGTTAGTTGGTTTAATATAAACCAGCAGAAATACCCGTGCGTTGCTACGGTTCTTATCCGCTTCAAAACTATTATTGGCTCACCCTGAATCCTAGTTCATATTTCATGGTGCTAGAACATTTTCCAAAGCAACCTAAATGTTATAGCTGAAAAATACTTGGGATTGTCATTGTGTGAAATATAGCTGTGAACTCATTTTTCAAGCAAAGATAAGTTTGATTCACCTATTGAGCTTATTATTGCAGCTATTCCTACGATCTTTGCTAACTTTTCTTCTTCTCCTTCCCAAAATACCGCACAAGAGAAATGAAAGATGTAGATAAGTTGACACAAGGAAAAAGGTTCATAGATTTTATATCAGGTGTTAACTTGACGAAACATTATTAAAAAAATTAGAGATCCTGGATGTACATAAATTATGTGTTCCTTTTTCCTTGTCACAGGAAATCTTGCAGCAAGGGAAGCACCCAAGCTCCACCAAGCTGCAGGTCCACCAGCTCCTCCCTCCGTCAAATTAAGCAACAGCTCCTGCTCATCAATTTGCCTACACTATTTTTTCCCCAAAAAGCAAAGCAGCACAACAAGCAGCGGCACGCCATGCGTCTTCTCTCCTTCTCAATCAAGAAAATAGCAGCACAAGCACTAGCTATTTTCCCTCCTCTGAATCTCCACCCCGTAGGCCACATGAGCAGCTTATCCATGGATCTCCTCCAAGCCAGAGTAGAGCACGCCTTAATTTCTGCAAACCAGCGGGCGGCAGCCACTACTTAAAAAAAGCTCTATTTAGGATGGGTAAAATTTAGGGACGCGTTTGGTATCCACTCCTGTTTCTCGCAGTTAAAAATAGCTATTTATAGAGGCACATCCACCACTAAAAATCGATTTTTAGGGGCAGGTTAAGGCATGACGCGTCCCTACAAATCAATGTCTAGAATATGGAAAAAATGAAAAAAAATGAAAAATAGCAAAGTAAAAAAGAAAAAATATCCCCGCCAACCAACCACCACCACCCCCCTCTACTACCAGGGTGTAATTTTTTTAACAAAATATGCATACTTGCATAAATCGGAGTTCAAACCGCTTACCTCCAGCCTCACACGTACCCTACCCTCCACCACACTATATACTCCCTTGTGACTCTATGGGGTATGCTGTTCTTTTATATTAACTCTGAAATTAATTTCTAGAGGCGGGTCATGCCATTCAATTTTAGGGGCGGGTGTAAAAATGCATTTTCAAGGGCGGGTCGGATGCTACAATAACCGCCCTTCATCTGTAGGAGCGGATTACCTTTTGACCTGTCCCTGAAAAAAAAGGAACATTGCTACAAATTATTTTTTTATTAGTGAGGCTATCCTTCTTCCTGCTCTTGTGTCTTCGATCCTCTGCAGATCCTCAGCTACCCGTCCTCCATCCGTATACTCAATAAGTTAAAATGTAAATTAGATTAAGGTGGTTTTGCATGTAGATCGTATATAAAAAGGAGTACGATGCAGATCCTCAAGGTCGGAGAGGAGATGGAGGACTTGGAATCTTGGATGACATGATAGCGGTGAGCAACGATGGTAAACGGAGAATGGTTAGGCGACCTGGACGGAGGCAGGCAGGTGGTGGGCGAGGGCGGAGGAGCCGTCGGTGAGAGCATACACGATTGCGACCTAAAATCTACTATGAGGCGGAGGAGGTTGGGGCTGCGGTGGCCAGAAGTGGCGGGAGATGAGGGCCACGGAGGAGTCGGACGGCAACGAGAGAGGGAGGAGGTGCGGATAAGTTTGGATCCACATGTTAGAGAAGGTGGGTAAATATATGGAAGTTTGGGGTTAAGTAGTACGACGGATCAAGAAATTAATGTTGTTTTAGAAATAAGTAAACGTAAAAATAAAGATAAAGATTAGATGAATTTTAAGAATTAATAATTAAATTTTAATTATGGTGGAGCTAAATTTTAATCCACGTTCTAATTCACTTTTTAATAATTATCTGATCGCAGAAAGACAATTTAGGGGGTATTGGTTCCCATGTGGTTTATTTTAAATCCTATTACATCGGATGTTTGTTACTAATTAAAAATATTAAACATAAATTAATGATAAAATAAATTTTAAAATTCTAGTTTATTCCCGAGACGAATCTATTAAACCTAATTAGTCCGTGATTAGCTCATGTGATGTTATATGCTAATTATAAATTAGTTAGACTTAACAGATTCATCTCGTCTCGTGAATAAATCTAAACTTATACGGTTAGTTTCATAATTCACTTATATTAACTTTTCTAATTAATATTAAAACATTCCATATGATATAATTTAAAATCACCTCCAGAGCCAAACAACACCTCAATCCGTCGTCTCTGCTGCCGCGCCACCGCGAAAGACCAGAATCCTCGGGAACACCACCTCTCTCTGCCACCAGGGCCCGCCGCATCCGATCCCACCGTCAGTCTCACGGGTCCTCAGCCGTCACGGCGTCGGCAGGCGAGCCGCCTCCACAGATAGCCCCACCGCGCAGGCAGATCACGCGGAACGGAACAGTGTCTCCCCCTCTACCAACCTCCCGTGCGCCGTGCGCTCGCCTCGCCTGCCTGCCCTGCCAGTCGCTCCGGTTGCTCGTTTCGCCTACCTTCCCCGTCTGGACTCCTCGCGTTCGCCGCGGCGTCAACGCGGCTTCCTTCCCGCTGTCTCTCCGCCTCCGCCTCCCAGATCCGGCGCCCATGGCGAGGAACCCGGGCTGCACCGTCTTCATAGGTGAGATCTCTACCCTCCCCTCCCGCCGCTCCCTTGCCGTTTCAGGCCGAGTCGGCTGCCGCGGAGTTTCAGCTCCCTGCGAATTTTCCTTCTCCTCGAAATTTCCGGTGATTGGGTGTGTATTTGCGGGGATTAGTGGCCTAACCTTCGCGAGGTCGCTGTCGACGCGCTTATCCCCTCGCGGACGGGTGGCTGGCGCTTTTTTTACTCCGGCCCCCGAATTGGGACATTTCGTACTTGCTCCTCTGGTCTGCTGTTGGTTTGATTCGATTAGTAGATGTCGTTCGCGTTGCCTTCGAGGTTCGGTCTCCGTCCCGCGCATGAGCTGGTGCTGTTTGCTAGGGTAATTTCATGGGTTTCGCCTTGTAATTGGGGCTCGATTGAGTGAAATGGTGGTTGCTTGGGTTTCGCGCTGCCCTCCCCGATTCGTTTATCCGCTAGGTGGTTGCGCGCTTAGGAGTTAGGATCCCCGTATAGCAAGAGCTTTGCCCCCAAACAGGATTTAGATTTTATCTGGCTTAATTGTGTGAGCTTCCTCTTGTAAATTTTTCCGATGAAAACGCCGAATGAACTTAGAATTCTCTTACTTGTAAGTAAATGTTTCTTGGTGCGCGTCACTGGAAGTTGGCATCACCGCATCAGGGTATTCGAGCGATTCTTGTTATGCCATCATGTTGCATTTCATTCTTGAGTTGTTGACCGTAGCTAGATTAATCAGTTACAATGACGATCTTAATCCTTGGACCCTTTGAAGGAATATGATAAACATTGCCTACCAGGATAGCACATCTGCCACATCTATTATGTTCTTTGTTTGACTAGCAGGTTTTCTCAGCCTGTTTGCTTGTTAGTTGCTTCATCCTGTCTTTCATCTCCATGATCTCCTTTTTGCAATACTATGGTTAGCTTCATGACTATTGTTATCCTGGTATCCTACATGGTTGTTGTTTGTTACGCAGCATTGGTACCACATTACCTATCGGTTACTTTGTTACTCTACACGTTGCTTTTGTTGTTGGACATGATAGCTTACCCTCTTCATTGTATTTTTTCTTAAATAGGTAACTTGGATGACAGGGTTCCTGAGAGGGTTCTGTATGAGATTCTTATTCAGGTAGGTCGAGTTGTAGACCTACACATACCTCGTGACAAGGAAACTAGTCGCCAAAAAGGTTATGCTTTTGCCGAGTATGAAACAGAGGAGATTGCCCAGTATGCTGTTAAGCTATTTTCTGGCCTTGTTCGACTTCATAATAAAACACTTAGATTTGCGGTGCGTTTCTTTTTTGCTCTCCCATTTTATATAAGTTATTGTAGTATAGCTGAACTGTTGAATGTTATTGTTTTTTCATGGTATATATCTGCTATGCACTGAACATTAACTGTGTGTGTTGGGACTGAACCTTTGCCCAACCCAAGTTGAGGTTCTTGCTCTTACTATATTTCTGAATATTAGCAAAAGACTAAGCTCTGAAATTGTTGTATTTTTTTGGACAGATCTCTGGGCAAGACAAACCCTCATCAAATAGCAATATGCCTGTAACTCCTAGGTTAAACCCTGTACCAGCACCAAAGGCTCCTCATCTTATGAGGTCTAGTGATACTCCTGCATCACAGCAAACAGTAGTGAATGGCAGGATTGCAGGGTATGGTATCTCACCAAGTCATTCATATGACGCACATTCTCAAGGTGAGCAATTTCTTTTTTTTTTGGCATTTTTGGAATGTGAAACATTTAACGTTGAAATTCGTGTTAAAAGCTTATAATTCCCTTTTGTACCAGCACCATCAAGTGGGTTACCGAGTAGAGGACTAAGCAATGGTACGTATGAGTATAGTAGACATGTATTGGGTTCTGTTCTGAATGATGCTAGCAGTCGAGGTACCAGGGAACCAGTTCCATACCCGTCCTACTAGCATGTTGAGGTCCAGTGATGGTAACTTGATATGCTGACAGAATAGGCCACTGAAGCCATTATCTGTTGTCTCAGCCATCTATAAGGTTATCTCCGTACTCACCATTCCATGCCTGTAAATATGGGTTATGGTGGTAGGGCATATGCTTATCTTTTGGGTTGTTCTGTTGTGCTTTACATTGTAGTGAGAGTTGTCCCTGCTGAGGTTAGGTTCCGTCTCGTGCCCTAGTGATCAAGGTCTTGCCTCCACAAATGTGATTGTACTAGGAAAGTAGGAATTACCATGTCTCTAGTTACATGAATGGGTGGCAAAACTTTGCAACTGCTGTTTACATTAAATGTCTCTAGCTGTTTCTTGTGTTATAGGAGCATGTTTGTGTTTAAGATATGAGTATTTGGTGGATTTTGTTTATCGCCCTGTTGAATCTGTATTATGTTGGACATCAGAAGGGGAAATGTTGTTTAAAAGAAAAGAAATCTGCTCGCAAATTATGATGTTCGTTTATATGATAATGTGAATCTTTGGTTTATACATGACTTGTTTGCTTGAGCTGTCTGTCCGTGGCAGCAACAGGCTTTCATTAACCCACAACAGGCTCTTGAGTAATCAGAATACCTTCTCTGTTACATGGCTGCTTTGGTCCGGTATTTGCAAGTTGATCTGTTGTCACTTACAAGTTCAGTAGCATGGAAGTTGTTACTGCTGGACTCTCACTTAACTGGTGAATTATCTAGCTATTGCATTGTTCCAATGGTACTGCATTCTCTGAGTCGCAATCTTGCTGGTGACCCTGCATTGTTGATCAAGATGGGTCAGATGCTGTTCATTTCTCATCAGGTTGTATTTGGAAGCTCCATGCTTGTGGTCGTGAATTCGACCACATGGAATTTGAAAGGAAATCTATCCTGTTGGAGCTCCAAATTGCAGTCTACCAGATCTTCTAAGGATTGAAGAATTTGTGATACTGGAGGTCAGCCTATGTGATCAATTTGGATTCAAGAATGGCAGTTGCACAATTTTATGGCATAATGATACTACCTCATGGTGTAACTATACCCCTTGCAACCACCAAGTTCATTTGAACCTTTGTGTCGACCTCCACCTGCTGGTAGGTCTTTTTCCGCAGTCGGGCTGCAGGCTGTGTCGTCTTGTTCTCGCACACTGAAGAAAATTGATCAATCGTTGTGCGAACCAATTTTTACTTTGAGGCTGCTCTGCTACCTGCAATTTGGAGATCGGTGACACGGTTCTCCGGTACCACGCCCCAAGTTTGCCGCCAGTGAGCTGAGACCTTGGGCACGTTCATTGGCAACGTTGGTGCTGGGCAGCACTTCATTGACTGCATTGAACTTAGGTAATGAATTGGAACACCTTGCCGTGCGCCTGGTATTCTTGAACCGCAAAGCTTCCCATTATATGGAGAATTTTATGAACGCCGTATTTAGCGTGCTTTGTAAGTTATTCATTGCTAATACTACATTTACCATCAAAATCAGATGTTCCGACTGTCTGACATGCTATGTAAACTACTTGTAAAGTTCATCTATCCCAGGAGTGCGATGTCGTCCCTGCAGGCTTATTTTCTGATTCTTCTGCCGATTCAGTTTCACCTGCGTCGATTGGATTACCTGGAAATAAATGCTTAACCGCTTATCCAGTCTACTCTGATACACTGTCACAGCAGAGGCGCGGTCCATGGAAGAATATTGGCAAGACGAACCATTGATCATGACAGACACGGTGATCCTCTCCTGAGGGCAGCTCCTGAGCCCCCCCGGCATGGAAGCCTAATCGTGGCAACCTATCTAAACTAGCTCATACTCCAAGCATGACTGCATGAGCGACGAGCCGCCTGACTCCTCACTCCCGAGTCCTCACGCCAAGTGCCTTGCCAACTGAACCCGCTTCGCCGTGGGGGGAATCGGGAGACAGGTAGCCGGCGTGTTCCGGGCGCGGTGATCCGAGAGTCTGCCCCGCGCGCATTTCCCCGCCCCGTCCCCTCGCTCGGCTCCAGCAGGTGCTCGGATCCGCCGCGCGCCCACGAGCTTTGAGCTTTTAGAGCACCGGGAACGTCGCCGCCGCGACCATGGTATGTAGCGCGCGGCTGGAGCCGGCCTGAGATTCTGAGCGTCCCTCCGTGTGTCTGTGTGTGTGTTTCTCATCAGACTGCTCGTGCCGGCGTTGCAGGCGCTGACCGAGAGGCAGCCGCAGCCGGAGAAGAAGGCGCCGCGGGCGAGGCCGATGTCGGGGAAGGCCGTCGTCATGCTGTGCGCCACGAGCTTCTTCGTGGGGCTGCTGCTCAGCGGCCGGACGGCGCTTCTGACGCCGCCGTCGAGCGACCCCTCCGGTCACGGCTCCAGGATCCATCTGTTCGCCGACGACTGTGATCAAAGCAGGCGTGTACGTGTGCAGAAACCATGCTTCCGTACACTACTGTAGCTGTATGCACGAAATGTTTTTAATTCTTTTTCCCTTTCATTCCAGAAGCTGGAGGAGGGCAAGCCGAACGACATCATGAAGGAGGTGTCAAGAACGCACCAAGCGATCCAGTGAGTCGTCCAGTATAGCCTTATTTCTCCACTTGGAATCAACGTTCCGGCCGTGCATTATCTTGGGATGGATCCTGACCGGCGTACGTACATGCCCAGGTCCCTGGACAAGTCGGTGTCGTCGCTGGAGATGGAGCTGGCCGTGGAGCGCGCCCGGCAGAACGGCGGCCTGGGCGTGGCGGCGCCGTCGAGGGGCCTCCCGAAGGCGTTCGTGGTGGTCGGCATCAACACGGCCTTCAGCAGCAAGAGGCGCCGCGACTCGCTGCGGGACACCTGGGTGCCCCGGGGCGACAGGCTGCGGCGGCTGGAGAGGGAGAAGGGCGTCGTGGTCCGCTTCGTGATCGGGCACAGCGCGACGCCCGGCGGCGCGCTGGACCGCGCCGTCGACGTGGAGGCCGCGGCGACGGGGGACTTTTTGCGGCTCGACCACGTGGAGGGCTACCACGAGCTGTCCGCCAAGGCGCGGGCCTACTTCGCCACCGCCGTCGCCACCTGGGACGCCGACTTCTACGTCAAGGTCGACGACGACGTGCACGTCAACCTGGGGATGCTGGCGGCCAGGCTCGCCAAGCACCGGGCCAGGCCCAGAGTCTACGTCGGCTGCATGAAGTCCGGCCCCGTCCTTTCGCAGAAGTGAGGCCACGATCCTACGACGAACCACCGTGATGTCGTTCTTGACTGGCTCCGATCAAGCATATATATTGTTATTGTTCCGACGAAAAAACAAAAATGGCTGCCGTGCACGTCTGCAGGGGCGTGAAGTACCACGAGCCGGAGTACTGGAAGTTCGGCGACGAGGGGAACAAGTACTTCCGCCACGCCACGGGCCAGATCTACGCGGTCTCCAGGGACCTCGCCTCCTACATCTCCATAAACCAGTAAGCGTCTCCATCGAACTCATACTATGTGTCAGCATCGTCCCGGCCGTTTGGCGCGCGCATGGGTAGGGTGCGCGCCGACGGCGACGGCGACGGTGACGGTGACCGACCATGCGTGCGTGTGTGCTTACGCGCGGCGAGAACGACGCGCAGGCCGATCCTGCACCGGTTCGCGAACGAGGACGTGTCGCTCGGCGCCTGGCTCCTCGGGCTGGAGGTCGAGCACGTCGACGACCGCAGCCTCTGCTGCGCCACGCCGCCAGGTACGCACTGGTCTCTTGGCCACCTGATCTCGCCGCGCCTGCTGCGGCCATGCATGTGGCGGCCGGATGGCTCTGTTGGCTTTGGCTCTTGATCGATGCTCTCCGGCGTATGTGCGCGTGCAGACTGCGAGTGGAAGAAGCAGGCCGGGAACGTGTGCGCGGCGTCCTTCGACTGGTCGTGCAGCGGCATCTGCAAGTCGGCGGAGAGGATGAGGTCCATCCACAGCGCCTGCGGCGAGGGCGACGGCGCCGTCTGGAGCGCCGCCGCCATCTGATCCCCGATGGCGATAGTCCACCCACTGCATGATGAGCACCAGCTAGCTAGCCTTTTTGGAAAGTTTTTTCTTTGCTCATTTATTTCCATCTAGAATTCTCTGGAACTCTCGGACGGAAGCCATGCGGCGCTGTCTGAGAATTCAGGATCGCGTACGTTCTCATCATGTGCTAGCCACGCAACAGGTGGTGGTTGCAGCACGATGCGTGCATGTGCTTGTGGAATCGACAGGATCGTGTGCTGTTTAGCTTTGCAGAATTGCAAGGGTCTGAGCTCAATCGCACCGCTGCTCGATCGATCTCTTGGTCCTGACTCCTGCCAACCAATCGGATCGTGAAGTGTGTTTTCCCCTTTGCCAGCAGGAATGGTGACGGCATCAAACGCCGAATTAGATCGAGGTTGAACCCAATGGTCAATGTCTATAGCATTTGCCTTCTCTTCAGGTCCCTCCTCAGGGATCACCCTTCATTGTGCTCACCATGCACGAATAAATGGTGTTTCATCGTATTTTTGGAAGAACAGCCATAAATATCCGCAGGGGCGGATCCAGAACCCGGGCTGCCCAAGAGCTCCCTTGTATGTGGTGACCATCTTTAGCTGATCCTCACAGCTAAAGAAAGAAAATGGCTCAAGAGACCGGCACTAGCTCAGACACGGAGTCACCAGGATGCTTGCTGAGCAGCTCTGTTAGCTTCCGTTGCCTGAGTGTTCTTTTCAATAGAGAAAGATTGTCAAGTTCAGCCCGGAGCCTAGGACCATTCTCGCGCCCGCCCCTGAATATCCGGTACACGTACGAAGAGGCCAGATCCTAAGCAAGAAACAGCCATCTGCAGAACCAAATCTAGAAGACAAGAACGGATGGCGTAGCGCGACCTGCAGCGCATGTGCGCGTCTTCCACGAAACGTGCTGGCTAGGATAAGGCCTGTATTAGCCACCAAATTTTGGCCTAAGTTAGGCAAGTGGACAACACAAGCCATCGTAATATCAATAATGCACCAAGCAAGTATATATAGTTATACATATAGCCAGCGGTCTTGTAGGTTGGCTCATGCAATTTCACGTAAGAATTTCAATGGTTCAGCACTTGGATGCGGTGAATCGGTGTGTTGTAAACCAATCCATGTTTTTACGGTAGTCAACAGGTGTATTGTGTTATGGTCCAAATAATGTTCTTTTATCGTAAATTAATTTTACTATTAGGTTCAAGCTTCTTGTATTTACAGATAATTATTCTTTCTCAGAGCGAAAGTGCAAGGTGTTCGTAGCGTGTTTTCAAATAAAAAAGCTGGTATATATGATGGACGTTTCAGACAACAAAATCAAGCTAAAAACAGCTGACTTGAGGGAGTATGAGCTGGAAGTCAAAGGATGGCATTTCCTTTTTCATAACCCGGAATGAGCAAAACATGGTGAATCCAGGATCCAGTAATTATTTGGCATTTATTTTGCCAAAATCTGTTGCGTCTCCTCCCATTCCCATCGCAGTAGGATCCGAGCAGCTCTGAATGCCATTTCAATTTGTTCGCCTGTGCCAGGACTCTGAAATTGGGCTGTTTGAATCAAATGCTCTGACCAGCCAAGCCATAATTTGACGCTGCCTACAATTTTAGTCCATGAATGGTTTCACCCTGAGACAAGTCATGTTAACAGATTGGACATACGACTTTTAGCCACAACAATGTTGTTTGGAACCGCGCGTCCAAATTATGGACAAAATCGTTAGCTACAAGGCAAGAACTAGTGTCACTGCGTCAGCAGTGGGGATCAGCGGGGTCACAGGTCTCTGACGGTCTACGGTGAACATGATGTGCAAGAAACGCACAAACATGTTCAGCAATCAGCATGGACACCATCGCAACAGGTAAAACAAGGCCGCGTGCATTCATCCATCCGACCGTCTATTTACATCTCAAGTGTACATCGTACCACTCATCTCACTGCCCCTCGTACTGATGCAAAAAAAAAATCGATACAGCAGGCTCCCTCCGGTCTCCGGCGAACTTCCGGCCAGGTCAGTCCCATACAATGGCAGACTTCTTCGGCGTGACCATCTCGCTGTGCGGCGCCAGCCCTCCCCTCGAGACCGGCCGGGAAGGAGGCGCCATCGGCGCCAGGTAGTTGCCCACCCGGACGTACCCGCGCGCGTCGTACCGCCCGGCGTGGTGCGGCGCGGGCGCGGGCGCCGGCGCCGGCGCGTACTGGTGCTGGTACTGGTGGAAGCTGTTCGAGTGCAGCAGGTGGTGGCCCGCGCCGCCGGCGTGGCTCGGCGAGCCGCCCACGTAGCCCGGCACGCGGCCGCCGCCGCCGCCGCCGCCGCCGTCCGCCGCGTGCTGGTGCAGGTGCTGCGCCGCAGCGTCCAGGGCGCCGAGGTTCGGCGAGCTACGCACGCGCTGCATCCCGAGGCCGAAGACGGCGGGCGGCTCCGCGCCGTACACGGCGTTGGCGCGCGGCGAGTTGCCCGCGGAGACGGCGCCGTGCGGCTGGGCCGGGAACGGCGGGCTCCCGTCCGGCGAGACGGGCACGGTGGCCACGTAGGGCTCCGGCTGGAAGTGGTGGTGCTGGTGGTGGTGCTGGTGGTGATGCTGCGGGTGGAGGCGCGACAGGCCGGCTTGGCGGGCGGGCGCGGCGGCCGACAGGAGCGGCGCGGCGGGCTGCGGCGCGAAGATGTAGACGCGGAAGCGCGGGGACGCGGTCGGCGACCGCTTGGCCTCGAAGCGGTCGTACTCCTCCAGCATGTGGACCAGGTCCTCGTCGCAGGTGACGGAGACGAGCACGTCGAGGTCCTCGGCGAGGGAGAGGAGCTGGTACTTGATGGCCGCCACTTCCGTCTTGAACATCTCCTCGACCTTCTTCTTCATCTCTGCACACGGCGGGGGAAAAGGAAGAATTGAGGATCAGAGCGCCGACGGCATCATTGAAGTATCAACGCGCACGGATCGAGAACGCACCGCGGAAGGGGATGGATCGGGGCACTGCGAGGACGCGGGTCTCCCCGCCGACGTACTTGAGCGCGCCGTCGTGCGGGCGGGGCACGATGCGGCCGCCGAAGCTGCAGAGGATCTTGATGCGGCCTCCGCGCCGGCCCCTGCCGCCGCAGGCGCAGGTCGGCGAGAGATGCTCGTCGTCTGTGGTGGTGCCTTCGGACTCCGTCGTCGTCGTCGTTGGCGGCGCGCCCACCGTGTCTTCTACCTCAGCCATGGTCCGGCTTCACTCAATCCTCCGCAAGCAGAAGCAGAGCACGCGGAGAAGAAGACCGCCGAGCAACAGAGACCTGCGCAAGAAACCGCCGCCCGTTTCATCAGCTTGCCCCCAAACCGCCCCCGAGAACGGATCCTAAAAGCAAACATGCTTGGTGGAGTAATCCAGAGCACCCAACACCACGAAAAAGATTCAATTTTACTTTGCGGTTCAGTATGAACCCACATCTTGGGAACGGACCCGCCTGACCAAGCGAATGCGAGACGAACGAACGCCACCAGAACGGTCAGAGAGAGAGGCAAGCAATCTTTCTCTGTGACTACGAAAAAAAGAGGATTCTGAAAGCAACAACCACCTCGCCATCAAGCGTGCGGACGCGAAAACGCCCCACGAATTCAAGAGGGGCGTGTGAAGGCCGGCGGCGGAGCAATCAGTCGCGCCCGTCAGTTGGGCGACATGCCATGAGATGCCAGCCTTGCAAGTTACGGCCTTTGCGGCCGGCATTATCCCCAGAACAAACTAGCCAAAAAAAAGTTCCATTTTTATTCTCGAGAGCAAGGAATCGGAACGCGCCAGACGAGGCAGCCTGCTATCAGATGGGATGGAGGCGAGAAACCGCCTGACTGACCATGACCTGGAAGATTCCGAAACCGAAACTACCACGCGAAGGGAAATCCAGATGAGCAATCGGACGCATCGGCAGATCGGGAGGATGAGCAAAGTAAATCGAAGCCGGGGGAGAGGAAGAAGCACCAGCGAGGAAAGAGAGCAAGACGCACCAAAGGGGACGGGATGGAGGCCGGCCTCCAACGGGCGGCAGCGCGGCGATACGGGCGACGGACGAACAGCCGCCGGGCGAAGTTGCTCTAATCCGTCGACCAGATCGAACTCACCAACAGCAACGAAGGGGGAAGGCAGGCGACCCCAAGGAAACCTAGTAGAACTAGTTATTCATCCGGGGCCGGTCCATCCTCCATCCCGGACTGACTGATCAACCGTCGCCTCTCTGCCCCCCTCCCCGGCGGGCGTGGCCGGATTTAGGGAGGACCCCCGACGGACGCGCGGCGCAGGCCGGGGTTCCTGGGTTCGTGGACCAGCCGAGCCGCTCGCCTATTCTCGGGAGTGTGGTGGGGCGGGGTTTGGGTTGGGTGGTGCGCTTGCGGGCGTGAGCCGCTAGTCTCCACCGCCGCAGAGGACCGGCTGGAACTCGCTCGCCGCCGCCCGCGCGTCCCCTCGCGCCCGCGAACCGGGTTGTAAAATAATACTGGAGGAGGCGCCCGCCGGGGGGCCGCGGGCAGGCGGACGCGCCCGGCCGGTCGGGGTGCCGCGAATATTCGCGGGCGGCTCGCGTTGGTGGGGTTGCGTTGCGTCCCGTCTCGTCTCCCGCTTGGGTCGGGGACTTGGGAGATGGGGTTCTGACGCGCCGGCGCCGCGGCGGGGGCCGCTCGGCGCTGCCGTCCAGGTGCCCGGAGCGCCGCGAACGCGTGCCCGCCGTGCGGTCGCTTGGGGGGAACGGCGCCGATTGGTGCCTCTCTTCTCTCTGTCTCGGCGTACAGCACAACAAAGCGTTCTGTGCAGCCATCGCGTACTAGATTTATTATTATACTGATGATATTTCCGCGCCGCGTCTTTTCCTGGACCGCCCGCGGCGGCCGTGAGTTGATCGTGTCTACGTCCTGGGGAGGAGGGCGCATCGGTGCGCATCCGCGGGCGTGTGCCGTGTGCAGCGTGCTTGGCAGTCGGCAGTCGGCACCAGCGCGGAAGTCATCAACGGCCGTTTGCTCCATGGCACTTGACGGCGGCTCTCTCCGGTCGCCAGCCCGCGTCCCCGGCCGTTTGCCATCGTCAACGATGCCCTGCCGGTCTTAAAATAAAATCAGAGTGACAATAAATATGGAATGCTAGAAAAATTTATGCTTCTGGCCATTTGTTTGCCGGATGGCCGCCACTCTTGTGGCTTGCTGGTTGACGGGTCTTTTGGGTTTCACATGTTGCCTAGTGCCAGCCGCTGAACGTTGCATCTGATGGCGGCGTACATTTACAAGACAAATCTAAGTGGCTAAGTATGCTATATATATTCAGGGCTGTTGAAGGCAGCATGGATGCTCGTATTTTTTAAAAAAAATTTATTTCAGAATTTAACCGGCGCTATTCTTTCAGAGGTAGACGCTATTGTTGGAATCACTTCTCACACAAAGTGCTAAACTCAAGCACTAAACACGCTGCTTTGTTTTCTGGTGGACTCACACACACGAGAAGGTAACAGAGCCTACAAAGGAACACGCTATTTGGCCCAAACAGACTCCCACTGCCTTTGCCGATTTATAGACTCAAATACATGCAATTAATAACAACCAACAACCCACTCGGCCAAGACTGACTCCATGATCCTATTCTATAGCAACATGCAGGCCACACGTTCTACACAAAGTCATTTCGTTCCTTGACTCATACTGCATGGCACCATACATGCATATGACTCTCTACCTCATCAACTAAACAGAACGACGGCGAGTCTCACACCGCACCTCCATGCAATCTGGCCACTTCTCGCAGCACCTTGATCGCATCACACTGCATCACACGGCACGTCAACACCTTGCCCATGACCTGGAGCTCAACTAGCTGTGTAGATTCTCACGTACACATCTGCTAGCATGTGACCTGCTCATACACTAGCAGCTACATGCAAAAACGAAATATAAACATGCAGAGATATGTGAATCAAGATTAGTTCTAACAATTTCCTCCCTAATCTTGATTCTCTAACTTTGAACAGCTTCAGAGAAGAGCAGGTTCGTCACTGGCGTAACCTTGTGCAAACAGGGCCTTCTCCTCCTTCTCTCTCTTTTCTTTCTTAGGACATTCCCAAGCATAATGTCCATAATCTTGACAGTTGTAGCACTTTATCTTGCTCTTGTCTTTGCGCCCCTCATCATGGCTACGACCATGTGTTCTTGTCATGAGCAGACGTTGCTCTTGTGCTTGGACCTCCCGTCCCTTTAGGAGCTCTTCATGCGCCTTCAGTGACCCAATGACCTCCTCCATGGCCATCTTGTTGATGTCATTGAATAGCACCATTGATGAAGAAACGTTGATGAACTTGGTGGAGACAGCTCGCAGTAGCTTCTTCACAACGTACTTCTCCTCCATCGCATCTCCGAGCTCACTCCGAGCTCACGGATGCGCGCAACTAGCATCATGAACTTCTCCGCAAAATCATCCACGGACTCTGCTTCATTCATGTTGAGGTTATCAAAATCTAACCTTAAGGACTGAATTCTTGCCTCCCGGACACGCTCGACGCCCACATGCATGGAGCGCAGCATGGCCCATACATCAGCAACCGTCTCTTTCTCCACGACATGCAGCAGCGTCTCGTCGTCGACTGCTTGGGAGATCATCGACAAGGCTAGTTGGTCCATGCCTTCATCGACGGCCTCGTAGCCCCCTCACGACTAACAGCAGCCCATGCACCGTTAGTTCGCAAGAGGAACTTCATCCTTATCGCGCATGCTGTGTAGTTCGTCCTTGTCAGCATCGGGAACGGGAGCCTCCCCGTAGTCGATGTCGCTGGCGCCGGGTTGCCGAAGCCACGGCTCACCTTGGCTTTGCTCGATGAGGACTCGTTATTGCCGTTGCGCTTGTTTGGCGGTGTGTACAGCCCTCCATCCTTTCTGCCGTCACTTGACATTTCCACAGAATCGCTAACTCGCTCTGATACCAATTGTTGGAATCACTCCTCACACAAGTGCTAATCTCAAGCACTAAACAAACTACTTTGCTTTATGGTGGACTCACACACACGAGAAGCTAACAGAGCCTATAAAGGAACACGTTTTTTTGCCCAAACAGACTCCCACTGCCTTTGCCGTTTTCATTAATTTATAGACTCAAATACATGCAAGTGATAACAACCAACAGCCCACTCGGCCGAGACCGACTCCATGATCCTATTCTATAGCAACATGCAGGCCACACGTTCTACACGTTCCTTACCTGTGTACGATTCTCGCGTACACATCTGCTAGCACGTGGTCTGCTCATACACTAGCAGCTACATGCAAAAACAAAATATAAACATGCAGAGATATATGAATCAAGATTAGTTCTAACAGCTATTCTTTCAGAGGCAGGTGCTATTGATGCAGCGGTGACTTTCTCATTTTTGAGGATGTGCCAGCTCAATGTCTATAGGATGTTCATAAGGGTAGGATTGTTTGCGTGTATGTGAGCATCTGTGTATAAACTGTGTCTTGAAAAAAAAAGTAGGAATCGAGTTTGGCCATTGCATGTTTGGAGGAAGATTCAATTTGATGCTCCAATTAAATTTCGCATAAGGCTTATCTCGTTCCAAACTAATATCGCCCATCACCTACCCCCATTGCTTAAACACATGACGATAAGCTTCTTTAGCAAACACTGCGTGCACTTCGTTCTAAAGCTAGTAACTGAGTTTGGAACTTGCTGCTATGACTGGAATCGTCTACGCTCGTTACGCTCATCCATTATAGTTTCGTTCGACCTCGCGTATATAGTAGCCCAACAAAGAGATTCAGGCCCGTCTTCGTGGTCATCGCGCGCACTTGGGCTGGCAGTCCAACGAACAACGTCTCGGCCCGCGAAGCAAAAGAGGTCGTCTCGGATTCTATTTCAGCGTGCGAGGATCGGGCGAAACGAACGACATCCCAACAGCCGCGGGCCCTTTGAAACAAAAGAAAAAACAGCCGCGGGCCCATGGTGCCCGCCGGACACTGAGATTGCGCACGAGCTCCCAGGAGCACGCGGACGCTTGACTCCCGTGATGGCATCTCAGACCACGTCGAGCTCCTTCTTGCTCGCTCGCTCGCAGTGCAGCACGCAGGCAGCCGCGCGCGCAAATACACAGGAATACTGTAACTGTATGGTGATCATTTTGGTTCTCTCTTCCTGATTACAAGACCAACTAGTAAAAACTAAACGATAACGAGTACGAACGCGGCAACGCTCATTAACCACGAGACCAGCATCATCAGCTAGCTCGCGACGCCATTGCAGCTCGACATTGCAGGATCCAGTACCCTTGCAGCAGGAGCTCGATCGAGAGGGCGTATCACTCTCCTGTTTGGTACTATTTAGTATTTACAACCGGAAGAGCTTCTTGCACGCCTTCAAGATGCCACCCCGCTTCTTCTTCTTCGCCGTCGCCGTCCCCTCGGCGTCCTCCTTATTCCCTGCCGCAGTGTCTGCAGCAGCATCTTCGTCCCGCTGCTCCGCCTGCTTCTTGCTCTCCGCCTCCTCGCGCGCCGCCTCGTCCTCGCCGTGCTCCTCGACGACCGTGTCGTCGCCGCGGTCGCTCATGTTCCCGTCCATGTCGTGGATCCTCCAGTACCCGTCCCCGGCGCCGCAGCCGGGGCCCGCCGGGTGGTAGCGACGCATGGAGAAGGCCCGCCTCAGCGCGCCGGGCAGGCCGCTCCGGCTCCGGCTCCTCCTCTCGCTGCCGGACCTGCGGAACCGGTGGGAGCCCGTGGAGAAGGTCCGGGCCAGCGTCACCGCGCCGATGGCCAGCCCCTCCCACGCCTTGGTCTCCTTGGTGTTGGTCAGCTCCATCGACGGCCTCGCCACCCTTGCCCCGTGCCGCCCGCTCGCCGCCGCCGGAGGGGACGACGCGAGGTTGCTGTAGCCATCCATGTCTCCCACCTCTCTTCTCTCCTTCCTTGTTACTCGGATCTGGTTGTGGAGGCCTGGTGTGGCTAATTTTGGAGCAGCTCGCGGCTTGTAGGTTTCGCAAATGGAGCCGGTGGCGATCGATCCTCAAGCAGTGCTCGGCATGCGGGACACGGCCATGGACAACCGAGTAGGTGAGCCCTGTGGAAGCATCCAAGATTTGGCCAGAAATGTTTATTCCGCTCGTGCCCCTCTGATGGCGATGCAATGCTCACGATTACGCACTTCTATATACGCAAGTACACCCTCATGGTGATGGATTTGTTCCGTAACTTTTGCTAAGTACCATGGTTAAATCTTAAATGAGTTTAGAGCTTGTTTTTACTTTGTGTTACGGCTCATCGGGTCGGTTAAAAATGGCGCCTGGCAATGAGAAAGTGGACGGTGGAGGGGGTTTAATTGCGGGTGGATTCTACGAGAGCATTGAGCTCTGCCCTCGTCAGTTTATAATTCGTGGGTCGCAGAGATGTCTGTTGGAAGATGGAGCAGATTTGCTCCATTTTAACTGCCACCGTACAGTGCTCGTCAATCCCTGGCTATTTTGTAGCGGCTCATCACATGGTGCTAGAGGTTTTCAATAATTTCCTGATCATAGTGTCTTTGACTCCAGGCAGTGGTGCAGTCAGTACTCACATGAGAGGTGGGGGTGACACGTACTACTCATGACAGGGAGCAGACGCAGTGAACAAAGGCATGTGGGATCGCTTGAGGGCCATTGTTCAAAAGGGGAAGAAAAAACTTGAAGGTGAATTATGTACCCGCCTATGAACAGGCAAATTTTGAATCCAACAGTATAAGGCTGACGGTTCAACATGGTAATGCGATCGAATGGCAAAGGCTATTGACAGCGGCATAGCACGGATTTTAGCCTAGGTGGTAACTTGACATAAAAAATATTTATAGCGTTTATTACATTTTTAGCCCAAATTGGCCCATGGACAACATTGGTTGCTTTAGTACTGGATGTTTGTGAAAACTGGGCTTGAAGAATGCATTGCCCAATTTGATATTTTTACCCCTTTTTTTCCCCTTTCAAAGATATTTTAGATTGTTTAGATCCTCCATTGGGTTTAAGTTATGCTGCAACACTCATCATACTTCTCTTTGTATTTATCCCAAATATTTTGCAGTATGTTGCTTTATGTTTTTTTACAGATATTGCATAATTATTGTGAAATTATGGCGTTCAGGTTTTCCATAGTTGGTCTATATTAGGTCTTTCAAAAACAATGCATGCCTCTTGAAGTATTATTGCACAATAGCTTTAAGAAATATCCCAATATAACTCTCTGCTGTTGCGTACTGGAATCAAGTATTCATATTGTTTAGTCCATGTCGAATGCTTATTTTTCTTTTTGATAAAACTAGAAATAAATTTTATGAGTCTAGAATAATTGTCGAACCTAACATAAAAAAAATGTCATGAAGATGATAAAGAACTAAAGCTAGGACCATCTGAGCTAAGACTTGCAACATACTTCACTAGAACATCTAGGGCAGTGAGTTACACTAGTTATGTGAAGGTTTGCCCACGGCAGAAACACCTTATTTTCTTTGCCAAGATAGTAAGATACCAGCTGGAGCTTGATCAAACTTTGGACCTGTGATAGACTGATAGCCTCAATCATGTTGGATGCACCAGCCTTAACAACAATACTTGACATACCCCATTAGCTAGCTTTTTCCACTTCAATCAAAGCTACCAACATATCTGCATGCATAGCGCTACTAGCGTTCTAGTAAACCCCTACACCTGCTGCTTTAGAGTTCTCCATGTTCGTCGTGGATAGAAAAGCCCCATTCGCCCTGTTTGCACCCCTCCAAGAAGTACGCATCAGTTGGAAATTGGTCGTGTTAAGCCTTCCATCTTCTAGTTTGTCATCCGAGCAGCATTGCTCTGCGAATCCTTTGAGGTGATACGATGGCAAACACTATCATTGTTCCTCATGGCTTCAAATGAAATTACTTTGTTCCTAGACGACCACCACCCATATCGGCATTGCAGAGTGCATTCTTTGAGCTGTTCATCAGAAATTGCTCTGAATATATTTGCTGAATATATCGGGCATGCTCCAAGTTCTGTCTTCTCCATATACCCTTCACCCACTTGCATTTGAGGAAAAGAGGAGCGACTGTCATCTTCATTTAGGCGCAAGTTTCAACTCCTTTTCTTTCTGAAAGGCAGGCTAATACTATGCCCTAATTGCCATAAGAACATTTTATCTTCTAGTGGTAACTGCTATATTCTTTTCCATATTGGGTTTTCAATTGTTCTTCGTGACTCCACCATACATGTTACAGTATGGACTTAGCTTATGATCTCACAACTGGTCCAACTTATATGCTCATTTTTCAACCAAAAAAAGACCCTTTGTGTCAAAATGCCAAGCAAGTGAATCCTCAAAAAAAAAATCTATAATTTGAATAGCAAGGGTGGCTCCCTAAAATTTTGAAGTGGTCAGTATCCGAGATCATAATTGTATATGGTGATGGCATGTTAACCCAGGTGGAGCATAAAAGCTCCACGAAAAAGGTAATAAATCGGCATGTTCCCCTACAACTAGGCATCTGTTCATCTATCGATTCATACGTTCAGTTCAGTCGTTCTGATAAGGTTTCGAATTGCGCAGAAAATACGAGAGGCAAGCTGGACCTAAGCCTACACTTGACGCCCCAGTGTTAATTATAAAATGGGATTCTACATTTGAAAACTACAAATAACCAAAATATATTTTGAATCTATTAATATAGCTACAGGGTTTTTGCAATACTAAGAAATACAATATGCATTCATACTAGAGTAGAAGACAGATCGTGCTTACCGATATCCTCTTAACTTATAGTAAAAGGCATTGTTCGTTTGGTATTTTTTTTTAAATGAAATCTTGTATTTTCGTATTTAGTCTTCTTGGTGTTATCGTTTTCAAGTGCGACTGTCGTCGATCATTTTTCTAACTCTAGAAGTGATGAGAAATAAGTAGGCGTCCCTGTATCAGGAATCACGAATAGAACAAAATTAATAGAGAAACAAAGATGCTGGCAAGAGGTGCTCACAATAACCAAGAAAGGGTGGAAACTGTTTTGTGATTGAACCTTGATGCGATGAGCGTGGAGTTAGTATAACTGAAGCCCAAGCATCCTGACTTAGGGTGTGTTCGTTTCCTCCCTCTAAAGTTTAGATCCCGTCACATCAAAAAGAATCTTGTCATTTAGAAGTATTAAATAAAATCTGTTTATAAAACTTTTTACACAGATGGGTGCTAATTCGCGAGACAAATTTAATGAGCCTAATTAATCCATAATTTGCCACAGTGATGCTACAGTAATCATCCGCTAATCATGGTCTAATATACCTCATTAGATTCGTCTCGCGAATTAGACCTGGGGTTCTGCAATTAGTTTTGTAATTAGACTTTATTTAATACTTCTAAATGACAAGATTCTCTTTGATATGACCTCTCTAAAATTTAGACCCTGTGAAACGAACACACCCTTAGTGCCCTGAGCCATAGAGGCAAGAACCCACCCTATGTCCCTTGTCCTAATTGATTGTTCACGATCGGCAGGAGAGAAATTAAAGAGATTAGGGCAGGGGAGTTAAATTGGAAGCACCAAGTAATTCGTCGCCGTGTCCGGAGGCATGAAAGAAGATTAGCCGGCTGCAAGTTGGGCTGATTGGGCTTTGTTTTTCCAGGCTTATGGATTGGTTGAGCCTGCGCGAGTCCATTAACTCCGAAATGGAAATAGAGACCAGTCGCGCCATCGGACCACTTGAGCCACCACCGACCGTCTCGCGTTTCGTAAAGCACCCTCGAAACTGGAAACTGGAAAGCCAAGCACTCCCTGGTCGGCGTGGGTGGTGGCGCCCGCAGCGCATGACGCCTTGGATGACCAGCACGCTACGTCCTCCACTCCATACACTGCTTTCTGACGGCCTGCTGCTGTTCCCCGCCTGCCCTGCATAAATCACGGGCTAGTAGATTAACAAGGTATGTGTATTCCTCCCAACAAATAAAGGGCAGCTAGCTTCAACGCCACTAAAGACACACTGCTCGGCGGCTGCTTCCTCGATCAGCTGGCAGGCTCTCTCTGACCCGTTTCCTCGCAGCCGCGAGGCATGGTGGTTGGTCGCCGATCGGCAGCTTCCACGGGACCCTACGCTCCAGCCCCCCCGGCCTTTTCGCAACTCTTGTGCAGAGACGGCGCACGCCACGGGGCTTTTGGCACCCTTTCCTTCTCCCGGTCCTGGCATCCCGCTAGCTTGCAACGAACGTACGCTCAGAGTCATCGCGCAACGACTCGACGTGACCGCCTGTCGGCTTCTCCTAGCTCGCGCCGGCGGCCACCGCGCGCCATTCATGCCTGGATCAATGAGGAAACGATATTTTAGCAGCGACCCGTGCGAACAGGAAGGTGCATGCATGCAGCAGCAGCCAGCCATCCCCGGTGGTGGCCCAGCGCTACGCTAGACTAAACCAATCAAATCGACGTGCTACTACGGTCAAACAATGCACGCTGCACGCACCCACACCCCCGGGCCCGTGCCAAAAGAAAAGTCCGCGAGCTCGATCATCGGTCGGGTCAGGGCAATGGGCATCCAACCCGGTCCCGTCACATCCATCCGCGAGCGCCAGAAGACGCAGCGTACGTAGCTACCATCTTTTCCCTTCCGCGATCTCGTAGCAGCTCGCCAGCTCGGAGTCGTCCAAGGGCGGCGCGCGCATGATGGCGGCCTCCTCCTCTCGCGTCCCTTCTCCTGGGTGGCTGCTCGCCGCGCACTGCGCGCTCCTGCTAGCTTTGGCCGGAGCTGGAGCTGCACGCGGCCACCCTCCGGCGCTGAGCTCCACGTTCTACGACGCGTCGTGCCCCGGCGCCCACGACGTCGTCCGCCGCGTCATCCAGGACGCGCGCGTCTCCGACCCCCGCATCCCGGCCAGCCTCATCCGCCTCCACTTCCACGACTGCTTCGTCAACGTGAGCACCCCAGTCTCAGCTCCCTGGCAGCCTCTATCTGCTCGTATAGGATGTACGCAGGTGCTGGGCGCGTGTTGATGCATCATCTGACGTGCACGAATATATTCCGAACGTTTCAGGGTTGCGACGGCTCACTTCTGCTGGACGACGACCTCCCCGCGATCCGCACCGAGAAGACCGTGCCAGCCAACAACAACTCGGCGCGCGGCTTCCCGGTGGTCGACGGCATCAAGCGCGCGCTGGAGGCGGCGTGCCCCGGCATCGTCTCCTGCGCCGACATCCTTGCCCTCGCAGCCGAGATCTCCGTTGAAATCGTAAGCGTCCGAACTGAGATCTTCTTGCATTGATGAATATGATCTCTCAGATGTACCTACTTTACTCTATCTGCTTCTCGCCTGACCTGAACTGATGATGGAATCATGAACGAAACTGGACGCAGTCTGGAGGACCAAGCTGGAGAGTGCTGCTCGGCCGGCGGGACGGCACCAAGACCAACGTCGAGAGCGCCAACAACCTCCCGAGCCCTTTCGACTCCCTGGACAAGCTCCAGCAGAAGTTCAGAAACGTCAACCTCGACGACACTGATCTCGTCGCCCTCCAAGGTAACTAACGAACACTTACTGCGCTCATACATTCCAGCAATATAACTTTCAACACATTTATGCAATCTGACACCATGATTTCAACAACAAATTTCTACTACTTCAGGAGCGCACACCTTTGGCAAAGTGCGGTGCCAGGTCACGCGGGAGAACTGCACGGCCGGGCAGCCTGAGGGCACGCTGGAGAACCTGGACCAGGTTACGCCCAACGTGTTCGACAACAAGTATTACGGCAACCTCTTGCACGGCCAAGCTCAGCTGCCGTCCGACCAGGTCATGCTGTCGGACGCTGCTGCGCCGGCGACCACTGCGCCCATCGTTCACCGATTCGCGAGCAACCAAAAGGATTTCTTCGGGAACTTTGTGGCGTCCATGATCAAGATGGGCAACATCAGCCCGCTGACTGAGAGGGATGGAGAGATCAGGAAGAACTGCCGGAGGGTCAATAGCAAAGGCTACTGATGACTCCCGTACAATTTGGTCTGGCTTGTAGTAATCATTGTTCTGTCATTCTTTAAAAATGTATAAGGTGTTTAGTTGTACAGTTTACATTTCCCCTTTCGGGGGAGTAAGTAATTGAAAAAAATATTTCTTTTGACAGATGTCATGTCTAACCTCTTTCTCCACTTTATTGGTCTTTTCCTTATTGTCCGTGTTGGTTCCATGCCTAGTTGTGGGGGAAGGGTTATTGTCTTATTAAGTTACAGTAAAATCCTTTTTATTTTTTTTAAAAGACAAACGCAGATGCTCACAAACACGCGCGCGTATTCACCTTTATTAATACATGAATACAACCTCTATCCCTATAAGCACCTTCAAGAGACTAAGCCGGTAGAAAGAATAACACTGGAACTCGAATCCGGGTGGACAGGTTCAACCACAAGGAATCTTACCTCGCAAGTTACAGTAGAATCCAACTATATCTATTCCATATATTTTACAATCCAACTATATCTATTCCATATATTTTAAGTTGGCGATATATGAATATCCAGAAGGCTACATGTTAGCTCCCATACCTTTGCCACATTTTCTCCATGCACGAATCTCCAATTGTGTCTGATTGGCTGGCTTTCGTCACGTGATCAACAAACGCCGTGAGGGTTTTAACACCCGTCGAATGCTGATCCTCTGTGTGTCTGTCCACCTTCTTCACTTCTCAAATTTTACAATCCATCACTTGAGAAACCAAAATGTTCAGCTGACGAGCCCTATCCAGTACCTATAAATGTGTGCCCCAGTGCGTAAAAGACATGTGGGCGCACGTGTTTATTTTGAAAAAAGTTCAAATTACTCTCTCAAGTATGAAAAAAGTCTAGATAAACCCCCTAACTATCTTTTGGTTCAATTTGGCCCCTAAATTATGTCATCTGATTCAATTTACCTCCTAATACAATTTATCCTTTTTATTTCTCCGCGTACAAGTGGAATCTTAATTTAAATTTTTGCAGGGTTGTAGCGGGAATCATAATATATGTCAAAAAAATATATTATCAATTTTTCGTCATTATTTTTTTCTATAATTCTGTATTATGAGGTTTAATCTATTATTAAATATCAAACTCTTTCAAAATAATGATGAAAAATTCTTAACATATTTTTAAAAACTATGTTGTAATGTCCGCTATCATCCTGCAAAATTTTAACTCAGGACTTCGCTTGTGCATGGATAAATAAAAAAGATAAATATTATTAAGGGGTAAATTGGACCAAATGACATAGTTTAAGGGGTAAATTGAACCAAAAGAATAATTTGGGGGAGTTATCTGGACTTTACTGATACTTGTGGGCAGTAATATAGACTTTTCCTTTTTTTGGAAAAAGTAGCGGCCGTGATTTTTGTTAACGTTTTTCCTTCACACTCCTTTGCCATTTATCTAATTTTAGCCTTCCTAGTTCAAAATATTAGTTAAAAACTTATGGAAGCATACTCTAGTGTAGTTTATTTTGAAGATCTTGCCATGAAAAATATTATGGTGCAACTGAAATTTAATTAGGTATTTGGTTTAAGATTTATAACTTTTTAACTGAAAAATATCCCTTTTGTTCACAGATACGTGGCGTCTCCAAGAAGTTGGGCCTAAAACAAAAATTAGGCCCATAAATCCATCCATTTCGTTAGGTTAATTTGAAAAGTATGTTTCATGTTCATGTATATCCTCTTTTTAAACTTGCACAAATCACCTGACCGTTGCGGCCTTGCGGGCGGGTCGGTGCCGTGGTGTACTGTTTGAAATTTGAATGCACGACGAGCCCGAATCGAGCGAACAACCGAAAACGCAGGGGCTCGAACGGAAAAAGCACACGGCCTTCCTTGATCCCCTTCGCCTACCCCCTGCATCGTGGCCCAGGCTGTCGTCCCGCCCTATAAAACGAGCCGAGTGGGAGGAGTCCAAACCCTAGCCGAGTTCCGCAGAGAAAGGCGTCTTCGTACTCGCCTCTCGCCGCGCTGCAAAGCTTCTCCCCTCCCATTTCCCACCGCCGCCGCCGCCCCACCCTTCCGACGACACCATGAGGGAGTGCATCTCGATCCACATTGGCCAGGCCGGTATCCAGGTCGGAAACGCGTGCTGGGAGCTGTACTGCCTCGAGCATGGCATTCAGGTACAAATCCGTCCATTTCCCCTCCCGTTCTCGCGCTGTAGCGGCTGGTATGTGTTGGATCTAGGTGTTCTCGAGGTCGGCGCGTTCTCGAATTTGGTGGATCTGAGTGGTGGGAGGGAATTGCATTTGGAACCGTTTGAAGTGTGTGCGGATCTGGTGACTGAAAATGTCCTGTTCGCCTAACTGTTGTCGATCTTGCCTGTTTGTCCTCCCCTTGTGGTAGATCTGAACAATGTAGCTTTCTATTTGAAAAAGGGCAGCTCCTTCGGTTCTATTTGATTAGATGCGCTGCTAGTTTGGATCAGTTAATTTTAAACGCGTGAGCAATGGTTTTGTTCTTAACTGCTCTGTTCATATTTCGAGGCTTTGCGTGTATGATGAAATTTCGCAGGTCAATTTGTTGTAGATCTGTTAATACTGCCACGCGATTTCGAATTATATGCTGCAAGTCAGTTAGCTTGTCTTAGTTCTAATGTTCACCCCATGAATCTGTTTAAATTGGGTTGGATCTCGTCATTTAGGATTCTGGAGGCAGTCATGGTTCCAAGTGTGTGTCTAAATGTTAATAAGTATGCGTCATAGGAAGCTTGAAGCTGATGTGATGGGTTGAAATTTGTCTGCCAGTTGTAGGATTTAATTGTATCTTTTGTCCATGTCTTGTTGGCAATACCTGTACTAATATTCAAAAAACTTTAATGGGGATATGTCTTGCATACTTGTAGCTATGTGCTGTTTAGATGTTCTTCAGGGTCATTCGTTTCACATTGTGTTGACATTAGCTTGTATCTGACCTGTTGATATTGTAGTGTAAGTTTCTGCATTTCTGCAGTTGAATTGTTTATTGTTTTGCATCACTAACTCTGTTCTGTCTGTACCATTCAGGCTGATGGTCAGATGCCTGGTGACAAGACTGTTGGAGGAGGTGATGATGCATTCAACACCTTCTTCAGTGAGACTGGCGCTGGGAAGCATGTCCCCCGTGCTGTGTTCGTTGATCTTGAGCCCACTGTGATTGATGAGGTGAGGACTGGCACTTACCGCCAGCTCTTCCACCCTGAGCAGCTCATCAGTGGCAAGGAGGATGCAGCCAACAACTTTGCCCGTGGTCACTACACCAGTAAGCAATCTGAACTTGATTGACCATTGTTTCCAGTTGTGCATTCTTTAGTGAACTTGATTGACTTAACTTTGCTTATTGCTTGTCTTGCAGTTGGCAAGGAGATTGTTGACCTGTGCCTTGACCGCATCAGGAAGCTTGCCGACAACTGCACTGGTCTCCAGGGCTTCCTCGTCTTCAATGCTGTTGGTGGAGGAACGGGCTCTGGCCTTGGTTCCCTCCTCCTTGAGCGCCTGTCTGTTGACTACGGCAAGAAGTCCAAGCTCGGGTTCACTGTGTACCCATCTCCCCAGGTCTCCACCTCAGTTGTTGAGCCGTACAACAGTGTCCTGTCCACCCACTCCCTCCTCGAGCACACTGATGTTGCTGTCCTGCTTGACAATGAGGCCATCTATGACATCTGCCGCCGCTCCCTTGACATTGAGCGCCCAACCTACACCAACCTCAACAGGCTTGTGTCTCAGGTGCATATATTTCCTTCTCTGATCATCGTGTTGTCGTAAAAGCTGTTATCTGTACTTGACTCCAAGACTAACAATATTGCTGATACACTGTTATGCTGCAGGTTATCTCATCTCTGACTGCCTCTCTGAGGTTCGATGGTGCTCTGAACGTTGATGTGAATGAGTTCCAGACCAACTTGGTTCCCTACCCAAGGATCCACTTCATGCTTTCATCCTATGCGCCAGTGATCTCTGCTGAGAAGGCCTACCATGAACAGCTGTCAGTGGCTGAGATCACCAACAGCGCCTTCGAGCCGTCCTCCATGATGGCCAAGTGTGACCCTCGCCATGGCAAGTACATGGCCTGCTGCCTCATGTACCGTGGAGATGTTGTGCCCAAGGATGTGAACGCTGCTGTGGCTACCATCAAGACCAAGCGCACCATCCAGTTCGTGGACTGGTGCCCAACTGGGTTCAAGTGCGGCATCAACTACCAGCCCCCCAGCGTGGTGCCTGGCGGCGACCTGGCCAAGGTGCAGCGTGCTGTGTGCATGATCTCCAACTCCACCAGTGTGGTCGAGGTGTTCTCCCGCATCGACCACAAGTTCGACCTCATGTACGCCAAGCGTGCCTTCGTGCACTGGTACGTGGGTGAGGGTATGGAGGAGGGTGAGTTCTCTGAGGCCCGTGAGGACCTTGCCGCGCTGGAGAAGGACTACGAGGAGGTTGGCGCTGAGTTCGACGATGGTGAGGAGGGTGACGAGGGTGATGAGTACTAGACCCTTCCTGGTGCATCTGTGTCCGGCCTGTGTGCTGCAATTATCCAGTGATCTGCCCGAGTGGCTCGTACTATCGTGCAATGTGTTGTCTGTCGCTCTGAACTATTGGTCGTTTGGGTGGTTTACAACAGCTGATGTTGTAAGACTTGTATGATCAATTCCCCGCTTTGCTACTGGGTTATTATCAATGTCGTTGTGGTCTATATTGGTGTCTCTGCTGCTCTACTTATATTTACTCCAGGTTATCTCGTCAGTTTGGTCACGTCGGTGAATGTTCTCGCTGTTGTTCGGGGGTGCCTGATATGTTACTGGTAGTGTTGCTCTATGAAAAATCTTGGTTGTTGACGCTTTCACCTCAAGTTTGGTGCTGTGGAAAACCGAATCAACGCCGACGGCGCACTTTGCCAGGTTGGCAGGGGTCGATTTGCAGGGCTGCAAGCAAGCAGTGGCCAGTTGGAGGGATTTGGAAAACGGAAGGTACCCAAAGGGCCTGTGCCAAAATAGCATACAGGAACCAGTGATGTTGCAGTTGCCTTCAATAAGCCCGTGTTTATTTTCTGGGGAAGACATGGAATTACTTGCTTTGTGCGTCCCATGAGTGGATGTATGTGGCAACGGTGCTTGAGTTTTCTTTCTCTCTCTCTCTCTCTCTCTCTCTCTATTTAGGAACGGTGCTTGAGTTGTGGTTAGTATGGGTCTAAATATTAACATCACGTTCAACAAATATTTTTTCTGGAAATGAGCATACTTGTGAAAAACATTTTCACATTTGCTTTCCAGAAAGGGAAAAAGAAGGACGAACATGTTACAGTTACAAAGAATGAGAAAAGGAGTTACAAATGAATCATTACAAGTGGTCGAATAAAAAAAAACAATCGAACTGCACCGGAACCTTTAGTAGCCTTTGCCATTGACCCTCCGGCAATTTCTCCTAATCTCTCCATCGCTCCCCGTTAGGGGGCTGATGTTGCCCATCTTCATCATGGACGCCGCGAAGTTCCTGAAGAAATCCTGCTGGTTGCCTGCGAACCGATGAACAATGGGGGCAGTCGTCGCCGCCGCGGCAGGGCCGGACAGCATGACCTGGTCGGAGGGGAGCTGGGCGCGGCCCTCCAGCAGGTTGCCGTAATACTTGTTGTCGAACAGGTTGGGCGTGGCCTCGTCCAGGTTCTCCAGTGCACCCTCGGGTTGTCCGGCCGTGCAGTTCTCCCGCGTGAACTGGCACTGCACTTTGCCAAATGTGTGCGCTCCTGGAGTAGGAATTTGTTGTTGAAATCAGTTTGCACGCCGTATAATGAGGCTTTTTTAGGTTTGAATTGTGTTATTTGTTGAAATGTATCGAGTCAGTATGTGTTTAGGTTACCTTGGAGGGCGACGAGGTCAGTGTCGTCCAGGTTAACGTTTCTGAACTTCTCCTGGAGAACGTTCAGGGGGTCGAAAGGGCTCGGCAGGTTGTTGGCGCTCTCGACGTTGGTCGTCGTGCCGTCTCGCCGGCCGAGCAGCACACCCCAGCGTGGTCCTCCGGCCTGGGTCCATGTCCATGGTTTCCGTGTCAGTTCAGGTGACGCCGCAAGCTTCGAATTGAAGTTCAGGTCGATGAATGCGAGAAGAGATTGCGGTGCTCACGAGTTCGACGGAGATCTCAGCCGCGAGGGCAAGGATGTCGGCGCAGGAGACGATGCCGGGGCACGCGTTCTCGAGCGCGGCCTTGATGTCGTCGACCACGGGAAAGCCGCGGGCCGAATTGTTGTTGGCGACCACGTTCTTCTCGGTCTGGATCGCCGGCAGGTCGTTGTCCAGCAGAAGCGAGCCGTCGCAACCCTGAAACATTTGGCGTTCGTTGCATGTCAGATCAACGATGCAATGCTGGATTTGGGATCGATCAATGATTGATCAACCACGCGCAGAGGAACTGGGGTGCTCACGTTGACGAAGCAGTCGTGGAAGTGGAGGCGGACGAGGCTGGCCGGGATGCGCGGGTCCGAGACGCGCGCGTCCTGGATGACGCGGCGGACGACGTCGTGGGCGCCGGGGCACGACGCGTCGTAGAACGCGGAGCTCAGCGCCACGCCGCCACCGGCACTAGCGGCGCCAGCCAGGGCAAGCAGGAGGGCGCAGTGCGCGGCCAGCAGCAGCCCGACAGAAGCGGAGCAAGACGAAGCCGCCGCCATGGGCGCACACGCGTATCCGCTCCGAGTTGCCGCGTGAGCACTGAAGACCGAGGCTAGCCGCTCGTACGTACTGACAAGCTCTGCCAAGCTGCTCTCCGGCAAGCTCCGGCGATGGCGCGCGTTGCAAGTGTGATCGCGGAGAGCCAGAGGTCGATATGAGGGGATGGTCGTCGGGTGCAGCATATTTATAGCCCCGGCGCTCGGCTGATTACTGATAAGGCGGCCGGACTTTTCTTCTGGGACGGGATCGGGTGCGCGTTTGACTGACATGTTCGACTCCGTACGCCGGAGCTGGGCGATCGGATTAGTTCAGCAGCGGCGATGATGGCTGCGGCACGCGGTTGCCGCTGGGTAGTACAGCATAAAAAATGGTTCCGATGTTGACGGATGACGGGATGAGGCGATGAACGGCGGCGGCGAGGGGAGAAGCGGTCGCGCCGGGTGACGAGCGGTATGAAAACGAAAGGTGCGCGGAACCACCCTGCGCCGTTCGCCCGTTCCTCTCTTCCCGAAAGTGGCAAAAAGAAAGCCGCGGAGCGTAGTGCCAGCAGCGGCTGCCGCTGCCGCTGCCGATCGGCGACCAACCAAGCAAAGCGAGGAAACGGTCGGTCGAGTCATCGAGTGGGACTGCGGGGGAGGGTCCCACAGGCACAGCGGCTCCATGCGGCCTCCCAACGGTGTGTTTAATGCGGCAGACCTGCAGTTGCCTCTCGTTCAGCCCGTGCATCGTTGGTGTTTTTTATAAGAACTCGTAGTTTCTTGGATGGATCTTGCAGGTGCAATGATGCATGTATCTCTAGTCAATTCTAGTGGTGGGTTGTTGCAATCCCTCCTTTATGAGTTTCTGTGGTCATCTTTAATTTGCGCAGCGTGCATTTTTTTTTCACAGGACGAAGTTCATTTTGCCTTGTTGAACACATTTGCTCGAGTCTTGTTTTCCCCTTAACTGCAATATCAGAATCAAGGCACTTTCAAAGCAATATATACTATTGTATCTGTAATTTAAATACAAACTGATGATTTTATTAGTGACACTATCTATAGGTTGGGTTTGGGATTTGGCACTGCTTTGCTCACACTAAGTTTCAGCCTTATTTCCTTTCTTTTTGAACTTTTATCTCTTGTAATGGATGGGTGCACTGTCTTAACAATCGCGTGCAAAGGCCAAAACAATTTTCTTCTTGAAATAAAGTTCCTTCATCTAAAATCTATAGAGGGTGCCCATAATTTACATGCCTACAGGTCTATGAGGTAGTGCACACATGCGTAGTGGTTTGTACGATTTTATGGATCATACTAATACCATCCATTTGTATTTAAAGACACAAGATACTAAATCATACTATCAATAACATCCAAATAATGATAGGTTAATCCTAAGACAGTTTTTTGCAGAACTGCTAGCGTTTTTTAGAAGAGTTTGTTAAAAGACACACAAAATTGAAATGAGTTGTCAAAAGCATCAAATGAACTTCAAAAGTTTCGAACAAATCCGATGCTTCATGTTATGAGATTTCTACATTAATAAATAATGTAGCATATCTATTACTATTTAATCATTTTTATTATACACCTTTTGTTATAGAAACATTTTAATAAAAATAAAAAGGTATGAGAAAACTGGTTTTCAGCAATATTTGAAAATTTAGGGTACTTTGTATCCTTTACAGTTTTTATAAAAATTTAGTCAAAGAACTTTCACCTTAGACAAAACTGGCCTACACAGCATAAACCACGTCAACAAACTTTGGTTTTACTTGTTCTGCATTGCCGTTTGGCCCAATTCTGGGGAAGCAGTTTAAGCTCAAAATGAATTATCTTTTCTATCCTAGCTACCTGCTTTGCGTAGCAGCCCACCATGAGTGGATTGTGCCAACTCGGATTGAGGGGTACATTTCCTTTTGTATTTTTCTTGACTTTTTTATGTCTCAAAATTAAGTCCAAGTTATGCCTAGTTACTTCCTTTGCCATATATGGTTCAATATATTTGATCTGGAAAAAATCTATATTACTCCCCTCAAGTATGTCAAAGTCTGGATAACCCCTAAAACTATTTTTTGGTTCAATTTACCTCCTAAACTATTATTAGGTCCAATTTACCCCTTAATAATATTTATCCTTTTTATTTATCCATGCACAAGCGAAGTCCTGAGTTAAAATTTTGCAGGATGATAGCGTACATTATAACATATTTTATAAAAATATGCTAAGAATTTTTCATCATTATTTTGATAGAGTATCGTATTTAATAATAAATTAAACCTTATAATACAGAATTATAGAAAAAATAATGACGAAAATTTGATAATATATTTTTAACATATATTGTGATGCCCTCTACAACCCTGCAAAATCTTAAAATAAGATTCCACTTGTACGTGGAGAAATAAAAAAGATAAATTGTATTAGGAGGTAAATTGAACCAGATAGCATAATTTAAAGGCCAAATTGAACCAAGAGATAGTTAGGGGGATTATACAGAATTTTGCCATACTTGAGGGGAGTAATTTGGACTTTTTCCATTTGATTTTTTGTGTTGTCTCATGAAGGAACGAAATTGAACACATTGAAAAAGAACAAATACAAAATTGTTTGATTTACTCCTTCTGAATATGTTGGATTGATATATTTCAATTTCATATGATATTTGCTAAAAGAAATGCAAAGAATAGATCTTGGACTGCGTATATGAGTCGAGTAGAAACATTTTTACACTTGTGTTTCACGAAATGGCACAAGCTGATCAGCTCATATTTTACGAAAAGGAATGAGAAAATAAATCGAAAGAATGATTTCCACAGGCATTATAATTGGATAAAAACATCAGTCTGGATCAGAGTCTTCAATAGCCTTTGCTATTGACCCTCCGGCAGTTCTTCCTAATCTCCCCATCCTTCCCTGTCAGCGGGCTGATGTTTCCCATCTTAATCATGGACGCCGCGAAGTTCCTGAAGAAGTCCTTTTGGTTGCTCGCGAACCGATGAACAATGGGGGCAGTCGTCGTCGGCGCAGCAGGGTCAGACAGCATGACCTGGTCGGAGGAGAGCTGGGCGCGGCCGTGCAAGAGGTTGCTGTAGTACTTGTTGTCGAACAGGTTGGGCGTGACATCGTCCAGGTTCTCCAGCGTGCCCTCAGGTTGCCCGGCCGTGCAGTTCTCCCGCGTGAACTGGCACTGCACCTTGCCGAAAGTGTGCGCTCCTGAGAGTAGTAGAAATTTGTTGTTGGAATCAGTGTGCACACGGCATAGAAAGAGCTTTCTAGGCTTGGGCTGTGTACAAAATTAAATGGCTGAAAACTGAGATGCTTTTGACTCGGTATTTTATTTGTGTTACCTTGGAGGGCGACGAGGTCAGTGTCGTCGAGGTTGACGTTTCTGAACTTCTCCTGGAGAACGTCCAGGGAGTCGAAAGGGCTCGGGAGGTTGTTGGCGCTCTCGATGTTGGTCGTCGTGCCGTCCCGCCGGCCGAGCAGCACCCTCCAGCGTGGTCCTCCAGCCTGCCGGCCATGGCCGTGATCCCGTCAGTTCAGGTGAGGAGTGAAGGTAGGAAGCGCTAGCTGCGGCGATCAATGCAAGGTGATCCCGGCACTTACGAGTTCAACGGAGATTTCTGCTGCCAGGGCGAGGATGTCAGCGCAGGAGACGACGCCCGGGCACGCGTGCTCCAGCGCGGCCTTGATGTCGTCGACCACCGGGAAGCCGCGCGCCGAGTTGTCGTTGGCGGGCACGGCCTTCTCGGTCTGGATCGCCGGTAGGTCGTCGTCCAGCAGCAGCGAGCCATCGCAGCCCTGAAACCAACATGGCAACATGGTTGTCAGTACATGATGGAATAGTGCGAGCCGTCAGTGGCGCGAGACGGTGCTCACGTTGACGAAGCAGTCGTGGAAGTGGAGGCGGATGAGGCTGGCCGGGATGCGCGGGTCGGAGACCCGGGCGTCCTGGATGACGCGGCGTACGACGTCGTGGGCGCTTGGGCACGACGCGTCGTAGAACGTGGAGCTCAGCGCCGAGCCGGCGCCACTAGGAGGGTAGCCGTGAGCCGAGGCGAGCATCAGGAGCCCGCAGTGCGCCGCTAGCAGCAGCACGAGCGGCGAGAAGCGGAAGGAAGAGACCATCATCGTGCAAGACCGATCACTGGAGACGCGGACGCTGGATGATTGGCAGCTTGCTAAATGCTAAGCGATTGTGCTTGCTGCTCGAACGCTTGGCTGTTGCAAACGAGGTTGCAGAGATGGATGAGAGGGGAACGGCTTGGGGGCGGCATACTTATAGCCTGCTGTCGGGGACTTTTCGCCGGAGCGGCATCATTGGCGGCGCGTTTGACATGTTCCTCACGCCGGAGCTTGCCAAGTTGATTTTGTATTGGCAGCGGCGATGGGCTGATGGATGCTGGGCACCATCCGTTCCGTTCCGCCACGCGCTCGCTCGCTGCTAAAATATTGTTTCCTTCCAGGGCCGAGTGGAGTGACGCATGGCGGCGGCGCGAGGAGAAGCGGTCGCGTTGAGTGAGGATGAAGATTGCTTGCGTGCGCCGCAACGCTTGGGAAAACGAAAGGTGGTGCCCCAACTTCCCCAACTCTCTGCCATTGTTCTTTTTGGGAAGTATGGAAAAGGAACTGCAGAGTGTAGGGCCACAGTGGGTGCTGGCGATCGGCAACCAATCGAGAGTTGCAGCTGCGAGGAAACGGCTGATCGAGTGGCCGGGTCAGCAAGAGGCTGCGAGCTCCAGCTCAGGAGCCAGGATTCAGGAAGCAACCGTACAAGTGTTTTTGACGTTGCAACTGCCTCAAGCCTGCTCGGTAGGTATCTTTTTAAAACCAAAAGCTACATGGAGAGGTCTCTCGATTTAAGCCTGTCTCGAGAGTCCTTTTTCGTATTTCCTTGAGCATAGAGAGGAAGTAATTCCACTGGACCGTTAGGGTTTTGAGAAGATGAGGGATGGAATCTGTCGGGTTTAAAGGGAAGCTGGAAGGCAGGTCGGACCGGTGGGGTGGCGAGCGGCTAAGCCTGTCGGCAGGGCAGGCGGTGGATGACATCCGGTAGGGAGGGATAGGGCGAGGGCGGAAAATGCTGGAGTGTTTTATGAGCCGGCAGCGGTATAAGGGTAGGACTGATCGGACGGGCGAAGGTGGTGTGAGTTGGTGGTGCGGTGAAGCGGCAAGTCGCCGTCGCCGACCACGAGAGGTGGGTGGAGGTGGCGGCGGGGATGGCGTGAGAGTTGCTGATGGTGTCTCCTCTGATCTAGATAGAGGTGGAAAAGGGGAAGAGGGAAGGGGAGGGGAAGGGAGGGAGAACGGCGGTCCTTGACGACGTTGGAGGCTACGATGGTGATGTTGGAGGATGACCATAAAGGTGGGCGGAGGCAGGGCGTGTGGGGGAGCTTTGCATGCGGGAGGAAGACGAGGACTCCCCGCTGCTCGGGGTAGTAGGTGCGGGATTTTTTTTATCTAGCGAATGGGTAAGGTGCGGAGCGGGCATTGGAGGGCTCTCGGCGCGGCGCAGCCTTATCCGGAGTGCCCTCTTGCTTTGTAGATACCTCCTTTTTAAAAAGAATCTGATAGGACCTAAAACATAGTATTATAGCACTAATACCTTATTTTTGCATTGCATCTAGGCAATAAGTGGCTGGTTGTTGCAAAGAAGAAATATGATTTCCTAATAGGATACGTTAACTCAGCCCAAATGGCCCGCGAACAGAGTTAATGCTTTGTTCGGCTCCTGAGTGGAGTTTTTTCTTAAAAAAAAGAAAAAGGGGTGGATGGATGTTTGTGGCAAACTCCTTTGAAGAGTATGGTCGCACTTAATTTTGGAGGATGCTAAAAGTCACAACGCTATATTGGAGGCCATCCATTTGTTGAAAATTTGAAGTGCAATAAGTATATTGCCCATCTTTCTTCTCACATCTGGAGTCTAAGAAGCCTCCACATGACAGAATATATGCATTATCCATCTTTCTCCATCTATTTAAGTTTCTGTGTCGAACTGGTCAGCCATTGGCTTAAGCTTTTGGGTTAATTTTGTAACCTAATACATACTCAAAATTGCAGCTAATGTTTCCACAAAGGCCTCTCTTCAATTCCGGTAAACTATGAGGTTTCAAGGTGTTAAGGGTGGTGGGATAGGTCTTGAGGAATGGCCATGGGTTGCGGGAGGATTAGTGATGAGTGGAGGCTCAGTGCTTCCAAAGGTCGTGTCACCGGAGCCGTGGACGGTAGCAAGATAGTGGGCACACGAGGCTAGTTGATTAGAGAGGAAATGGAACTAGCTAGGTTAGTATAGTATACGCATTGTGCGCTAAGTACAGAATGCGTCACGGAGAAAATACATTATCATTCATTTCAGGAATCACATTTACGAATTCTTGGTAGAATTTAATTGATATTTTAAACCCCACCATAACCCAGTAAAAACAACTTCTCCTGGAAAACCCCTCAAACTCTAGTCCCCTTTCTATGAACAAAGTTATCTACCATCAAAACAATAGTTAAATGAGGACTCAAATACAGGTGCCTAAGGCTATCTCCAGCGATATCCTCCAAATCCCATCCCCTACCTTTTTCCTCCATATCAACTTCATTCTCTGTACCAAACTTAACTCCAACAACGTCCTCTATTTCCATCCTCTATACCCCACAATCTTACTTTTCTATCATTTCTTCCAACATTCGTTTCCCCCGAGCGCAACGCCCCTGCCCCGCCGCCCGCGCGCCCCTGCGCCGCCCGCCGCCCGCCCGCCCCTGCGCCGCCCGCGCGCCCCTGCCCCGCCGCCCGCCGCCCGCGCGCCCCTGCTCCGCCCGCGCGCCCCTGCCGGCCGCCCGCGCGCCCCCGCCCCGCCGCCCGCGCGCCCCTGCTCCGCCCGCGCGCCCCCGCCCCGCCGCCCGCGCGCCCCTGCCGGCCGCCCGCGCGCCCCTGCTCCGCCCGCGCGCCCCTGCCCCGCCGCCCGCGCGCCCCTGCCCCTGCTCGGCTGCTTCCTCCTGCGCCCGCGCGGAAGCTGGTGAAGATGCGGGCGTTGGCGACCGGGATGAAGGACGCTTCCTCTGTGCGGGACGCGGAGGTCGTGCTCCATTTTACCGCACGGGATAGCGGGTACCGCTGGAGCGCTACCGGGTGCTACAGTATCCCCCAAAATAGGGAACAGAAGCTTTTACAGGATGCCGGTGGAGATAGTCTAATAAGTTCCACCATAAGAAATCTTATCAGTCCTCATCTTATACAAGGTCTGGGGATAGGAGACGTGTAAAATATTTTCACATTTGCTTTCAAGAAGGGGAACATTTACAAAGAATAAGAATCGAAAGAATGATTATTTACACATGCATAACTACAGTTGGTTAAACAAAGGGGAAATCAATTGCATGGAAAAAGAGTCTTCTTCAGTAGCCTTTGCTGTTGATCCTCCGGCAATTTTTTCGGATCTCTCCATCGTTCCCAGTTAGCGGGGCGATGTTGCCCATCTTAACCATGGACGCGGCAAAGTTCTTGAAGAAATCCTTTTGGTTGCTTGCAAACCGATGAACGATGGGGGCGGTGGTCGCCTCCGCGGCAGGGCCGGACAGCATGACCTGGTCGGACTCGAGCTTGGCGCGGCCGTGCAGGAGGTTGCCGTAATACTTGTTGTCGAACACCTTGGGTGTGGCCTCGTCCAGGTTCTCCAGCGTATCGTCGGGCTGCCCCGCTGCGCAGTTCTGCTGCGTGAATTGACACTGCACCTTACCGAATGTGTGCGCTCCTGAAAGCAGAAATTAGTTCGTTGTTGAATTCATCAGTGTGTAAGCAATGTAAAGAATCGTCGAGGTCTGAACTTCATACGATTATTATTGTATTTATGAAATGTTTTAGTTATGTCAGTACGTTACCTTGGAGGGCGACGAGGTCAGTGTCGTCGAGGTTGAAGTTTCTGAACTTCTCCTGGAGAACGTTCAGGGGGTCGAAAGGGCTCGGCAGGTTGTTGGCGCTCTCGACGTTGGTCGTCGTGCCGTCTCGCCGGCCGAGCAGCACACTCCATCGTGGCCCTCCAGCCTGCACGCATCCAGTTCCATGATTTCGTCAGTTGAGGAACACTAACTAAGCTTGAACAACGTCCGGAAGAAATAAGATGTCTGGTGCTTACGAGTTCGACGGAGATCTCGGCCGCGAGGGCGAGGATATCGGCGCAGGAGACGATACCGGGGCACGCTTCCTCCAGCGCGCTCTTGATGTCGTCGACCACCTCGAAGCCGCGCGCCGAGTTGATGTTGGCGGGCACGTCTTTCTCGGTCTGGATCGCCGGGAGGTCCTCGTCGAGGAGCAGCGAGCCGTCGCAGCCCTGAAACGAATCGGCACGCAGGCCTGTCAGTCAGACGATGCAACCCTGAAGTATGCTGATCGAATCAGTTGGGGGCTGCTGCCGGCACTCACGTTGACGAAGCAATCGTGGAAGTGGAGGCGGATGAGGCTGGCCGGGATGCGCGGGTCGGAGGCGCGCGCGTCCCGGATGACGCGGCGGACGACGTCGTAGGCGCCGGGGCACGACGCGTCGTAGAACGCGGAGCTCAGCGCCGAGCCGGCTCCGTGCGGATGGCCATGAGCAGCTCCGGCCAAAGCGAGTAACAGGACGACGGAGCAAGCAGCTAACTGCAAGCCGAGAGGCAAGAATCTGGAGGAAGCGGCGGCGGCCATGACGCGTGCGGTTCCGAGGCTCGGGTGATCACTGAAGATCGGGGCTGCTGGCTACTGACAGGTGTTGGCAGGAGCAGGGGGTGGTGCTTGCTGCAGATGGAGCTTTGCAGAGATGAGCTGAGGGAGATGGGTGCGACGGGAATGGGTGCGCGCGGCTGGTTTTATAGGCTGGCGCCATGGGCACGCGCGGGGACTCTTTCGCTGGGATGGGAGGAATTGGATATTTGGATTGGGTGCGCGTTTGACATGTTCCCTGTGCCGGATCGGAGGATGTCAATCTGAATAGCTTATACTAGCAGCGGTGATGCTGCGGCACGCGGTTGAATCTAAATATATTATTGTTGCACTTGCTGCGTTGAACCATGCGGCGCCGCGAGGAGAAACGGTCGTGCTGAGGGATGATTGCGTTTGCGTGCAAAGTACTGTAACCCTGTTGCGAGTTCTCTGTTTGTGAAAAATGTGTAATCATATTGAACTAATTAGCTTATCCTAAATGTCGTATATTTTGAAATGGAGAGAATGATATATGAAAAGAGAATGATACAACCTAATAATACATGATACTATAGTATTGTTTACAAGAAATCACAAAATAAGTTGTACCATTCTCTAAATTGTGCGCCTATAACAATCGGTCTACACGTGTGTGTGGGTTCTAAAAGTTGGTTTCCATGCTCAAGCTATGTCCTCATGTAATGCTGTTGCTTCTATCTCTCTCTTATGTAATTACGTATCATGTTAGTAATATATCATATCTCTACTCCTAAAAGAACGATTGGGGATAATTTTTTGGTGCGACCTTGGCTCCTCCTCCCGTGGTCTCTCTGCCATACAACAATTCCAGCTGTCCGATTCCTCCACCGTGCAAAACTGACGGCCTCCCGAAATTTGTGCCGCAACCTCCCCTCCACCCGTACGCCGTGCGCATCCTCATGGCGAAACAGGCACCCGCAGCCCCCTCACGTCGCTGTAGCCGCCCGAAAACCCTACTCCAACTCCTGCAGTCACACCATATGATCGGCCAGCGGACATGCTGCAGCGAGGGGTCCAATTCCAGCGGCCTGACCCTTCTGCACACGGACGGATCGTGTCGCTGCAGCCGCCCTCGGCCCGTTGTTCAGAACTACCGATCGGCAGCCCCTGACGAACGAACGGATGAGGCAACGGCGCCAGAACCGATCGGGGGAGGAGGGGAACCCCTGGGATCACGCGATGTCACGTTGTTGCCCAGCGTCGATAGGAGAGTTCTGTGCCTAGAATAGGCCGCTGCTTTCTCCTTCCAGCCTCAAATCCGATCGATTCCGAGCCTTTCCGCCGCTCGTCCCTTGACGTCCTCTCTCTCTATTCATCCACTCACCGCACTCTCCCATGCCCTAAATCGCAGGTATTTTGGGCTGCACGGTGCCGTTGGCCACCATAGCTGTCGTCCGAGCTTTTTGCATATTAGCCCCTGAAGAATTTTAGAATAATTCTATTTTTCTCGTGTCTTCTGAGATATGCAGAAAACCTAGATCAATCAGATCCTTTTCAAACCGAGCCCAGCCATGATCTTTTACATGCCTAACCCTAACCTTTAGTCAATTTGTGAGATCAGTTTTTCTGAGTCTTGCGAAAATCAGCATTGAGGGTGCGTACATACATCTTGAATGCACCCCTTTGCATTACTGATGTATTTTAGTTCATATCACTGATGTATTTTAGTTATTAATATTATGAATAGTTTATTCATTCATATCACTGATGTGTTGCTGTAATGAGAAGGTCCATGGTCTCCTTAGTTGCCCTTGGTACGAAAGACGATGCCTTTGGACTTGATCCGGTGAGTTTTCCTTTTACATTTCCCCATCGGTTCTCACCATTTGAATTTGTTCATTCCCTCTGACCCTCAGTCAGTCTTGTTAGATTGATCTCCTAGCCCATCGGACCCTAACGGGCCGATGGGCTACCTCACCCACGCGCCCTGATCGGGGGCGCTCCAGCTCAACCCTAGCTGGTGGGCCCCCGTCGTGCCGCACAATATAAAAGGAGGTGGGGGCCAGCGGCTCGGGTCACGAGGATCGCCGCCGCCGCCACCCCACCGACACAGTGAAACCCTAACCGATCTAGTCGAGCGCGGTCAGCGACGGGAAGCATCACCGCGGCCACCTCGACGCTCCCTGCCTCGACCCGAACCCGTACACGCGCCCTCGACTCCGGCCACCGCTCCGCGAACGCCTACGGCTGGACTGCACCAAGCTCCTGCACTACACCGCCAATGGCGGGCACGTTGGCTTCCGCTTCCGCCCTAGGGCACGAGGGTATGCCGTGCGTTATCTCTCTCTCTCTCTCTCTCAATCTCTCTGTGACTCGGTTTTATCAATAGCAAAGGAGTACTTCTAATCTAATCACGCATTAGCCGATCCAAAGTATTTGACAATGGTATCAGAGCACAGGTGTATTAGAAATAATTCACACAGATATCTGTGGTCCGTTTAATGTAAAGAGTGTGGATGGTTATGACTCGTTCATAACATTCACAGACGATTATTCCCGTTATGGATACATTTATCCAATTAAAGAAAGATTGGAGGCTTTGGATAAGTTTAAAATATTCAAGGCCGAAGTAGAAAATCAACACGATTTAAAGATTAAAATCGTAAGATCCGATCGTGGAGGGGAATACTACGGTCGACATACCCAATATGGCCAAGTTCCAGGACCTTTTTGCGAAGTTTCTGATGGAACAAGGAATAGTAGCCCAGTACTCGATGCCGGGCGAGCCTCAGCAGAACGGAGTGGCTGAAAGACGCAATCGCACCCTAATGGATATGGTGCGAAGCATGATCAGTTACTCTACGTCGCCAGTGAGTTTATGGATGGAGGCACTAAAAATCGCCATTCACATTCTCAACAGAGTTCCAAGTAAATCGGTGCCGAAAACGCCGTATGAAATGTGGACAGGAAGAGTACCCTCACTAAATCACCTGCGGGTGTGGGGGAGCCCTGCTGAGGCAAAAGTGTTTAACCCGACTATGCAAAACTAGATTCAAGAACGGTATCTTGCCATTTTATTGGCTATCCAGAAAGGTCAAAGGGATTTCGTTTCTACTGCCCAGACAGATCGACGAAATTCGTAGAAACGAGGCATGCAGTTTTTCTTGAGGATCAAATGATCCGGGGGAGCGGCACAGCAAGGAAAATTGATCTTGAGGAGAAGAGGGTGTATACACCCAATCCCGTGATTCAGGAATCTTTTTTCCCGCTGCCCGTTGTGTCTGCACCGCCAGTGCAAGTCACTGCGATGCCGACACCTGTAATGACTCCTTCTGTGGTGACGATGAATGAGGAAGAGGAACCCATTCATCAGGCTCCTGACGAGCCAGTTGCCGCACAAGAAGAGGAGCACCAACAGCCCCAAATAGATGAGGCACCGCAGGCTCAGGCTCACGGGAGACCTCAAAGAATAAGAAAACGTGCTATTTCTAATGACTATGAAGTCTATAATAGCGAAGAAATTCAAATGGAGGATGATCCCACTTCATTTGAAGAAGCCATGAGAAGTGAACATTCGTCGAAATGGCTTGACGCTATGGAAGACGAAATAAAATCGATGAGTACCAACAAAGTGTGGGATGTAGAGGAGATTCCTAAAGGAGCCAAAACAGTAGGCTGCAAATGGGTCTACAAAACCAAATATGACTCCCAAGGGAATATAGATAAGTTTAAAGCACGACTCGTGGCAAAAGGATACACACAAAGAGAAGGAATTGATTACAACGAGACGTTTTCCCCAGTCTCTTGTAAAGATTCTTTCAGAATCATAATGGCTCTTGTAGCTCATTACGATCTAGAGTTACATCAGATGGATGTGAAGACAGCATTCCTTAACGGGGACTTAGATGAAACCGTCTACATGGCACAGCCGAAAGGTTTTGTCGTGGAAGGCAAAGAAAAATTGGGATGCCGTCTGAGGAAATCGATTTATGGGCTAAAGCAAGCTTCAAGACAGTGGTACTTGAAGTTTGATAAGACAATAAAAGAATTCGGGTTTAAAGAAAATGCCGAGGACAATTGCGTTTACGCAAAGTTCAAGAATGGGAAGTACGTCTTCCTAATTTTGTATGTGGACGACATTCTACTGGCAAGTAGTGATGTTAGTCTGCTGCTAGAAACAAAAAAGTTTTATCCTCGCATTTCGAGATGAAAGATCTCGGTGAAGCAAAATTCGTCTTAGGAATTGAGATTCACCGAGACAGACTGAAAGGGGTATTAGGACTATCGCAAAAGACATACATAGAAAAGGTTCTAAAGAAATTCAATATGCACAAATGCAGTGCCTCACCTGCACCTATAGTTAAGGGCGACAGATATGGGGAATTTCAATACCCCAAGACTCAATATGAGATCGATCAAATGATTCTGGTACCATATGCTTCCGCTGTGGGAAGTTTACAGTATGTACAAGTATGCACACGCCCTGACATAGCTTATGTTACCGGGTTGCTTGGCAGATTCCAGAGTAATCCAGGACCAGAACACTGGAAATTGATAAAGAAAGTTCTGCGCTATTTGCAAGGAATAAAAGGCCTCATGTTAACGTACAGGAAAACAGAATCTCTGCGTATCGTAGGATACTCAGATTCAGATTACGCAGGAGATGACAGAAAATCCACGTCAGGATATGTGTTCACCCTAGCCGGGGGAGCAATATCGTGGAAAAGTTGCAAACAAACCGTCACTACATCGTCCACAATGTATGCCGAGTTTGTTGCGTGTTATGAGGCTACGGGGCAGGTGAACTGGCTAAAGAAGTTCGTACCCGGTCTGAGAATGGTTGATAATATATCTAAACCATTACAGTTGTACTGCGATAACGAGCCCGCAGTAATGTACGCTCACAACAACAAGACAAGTGGTGCTGCCAAACACATAGATATAAAGTATTATGTTGTGAAAGATAAAGTCCGAGATCAGATCATTAATCTCGAGCACATAAGCACAGTGAAAATGCTTGCGGATCCGCTAACGAAAGGCTTACCACCAAACGTGTTCAAGGAACACGTAGCCGGCATGGGGCTAAGGGATAGCCTATGATCTTCGGACTACAAGGGCCCAAAAGGTTAAAGAATCCGTTTCTGAATAGAAGCGTGAATTGTAGCTGCTAAATCCATCGACAGATGATCGTGACGATGAGGCATGCTCTATACACAAATCTATGACGAAATGTGAAAAGTAAAAGTAAAAGAAAAGGACAGGGTGAGATCAAGGGGGAGACTGTTAGATTGATCTCCTAGCCCATCGGACCCTAACGGGCCGATGGGCTACCTCACCCACGCGCCCTGATCGGGGGCGCTCCAGCTCAACCCTAACTGGTGGGCCCCCGTCGCGCCGCGCAATATAAAAGGAGGTGGGGGCCAGCGGCTCGGGTCACGAGGATCGCCGCCGCCGCCACCCCACCGACACAGTGAAACCCTAACCGATCTAGTCGAGCGCGGTCAGCGACGGGAAGCATCACCGCCGGCCACCTCGACGCTCCCTGCCTCGACCCGAACCCGTACACGCGCCCTCGACTCCGGCCACCGCTCCGCGAACGCCTACGGCTGGACTGCACCGAGCTCCTGCACTACACTGCCAATGGCGGGCACGTCGGCTTCCGCTTCCGCCCTAGGGCACAAGGGTATGCCGTGCGTTATCTCTCTCTCTCTCAATCTCTCTGTGACTCGGTTTTATCAATAGCAAAGGAGTACTTCTAATCTAATCACGCATTAGCCGATCCAAAGTATTTGACAAGTCTATCTACAGCTGGTTCTTGCGGAGGTCATTGGAAACAACCTCAATCATGAAGACACCATCTTTGGGTGAAAAATGGGAGGTATTGCTCTTGTTCCATGTTTTATGTCAGGAGCAACCGTGCTTTGTTTCCATTGTTTAAATACGTTGATCTATTTCCATCTTATTGATGTAGAGCTGCCACAGGAATTGAGGAACCAATTGTGTTAGCATAATATTTAATGTTTTCAGGTAAAGTCTTTGATCAATCAACCGTTCCTCACTTTGTATAATGACTGTTTACAGAGAATGTATGAATCAAGATCTACTCTGCATGTAGGATTGGAAACTTGTATGCTTTACTTTGCGTTAACTGATGAGAATCCTTGCAACATTATATTTTTTCTACAAAAAATTGCATGGAGGAAGCAAGAGATCATTAGTTCTCAAAAGGGTGAAGAATCTGTTAATCTTGTCATATTTGGTCTGAAGAGTTTCCAGAAACAGCTTGCATGGAAGAGAGCAAAATTGGAAGAGGTCATTCCTTCTCAATTATTACATTTTGGGTCATTTTGTCAGGGAAAAGAGCAAAATTGAACCAAAGTTATGTGCAGTAATTACTTAAATTGTTCAATGCAGTGAAGCTGAGTACATTATGCGATGAACTGGTTGTGCCCGCACTTTTGCAGTTTGAGAGAGTAATCCCTAATGCATAGGCCTCAGTGTTGTAAATTCAGTAAGCTCTCCAAACCTGCAGTTTCTTAAAATTTAGTAACTTTGTCGGTCCATTTATCTTGAAATTTCTACATTGATCTTAAGCACGGTTGTTCTACGTTTTATTTTCTAGGAAGTAGTACTATATAAGATAAAAATTAAGATTGGGTTGCTGGTGCAGGAGGTTGCAAGGGAGCAGCTGGAGGGTTCAGATTAATTGTAGCCTCAACTATGGATTACTAGGTTTGCCCATCCGTGGTTCTGCCTATCCACAGTACAACATATTTTTTGAAGAAAAGAATTTGTCAATGTATTCTACAATGACTGTATTTTTTTTCTTGTGCGAACTACCTGAAGGAAACATTATTATCATGTCATCTCCAGTAATATAAACGACAAGTGTTCGGCCGTTCCAAATGAGTAATATGTAAGCCACAGTGATGGCTTTACTTGAGGGCAGCACGCTGAAGTCACTTATTCATGTGTTTGTCCATTTTGCTCTGGTTGGCTTTTGTGTGTTGTCTTCCTGTAATTCATGTCTGCAGTCTTTTGCCAAATAAGATCGGTTAAATGTTTAAGTAGTACACATGGAAGTTTGCAATAGTGCTGGATTGAACTTCTATGGTGCTCTCCCAACTGACATTATGCTTAAATGTATATTTCTATGGGAGGGAGTGCTCGAGTTGTATTTTACATACTCTTGATAGTATAATAAATTTCGGGCAAACAACTTTGGGTTAATACTACATTTATTTGTTATCCATAGCAACGCACGGGTACAAACCTAGTATATAATAACGCCTAATTAATCTATGGCACTACCTATGGGGAGCAACCTAACTTATGTCATTATGCAGGCCATAGGATCAAAAAGGAAAGTGTACAAAACTATACTCTCTTTGTTTAAAATTGTAGGGTGTATTTCATTTCATTAGAACAAAATCTTACCCATATCTATTGGTGAATAATGTGGTACAAAAAATATAGGGCAAATTTTCATATGCCATTGGCTAAAACTTTTATCTCTGATCTGCCACCTAAAAAACTCATATCTTGTCAATGCCATTGTTCATAAATTTTAATCTCTTTAATGCCAATGTTGGCCGTATCCTAGTAATTTTAGCTAACAGACATGTTAAAATGACCTATTTACCCTTGCTTTAGTTGGTCCCAATTTCATTGATGGTTGGACACAACTTCACTGGTTTCACGAGCAGAGCAAATCCAAGCAGAACGCCACCACCACCCAATTCAGGAAGAGCATCAGCGGTCTCCATGGTGGTGGAGAGGCATCACCATTACCACGCGCGCGATGCTAATGGGCATGACGGCAGCTGGGTAGGGCAGCTGCCAGTTGCCACGGCTTGAGCTACGGGTCGCCGGGCCGGCATCTCCGCTTGATGTCCGTCAGGGGCGGAGCCAGGTTGTAGGTTGTGGATGCGGCCGCACCCAGAAAAAATTTATAATCTCTTATCATCTTTAAATTTTTACCATATTTCGTTGAATATTATAGATATGTTATGAAGTGCCGCACCCCCTCAATTCTTCTCTAGCTCCGCCCTTGATGTCTGTGGCGACGCTGACACCGTTGAACTCCTCGATGAAGCGGAGAACCTTGATGGACAGCAGCTGGTCGCCGAGCTCGGGAACACGGGCTGGAGTATGGTGTGCTGCTCCACGTGCTCGTACTAGGGAGCGATGTCCGGTGCATAGGTCACCAGATTGCCACGGATGTTCTCCTTCTCCACACACTCTATGCCATGGCATACTAGGAATCTAGGATCCAGCACCATCACTTCCTTCCTCGCTGTGCCGCTCGTTTGGTCGTCGTCGATTTGGCGGAGGGCAGCAATTAGAGATTGATGGGGAGCCGCCGCTTGTCATCTCGTTCGCCGCTTGTTACTGCGATTTGGGAATGACGGGGGCAATTTTGGCATTTGGATGGTTCTCTGACCGTGGATGCTAATGGAAGCAAACACCCGTGGCACTGAAAGGATTACAGTTTAAGACTAATGGTACAGGTGGCAGATTGAGGATTAAGTTTTATACCAATGGCACATAAGAAATTTTTCCAAAAATATAATAATAATACTTTTAAGTATGAACCTACTAACATTATTTTTAATAAAAATATTTAAGTACAGTAACAATTGGTCGCCTCCTTATCCTATCAAAATGAAATACACCTTATAAAGATAAATCAAGTGAGTACTAGAAAACATAATACCCTCTTCATTAGAAATTAAAAGCATATTTCGTTTCTTTATAACAAAGTCTTCGCTAAACAGTCAAAGACAGTACAGACTTCAGACACATATGTACTTGCACATTGGCTCATACAAACGTGTGCATGCACACTTGCAAGCATATCCGAACAACTGGATTGGTAGGTCTTAACATTAATAAAGTCATCATAAACGTCTTGCAACCCTACCAAAATAAAATATCTTGTAAGACAAATGGACGAAGTAGTAGAAATAAAAAGAGACAATACATCTTTTGTGAAGGTCAAGTGTCCGCCGTACAACCTGCTTGCAGATACGAGAAAGAGCCGATCAGTTCCTAGTTGGTCAACAACATAAAAGGGTCTTCTCTAACATGCCATCAACTGCCATCCATCTCACCGTGGGACTGGCATATCAGGCGTTTTGTCTTCTCACTTACTCTCTCCATTCCAAATTATAAACCGTTTTAACTTTTCTAAGTATATAGTATGTTCTATACACTTAGATATATGCTATGTCTACGCTATGTCTAGGTACATAGAAAAAACTATATACCTAAAAAACCAAAATGATCTATAGTTTGGAATATGGAGGAAATATCTTATTTCTAGCCATATATCATAACATCACCCCTGCTCGATTAGGGTTAGGGGATCCAGACATACAGGATTGGATAATTTAGAGTTAGCCTCGAGGTCACCGGGTAGGGCGGCTCATCAATGGTGACGAGGTGTGGCAGGGTGTCACTAGTGATGGGAGGTGGAGGTGGTACTGGTATCAACACAGCAAGAAGGCAGTGTGGCCTAACTTGGGTCATGTGTTTACAACAGTGTCAAATCCAAATACCAGCCATGCAAGATGAGAGAGGAGAGCGGCGCAAGGGCAAAGGAGATGAAAGGAGATGGTGGAGGAGTGATAGAGGGATAATAGCGGAGGTACAAACTTATTGGGGTGAGAAGAATACGGGGTCGACAAAAGATGGTAATAGAGAAGAAGAAGGAAGGAAGTCGTCCACTTTGTGAGTCATGACTATAAGGTCCCTATTGTCTCTAATGACAGTTGTCATCCAAATTTACCCTAGCCACCTCTATTTCATCACAAGATCTCGAAGAGACGAAGTAACTAGCTTAAGCCAAAAGCATCTTCGATGTTACACTCTTGTTGTCAATTGTCGGTGCATGTATGCTTGGACAAATGTTCTGGAGTTGGTGTGCCCCTAATCAAGATTTGTTGGAACAGTATAGTGCTAAGGGTCAGAATCATCTAATAAAAATGTTTGCAATAAAAATCTTAACTTAAAATATAAAAATGTAAATAATAACAGGTTCAGATGGCTTTTAAATTGGATAATTCAGTTTGAAACATAATCCGAGAGTTTGAATCTTAAAATAGCACACCACTCCTTGCAGCAGATTTTAAGGCTGGTTGCCATCTACTCCCTCCATCCCAAATTATTAATATTTAACTTTTCTAATCATAGTCTTTGCTATGCATCTAGACATAACATATATGTATATGCATAACAAAATATATATATCTAGAAAAAATCAAAACGACTTATAATTTAGGACAAAGGAAGTAGATATATACAATTGTATTTTGTCGGATCTCCTTTCTAGAAATCTTACATAATTAGGCAGGGAACTCCTTATGCACATGTTGAAGAGATCGATAATGTCGAGAGAAACTCTCGCTTGCATATGACCTTTCATAAAGAAAAATATATATTGCTATTCGATTTTCTCGAAATGGGCATACGACCCGTGTAAGAACTTTTTTACATTTGCTTTCCAAAATGAAAAAAAGGAACACTTATGGTAAAATAGGAGAAATGGAATCAAAAGAGAACACGAGCGTCACATTTGGTTATAAAAAATGAAACCAATCGAATCAAATCCAAGTTTTCAGTAGCCTTTGATGTTAATCCTCCGGCAGTTCTTCCTGATCTCCCCATCCTTCCCTGTCAGCGGGCTAATGTTTCCCATCTTAATCATGGATGCCGCGAAGTTCCTGAAGAAATCCTTTTGGTTGCTTGCGAACCGATGAACAATGGGAGCAGTAGTCGCCGCCGCGGCAGGGTCCGACAGCATAATCTGGTCTGATGGGAGCTGCGCGCGGCCCTGCAAGATGTTGCCGTAATACTTGTTGTCGAACACCTTGGGTGTGGCCTTGTCCAGGTTCTCCAGTGCACCCTCAGGTTGCCCGGACGTGCAGTTCTCCGTCGTGAACTGACACTGCACCTTGCCGAATGTGTGTGCACCTGAAGTAGGAATTGTGTTGGAATTAGTGACATCGTGCTAGTCCATGAATCATGTAGCAAGGTTTCCACTGTATCTGCTGAAACGTGTTGCTTCAGTAAGTAGATAGGTTTGTAAGAAAAATGGGCCCGTTAGACTATGATTGTGATTTTGGTAATTATGTGACAATATAGTCAATAGGACTAATGAGTTATAAGTTCAAGTTCGTAGGATTTCTAGATTCCATGGATGAAATCCAATCCGTATAGAAGATGGTCCAAATAGCTGTCTAGATGCCTAAATAATCGCAGTGATGATTTGGACAAGTGGTAGAAACATTTAAAGGACCGGTTGAACCGATGGTGCTAGAAGATACCGGGCCGGTGCATTGGTAGTCGAAATAACGATAAAGTTTAGAAGAATCCTGTTGCACCAGTTGAACCCACGATATAAGAATGGAGGCGTCGGTGCAATGAGAAATGATATGATGATCAAGTGGAGAAATGACAGATCCACTGGTTAAATCGATGGTGCAAAACAAGACGTCGGTGCAAGCGTGTTGTGGTTACTCAGTATGCATGTTTTGGTGCAGAAGGATTTCCAAACAAAGTCTTCAGCACCGGTTAAACCGACGGTTAGTGCATTGCATCGGTGCAATGACGTCAACAGAGGATGGCAATTGGAGTTCAACGGCCAGTAGGCAGGCTGAGTATGACCGGTTAAACCGATCGGTAATCGACGCTTTATGCTTTTCAGGGAAAAGCATATTACAGCTAGGAATGGATCTTTAGCCTATATAAGATCTCACCTCGGGTCATTTGAGGCTGCTGGAGTTCGTGATAAGCTACTCACACTTAGGAAGAAATTCTCCAAGCCATCCAAGAGCTTATTGATCACATCCTTAGGTTTAGCACAAGCTTTAAGAGTATTAGTGATAGGATTAGCTCTAGAGAGAGTGAGAGAGTAAGGTGTTGCTGCCTTATGTGTTGGTTCTCGAGTGACAAGTTGTATCTCGGTGTGCCGTCCCCTTGGAGTCTTGGTGGCTCGCCAGCAAGTCATCGACACCCCGGCTTGGTGTGGAGCGGCGACGACGGTTTTGTGCAGGGGACGTGGAGACCCCCCTTCATGAAGAAGGTCCTTAGTGGAGACGGCATCGAGGTGATCGGGGACTTAGCGAGAGCCTTGGTGGCGAGTCAAGAATAGTTCCGGAAGAGACTCGGTGACCGGGAAGTAGAACTCTCAGCGAGTGATTCAACAACATGAACTAGAGGTGGTTTTATGCCTACCGATACCACGGGATAAATCTTTGTGTCGAGAGTTTGCTTCCTCTCGTCCCCTTCCTTTTTTTGCATATTTTTATGTAAGATTCCGTATTTCTTATTGCAATCTTGTGTACCTTTATATTTTTGTGTAATATCTTGCTAGAATTATTAGGATTGGCTATAGTTTGCAAAAAATTTTAATCAGATTTTTATATTAATTAAACTCTAATTGCACATCTAGATTATATATTTTAAATTATATTATAGACTAGGATTTTAGAATTATGTAATTCCCCCACTCCCCTCCTGCACCACGAGCACGATTGTTACCTTGGAGGGCGACGAGGTCAGTGTCGTCCAGGTTGACGTTTCTGAACTTCTCCTGCAGGACGTCCAGGGGGTCGAAGAAGTTGGGCAGGTTTCTGGCGCTCTCGATGTTGGTCGCCGTGCCGTCTCGCCGGCCCAGCAGCACCCTCCAGCGTGGTCCTCCAGCCTGCACGCCGATCCATGATCCCGTCAGTGTTCTCGTCAGGCAAGGGATATAGAGTCAACGCGGATTGATCAAAATGGAAGAGCGTTCGGAACTTCGGATGCTTACGAGTTCGACGGACATCTCGGCGGCGAGGGCTAGGATGTCGGCGCAGGAGACGATGCCGGGGCACGCTTCCTCCAGCGCGCTCTTGATGTCGTCCACGACCTCGAAGCCACGCGCCGAGTTATCGTTGGCGGGCACGGTCTTCTCGGTCTCGATCGCCGGGAGGTCGTCGTCGAGCAGGAGCGAGCCGTCGCAGCCCTGAAACCAACATGGCAACATGGTTGTCATCAGTACATGAGGCGATAATCCGGCTGCGTGAATATCGATCGGTCAGTGGCGAGGAACGGCGCTCACGTTGACGAAGCAGTCGTGGAAGTGGAGGCGGGTGAGGCTGGCCGGGATGCGCGGGTCGGAGACGCGCGCGTCCTGGATGACGCGGCGGACGACGTCGTGGGCGCCGGGGCATGACGCGTCGTAGAACGCGGAGCTCAGCGCCGAGCCGGCGGCGCTACTAGGAGGGTGGCCGTGAGCGGCTCCAGCCAGGGCGAGCATGAGCAACACGGCGCAGTGCGCCGCCAACACCAACGCTGAGGAAGCGGCCATGGCTAGGGACCGGCTACTGACTGTGCTAGCTGCGGTCTTTCTAAAAAAAAAAGACTGTGCTAGCTGCTAGCTGCTTCTGGTGGTTCTTGCTTGCTGCAGACTGATGGGAGAGAGCTGATGGGTGCGAGTGGAACGGCTGGACGCGGGAGGGTTTTATAGCCCCGACGAGCCATTGGCGCGCGCGGACTTTTCCCGGGAACGGGCCGGATCGGGGTTGCCCGTTTGACATGTTCCTCACACCGGAGCAATGTCAACAGCTTGGAGCTATCGGTTTCCGTACTGGGGTGGGGACGAAGTGCACGTACGGCGGCTGTCGCGCGCGCGCGCACCTCCTCCTCCTCCTCCACACGCGGTTGCCGCGGATGCACTCTTCGCTAGCTGGAGCGCGGTGGTGGACGATGGCGGCCGCGCGCGCGGAGACAGGGTCGCGGCGAGGCCAGTGATTCGCTGTGGGCGGGGTGTTCGCCGCGCCTGCGAGGCGTGGAAAAGCGGACAGGTGCTCGAGCGATCAAATGATTCAAATCCTTTGCCGTTTCTTCCATTGGAATGAAACTGCAGTGGATGGTGCCAGTGGGCTCCGCGGTGCTCCGCACTTGTGCTGATGCACGTCGGCGACCAACCAGGCCTCCAGCTGCGAGGAAGGAAACGGCCAATGGAGTCGCCGGGTCAGCGAGAGGCTTGGAGGTCAATTCTGTTTCTGTTCAGCCGCCATGCTTGCGGAGCAGGACGTCGGTGCTTGCGTCGTAGAGGTAGAGGTGGACTAAGCTCAAATGGCCCAGCGGATGGGCCATCTTCATGGGCTAACTAGCGTGAACTAATCCAACAAGGCAATAGAAATTTCCTGAAGGAAAAATTCTCTCCAACCTCCCTTAATGATCAACGCAATCTAATTTATCCCTCTCAGCCGAAAAACCAGAAATTCAACACCTCCAACTATTGAAATCATCTAATTTATCCCCCCTCGGCGGTTTCGAAAGGCGATTTTTCCAACATGACGCTATATCAACAATTCTATGTAGCGCCACATCAGCCACATGGGGTAAATTGGACCGTGTTGATAGTTTAAGGTGGTCAACTAGACTTTATCAAAAAAAGTTACAAAAATATCTTTTTTAGAAAATATATGCAATTAAAATTCCTAAATCTAGTTTCATCATAGAAATATGAAAAAGTAGTTTCATACTTCTTTCAAAAATACTTTGATAAAATTATTTTTATTTTTAAATTAAAATTAGGCGTTTTTAACGAAAGTCAACTTCAACTCGGATCGTTTAGCTCGTCTGAAATTGAGCCTCAAACGATATAGGAGATGATAATAAATAAGTTGGGACCACTTGCAATAAATACGAACCAACTTTTAGAAAAAATTATTAAAGTATGACCATAGGATTTCAATAATTTTCAACTGGATGCTACAAATAGAGCATGATTTTAGAAAAAAAACTAGTTTCATATATTTGTGAGCTAAAATGAATTTTCGGAGACTAAACCAGATTTCAGAATTTTTAATTACATATATTTTCTAAAATAATATTATATAATATTTTTTTGATAAAATTCTGTTGGCGCCTTGAACTACCAACTCAGTCCAATTTAACCTCTCGTGGTTGATGTGGCCCTACGTAAGACCGCTGATATGGCGCCACGTCGGCAAAATCACCTTTCAAAACCACTAACAGAGGTAAATTGGACGGTTTCAATAATTGGGGATGGTGAATATGCGGTTTTTCAGTTGAGGGGGTAAATCAGATTGTGTTGATAGCAAGATTTTAAATAGCCGGCTATAGCTGATTTCGAAACCACTGACAGAGGTAAATTGGACGGTTTCAATAGTTGGGGACGGTGAATATGCGGTTTTTCGGTTGAGGGGGTAAATCAGATTGTGTTGATAGCAAGATTTTAAATAGCCGGCTATAGCTGCTAGGAAGTGCAGCTGCTATGGCATTTAGCCCACTAAATACTGGCTATAGTCTGCTAAACACCATAACGACAACCATAACGACACCTGTTTAGCCGGCGATTTAAAATCATAGTCGATAGTTGAGGGGCTTGAAAGGACTTCTTGCTTTCCTGAAATTACGACGCATTTGCAATGGGCCATTGAAGCCTCCTCATGAACAAAGAAGCAGCCATAGACCCGTAGGCCCAGCACGCCAACATTCGCCTTGCGAATTTGCATTCCGACAGACCAATCTGCTGCACGCCCTGCATTTACACATTACACTCTGTACACAGAAAGGAGGAAAAGGAAAGGAATCATGGCGGCAGGAATGAATGGCGATGCTCGTGGTCATGGGGAGGCCAGCGCACGCCTTCCCTGGGGCACGGCGCGAGCGGCGCCGGCTGCGCGAGGAACGTCGGGTACCGGTGCCCCGGCATCAGCACCGTCAGGTCCGCCGCCGCCGCCACGGGGTCGTCGTCCACCTGCAACGCAACAAAAAAAAAACGGCGAGCAGTTCAGGTCTCGCACGCCACGTCGCCTCGTCGTTGCCTGCCTGCGCGCTCGGCCGTGCACGAGCGCACAGTACTAGACTACCAGTACATGGACACGAGTGTGGAGTGCGGTGGACCGAGGAGAGAGGGCGCGTCGCGTCACTTCCTCCGGGCACGGCGCACGTGAACCGAACGCACGAGCGGTCGGGCACGAGAGGGGGGAGGGAACAGTGGCAGCGCAGTGGGAGCACGAGAGGGGAGCAGTAGCAATGCGCCAATGCAGGTACTGTACCTTGGGCGGGTGACCGAGCTTGTCCGGCGACGCGTCGCGGTGGTGGTGCAGGCGGGCGGGGGCAGGCGCCCCCTGCCGCGGCCTTCGCCGCCGTCGTCGTCGGTGCGCGGGGAGGAGGACGACGAGGAGGAAGCCAGGCCGGGCTTGATGAGGTGCTCGAAGATGGCCATGAGGAGGAACATGGAGACGAGGACGGCCGTGGCCGCGAAGCCGAAGGAGATGGCGCTGGCGTTGGTGGGCGCGTCGGCGGCGCCGCCCGCGCCCCTCATGGACGAGGCCGCCGCGGCGTCATCCCTGGCGACGCTGTCGCCCGCGGGCTCCGACGCGGCGCCGGCGCCCGCCATCCCCACCCACGGCCTCGACCTCTGCCCCGCGAAGCTGCTCATGGCTCCTCTACTGGGACGCGCCGCGGAGCTCCTGATCAGAGGCAGAGCACCCCCTGTCCTGGCAGAGGAAATGCAGGCATCAGAGGCGGTTAAGGAATGGAGGCCGTCTTATCTCCTGGCAGATTGCATGTGAGGCTTGTGAAAGACATGTCACGTTCTACATGTGAAGACAGAAGACGAAAAAAAAAAAGAAGGAAAAGGAAAGATGCAGCAGCATGGTTTGTTCCTCCCGTTCCTGTTCTTTCCTGCAGGCAGGGGTTGTTGGGTTTAGCATTGTGGTCATGTGGTTCGGCAATCCGAACAACAACGGGGAACGGCAATGGCACCACACCACGCACTCACGCATTCTGTGCTGGAACGATTTGCTCTTCCCAATGCTGTTCATCCAGGGAAGTTTCAGAAAGACGATCGAAACAACTCACACTGAAAACCTCACAAATGCACCCTCGCTCAGTATCTTCTACCATTCATTTCCTTTTTGTGGCTTTGTGCTATTGCCGAATTGTCATCAAGTGTAAAGCTGAAAAGCACGGCGAAAAGGAAATGGCAGAGAATAGTAGCAGCAGATAAACCGAGAAAAGTCTGAAATCTGAACAAGTACAATACCCACTCATTCTTGAACCTGATCTGCGGAGTACGTATACTGCAGGCAAAAGAAACTCACCTTTAGCGCTAGAACTTCCGTGGAGCAGGCTGTTTTCCGGTGCCTCATCTACCTCGATACCCTGGACCTGGAGCCCTGGAGACTTGGGAGAGGACGAGCAATGGAGTGTCTCCCATCTTAAATGGAAGGAGATCCGACTGGGGCCATGGCGAAGGTGTGGCATTCAGGCATTGTGCAGGGGCCAAGAGGACGGCAGCAGCAAAAGCGAAAGGTGGAAGAACAAAAAGAGAGCACGCAGGGGGTGAGCTGCCACCCCTTGCACAGAGAACATGTGAGGCCTCCTCAACAGTGGACGGGATGGCACCGGGGCAGCCGGGCAGGGCTAGCTGCAAAGCAAGACGCTCACCCTGATGAAATCGTGTTTGGGAAATGGGCACCGCAAGGAAAGGGACCTCCATCATGCACGCAGTTCCGTCGTAGGGGGAGGAGGAGGAAAATGATTCCAGAGGGTGGAAGGGAGAAAGAAAAGGCAAATAAAGAGCCAAACAAAGGGAAAGGGAGGAAAGCTAGCAGCATGAAAAGGTGTGAGGCCTGGTCCCTTGTGCAGGATCTGATCAGATTTTGAGAGTCAGTGTCTGAAATTATATGCAGGTCACAGGTCGGGACATTCACTCATCTACTCGTGCAGCTGCCGTAAATTGGCTCTCTCCTCTCCTGCGAGGAATCATGGCCACATCTTGTCATCTTCAACCTCGGGAATGGTGCGGTGCCAGTCTGCAACTGCAAGGTGATTGCGAGCTCAGCTCACAGAGACACAGACAGAATGGGCAAGCAAACGGACAGCAAAAGAAAAAAAAACGTAGGAGAAAAGAAGAAGGAGAGCAAAAGCAACAAGAGATGCATGGCATTGTCGATACTCGGACAGGGAGGCATGGCGTTTCGAGGCTCCGAGGCAGCCGGGGCCCTAGGGGCCGGACAGCCCGGTGGATCATCTGGGAAACCACATGGAAATAAAGGACACGGCAATAATCTATGATCCAGCGGCATTGGCTTCATCTGCTCTACCATGATGCCCGAGTATGCGCGGACAGCCTGAGGCTGTCCCAGCTGCTGCTCGCCGAAGGATAATGACTCAACGAGTCTTCAGTCGTGGGAGGCATCAGGCCTCTCCAACATGCCACTAGCCGTGTCTGGGGAAGTCAGTGCATTGCATGGATGGGTACCCCCAGGTCCCCAACTCCTAACCAACTCTCAAGTCTCAACTGGAAGTTTCAATGCGTAAAACCGAGCTGTTCGGCATGATGGTCATGATCTCCTCAGGTACAGACAGGTCATGCTCTTCGGTCGTCGTCCCAGAGACGAAGTGAACAGTACCCGGAGAATGACCAATAGTGAGATGCCCGGATCGGAGTGTAGTGTGTCTGTGCTGCAGGAATCCCATGCCATGCATGTGGAAATCCCACTTAGGATCCTCTTAGAAAACATCAGATCCGCCGAAAAAGCGGTGTCGGACTGGATGATCGGTAGCAGTACTGCAGGGGTCTGTAAAAAATCTGACGGCGCCTATCGTGGTAACCGTCTTATCTACATACTTGCAACTAATAAGTGTAGGGCCTCGTATCTTTTCAACTTCTTGGATGAATGATCAATGGTAAATGACGGCTAGGCAGCCATGAAGTCTCCATTTTTTTTTACCCTAGTGGTACCAGCCCCGCTGTGTATTGTCTCCACAGCCTCAGGAACGACGGCATCATCTACCCAAGCTGGCTAGGCCACCATTTCGAATAGAACAATGAGGCCTAGCTAACCTCTCAGATCTTGGTGATCTTGCATTGCCTCCAAAGAAGTGATGAGCGGGGAGAATATATTCCGAAGTGCAGCTTCCACTATCTCAGGACTCGGGCACGCCATCGCCAAGGCGGCCGTGCTTTAGCCGCGGGTAGCAGCATGAATGGGAGCTCCTCTCGTAAGCTAGAGCCGGTGCCTCGTTCTAGCTCCCTAATCGCACGATTAGATTACGAACCGCAAGAACGTGCACGCCGGTGCGTCACTGCAACTAATCCCCTGGCCTGAGCCTGGCCACTTTCTTCTATCTTCTCGGGAGTGGGCGTTCCACTACAAGCGAGTACCCAGGACGCCGTCGTACGGAGCGGACGGGCTGGAGATTTGTTAGGGAAATCTCGGTTTGGTCTTCGTGCTGTGGCTTTTATGCTCCATGCCCCGACACAAAAGCAAGCAGCGCTTAGTATTAGCAGTCCACAAAAACGGCACGGATAAAGCGAGAAAGGAAAAAAAAATGAAGCTGTATGTAACATGAAAGGGAAACGAGACATCATTCAGCGAAAAGCCTAGATCAGATGGAGGAGGAGGAGGCAAAGGAACTGAACATTGGGAGAGATTGTCACATGGAGATGATCGGTCGAGGAGAAACCCAGGTGACAGGACGATCTCGGTAGAGAGACCGGGTCAGTTGGACACTGAAGAACTGAATCAATTAGGGCCTGATTGGTTTCAGGATGTGCCCAGCCTGCATTGCTTGGCAGAACCAGGCTCCCCACAACCAGGCCCTTCACATGCAAGGGCGGCATGTTTGGTTGCTAGGATGGCTTGAGCCAGGCTGCATTGAGCTAGTGATTGGTTGCATGGATGCATGGAAATTTCAGTGTAAAATGCCTGTCCCGCACTGGCCGCTGCACGCCGGGAGCCGTCGCCTGCACGAGCGGAGCCTGGCCCCGAGGAGAAGCTCGATTTGGGCGTATCATGGGAGCCAAGCTGCAAGAGGAATCTTGCACCCCGCGAGACTGGCTCGGGAGGGAGGCCAGCGAACCAAACAAACACGGCAATGGTGCACCCCACGGGGAATACACCCAACCAATCACGCCCTTAATTGGCTCCGAATCCTGCAAGCAAAACCCTGTCGATGCCACATACATTGTCACCGCCACAGTCCATCAGAACTGAAGACGATGGATGGATGACCGGTGCAGCAGGAAAACTATAGGGCGTTGAAAGGGGGCCAGGAGGGGTCGTTGTCGCGTGCCCTCTTTTCCTCGGAACTGCTGCCGGGGCCGACGACCGCACATGCATGGCGGGGCCTCGAGTGTCCCCGGGCCCGGCGACGTCGCCACCCACCTCGGAGAAAAGAGGGATGGGACAAAAAGAGTGCGAACGGGTGGCTCTAACGTGCATGCGTGTATGGGAACAGTTGGCCTGCGTAAGCCGGTGCTTAGGCTTTGCATCTGGACGGCAGGGCTCCTAACCTGATACACGTGATATAGAATATAGTTACCTCCCTTGACAAGAACGTCGATATGTCCGAGTGGTTAAGGAGACAGACTCGAAATCTGTTGGGCTTTGCCTGCGCAGGTTCGAATCCTGCTGTCGACGATTTTTTTTTATTCCTCCCCGATCTCGGCATTCGGAAATAGGGACGGATCTAATCCGCCTCCGAGTCGCTACTCCCCGTGCCTGCCACCTGTCCAGCTACGGGAGGAGAGAAGACGGGGCAAACAGAGAAGGGCACATCGCTTGATGCCGACTGCCATTGGCTCGACGAAGCTCTGCGTCGCAGCCTACCTCGGGCGCCACCAACCTTGTTGTTCGAGGAGGCCAAAACTTGAGGCCATCCTCACCTCCTCCCTACACCCAATCGGTGGTCGGAGTCGCTGAGAAAGTCAACCACCTGGGCCTGACTCCTGAGAGCCATCCTGCTGTAGCCCCCTCCTCCGATGAGGAGATCTGCTGCAGCTTCGGAGTTGACGGGGGCCTCCTCCTTGATGTTGAGCGGAGCTGTACGACGGTAGGGTACCATGGCCTCCGGGCTCCGGCTTTGCTGTGTTTGCTTCGAAAGGGACTATGAAGCCAAGCATTATTCTTTCCGCAAAACGAAAGGACAGAAGTGCTTCCGCGTATATACGGCAGATGGATGGATCCTCGTCGTCGTACGTGCAGACTGAGCATGAGCAAGCGTTTCGTGGACCTCGATTCCTCGAACGGAACAATGGACACTAGTTTCGGCCCCAGCTGCATCGTGCTTCAGACTTCAAAGAGTGCAGTAGCCTGTAATTAGCTCCAGGCTTAATGGTCAAAAGAATGCTCATTTCGCCATTAAATGGCACTCAAACTTTAATGTTTAGCTGGAAAGATTCATGTCGCAAACCATGAGGTGATCACACAATGGCCGATCAAAAAGAGTAGAAAGTAATATACTAATATTCAAGATCCATCGCCTCAGAATCAAATACATCTTCCTAGCTGCTTAACTAATAAGTGTGCCATATCGTTTAAGGAGCAACCCAGGTACGCCGCAACAATACGCAAGCAAAACCAAGCCCTCACATCAAAAGCGCCCCCACAATTTCTGTATCAAACGGCCATCCACAAACGAGCGCAGCAGCATCTAACAGGCGTAGGCACAAATAAACAAGGAATGACAACAAAGAAGAAACAAGCAAGAATACCAGCTCTTGGAGATTTGTATTAAAAGCAGATGACACAGCACTTAAAACAAGAGTTAAGATATCCAGATCGTTCACATCAATCTTGGCTTGCACTTGAAAATTGTTCTATCTCCTAGCAAGCCCAGAAACCAAGCACAATTTCAAACTCAGGCCTAAAATGTAGATACTGAAACACACTGTATCTAGTGCGACTTGACGTACTCCTGCACTATGTTAAGGCCCTCTGATTCTTCGCCGTAGTCCTGGTGATCCAAAGAAAGCCAAAAATTTCACTTTTCCAGTATAAACCAGAATAGTCACTTGAAGTAGTACAGTAGGAAATCAATTTTTTACCTTGACAACCACACATGAGCAGCCTACAACCTTCCTTGCCTTGCCCTCGGAGTCAATCTTGCAAAGCTGCAAGGACCAAAGATGAACGTTATTACAATTCAAGAAATGCAACAAACACTGACCAATACAAAGCAAGGTGGAGAATGGCATGCTCAATAAATTTATGATAAATTGAAGTACAATTAAAACAGAATGTATGGGCACATGAACATTCCGAAATCCTTTGTATTCTGTGGCATTAACATTAGACAGAAATGTAAATCATTATCTGAATAATCTGCATGGACACTAGAGATCAACGCAAAGTTAAACAGAGTGCATTTCTAAGGTAGCATCCTTTAACTCACCCCTGCCCACTCGCCAAGAGTTTTAGCACTAGGCACAGTAACCAGGTGAACGTTGTGCTCAGCACAGAGAGCCTTCACCAGCTTGACATAATCAGGCTGGTCACAGTCCTCAGCAAGCACGCAGAGCTGAGCAGCATGCTTCTCAATGGCCTTGGCAGCCTCACGAAGACCCTTTACGAGGCCATCATGGGCACCAGACTTCTTCATGACAAGCTGCAGAGCAGTCATCAAGTCCATCGGCTCCCCAAGAACAGGGGTAGGTGCCTCAACTGCAACCGGGGTCTCCTGATCCCTGCCAATGCAGAAAATCATGGTCAATTGATGAGCAGGGCCTGAACAGACTTAAATATTAGTAGTATCTCTAACAAAACCCCAGAGGATGGGAGCAAATCTCAATTGTATACAGCTCAAAAGGCAAGATAATTATAGGTTATTTGCATTTGGGCCAAACTAGTCATCAAAAGCAAGAGAGCATAATGCCAGGAAGTGTAAAGCAAAGTTAGTTGAATTCTCGACCTATCTACTAGGAACTACAATAACCTTAACCTGCCCCTATTGGTCCTATTACCCAACAGAAAACAAAGTCTAATTTATCATGTCTGAGTTACATACAGGATGTAACCTACAACCATTTCAGTTTTCTGCTACATCAAGATAAGCAGCTATTATCCCATCGTGAATCACTAAAACAGTAAAAATGGTGGGATTCACGATATAAATCAACTGAACAAAACTAGAAAACATCGATGCCCTCCGCCCGAAACGTTGCTCCCTAGATCAACACCACCAGCGAGCTAACTTACCCTTACACGACTACACCATGACGGCACATGCATCAAATCGTTGGGAAAGGAGACCAACCACTAACGGCAACCATTTCATCCGATGCCGCACAAAGCACAGAGTAAAATCAAACTGATCCAAGAGTAAAATCAAACTGATCCATCAAGTCATGACCCCGTAAATCTTGAAGCGAGCAGGATAACATCACAAGATCCAGCAACGGTTGAAGGTGAACGCGAACCAGCTAGAAGGATCAGCTCAGGGAAACAAAGATTTCGGAGGGAGAAACTTACGCCATCTCCCGCGCTCCGAGGACCTGGCCGACCGCGAAGGGAAAACCTGGAGCAAGCAAGCGTAATGAACGTCAGGGGCGATTAACGAGGGAGATTGGGGAAGGGGGAGGGTAAAGGAACGCGCCGCCACCTGAGGCGAGGGGTTGGAGAGCGGAGGCGGCGCCGAGCTGCTAGGGTTTTCGCGAGGGGATGGAAGGTGACGGCTGGGACGTGGTAGACTTATATTTCAGCCGGGCCTTCTGGGCCTTAGTGGGTTTAATAATGTTTTCCCGGTCCGGGCCTGCACCATTGGATCTTGTTGAGCAGCAGCATTCAGCCCGCACCCCCGACCCGTGTCGTCTCGCCTCCTACACGGCCGTTTTCGGCCCAGTATTTGAACCATGTCGTCATTTCGTCGTCTCCTCCGGAACCGCACTAATTTACTGGCTTCTGCCGTACTACGGCTTCTAAGACCACCTGCAAAGGTTGAGCTAGCACACAAGCTCAAAGCTTGTCCATCTCATGTAAGAGACGGAAAAAAAAGATTACTTCTCCATTGATCTATCTTATAGCAAATTATTCAAAGCATCTTAGGTCCCACAATCTCTCTCTCATTAATAAAGTAGGCTGTCCACTTTTCCTCTACGAGCTAGCTCTTGAAGAATAGATAACACACTCTCTCTCCTCACCTTCTATTTCTTCCATGTAAGCAAAACGGTGAGTTGGACTACTATAAGCTAGCAGAGGTGGCTTTGTTGGAGAAGGTCTAATACCACGACTTGGACCATTCAAAATGCGTGCCACAACTTCTAACACCACTATTTCTGCTGTTCTAAGCATAATGTGTGCAGCCCACTGCGTCCAAGGGCAGAAGAACCCGAAAGGCATACTAAACACAGCCCATCAATCATAGACGACTTTGGCACACAAGTCCTGTACCTTTTTTGCGCTGCCTTGGTGGTAATTTTAATCGTTTTAATCTAATATTTTAATAATAACCTGTGTGCATCTAAAATTTTCAAGAACTAGCCTTTTTTCACACCAAACCTTGTGGCACGACTCTCTAAAGAGTCACGCTGTATGCTTTAGCGCGACCGACCTGCCACACTGGAGGGCGTTGCTGACATGGCAAGGTTGAGTCGCGCCACGTGCTTTGGCGCGACTTAGTCGCGCCGTTCGTCGTGGCACGACTCGGCCTTATACAGGCCCATGCAGCCAGCCCTTTCTTCCTCTTTTCTTTCAATCTAACCCCAACCACCACGCGGCTGAGCTTCATGGTGCTACCCCTCCTCCTCCCTCTCTAGGTCCACTCCGTTCTCCATCCAATTTGAAGGAGAATCGATCCTTGAAGGTAATTCCTCCGTTCTAACCCATTAATTTTCCTCCATTTCAGGATGATTCACTTGTCTGCCAGCAATTTCAGTCGATGACGTGTATAGCAATCGGGGATAAATACATTCGAGAGGTCGAACATGTTGGTTGGAAATATGGCCTTGTCAAAGCCCCAGATGTAGTTAGGGGGGACTTTTTCAGAGCCCCAAGATTCTTTTCTCTTCGTACCATAGAACTCCAAACGTCTTCTGTTCGTACCATAGCAGGACATGCATATTTACAGAATTGCAGTTCATCCATGTGGAGGTGTTTACAGAATCAAGATGATACTACTGCTTTCTAGAAGTAATTTACAGTTTGGTCTAAATTCTTCCAACTTTCTTTCTAATCAGAATAGTATATATGGAATCAGCTGCTGCAGAGCCCTATATGACTACTCAATGTTCCCCAGGCACGTTAAACTTCATTTTTATTTTTACCCTTATCGTAATATCATATCACAGCTTACCATGTGCAGCATATATTCTTCCAGAAAAATGTTCATACAAGTTGATCAAAATGCTATATGCTCGTTTAGATACACTTACAAGTGCAATGTTCCATCGATTTTTTGTGACCTGCTCAAACTCCTGTATGTGTAACATTTCAAAAGATAATAGTTTTTGAACAAATTTCCATAGATAATAGGTGACTTGATATTCCATGCATCTTTTAACCATTGCAACCTATGGATACGTTGTCATTTTGCAACTTTGTGCTATTGCTTAATCATACCTGGTATACTGTTCTTTCCCTTGATGTCCTGTGTAAATTCATTCTTTCTTAGAGGAAAGTGCTAAATGTATTTTTTCCTAATTATTAGAAGAGTACATAAAACTATTTCCAAATATGCATCATTTTGTGTCTGTAGCCATACTGCTTGTTGGATTAATTGCTCGTCAAACTTGAAATAAAGTTTGACTCTCAAATTCATGGACAATATGGTGATACAAAATGTAACTTGCTTGTCATGACTAATATTCATAACTGAAACAATATACCCTCTTGTTGAGTAGATTGATTTGTAGAGCATTATCGGGGATGATGGTTCTACTCCGTAATGTGATACTTCCTTGTAAATAGGATCTTCTTGATAATGCTTCAAAATTAAATCCAGGGTAATTGAAACATATGAGACCTAAATAACAGCATAAAAAGAACAAGAAATTCTGGTCGTTGATGCCTCATGCAACATGTCATATAATATTAACGATCAAAATTGTGTTTGTTATTATTTGAAAAATGGTCTCTGAAAATAGAGTAGCAACAATCACATATTTTGTGGCTGTTGTAAAGTTAACGACGGGAAATTGTACATGGTCGTTAATAGTATTAATGATGGCACTTTTAACAACCATGTATGATTATATTCTTGTGGTCATTAATAAACTTTAACGACAACATCCGAACTTTTAATGACCACATATTCCGTCGTTAATAACCCATCCTATTATAGTGAATTGCCTAGGAACAATCAGTATAAGGACAACTTTTGATGCGACACCTGAAGGAGACGTCGGAAAGTTTGGCATAACTCCCAAATGAGTTGCGCCAAATGTTGCCAAGGACCGGATTGTTCCTAGGCAATTTTAGTTTCAACATGTCACGGCAGGCCTATTGGCGCGACTTAACTTAGACTTACAAAAATCCTAACCAGCTCAAATGTAACTAAAACCACGGAATGGAGGAAAATCAATCAGTTAGAACTTAGAACGGAGGAGTTACCTTCAAGAATCGATTTTTCTTCATTTCCCATTCAAATCGGGTGGAGAACGGAGTGGATCTAGAGGGGGAGGAGGAGGAGCGGCGCCATGGAGCTCAAGTCAGGTGGGGGTTATAGTAAGAAAGAAAGAAGGAAGGAAGAAAGTGCTGGTTGTGTGGCCTATACTAGCCTAGCCTGAGTTGCGTCAAAGCAATGTGGCGCGACTCAACCTCGTTAGGTCAGGAACGCTCGCCGGCGTGGCAGGTCGGTCGGCGCGACCCTTCAGGGAGTCATGCCACGATATTTGGTGTGACCGAAAAGTCTAGTTCTTAAAAATTTACATCCACACAGATTATTATTAAAATATTAGATTAAAAGGATTAAAATTTAAAAAAAATCGCAGTTTTAGTTCCATCCGGTTTTTCTTTAGTCTTGTGTATCGGTCGATGCTGCGAGTGCCCTCAGGCTCGTCGATCCATCCATCGTGTTGATCGAGGGGCAGCTGGTGGCACGTTCGCATCTAAACACACGTGACAGTCGACCGGTCGTTCTTGGTTCGGCTCGATTAAACCAGCAGCATCACAGACATTCTCGTACGGCGCTTCCCTCCGGCATGGCCCTGCCCGATCGTGACACGGCGAGAGAAAAAAAAAAGTGCGAGGGCGTGACGGCGTGTGCCGCTGCCTTCATGCGCATGTTTTCAATGGGGATCATGCTGAGCCAAATCGCTGCTAGTACGACTGTAGATAGCTAGGTGAACCGGCAGTTGCTACAGTGGCATCGTTGGTACGTACGTGCAGCAGAACGAAAAAGAGCAAACGACGTGTCCGGTCGCGCAGTGCAGTGCGGTGCCCCATCGGCAGCACGGTGAACTGAGTTTCGTCCGGCAGAACAGAATAACCTACAGGCTACATACAGCTCTGTTCTATTCCTGTTGGGCTGGGCCCCGAGACGTACGCCTAAAGAGTAGTAGTTAAATAGGCTTAATCTAACTAGGCCCGGATAAATGACCGCGCAGATCCCTTTCGCTTTTTTTTCACACGACCGACTGACCGAGCGTCGCGTGGCTGCTAACCTGGGCGTGCGTGCCGGAGGCCGGTCAAAGCCGATGCTGCCTGCTTGCCGGCTTGCCGCTGCTGCTGCTGCTGGGCTTCTGGCGCCGGCCTGAACCCGCATATCCAGCAGACCAGCAGCGCGCCCGTAGTTCCATACCGGACCGCACGGCTTCGCTTCGCCGGTCGCGCCGCCGCGCGCCCACATGGCGGCACCACGTCCACGTGGTTGGCCTGCGCCACCAGATGGGATCCGCCCGCCCGAGCCGGGGTAGTAGATTCGAGAGGCACGGTCCATCTGCTAATCTGCACGGTGCCCTATCGTCGCCTAGGTTCAATGACGCGCTCCGATCCATCGGATGCCGCTGCCTCGGGCGCCGTCACACCAGCTGCCTGGCTCGCCGCCGGCCGGAACGACGTGATCTATCCGGCGGAAAAAGTGCAAGGGAGGCCGCCAGCGCCGGCCAACCAAGATCGAGCGCTCGCTAGCTGCATGTGCGGTCTCTGTCAATGCAGCTGTAACAATCCCCACACCCCAAAAATCCGAGACGCATACCCGAGCTCGCACACGATCACCACCAGCCGAGGCATCATGTCAGGTCCCCGGTAGCGAATTGAATGCGGCGGACAAATTTAACGAAAAAACGATGACATCTCACCAGATTATTCAGAATCTGCAATTGTCTGTTGTACTACTACAACCACACGACACCCTGTGAGCTAGCAGATGCCCTCTAAATTATAGACGGAGAGTAGTCGTCCTACAGGCACTCAGATGGGATCAAATCCGGGAGGGAATCAAACGGAAGCAGGCAAGTTAGCTAGAGCGCCGCTGTACAGGCCCCGCGCGAGGCCACCACACAGCAGGGTGTTTCAGTCTGTAGTATAATAGAATTGATGTATATTGGATGGATTGTATTAGGCTGAGCTTTGTTGAGTAAATAGACAATTGTAGTATTAAATTTTGTATAAAATAAATTATGATGAATACAGAAACTAGTATACATAGATCTAACATACTAGACAACATAAGAAATAGAGTCAGGATCTCGGATATATGCTTATAAAACACATCAGATCACATGCCACGTACACGTACTGAGTCTTGGCTAGAAGGTCGAGGACGGCTGGAGTTATGACGAGCGCCGCTGCTGGAGTTGATGAAGGCGGTTGGCCCTTGAGACGACGGAGTTGGGTGAAAGATGAGCCGTCGTGAAGACCTTGAGCAGTCGCACGTGGCGCTTTCTAAAATTCTTATTCGTCCTCTTCCGGTGCAGGATCCAAAGGTGAATTGTTTCGGAGACCTGCGGTGGCATGCCGCGCGCCCTTCGCCCCGCCCCACCCAGCTCGGTGAGGCGTGCGTGCGTGCGTGTGGTGTTCCTCTTCTCTTCCCCATCACATAGCTTGGAGGACTGGAGACAACCTTCATATTTATGTTAGTCATCCCACTCCTCCACTAGCAAGGTGGGATTAATCTTGCACCACTTCCACTTACACGTATAGGGTCTTTGAGATTTATTAGAATTTCTAAAATTACTAATGGGCCAAGCCCACCAAAATTCTAGTAATGCCCCACTGGATCTCAAATGCCCATTCAGAATTTGGCCGGTTTCTCACTACTGTTTAATATACTAGTGTTTTAGTAGAGACTGTTAAGTTGAACTTCCGTCTAGAGCTTCAAGATACGCTTATTCATAACTTGACAATAGACTATACCTTGAATTGCTAGTTTTCTACGAATAAGTTCCACTCAAAGTCATAACTAGTATATGGCGCACTACGCCAAAACAGCAAATAGGAGCAAGCAATCTGAGACAAGCCTCTAAGGGCACGTCGCAGATTACGGAAAGAAAGACGCGCTAAAAATGCGGGCGCGGCGCTGCGTGGGGTGGGGGAGGGTAAGAGACAAATGCCAGACGGGCCGTGGTAGGGCACGTCTCCGATCATTTTAAGATCTGAGATGCGCCTTAAAGTGGCTCGTCTCGCATTTGTTCCCACCTCAATGCGAGATGCGCCGTGGGAGGGCTTGTCTCCGATCATTTTATAAAGCCACAGAAAGTAATAAGAGACGCGCCTTACTAAGGCTCGTCGCGCATTAATTTCTGTGGCTTTATAAAAATCGCTGACAAGTAATGCGAGACGGGCCTTAGTAAGGCTCGTCTCGCATTGATCGGGGGGGGTGGCGGTGGCGCGTCTGTAGCGTACAATACATATTACATGGAATCAATCCCTTGAAACCGAACAAACCGGCTTACATTACATTACATTAGTAAATCCAGCAATACATTACAATGTCTGAAATACAAATAATCTCACAATACATTACAATGTCTAGCTAAATCCAGCATTACAATGTCTAGCTAAATCCAGCAATTATTATTACATCGATATTAATTATTAGATAGATATTAAATCAGGCAATGGCGCTGGCTTACGAGCGCTAGCAGCTTCGCGAGCTGAATCACCGTCCTCCCCCTTGTAAACGTTGTTGTTCCCCGAGCCACAGCAGTTTAGGGTGACTGAACAGTCGCTGCAGGGGAGGCAGCCGCTGAAGCAGCTAAACAGCTTCGACCAGCTCGGAAATTTCATCCTGGGCCAGCTCGTGTTTCGTGGGTTTCGTGAGACAATAGAAATCGATAGAGTACTACCACTAAAGCAAACAAAGAGAAGCTTCCTCCGTGGGTTTGCTGATGCAGATTCAGGCAGAATGCGACGATTCCAACAAATACATTCAACAATGGGAGGTACCCGATCCTTATGCGCGGGGGATGTTGGTGGTGAAGGGCGTTGTGGTCCCGGTGTCGCAGATCTGCGGCTGGTGGTGGAGAAGCCCGGGGATGTTGGTGGTGAAGGGAGCTGCGGTCCCCGTGTCGCAGATCTGCGGCTGGTGGTGCAGAAGCCCGTTGGAGGAGGCGCCGCAGATCTGCCGGTGGCGACCGCTGTGATCTCCGAAGCGGTGCACTCCGGGAGCGCGGCGGTCTCGGAGGATGCGCCGAGGAGGGTGATGCCGAGCGCCGCGGTCTCCGGCACGCTGGGGAGGGGGATTTTGGCGGTGGCGAGGTCCTCGGTCTCCGGGACGCTGGGGAGGGGGATTTCAGCCGTGGTCATCTCGTTCAGCAGTACATCTCGTGACTATAATTTTCTTTCGATAAATAGCCGGGACGCGTCTCGCTTTATTTTACTGAGACAAATGGGAGACGCGTCACTGGAAGGCTCGTCTCAGATCATGAGATGGGAGACGAGCTTTTGGACGGAACGTCTCAGATCATGAGGATGGGAGACGCGCAACTGCAAGGCTCGTCTCAGATCATGGGCGTCTTGCATTTGTTCCCACCTCAGACAAGACCCGCCTGGGGGTCTGGAGACGCGTCACTGGAAGGCTCGTCTCAGATCATCAGATGGGAGACGCGCCTTTGGACGGAACGTCTCAGATCATGAGGATGGGAGACGCGCGACTGCAAGGCTCGTCTCAGATCATGGGCGTCTTGCATTTGTTCCCACCTCAGACAAGACCCGCCTGGGGGTCTGGAGGTCCGAACAAGCTATCCGAACTTGCAGTCTGATACTTTGGTGGTGCGGCTGGGTGGATCTGGGGAAAGTGGTGCTGGCGGATGTGCGGCTGGGTGGATCTGCCGCGGCGGGCGGTGGAGATCTCGTGGGGAGCGTGTCGCGGCGGGCGGCTGGAGCACGATCGAGCCTCTTCTTGCTGTCGTGTGTCGTGGGGGCAGTGGCAAGGTAACTCCGATATGATATCGATTCTTTTGGTTCACCATGTAATAATTAAGTTCTAAGTTCAAACTTTTATGGCTAGAATAGGGCATTATAACTTATGTTCGAAAATACATCAAGATTTTTTCATGATTGTCTTCAGACGTTAAGAGCATCTAATACTAAATAAATCCGAGATAAATCATATAGCATGAAAAGTAAAGATGAAAATCTTAAAATATTTTTTCTAGCACATGATATCATGTCATTTGCCATCTAACAATATTTGAACTTAAACACTAGTTGTGCATGGCCCCAAACTATGAGAATCCTAACGTTTTGATTTCATATTCTATATAGATGTCGTATCGGCGTTGGATGTATGGTCCACGCCTTTGTAAGGACTTTATGGATGGTGTTGAAGCCTTCATTAAGAACGCGAAGAAAGATATGGTGGACAATGGTATACAGTATCTCTATTGCCCATGCAAAAATTGCAAAAATGAGAAGCGATATCTTCAAGAGCACGTGTTGAAATCACACTTGATCAAACGTGGATTCATGGAGGATTATCGATGTTGGAATAAACACGGTGAAGAAGGACTTAATGAAGCAGAGAGTAGGGATTCCTATGTGGAGAGGGAGGTCCATAGTGTTGTCGAAGAAGAGGACGACGATGTGGATGAGGCGGATATACTAGGGTTGAGCAATGCCGACAACATGGAACAGGTAGTACTCAAACCCGGCCCCATAATAAAGCTTACAATTAGAATAATAAGGTCGTGCTAATATGACTTTTCATGTCTGGCTTGACAGGTTGATAACATAGAGGAGATGGTTTGCAATGCTGACAGACACGGCGACGATGAGTTCAAAGGAGCCGAATTCGGAAAGTACAAGAGGATGATCGAAGACTCTAAGAAACCTTTCTATCCTGGTTGTGGATTGAAATACTCAAGGCTATTTGCGATGGTGAAGCTTTTCCAGTTGAAAGCAATCCACGGATGGAGTGATGGCAGTTTCAAGGAGTTGTTAGCACTCCTTAAGGACATGCTTCCACAAGGCAACACCGTCCCTGAGACCGTTTATGAGGCCAAACAGATTATCTGCCCGTTGGGATTGGAGGTGGAAAAGATCCATGCGTGCAAGAATGATTGCATTCTCTATCGTGGCTCGAATTATCAGGACCTTGAGAAGTGCCCTGTTTGTGGACTCGATCGATTCAACCGTAGAAAAGATGGTGGTGATGATGAGGACTGCAACAGAACAAAGGGCGGACCTAAAAAGGTGTTTTGGTACTTTCCAATTGTTCCACGATTGGTGCGCTGGTTTGCAAACAAAAAGGAGTCAGAATTGTTGCGATGGCACAAGGAGAAGCATAAGGTGGACGGGTTGATAAGACATCCTGCTGATGCCACACAATGGCGGAACATAGATTTGCGATATCCTAAATTTGCGGAAGATCCGAGGAATATTAGGATTGCAATGAGCACGGATGGCATGAACCCATTCATGAACAATAGCACACATAGCACCTGGCCAATTGTTCTGACGATATACAACCTTCCACCTTGGTTGTGTAACAAACGGAAGTACATTATGCTGTCGGGCTTGATACCGGGGCCACATCAACCTGGTAATGACATCGACACTTATTTCAGTCCTTTGGTTGACGATCTGAAGTTGCTATGGTGTGAAGGAGTGGAGGTCTGGGATGAGTACAAGCGTGAGTACTTTCAGCTTCGAGCCATTTTGTTCGCGACTATCAGTGACTCTCCAGCGGCACGGAACTTGTCCGGACAGAGCAAGAAAGTAGGTTGCGGGTGCCCACATTGTTTGAGAGAGACAGACTCTGAGTACTTGAGTGAGTCAAAAAAAATAGTGTACATGGGACATAGACGCTACTTTGGAATGAAACACCCGTTCCGGAACATGTGTGATCACTTCAACGGTAAGGCCGAGAAGAGGCGTCCTCCTCCGCATTTCTCAGGTCATGATGTCTACGAAATGGTTAAGAATGTCCATGTTGTCCTCGGTAAGCGGAAAGGGGAGAAGAAAGGCAAGAGGGGCAAGAAGGTCGTTGTTGAAGAAGATGACATGTGGAAGAAGCAGTCGATTTTCTGGGAGCTACCATATTGGAAGGACTTAGACATCCGTCACTCTATTGATGTGATGCACGTGGAGAAGAATGTCTGTGAGAGCCTTCTCGGCACATTGCTTAACATGGACGGAAAAAACGAAAGATCACGCACATGCACGAGCTGATCTGAAGAAAATGAAAATTAGAGAAGAGTTGTGGCTCAATGATGACTCCGTTAAAGGAATGGAGCTGCCCACATCATGCATCACCCTGTCAAAGAATGAGAAGAAGGAGTTTTGCGAGTTCTTGAAAAGTGTGAAAGTTCCAACTGGCTACTCAACCAACGTCTCGAAGCTTGTATCAATGCCTGATCTAAAGCTATCTCCCGGCATAAAGTCTCATGATTACCATGTATTGCTGACGCAGATGATTGCCGTAGAAATTCGGAATATCCTACCGGTCAATGTTCGGGAGGCTATTATGAACCTGTGCTTTTTCTTTAATGCAATTGGTCAAAAGGTTCTAAGTGAAGAAGATCTTGAGTCATTGGAAAAGAAGCACTATGAAACTTTGTGCGTTCTTGAGATGTATTTTCCACCTGCCTTTTTCGATATCAGCCTTCATTTCACGGGCCATCTTATCAAGGAGATAAAGCTACTTGGTCCTGTGTTTCTTCACCAGATGTATGCGTACGAGAGATTCAACGGCATCTTGAAGTCACTAGTAAGAAATCGAGCTTTCCCCGAGGGCAGCATGGTACAAGGATATTGTACAGAGGAAGCCATTGAGTGGGCTCTAAACTACGCTGACCCGAGTAACCTGGTTGGTGTTCCCAAGTCTCGTCATGAGGGGAGGCTCACAGGCACGGGGACGATCGGGAAGAAGGCTATAATTCCAGATCGAGATTTATTTCATAGGGCTCATTTCCACGTGTTGCAACAAATGGACATTGTGTCTGAGTACTTCGATGAGCACAAGGAGCTGTTGCTTAGAGAGAATCCTGTACACAGTGAATCATGGTTAGCAAAGGAACACATGAACAAATTTTGTGGTTGGCTCCGGAATCGAATTTCACGATCAGATACTCCTATAAGTGAACAACTCAAAATTTTGTCTCTTGGTCCTATATTCACCGTTATGACATACCAAGGGTATGACATAAATGGATACACGTTCTACACCGAACGACAAGATAAGAAAAGCATGTATCAGAATAGTGGTGTACGTGTTGATGCTTACGATGTTAACGGAGAGGACAAAACTGCGTACTATGGTCAAATACAAGAGATATGGGAGCTTGACTTTCACGGTTTTAAAATTGCTCTTTTCCGTTGCAATTGGGTTGATGCAAATAGAGGTGTACAAAAAGATAAGTACGGGTTCGTTAGAGTCGATCTTAGCCGTCACGGATACAAGACGGACCCTTTCGTCCTCGCACAACATGTGGCTCAAGTGTTCTATGTTTCCAACACCACAAACAAAAGACTCAAGGTGGTTATACCTGGAAAACGGCGAATCGTCGGTGTTGAGAATGCGGTCGAGGAGGAAGAGTTCGATCAGTTTGATGAGATACCTCCTTTCGCCACCTCAATGATCAAGCCAAGAATACCATCGGCCAACGAAACTCCCTACTTGCGCAACGACCATAAAGAAAAAGTCAAGAATTTCAAAAAACCAAGGGAACAACGCAAAGTAGCAAAATGATTGGGCACACAATGTATATTAATTGTTCCTTTGTCAAGTAGGGGAATTGTGTGACTTTAATTGTTCCTTTGTGAAATATGATAATTGTGTGACATTAATTGTGCCTTTGTGAGATATGATAATGTGTGAATATTTGTGAAGTACAAATTCATATTTGTGAGATATGAATATGTGTGAATTTTCAGTTCCAGAACTGAACCATTCAGTTCTGAAACTGAACAAATACAGGCAACCATTTATGCGAGACGAGCGTTACGTAAGGCTCATCGCTCATTATTATATGAGCGACGCGCCATAGGTAACAAACGTCGCGCATTCCCTATGGCAGGAGCATGTCAAGAACACTTGCGCATTCCCACGCGCGCCTGATCCGGCAACCAGCTAGGGGGCATCAAAGGCGAGACGCGCGTTACCTACGGCGCGTCGCGCATATCGCAATGCGCGACGAGCCGTAGGTAACGCGCGTCGCGCATACCTCAATGCGCGACGAGCCGTAGGTAACGCGCGTCGCGCATACAGCAATGCGCGACGAGCTGTAGGTAACGCGCGTCTCGCCTTTGCCCCCTAACTGGTTGCCGGATCAGGCGCGCGTTGGGAGGGGATTTTGTCCCACCTCGCCAACGCAAGGCGAGTGCGTCCAGCTTATAACCTTGGGCGGTTTTCGCCGTTTCGAAATTACGATACATGTACCTTTGAGCCGCTGTGTCCTCTCTTTGCCCATGCTGGCGTTGTGGGTCTGGGGCCCGAGGGCTCCCTTTGCCGGTCGAACCCGTTCAATCTGTTCGTGGTACCCAGCGGGTTGAGCCCGGTGGCCCCGGACCCCCAACCGGGGGTTAACTTTTTTTTTGTTTTCTCTCTTTAAGGGGGTCCGGGCAGAACCTCCTCCGGGCGGAAAACACTTGTGCCTAAGAGAGACAACAAAAAAAAGTTAAACCCCGCGGTTGGGGGTCCGGGGCCACCGGGCTCAACCCGCTGGGTACCACGAACAGATTGAACGGGTTCGCCCGGCAAGGGAGCCCTCGGGCCCCAGACCCACACCGCCAGCATGGGCAAAGAGAGGAAACTGCGGCTCAAAGGTACATGTATTGTAAATTCGAAACGGCGAAGACCGCCCAAGCTTATAAGCTGGACGCACTCGCCTTGCGTTGGCGAGGTGGGACAAAATCCCCTCCCAACGCGCGCCTGATCAGGCAGCGTTACCTACGGCTCGTCGCGCATATCATTATGAGCGACGCGCGGTAGGTAACGCGCTCGCGCATAAGACCACGAACGGGTGAGACCTCGGGGCCGTCCCACAACAATGCGCGACGGGCCGTGGGTACCGCGCGTCGCGCATTCCCCGGTATTTGCAATTATTTTTCCGGTTCTATAAGGGGGTCCGGGCAGATCCTCCTCCGGGCGGAAAACACTTGTGCCTAAGAGAGACAACAAAAAAAAGTTACACCCCGCGGTTAGGGGTCCGGGGCCACCGGGCTCAACCCGCTGGGTACCACGAACAGATTGAACGGGTTCGACCGGCAAGGGAGCCCTCGGGCCCAGACCCACACACCGCCAGCATGGGCAAAGAGAGGAAACTGCGGCTCATAGGTACATGTATTGTAAATTCGAAACGGCGAAGACCGCCCAAGCTTATAAGCTGGACGTACTCGCCTTGCGTTGGCGAGGTGGGACAAAATCCCCTCCCAACGCGCGCCTGATCAGGCAACCATCTCGGGGGCATCAAAGGCGAGACGCGCGTTAACTACGGCGCGTCGCGCATATCATCATGCGCGACGCGCCGTAGGTAACGCGCGTCGCGCATAAGGCCACGAACAGATTGAACGGTTGAGCCCTCGGGGCCCAGTCCCACACCAATGCGCGACGTGCCGTGGGTACCGCGCGTCGCGCATTGCCCGGTTAGAACGTGCCGCTCGGCCTTCTTGGGACTTAGGTCAAATTTTCAAATCGTGCACACCCGTTCTCTGCTCCCCGCCGCCGCGCCGTCCTCTTGCGCCGCCCGTCGTCGTTGAGCCAGACCGTCACTCCCTCGCGGCCGTCGTCCCGGCCCCGCAGCGCCGCTCCGCGCTATCGGCGCCTCCCGGGCCCGAGCTCCCGTCCCCGCGAGTGCCGCCGCCGTCGAGCCTTCCCCGAGCCGTCGCGCCGTCGTCCCCGGCCGCGCGGCGCCGCCCCAAGCCACCGTAGCGTCGTCCACTGCCGCCGTAGGTGAGCTTTCCCCCTTTCTAATTAGTCAGTGTTCATACCCTACATATGGATGTATGAGGCAAGAAACATCTTCCATGGACACACATAGTATGTTTTGCTACACAGAATTGAAAACAAATCAAATTATCAAGAGCAAAAAGAGACCAACCTAGCCAAATAAAAAAAAAGAGCGGTTAATGACCAAAGATTAAGTCATATATTTCAAAAAAATGGAGATTACTTTGCGAGAATATGTATCACTAAAGCATTAAGCATGTCTAGGCCTAGGTATGGGATTCATGCGGGTACTCTATGGTTGTATCTGATTCGGAGCGTTTACTATCTGTTTTTTTTTCTTTCTCATGTAGCACGATGTCCAGTGGTCCGGACAGTGTGCAGCAAGCTGCAGGCGGTGAGGACAGTGTGCAGCAACCTACAGATGACAGAGCATCATCAGGACGGCCGGCACGGTCACAGTCAGGAGCTAGCACGTCTGGTGCTGGCAGAAAGAAAAGGTCACAGACAAAGTGGCCATCAGATGTGAAAAGTTGTGGCCGGCTCAATTCTGAGGCAGCACCCGAAGACCCATCAATCTTGGTGAGATTAGCACGGGTTTGTGGCCTCACTGCCCGGCAAAGGGTGCCACTCACCTTGGAACATTTCGATGACTTGTCTTGGGACGACAAAAAGAGAATCTTCGAAAATAATATTCAACCCTATGTTGAATATCTGATAGAGTTGCACGATAAGGCTACGAAGCATGCTATGAAGATCATCTCTAAAGCCTGGAGGAGCTACAAGAACAAGTAAAGTGTTGTCACTTACTATTGTCATTTACTAACATTTTTTCATTATCTACTGTCACTTATGCAGATTTATTGTTTTGTCGTGCAGGCTTTTAAAGTGTTGGAAGAAGAAAGAGAACCCTTTTGACAAGTATGCGGACTTGACCAAAGAAGCCTGGGACGAGCTTGTTGAAAAGTGGAATACTCCCGAGTTCCAACAGTCAAGTGAGTATTTTCGGGGTCTCCGAGCGCGGAACGAGCTTGACCACCACCTTGGCTCAGCGGGATATGCTGGAAAGCAACGCAAGTGGGAGCAGGAGGATGAGATGCTGGCAGAGAGGGGCATTGAGAATCCTATGAATCGTTTGAGGGACGGCTGGCACCATTTATGCGTGCTAGGTCAAAGCTCACGGAGGATGGCAATATCAATTTCTACAGCACGAGCGCTGAGGAAGTTGCTCAAAGGGCTTTGATGGAGAGCAGCCAAGGTTCAAATGAAGGAGTGAGGGAGTTTGATGCGCTCACCAGGGCTTTGGGAACCCGTGAGCAACGGGGCCGTGTCCGTGGTGTTTCCAGTCAGTTGACCTGGAAGGAGGGGTTCCCTGAACACAAAGGCAGATACCGGAAGCGGACTCGAGACTCCTCATCAAAGGTTGACATAGATGAGATCAAAAAGCAGGTGAAGATGGAGATGTTTGGAGAGCTGAAGACCATCTTCGAGTCTCAGGGATTGTCATTCCCTGATATGCCGGGGAGTACGATGAGTGAAGAGAGAAGGGACAGCTTCGCTTGTACTGCAGCGGGTGCTTCTCAGAGTAGAGGGACAGAGAGGGCAATTGTGCCTACATCAGTGGAGCCGGATACGATAGATGGCTTGGCTCGTCCGACCCGATGCAGTCTTCTCGTGCAGCTGGTCGGAGATTCATCTTTCATGGAGGTCGGGAACGGGCTTGTGTATCCCGGTATGGTCCCAGCTTGAAGGTGTCCAGGTCAGTGCATTGGTCTTTGCCTCTCTTTTCTTTTCTCCTATTTCTTTTTGTTTTTTTTCTTTTGGTATGTACAACTTGCTTGAGATTTAAAGGCTTTGTTGTTGTTGTTGATGTTGTTGCAGGTCAGGGCTGATTGTGCTGTGGTCAAGATTGACTACGTGCATAAGTTTGCTAAGAATATCAAGCTGGAGGTGCCACCAGATGACATGACCACCACTTTGCGGGATGCAGTTGCGAGAAGGGTTCAGTGGCAGAGAGCTGGTATTCATATTGATCCAGCAGATGCAGATTCAGTACGACCAGTCAACCTCAGCCACAGAGTGCTGCAGTGCCACCGACGTTTTCTGAGCCATGCCCACAGCTGCCGGATACACGGGAATCGTTATCGGAACCGCATTCCTCCTGTCCCTACTCAGCCTCAGGTTACCCCCCTCCACCTGTTCCGACAGAGCCAGCTACCCTCCCAAGAAGCCAAGCAAGGCTAATCCTGTGAGGAAGAAGCAGAGTAGTCCGATGGCGACGAAGCGGGAGATCTCAGAGGGTAAGAAAAAGGTGGAGCGGATAAAACAACCGGTCACAAGGGCTTACACTTCTGAGAATCCAAAGTACAGGGTTGGAAAGGCCTTGCTTAGTGTCTCTGAGCTTCGGGCAGCAGGTCAATATTGTCTGGACCTGCACAACTACTACATGCAAAATGTCAATCAAGCCGAGGAAATCATGGTGTCATTCGAAGAGCGGCACTTTCTGCAGCTTGAGGGCAACGGCAACATCTTTATTGTTGCCTGGAGCGATTTGTTCGACCTTTTCAACCTCGACGCTTTGGATCTTTCTCTCATTCGGTGCTTTGCATTGTAAGTCGATTAAGACTTGTTTCCATTTCAATGCATTTGATATACGTTCAACAATTTAAGTCGTTTCCTATTTCAATTCATATGGATCGTGTAGGCACATGCAACAAGAGACAAGGCGTCGAACCGGAAAGAAGTGTGGGTAGATTGACCCACAGCTGATGACGGTGACATTTATGAATTCAGATAGAGATAGCTTGGTCAGGTGCGCACATGCAACAATTAAACTTGTTTTCATTTCAACTTGTAGCCACATGTAGTCACTTGTTTCCATTTAACACATGTAACCGCTTGTTTCCATTTCAACTTGGTTAGGTACATGGTGAAGTGCATGCGAGTACATGCTGACAAGGAGCACATTGTGGTGCCGTACAACCCAGGCAACCATTGGGTTACACTCATCATCAATGTCAGGAGCAAGCAAGTCTTCTACCTTGACTCGAGCATTCCATCAGATGAGTCGGGCGCGCCTCAGATACGTGATTATTCTCTAGTCATCTCAATCCTTGACGAGTAAGTTTGTTGTTTGCTTTAGTTTTTTATCATTTGCCCATTTCAGAAGCATTTGTAATATAACATCCGGATGTCTGTGTTTAGGTCTCTTGACAGGCATCTTAGGGCCAAAGAAGGATACAAAGAGCAACGTCAAGCTGCGTTTACACATCACACCGCTTGGACGGTAACTACTATAACTAAATCGCTTTACTATTATGATGTTTTCTTGGTTCTAAGTGTCGCAAAATGCTAATTTCTATCTATCTTTGACATGTAGTGCACACGGCAACCCTCGGGTAACTCATGTGGGTTCTATGTTTGCCACAACATGCTTCTAGTTGCAGAGAAACCGGATTTTACGGTAAGAATTATCACGTGTTATAATTAAAAAATATCTGTCTTCATCTTGTATTCTAACTGCTTGTAATTATATTTCGAAGGACGAAGATGATTATTTCAATCAAACGACGCTTGGTAACGTGAAGGATATCCGAGAGAGGCTAGCGGGATTCCTCATGATGAAGGTGGTCAACACAAAGGGGGAGTTCCATCCACGATAGCACGGCAGGCGACATTGAGCTAGATTGAGAGACTTGCTTTGCATGTACTCTATTGTTCTTATCGATCATTGTTGCTAATTGATTGTACATGTGTTATATAATACCATCTTTCCTTGTGTGTATCGCACTGTGTGAATTGTATGGATGCGTGCGATGATTGCGGTGAATTCTGTGAATTGAAATCTTTTGCAGGTATTTGATTGCACCTGCCAAATCCTGGCTAGTTCCAGGATGCAGCTGGGGAAAAAAAAGACCCCTGTTGGAGGTAGACTAATGCAAGACGCGCCTCGCTTAGGCCGCGACTCTCAATAGGCTCCCAGGGGCGCTTGTGTGAAGCCAAGGCGAGACGTGCCCTTAGTGAGGCGCATCTCGCATCTGTGACTAATGCGAGACCCGCCTAGCCTAGAGCGCGTCTCGCATTTGGCTCCCAGGGGCGCCTGTGTGAAGCCAAGGCGAGACGCGCCGTAAGTAAGGCGCGTCTCCCATCTGTGACAGATGCGAGACCCGCCTAGCCTAGAGCGCGTCTCTCATTTGGCTCCCAGGGGCGCCTTTGTGAAGCCAAAGCGAGACGCGCCGTAAGGAAGGCTCGTCTCCCATCTGTGACTAATGCGAGACCCGCCTAGCCTAGAGCGCGTCTCTCATTTGGCTCCCAGGGGCGCCTGTGTGAAGCCAAGGCGAGACGTACCGTAAGGAAGGCACGTCTCCCATCTTTGACTAATGCGAGACCCGCCTAAACAAGAGCGCGTCTCGCATTTGGCTCCCAGGGAAGCCTGTGTGAAGCCAAGGAGAGACGCGCCGTAATTGAGGCGCGTCTTGCATTTTGGTAATCTGAGACGCGCGTGAGGCTCGTCTCAGATTACTTTTTAATCTGCGACGCGGTAATGCGGGACGCGACCCCTGCGCGTCTAGCATTTTGCCTAGGGCGCGTCTCAGATTAGGGCTTCTGGCGTAGTGGGCTGCCAGTAGCCTACCTCTCGGGTGGAGGATATACGTCATACTCTCTGACCTCTTCATGAGTTTCCTCTTCATGAGTTTGCTAGAGATTACCCAAATCTTATAGACTGTGACGTTTAACAGTTGGACTCATATAGGTGTGTTCTTTCAAGGATACTCTACAGGACAACACCTTTGTTTATCAAAACCAATAGAAACACATCAAGGCGTATAGCCAACCTGCTTTACAATATTTGAGAGTATTGCATCTTCATATGGAGAGGGTTACACAGTTACTCTTCTCAGTCAACCAATAGCTTGTTATTTCCAGGTTTTAATTCACGGGATCTCCAATTATATAGGTTGGATTACTACTATGACAACTTAAATGGGTCTCATACCTATCTCCCTTGATGCATTTTTTTATCATATTCTGTAATAGGCTTTTTTGAAAGGATCTGCCAGATTTTTCTCTGTTGAAATATAAGTCACACTTATCACTCCGGCGTTTTTCAACTTCCTTACAGACTTCAGTTGTCTCTTGATGACTTCGCATTATCCTTAGCACTGTTAACTTTGACTATCACTATTTGATTGTCACAGTTTATTTGGATAACCGGTACTATTTTTCAACCACAGTCAAGTCCATCAACAGTTTATAAGGATAGCCACTACTATTTTTCAACCACAGGCAAGTCCATCGAAAGCGCACCAGCAAGCAAGTTTTGTACATAGACATCGGCATCTCGATCGGAGTCCGGGCGTACGTGCGGGACTGTACGTGACCCGCGGCGGCGGCCGGCGGCGCACGCCCCCAGGCACACCACTCTCGTGTGCGTACTGATGTATGTATACCTACCAGACCCACCGATCGACCCACCGCGGCGCCAGGCCGGACCACGCCACCGCCCTCCGCCCGGCGGAACTGATGATATGGCCGGCAGCCGTAGGGCTGACGCGCTGTCGAAGCTGTCGGTGCTAGCTAGCTAGCTTGACGTACATGCTGCTACACACCCATCACACATAAGGCTGGTGCCAATGGGGGGCGGTACCGCCCCCCTGTCGGCCCGGCTCAGGCGAGAGCGAGGCGAGAGGCGGGCGGGAGGGAGAGAGAAGGAGGGAGCGGGCGCTATCATCCCGCTCTCACCCGCGTTGGCAGGCGCGCGGGGGCGGGAGGTAGGCGGGAGCGAGGCGGCACGCTGGCGTCGGGCGAGAGGGGTGGGGTGGGAGTGACGTGGTATGTTTCTATTGGTCCACGCGGAGGTTGAAATAATTAAATCCGGAAAAGAAAAGCTGACGTGGAGGAAAGAGAAGTGAGAGCTGTCACTGTAGCCTGTGCATTGGAAGGATGGGGTGAGAGTGGGGTGAGAGTGAGGGTGAGAGCTGACGTGGCGGGGAGATAGAGATATCTCCCCCGCCAGTGAACTCAGCCTAAGTACTCTACTCCTCCTGGCTAGTACACATACTACGTACCACACAAGCAGCTAGGCAACGCCGTGCTGGACTGCTGCGGTGTGCACCGGCCGATGAGGCCCCCAAAAGCGAGCCGAACCGCTCCACTACTTTTTTGTAAATAAAGAGGAAGATGAGTTTTGAAGAAGTGTCACGCTGAAAAGGAGTAAGAGATTGCAAAGGCATGCATGCATGGCCCCTGAGGGAGGGGGAGAGAGAGAGGCTTTTTTATTTTATTAATGATCAGGTTTGGTAGCTGCTAGATTGTGTCATGATACGGTCGTACTACGTCGTCTACTAGCAGCACTACTCGATCGATCGACCATCGTGCGGCAGTGGGAGCCAGCCAATCCCTCCATCCATCGTCCGTCGACCACCCTTTCTCTCTTTTCCCTTTTTCCCTGTACGTTTATATGCACATCATCGATCTTTACATTAATTACTTCGTTTGATTGAGATGAAACTGAAAATACGTATCTGTACGGGGTGTGTGTGTTAATTAGTGTTTTGCCATAATGCACTCGGGTGCATTTTGTATAGAGAATACACTTACACTCTCAGATGTAACTGTAACGGTTCTAGTTGCAACTGGATTGGTCGGTTTGAGTTGCAACGGTTCGTGTCCAGTTGCAACCGGATCGGTGGTTCGTGTCCAGTTGCAACCGGATCGGTCTAAGTTGCAACAGATCCGCGTCCAGTTGCAACCGGATCAGTCTGAGTTGCAACTAGTTGGCGTCCGGTTGCAACTGGTTCGCGCCCAGTTGCAATAAGTTCCGTCCAGCTGCAATTGGTCTATTCTCCCAGTTGCAATCGATGTAGTCTCTCGGTTGCAACTGTAGAATGGATGCATTTTGTACAGAGAATGTATCTTGTTGCATTTTAGCCTCGTCATATATATGTGTCTATATACTCGCGTGTCTATATAGGTGTCTCTGTATATATTACCTCTATTCTACACTTTGGGTATGGAATAAGTATTCCGTACCCGAGCCAGACATGAGCCATCACTGTCGAATTAGGAGTAGCGTTTATTCTACATCCAGCAGTTAAATTACTGACCGAAATGATTAGAAATTATTGAACCAAGTTGCCGAATTACTGAATCACGTTCAGTAAAATGATGTTCAGTAATCGTGCGCGGTAGTTATTACTGAAAATTTATTTAGTTGGGTGTAGCTACACCTAAGGTGTAGAATAGCATATATATATATATATATATATATATATATATATATATATATATATATATATATATATATATATATATATATATATATATATATATATTAACTCACGACAGTTGTACGAGGGAATAATGACCGCCCAGCTCATGGAGAGATCCACCTTCAGTCAGTTCAGTGTATGAGCACTTCTTGGCAAATGAGAATTGGTCTGTAGTTTTTTGATAAAATATTCTACCGTTACCGTTCTTCAAACTTAGTTGAGAAAGTATTAGGCCGAAGCTTGTAATAATATCAAGAAAATTTGTTGCTTGGACATGATCTTGAAGCTTTTCCTTAGCACCGACGAGCCTACATTGGTGCTACACAATCGACCCTTTTGTTCTCGGAAAGGACCTATATCTAGCCAACCTTTTTAGCCGCGTGCCTCAAATACTTATGGCCCTTTGAAGTCTGATTGCGCTTGCATCAAAATGTTGCAAAAGGTGTAATAACGTTAGGGAAGTACTACGCCTTCATTAAAGAATGGCGCTTGCCAACTTTTGCGGATCCCAAGTGCATTTTGAGACACTTCTTTTAATGGAGGACCATATAGATTCTATTCCCGTTGTCCTAATCCTTTTGTCCTTCACACACTCCTTTCATATTGAAATGTGGCCACTGTTGACAACTAAACATGAGAATTGCACATTACATGTGTATATTGTAGTTGTTGGCGCCAATCAAGTCAAGGTACTTATTAGTGTTTGTTACTTAACATACACTTTAGGCCTTTTTTCTTGACATACGTACAGTAAACCCCTAATTAACTTCTTTTCTAAAAATTAACCATGCATCACCATCGATGGTTGCGGCAGATGAAGATTTCAACACCATGATTGAGGCTCTTGACATGAATGGGATAAATTAGTCCATTGACTTGTGCATCTTCACGGGCTTTCAATATTTTTAGAAAAATACATGCATAGAACTTCATGAAAGGTCTATGATTTAGGATTAAAGGTGGCTGATATGTAATGTATTTCTATACTTAAATCATAGTCCTGCACAAAGTTATTTTACTTGCTTTTCTATGCATTCATGATAGTACTTGTATATGTATCGTGATGACGTGATCCACGAAGAGGATGAGAGACCTAATAAATTAAGGCTTTGCTATGATACTCCGATTAGCTTTCAAGAGGTAAGAGTTCAAATAAATCTTAGCCCTTGAATATTAGGAGTAACAAATTAAATAACTAATTAATTAAGGGGGAAAAATCAGCCGGCTATCCTAACTACCTGCATGCTGCTTCTGTGGATCTAGCAGGGGCTTGCATGTGTGCATGTACGCATGCATGAAAACCTGCATGCCGAGCTGCTAGGGTTTTTGCGAGGGGATGGGAGATGACGGCCGGGACGTGGTACGCTTACATTTCAGCCGGGCCTGCGCTGGGGCAGCCGATCTCGTTGAGCAGCAGCATTCAGCCCACACGTTTAAGAATGTAGTAGCCCCCGACAGTGTCGTTTGTGACAGGAATAATCGAGGTCGCGTACGCGGCTGCGTGCAGACCTGTCATAAAAAAGGCCCATCTACGGCCCACAGCTGCAGCCGTCGCTTGCCGCGCTGCCGAGGTAGGGGAGGGGGAGGGAGGAGGGGGTGGAACGGCCGCTGAGGGTGGTAGGTGGGGGAAGCGGCCAGTCGGGATGGTGGTCGAGGCGGCGGTCTTTAGGGTTTTGGGTTTACAGGGGTGGGCTGGTTGGGGCGGCTTCCATAGCCGGCGGCTCTAAAGGGAAGGTGGGAGGCGGCGGCGGCCTGGCAGTGGTGGCGGTTCGGCCGGCGGCGGAGGCGACCGTGTGGGGCTGGACCTCCGGTGAGCGGTGGCCGCTAGCGAGGGCAAGAAAAAGGCCGGCGCTGTAGTGGCGCAACGGTGGGTGGTGGGTGGGCTGGCTGCGGCAGCCGCCAGTCGGGGCTGTGGAGAAGGGGGAGGTGTAAGGAGGAAGAAGATGGGGAGGAGGGGGCGGCGTCGAGAGGAAGACGATAGGGAGAAGGGAGAAGTGTGTGGGCAAGATCCTCTACGACGGATGGGATCCCGATCATACGTGACTGGAAATTGCACCTCTTATAAGCCTCACAGTCAGCAGGGACCAGAAGAACCCAAAAGGCTAAAGTCGCAGCCCATGACCATAATGACGAGTCCTGTGCCTTTTTGCGGCTGCCTTGGCGGCGCAGGCCCACGCTGCACACGAGCTTCCTCACAGGCAGTTTAGTTCCACTTCGACCCGGTTTTTCTTCAGTTTTGTGTGTCGATCGGTGCTGCGAGTGCCCTCCGGCTCAGGCTCGTCGATCCATTGTGTTGATCGAGGGGTAGCTAGTGGCACGTTCGCATTCAAACACACGTGACGGTCGACCGGTCGTCCTTGTTTCGGCTCGATTAAACCAGCGCATCATAGACATTCTCCCGATCGTGACACGGCGAGAGCAAAAGGTGAGATGGCGTGACTGCGTGTGCCGCCAACAAAAAGAACGATGCACTGTAGCACCCATGCCGGTTCACCTAGCGAGCACGAGGTGGACCTGGATGCGGACGGCGCACATGGAGGCAGGCGGCCAGCGCGCCCGTACCGGACCGCACGGCTTCGCTTCTCCGGTCGCGCCGCCGCGGGCGCGCGCGCCCACATGGCGGCACCACGTGGTTGCATTGGCCCGCGCACCAGATGGGATCCGCCCGCCCGAGCCGGCGCCGCCGGATCGGCGTGATTCGCCCGCCCGCCGGCCTGCCGGGCCCGGACGGGCCAGGGGATCGGACAGCAAGACCGGAAGCATTATTATATTTTACTTGTGCCCTCGCATCTGGTTTAGCTGGGAGAGGCACGGTCCGTCTGCTGATCTGCACGGTGCGCTATCAGCTCCGTGACGCGCTCGCTCGGATGCCGCGGCGCCGTCCCACCACCTGCCTGGCTCGCCGCCGGAACGATGCGATCCTGATCCGGCAGAAAAGTGCAAGGGAGGCAGCCAGCGCAGGCCAACCAAGAGCGCTCGCTCGCTAGTCGCTAGCCGCATCCGGGCGTTCAGAGCTCGGGCACCTCCGGTCTCTGTCAATGCAGCAGAAACAATCAGGGCTAGCGGCCCCCGGTGTCGCGCTGGTGATCTAAATCCGAGACGCATAGCCGAGCCCGCACACGATCATCGCCAGCCGAGGCATCATGTCAGGTCCCCGGTTGCGAATTGAATGCGGCGGACAAATTTAACAAAAAAACGATGACATCTCACCAGATGATTCAGAACCTGCAATTATCTGTTGTACTACCACCACGACACCCTGTCATCTAGCAGATGCCCTCTAAATTATAGACGAAGAGTCCTACAGGGACTCGATGGGATCAAATCCGGTAGGGAGTCAAACGGAAGGCCCGTTAGCTAGGGCGTCGCTGTAGTGTACAGGCCCCGGGAGGGCACACAGCACAGCAGGGTGTTTCAGTGTCCACGGCTCTCTAGCTGCGGTCTACGTCGTCGCCGACGGAACCAGCAGGTACCATCGCTGCCGCCCTCACGCTCGGGCCAGCTCTACTCACAGTGCGTAGCTCAGCGATCAGGCATAGGCCGACGCATAGCGATCCGCCTTCAAACTTGGTACTACTCTGTCACTGATCGATCGAGCTCTAGTTTTGGTCGACGGTCCCCTCCTCGCTGGGCGAAAAGAAAGAGATGTCTGCAGCCTTCGGTTGACGCGTACGTGCAGCAGCTTCATCAGCGACGGATCACGGATGTCGCCGTCGGTTTTTTTTTTATGAACGGAAAGCGTCGCCGTCGTCGGGGACGACGGACGAGACGACCCGCGGAGACGTGCACCCAACCCAACCAACCTTGCCACGTTTACGACTACAAGTAATCAACCCAACCGCCGCGCTCCGGGAATTCAATTGCCTATATAGACTGGATGGTTAGCCAATGATTCTGATGTCACCGACCGCTAGTTTTAAAGGGAGGATGGATGTGGGAGCGTACAGGTGTACGGCGCACCAGCAAACTGCCTGAAGCGAAACGCCAAGTCTATCACCAGCAGGCAGCAGCTGTAGACTGTAATAGGTCGGCCGGCGGCCGGACCCTGCAGATCGACCTGTGCCTAGAAAAGGGATCACTTCGACGACCTAGAATCCTAGATCCAACACTGTCACAACAAGGAACGAACAGATAGACAAGAGAACCAGCAGGTTTTGTACTGTTCCATAGACCAGCTGCTACACGAGGTTAGAATAACAGCAGTGGGCAGTACTGGCACGGTACCACACATCACGCAGTAGATGCTACAGCGGCGTCGCTTGTAGGCGTAGCTTCTGGGAACCGAGACCTCTAAGATGATTGTTTGTCTTCTCCATCGTTGGGATCGCAAACACTAATGAGACCGTCGCGCGAAGTCATAGCCTACGGAAATTCTATTCGGCTCGGTCCATCTGATGCTTGCTTCTGAGCTAGCTACACGTAGCATTACGAACATGAGTAGTTCTATGGGGGTGTTTCGTAACATTCAGGTAATTAGAAATATAGACACTAGGTATTGGTAAGTTGTATGCAAGCTAAGGTGTATATGAGTTGTACAGAGAACTAGGGGTATAATTGTAAATTATGAATTTTATAAGTCCCTATATGCAATTGTGTAAAAATGTTATTAAATGTCAAATTCAAATGACCATAGAGAAGAAAACTACAAATATTAAGTTAAAACCTAAGAGAAATAGACTTTGTATGAAACTAAGGACTTATGTGTAATTAACCCAAAGATATAAGGTTTACATGTGAAATGATTGAAAGATAAAAGTAAAACTCAGATTTACTTGAGGACCCATATGTAAAAATACAAGTAATCATGACATTCCAGGAAAAATTGTAAACATACCCAAAGTTTGATCAAATTTATTTGAATAAAGACAAAAGTAATTCAAATTCTACCTTTATTCATAAACTTAACTTAAAGAGTTGTCAACTTTGATTTTCTGAACCTAAGCCCTAAAACAATATTGTAGAATTTGAAAAACTCTACAACTTTCATGTTGACCATTTTCTCATTTGACCTTTGTAGCAGTGAAAAATTTTAGTTTAACGAGAGGTCCCTACACTTTTTAGAAATCACAAACCAGTCCCCCGGACCTCTCCCCTCTCTTCTTCCTCCTCGCGCACGTGGGTCCCTGCTCTGCTCGCCTGCCGCCGGCAGTGCTTCGCCCCTGCCGCCGCTCTGCCGCCGCCGATGGCGCCACCTCTTGCTGGCTTACCTTCCCACGCGTCATCCTCTCCCAGCCCCGACCTCTTTCCTCTCCCCTGGTGGCCTCTCGCGCGCGCACCACGCCGAACCCGAGCCTCCGCCGGCCGCCACCTCCTCGTCGCCGTGGATAGTCCACCCCGACGCCTTAACTCTCGGTCTCTCACGCGCAACAGCATTACCTTTACTCCTACATCCTGTTCCTCTAGTTCCAGTGCCAATTTCCGAGCGCCCGAGCCACATTTCTCCGCCGCCGTCTCCTCTAGCTCCGGCCGCACACGGCATTCCCGTGGACAGCCAGCCCCAGACCTCCTCCGCTCCAATTCATCCTCGCGCAAGTTTCCCCATTGCTTGCTCGTGCTCGACAACCCTCAGTTGCCTCCCAATTTCAATTGGAGCTTCGCCTCCGACGAGCGCCGCCGTCGCCGCCTTCGGCCTCACCGTGGACAGCTCGCTCCGGGCACTCCCGCGCCACCACAACCCTCTAGCTAGTACTACATCATCTCTGTGAAGCTCCACGACCCGTCCGTTGGCTCTATAGTCCAGCACATCTCCCTCCCGACGATCGCCGGTATTCATCCTCGCCGCCGCCGCCACTGTCCTCGTCGATTACCTGTGACCCGATGTGTTTTCTTCCAATTGATTGTACCTACACGTTCCCCGTGTCTCACTGAAGCTCGTGCGCAGGTTTGCTGCCGACGTTCACCGCCGGAGCACTGCCGTCGACGGTGACCTCTCCGCCGCCGCCTTGGGCTCTCGTCGAGATCTCCTTTTCCGACCGCCACGACCCTCGACACGTGGTGCGTTCAAACCCCCGTAAGCCCCTGAGCCCTCTCCTCCCCTTGGACCTCGCCGCCGGTGATCGCCGTTGCCGGAACACGGCCACCCCTTTCTTGCTCTGTTCCTGTCTCTAGCTCAAGGACCTCAGGTTAGAAGACTTGAAAGTCCAGGGGGCTTTTTGCACACCCTTAGACTCAGATGAATAGTACCCGAAGGACCCCCATTTGTAATTTAAGCTGTCAACTTTGAAATTCTATATCAATTCGGGGAAAAATCATAAAAATACAAAATAAATTTTGTTGGAATCCTTAGATAAAGATCTACAACTTTACTTAAGGGATAAAATTCAGTTTCTGAATGTTTGATGATCTAATTTAAATGTTAACTTTGGTTACTTGTAGGCTTAAGAAATGCATAATAATTCATAGAAAAATGATAAAATGGTGAAACCAGTTGTGTTAGTTTTTTTTAACATGTAGAATTTAAGAAAAATAATTATCCTAGTAATTAAGTATTATTTTCTTAATGTGCAAGTTTAATTAGAAATAATGTCTAGTTTACTTTGTATAATTAATATTTATAAATTTAAATGCTCAAAAATCATGAAAATATTTTAGGGTACTGTTCTGTAATAGTATAACCTATTATTAGATTTTCAACCAATGATTAGGTATCAAATAAATTAGATATAATATAATTAGTAGTAACATAAAGTTCATGTAAATAATTAATATAATAAATAAGTAAAGATAATTAATATAATTATTAGAAACACACCCCAACCTGTTGTCCCGTGTCACTAATTAGATACTTAGTAGAGTTAACTTAACTATTTAATGTATCTAGATAAAATAATTAATACTCAATAAATGACTGCCCAGTACAGGGTAGTTAGGTTATTTATCGAAATGTAATATTCTTTTATTTGGATTGCAACTTTATTGTGAATTAAATTAAAAGTATATGCATTCCATAATTTATACTTTTGCACGACATGTAGACTCGGCCACTCTCGCCGACGGAGATTACCAGCTAATCCCGGAACCAGAAGGAGTTTGTTCTGAAGACCCCGGCAACCTTGTCGCGGAATTCTCTGAAGCCCCGAACCAAGGTTCGGAAGATATTAATTTGACTAACCCCAACCCCACCAGCGAAGGCAAGCCCCGGACATAACCCTACTTTATTACACTGCAAACTATACTATTTATATATGTCTTTATGCATTAAGTTCTTAGGAGTTGTTTGAAAACCTTAGCTGCATAATTCCAGGAACCGATGTATTGAACACTAGTACTTGAGTCCGAATAGCTGCTCTACTCATAGGACCGGTAGAAGTCGAGTGATTTCCTATCACTCGCGCGATATAGGAATTGTGATGTTTACATTCCTGTTATCATTATAAGGATGACGGACGGGAGTTTTATGAGGTATCATGGTTGAGATGATACCCCGTCTGTATTGTGGAAATGGATAAGGTCGCAGTGTGTGGTAGCGGTGGTTAAGCGTTTGAAAGTACTAGCCACATGCCGTGAAATATGGTAAGCGGTAAGCCTAGTAGTCAATCGGCCCGAGGAGTGGACATACCCCCCACCACATGTATTTGCTTCTTTTGGTTACTTGGTTCGACGTGTAGGAATACGTGTTGCTGGGCACCAGGACTACGGGTTTTGTAGTCGCGCTACAGACGTACGTCCTGCACTTTGGAAGTGTGTATGGTCCTGCAGTCGCTTGTGGTGGCCCTGATCCACGAGTCGGAATGAAAGGCAAACGGTTGCTTCAGAACAACCCTTTGGTGTTCCAAGCGTGTGTGTTAGGTTTACGCTTGCAAGGTTTTGAAATTCGATTCAGGAATCGTCCGTTTCTCGCGGAGATTGAGACTGCTTAATCCCTTTGCCACATAGAGTAACAAGAGAAACTTTGTGACTATCAAAGATGATGTTTGATTAAAGATTCTACCATGTGTGAGTAGTTATAGGTGCTTACCTAGAATGGTTAATCAACTAGAATCTGAAAGCTAAAAGTTGGAAATAAGGATCTACTCTTTATTGCTTTTCAGCTGAAAATTCTACCCAAAACCTGAAAAGCCTGCATAAGTCTAGATACATGGCTAAGTATACCATGAGCGGGTAAGTCTTGCTAAGTATTAGTATACTCAGCCTTGCTTTGTTGATTTACTCCAGGTAATCTCCCTGATGAGCCAGCATTCATTACACCATGGCCCTACCCTTTGCCTGATGGTTGGTCCGTGGAGTGGGATCCGTCCCCGGCCAACACCGATTCCGCCGAGTGATATCATGCCAGGGCTAGCATGATATCTATAATAACGACATGTACGATATTTACGCTTTTAAACTCCGCTGCTTTGGCTTCAAAACTTAAACCTGTTTTGTAATAATCTCCCTTCACTGGGAACTGATGATGTTTTGGTGTACTTTTATATCTCTGGACTCGCCTTCGTGCGAGGTACCTTGTTTGATCCTGCATTCGGTGGTTTATCGGGACGTTACCCGACAGGCCAAGGTATTATACCGTTTGAAGCACGAGGTAGCCCTCAAGAGAGGACTCGCGTACTTGAGTCGGTATAATTCAGGTTGGTTCTGCCACATGTTTGATCTCAGGAATCACATGGAATATTATCGAATGATGGTTACTGATTAGAAGTATTAAATATAGACTAATTATAAAACTAATTGCACATATGGAGATTAATTTGCGAGACGAATCTATTAAATCTAATTAGTCTATAATTTGATAATATACTGCTATAGTAAATATGTGCTAATGATTAATTAATTAGGTTTATAGATTCATCTCGCGAATCAGGCTTCATCTGTGTAATTAGTTTTATAGTTACGTCATATTTAATTCTTCTAATTACCATCCGAAAATTCTTCTAATTACTGATCGGACGTGCCGAGGATGAACATGGGCACCATGGGACTGACTGACTGGCTGCTGACTGAGGAATCCGTAGGGCTAATAAAAGAAAAAGAAACCCAAGGACGGATCGGACTTGGGAGGCATCAGACTGGTTCCGTACACACCGCCCATACAGTACGTTATAAAGAAAACCGGAGCTGGAGACCTGACGTACGTAGCCACGCAGGTAGGAGCGCGAAGCACGATCGTGCGTTAGGCACATGCACGCCGATTCCCGTTCGACCATCTGTATTTGTTTGTGTTGTTTGTTTGATTTCCCTCGGCTTGACAGCCGTGCCTTTTTTTAAGCACATGTCTGACAGCCAAACTTTGGCTTTGAGCCTTTGACATTTGAATTTGGCGTGCGTGTTGGTAACGTACGTACGTATTGGACTGGAGCATCCAACGCAGGAGACCAGGAGTTCCAGCGCGTTTACCGACCGATGGAACATGTTTTCGAACTGAAATTTGGCAGGGATCGAGGCGACGGTACGATGACCAAGTCGTGTGTGTAGCCAAGACCTTTGGCGTGCTGGCTCCGGTAACGTGCTACCTACACGCAGCTTATCATCATCTCGGCCGATCCTGCGATCCTGGTCTCCCGTAAGCTCGCTCAGCATGGTGGCGATCTCGCCTCTGACGTGAACATAGGCCGGCCGGCTACTTTTCAGGACCCCAACCGGATCGGATTTGCCGTCCGAGAGTCGGTGTTATTCCTTTCCCGAACAAACACACATTCCGTGAAGCGATGGCTGTACGTGGGGTTGGGCAGTTAATAGTTAGGCCATGGCATTGACGCCACGAACGACGTGCTAACTACACTGAGAAAAGACGTACGAGCACGACGGTTGGCGTCGACTCGGAACGCATTCGACCGGTGGTCAATCAATGCCTAAACCGCCGGCCGGCGCCGGCCGATCGGGTACGCAACTAGGATGTGGCGCGCCCGTCTCCCAGCCCAGCACAGCGAGCTAGGCCGGCCGGCCGCGGGTCGGGCCGCCATCAGGTGTCGCCAGCAGGTCGCAGCGCGGGCGCATGGGCACCGGCGCACCGCCCGACCAAGCGGTGTAGCCGAGACTCTCAGGTACTGTAGCTCACCAGACTCCCACGCATGCATGAGCGGCCGCGGCGCTCGCACGACCGAGTTTTGTACAGACAGCGGCATCGGAGTCCGGGGCGTGCGCGGATCGTACGTGAACCCACGGCGGCCCGCGGCCCGCGTCGCGCGCCTCCAGGCACTCTCGTGCGTGCTCCTACCTATCGGGCCGCGCCACCGCCCGTCGCTCCGCCGGATCGCTCGATCGATCGAGAGCCGCACGCCGCCGGCGTGGCTATATCTACGGCATATTCAATTTTTTTTGCCATCCTTACGAACGGCTAGCATTCAAATGCCAGTTTTATAAATGTTCTTACATTTTTGCCATAGGAGATAGATGATTTCTTACATTTACACCAGTTTCGCTTATGTGGCATGACAGGTCAGACCAACAGCTTAGCGAGCGGATGCCAAAAGACATATATGCCCCTCCCTCTCTTCTTTACTGTTAGGTTCCGCATCAGCCTAAGTTTACACGTTCGATCCTTCCTTTACCCTTTTTTTTTAAAGAACCTTCCTTTATCTCAGAAGCATTTCATGGCCGCTCGTTCGAGCTCCTGCCCAGATTCCTTTATCGGGACCACCTCGGTACCCCATTGTTTGGTGCCCATCCGTCCGGGCTCCTCCGGCGCTGCATCGCTAGGCCCGTTGACGATGACCACGTCCCACTGCGCGTCGGGCACCTCGCAGGACAGTGAGGTGAGCGCCAGCAGGCATTCGAACTTGCTGGCGGCACACGAGGCTCCCCCCGCACACACTGTAGCAGCGGCCACACCATCGCCGCCACCGAGCACGCGGCGTGCAATGTCCGGTCCTCACGTTGTCGATGACGAATGCTGCTGCTGCGGCGCTGGACCTGCCCGGCGCGTCCCGGAGCTCCGCGGAGCGCATGGAGCGGTGTGCGTCGCGGCCGCGCCAGCGAGACCTTGGGCGCCATTAGGCGGAACAGTTCGGGCGGCGGGGAGGAGGAGCAGGTTGGGCGGCGCGGAGGAGGAGCACGTCGGGCGGCGGATAGGAGGCGCGACCAGGGGTGGAACGGAGAGCCGGTGAGCTAGAGCAGGGGTGGGGAGCCTCAAAATGGATTGCTAGCGCGGAGGGGGAGGCGGTGGCGAGTCCCCGCCGCCAGAGATGGTGGTGGAGGCTGGGGGGGAGATGATGCTGATCTGAGGTAGGAGATGAACGGATGACGTCTATTGCCGATCGGACAGTTGACGATAGTCGCCTGATGTAAAACAAATCAGGCGCCTGTAAGATAGCTCCTCCCTATGATACGTAAAGGATAATGAGGGGGCAAAAGAGACATTTCACGTGACCTGTCCTTGCTGGCGTAACAAAGTGTGGTGCCACGTAGGTGATTTTGGCAAATCTATAAGATATCTTCTCTCTCTAATGGCAAATATGTAGGGGCATTTCTAAAGCTGGCATTTGAATGTTGGCTATTCGTAAGAATGGCAAAAAAATTAAATATCCCAATACCTATAGCCACGGGGAAGACGCTTAGAATTGGCGTGCGTGGGGTGTACCTACTGTGGCGTGTCGAAGTGACGGTGTCGCTGGCGGATGATCCTGCCTTATGCGGAATTAGCCGCCGGGGCTTATTACATGGAGATTGCGCGGTATTAGAGCATCTCCAACAGATTACTTGTGAGCCCAGAGGGGCAGCGGAAGCAACCAAATTAGCAAGCTAATTACTAAAAAGCATTTCACCGAACACCTTATGTGCATAGAACAAAACAGCCCCTTAACATCAATACTTCAAATAAGGTGCTGTCCAAACTTCACATCAAGTGATATACTTGCAACAATAGCTCACTAACACATCAATCCCCATCATCTAATCATCAACATATCAAAGAACCCATGTATGCCTCATATGTCAACCATACATACACCATCCACCCATGAGCAAATGGCACCAATAGAAGCATGATAGTGAGCAATCAACACATATAGCAAGAGAGATACCGAATCAAGAGTAGACAAAGATTTACGTGGAAACCCTTTGCGGGGAAAAATCACGGACGGCGGCGAGCAAGCAATCCACTATGAAGATGAAGGATACAAGAGGTGGAACCCAACAAGGTTGGGGAGGCTCCAAATCCCCACAAATTTCACTCTTCTATTGGTGGATTTGGTAGACCAAAACCTCATCCTCTCCTCTCAAACCCTAGCTCTTTCTCCCCCTCAAACAACAAGAATAAGTCACACCGGAAGAGATAGGCTCGGGCTCCCTTTAGGGGCTGAAATGGAAGTTTTCAGAAAGCCCCATAAAGCTGCAGAATATTGCAAACAACTCCTATTTCAACCTACAACATGACTAAGCACTCTTTGCACCATGTATTAACCAAAATGATAAAATTAGGAGCTGCATATTCTCACATTACTCAACCCTCTCCCTAATACCAAAAAATTAATATTTTGGTGATTGAAGGTGCTCCAGCAGATTACCAATCTGATCCCCATTGCCTAAAATTTTTGGTAATCACCGAAACACACCTCCCTCTCACCTTTTTTTTCCCTCGACCCTATTCTTGGAGCTTGGATTTTGATAGTTTGCTGCAGCAACCATTATCAAAAATATAAAAATAATTATTGATAATGAAGAGAGTGTGTGTTTTGAATATAAGGTATGGGTAATTTGTTGGAGATGCTCTTAAAAATATCAGTTTTTTAATGACACGCCACCCTCTACTAATTGTCGTCGACCGTATAAAACTAAGGCAACACCACCAAACTATACCCCACAATTAATCGCGGAGGCTCAGGGTCGATGATGGACGACGCGACAGCAAGATCGAGCCGCCGGCAACTTATGCGGCCGTTTGGGCTGAGGCGCTGTCGAAGCTGTCGGTGCAAGCATGATGTGCAGCTACACACCCATCACACATACTATACTTCTACTTACTACTACACAAGGGCGGCGCCGTGCTGGACTGCTGCTGCGTGCACCATGCACGCCGCTGATGGATAGATGACGCCCCCAAATTAAAATCGAGCCGAACCGCTCCATTACTTTTTTGCACATATATAAAGAGGAAGAGGAGTTTTGGAGAAGGGTCACGCACGTCACGCTGGAAAGCTTGCAAAGGCATGCATGGCCCCACAGAGAGAGAGAGAGAGAGAGAGAGAGAGAGAGAGAGAGAGCGCTAGGGTGGCCTTTTATTTTGTTGATGATCAGGTTTGGTGGCTGTTAGATTGTGTCATGATACGGTCGTACTACGTCGTGTAGTAGCAGCACTACTCGAGATCGACCGTCGTGCGGCAGTGGGAGCCAGCCAATCCTCCATCCATCGTCCGTCGACCACCCTTTTTCTTTTTTTCCTTTTTCCCTCTACGTTTATATGTACATCGATCTTTACATTACTTCGTTTGATTGATACGAAATTGCTTATACATATCCGCACGTTGGATTAACTCATGACAGTTGTACGAGGGAATTGAATAATGACCAGCTCATGGAGATATCCAACTTCAGTCAGTTCAGTGTATGGGCACAGTGTGTCCTATGTGTTAGAAAATTAGCTCTCTTGGCAACGAGCCGCCTGCTAATCTCCACCAGTGGAAGCGATGACTGAATCTACCGAGACGAACTAGTAAGATCACAGACGACACCGGTGACACGATCTTTGTTGGTATCGTATCACCTTCTTCGTCCTGAAAACAGCTGCAGAGCTAAGCCTGTGTAGGCTTTGACAAGGTTCGGCTGAAGCCTACATCCCCGGAACATGACTACGGTCGCTCCTTCTCAATGCTGCAACACCGTCACTTTAGGGTCCTGGCATCATGCCGCTTCCCTCCCGCGAGTCTATCACTATGTCGTCATGGTTACAATACCGGCCCTCCTCTCATATTTGCGAGCCTGTCGCTATGTCGTCATGGTTACAATAGCAGCCCTCCTCTAATATTTATGAGGAGATCCAGGTTACAGAGTTTGACACGAACTCTACCCTATATTGCTAAATACAACTCAAGTTCCATCGTAACCGGATTTGTACAAATATTCGACATATATTCAACACTATATCCTTGTTGTAAATTGTAATGAAAAAAACATTAGGTCCTTATCCATCTTAAATCATATCCTTGGCAAATGAGAATTGGTCTGTAGTTTTTTAATAAAATATTCTACCGTTACCGTTCTTCAAACTTAGTTGAGCAAGCAGCGCATGCATTAGGCCGAAGCTTGTAATAATATCAGCAAGAAAATTTGTTACTAGCTTGGGCATGACCTCGAAGCTTTTCCTTAGCACCGACGAGTCTACAATGGTGCTACACAATCGACCCTTTTGTTTTCGAAAAGGACCTATATATCTAGCCAACTTTTTTAGCGGCGTGCATCAACTACATTTGTTTTGTTTTGGACGACCTACACACTTATGGCCCTTTGAAACCTCAATGCACATGCATCAAAATGTTGCAAAAGGTGTAGTAACGTTAGGGAAGTACTACTCCTTCATTAAAGAATGTTGCTTGCCAACTTTTGCAGATCCCAAGTGCATTTTCAGACACTTCTTTTAATGGAGGACCATTAAATTCTATTCCAGTCGTCCTAATCCTTTTGTCCTTCCCACGCTCCTTTCATATCGAAATGTGGCCACTGTTGACAACTAAACATGAGAATTTTGCATTAAATATGTACATTATAGTTGTTGGCGCCAATCAAGTCAAGGTACTTATTAGTGTTTGTTACTTAACATGTACTTTAGGCTTTTATCTTGACATACAGTAGACCTCAAATTAACTTATTTGTAAGAATTAACCATGCATCACCATCGATGGTTGCGGAAGATGAAGATTTCAACACCATGATTGAGGATCTTGACATGAATGGAATGAATTAGTCGATTGACTTGTGCGTGTCTTTCAATATTTTTGGAAAATACATGCATAATAGAACTTCATGAGAGGTCTATGATTTGGGATTTAGAGGTGGTTGATATATAATGTGTTTCTATAACTAAATCATAATCATGCACAAAGTTATTTTACTTGCTTTTCCCCGCATTCACGATATTACTTGTATATTTATCGCGATCCACGAAGAGGATGAGAGACCTAAATTAATGTTTACAATGCATATAAAATGATGCATGACGCCAGTTAATTTTGTTATAGTGGTAGATGTGGGTCATTTTTAGAGGCAGGTAGTAGTTGGATTCTTTGGGTTACTTTTTTTTTTAATGTAAGAGGTGTGTAATTTAGAAGTAAGTATTACAGTATGTATGTCGGGCTTATCTTTTTTTCAAAATGCTAAAGGTGGTAACTTTATAACATGTTGAACCTAACGCTATCTTGCTATTACTAATTAGATACTCCTCCAGAGCTTCTACGTTAGTCCTCATGAGACACGCTAGCAAACTATACAGATTCATAAAAAACAAACATGCCTTACGGTATAGTATGCAATAAGCCGGAGGTCGACAAAATAGCACCACTGACACTTGTGTTCTTTCCAGAAACAAGATCATCACAGTCCTCAATGCGGGCAGTGACTCAGCTGGGCTCTGCTTGCCTATTTTGCACCAACCGCTAGCCAACCCTGCGAAGCGTAGCACTGGAGAGGCACTATCGCAAAGCCCTCAAGTTTTGTCTCTCCTCCTAGGCCAGGCCACCCACATGGTCCCTGGAGTACTGTTCCCACAACGCCCCGGTGCCTTGCCCATCTGCATCAGCTAGCATCACCACCGCCACCAAATCTTTGGCTGCTCGGGCGTCGGATGGAATCTGTTGCTAGTGTGCGAGTGAGGACATGGTCACGCGCCACCACTGGTTGCCAAGTTGACAAGCTGTTCCCTTTTGCTGTTCAGAATCAACGGGCTCCGTTCGTGTTGGGGCAGACTGTTTGGCCTGCTGCTACCTGCAGCTAAAATCCCCACGGGGACGTAACAAAAATATCTAGTGGCGTAGTAGTGCTTAAATTCTCCTTGCGTGTTGTCGTGAACAGCAGCGTTCTTTATTTTTCGACATATTCCCATCAAAAACTTTTTATCTATGTGTTTCAATTCAACATGTAAGCTAGCAAGGTTGCTATCATCGTCGACAGTGAGATTCAGGAGGTTGTTGGTTCGTTTCTGAAAGTTGCCAATGAGGATTCAAAGAGTCGGTTACGGTCTTGCACGAGAAAGAACCAGCCAGCTGCCCCCTAGCATCAGCATAAATGTTTTTTTTTGAAAGAGAGCATCAGCATAAATGTGACAGTACTGTACTGAGGTCAAGGCCCGTGCAACTGCTGCATGAACTAACATAAGCCTACTATCGCATTGCTGAGAAACGCCAACCATAAAGATCCAAGGTATACTAAGCTTCTGGTTTGTGTGGGGTCAGGAAGTGAACTGCTGGAGGACGAAACAAAGTACGAATCAGTAACCACACAGCAGTTGTTGGTGCATACACAGTTGTGGTGGCACGGGCGGCAGGCACACCACACATAGTGTATAAATCTAGAAGAAATCACCAGTTGGCCAAACATCAGGTTGTGGCTGCTAAAGACGCCTGGCCAGCCATGCCAAGATGAGAGCGCCATGGATGCATCCACATGACATGTACAAAATAAACTATGCCATCACCGGACCATAGATGTAGTTGGAACCTTCTTTTATCGTTGAAAACTTGATGGTCACGCCATTTTTATGTTATCTTCAAGGCTGCAACTGAAACCTTTGGGCTTGGCTCTGGAGTTAGTAGCTTGACATGTAATCCCCCATCTTTCTATTTGCATTGGAGCCGTGTGCTTGCGCTGCTTTTAAAAAATGGGGGGAGAGAAGCACTTCATACCATCATGTCCTTTCCAATCCCTTTTTCCTCATCCTCCAACCACCTCCAATACATGCACTAGTGCATAATAATTCGCAGGATGTTGATCTCTTTTCGCCAGTGATGGAAGCATTGCCGCTGGCCATTCGAGAGCGAGAGAAAGAAAAACACTGAATTCTTGGGCGTGCGTGATGTATCCTAGCTGCTTCTTGATGTGCAACGCTAGCCGGTAGCCACACTGTGCGTGCTGCCCATCAGTTAGTGCCCCATCATTTGCTTCTGACGAATAGGAATTCGACCCCAGGGATATTAGTCACGTCACACCAGCATGTATTATTACTAATATTGAGCAAGGTTTAATACGAGAAAGCGAACGGTCATGTATGTAGGCAGATGGTGTGACAATGACATGCCGTGCTCGTAGTACACATAGTTTATTTTATTTCCGCAAATATTTCCGTTTTTAGGGCTGTTTTCTCGAGTGGTACTATATATGTGGTTTCGAAAAGGAAAATTGTACTATCATTTTAGAAAAGTTCTCGGTGATGAATTATTAGCACCGCAGGAAATTAGCCGTTATACTTTTGGCGTAGCATTTTGTTTCTTAAAATTTAAGCGAGCACCTTTCGAATCAGTTCTTCAGGTTAAGAAATTGCAAAGAGCATGCAAGAAAATAAGAGGACCACACAAGGGTTTCCTAATATAGGGGAGGAAAAGTATACTCAGCCCTAATTTTCCAAGCCAAGTCCCTATCAGATTAACATTTCCGAACAGGATGCGGGCTCGGGTAGTTAGCAAACATTCATGGCGTGGATGGAACGATCCACCTTCCACAGTGACGTGGCGCAATCTTGAAAGATCATAATCATGCACACCCTATCCTACTACTATATGTATTAAAGTTGTATCACAGGGGAGTTGCTCTTGTGTTCCTGTCACACGCTTCTGCCTTTTGCGGCTTGGTTTTCTCGACATGACGCCTAATGTTCTAAGAATAATTAGATGTGGCTTCAAAAAAAATTGTAGAAAGAAAAAAAAAATCAACTGAAGGTGTGGTGACGCTAGTCACATCAGGCTTTTCGTATGATGGGGGTGCAGTTCAAGCCTGAGAGGATGGTGCTACACATGTAGGAAGTGACACAAAGCTGAATGAAAATCCAGCATATGTCCTGAACGGTGATACGCCGTCTCATCGCCACGTTTTTTCTCAGGAGCACAAAACACAATCGACAATGCTGTGCCTGACATGGTTGGACAAATTACCATTTCACCGTTACCACTTACCAGTGAGTCGGTGGCGCAAGAAGGGTACAACAAGAGTACCTGCCTGATGCTGTTTGTTCCAAAAAGAGTGCCCTGATGTCCAGAGCACCTCAGAGTTCAGAGTTGAATTCAGGCGTGTGCTGAGCTGTCCGTCCTTGCGTGCATCTGGACATCTGGTTTACCGCCGTGGTAATCCCTAGATTCCTAGTACACGCTGGGTCGCCTGCCATTTCTCGGACGAAGAACCGACGTCTTTTTACAGTGTCAGAATCGGTGGATTCGTATCCCTGCACGCCAGTCGAGCAGCCTCACGAGCATGAATGGAAATTTAAGAGCTCGGGATGCGCCGTGCCACCGAAAGGTGAGGGCAAGGATCCACCTGCAGCAGCGGCCTTTCCGGGCTCTGGCACCCCGGCACCGGAGAGAAGGGAAACCGAGCCGGAACCGGAAAGGCTTCACCGCTCACCTGCGGAAGCGTCGCGGCGCGGCAAGCCAGCAAGGGGCAGCACGAGACAGGGAAGGGGGGAACCAGCCAAGCCCCACCCCTGGCAACCGTCCCCCCTTCTCATCTCGCCCCTTACCGGCTTTCGCCGTCCACCGCCTGCTGGCTTTCGCGATTCCGGAAGGGATCTTCCCCGTCTCCCCAGAGCTCCCTAGCTCCCATGCCGTGCCAGTGTGGTGTGCCACCATGCCCGCCGTGCTTTCGCAATTATGGTCGGTCGGAGCTCGGGCAACTCCGGGACGCGTGGCCCGCGCAGGAATCTCGAAAGGGGAGGGCGGGGCTGCCGCGATGAGTCGGCGTCCATGTTTATGCGGGCAAGGTTTGTTCGCTGCGCTGTAAAACGAGCGGGACCGTCCACATTTCCGTCGTTGAATTTTTAAATATTTATTTCAAAGTGTTAAGATTACATGGTACATTTGCCTTGAAGCGTACTTTTATACATAGACTCGTAGTTTTGTTGGATTTTATCAGTATAATCCTAACGAAAAACATAATGGATAAAGGTGCACGTTACGAGTTTTTACGACCGGGTCATGTTCAGAAGATCGTGCTCTTTTTTACCAGCAGAGCATTTTTCCAAATTTTGTAGTCATTATCCCATGACCATGCTTGCTAACTTTAACGAAAAGAAAGAAATGACACTAGGAGAAGCTATTACTGATTTAACCAATTTGATGTGTCTTACCATAGGTCACAGTGGTCAGTGAAATCCTTAGTTCCTGACTGATTCAGTGAAATCCAAACCAATTTGGATTGGTTTGTGCTGAATCTCAAGGTTTTTACACAAACCTTAAGAAAATTGTGCAATGAACTTAGACACAATCGCTACTAATCACCGAGGGACTAGCTCGGTTTTACTTACAATCCAAAAGGAAAGAATCTGATGGCCACCAATCCAAAAGACGTCACGAGTGTTTCGATGAACAGAAATACGGCGCATGCTAATCCGCGCGCGCTCGCCAGGAACGCTCCTATGAGCGATCTCCAATAGCAAGTATCTTTCCTTTTCTAGAAAGTTTTATTTCTCCATAACTTTCTTTTTCTGAAAAGTATAACTTGTAAATATAATTTTTATGCATAACCTTTTTGCACACACTTTCTAAAGCATAAATTTTTATCATAAATTTTACGATACACACAACTTTTACATATAAGTCTTTCCTAATAAATCCGTGAAAATATTTTTTAGCACAAAATTTATGATACATACAATTTTAATACATAAATTATTTTAGATAATTTGTGGAAGATAAATTTTTAGCACAACTTCTATAAAGTTATCTTTGTTGGAAATTTTTCTCATACAATATTTTTACGCGCAAGTTCATCATACACCTTCTAAGTATAATCCTTGGGGAAAAAAAGAAAGGAAAGGAAAACGGAAACGAGCACTCCCCTCCGACCCGTCGCTCGCCATGCCGGTGCCGCGTGGTTCGCGGCAGCTCGGCGGATGTCAAGGATAAAGAGGAACAGAAATAGGGATGAAAAAAGATCAGATAGATCAGGCAGGAAGATCGAGAGAGTAAAAAGCAATCAGTAGACTCACGCATGTAGAGCGGTGGAGATAGCTCGAACGGTCGGAAAATCGAGTGCTGGAACGCGAGCTGACGGTCGCGTGTAGAATTGGATTTGCGCAGAAATACTCCACTCACCTATCATCATATTGTTTTGGAAATTTTCCCAAATCATATTAATTAGCAGAGTAATAGCTTCAAATACCGCAAACACAATGCATATAATAGAAATGTGGGTATGAGCTAGTATGCACATCAACCCACACCTCTCACACTCAAAATTCCATCACCATCAATGCAATGCCCTTGAAAATTGTCAATATATATTACTACCTCCGGTCTAAAATATAACAATTTTTTTTACCATATCAAAGTCAAATATTTTCATCTTTGACTGATAATATCTTTAAAAATAATTACTTTTAAATATAAAAAGTTACGTGTTACGATAGTCGGTTTTATTAGGATTAAACTAACATTACTTTTATATCGTCAATCTTTATATTCTTTTACCATCTACAGTTAAAGTTTAAAGAGTTTGACTTAAACAGAATCTAAAAATAGCTATATTCTGAGATAGAGGTAGTACTTACTAGTTACGAGTAAGTATACAATTTTCATATTTCAAATGTGCGCTTAAGTGAAACTTTATTGCTGCAGATATTCCCAAGATATGAATTCACTGCACTCAAGCAAAATAAAGTTCTTCTATTTCAAATCATGTAGAGTTCGTGTCCTCCTTCGCTTTTGGTATGGGAATTCCGTACCCAGGGGTTAGGAACAAGTATTATGGTTAGGTTCGCCTAAGTACTATTTATTATGGGTTATAGTGCACTTTGGTGTTTAGTTTTTTTGAATTTCGAATTTTGAGTGACCTTTGTGTCAGAGACTAACATGCTAGTGTTTCTTAGCTTTCCTCCCTCCTTTCTCTCCCATCGTAGTGTCCTCATCTTTCTAGCAGCCCTGCAACAACCACCCTAAGTTCTAGTGTCATTTGAGGTTGCCTTGCTATACCTCTTAGAGCTCTACCCTTCCTATCTCGGAATCTCCGCATAGTCGCTATGGGGCGCACCTTTAAACTCTTAGAAGCAGCATGCTTCTGCATACACTGCCACAACGGAAAGCTCACCATTTCCATTGCCTCTCCATACCTTAGGGCACTAAGGAACCAACCCATACTCAACTACAATAGTCGCTTGTAGTGAAGCAGTTTTTCAAAGTTATGCTAAAAGGGTTGGAGTAACCCTCTATCGCACTTTTTATCAAATTTTGTAGGCATGCATTTTTGCATATGAAAAAAGAAAACTATTTTTCTTACTACATAGTGAATTGTATCCTCTATGAGAGATAATGCAGTACCACGTCCTTCAAACACAAATATAAGTTCATATAAAGAATCGAGCAATAAATTTGGTTATTTAGCGGAACTTTGTCCATAAGGGATAGATCTAACCAAGTTTTAACATCTTATGTGCCTTATTTACCCGGTACAAATAGTTGTAGGTGGTGTGTCTATCAATAACGAGGTTCTCGTGGTAGCTTCACTAATATCAAGATATATTGGTCCAGTCTCTCACTCTCTTGTAGAAGTTCACATGGGTAGTGTGTGCGTGCCTGTGTTAATAAGGGTGAGAGCATGTGAGTGTTTGTATGTGTTTTGCAACAAAAAAGATCCATTTAGATTTATCCCAAATGATTTTTCAATTTTAATTATCTAATGAAGATTGGTATTACTAGAATCACCATGAAAAATGCCCCCACATCATATAACTCTTTCCATTTAGAATAACATTTTGCTTAAGAGTAGGTTGTTGATATTATTGCATATCCATTAGCTGAATTTGCTTGCTTTAACAAAAAAAGGTTCTGCTTAGAAAAAGAAATGTTTAGCTTAAGAAAAGAATTGTTCCAGATTAAAAGAAAATGCTATTGAAGCAGATCTTGATAGTTCAATGTAGATCTAGTGCTCCAAAAAACATGACTTATAGATAAGTAATATCTAAATCACTTTCCAAGGAAATAGTCTCTTAAGATAATATAATTTTTTTTATAGATATTACTAGATAAAGTGTTATATTGAAATCTGTATTGATGTCCTAGTAGACATATTTCCAACTAGCACTATAGCTGCTTCAAAATACCATTAAATTTAGTGAACGAAAATACAGATATGCACTTAGCTTGCAGATTGTTTGTCCTCCAATTTCTCGAGGCACCTCGTCACGCCTGCATGGTCCATTCATCTACAACCATTACGTATTACTCATCCGCACACTCTCAAGATAGTACCCAATTGATCACTCGTTGCACCCGAGCAGAATTTTGGATGTCTTTTCCCTGGAAAACATCTATTCTTCCAAGGAAAATTTCCCACTACAAAAGCTAATCCCGTCTCCCAGGTAGCGCATGGCCCCCGGTAAAGATTAGGCCTTGACCCGTAGTACAGTCCAGGACGCGCGCCTAATAATTGGCAGAGGGCCGGGAAATCCATCGCCATGGCCGCCCCTCGCGCAGCCGCACCCTCCGTCCATCTTCCTGCACATATATAAAGCTTCTCACCCTCCTGAGCTCCCACGCCGAGTTCTTTCTCTCTTCCAGATAGAGAGAGAAAGTGAGTTCCAGCGAAGCAGCCAGCAACCCAGCCGGCCACGCCTTCCTTCTTCCTCTCGCGGATTCAGAGCTCCAGACCTCCTTCGGGGTAACACAACCCTGCTCTTCCCTGCCACGACGATCTCTTTGTGTTTGTCTCTCGGCCTTGCGGTTTCGATTTGGTTTCGAGGTGTTCTTGTGAGTCCAGAGCCTTCTGCTCCTGCCCGATGAGTGTTCTTGGTTCCGGAATGGCGCCGGCATTCGCCTGATCCTCGATCGTTTCCCGCTCTCCTTTTCCGATTTTTTTTGTTCGTCTTGAGGATTCACAGTAGAGCACCTTGTTTTTTGTTTTCTCGGGGTTTTCGACGCCGGGCAGGCCCGTGTCAGAGCCATGTCTGCGTTGGGTCTCCCAACTCGCAGTTCCCCTCGCCTTTTCTTTTCTTTTCTTCCTCTGCTACTTCCACTGTCGCACAGTTGGTGTTCGTCTCCCTCACTCCCCTGTTCCGTCTTCTGCGTTCGCGACGCACCGCGTTAATGCTCTCGCTTCTTTGCTTCAGGTTTTCTTTCTTTGTTTTTATTCAAGGGATTAATGCTCGCATCGATTCTCTACCTTTTTTCTCTTTATATATTTCTGTTGTGTTATTGTCGCTACTAGGGAGGTTGTCCTGGTTCCGGTGGCCTGCATGTTTTACATGACATTGTCCCCCCGCGCTTCGTGTCGCGATTTCAGGTGCGAAGCGGCGCAACGGCGACGGGCGGCGGCGCAATCGCCTTCTCGGGAGCGGGAAGCTTAAGCTGAGCGGCGGCGCAACGACCGCCGATGGGGCCAATGGAGCCGCGCTACCGTCCCGCCGGCGCCCCGTAAGATCTCTCCCCCCCTCCTCCCTCGATCCCAATCAAAGCTGCTTCCTTTTTTCCTTTCGTTCTTCCTCCTCCCGCGCCGCGCCGGTGCGGTGTGCATGCCGCATTAGATAGGCGCGTCCGACCGGACCAGCCGGAGGAAGACGACGACGACGGCAGCGGTGACGCGTCTCCCCGCCTCCCCGTCCTCTTAATTGTTGGCGCCGTAGTGGTTGGTGGTTACGCCTCCTCGCCTGCGGCCTCGCATTAACGGCAAGAAATCTCCCCTGTGCTCCCCATCAATCCAGTCCTCCAGCGCTTGCCGATCAGCACCCAAGACCGCATCTTCAGCATGCCAATTATAGGGTAGTGCCATTATGTGGATCATTAACATCCTGCTTAGCTCGCTCGGTGGACTCCTCCTCCAGTCCTCTCCCCACTACTGACAGTCCCTACTTGGCCCCATGGAGGACTGCTCGTCTTCGTCGCCGATCCGTCGGATTGCCGGACGCGTCCGTCTCCACTGGATCCTGGTCTCGTTTTCGCCGCTCGCTTTTTACCTGGTCGGCCGTCGGCGATTGCTGCCCGCTGCTGCGAGGCTTGACTTGTGGCGCTGGACTTTCGATTTCGGCAAGACGCGTGACGTGTACAAGACGTGGCCTTGGCGTGTGCTGCCGACGGATGAGTTCAGCATGCTTGGATCATCCCGGTTACCTGCACGGTAGTGCTAGCAGTTAGTCTGAGTTTTTGGCGACTGCTCGTGGATGCCGCCTGAGTATCAAACAGCTAATCATGGTTGGGATTTGGAGGATCGGTCCGGGGTCATGTGATGGGGTTAGGTATAAAGCCGCCTTTACGATTTAGTAGTATGTGCTTATGCTTATTGTTCCTTAAAATTAAGGTTGTGACAGTACAAGTCTACGCGATTTCTTCTCTGAATTTTTTGCCGTGCTCAGCGGTTTTTTTAGTTCCTTTACACTTCATATTCTGATTGGTAAACATCTTTTGGCGTGGCTCACTCACATCCAACTATCGGATATACTGCATTTTTCTCTCTTTTTAAAGGGTGTTCTTTGGGTGCTTTCATCTGTCATTATTGGGCATTTTCTGCCCATAAAGTGGTTGTGCCTATCAGCATTCCACTTATTTGGACTCATGGCAAACCTAAAGGATGATATCATAGCACTGCCTGTACATGAAAACGTTTATCTAGTCTATCGTCTGGCCTATCATGAGGGGAAAGTGGGACTTGAATGTGTTGCAATTTTACTAGTTTTAGCAGCTGTATTCAGTTGTTTGCAGTAAGTACTTCATGAAACATTTTGGCTACTACAATTTCCGCTTGTGCTGATGACCTTTTTAGTAAAAGTGTAAGTGCTTCCCTAAAAGAGGTCTCTCCAAGTGTGTCACACAAAGATGATCGTACAACCATTCGACCGGGCCTATACATATTGTTTTTCGCTTTCAAGTGATCATGTTACCTCTCCGTGATAATAACGCGAATCAAAGTGAAAAGGAAGAAAATGACATATACCTTTGTGTTCAAGAAGGAACTTCAGAATCTGTCTTCTTGTAGAATCAGCACTTAGTAATTTATTTTATTGGCAAAGCAAGCTAATATAAGAAAGATGTCTCCTTTGATCCTTTTTTAATTCCACGTGTCAAGCATAGTACATTGATGGCTGATCTTGTCTGATAAAGGAGCTATTGTTTTTCACGACTAAGTTGTGCTTCTAATACCTTCTGCAGTGAGGATACAACTAAGAGAAGGACCTCTAAAAGCAAAAGCTTCAAAGATGTCGAAAATTTTGAAGTTCTTGTCCTTGAAAAGAACTGTGATTGCAAGTTCAAATCTTTGAAGATCATGATCATAGCTATCATTTCTGCAACAGTTCTTACCCTTATAACCCCAACCTTGTATGAGCACCAATTGCAGTCAGCCTCCCGGTTAGTACAATACAACTTGTGTTGTTAATATATTTCTGTTGCGGAAAAAATATGACAATGCCGATACATGTATGACTGTGGCCTAATTCTAGTTTATGCTTTGCAGGTACGTGGATGTCGGTTGGATGTGGGACAAAACAAGTTCTGACCCACGATATGCATCATCTGTTGATGTTCAGTGGGACGATGTATATAGAGCATTGAGGAATCTAAAAAGTGGTAATCAAGATCTCAAAGTTGGACTCTTGAACTTTAACAGCACCGAGTATGGCTCTTGGACACAGTTGTTACCGGATAGCCATGTTTCCATAATAAGACTTGAGCATGCCAAGGACAGCATTACTTGGCAGACACTGTATCCTGAATGGATCGATGAGGAGGAAGAAACTGAGATACCCTCTTGTCCATCTCTCCCAGAGCCCAATGTTCGAAAAGGTGTACGCTTTGATGTCATTGCCGTGAAGCTTCCTTGTACCCATGTTGCGGGTTGGTCAAGAGACGTTGCACGGCTCCATTTGCAGCTCTCAGCAGCAAAATTAGCTGTGGCCTCTTCGAAGCGCAATCACAAGGTCCATGTGCTTTTTGTAAGCGACTGCTTCCCAATTCCGAATCTCTTCCCGTGCAAGAACCTTGTGAGACATGAAGGCAATGCTTGGTTATATAGTCCTGACTCGAAAGCATTAAGGGAAAAGCTCAGGCTTCCAGTCGGATCCTGTGAGCTTGCTGTTCCGCTCAAAGCAAAATGTAAGTTGCTTATTTACTAAGCGTCAGCACACTGAGTACAGTTTTTTTCAACTCAAATATATTTGTGTTCTGTTTAATCGTATTTTTTTTTCTTAATATGGCACCATGCATGAAGTGTGCATGCCAGTTTTTACTTATTGTTCTGATCATAAGTATGAACTTCCAGTACATAACATCTGTTCTTATTGCTGCAGCGAGACTTTTCTCAGTAGATCGAAGAAGAGAAGCATATGCAACAATACTGCATTCAGCAAGTGAGTATGTCTGCGGTGCTATCGCAGCAGCTCAAAGCATTCGCCAAGCAGGATCAACTAGGGATCTGGTCATCCTTGTTGACGAGACCATAAGTGATCACCACCGCAGAGGATTGGAATCTGCAGGGTGGAAGGTCAGAATAATCCAAAGAATCAGGAATCCAAAAGCTGCGCGTGATGCTTACAACGAGTGGAACTACAGCAAGTTCAGGTTGTGGCAGCTGACTGACTACGACAAGATCATCTTCATCGATGCTGACCTCCTCATCCTAAGGAACGTTGACTTCCTGTTCGCGATGCCAGAGATCACTGCAACTGGCAACAACGCAACGCTCTTCAACTCCGGCGTCATGATCATAGAGCCTTCCAACTGCACGTTCCAGCTGCTGATGGACCACATCAACGAGATCACGTCGTACAATGGCGGAGACCAAGGTTACCTGAATGAGATTTTCACATGGTGGCACCGCATCCCCAAGCACATGAACTTCCTGAAGCACTTCTGGGAGGGCGACAGCGAGGAGATGAAGGCGAAGAAGACTCAGCTGTTTGGTGCAGATCCCCCGGTCCTCTACGTTCTCCACTACCTGGGCCTGAAGCCATGGCTGTGCTTCAGGGACTATGACTGCAACTGGAACAATCCCCCGATGCGCGAATTCGCTAGTGATGTCGCGCACGCCCGGTGGTGGAAGGTGCACGACAAGATGCCCCGGAAGCTCCAGTCCTACTGCCTCCTGAGGTCACGGCAGAAGGCCGGGCTGGAGTGGGACCGGAGGCAGGCTGAGAAGGCCAACTCTGAAGATGGCCATTGGCGCCGCAACATCACTGACTCCAGGCTGAAGACCTGCTTTGAGAAGTTCTGCTTCTGGGAGAGCATGCTCTGGCATTGGGGCGAGAACAATAACAGGACGAAGAGCAGCCCCGCTACGACGGTGACGACGGCGAGCTTGGCAAGCTCATGATCTGTAGATATACAAACAACTTCCCATATGGCAAGCATACATGCATAGCAATAGCTCGTATAGGTACCTATGCTTAGGTCTTTGCTATACAAAATACACCCCTCCCTGTTGCTGTCATGGCTGCAGCTCTATGTCAGCTGCCGGCCTGCCTCGATGGCTAACGATTCTTTTGGGTTGGCTGAGATAATAAGTTACTGGTACATGTAAATTTCCCTGCTGAAATTCTGTGAGCGTGAGTGAGAAATGCATTTGTACAGGGCGCCAGTTATTAAGCGGTTACTGCATGGAAAATATGGCTAGTTGTACAGTGTACACCGACAGACATGTATAGCACTACCCGCAAAAAAAAGGCATGTATAGCACAACAACTTACCGACAGTACAGAAACAGAGCAATGCAAGGTAGTCGCGCGCGCAAATAACACGGGTACGTAGTTTTTTCCATGCTAACATTTGGATTGTTTAGTTGTTTCATTATCATTAAAAGCACATCTATTTAAATGGTTTTGTTTACTTGTTTCATTAACATTTTTTGTCAAGTAACCCAGACATTGTCTCTTCTTATCATCATATTATATGGCGTGTAACATGAAATCATTTTCATGATAAAAGGGATTTACTTATGTAGAATCATAGTTTTTCAATATCAATTGAACGTAATATAACCATTTTGACTTTAACTTTATTTGGTTTCTCCTTTTGTTTCCATACAAAATCAAGGTTTCTTTTGTTCTATTCGAATAATGTAATCAAGGTTAATTGAACGTAATATAACTATGCATTCTTTATTTTTAATATTGTCCCACACAAATAATATAGTTAAATTTATTATTTATCTTTTTATAATTCTCTATCCAATTCATATTATATTTATAATCGATCGATATACAATGGTTTTAGGGTTCATGTGATCAGTCATTATTAGTATCCTTTAGTTTATCTACAAATGGTGTAATTAAGAGGAAACCACGAAACATGGATATAAATTTGATACATACTCTTTTATTCCATTTTTGATCTTAAATTGTCTTCTTACATATTAGTTTATATGTGCCCTTTCTTTATGTGGTTTTCTTCTTAATACATATGAAAATCTAACTACCTGTTAATCTATTTAACTCTTTCTACTAAAAGCTTAGGTATTTATTTATACCTATTTATATTTATTTTACATAAACTCTTATTTGACTATTTTAATTTTGAAACCATTTGAATGCGTACTTTCCTTGGAGTCAATGTGGATGCTTAATTTTACTTACTTTATTATTTTTAAAATTCTTAAATTCTAAAACCGTTTAAACAAAAGTATAAGGAATTCGTCCTCAGGGCACACCACAATCTCTATCGTAGGTCAGCTCCTTCCTTGTGGTCTTTCTTTTCATCTCAACGGCACCATGCACCGTTGCATGTTACCTTGTGTATTCACCTGAGCCTCTACCTTCGTCTAGGTGCTTCACCTCCTCCTCCATCATTCCGCGCTGATGAACAATGACGTTTATACATGGCACACTATTCACGCCAATGACATGTCTTCTTGTAACATCAATATTCTGTTGACTTTCTATAAAAGATCATTTGTTGCATTTACTTGCTTGCTTTTGTCCACTTGTTATTTTTCTGGAGTTCCTAGTATTGTAAGCATTTATCTAATCTTTTGGATTTTTTACCGGAAAATTCTCTTAATCAAAATATGTTAGAAAACTGAAATCCTTCTATTTAGTTTAGGACATACTCCAATCAGTATCTGTGTCTATTGTTGACGGGCCTCCCTTTTGCGCGTGCTATCAGATTGGCTCGTACACCACTCAAATTTGGCTCAACCTCTGGCACCTTTAGCATGTACCTAGCAGTAATAACTTATGCCCATGGGCTTCTCCCGTCATTATTGCTCCCCCTCTCAGTCACCATGAACACGGGAGTATTGACCACCTCCTTATCGTAAAGCAGTTCATATTTTCTCTTCTTTTAGCTTACCACTCTCATATAGTCGGTCGAGTCGGGCTAAAGAATACCCGTCCCTTTTCCTTTAGCCCAAATTTGACCCGACCATCAGGCTAGATATTTTTGGCCTGAGTCCGGTGCAACATGTGGTCGGGTCGGGCCAGGTTTGGCGGGTCAGGTAAAATCGGACTTTTCTGCGCATTTTCTAGATCGGCTCGAGTTTTTTCATGTTTTGGGTTAGAAAAGTTGGTCCGAGCTTGACTCGGTTTTTATGGCAGGCTACAAATCTCAGTCCAAACCCGCGCAATACATTAATGGGGCATTCACTTTTTTGGTGCTCTCATAAAATTGAATTTTTTCCTTTTTAACACTATTGTATTAAGATAATAGATACTAGACATGCAAATTTTGCCAATTCAAACGAAAGGGAGAGCTTTTTGACAAGGTGTCACGTGAATGTTTGTACATACAAGTTGAAACACAAAGCTGATGTTTTTTTTTTGCGCTCCCACAAATTTTATTTTTGACAACATATAAAATGAACTGCCAATTTAGTAACAGTTCATAGAATGACTGCCAATGTTTTCTAATCCTTAGCAACCAAAAGAAGTGATACAAAATATACACCTCTGGATGCATGCTTAACCTTGTAGACAAGTTAAGAAAGAAATAATGTTGAAGCCCATACACAAGTAAGGGTAGGTTGAGTATATTGCCGCAATATTCACCCCGCCATGTTTCTCCAACCTTTGCAATTCGGACGGTAAAAAAAAAATCAGTTCAGCCTGCATCCAACTACAATAAGAAGAGTTTTAAGCAGGTGTTAAGGTTTTGAATTTTTAGAGCATGGGAAGAATAAACTAGTCAAAGCAGTAGCAAAACCATTTCTATGTTTGCTTGCCTCCAATCAAAGGCGATGCCGTTGTAGGTGCAATCTCTAGCACTGCCACTGTTTTGTACCATAAATTTAGTACACATATTCAAAAAAGCATGTATAAACAGTAGATAAATCGCTCCAAGCTACGGATCAAAAAGTCAGTTTTCCAGTCCATCTTGAAAGCGCCCGCTCAGTGGCTATTTATATGAACTTCTCTGGTGTTACAAGGAACATTGCATTGGTTAGTATTATACTAAGCATGCAAACTTTGCAACTCAAATTGAACTGGGCACTTTTTTTGGCAACGTATCAAGTGAATGTTTGTACATTCTGGATGAAACACAAATTTGATTTTTGATAATAGAAAAATGAAACTGTTAGTACATACAGGTTGAATGTCAATGCTTTCTAATCCTTAGCAACGAAAAGAAGTGATACAAGCTGTACATCTCTCCAAGAATGTGTCACTGTGTATACAAGTCAAAGAAGAAAAGAATGTAGAAGTCCAGTGACCAGCTAGCAGATACAGCTGCATCGTCCAGGACGTATGTTAATCCTCTACTATACGTGACAATGTCAAATGTCACAATACACAAGTGGGAGAAGATTGAGTATGCTGCCACAGCATTCACCCTGCCATGTTTTGCCAACCTGTGCAATTTGGACGTGAAAAAAACCAGGTCAACTCAAATCCAATTACAATGAAAACAAGCTCAAGTTGAGGAACGAAAAATTATTTTGTAACACTTGAAGCAACTCAAGCCGCATCACATACTAACAGAGGTAAAAGAAAATATACTAGCACACCCATGTATGGACAATTACTGATAAATGTATATGCAATGGAACAATATTTGGAAAATTGTAACTTAAGACTTTCCAAAGTAGTATCGGCAAAGAGCTCTGGATCATTCCAGATGGATTGCTTGACTGCAGGTTATCAAGAGTCAACTATCATAGTCTAAGCCATCTTCTCTCGGAGCAACCTCCTATTCCCCTTCAAGTAACTGTGAATCTCAATATTTTTTATTGGAAAATCTCATGTAATAATATTATGGTTCAGTAGAGATAGCAAGTGTTTATGCATTGTGTCTGCAAGACTCCAAAACTACAACACCCAGTAGATGCAGCGGAATAACACTATATTTCGCAACCGAAAGCAATTTGTGATACGATGAAACTGTCTGGTTGAAAAACATCACTTTTTCCCTCACAGTACTCATAGAAAAGAAGAAACATCTTAGCATAGATAACAACTCACCATTTGTCAAAAGGTAAGAAAATACGAGTTCATTCCAAGCATCAGGGACTCCCGGCAGACACCAGTGGCTGCAATCAAGTACAGTGGGAGGATAACTCCAAGTGCCAACATGAGCATCACTTCTGAACGCTCCCATTAAAGTTACATTTAGAACTGTTATAGGAACTTTCATGTTGGCCACAACATCAGCAAGTGTAGCCCCAAATTCACTCTTATCGTTTCCTTTGGCCTCTGATGAAGGCTGTTCTGTTACCTCACATACCTTTTGGCTCGTGTCCCTGTCAATGGAAAGAGCACTCTTGTCAGTTCATATAGAATAGCTACAGCACAGCAAACGATGAAAAGAACCAGTAGTACATAATTTCTCGCAATAATACTACCTTTTGTGCTAATCATGCTCGTGCTAGACCATATCATAATTTTAGGAATGGAGAAAATGAAGTTTTTCTAGACGAAGTATAAGTTCCGGCCTCATGCACCAACTAGAGATGCATACTGCCATACAGAAAAAAAATGAAGTACAATTGTGTAGCAAAACAGTGAAAAACATCAAATGAAGAGGTGTGGTGATAAGGTATCTGTAATAACTAAATGCAGTGCAATCACAAATCGACCCTGGAAACCGTAAGATGTTTTTGCAGTTTATTGACGTGAAGCATTTTACAACTCATGAATCATAATGTAGATAAAATCAAGCATATACATCAGTACATATGTCTTGGTGTAGCTATAAGACACATTGCACAGTAAAGTGGACTGACTACAGATTACATGTAGTCAAAATGGATTGTGATCTCAAATAGCAAAAAAAAAAGATTCACTATAATTAGATCGGTGCAATTATCTATGGCGCCACTACCAATTTACATAAATAAGTAAAGGCATAGCAGTATATCATTTTAATAGGACTGAAAATTACATGGCTATCTAGGTTATCAAGGTACATGGGTGAAGTTAGTTTTTTAGGATCGTAGATTAATAGCTTTTCTTCATGAGATTCAAATGCCTAACAACCATAATTATCTTTCAGAGTTTGAGTTTGTTATAGAACATACCCCCAATGGGATGGCTCATATGTGCGAAAGAAGACATGTGTTCGGTTTAGATCAACTCTTTTTTCTACCCACGAGGCCCAGGTCTCCAATGCCATCCTGAAGCCAGCATCAATGGATGTACCTAGTTTAAGTGAACGTCCGGCCTGAAAATAGCAACCCCTGTTGGGAAGACCAAGTCAGAAAAAACTGCTTAACTGTTTACCTTGTGTTTCAGTTACCATCAGTAAACCAATTACGGATACATAAAAAATTGAAGATGAAGAAGACTATGTCAAATGCCACTTGGTGAGCTAGAAACAAGCAAAAGTAATTTGACTATGATGTGAACACAGTGTTCTGTGGAAATAAATGGAAAATTTGTTGAATCGAAGGCACATATACATACAACAAATAAAATCAATAAGTTGGCAATTTTAATGCTGCCATTTCAAGATCATGTAAGGCTGCTTATTCAGTAGGTCAGATGAAGGTAAAATCCTATGAAAAAGGTTGGTATTGCACAGGATGTGCAAGGCACTCACATTCACTCTGTAGCCCCCCACCCTGACACCCAAGTGTCTGCTGTATTATTGGTATCCATGTTAAGTAGACGCATACATCACTCCTCAAAATTCAATATGGTACCACTGTACCAGACTCTACCTCTAACTAGAACATGATCTAGGATTCTATCTCAAAAATAAGGTGCAGTAGCTATTTTTTAGGGGATGAGATAAGGTGCAGTATTGAAAATACTGGGCAGCAACCAGAGTATCAAATAGAACAGAGCTACTTGTCTTTTCTGAAATAAAAAAGGTATCCGGAATTACCTATTCAACCATGAATATAGTACACCGGTGGGCAATGCTAAGAAAATGTGAGTGGCAAAGCAGACAGACTGACGAACATTACTGAAGCTACTACACTTTTTTCAAGTTTTGAACTAGAAGGTAGAGTATATCAATGCAAGGGACCTTACGTATCAAACAATTTGGTCGGTGTCCACCAATGCCCGGTGTTGAAAATCAGAACGTCTGAATTCAGCCACTTCCGGCTGAGATTATCCATCCTGTCCAACCTCAATGTGGATTTGACCCTCTTTGGGGCATGCCGCGGGGCAGGGTGCTGCTGCACGAGGAACACCGAACGGAAGAACTCCACGGTGAGGCTGTGCGACGAGAACCTGACCGCCAGGTGCCGTATTATCTTGGTGATCTCGTTCCCGTTCACCTCGAAGACGGTCCTGGGGTCGTCCACCGCGGTCATGAGCATGCAGATGAAGGACTCCCACTGCGTGCGGCTCATGGAGTCCCCCACGAACACCACCCGCTTCCCGCGCAGCCGCTCCAGCGCGGCGCGGGCCGCGAACCGCGGCACCTCGCACCGGCGCGGCTTCCACCGCCACTTCAGGTAGCCCGTGTCGTTCCGGCCGTTGGCGAGGCAGTCGAACCCGCGCTCCGCGAACGGGCACTCGGAGCTGTTGTAGAGCGGGTGGCGGCCGGTGTAGTCGGGCACCCAGGTTCCGTCGAACACGTCGCACCGCCCACCGCCGGCGCCGAGGCCCAGGCCCAGGCCGGCGTCCCCGACGAAGCCCGCGGCGTCGACCGCGCGCCCTCCCCGGCCGACGTAGCGGAAGACGTAGAGGTAGAGCGCGCAGGAGAGCACCAGCGCCGCGGAGGCCAGGAGGAACGCGTGGGCTGCACGCTCCAGCGACGCGCCCGAGGGCGCCCACCGCCACCTGCGCCGCAGCGCCGCGAAGGCGGTCGCGGCAGCAGAGGCGCGCGGGCTCCCGGACCCGGCGCCGCCCCGCGCCGCGACGCGCGCCGGGACGCCCCGGCTCGAGCCCGCGCTCGCGGTCACCATCTCGCCGCGGCCGCTGGGGCCAGATCTCTCATCCCTAGACTCCCCGCCCACCAAATCAGCAGTACGCGGCGGTCGCCGCCCGCCCCGGGTGGCCCCGCGGAGACTGCCCGGCGTGTGGAATCCCTGGAGGGGCTCCAAGCTCGCCTCGTGGCGTGGGTGCAGTGCCTGTGCCTCCGAGCCGGCTCCGCCCGTGAGCTCGCCTCTGGCGTGACGGCGGGAGCTGGTGGAGGCGGTTGAGGCAGTAGCTGGATCGTCTGGTTCCAGCGAGGCGCGCCGCGGTCACTGCAACGTGGGGTCTGAAGCGATGGGGCCCACATGTCTGATGGGTTCGTGGTGGGGAGCACGTTGGAGCAGGCAAAACCAAAGGCTTCTGGAATTTGCCTGATTGGTGCTTGCAGCTTGATCCGTGCAGACTTTGCGCTAGGGGAAGAATAGCCAGGTTACCTACCTGACCAGCATTGAAGCAAAAACTTTCCCCTTTGCTTTCTGTTTCCTGGAGATGAAAGGTATAGAATACCGTGAGTAGGATTAGTTCATGAAATTGAAATTCAGATATCGGGTGTGATTGGGGTCTACTAGTTTACTCTGACAGTGACACTGCACGATTTGTCTATGGGGGCACAAGAAGGACTCGGTTGCGTCATCCATGACCTAATTGCAGAGTAATCCGCGCGGCTGGCTACCTGATTAGTTTGCCAACAATCCATTGGGCGCGCACACCAACAATGAGGCTAATGGTTCTGATGGTTTCTGAACAAATCGTTTGTCAGGTGGTGAAAGTCGGGCGTGAGATTCTGCTAAGAAAACCCATGTGGGTACTAAAATAATGCATAATGTCATCTCAACAACATTGTGCATCCCTTGCTAGTTGCTACATTCAAACCATGTTCGCCAAAATGAAAAAGTAGGCTACATTCAAGCCATTATCCAAACATGGAATCTCTCGAACAAAAACAGCCATGACCAGGGCTCTACAGCCCTAGCCATGATGTACAAGTAAACTTCAGGCCCCCGCGGCTGTTAGTTCCAAAACTGGTGCGGATCACATCATCCACGATCCAAGTCAAGCGGCACGCCATTTCAGATGTGCAGGTTCACTTCTTGGAGGGGAGCTTTCTCCTCTTGGCAGGCTGTTGGCGCTTCTGCTCCTTCTTCCTCTTCTTGAGCTGCACCTGGTGCGACCTTCCCACCAACGACGGCTGTTCCTTCAGCCCGAAGCTCCTCGCTACGTGCCCCAAGTGGAGCTTCTTCACCATGAAAATCTTCTTCAGTTCGCCTCGGTGGGCAGTGTAGGCCCGAATCCAGGAGCAGAAAGCGTCCCTGGCAAGCTTCTTTGTTGCATCCTGGAAAAGAATAAAGAATATCACAATATGTTATTCACAGATGTGTGATATCCATTGCTTAAAGCTTAGTTTACAATATTCATAACAAGTAATCAGCAAAAGCATTTCAAATGTACACGTCTGCTCATCATGGAAAGGTGAAATATAATATTAGCCAAACAGTCACTTGAGGTAGAAGGAAAGAGAAAATATGCATTACCTCAGCAGCGACGAAACCCTCTAGTGATCTCTGCAGAGACATTATCCAAGGGTGCATGTCTAAAGATATTATCTTCCTTTTGTGAGGTTTCTGTCCATTTACAGGAAAACTATCCAAAACCTTTTGAAAGGGGTACTCTGTCAGTGATACACCGTGTGACTCCAGATCTTTCAAGTAGTCAAGTTCAATAGGCTGCAGAAACAGGAGAGCCTCCCCTTTTTCACCAATCCTTGCAGTTCTTCCAACCCTATAATGAAGTGCATAGTGTCATTAAAACATAACCAGTAATGGCAAAGTAGAATGCTAACTATCTTTGTTGCTTATCAATTGGGCGTCTAGCATCTTCCCAGGAAACTATAAAACAGAATAGCAAGTAAGAATACACTGCACAACTGAGTTAGTACAAGCAACCTGCTAGATAAAAAGATACACTATGACAGCAGTGCAGTGAACACCAGAAACATAATACGGAACTATGTAATAAGCAAGCAAAATGCAAGGCGCGTATTTTGTCCAGATCCGATACACGAAATTACAAAGGAGACAAAATACACCAAAAAACTACAAGTGCATCAAACAAGGAGATGATTCAGGTACCTGTGAACGTATTCAGAAGCTTCCCCTGGAGAATCATACTGTATGATGTACTTGACTTTTGGAAAGTCCAAGCCTCTAGCAGCAACATCGGTAGATACAAGAATTGCAGATTTCTCAGAACCAAAACCCAAAAATGACTTTTTTCGATCATCCTGCTCCATACTACCATGCAAACGGAACACTTTACAACTAAGAAATTTTTGCTTCTTATCCATATCAAGTTGTGGGCCAGAGCTCCATTCAAGCTGGCTGAGTACCGTGTGGTGGAAATCAACAGAGTCACAAGTTGACAAGAAAATAACAACCTGCAAAAAAGCAATGTAAGCTAACTCACAAGTCATAATAGTTAGGAGTCCCAGGGCTTCCAGGACCTATCTGTGGCAAGTGAAACTTTAAGTCAAAAATTACAGTTCAGTGAAATTTAAACCGCTTCAGGACATAATATGCAACTCACCTTCTGAGAAATTTGTCTTTCAAATAGAGATTTGAGAATCGACAGAAGAACTGCAAGCCTTGAGCCACAGGAAACTAAATAAAAGTAAAGCTTTGTTATACCACCTAAGGAACAAACGACAAGCATGAACTTTAAAAAATTTAAAGCAAGCAACTTGTTTCTACCTTTAACGTATCTTTGGACCAATTGTGCAGGAAGCTTGAAATCATCAACTGCATGTTCCAATACATCATTTTGCTTTTCCAGTATCCCGTCCTCCTCATCATCAGATAATAGAGAAGTATGACTGTTCCCTAGCGTGTTCGATTTCCCTGAGGGCTTCTTTTGATCATCAAGGCCAATCATCACTGGATTCTTCAAACTAATTTTAGCCAACCGATTCACCTTCTCATTAAGAGTTGCAGATAACAGAAGGTTTTGCCTTCGGATATGCTCCCCTTTGTTTTTATTTTGATCAGGAGCACCATTCCTTGAACCCAAGTGCTCTAGAATATCCTCAACTGCTTTCCCAAAACCAAGTTCAAGAATGCTGCATTAATACAAACATAAGTGTGGTAAAAGTTGTGCCCATTGAACAAGAAATCTTATTCGGAAACCAAATGATGAGACTATTGCTATCAGACCTGTCAGCTTCATCAAAAACTATCCAGCGCAAATTTGAATAAACAAATGACGCAGTATGCTGCAAATGGTCAAGGAGGCGCCCAGGGGTAGCAATGAGAATTGATATTCCTAAATAAATGTCCAGAGTCAAAGCATGACATCACACACAGGTACATTTGATTCCATAAATGACTTTACCGAACAAGATATACCTTTTCGCAGCCTTGCTTTCTCTTTTGCTCTGTTCTCACCACCCATGACATACCCAGGGACAATCCAGTGAAAACGATGAACCAGCTGCTGCGCAATCCCATAAACCTGTAAGCATAATTCTCGCGTTGGCACAAGAACCAACGCTACCATCAAACAATTAGTAATGCTAATCAGTATTAGGGGGTGTTGAGGGAAGAATAGGTCAGTAGAGGGTGGGTTTTGTTCTTCATTATACAGCATGATGCAGATATACTAGATAAGTCATAATTAGTCATTGATCGTGTGTCAGATGATTTCTTCTGGTTATGTTTTGAAATATATTCCACTTGTCAGCATCATTAGGTTAGCTGATACAGCTGAAATTGCATTGGAAATAACCATAAAGCTGAATCACATGAAGACAAGCACTTCAATCAAAATAAAATCCATGATGCATTAGCAATTTTAGTCCGCTGTACTTTTCACCAAGGTAATAACAAATGTAGCAGTGACTTCATTTTCTTCTCCAAACAAAGATGTAGAATACATGAACAATTTCTGCAGAAGATCATATAATGATAGACAAACCAGCACTTGGTGTAAGGTTATACAGAGAGGAAACAACAAGACCAGCTTTACTGCACTAAATTTTATAGACATTGAGATAAGGAAACCGACATATTCTGGAGGGGAAACTGAACTTATCCATAAAATGCAGAACATGAACATAAAAAAAGGCCCAAGTGCCCAACAAGCAATTACCAAAAGTTCCATGAGTTCTATCGACACGAGGCTCCCTCATCTGGAGAAGGTGAACAATAGGTGCAAGGTACGCAAGAGTTTTCCCAGTGCCAGTTGCAGCCTTCACTAGCCTGAAATTAGTAGTGCAAACATTATTCCTTTTTCTTTAAGAAAAAAATAGTTCGATTAATGACTTGTGGTAAATTAGAGCATACATGTGCTGTCCAGACATGGCGACAGGAATTGCCTGAGCTTGAATTCGCGTCGGTGCTTGGAAACCCATCTTATCTAGATTAAAGAAATGAAACCAAATATTCATTTAGCAAACATGAAAATGCACATCCTTTTTGCAGACTTTTGTGCATTTTGCTGCTCGTTATGGAACAGATAACCAGGGAGCAGTCATGTTTTATGCAGAATGCACTCGACAACATATAGAAACACTCTATTAGGGCACCAATTTCATCGAGCATGACTTCTGCGCTAATTCGATTAAAATCCACAAAGGTAATTTGTTACTCCAATTTGTGCATAAAACTAGGAAGGTGGGATTGTGCCAAACTCGATTTGACATTCAACAAATAAGAAATCGTAACGAAGCTAATAACCACAAACAGAAGCTGATGGTGCTAGGAGCAAGATTCACAACCGAACTCCCAAATCACAATTGAAACCAAGACAGGCAAGAGAAAAAAAAAAAAGGAGAGTGAATCTGTGAAGGAAAGATAAAGCCCGACCTTGAAGGTGGGCGCAGAGGGTAGGGTGGAGTCCGAGGTCGGCGAAGGAGCATGATGCAAAAAGCTCCTCTCTCCCCTCCTCCTGTGCCGCCGCCGGCGGCGGCGGCGGCTTGCCGAGCTTCTTGGGCATAACGGGGAGGAGCGGCGATGGAGAGGAGAGGATGGCGGCGACCGGGGAAGAGCTCGTCTAGACCTCGGGGGTGTGGTAGGGAGAGCGGCGGCGTAAACAGCTGGAGATACTGGAAAAGGCGGCGCAGATGGAGAGGGGAGCGAGTTCCCGCGGCAAGCCGGCTGCTAGGTTTGCAGTGGCGCAGCCGTGGAGCTAGCATACTGAATCTGAAAGTTTGAATGCGGTTTATTTTTCTCAATTTTGTCTAAAGTTCTAGTGTAATTTCTGAATAAAGCTTTATTTTGGGTTAAGCTGAGGTGAAGATTCCTTTCTAGATTTGGCGAAATCCATATAAATTTCTGAAAAGTTTAGAAAAAATTAAGTTGTGGAAAGCTATATTCTATAACTCCACAGCCGAAGCGCAAGGGGGGTTTGGATCGTCTATTTGGCAGCTTTCTCATCACGTTTGGAGCGGACGGATTTAACGTCATCATCGTAGATCTCGTCTTTCACTTTCGTCGTACTCCTACGACACATAATTCAGAAGCCGCATGAGAGCTTAGCCCTTGGTTGACAGCCTCTCGTCGTTATTGGAGTGAATAGATTCAACATCCTCACCATAGGTCTCGCCTTCTCTTCGGTCAAAGCAGTACGATGCATAATTCAGGAGCCACACGAGGGCATCGCCGGCGGCCTGCAGCTTCTCATCAGGCTTGGAAAAGTATGGATTCCGCAGCCTCGCCGTAGTCCTCATCTTTGCTTCCATCGAAGGAGTCTGACGCATAGTCACGAGACGCGCGGGCCGCTAGCAGATAAGTAACCCTCCATCAGAATGTAGTGGAGAGATGTGGAGGAAAAAAATCAGAAAGACAAGACTGATCGAATGATTTGAAGAGAACATGGCTAGTGGCTTAGGCTATCTCCAGCAATATCCCCTAAATCTCATCCTCTATATCCATCCTCCATATCAACTTCATTCTCTATACCACATTTAACTCCAACAACATCCTCTATTTCCATCTTCTATACCCCACAATCTCAATTTTTTATCCTTTCTTCCAACTACCTTTCCCCACCCGCAACCGCCCGCGCCCGCCCCCGCCTCCCGCTCCGCCGCCCGCGGCCGCCGCCTCCTCCCTCCTCCCTCCTCCGCCTCCTGCGCCGCTCCCTCCTCCGCCCCCCGCGCCGCTCCCTCCTCCTCCCTCCTCCGCGGCCGCCGCCTCCTCCCTCCTCCGCGGCCGCCGCCTCCTCCCTCCTGCGCCCTCCGCGGCCGCCGCCTCCTCCCTCCTCCCTCCTCCCTCCTCCGCGGCCGCCGCCTCCTCCCTCCTCCCTCCTCCGCGCCCGCCTCCTCCTCCCTCCTCCCTCCTCCGCGGCCGCCCCCTCCTCCGCGCCCCTGCCCCGCCGCGCGCCCCCCTGCCCCGCCGCGCGCCGCCCCCTCCTCCGCGCCCGCCGCCTTCCGCGCCCGCCCCCTCCTCCGCGCCCCTGCCCCGCCGCGCCTCCTCCCCTGCCCGCCGCCCCTCTGCCCGCCGCCGCGCCTCCTCCCGCCCGCCGCCCCTTCGCGTCCGCCCGCCGCGCGCCTCCCCTGCCCGCCGCCTCCTTTGCCCGCCGCCCCGAGCCGCCGCCGTCCCGCGCCGTCGCCCCTGCGCCGCCGTCTCGCGCCGTCGCCCCTGCGCCGCCCTGCCCCGCGCCGCCCCCGCCACCCCTGCGCCGCGACGCCCACTGCCGCCCCTGCCCCGCGCCGCGCCGCCCGTGCCGCCCTGCCCCGCGCCGCCCGTGCCGCCCTGCCCCGCGCCGCCCGTGCCGCCCTGCCCCGCGCCGCCCGTGCCGCCCCTGCCCCGCGCCGCCCGTGCCGCCCTGCCCCGCGCCGCGCCGCCCCCCGCCGCCCCTGCGCCGCGCCGCCCCCTGCCGCCCCTGCCCCGCGCCGCCCCCCGCCGCCCCCTGCCGCCCCTGCGCCGCGCCGCCGCGTTTCCCCTGCCCCGCGCCTCCTCCCGCCGCCACGCCTCCTCCCGCCGCGCCTCCTCCCGCCGCCGCGTTTCCCCTGCCGCCGCGCCTCCTCCCGCCGCCCGCCCCGCGCCTCCCCTCCCCGCGCCGCCCCTGCCCCGCGCGGAAGGTGGCGAAGATGCGACCGGATGGAGGACGCCGGTCCTCCCTTGATCTGTGCGGGACGCAGAGATGGTTCTCCATTTTACCGGACCGGATACCGGATAGCGTTGGAGCGTTACCGGTGCAACAGCGTCCTCCAAAATAGGGAACAGGCTCTTTTGGAGGACGCCGATGGAGATAGTCTTAGGGTGTGTTCGTTTCCCATTAGAGGGCTCTAAAAATTTTAGAGTGCTCGCTCCCTCTAAAGAATCGCGGTCTTATTAGAAGCCGGATTAGAGGGATGTTCGGTGCCGGGCCTCTAAAGTTTAGATGTTTCGGGCTCTAGAGGGGTGAAACGAACGGACCCTTAATCATCTCACAGAGATCAAGTGATCTCTTTGTATACCTCCCATCCAAAAAATAATTGTAATTATTGTCTACAACGAAAATATGCAAACAATCAATATAGTGAGCACATCAGAAAAATAAAATACGCCTAAGATAACGGACCGGAGGAGGTGCAAATAAAATTTATATTCTATATAATCTAAATTTTAGAAGCTGTGGAAGATAATATAATAGGTGCATTCATCATATTTCTTTTTTCGAACGAACACCACTCGACGAGTGCATTTCTATTAATATAGCAGAAAAATACAAGGTTATATTCCTACGAGATCATAACTTGGCAAAAAATAAGAAAACCACGGAAACAACACCGGCGGGTTGGATTGGGGCATCAACACGCGCCGAATTTAAACACTACTCAACAACTCAGCCCGGTTGGATTGGGGTATCGACACAAGCCGCACAACTCGTCTCCAAAGGCAACTCTGCCCGGTCGAAGAATACTCCACGCGACAACCGCAGCTGAAACAGGAGCTGGCGGCACCCACCAAGACATCCATACTCATGTAGTCGCCAAGTACCTCCAGGCGTGACCCTACGTTGATAGGAAACCGAAAGATACAGACTGCACTGCACCGGGAAGACCATCGCCTTGCGGAACCTTTCGCCATCGTGCCGCTGCAACACCACCCTCCATCTGACGGAGTGCTACCACCGAAACCGGACCTATAGAAGCCTGCCTCGTAATCGCCACCATGATAACACAAGTGCGGGGGCCTTGCCACTTCCGCCGTTGGACCTCGCTCTCATCGCCTCGAAGAATCACCACGCGCGGGGGCCTCGCCGCGCCCGTCACAGTACTCCACACCATGGTTCCGTTTCTTTTATCGCCATCAGGGTGGTGAGCGATGTTGTCCCACGTCCCTAGATCTCCATCAATGCCGAGCCACCGCCGCAGGCCGACCTCATCTACATGCTTCACCCGCGCATATGACCTCCACCGCTGTGCTAGCAAGGCCATCTTCCGATGATGTACCGCACCGGAAAGCCCAACCAAGCTGAGCAGTCCGCCACGGTCCGCTGCAAGCAGCCACAATCGACGGACATGCGACAACCTCCAGCCGCCACCATGGCTGAGAACGCCATCGCGAGGGCTCGGCGACACCCGTTCAGCTTGCCACGCGGCGGATAGCCAAACCACCCGATGCCGCCCATGAACAATGGACCAGAAGTACCTCAAGCCAGATGGCTCTATAGAGACTACGCCTCCAAGGAGGACATGACGCCAAAAGGCACCGCCACCCCTTGTCCAGGATCTGGACAGGGTTTTCACCCAGAGAGCCCCATGCAATAAGGTTTTAGCTCCAAGATGATGTCCCTAACAGGGAAAGCGACGCCCTAGGACGCCGCCATCAACTCTACCAGCAAGAATGCCAGCAAGGGCTTTCGCCCAGAGCATTCCAACCCCTGGCTACACGCACACGGCTTGGCACCCCCGGACCATAGCCATGGTAGCCCATCAGGGTGGCTCTGCCGCCGCACCTCCACACACCATGCCGTTGACCTCCACTTCCGCTGCGCTCGTCGCTCAGACGTGCTCGGCACATGCCACCGTGCTGGCTCCGCTGGCTCGCCCCGCCGAAGCAAGCGAACGCAGTTGGTTGCCCAACGCCGCCAGCCGCGTCACCATGGCGCCGCTAGCACGCCCATGCCGGCTGTTGCCAGTCGCGCCTCCATGGCGTCGCCAGCGAGGCCACGCACAAGCCACCCCCAGTAGCAGCACCATGCCGCCGCCGGTCCTTCCACGCTGCCCATGCAGCGCGCGTCGGACCCGCCCCTCCCGCACCTCCTCAGCACCAGCCCGCTGCACCACGGCTAAACGCCGCTGCCGCTCCACCTCTACCGGGATGAATCCAGTCCTGCCGCCACTGGATCCGGCCACGCCGGCCGCCAGAGTATTGTTCCCGCCTGGCCTCCACCCGCATTGTCGCTCCCGCCTGGCCTCCCGCCGCAGCCGCGCATCCACCTCGTCGAGGACGACGCAGCTCCGCATCCCGTGCGGACCTCCGCTCATGCGGCCTCCTCGCCGAGCCCCTGCATGCCAGGCCTTGTCACCCACGCTCGCGCACACACGACGCCTCCGCGCCCGCGCCCGGCTCCCGCTTGACGCTGTTGCCGCCACGCCCGTTGGCGGATCCGGCCGCGGGGACACCAGATCCGCGCTCGCTGGCGCCGGATCCGGCCACCCACGCTGACGCCGCCACGAGCTACCCTCTCTAACGGTTGAGGCAGCCGCGCCCGCCTGGACGCGAGGGAGAAGAGCGCCGCCTCGCCGCCACCGTCCTTGCGAGCCGCATGGAATTTCGGCGGCCGGCTCGAGTGGCGGCGTGGCGGAGGGAAGCGAGGGAGGAAGGGGCAGCGGCGGCGGCATTCAGCCCACCTGTGTCATCAACACGGGAGAGACGTGGGGGGAAAGGTGATGACGTATCAGTCAATAATCACTGCATTCATTATATTTCATATTGGTATGTAAAGGTATAGAGGATATAAGAGATCCTAAATATACTACTTGTTATATAGTTCACTTTACTTTTGTTCTAAATAAAAAAAATTATTGAAAGATAATGACATATCTAATATACAAATAAATGCACTATTAAGGTATATTTTATGCTGTTTTTCAATGAAACTAATTTTATGTCTATATCATTATCCAAACTAATTAAAATAGGAAATTTTGAGTTAGCGCAAATATAAAACAAGCAATAATTGGAGAGGAAGTAAACACACATAAAATCGCAAAATAAGAAAATCATCTAGAAGAAACAATGCTACTATGCATAGCTTCTTTTTTAAACATAACATATTTTCGAACCATGCTAATATCACGTGTAAATGTTTCTACAATTTTATTTCAAGTATATTTTGTGGATTTTACAAAAAAATTAATTAGATACATGTAGAATTATATTACTGAAAGAAATGAATGAATTTAAGGCTACAACATTTGTAATATTGTAATAGAGAACAATAAGTATTGTGAGCATGTGTGCTAGGTTGAGAAGTCGGCGGGTTGTCTCCGAAGAAATCTAATCTAAGATTTAATTCTACAAATTCACAGTAGGGTAAATTTTATAATAAAGAATTAAAATAATAATAATGGTAAACAGTGATATAAGATGCACGGTAAAAAACGCTGGTCAAGGATCATAACATATTTATAACCCTCAATTTCCATATTTCTTAAACCCCTCACGGTGCAGGTTGGAAACATAAAACCCCAGGACACGGCGAGATGGGTCCTGGGTGGAAATTTGGCAACCACGGTCGCGTACTTGCGTGCTGGGGAAGTTTCCAAGAAGTCGCACAACGCGGCGGGGGTTGGAAGCAAAGAAATAAGAAAAACCCTCTGGGCCCACTCGCCAGTGTCCCGGCCCAACTCCTCGCTCCCCGCCTTTATAAGAGCCCTTCCCCAGCCACGCGATCCCCCACCCACACAAACCGCACCTCACCTCCATTGACCAGACGGCGGCGCTCACCTCCTCCTCCCCGGTCCTCCCAATCGGCCTGCTGGCTTCCCTTCGTCTTCCCCGTAAGCCCCTCCGATCCCCCTTCCCCATCGTCTACTGCGCCGATCTGTACGATTTTGGGACGTCCTAGGCAGATTAGGTCAGGATTGGTATCGATCTGGTGTTTGATTTTGGCGCGGGTAATCTGGGTAGGGAATTCAGAGGTTTCGGTGATTAGTACGCCGATTTCGCCACTTGGGTTGGCGGTTGTGGATCGGATCAGTTTCGCCTTCGATCGATTGGGGGTGAGCTGCTGGGGTTGCGAATTAGGGTTGCGTTTGATCGATTCCGTCCCCTGATTTGGGGTGCATGGGATTGATTGGATTGGATCTCGTATGTCTTGATGCAGTTTAGAATTTCGTTGATTTGGGCGTTGGTTTGTGTAGCGTTGACTTGTATCCTGGTTTATCACAGTTTGGGGACGAATTATGGGGTTTGGTTTGATCGTTGACTAAGGTTTACCTGAATTTAGTTTATTTCCTACCGAATGTTATGGTGAATATGCTTGTAAAAGTTTGATTTGGTGATGGATTAGACGCATCTATCTGCTGATGTGACAATTGTATTCTCTACTTACGTGACACTTGTCTGGGTAGTCTGAGCTTTTGAATCAGCTGTCTATTGGCATGATCTATTTGAATGTGCTCTACTATACTGTCTATGTTTAATGGAAGGTGGCAATCATATCACTGCATCTAGTCATGAAACAAGATGATCTTTTTCAAGTCTTGTCCTTGTATGATTCTTCTATGTATTTATCTATCATGATGTTTTTGTGCAGGATACTGATCCTCGTCACTCATGTCTGCTGAACTCGCCGGAGGACACCCTTATTTCCTCTCGTGCTACTTCTGGTTCATATATTGCATAAAATTCCGAGATTTCACTTGATACAAGTGGAACACCAGGAGTTTTGTGCTAATTCTTCCTACCATGTGAATCAGTTGTAGCTGGTGAATTTGGCAAGACTCAAGTTCTCTCATCTAAGTTCAGAAACATCCTTCGGTTGAGTGCTTGGTCTCCTGCTTCCCTTGAGTCTTGCCAACCGTAGTTTTCCTCATCAATCTCGCTCTGTGACTTGACCACCATCTCTTTTGGTCTTGTCATCTCGCTCTGTGACTTGACCACCATCTCTTTTGGTCTTGTCAATCTTGTGACACGTCCTTCTGAAGGCTTGTCTTGAGGTTGGATTGTCCTGCTCTCTGCTCGAACAGTCTTCTGAAGCCCTTGCTGCATTCCGTGCTCACTTTTGGAAGCAGCTCTCTTCTGCACTGCTTCGCTGATTTGTGCACTTGGATTCCCTTGTCTGTGCACTCAAGCTTTTTCTTCCTGGTCAACTAGTGATCTCCTAGAAGCATTTCTGCTTTTGTTTTGAGATCTATCTATATTCCTGTTGGTGCTAAAGGCAAGACAGGCACTAGGGTGATGGCGCAAACTAGCCTGCCTCCTGGTTTTCGTTTCCACCCAACAGATGTTGAGCTTGTTTCCTACTACTTGAAGAGGAAGATTATGGGAAAGAAACTTATTGTAGATGCTATATCAGAGGTTGATCTGTACAAGTTTCCTCCATGGGACCTCCCTGGTAATTCATTTGCTTTATCTTTTAACTTTCTATATTGTTAACTGGTGCCCAAATAAGTAGAATATTTGATGAGACTGGTGGAACCTTTTTGAATTAATTTGATGTAAATTTTTGCTCATTTTTGTGTACTTTTCTTCTTCTTTTTTGTGTGCAGACAAGTCCTCTCTTCGAAGCAAAGATCTTGAATGGTTCTTCTTTTGCCCTCGTGACAAGAAATATCCTAATGGGTCTAGGACAAACCGTGCCACTCCAAATGGTTACTGGAAGACTAGTGGAAAAGATAGAACGATTATGCTTAACTCTCGCGTTGTCGGGATGAAGAAAACATTGATATTTCATGAAGGCAAGGCCCCTAAAGGTGACAGAACTGATTGGGTGATGTATGAATACAAAATGGAAGATGAGGATTTGGTTTCTGCTGGTTTCTCAAAGGTAATGCTATGTGCCTTGATGCTTTCTAGTTTAATACAGTCAAATCAATTATGTGAAAAGTTAAGCCATAAAATATTCATTGTTATGTTCTCTGTATGCTAAACAAACAAATTTGTTAAATGTTTCTTATTGATATATTGTGTCACAATGTAATTGCTCCTGTGTGAATGTTATGTTTAAGTTGTGTCCATGTCTCTTGAAATAATTCTGCATTCTGCAATGAAGAGTGGTCAAACAGTGAGAAAAGAACCATTGATATAAATGCTATTCTGAGTTTATATCCCTGTTAACTGATTGTGTAGCTTATCCAATACATTCCATGAGTCAATTATGGTACCATATTGAATAATATATTGTCCTTGTTCTGCTTCCAGGATGCATTTGTTCTCTGCAAAATTTTCAAGAAAAGTGGCCTTGGTCCAAGGATTGGGGAGCAGTATGGGGCACCATTTAACGAAGCAGAATGGGATAATGCAGAAGCAGAAACTTCTATGTTTCCTTTGATGACATCTTCAGAGGTAGTGAACCCAATGGATGGCCCACACGCTCAACATGCTGTCCCGGCAGGTACTGCTCGCGAACCACCTCTACAGAATACATCTGTTGCTTGTGTTGGAGAGGAATCATCATTTGATCATGCCACGGGAACTACTTCCGTCGAGGATTTAACATTTGGCTGTGCTATTGCCGGCACTGCTATCCAAGATATACCTGCTCAGCAGTCCGTAGATGGTGTGGTTTCTGGGATCAACACATCCAATGGGGTCAACGATATGTACGGTCCTCCTGATTGTGATGGATTTCTTTTGGAGGAGCTGTCTAGATTTCTGAATGATTCTCCTCTTCGCGACACTACTCTTGGAGAGGTATAAATCAATCTTGTTCATCATTTACTCGTTTCCTTAGCAACACATCTTTTCTATGCTTCTGCTTAAATATTTCTTAAAGATTTTTCCTTTTTTTTCAATTAATCCGCTTTCACTTTCTTTGCAGAGCTCTGGTCTTCCACCGATGTCTGAAGCCGAGGCTCACGCTTTTGAAGTTAACACTTTTGGCCTCTACAATGAATTGTCCGGGATTGCTGGGTTAGAAGGCGTGCCAAACAACTTTAGTGCCAGCAATGTGGCCGCCACAGATTACATGGCCCTGCCGCCTGATAGAGAACTTTCTACTGATGATTTTATAGAACTGAATGATCTCCTTGCTTCTGATCCAAGCTTTCCCAGTGAATTTCCTGCACAAAACAGTCAATTTATGCAGTATCCTCCAGCTCAGCCCACGTACAATGGACATTATGATATAGCTGCTCTGTCAGGTTCTATGGAACCAACAATGCCTACCAATTTCAATGTTTTTCCTCCTGATAACGGTGGTTTCACTGCAGACGAGGCAACCAACTACTCGTACCAAACCATGCAGTACCCATTCCCTTGATTGGTCTGCACAAGTGTCAAGGTAAAAGTAGTTGTCATTTGTTTGTTATTGTCTCCTTGGCTCCTGTTTTAACTAGTTTGGGGTGTTGCAACATGCAGTTATCTGATGCTGGTACAACTCTTAATCCAGCATGGTCATGGATGTCCAGAAAGACTTTTCGTTCTCATGAAATAGCCTGCTGCTCTTCTGAACCAAGCAGTTCTTGGCTGGTGTCGCTCGCAAGCACAGTGCTGGATCCGACTGCATTGGCTACTGCATGCTCCCAACTGGTTGAGCTGATCGCCAAGCTCGGCTTGTCTGCCGAGGATGAATAAGTACTTGGCGTGTAAATCTTTGCTTTATGTTATCTGTGTGTATTGGCTTCCTGCTTGGTTGCCCTCCTTTAAAATGCCATTAATGTCAACTACTGTGGATGTCAAGAATATTCGAACCATTGTTAATTATTGCCATAATTGTTCTTTTGATATCTCTTGAGGTAGTTGGTGGTTAGTTTGCTGGTTGCTCTCTGCGCTATGTTCCTCAGCTCCATTCTGAGTATATCGTCTAGATTGTCGTTGCTCATGCCCTTTTTTCTGCTGTTTCAAGTGCAAGCTTTCTTGCAGATTATATCTGTACTCAGATGGGCGACAATGCGATTTGATTCAACTAAACTGTACCGAAACTCAGTGTTTAACCTTGTCTGATTCTAAAGATTTTCTGGATTGCTTAAACATCGTAAAGAGAACAATGGAAGTGAGTACAACTGGATAGTCTTAACAGGTCCTATGATACCCTGGTTAATTGCAGTCTCCATTAGGCAGGATCTGCTGCTGCAGCTGCTGTTGCGGCCGCTGCTCTAGCATTGCCAAGGGCCCCTGCCCTTGCATGCCATTCTTGCCGTATTGCTGCCACACAATCTGCTCCTGCGTCAGAAGCTGCTGCTTCGTATGCATGTCGGACATCTGAACGTACGTCGGCGGCGGCAACAGCGCCGACGCCGCGAAAGGGTCGGCGCCGATGGCTCCAGGAGGCGCCGGCAACGCCAGCATCGGCGCCCCTGGTGGCCGCAACGCCACGCTGCTCGCGCTGCCGGAGAACGTCTGCGCGCTGGCCACCGCCGCGTTGGCCGTGGCGTGGCTGTACATCCCGTCCAGCACCAGCATGCTGAGGCCGCCCCCGAGCTCGGCGCGCTGGCTCGCCAGCGCGCTCGCCGACTGGACCAGCGCGGTCTCCCAGTCCGCCGCCGAGTGGTCGAACGCGTCGCCTTTCGGCGCCGCGCCGGCCGGGTTGCCGTCGAACAGCGCCAGCACCAGCTGCTGCCCGTGCTCCTCGGCGGGCATGGCGTCCGCCTTCAGGTTCAGGAAGTCGGCCTCCTCGTCGACCGGGTCGGCCACGATGAGCAGTGCCTCTGGCTCGGCTTGCGCCGTGTCCTCCTCTTGCGCCTCGGTCGGCTGCTCCTCGGGCGCCGGAAGGGCCTTGATCGACTGCTCTTCGACGAGAACCGGCTCTGGGCTTGCCGCCGGCTCTGGCGACGGCGGCGGGAGCCCGTGCTGCGACGCCGCGGCGTGCCTGTCGCGGATGAACTCGTCCATGAGCCCCAGCTTCTTCTGCGTGACGACCTCGACCTCCGGGACGTCGGACTGGCGGCACACGCAGGCTTCCTTGCACCATGAGTAGAACGCCTCGAGCTCCTCCGTCTGCTTGGCGAGGCTGCAGAAAAGGGCGTGCACGCGCTCGCAGTCGGCGGTCTCCATCTCCGCGAACTGCTCGATGAGCGCGGCCATCACCTCCGTGAGCTCGCAGTAGAGCTGCACGCTCTCCTTCACCAGCGGGTAGAGCGACACCGCCACCACCCGGTTCGTCCTCGCCGCACCTGCACGAGTCCCTCGACGGTGAGCGAAATGCCAATGCACGGACGGCGCCATTGTCGGTCGACATAATCCAAATTTGGAAAAGATAATGTGTGCGCACGGCCGGGCACGGTCCACTCACCTATGGGGCGGCAAGCGATGAACCGGTCAAGGAGGTGGTGCAGCTGGTTGGCCTTGATGAGCAGCTGATCCACCGTCATCTCGCTCGCCGGCGGGTCCCTGGTGACGAGCGCCAGCGCCCTGTCCGCGCCCTCGGCGTCCGCCGCGTCGTCCTGCCTCCCGCTGTAGGTGAGGTCGCAGGTGTAGCGGTTCCCGGGGGACGCGTACATCTCCTCGCGGAGCGACCTGGGCCCCCGCGGGGCGCCGCCGCCGTGCCTGCCCTGCATCCGGTACTCGAGGCGGTCGTCGAGGTAGGCGGCGTAGGTGCGGACGAAGGCGGAGAAGTCCCAGGCGTCGGCGCGGGAGCGGTCGCAGAAGTCGAACATGTTGAGCATCCGCGTCCCACGCCGCGTGGCGTAGAACACCTCCTGCTCGAACGCCGGGTCCCCGTCGGCGAGGACGCGGTGCACGATGACCAGCGTCTTGAGCGCGACCGCCCAGCTTCGGGTCCGGCCGAGGCGGCGCGACAGCGTGGAGACGCAGTTGCCGACGTACACGCGGGAGAGGCAGGTGAGCGCGAGGATCTCCCGGATGTGGCGCTCGTCGGCCGGGAACGACTCGCTGTGGCTGGTGGCCCTGACGATGGCCACGTCCAGGTCCGCCTCCACGGTGCCGCCGCTACCGACCTTGGCGAGGCCGATGCTCGTCTGGTCCTTCACCGCGCCCAGCGCCTGGCGCAGCTTGCTCGGCGCCATGGCTTCGCCTCGGTTGATCGCTCGCCAAGGATTCTTGCGCGCTTGGTCGGGTCGTCGTACGGGCCAATGGAGGGGAGGGGACGTGCGGTGCTGGCGTTTGAGGCGGAGCGCGCCGCGGGGGGTGGCAGATTGGCAGTGCGCGCGCGAGGAAAGCGGACGATGGCAACCGAGGACGCCCGAGGGAGGAGGAGCCGTAGAGACAAGAGAGGGGTTGACCTTTTGGCACGTCACAGCGGGGCAGCGGGCCGGGATGAACGGTTGACTTTTTTCTGAGCAAAGGATGAATGGTTGACTGACGACTCGTCTCTTACCTTTTTTTTAAAATTTTTGTACTCAGCACTGGTCAATGGAAATCCAAGATAAATAATAATTCATTATAAATTGCAAACTGGGCTTCTTTTAGTGGGCTTTTTATCTGGGCTGAATTCCATCTTTTTCGAATTTTGGCGCTGATTATGATCGTTCGACATCCTATGGCATAATGGCGCGGCGCGGCCGGTTGGTGCAGAGTGTTTCGTCACGGCAGTCGCGGAAGAAAGTCACGAACATGATCTAATATACTAGCATTTTCATTTCTTGGCCATTCTTCCACTCGATTTCGGCGATACGTGAGGGTTCGCAGTCGTTGATTAATCGTGTAGTTTTCCATAGCCCCATGCCCCCATAAGACTGTGAGGCGTATACCACTTTATTTTTTTTAAAAAAATAGAAGTGGGAGAGAAGAAGAACCAATATTTCATTGTATATAAATATATACAATGCATTGTATGTCTTAGAATAGGTCACATTCTTCTACTTTTTTTGGGCAAATTCCCTGCATGACATTGAATTTTGAGCCGTTCCCTTATGTGCCACTAAAATTGAATGCTTCATTGAGTGCCATTACATAAAAATTACATTCCTCTCAAAGCTATTAGGGAAAATTCCTTGGAAGGTCCTGAAACAAATCACGCTTCCTTCTATGGCCCTGGAAAACTGAGACACCCTTTTGTGGCCTTCTTTTTAATTTAGTTCTCTTCCATGGCCCTCCCGTTAGATCCGTTAGCCCAATCTGTTAGGGTTTGAGGTTTGAGGTGAGAAGCAAAATTTTCATGTACTGAACTACCCTGCACTCCCACGCACACCCCCGACCCCATCGCGAGCCGCCCCGCCACCCTCCCCTCGCAGCCCTCCCCTCCTCTCCGGCGCTCCCTTACTCCGCCGCCGCGCCGCCTGGGCGCGGGCCCCCTCCTCCGCCCGCAACCCCCTCCTCTCCGGCGCTCCCTCACTCCGCCGCCGCGCCGCCTGGGCGCGGGCCCCCTCCTCCGCCGCGGGCTCGGCAGCCCCCTCCTCCGGCCGCAGCCCCCTCGTCTCCGGCGCTCCCTCACTCCGCCGCCGAGCCGCCTGGGCGCGGGCCCCCTCCTCCGCCGCGGGCTCGGCAGCCCCCTCCTCCGCCCGCAGCCCCCTCCTTTCCGGCGCTCCCTCACTCCGCCGCCACGCCGCCTGGACGCGGGCCCCCTCCTCCGCCGCGGGCTCGGCAGGCCCCTCCTCCACCCGCAGCCCCCTCCTCTCCGGCGCTCCCTTACTCCGCCGCGGCGCCGCCTGGGCGCGGGCCCCCTCCTCCGCTGCGGGCTCGGCAGCCCCCTCCTCCACCGCGGGCTGCGGCCTCCCTCCTCCCGCTCGCGCGTGCCAGGCACCCCCTTACTCTCGCGCGCTCGGCGCCCCCTTACTCGACCGCCGTGCTGCCTGGGCGCGGACCGCAGCCCCCCTCCTCCGGCGCTCCCTTACTCTCGCGCGCTCGGCGCCCCCTTACGCCGCGCCGCGCAGGTGCACATGTTCAGTTGCTTGGTTGAGTTGATGGCATCTCCTTCATGTCCTGTGCAGAGAGCAGTACTGCAGAGGCGTGATCAGCTGCTGGGATAGTTAGGGACAAAGCACGACGAAAGGTGAGCAGCGACTGAGAATTGAGATGCGCATATATTTTCTTCGGTTGTCAACTAGATAGATCAAACATTGGAACCAGATATGTTATGCCGTGGAGTAAGTTATACACACGGCAAGCTCTAACACTGTTTTAGTGTTATTTTTTTCACGTTAAGTTGTGGCCCATTCGTGTTTGGTTATGAGTTTTGGTGCATATAATTAGCCAGATAATGCTATTTTGAAGTACTAATATTTCCAATTTAAGCTGATCAGATCAATTAGATAATAATTTGTGTTAATTATGTATTTGGGGCAGTGTTTTGATGCATTCAATTAGCACTGTGATCTTTATGATCCTCATCAGATAGGTAAGATACATGGACTGGTCCACCAAGGGCACTTCATTTGCACTGTTTGGGTCTGTTTTTTTTTCTCGGTTGAAAGCATTAACATCACTCTAAGATGGATATGTGTTTTACAATTAATTTATGTATCATTTTTCAAATGTAAACAGCCATTTAGGTTATGTGTCTGTTTGTAGCATTTGGTTGAACAATTTGTAACACAATTTGTTTGTATTGCTCATGTGTGTAGGATAATATAATTGACAGGATGGATCCAAACTCAACTTATTTGTTGGAAATTAAGCTTCTTGGCAATCCAAAAAAGGTCAGAAAGAATGTCCGTTGTTTTTGCTTTGATAAGGTTGTTGACACTGGTACAACAAATTTGAAAGACTTGGTCGATGAGATCACAGATATGTATCCACCAGGTTATCTAGAAGTAGCACATGTTCAGTACTACGATGCAGATTTGAAAAGCTTCCCAGTAGTTAATACCGACCAAGAGTTGATGTTAATGTTTCAGAAACATATTGATAGCAAGGTCGTGCACATGTTCATTGCATACAGTGATCCATCAGGATGCTATGAGCCTATCATTGAGTGGGAGGGTTATCCTAGTAATAGCAATCAATTTTCTGAACCTGAGCCAACCATACCTAGCAGCAGCACACAAGCAAACGAGGAAACCTCTACAGAAAACCCAATCACTGGGAATGAACATGTTGGTGTTGATGAGGAGGGTCTGTATCTAAAGATCAAACCTGTACTTGATCTCGCTGTCGTTGCTTGTAACAAAAAACAGGACTATATTCCCGAGGATGAGGATGAGCATGAGGATGAGCATGAGGATGAGGATGAGGTTAGTGACGATGATGAGGAGTTTGTTGGAGCAGCTCATGGGGAACCCAGTACCTATGATAAAGAAGACCCTCCAATGACAGTAGGCTCCAGTTATCCGAATATGTATGAATTCAAGGTGGCACTATCTCAGCATGCAATCAAACATGAATTTGAGTATAATACTGTCAAGAGTGCACCTTATAGATGCACGGTATATTGTTCAAGGAAAGTTCAAGATAAGTGTCCCTGGAGGCTGCATGCTTTAACTAGGAGCAGGAGCTGCACTGTAGTGGTAAGAAAGAATCAATCTGCTTTTCCCCCCTTTGTGCATGTTCATTTTTATTCGATAATGATATTTATTTGACCAAGCCATATTGTTGCAGGTGAAAAAGAATCAATTTGCTCATAGCTGCTCAAGCAGGCAAAGGAGTACGAAAGTGAAGAATGCAACCAAATTTTGGATATGCGAGAAGGTGAAGGATTGGCTCATTGTGGATCCTTGTATTGGAGCAAAAGCATTGCAGAAGAAGCTTAAAGAGCACTACAAGGTGAAGATCAATTACAAGAGAGTTTATGCGGGTAAGGAACAACAACTCTTTGGTGATTGGAATGACAACTTTGATAATCTGTTTCGGTTCAAGGCACAAATTGAGAAGTCTTGTCCGGGTAGTTTAGTAATTATTGATCATTACACAATCAATGGAAAGATCAGATTTAGAAGATTGTTCTTTGCTTTGAAACCTTGCATAGAGGGGTTCCTAAATGGCTGCAGGCCATACTTGGCAATTGATAGCACCTTTTTAACTGGCAAGTACAAGGGACAGTTTGCTAATGCCACCGCTATTGACTGCCATAATTGGATGTATCCAGTATGTGTCGGTGTTTTTGCTTCTGAAGATAATGAAAATTGGATCTGGTTCATGGAAAACCTTAGGCAAGCCATTGGATCACCGAGGAGGTTAGCCATATGCACAGATGCAGGGCAGGCAGTGATGAATGGGGTAAGAACTATTTATCAAGAAGTAGAACATAGGGAATGCATGCATCACTTGGTTACCAACTTTAAGAAGAGGTATACTGGCAAAGTGTTTGATGAGAACCTTTGGGCAGCAGCTTACTCATGGAACCCGTACTTGTTTGAGAAGCATTGGGCTGCTATGGATAGAGAAAAGCCTGCTGCAACTGCATATCTAAGAACTTGCCATACTAAGTTGTGGACACGGAGTCAATTCTCAACCATATGCAAGGTAGATTATGTGACCAACAACTTGGCTGAGTGTTTTAATAACTGGATTAAAGAGCACAAGGCCATGAATTTGGATGACTTGTTATACAAGCTTAGGCAAATGCTCATGGTGAAATGGAACCACAGGAGGAAAATCTCTAGACATTTCGAAGGCTTGATCCTGCCCCACATTATTAAGCATTTGAATGAGAAGAGTAGAGAACTAAACTTGGAGGTTATAGAATGCTCTGAACATGTTGCTGAAGTTACTGCATTGGGAGGTAGTGGCTTCAGGTTTGTGGTGAACTTACATGAGAAGACATGCTCTTGTAGATAATGGCAAATTTCTGGCATTCCTTGCAAACATGCTATTGCATTCATTACCTCACTTAATGTGCCTCTAGAGAACCATGTGGACATGTACTACTCAGTTGAAAAATTTAGACTAGCTTATGGTCAACTAATCCCAGCTATGGAGGACAAGTCACAGTGGCCTCAATCTTGCCATGGGTTTTTCATGCATCCACCTTTGTTAAAGGCCACAGCTGGTAGAAGAAAAACAAAAAGATACAAAGGTTGTACGGAGAAGACAAAGAAAGGACAGCACAAATGTCCTATCTGTAAAGGTTATGGGCATCACTGGCCAAGTTGCAAGAAGAGCAACCCAGAGGATATTGCAGCTCTGCTGGCTGTGAGGTAATAAACTATACTTTGTTTTAGTATTGGGCTAATATGAAACCAATTTCTAGACAAAAATGACACATTTGTTTACCCCATACTTCTGTAGAGGACCACCAAAGAAGAAGAGAAAGACTACCAAGGCATCAACTGAGGAAAGCATAGTACTTTTTGATGGTGAAGCACCAGCATCCTCTATGACTTTTCCACCAAGGTTCTCTCTTTCACAATCTTTTTATGTGCATCTTAATATTCATCTAATTATCTCTCTTTGTTTCCAATAGCCAAAGCGTGCAACCTACAACTACAACTAAGAAGAAAATTAGAAAAGGTGCATTAGATTCTGGAGACTCAATCAGGTAATATATGCTTTTAATTCTGATGTATTTTATTTTGCTGCAATCAGCCTTGAATACAAATCAGTCTTATTTTATCTACAACACTTGATAAATTTTATTTGTTATACATATATAGATCCAAGTCAGCAGGTAGTGCAGGTAGTACAGACCAGCCTGAGCCCATTAGCTGTGAGTTTCCCATGGCTAGGGAAAATCCACTTGTTGCAGCCAAAGAAAAAGGGAACAAGCTAACTAACAAGGCTAAAGATAAGGGAAAGCTCATGAAGCCCAAAGCCAAGAAGCAAACTGAAGACAAAGGAAAGAAGAAGGATGTGTCATTTGAAAGCCCTGCAATGAGCACAAGAAGCAAAAAAGTTGATTCTTGCAGCCCTGCAATGAGCACAAGAAGCAAAAGACAGCTCAGTTTGTGATTTACCATATTCTGGACTTGTTGAACTCGATTTGTGGAGCTGTATGTGAACATGCATGTCATGCAGTATCTATTGTTAGGTGTCTGAACCTACTATATATGAACTCACGTAACAAATGTGGCTCTGAACTCATTAGTATGTTGACTGTGTGATTTTTACTCTTTAAGCTGCAGAGAATATGTCATTGTGTTCTCATTCTTTGTCAATACTTCTATTTTACACCAGTACGCACCTTGTGTAGTGTTAAAGTATTGATATAATTTTTTCTATGCATGTTTGCTTAGTCAAAGTGAATGTTATTATTTATATCTTTTGTTAGGGAGGTTCTGGTAATGGAATTCATCAAAGGGACACCAATAATGAATCTTGGCAATGAAATGGCTAAAAGAGGCATAGATCCTGGTGGTAAGATTGCAGCAATGGCAAAGCAGTAAGGTCAAATGATCTTGTCAGATCCTTTTTTTTCTATTGCAGGAAGATTTTGTCAGATCTTACTCTTGCACATGGTCAAATGATCTGTAAGGACACAGAGGCAAGAGACCTTTTTAAACTCTTCCATCTCCTCCTACAGACAAAATGGCGTTTCAGTTTTCCAGGACCATAGAAGAAAGCGTGATTTCTCTGAGGGCCTTGCAGGGGATTTCCCCCGGGGGTAGTATTGTCTTTTCACAGCCACTTAACTGGGACTTAACTGCACATGTAACGGCAGGGCCATGGAAGGGAACGAAAATGAAATCAGGGTCAAATAAGGGCGTCTCAGTTTTCCAGAGCTATAGAAGGAAGTGTCATTTGTTTGAGGGCCTTCCAAGGAATTTTCCCAAGATATTACCATCAGTTCAATGAAAATATTATCGTTCTGGCTCTGATCGCCGTTAAAGTAAACTGGATAGGTTATTGTTGCCCTCCTTATGCTGCCGAGATTGGCCCACACACAGGCTCCCTGCATCCCAGACATCCAAATATGATCTAAACTTCTAGCACCTCTTCGTCCATACGGTACGGTTTCAACTTTCAGCTCTCTCAGAATCCAGCACTTGCATCAGGGGCGGATTTAGAGGATTTAGAGGGAGTGCAGGGGGCTGGAGCCCCCCTACTGTCCAACAACTCCATTGGAGGCAAAGGGGAAGGAGGAGAAGGAGAGAGGGGAAAAGAAAAAGAAAAGAGAAAGGAGAGGAGATGGAGGAAGGAGGAGGGAGCCCCCTAGGTCCAAAATCTGCCTCCGCCACTGACTTGCATAGCATACACACACGGCGTGCGTCTACCAACCCTGCCGTCTTCCTTCCATCCTCTATATATTCAATCGCCATGCTTTGCAATATGTTCCCTCCATTCTCTCTACCAAACTAATTAAATCAGCGAAATCCACGACAGAAGAGAGCAAGCTACTTCTGAGTTATTCCTATACACACAGCAGATTTTCGAGTACAGCATTGAACTATAAAAACTTGCATTGCCACTTCGAGTCGAGCTACTCATCGCTCTGTTGCAAACTGCACGCTACTGCGGTAATACTGCCTGCGCGATCGTCAAATAAAGAGAGCAATGCAAGGGATCGCAAGAAACGAGTGAGACATCTGTATCGATCGCTGTCGCGAGACCGAAACGCCGCGGCAATTTGCAGCACACCATGCGCGACAGATTCGTCCACGTGCATCATCCTCTGCCGACAGGTTTCTCTCGAGTGACGCGGCAAACAGGGAAGCAGTACTGCTAGGGAACTAGCAGCAGTCTAGTAGATGGCGCGTATTCGTGGGCAGAGTAAGCGCCCTTGATTGCATGGCAGTGTCAAGCTCCAGTAAAGTTCGGAGTCTCCTCAACTGTTCAATCTGTACTGAACAACTGACCACTACTACTGGTCTACTGGATCAGCTAGTAGCCCTTCAAATCAGGGTTCATTGCCGTGATAGGCAGGGAAGCAAACATTAGGTCTGGAATTTTCCTTTGCTCAATAGCCTATGAACCTTAAACGAGCTTCGTTTTCCAGTGATGCATGCATACTTTCCAGAGTGTTAGGCCAACGGATTGAGCGGATATGCAGCTGCAGCTCGATAAGTAGTTGCTAGTATATATATGCGTTTTTCTTCCGAGTGGAGCTCGATCGAATTAGCTCGATCGATAAGTATCAATTTGTCAAAAAAAAAACTTATCCACATACACCTGCTGAGTTCAGTCAAAGAATTAGCGAGGATAATGATGTGCAGTCACATCAGTGTAGCAGATCGATAGCGCCATGCAGTCTTGGTGAGATATACTTCGTATATGACGACCCCTCCAGAGAATTCCTGCGGCGAAGAAAAGGCGGCCGTCGTCGCAGTCCAAGGTAGGCGCCAGGATTTTTGCCGCGATCTCAAAAGGTTCCCCTGCGCAATGGTCACCTGTCACGTGTACACTGCACGCGCGCCGAAATCCACCTCCTCTCGTCGCGCGGCCGGAATCTCTTTTGTTGCGCATCCGTGCCCCGATAGAGAAGAAATTGTGCAGGCAATTGAGATCAGAGGACCACATTTTTGCATGATTATTAGCATAATCACTCAGCAAAGATCTCTACGATTCTCTGTTTTGTGACGCGTCCGCTTATTAGGGACCGTTTGGGAGGATTTTTTCCAAAATGATTTCATGAGTGAGCTGAAGCTGGTGAAAAAAAAAATAGCTTCACTAACTAGCAGTAGCTTACAAAATAGCTTCACGTTGCATTACCTCGATTTACGCAAAATAGGTGAAACCGAAATAAGCCCTGCCAAATAGGTTTAGTGGAAAAATATTAGTGGAAAAATGTTATCGTAAAAGGAAGTCTACTTACTTCGCAACTTATGATATCGATACAAGAAGAAATAGAGTCCATTCGGGCCTAGTATCGGACAGAGCATCCACCGTTCATCCAATCCACCTCTTACCGCATCCGTTTCCTGCCTCCTGCATCTGACAAACCCACACAGCCCATGCAAAGGAGGAGAGAATACGCTAGCCACATGCATCGCTCAAGATGCCGTGCCTTTGGTAGCACAAGATCAGCTTCCCAACGGCAAAAGTCGCAACAGAAGATCAATTTTTCTGCAACACCTCAAATCAGCAAGCTTTGAAATATTAAGAAAATCATCCAATGCAATATCTCAGTATTATGCTACAACTCATCAACCATGTAGAGGTGGTGGAGAGAGCGATGAGGTTGTGGGGCCACAGTCATGCAGGTGCAAAAACATCCTTAGTCATGGAGGGAGAAGGTAATATCGCGACGTCTATACATCGCACACGCTGCTGCTCGCCGACGTGTCGCAGAAGGCGAGAACGGTCGCTGTAGGTGGGTCCACGCAACTGTTCTTCTTCCTCCTCCAGCTCCCGGCGGTGATGGCCGCCGGGTTAGGGGGTTGCCGAGGCTTCGATGGTCACCGGTATAGTTTCCCATCCGACCCAAGACCCGTGGGCCGGCCCACGACCCAATTTTTTTGACCTGGCACGGGCACAGTCCGGCACGAAGTTAATCGGGCTCGGGCCGGCCCGGCACGGGCCTTGTGCCGTGCCTGGGCCGACGCCTCGGCACGTGGGCCGGATCGGCCCAGCATGATTAAGCCTCGGCCCAACCAAGCATGTGGGTTGTCCCGAGCACGGAAGACCTGCTAAGGTCCGGGAGCCCGGAAGTCTATGTGTATATGTATGTTTGAATGTGTATATTTGACTGAAAGTGTTTGAATCTGAGAATGTGTTAAGATTTCAATAAATTTCTTGTCAAATTTAAAATTTTGAGATAATTCTGGATTAAAGAAGGGGTTAATGGCTACATGGACTCACAGGCCGGCCTGGCACGCATAGCCCGTATGGGATATCGGGCCGGGCTGGCCCGGCACGAATAATTAATTGGACCAATCAGGCCGGGCCTAATCATGTCGAGCCGAGTCGGGCCCGGGCCATGCCGTGCTGGGCGGCCTGAATGGCCAACTATAGTCACCGGTGGCCTTAGAAGAGGGGGGAGAGGGAAGGGAAGACCGTCGGCAGCGGCGACAGGTTGCAGGGCGGCGGCTTAATAACCGGTGGGCCAGGGATCGGGTAGGGGAGCTCAGGGAGGTGATTAGCGGTGGTGGCGGCAGAGGCAGCACCGGAGCTGGGGGAGGCAGGGGAAGGCAGGGCCGAAATTAACTGTGACGGGGCGGAGCAAATCGCTAAAACCAATGAATAGAAGCTCTCGGATAATATCAGTGCTATTTCTTGGATAGGTGGGTAACTAGGGTTAGACATGCGGATGCGGCGGTCTAGAGTTGATTGAAATTGTAGCTAGGTTTATTTGCATCTTGAGGAATTAGAGTATCCAGAGCCAAAATCCAAATTTTCTAAAGAAAGTTCGGGTACGAGATAGCATCCGAATTTTCGAGTTTTGGGTATTTTGGGTTTGGGCTTAGGATTTTTTTTTCAGGTTTAGGTTCTATGCCTACGTACCCCTAGGAACATCTAACTTCCAACCTTCAGCTCATCGATGGTGCCCACAGCCGAGGTAAGAAATCGAGGAAGTCACTGTCGGTGGTGCACGCAGCACGCTTGCATCCCTCTTCCATCGGCTTAAACCCTTTGTGCTGCCATGCCACACCCCTGCTCTGCTACTGCTTCCACCTTCTACATGGTTCCATCCAAAGTTAGCTGCACCTACAATGCCGTAAAGATGTGCTGCATTTTCTGACAGAATTGTAAAGCCCATGGATTCCTATTTGTCACGAACCAAAAAAAATATGCCTACAAAATGACAAAAATGGCAGGAACCCTGGACTGGATGCAGTCGATCGACACTCCGGAACGGATAGCATCGCCACATGGACCAGCGGCTGTGCCAAGCCCTGCAGCCTATCGCAGATCCCCGTAGCCGTTGATGTCTCGGGCATTGCAGCAAGTATATCCTCTGCTCGCTGCTGATGCATGCACGTATGGGTATGGCTCACTAAGCTGCATGCACTGCAACTCTGCAAGCATATCCTCTTTGAAATCCATCCTCAATCACCTGACGCGTCGTTCCGGCCGGCGCCGTTTGTGTCGATCGATCGAGTTTGACCCCATCCTGACCGATCGACCTCCTGTGAATGTAATGCCTGTCAGCATGGCGACATCAGAGACATTCAGATTTCTGTAACGAAGCGAACGAAGGGTGCCGTGCTGGCGTTGCATGGCGGCGCCGTATTGGCTGGTCGCCCACGTACGTGGATCGATCGACGTGCGTTGAATGGCCGTAGCCCGTAGGAGACTGGTGATACACCAGCAGTAGAACACTACTCCAACCTGTACTTTTATTTCAAAAGAAAAAATCACTCCAACCTGTACTGTGCCAGTTTACAGCTTTGACCCCCGTTAAATGTTATTATTAGCTGTTGGGACTGGATGCTTTCCGGAACTCGTTCGACATAGACTACTGAATCATTCAGGAGTATCATGAGAAATCATCTTGATTGAGATTTTGGGGTATCATTCAGGTGCAATTTCCAATCAACTGCGCCCAGAACACTCTGCTGCTAGCTCCGTCAGGAGGCTTCAGAGGCTTCGCTCGGACGAAAAAAAAAGAACAGCATGATCGGTAAAGCTAACAACAGGTGGATTCTTCATTCTTCTTCCCTCTTGTGAAACAAAAGCGCCTGCTTAGATCGTTCCAAAGGCACCATTTGCACCAAGCAAACAAAAGCAGACAGCATTTACCACAAAAAAAATTGTAGACAAATCACACAGGGTTGAAAAGAAACTGAAGTGTGAAGTTCGTCAGTACGTTCAATGAGCTAGTGGCCCGAGTGCTGGGTCGATCGTGATGCGCGAATTCTGACTTTCTGTGGCGGGAAACAAGAACACCGGGATCTGATGGCGCTGGAAGCCGCACTGCTCACTGTCCCGGCGCTCCACGTCTGTGCTTGGGGGACTCGTTTTCAGATGGTGGTCAAGATAAGAACGCAATCAATGGGCGCAGGCAGCGGGCACCCTACCCTGGCCTGCCACCAGAGATAGACAGGGAGAGATGCCCTCCTCCTTCCAACTCTCCTGCTATATATACATGCAGCCAACCATGTATCCATCCATCCACACACAGAGACACAAACACACACCATTGTCATTTAGCTGTTCTTGTTGGGCAGCTGAACACCCTGCTGTGCACTGCACATCTCCCTCTCTGGAGAACAATTCTCAGTTTGTCTTGCCTGGTTTTGCTCTAGTAGCTCAGAAGGAGAAGGTTTTACAGGCGCAAGAGCCAAGAGGTTGTTGAGATAGGGTTTGAAGGGATGGAGGATGTGGTGAAGTTCATCTTTGGAGTTTCTGGTGAGAGTGTTGTTGCAGCTCCTCTTGAGTCGGCCTATATTCAGTGATTTTCTTGTGGGTTTCCACTTACAATGTTCTGTTTTTTTTTTGTGTGTGTCAGGAAATGTCATTGCTCTCTTTCTCTTCCTATCCCCAGTGTAAGTACTGAAGTAGCACCCCCTTTTTTATATATTTTTGCTATTAACATGAGAGGGTAAAATCAGCGTAATAGTTTCTTTGAAAAATCGTAGTAGTCAAAGGCCCAATTAAGTATTTACCTCTAGATTGTAGTTTAGACACACAAACCACGACAGGCAGGCACAACATTATTTTTGCACATATATATACAAATATAAAGAAGATTTGTGCTCAAGGAACAAGCTGCTTCATGCATGACTGTGGGGCCTATGCATATCTTATTTCGCTTCATTTATTTGATTATTTTAAGCTGGAAACTTCCAGCAACCAATACACCGTGTAGATTTTGTTGCCATCTTCATTCAGCTACGTAGACGTCTCTTTCTGTCCATTTCTTGGTACTCATTCGAAACACGTTGCTGTCCTTCCGTTGCTAATCCCCGGCCCATTGATGCGAGTTGCAAGTCATCATACTACCTGAAGCTTTAAACTGATCTGTGAAAACCCTTTTTTTTTTGTTGTTTCACAGGCCTACCTTCTGGAGGATAATCAGAAGGAGATCAACAGAGGACTTCTCAGGAGTGCCGTACAACATGACGCTCCTCAACTGCCTCCTATCAGCTTGGTATGTAAAAACAGCCGCTCACGATTAATTTCCATACTAGTAACCAACATAGCATTCTTACGGTCATTATTAGGTGATACCATAAAATTACCCAAGGACTATAATAGCAGCACATTATAATTACCCAAGGTCTATTGTAACCCTACGCAAAACTTGGGAATTTAGTGGGGGTTTTCACAATTTCACGTAAATCATGGCCTACAGAGTTTCTAATGATGAAAGCCTTAGTTCACAAGCTAAGAAAACCTGTCTCATCCTAAACCACCTGCAATAAGCTCATTAGTTTTAACACTGTAATATTATTGGCTTTAGTTTACGTTTATGATAGACTACTAGTCCTGGTATATATCATGAAAATTTTAGTGGTCAGTTTTGTTGCCTGTCTGGAAGGGACAGCATATGAGTCGTGTCGCGCATCTGGCAGCCAGCAGGCCATCCCAATTCCCACAGGATTTAGGATTACTCCTAGATGGGCCGTGGGCGAGGCCAAACAATCAAGTTGAAGATGCGTCCCTGTCGTCGTCTGAATCGATCGACCCCTGCTGTCCGGCCACGTGGCTCTGCTCGGTGCAACGGTCCGTCGCACCCGAATGCCTGGACGACCACCCAGGCATCCTGCACCTGCAGAGACGAACTTTGTCACTGGCAAAAACAAATCAGGCTTCTGACGGCCCCCCCAAGCAACGTGCTGATGATATGCTGTCTTGCTGTACATGTGTGCAGGTACGGCCTGCCGTTCGTGTCCCCGAACAACATCCTGGTGTCGACGATCAACGGCGCGGGCGCGGCGATCGAGGTCGTCTACGTGGTGGTCTTCCTGGTGTTCGCGTCGAGCCGGCGGACGCGGCTGCGGATGCTGGGCCTGGCGTCGGCGGTGGCCGCGGTGTTCGCTGCCGTGGCGCTGGTGTCCCTGCTGGCGCTGCGGGGGGAGGGGCGCAAGCTCCTCTGCGGCATCGCCGCCACCGTCTGCTCCATCTGCATGTACGGCTCGCCGCTCTCCATCATGGTACGCGCGCGTCTTCTTCTTCTTTTCTTTGATGGCCGTGGTGTGTGGTGTGCATGGTGTGACATGACCGGTAGGTGAACCCTACTGCTAACTGTTCGTGTCTCTCGTGCGGGTGTGTGCGTGCAGAGGCTGGTGGTGAAGACGAAGAGCGTGGAGTACATGCCGTTCCTGCTGTCGCTGGCGGTGTTCCTGTGCGGCACTTCCTGGTTCGTCTACGGCCTGCTCGGCCGCGACCCCTTCGTCGCGGTAAGCAATTGATTAAGCATTCCACACGAGTGTCGTCGTCGTCTCCTCCATTTCGACGGGACATATAGTGATGAGCTAGGCGTGCGTGTAAAATTGCCTGTAGCTTCTAGGCGTTCCTGCTGCGTCGGTTAACGTCTCGCTCGTTGTCCCGGGCTCTGCCGTTGCCCTTGACCTGCCGGAACAAGCACCATGCGCGCAGCCTGCAGCCACATGCACGCGGCGTGCGGCCGCCACCTTCAATTGTGTAATTTGGACTAGACTGACGACTGATGCGTGACGTGCGGCATGTGTGTCTGGTTTTGGCGTGCAGATCCCCAACGGGTGCGGGAGCTTCCTGGGCGCCGTGCAGCTCATCCTGTACGCCATCTACCGGAACAGCGGCGGCAACAAAGCCGGCGCCGGGCGGGGCGGCAAGCAGCACGCCGCCGGCGGCGCCGACGACGACGTGGAGATGGCCTGCGGCTCCGACGCGAAGGGCAGCAACAGTAAGGTCGCCGACGGCGTCGACGGCGCCGCCCGCAAGGAGGACCGGCTGGTCTAGCAAGGCAGTTCGCGGTCCACGGAATCTGCTTACTGCGTGCTGATACTAGAGCAGCAAGCACGCGTGTTAGCTACCGTCTCGAAGAATTTCTTTTCCGGTTTCTCTTTCTCATGTGCGAGTGCAAATCGACGGTTCTCCTCTCCCGTGATACGGGAGCGCGTGTAACAATATGTATCATGTACTGTCACGTAACCGTGTCGTTATTGTCTTTACTACATGGAAAGAAAAATTAATGATCAATCAAGCAGTCAATGGCTTCCGTCGGTTGATCCCAGCCACTGTTCTTGGGTCCAGCGTCGACCAGAAGGCAATGGCAATGGCAATGGCATTGGTATCCATGACTTTGCAATGCAATGAATGCAAGGAGCGGCAGCAACTAGTTGAGAGTATGAGCGGTAAAGGGATTTAAAATTTAGTTTAGCTAATTTAAGTACCGGGCTTAAAAAAGGCTGGATTTATATTTTATAAAATTTTAAATTAACAATACTTAGAACAAGTTGAATTATGAGAGAATTATTAGGATCATAGTCCATTACCACCTCAAGTACAGGGGCCGTGCAATGTGCTCGCGCGTTCCTCTTTCGCGGCGTCTGTGCTGCTGCTTCGTGCTACCCGTTTCCTGTTTCAAGTTTGAACTTGCGGGATGCTCGCGGCCCATCAAGTTCAGTGCTGAATGTCTCCCACAGGCGGCATTGCTCGGGCTCGCCGTAATTCTTATTGGCCGTCCATTTTACCTCGGTCAGGCCCACGTGACTGACTCTTTCTTTCTTTCTTTCTTTCTTTCTTTCTTTCTTTCTCAGTGAATAGAGGATGCAGCCAGCAAAATCTCTACTGAAAGTCTGAAACGAGGGATCAGTGTACACTGGAAAGGCACGCCGATTTATCGCTCAAAGCTTGTAGTTCGTATCGTACTATTATACTTGATACAGACTTTAGTTCATACATTAAGTAATTATTATATATAAATAAATGTACAATTTTTAAGCAACGTAGGTAAGACAAATCCCTCGCTTCATTATTTTTGCATAGGTGTCATGGTCTACAACTTGTTGCTGCACTTGATATTTATTTTGGGCACTCTATTATCACGACATTATTATTTAAGTAATATATTATTTTAGGTATCGAAATGGAACTACGATATTTTTTTTCTATATTTGTTGTTGTGAAAGAAGTGGTAAAATTATTTTTTAGGAGGGCGGAGCATAATTAGCTGGAGCTTAATGTAGTTGTGAAATGAGGAGAGTTGGACTTTGGATCACGGAATTTGGCAACTAATAGACGTGACGGTATTTTCTTTTAAGAAAGTAGGGGTTATATTAAAATACGACACGTTGTTGTGGAGGTAGCACGGAAAGCCATAGAAGAACGGTGGTATGATACTATATTTTTAGTAAAATATGGTCTTATGTTGTTGTGGTACTTTATTTTATGGAAGCAGTGATACTATTTAGAAATGACACGATTTTTTTCTTACAAAAATAGGGTCTCGGATTGTGGTGGGCTAGTTGTATAAAATATGAAAGTTCTTTTTTCAAGAATAACGTATCATGAGGTGGAGCATGGATTTTCGTTCGTGAGAAAATAAGGTTCCTTTTGTGAAACCACGAGCAAAAACGGGTTGCGGATTAATTTCGTGAGCAAAAGGGTTTATTTTTCAAACTGATGAAGAGAAGGATTGGTCTGTGGGTTCATTTCGTAAAAATTCGAGGTTTCTTTTGTGAAATAATCAAAGACGAACTAAGGGTTAATTTAAGCAAAATCTGAGGGGAGTTTTGAAAAAAAATTGAGAGGGTCCTCGAACTGCGGTTTGATTTAAGTGAAGCTTGAGCGGTTTTGTGAAAACATTGTGAGCTTCTCAGAATTTGCGCGATCTGAACCGTCCGCCTATCTGATCGAACGGCCCGCGACGTGGTCACGCTCGCTGGCCCTCTGTGGTGCATGATTCGTATATAGAGATATGCAGTAGCCGCCCGCCGGAGACCTGCAGCTGCAGCGTGTTTTCGTCGAAGCCTTTGTCATTTGCAAAATTGCAAGGTCGCAGCCCCCAAGTGGATAAACCGAGCATTTGAAGCCGTCGCCAGTCTTGGCTGAAAGCCTGTTTTAGCAGGTAGCACATAGAGATGAGTGGGCTGATGGCGATGCCCTGCATTCGCAACCTCATGTGTCAAAATGTTGACCCGCACAAGCATTCAGATTCTCATCTCATGGATGGTTATGTAATCATCCCCAGCACGAGCGAGCGCGCGTGTTTAGTTGACTACAATCCGCCGAGCTTCGCCACACGATTTTTGTCGCAGCTGTTTGGGCCGTGCCATAGCTGGTGACGTGGCGTAGTGTTTTGGCTCTAGAACCCACCTTCCATAGACTTGTGTTGTAGCCAGACTTGAGGTGATAAGATTTGGCAAGAGATGTGGAACAGTATGGATGAGAACCAAACAGCCTGCTGGATGACGAATTCTTGTTATTTATCCCATCTATCAGCTACTAGAGCATCCATACAGTACTTTATACATGAAACAATGTCGGCACATTGCGATTCTACCCCTCCAAAGGGCGGGCAAAATCAAGTACACCACAGTGATCCTACACAATTGTGTACAACGCACAACATATTTCATCTAACAAACTAGGCAGACCTTACAAGTCTACAAGCAGCACGCTAAGGTCAGATATGACATGAGTATATGGTAGGTCAACAATACGGTGGTAGAAATCTCTTTACAGCCCTTGCACCAGGTGCGCCTAAAATGCAGCAGTGCTAAGATCCGAGCTTCTATTGCCATGCCGACGAGACGACGAGCGTCTTGTCTCCCCAGCCAAAGTGGAGGCCATCATGGACCTTCTCGAACCTGTACCTGTCACAGTACGATTTTAATAGAGATTTTATGCCGTTGATCACATTGCTGTTAAATGGGGATGGCACAAAACCAGCCATTGCCATCCTCGCTCTCCATTTCCCAGCCACTTCATACCTGCAGCATAATAGCATTGTTTTTTTGTAAGTGGAATTTAGAAGTTGGAGTTTGCAACGTGGAAGAGACGACTCCAGAAGAATCCATTAAGAATTACCTTTCCACACGGTCAGAACCTTCACAAGCTAAGATGTTGACAATTTCTCGTGCAAGACACTGCCTCTCCACATTCATTCTATCTGGGCTTTCCCTTGGAAGGGTTGCATCTAGTGAATCAAAAAGTGCTGAGTAATAGTCATAGACCTCCCGGAACCTGTGTCAAACGAATAATGCAACTTAAATGAGGAATGACTTAGATACTAAGCCATAATGCAAATCCTAAAGTTGAAAGGCAATATTTCTTTCACAAACCCTCAACAAATATAGTCATAATTCCTTTTGACAAAGTGTACTGTGTAAGGTAAAAATTTGCATGAGAGAACCAACCTTGCAAGGAATGGAGTGGTGTTAGTGTTTGCATCCTGCTCCACCAACGTCACTAGTTTCGGTCGGAGACCCTTTACCATACGGAGGAGCTGGTCCCTTTCGTTCACCATTGAGACGCTTTCATCAGGCAGGTGGTGCAGCAGGAATGCAAAGTTAACAATGAGGGCCTCTCCAGGACGGCAATCCAGCATTCCAGGTGTCACATCCTCAATATTAGAAGCCACTGCCCTGAACTCAAATGGGACCTCACAGTCCTCTGCAAGCTTCTCGAGTCGCTGCCCAACAACCTTTAGTCCTCCAACAGCCATGTGAACTGACTCTGGGTCATCGACACCAGTTATTCTCAAAAGACGTGGCTTGTTACTGTTATTCCGTAGGAACTGGATCAGCGTTATGTATTGGCTACCCTGGTTGATGCCAAAGTCAATAATGTGCACAACCTCTTCACCTTTGCAAGCTTCAAGAATAGCATAGTTAGCAGCCATGAAGCCTAGCCTGAAGCATGGGCAGATCTCGAAGAGGATCTGCATAGCTGAAAGCTGGTACAGAGTAGGAGCCTCCTTGCACCTCAGAGCCCTGTAGATCCCTTTTCCTGAAGACTGTATTGTGGCAGCAAGGCCCTCCACAAGATAGGCTGCAATTCTCTGAGAAGGGTCTCCCTGAATCGCAACCTTCTGTCGTAGTTCTGCTATGATTGATTGCGCTTCGTCGACGCTATATTCAGATATTGCTTCAGCGCAGTCAAAGAGCAACTGCTTTGGGCCCCGTGTTTCTCCATTATTGCTGTCAGGACAACAGAGGCTTGATTCTGGTGATGACTCTTTTGGAGAGTCCGGACTCATGATATTCTTCATGGTATTAGTCCAGTCATTGTTCTTCATGTTATCATTCCACTCATCGTCAATGATCCCTGACAAATCAGAAAAGATCTCATCACCATCATCGAGTAAAGCATGCTCAAGCTCCTGAAGCTTTAGCCTCATCTCATCTTCATCAAACTCTACTTCAAGATCGGAGGTCTGATTGTCTGATAAAGATTGGGAGTTCTGCTGAGATACATTGGAGATTGCTGGAGAACAAGTTGCTTCATTGAAGTGAGATTCCACATGGCTATCAGTATTGTAAAACGAGTTCTGAAACACATGAGCCGCTGTCCTGTTGAAATCAGACTGTCTATAGCCCTCAGCTTTATATGGTTGAGGTAAATGATGAAGCAATTCTTTACCAGAGGCAAATCTTTGTGCAGGGAAAACGGAGCCTGGTGGGCCAAGTTTGTGAATGTAAGGGCTTTCCGCACAGGATGCTGATGGGTCTGCTTGCCTAATGAAAGACATTATTTATCTCACAATTCTCAGCCAGCCAGGTCAATTTATCACTTTTGAGATCTGAGATAAAAACAGTGAATGTGCAGCTTCCACCGATTAATTCAGCACGGATAATTCCTAACACCTGCAGTTAGAAAAGAATAAATAAGAAATACAAAAGGGTGCTTCGGATTTGCTACAACATTCTTTTATTTTGTTTCGGCTACTTTCGCTACCATCAAAGGCTTATTACTCATAAGATATGATTTCTGATAGCTATATGTGACCATGTATAAGCGCAAGGAAAGACAATTAGTAATACATCGTCATCTTGAAGTCTTATTCATTTGACTTTGCACGACGGTTGCAGTCACAGCTGTACTGGCAAAGCAAGTGGATCGATGAAATCCAACCGTCCATTATGAAAACATGCTGTCCACATCATGTTCTTAAAAAAAATGAAAAAGGGTAGCCCACACCGAAAAAGAGTTGCTTCTAAGACTTGGTAACCTTACCCCCAGACCTGCAATGTTGACTAACTTGGTGCACTTGCAACGAAAATCAAATCGAGTGGGAAGTATACCTAAAGGCCAAAGGTAGGCATACATCTTACTGGGCATATGCGTATTCAATTATTATCCATATACCCGGACTACATAACCAAGACAATATTGCAGATGGAACAAAAAAAACAGCTGTTTAAATTATAATTGGATAAATAAATGATGTGAAAGGTAGACCAGCGAAAACCAACATACTTGTATTCTCCGAGAATATTCTAGTGGTGGTACGAAAATAAGCACTAAACGGCTACAGAAATCGGATGAGGAACGAGGAAGAAGAAAAATCTCCCACGAAGCCTACAGCTACGAGTTGAGGCTAGAGACTAGATTCTTTTTTTTTTCGTTGAGCCAGGAGCAAAGATCAACAGATGAGTTGGCGAAGCTGAAACAATCGGTGTTTCACTCCGATCGAGCCCTGCGATGCTCCGATCCCCACGAGCGGGACCGCCAGTTTCTCCCCTCGCTCCGATCAACACAGCGCCCTTCCCTAATTTAATCATCCCCCTCTCCTCCTCCCTCGAAGCCGCGGAACCTCGCCCCATCCCGGAGCATCACCGAGAACGGGGCAATCGTGCGGTCCGCCGCTACCACTCGAGCGAAGGGGGGGCGGGCCCAGGAAAGGGGGAAGGACGAAGATGCATGATTTCGCCGAAGCAGAGGGGGGCGAGAGAGAGGCACGTACCTCCACAAGGACTGGCCGGTGCAGGACGTCGGAGCTTCCGCCGGTCGAGGCGAACGGGGTAAACTGCCGGCGCGGCGGCGGGTGAGGCAGGAGCGCGGAGCGGGAGCGGCGGGTGGGGGAGGGCGAGAAGACAAGCGGGGGCGTGGCAGGAGGGAGGGGAGGGGAGGAAACGGTGGGCGCCGCGCGTGCGTTAGCTGGGGAGCGGGTATAACAACGAGGCCCCACGCACGGCCTCTGCTACTGGCCTAACCCAACCAAGATTTGCAGGAAAACTCGGCGATTCCGCGCAGATTTTCACGGGAAGCGACACGATTTTCTGTAGGGGTTCCTGTGCAGTTCGCGGGTTCCCAACAACGTTGCGGGTGCCGGGGTTCGGCGAGAGCCTACACTTGCCACTCCAGCCGCGGACCCGGTACACGCATTGACTTCACACAGTCACCCTGGAGCGGCTAGAATAGTAGTGGTGGCACTAGCGTGATCCGGGAACGGGGGCCGCTGATTGTTGACTTGGTTGGCGCGGGCGCACCGGTCTGGTCTTATCCGGAATGTCCAGTCGGTGGGGGCGTCGATCGGAGACTACGCCGGCTGGTCACGCGGCGAAAAGGAGTCTGTTTGATTGGGGGGAAGAGAGTAGGGGTCGCTTTTCGTGGCAGTAGGTGAGCCACCAACCAGGACCCGGTGCCGGAACGCCCCGCCCCATCGGCGGAAGCCGGGAGCGCGTGCGGCCAACGAGCGAGCGGCAGCTGCGGGGGCAGCGGGATGATGCGCGGGTGTCGGGGGTGATCGGGTCGTCGGCCCGGTTGGTGCGTGCGAAACAGCGAGCAGTGGTGGGGCGCCGCCGCGGCTGGAGAGGGGCGCGCGGCGACCTCTCGTCGTCGTCGCGCCGCCATGCGCCCGTCGATGCGCGTCGTCACGGTGGCCAGCGCGGTCGGCGCCGAACTCGCGCGGAGATCCCAGCTGCTCCGGCCCGCCCGCGCCGCGCACACGGTTCGCGCGGAGGGTGCAAAGCAAATGGACAATTGCGTGGACATGACGCGCGAACGCAAGGCCCGCGTCCCGCCCCGCCTGCGTGCGACCGTGCAGTTGCTTGGCCCAGGTGCGCTTGGGCCGCTGAACACCTATGGGCCCGCCTCGGTTAGGAACGACGCCCATGGGCTACTGTGGGCTGTGGCGAACAAAATCACAGGAGTCCTCTGAGATTTCGGTGAAGTGCCTCGCATCGAGATTCATTTTAAGAATCATTAACACCGAAGGATCCATGTCGATGCCACGCCTAGAAAACAAAATTTTGTGCTCACGTTCAGATCGCACTTCCGGTGATTACTGAGTTGACTACGACGATGCACATCCGAAGCAGAGATAGCAAGTCAAGCACAGGGCCTGCCGCTGTGGGACCCGCAATGCATGACCTCACCAGGCCCAGCGAAACCATTTTCTACGCGGCGTTCTACGTCACCTTTTGGGCGAGAATTATTGCTGCATTTATTTTTTTTTAAAAAAAAGAATCATTGCAGATGATAGCGGGGACTCGACAACGCGACAAGAATGATTGGACATAAACTGTTCTTTTTTTTCAATATGCGTGCTACATTTTCAACTAGCACCAAGGTTCCAGTATTTGTTTTTCTTTGAAAAGCGTAAGATTGCAGTATTTATGACCTATAGCGGAGAATTTCGGAGTGACTACAAAGGTAACAGTTCAATTCACCAAGTAATTTTCCTTCTGCAAAATTTTCCTGCAGAGCCATACCTCTGCCGTCAATCTTCAACAAATCTGCAATTCTGCCTCCAACTCTACAGAACCCATGGAACAAATACACAAGAACCATCACAGAAAATCCACCAGATACCACAACATTTCTAGTCAGTGTCCGGGGTGGCATTGGAGTACATGCAAACCCACTAGACACTCCCCAATCCATGATTATCACACAAAGTCCTACAGCAGCAGTGTCTTATTACACCACCAGTTCTGAGTCTTATGTACAAAGAGAGCTTCCTCTAGGTCGGGAGCACGGCATCACCATCAGGACCACCATCAGGCAAACACCGGTCGTTCACGAGCGCCATGCGCCACAAACATCCTCAGTACGCATGGTTGGGCAAGAGGGCTCGCCCGGCGCGGTGAGGGTGCAGGGCGCAGGCGCAGTGGACCGACGTGAGGCTGAGGCAGCCGCTAATGATGAGGGAGTGCCTCTCAGGGCAGGTGTGGAGCGCCGGAAAGGAGTCGCAGACCGCCTGCACTGCTGGGGGCGTCAGGGCCGTGCACTGGCTGATGTTGAGGTTCGCAAGCCCATCTTTCACCGCGTCCCACCTCCCGCGCTTGCTCTTCACTCGGCTGTTCGCGAGGGAGTACATGGCACGGTCCGTGATGTTCTGGCAGAAGTAGAGGCCTAACGACCGCAGGTGCGGGCATCCGTTAGCAAGAGCAACCACACTCTCGTCTGCGATGAAGAGTTGAAAAAAATTAGGTTTCAGATATTCAATGCTCACAAGAAGCTATAAGAACAGACAGCAAACATTGATATCTACTTAAAAACAAACAAGTTTACTCTTTTATTCAGTTATCAACTGCACTAGAAATGTGTTTTGAGAAAAAAAAGAAAAAAATTAACTACACTAGGAAAAACATGTTCAAGAAAAAAAAGAAGAAGAATATCAACAACACTACCACTTTCATGTCCAAAGTCCAAACCTAAGATGTTTAGTTGTCCCTGAGACTAAGCAAGCATGCTGACATGAATACATGCTCGCTCTATGATATTTGCACAAGTGCAAGTGTAACAAGTGCGTGTATGTGCACGTGCATGCCCTCCCACGGTTACTCCACAAACTGTGCTCCTACAAGCATTTAAGATAAGCTTCCAAGTTCAAAACTCGGCTGCTGTGTTCTAATATACCAAGGTAGGCAGTGCTGTGAACGAGGCTTCTAAGTTGCAGAACACCTTGCAGAGATGGCTGATGGCAAGCCTTCTATACTAAAACCATCCTGCCAGTACGGGCTAGCTACTGCCTACTGACCGTTTATCCACCTATGAAAGAAGGTACAGAATCCATTGTCCATATTTGTCAACCACGAAAGAGAACTAAGTTACAAAGAATCAGATCAAATACCTGTTATAAGAACACAACCACACAAGTCTACAGCTCTGAGATCAGGACATCCTGACGCTAAGCTGGTCACTCCCTTATCTGTAATATTGTCACACCAGCCTAGGTTCAAAGATTGCAGCTGCCCACAGTTCTGAGCAATGGCCTGCATCAAATTTATAGAAACTAAGTAGACATTCATACTAGAAAGCATGGTTAGTAAATCTTGAGATAATAAATAGTACCTGCAAAGCTCTATCACTTACAGCCTTCACACATCCACACAAATTCAAGCACTTCAGGTTTTTACAGCGGCAAGTAAGGTAAGTCAAGGCAGTGTCACTGAAATTGGAGCATCCGCTAATGTTCAGTCTTGTAAGCCGTGGGCATCCATGGGCCAAGGCATACAAGGAGCGGTCACTCAGCCTGAAGCTTCTGCTGAGGTCCAACTCACGTAGATCATGACAGTAGTTGGCAACAGCCTCTACTGCACTGTCTTCAAGCTGAGGTTTGTTTTGGCGAAGAGTGAGAACTTGTAACTTTGTAAACTTGTGAGCAAGAGATATCATTAAACTATTCATGTTCTGCTTGCACCTGCAGGAGATACAATTTTCAGGTCAGCCAACTATGATTTGGTACACAAACACAGAGGGTTTGGCTGTTTGGAGAAAGCAGGGAAAAAAATGGCATCTTGAGAGATGGTTGACAAAGGAACTTAAATGCAAACAAGAGTGTGGAAGGAGGATGAAAGTAGTGTTAACTACAATAAATCATCCAGCAGCAGAAGATATTGTTGTATGATTGAAGTGTTAGTGTACATTTGATGTTCCACCCTCATTGCATTGAACCTCCAGGTCAGTAATGGATTAGCAATTTTGCTTAAAGACAACTACAATTTGTTCGAGTAATTTGATGCAGTTGTATCTTTTGTGCAAGCTAAAAGAACTATTATATTATATGGAAGGCATTTCTTGACTTGGTTTTCTCCACTCGTCACCCATATTTTAAATCAAAGAGTGCAACTTTGTGGCTTGGCAAGTCAGACAAATCATAGACTGGAAGGTTTTCTCCCAAGGAAACCAAAGGGAAAGTCAATCAAAGGTAGTGTCGTTTCAAAGTTTCTTATGGAACAAGCACGTGGATAAACATGGCATACAAGTTGGCAAGTTACATACACCTAAAGCAATATCGGAGGAGCCCATTGTTGACTTGTATAACAGAAATAAAAATGTTCAGGTTGCTTTCAGAAGCAAAAATAATATATAGAAATAAAGGATAATAGGGTGGAAAGTTTACGGTTTAACTGTCAGAGCAACATACAGCGAAACATGAAACACAAAACAAACAAAAGTTCTTAACACTTTCCCCTGAAACATAATACTAACATGGCCAATTGGTTGCAGCATCTTGTAGGAAGGATGAGAACATCAGTTCAAGATGGATAAGTTTAGCAAAGGGGTTAGTTGATTTCATTTACAGAAGACATGATTGAATGATAGCAAAATGGCCCACAGGGAACGGACAACATAGTAGGAAGGATTTAGTAGGAATATCACAAAATCATTTAACATTTTGAAATCCAACAACTAGTGTGCAATCTTTTCAATCATCAAGCATAATCAGACCATTCTGCCAAAACTGACTCATAGGTGTAAATATGGCGTTGATTGAAATTCAGAACACCAGGATAGAAACTTGCTCACCATGAGAGGGAAAGATTAGTAACTCCCCATCCCAGGGCGTCACGCCAGCCCGTGCAAACACCAGAAGCCACAATGACCATCCTGTCATCTCCAACAATTGATATTATCCTCAACAGCAGCTCCACTGGAAGGTCCTTCCATCCTGATAATGTAGGCAACGGACCACCACTTTCAGCCTGCCCCCTCTGGTTGCTTGAGGAAACCATGAGGCTCTTGAACCATGCATCCAATTCACCGTTCTCAGGCCTTCCGCTGACCATTTTTTAGATTATATTTAGAGCACCAAGTTGTTCCTGCAATCACAAGCAAAAATGCATAAGATGGCAGATTTCGGATCACCAAGCCTTGGAGCACAACAACTATGGAAGGGAATGATAGCTCCATTTAGAAATGATCCAATAAATCTGGTAAGTCTTATGTGAATTGGCCTTTCTAGAGTAAGGCGCATAATAAAACGAGAATCTAGTAAAAACATACAGTTGGAAAGGCAACAGCAGGAATGAAAACACTGGGCACTAGATTGGATATTTAAGGCACACATGCCTTCTAATGAACTAACTCGAAACACCCACGTTCTGTCAGACCAAATTGGCTCTGAACATCCACATGAGGGACTCACAAAACACTACTACTCCAAACTCCATATAACTGCGTCAAACAACTCGCTAGGCGCGAGGGGAGAGCACAAGCGAGGGAAACATGGGGGCGCTTTCTCAGGGTCCCCCATTTCCCTCGTATCCCCGGACGCCCAGAACAACAAAGTACGCGAGCGCCGCTTCCGACGCCAAATCGGAACTAGAAAATCCGCAGGAACCGAGGGCCCGGGGAACCGGCCCCCGCAAGGCCATCGGGAAAAGCCAGAAATTTGGGGGGAAACGATCTAGGAGAAAGCGGACGCCCTGGGAGCAACCCGGCGGTGATGACTTGCGCAGGGGCAGCACCAGCCATGACTAGGGCCTTGGTGCTCGCAGCAGACGACTGATCCTCCGAGAGATTTCAGTCCTCGTCGCCCGGAATGCTAAAACCGCGAGGGGATTGGCAACGGGAAAAGATCCCCAAATGGAGAGAGAGAGAGAGAGAGAGAGAGAGAGAGAGCCGAGCTCACCTTTGCCCGAGTCGATGTCCAGCCGAGGCTGAACTGAAGGGCCGGGGAGGCCTGCTGGAGCTATTTAAACAGCGACGCCACGCTTGTGGCCGCCGCTCGGGCGCCCGCTGCTGGTCGCCGACCCGATCACCCGGAAAGGTAGGGAAGAATTGATCCAGGACGGGAACGCCGATCACCCGTGGCGTGTGGGGGCTGTGGGCTCGGCTCGGGGACCCTGCCCTTTCCTCGCGGGGGGCGCTGGGGCGGATCAGGATGGCGGGATGGGCGGGCAGCGGGGGCTCATCGCGATTCGCGAAGCCTCGGCTCGTCAGGCCGCGTGGCCCCCCGGCCGGAATAGAATAGCCTTATCCGCAGCGCGCCGGCCGCGCAGTCTGCCGGCAGAGCCGGCACGGGAGGGGGTTCCGTTCTTTTTCTTTTTCTGTTCCCCATGCCCGCGATTCGTTCGGGAAGCGGCCAGCTTCTGCTGATTCCGCCGTGGTGGGTGTTCCGCGGCGTGAATGAACGCCACGGGTCTCGCGGACCACGGTTTGGGCGAGTTCATCCTACCTTGAGCCGGTCGGTGCGCCGTGTGCCCGTGCGGCACGTACTAGCGAGAAATGCCAAGCCAGCAGCCAGAACGGGGGCGACAAAACTGCACGCCGGCTCGTCAAGCACCACAAATCTCTTTTGCTAATCCGGCCCATCGCTGTCAGGTTACGCCGGCAAACCACATCCCCCTCCCGTGTCCGTTTTGCTCTCGCTGCCCCCTGCTCGTTCCGGCGGCCGTCGCATCGCGCGGGTCCGGATGCAACGCCACATGGCCCGGCCGCTGCCGCCGGTCCCATCGGGGCCGGTGCGCGCCGTGGTATGCGCGGCGCCGTAGTGTGCCGTGGCGAGGCGGCTGGGGCCCGCCAGACGCCGAGCGCGGGCAGACGAATGGGCGTCCGCCATCCCGCCGCCGCCGCCGGGACGAGACGAGACGAGGTCGAAAGCGACACGCTCCTTTGGGTGCTATCCGGCGAGGGAAAGGGAGAGATGGATGAGGACGGAGTCACGGAGACGACGACGACGACGAAATAAAGAGTAAATCGTGCTTTTATTACGGATGACGAGGCCCCGCTGTGGCCTGTGTGGCCTCGAGGAGCAAGGCAACGGCCTGCCTCGTCGTCGTTGAGTTGAGGCAGCCGGGACGCGCGCTGGGAGTGGGACGACGACGAGCTCGCGCGCGCTCCGTCACCGCGTGCGATAATCCATCGAGAAGACAGCAGATTTGATTAGCCTCAGTAACCATTACGACGAACAGGGGCGACCACTGGCCACGGGCCCCGTGACGTAAGCACGGACCAGATGTTCCTTGCTTCAAGGAATGGAAGTCCTTCTCGGACTCAACCGCGTAGAAAGAAGCCCGAATCGACGGCTCTCGTCCTTGTTCTGAACGGATGCGCGCAGCCCATGAAACCTAGCGAGGTTTGAGGCGTACGTGCAGCGCGGAGAAAGAGAGGAAAGAGCCGGTGACGAAACGAAACGCACGTGCCCGGCCGTCTGAAAGGAATGCGCCGAGGCGGGTGCCAAGGCTTCCAGAAGCAGAGCAAAGCATCCTTCTCAGCTGCTGCTGCTGCTGTGTCAAACTCAAACGCCTCGCCCCAGAATTCTCCGGCGATCGTGCGCGCATAAATGCTTTGCGTGCCGCCCCTGACCGCCACAGAAGCCACGAGCCGCCCCGCGCAGCTATTTCTGTTTTTCTTTTGATACTACCAGGCCACGGAAGCCATTCCCTAATTATAAATTAATATATCGAATTAACCTAAGTATTTTGCAATAAATTTTATAATTAAATTATATTTAATATTTCTAAATGATAAGATTATATGGTTAAAATTTGGCACCGGAAATCAAACACCCTCTCGGTATGGCTGGTCTATACGTTGTCCAAACTTCTTTCCTCTCAAGTCTATGCCAAGTACCAACATTCTTGATCTCTTTTCTCTAACGAAACATGGCGCGGTGACTCGGTCATTCAGCATACAGGTGGGATTTAGGCTAGGTCGGGCCGATCCGGCCCATCCCTCTTGTGCCTCATGCCGCAACGGTACGATGGTCTTTTTTACTAGGCCAAGCACGGTCCAAGGCACGCCGGTACGTCTTTGTGCCGTGCCAGCCTAAACACGGTCCTCAGTATATTTTATAGTTATCATTCTGTGGATACTCGTATAGTTAAATACTCGTCGCTATACGAAGAGATTTCTTATGCATAGAAAATAAAAAGTTATCTTTTTTAATGACTCTACTGACAAATTAATTGATATTAGAACAACGGGCTACACACAGATCGCCAGATCATTTTTCGTACCGTGCTGATCCGAGCACGGTCTAAAATACGAACCCGTGTCATATAACCTGCCGTGCTAAGATCCTAACAAGTTATACATCTCATATTCATATCATGTTGGTACGATCTAAAGGATTGTACCGTAGCCGTCTAGGCTGTCTCCAGCGATATCCTCCAAATCCCATCCTCTACATCCTTCATTTACAGAATTCTCTACAAGATTCTCTCCTCTATATCTCATTTCTCTCCAACAACGTTCTCTAAATCTCGTTCTCTATACATTAAACCCTATATTAGAAACGTATTTTGTTCCAAATTTTTGTATGTACGTATTTATCATACCTCAAACGCTATGGATATATTTTATTTTTATTTAATTCAGTGTTTGAAACGTAAAGAAAAAATAGAGAAGAGGAGAGAGAATCTCTATATATAGAGGAAACCTGTAGCGTTCTCTATTTTAGAGTACCATTTAGAGAACGCTGCTGAAGTAGTAGAGAACGGAATCTTCCTCTATATATAGAGTACAGGACCCTTTACAGGCATCCGCTGGAGATAGCCTAGCAATAGCACGGCCCAACTCCCACCGCCTCTAGTCCGGCAGCGGACGGCACCGACGAGCCGGCAGCTCTGGATCTGTCAAAAGTCTGACTCACGATTCCTGCCCTCTTGCACTGGCCCCAGCTTGTGCAATGACCTCGTTCTTTATATTATTTAACCCCAGGACCTGATCCTCGAGGCCTATCCTGTCCAGTCGATATACTTAATTCTGGTTTCCTGAACTTTCCTGCCGACTTTCCGGTGACAAATGGATCGAAGTCGACGATGTCCATGTTGGCCCATGGATCTTTTGTCCTAGTCTGCTGCAACTTGCGCGTGCGGAGATCAGCGCGGGCGCCGCGTGATGTGGAGCTGATTCTTGTGCACAAATACTATCTGATAAACTAAAAACACTTCTTTTTTCTCAATGGAAGCCTCGGTTGAGTGAGCCGCAAGCAGCCGACGAGCTGAGATTAGCTGCGTGTTTGCGTGTCCGATTAGTGAATTGATGCGCACTGGCACGGTGTCAGTTTTCCGGCCGTGAATCGTCGGCGAAGTGTGAAGCCCACGCTTGGCTCCAGAGCTTGGACGCAGCTGGCTCTATCGGCAGGATACCGACATTCCACAGCGACTCGTTGGTTTGCCCTTGGTCATCGCCATCAGACAGGAAGCACGTGGAGACCGGGTCGGGGGAGGATCATCGGTAGGCCTTCCTCCGACTCACCTTTCCGGCAGCCAGGGGAGCCGTGGAGGGAGGGATATTTGTAGCAGATAGATTTGGCACGGCGGCGATCTTGTCTGACAGCGAGGTAGCAAGAACGGCATGTCAAGTCTCGGAAGGTGCTGCACTGCTGCTGCAGCTTCCATATACTGTAATAGGGATGCATCCACTTTCCTTTTGCATTGTATACGAAACATTGTGCGCGGTAATTCAATCCCCGTATTGCAACCGGGTACTCTGTTCTCTTTTTTTTTCTCGGAACGGCAAGAGATTTGCTGTATTTTTTATTAGAAAAAAATTAAAGAAAAACAAACAATTTGAAACCCTTACACGACTGAAGCCTTTGCAGGCTTAAACGACTACAAGAGAACAAACAGAGAACAAGAAAAACACCAAAAGAGAGAAAAAAAATCCAGCAGCAACTATGCTAAAAAGAACCACAAGAAAAAATTAGGGCGATGATCCCGAGCTCCTTCTCAGATTTGTGGCCGCTTGATAAAGATAGATATCTTTTTTATTAGGTACGCCACGTCTACAACTTCCTTGAATTCTTGTTGAAAAATTAGTCGGCTGCACTCCTTTCAGATATTCCACCAAAAATACATCATTAGACCATCAAAGGTAGATTTTTGTTCCTTACTAAAAACCTTTCGGCACCTTTTCCACCATTGATAAATTGTGCTTGTGGAATTACTAGGCAGCAATTGTTGGAGACCAAACCATTTGACCACCTGTATCCAAACCGCACAAGTATAAGGGCAGTGCTTGCAAAGATGAGTAGGTGTTTCAGGTGCAGAGTTGCACAATTTGCGCAATGGGTCATGTGGCCATCCTCTTCTCTCTAAATTACCTGTAATGAGTATCTTCCGGTGGAGAAGGATTCCGGCAAAGACTTTGCATTTTGGTTCAGCGTTAGCCCTCCAAATTGGGGTGATTGATAATTTTTTTAAAACAGCCCTTAAATTGGATGCAGTAAGCGCTGCTTGTGGTGTATTCTCCGTCCGTTGTCCATCTGAAAGTGATCTGGTCCTCAGCTCCTTCATCTCGTGACAGCAATCTAATTTCCTCCCAGAGAGTTACATATTCATATATCTCATCGCTAGTCTGGAAGGGGCATATATATGAATCCATGTGTTGTTCTGTAGCACTTTAAACACGGTCACATTCTTCCTTTTAGCCTTCAAGAAAAGGCTTGGGGCTATGTTTTTCGGGGCTGCCCCATTGATCCAAATCAAGTGCCAAAAAAATGTTTTGTCTCCTCTTCCAACCGTGACTATAATTGAGGGGCTAAAAAGGTCTCTATCCGTGTTGTCATAGGGTATATCCAGATTTGCCCACGGTCTGCCATCATTTTTCCATTTGTACCGTTACCAACAAAGTCGCAAGGCTCTTGCTAGCCGCTCCAGGTCAAGTACTCCAAGTCCTCCAAGGTTGGCCAGTTTATAAGACAGTGGCCACCACTCACTTTTTCCGGTTCTTGTCCTTTCCAAAGAAAACTTTTTCGCATCCTTTCAATTTGCTTCATGAGCTATTTTTGTGGCGAAAAGACCATCAGGTGATAAATTGGCTGCGACGTAAGTACGCTTTTGACAAGTGTGTCTTGGGTAGCCATGGTCAGCATCTTTCCCTTCCAACCTGGGAGACGCCCTCCAATTTTATCGAGTAGAGGTTGAACATCCACTCTCCGGAGCTTCCGCGTGTGTAGGGGAAGGCCTAAATATTTGCCAGGGAATTTACACATTTTTCCAGAAAAATTCAACGGTGCCTCTGAAACAGTCTCCTCGCTATATCTAATTGGGAAGATCTTAGTCTTGTTCAGGTTTACTTTAAGCTCCGAGCAATTTCCAAAGATTGTGAGCACTTGGCTAATGTTATTTAACTCTCTACGGTCTGGATTGGCAAATATACCCGCATCGTCAGCATACAGGGAGCAACGTAGTTTAGCTGATTTTGGGAGGACCTGATGCAGCAACCCTCTACTTGCCGCTAGCTAAATCAATTTGTGTAGTGGATCAATTGCAAGGATGAATAACATCAGCGACAATGGGTCGCTGTCAGCGCCACCGGAACGTGGTTCCCCCAGCCCTAGACAAATCAAGGATAAGTAGGGTAAAAGGCCTTCCTGACCCGTTAGCAGTAATGGGCTAAACTGAGGCGTCTCCTAGGGGTCCCAAGACTGAAGGAAGCTAAGCGTCTCTTCGGGATGGTATGGTTCCTTCAAGGGGGAGGGATTGCCTGACAAAGCATTTAATGTGCCCGCCCTGCTACAACCGGTTGAGACCCGTGGGCGGCGCGCCTTCCCTGAACCACATAATTACGGGGGAGCGTGCTCTCAGATGGCGCGGCGACCGGAACAGAGGGGGACTTCCTGCCTGGGTCACCATCATCTGGCAATGGACGGTGGGGGAGCCCCGCCACTTACGCCGCCCGTCACTTGGATAGGCGTGGAGAAGAGCGCCGATGACCCCGAGCAGTGCACGGGAAAGACCCGGGGCAATGCATAGAGCCCGGGAAGGACCTCAGGGCATCCCGGGGTCCCTCGAGGTGGATCTCGGGTCCCGACAGTTGTGGCCCATAACACAGGACCCCATCTGGCGTGCGGGCACCACTTGCAGCCCCGGAAGATGTGCAGGCCCCGGGAGAGACCTCAGGGTATCCCGAGGTCCCTTGAAGAGGACCCTGGGTGACGAAAATCCTGGCCCACGGCGCAGGACCCCGTCCGATTGGTGGCCGCCACTCGCTGGTCAGCACCCCTCAGAGGGCGCCGCATTCACACTCGAGGCGGTACGCCTCTTCCCAGGGCCCACGGGAAAGGCTATAAGTAGAATAGATGGGCAATGTGCAAAAGGATCAGATCTGGTCGACCCTAACTTAGATCCAACTAACTTAGATCCAACTGAATACAACTATCTACACCACACAGAACGTAGGGTGTCACGCTCACAGCGGCCCGAACTTGTCTAAACCACCCTATCACCCGGTCGTCACACGGTCGGAATCCTATTGCACGTTACACCTCTAGCCGAATCTCTAAACGGGGATTCCCACGAATCTCTACTTGCGGTACTCACCCACCGTCAGTCACCATGGCGCAATCCATGGGCATGCTTGAATTTTCTTCCCGGCACTCCATTAAGCAAAATTCTGAAAGTGGAAGTGGCCAGCAAGGTGGCAATCCAGTCACGCCATGGCTGGCCAAAATCAAGAGCCTGTATCGTTTCCATGTGGAAAATCTAACTATTGAGATATCCAAATTTGAAGAACAGAAAAGAACGTTTAGCTTTGTGTAGTGCTTGGATCACATTTTGAACATAGACAAAGTTATCGTGTATGCGTACTCTGCTCTTCATCAGAAACTTTGTCAGGCTCAGCTCGCTGACTGAAACCACCTTCTTCACTGTCAGTAACGGGGCCAGCTACTGACGCTGACGCTTATCCTCTGAAAAGGACCGCGCGGGCCATGCCCAACTTGCGGCCCTGTGGCTGTGGGCACGAGATGGATGAGTGCACGGACGGCCCAGCCTTTTTGTGCCACAAGTGACAAGTGCCCCAAGAACAAGGGGACGTCGAGACCGTGCCTGTAGCAACTAGCAAAGGATGATGATCCGGATGTGCTTGTCGGCGTTTTGCTAGCCTATATGCTTTTCCTCCTTCGGAATCTTGGATACGGGCCTTGGCATTTCAAATTTTGGTACGTGCCGGCCCAGTAGAGGTTCATCTTGTTGGCAGCTCGGATGTACATCTTTTAGGCCCATGTTGGCTCTTGGTCGACGGGTATGGGTGCTGAACAGTGGGCCTACCATATTGTGCAACATATTCAGAAAAGAATTTTTTTAAAAAAAGGGTTAAAAATAAATTTAAATTCAAAAAAAGGGTGCCGGTTTGGGAAATTTCGAAAAATGGGTACCTCCCGCCCAATGAAAGGGCGGGATGACGCATCCCGCCCATCCAACGGGCGGGGGGTCGGCGGGGGGAGGAAAACCTCTTCACAGGGGCCTCTTTGCGAAAAGTCAGGCGACATCCCGCCCTTCCAACGGGCGGGATGTCCTCCGAGGGGCCTCCCGCCCGTTGGGAGGGCGGGACGTGGGCCTCCCGCCCGTTGGCGTTCTGGTGAGGGGCATCCCGCCCCCCCAACGGGCGGGAGGCCCACGTCCCGCCCTCCCAACGGGCGGGATGTCCCCCCCCCACTATTTAAGCCCCCACCCACCCCCTAATTCTCATAAAATTCATCAAAAATCAGAAAAAAGAAAAGGAGGAGAGGAGAGGAAGAGAGGAGACGAAGCGGCGAAGCCCTGTCCACACGTCGGTTTGGAGGTATTATAATCGTATAATTATTAATTATTTTTACGAATATTTGTTAGGGTAGTTATACGTAGAATTCAGTATTTTCAATAGTTTTTAGAAATATTTGTTAGGATAGTTCTATTTTAAATAGTTTTGAGTATTTTAATAGTTGGTAGATATATTTCTTAGGCTAGTTATATTTTAAATAGTTTTTATAATTGCAGTAGTTTTTAGATATATTTTTTAGGGTAGTTATATTTCGAATAGGTTTCGGTATTTTGAATAGCTTTTAGAAATATTTCTTAGGGTAGTTATATTTTGAATAGTTTTTATAATTGCAGTAGTTTTTAGATATATTTTTTAGGGTAGTTATATTTCGAATAGGTTTCGGTATTTTGAATAGCTTTTAGAAATATTTCTTAGGGTAGTTATATTTTGAATAGTTTTTATAATTGCAGTGGTTTTTAGATATATTTTTTAGGGTAGTTATATTTCGAATAGGTTTCGGTATTTTGAATAGCTTTTAGAAATATTTCTTAGGGTAGTTATATTTTGAATAGTTTTTATAATTGCAGTGGTTTTTAGATATACTTCTTAGGGTAGTTATATTTTGAATAGTTTTTATAATTGCAGTAGTTTTTAGATATATTTTTTAGGGTAGTTATATTTTGAATAGGTTTCAGTATTTTGAATAGCTTTTACAAATATTTGTTAGGTTAGTTCTATTATAAATAGTTTATAATATTTTCAATTGTTCGTAGGAATGTGTCTTACGGTACTTATATTTGATCGGATGCGGCCACAGGATGTCATCTGGACACCGTACACCGCTGCGGCTATCCAGACACGTGCGCCGCATGGGTTGTCTTCCCTCTGCACGCGTGACGAGGAGTACTGGCTGACAAAGGCGAACCTAGTGTTCGATATTCTCGTCGAGCCGTACTGCGTCGAGCGTGTGATGAGACAGTTCGGGCGACGACAGCAGTTTCCTCTCGTACCTCGAGCGTTCCAGGCCGTGCCGCGCAACGTACACGAGTAAGTTTGTGATAACACATTTTGTATGACTTATATATTCGTTATCATAAAGCAATGTTGAATTTCAAATGTTCGCAACAGATATTCGCGCAGGGGATATCATGCCAACGAGGTGAACTGGGTCGTCAAGATGCAGGAGTACGTGCAAGGGTGGCTAGACGCACCTGACGATGTGTGGGACGAGCCGCAGCCACACACAGAGGCGTCTTACAGCGCATACCTCCGCTGGTACCTCCTTCGTACGCGTCCGTACGTCACTCGTTCACGTATTCATGACGCGGAGGATCAGCACCAGCCGACCATTTCTGACACGTATCCCTCGTACCGTGATCAGGACCACCGTGGCGCGGTACGTGTTTCGCAACTTGAATTATTAAATATTTTTTCTAAAAAATCGATACCAATAGTAATCTGCATCCCATTACGTATGCAGATCGATCTGATCAACTTCGCGGAGGTCGAAGCTACATCTCAGATCACGTTGATTGAACGTGGAGTGCGTGTACCGGAGGCACAGTACAAGGATAGCTTCCGTAAGATTCAAGACAGCTTGACGCGAGCGTTACGTGCACTGACGTGTCGCGGCAGAGATGACGTGGGGACCTCCAGTTCATCTCATGCGTCCGCCCACGTGTACACAGCTGGCCCGTCGACCTCTACAGCACCGCACGCAGCGTCCAGCGGTACTGCCGCTAGTTCAAGCTGTAAGTTCTTCATAATTGCCATTTCAATCACCTATGATTTACACGACTAATTTCATTTCTTTTTGTAGTCATGCACTCGACGGCAATGGAACCTCCTCCTGCAAGAATGGAGCCTCAGACGTTTGGCGCCTATGCTCCAGGAACGTCTCTCCCGTCAGGCTCGAGGCCAGCTGCACCGTACTCTTATGGCTATGCTCAGCATGCATGGTCGACGGGAGCTCCTGCATACGGTGGTCCATTCGGTGTGCCGGACTGGGACGACTGGGAGGGCGGCTCCGCCACTTGGTCAGAGCTGGTGGGCGGCGGTGCCGAGCCTGACATCATTGGTCCATCTCAGACATATGACGCTCCAGGTGCACAGTCCCAGGATGACCCCTTCACACCTGCACCTCCTCCGCCTCGTTCTCACCGTGCTCCAGATGCATTTACGTACTCGGAGGACCACATACGCCGACGGCCTAGGACTAGGGGCGGGAGGCCCAAGAGAGCGCGAGGTCCGGGACATGCGGAGTAGATACTCCTGATTTGGTGAACTTTTTATATTTGAACTGTTTTTGTATGATACTATTTTCTTTTTAATCGGTTGATCTATCGTACTGTCATAATATTCGGATTCTACGTTGCAAAACGTTATTGTTTAACCATCTTCATACGAATTTTAGATAGAGCAATCTTCTTCGTAAAATTGAATTAAAATTTTATATGTACACAAAAGAATATGGCGAATCAATATTGCATTTGAAAACAGTCTGAATTTCAAATAGATTGTAAATCATAAATTCCAAAGGAACATAATAGATTGTAAATCATAAATTCCAAAGGAAAATAAAAAAAAAATGGCGCTAAACATCCCGCCCACTGTCCGGGCGGGATGCCTCCCGCCCTCTGGCCGGGCGGGATGCTCCCTCAGGGACCCGTTCGCGAATAAGAAAAGTTTCTTATTCGCGAAGGGGCCCTCGGGGGGGCCTGGAAAAAGTTTTTTGAGGATCCCGCCCGCTGGTTGGGCGGGATGTCCCCGGCCCCACGCCTCATCGGGCGGGAGGCACCCATTTTTCAAATTTTTCTCAACTGCCACCCCTTTTTCGAATTTTAATTTTTTTTAAACCCTTTTTTAAAAAAAATTCTTCAGAAAACATGTATTGGCCTACCATAATCTTATTCGGAAGGCATAAAGAATATATGAAGGATCGGTCAACGCCACGCCCGGCATTCCGGACACGCTACTAGCGGTCTTTGTTCGCTCGCTCACATTACCAGCTGATTAAGCAAACATCCTTTGATTATGCTCGTTTCTTTACACTACGTGCGTTGGGACATGTGAACCGGCACCGCCTGCGTCAGAATAATGGAGTGACTGTACAGTACTGCACGCTCAATTAAATGGAGGTGGTTAGTGGCTGATTAAGCAAGTTTAGCGAAAGGTCCGTTAGGGCAGTCCCACCGCAGTGACCGGATGGTTTCTATAGCATTTAATATGATTTCATACAGAATATTTTGTTAATTTGACAATACAATTAAAAATGAGAGAGAGGGAAAGACCAAGGGGTCTTGTACGAGAAATGATTTCTTGTACAAAAATCAAAATCTAAATCAAAATCTAAGAAACTACATGATATCTATTGGGATGGATATTACAGATATCAAGATAGAAAATTAAAGAATAAGAAAGAAGGGAGTTGGTAGAGAGATGAGAAAGATCATTAAAGGAATTTATTTTATAACCATAATTATAAATTATGCATTTAGTGGTGTCTATATGACATAATATATGTTATAGACACTACTGCATAGTTTTTTTTTAGCTCGGACTGGACTTAGCTGCTAACGAGCTTTCACCGAATTTTCTGGTAGTGCATGTGCTTGGTGCTCGCCGACTGCGTGTTCTTGCTGCATCTCCATGATCCATGGTCCATGTCCATGTGCCGATGCGCGTTCCCTGATCGAAGTCAGATGGGCGCCAAGTCAAACCCGGCTTATTGTATTGGCTCCATGCTCACAGCTCACTCGGTGCCAAAGCGATCATGGGTTTCCAGACCTGGGAAAATGCCCCGTTCATGCGTGGCGATCTGTGCCATGAACCCGGATATTCTGCGACGGATACGCGCGCCGTGCCGTCGCCGCTACTCCACTGCGCCCATTTCACAGCGCGTACGTCTCACTTAACGACCTGGCGCGCGCAATTCCCGAGGAGTGAAGTGAAATCCGGCGCAAAATTACGGTTTGCTGCTGTGGTGCGAGGTGAGCTGCCGGATCAGTCTACTATCCCGTTTATTTTAGTTTCTAGCCGATTTTAAAGGTTTAAATTTTAAAAATTTAAAAATTAGATGACTTCTATAATCGATAATCGATTATGTATTCTGAGAGTTATCTGACTTTTAGATTTCTCAAAATCGAAACTTTCAAAATCGGCTATAAGATGAAACAAACAGGACCTATGTTATCCACAACAACATTGAAGGGGGAAAATAGGTAAATGCATGTATATCATCTCACACCGTCACACACACACACATACGGATCCATATATACAGCATTCTTATTCATGTCAAGATTTTGATCAAGGAACAGAAAATGAATGCAATTGGGATGGGAAAAAAGGAAACCAAGGATAACCGTATCCTCTCCTCATCAGCGTAACTTATATGTACTGTATTTAGCTAGCTAGAGATTGTCCTCTCTCTCTCTTTCGTTTCCCTTGCTAAGTTGCTTTACAGCTTTCAAACCAAGATTACATACATGAAACACACGATTTCCAATGAATATGAAGGCGTGCGATGATGATCGCACCAACAAGCTGGCTTGCTTCCGCACCCATCCACTCTACAATCAAAGAATACCGGACTCCAAAAACTCGATTGATCAACACAGCAAGATGATGTGCGCCACTCACCAAGGAACAATTCGAATCGGCTTGGACGACTGCCATGAGAAACTCCTCGACCCATGCACGTGCTGAGCGCGTACCAGCCTCTCAGTGTCAGTGATGCAAGGGGTTCGGGCCCGTGGGCACCAGCCTCTTCTCCACGCCGTACCGCGGATCGATCTCCTTGCTGCCCTGGCCAACCGCGGACGGTGGCGGAATGCCCTGCCGGTTCCATCGGTGGAGATGGTGATGCTGATGCCGATGGTGCTGGTGGTGCTGGTGGTGGTGGTGGTGGCTTTGATCAGTCGATGAGGAGGCCGCAGCGTCGTCGGAGCTCGTCGCGGCGAGCAGCATCTTCCTTGCCGGGACGACGGCGACGACCGAGCCCGTTCGCCTCGCCAGCAAGCCACCGCAGCCACGGCGACCGCAGCCGTGGAACGCGACGGTGAGCACGGCGAGCCACAGGAGGACGACGACGGTGGCTGCGGCGGCGTCAGGTCGTCTCATGGCGACCGCGCATGCTTTTGCCGGCCGAGAGGATTCATGGATGGGGCCGGTCGAGGCCGACCTAGCTACAGCATCTGCCCTTGTAGTTGTAGCCACAGGTTGAGACGACCGAACGGAGAAACTAGCTAAGGAAGCAAAGCAACAAGGCTGTAATGCACGTACGCGTGGTAGCTTGCCTGGCGAGCTGGGGAGGAAGCTTGCGAGAGGTTGGTGGTGGTAGGCAAAGGGAATGCGAAAGGGAAGACGAGACGAAGGGGGTTCGGAGTTGGGACGTGGTGGAGGGCGCGCGTTAAGAAGGGTGGAGTTGCTTGCGTGGGACTCCTATCGCTGGGCTCGATTATACTTCTTGCTTGATGATTGCGTAAATCTTAGGGTCCGCAATCTCTTCAGGCGGAGTTGACCCCCGGGGCACCGAGGGCTGATGAGCCTCCTCGCGTTGGACGCTAGCTTAGCAAGCTGTAAAGTGTAAGCAAAACTAGCGCGTGTGTGATACGTTAGCTTCTGAAGCCGAGCGCGCCTTGCATGAACTAGCACGTACCCCCGTAAAAGCAAGCATTTGTTTATCCAACGGCTAAACAAGCATTTACTTGGCAACGAAGAGTAAAAATCAAATCTGGACGTTGCTTCCACCTTATTCATATACATGGATTTCTTCATACATGGATAGTATATATACTTTCAAAACAAGCTTCTGACAGCAACCAACTGCCAAATTTATGGAGACTAAGAAACAGTAAAGTAGAAGGTAATAAAGAATCTTACTAGTGCATTCATGCGAGATCCATGATGATACGTTCATCATATCAAAACATCACCACTGTGATTCCTTGCATCTCACTTTCTCAAAGGCCCAAACAAGGTAAAGGAAGATATGCAGCATCAGGTACAGTTTGTTTTATGGTTGCACCAAATAAGAAATTAAAAGGTCTTTTTTTAGATTAGAAATTAAAAGGTCACCAGAGGCAAAACAGAACATCCCGTACCTTATCTAATATCTTAGTGTTCACATCTCACGCATCTTGCGGATGAGCTCGTATATATCTGCAACAGTGAAGGAAGCGCAAGCATGATCAGCGGCCAGCGACAAAATTATCCAAAGCATCATACGTATGACATGTTACAGCAACAAGGAATTAGACAGACTTCAGAGTACTCAACCATTCGCCGTCTCCCTTGCTCTTCTGGAGCAAATCCATCAGGCACCAACAGCAGACCTTCCATCAATTCCAATTCGAACTGTACAAATAAATATACTTCAATTTCATATTACAGCAACAAAGAGCCATGCATAATCTGCTGCGAATTTCCAATATCATCTAACCTTGAGATGGTCCAGATCAGAGTAGGAATGGTAAAAGATCTCAAATTTTAGCCTAGATAATTTAAGAGCTGAACTAAAATAAATCGAACTTTTATCTTATACAATTTTAAACTAAAAATATATAAAGAGCTAAGTTGATTGTGAAGAGAGCACTTAAGTCTACAATCCATTACCATCCCTAGATCAGAGCCTACCTTTGAGATCTCCTCTGGAGACGTGAGCGAGATCGTCGCCTAAACGCACTGATGTAATTAGTCTTATAAAACTGGGCACAGCAAGCAAGTTAATTAGTTAAACCATCAATTTTGGGGCGAGATGAGTAGACAGTACCTGTAGCGCCTGGAAACTATGTACAATCAAAAGAAGGAACACACTGTATAGGAAAAAGAAGAACATTGATGTAAGAAGGGAAGTATCACTACACTTTGTGGATCTATCGCTGCAAAGAGTTTCAGAGCCTCAGAGGGCTCACCACAGGTTCTGTAATTTTTTTCCCGGGATGCTTCATGGTTCCCGCAAAGTCAAATTCCTATTATAAGGCTCAAACATTATACATAATTAGTTATTTTGTGAAAAATGCCATACAGATGCAATAGCCTTGACTTGCTGCATTTCAGATGATTCTGAATATAAATGTGGTGATGAGAGTAAGCCCACAAATAATTACCGGAAGGCGTATCTCAATGCATTAATAATTCAAACGAGATGGAGGTAATCGAAGTATGCCTTGTATCTCCAAGCAAGAGTAATCGTACCAAATATACAAACGAAAACCCAGTTCTAAATGAAAGCACCCTGCCACGAGCCGAAGATCGCTGCCGCCTGCCAGGATACAGCCAAAACCATGGCAACATACAGGTTCAATCTCTCTTCTTCTTCTTCTTCTTCTTTTTCTGAAACGAAACACGCAACAACTTCGCGCACAGCGTTTACAGCAAAACTAATCGGGCATGCCCATATTGCACAAGCTTAATTTGAAAAGCGCGTGAGCTGCCTAGAAGTACTTGCGTGCTGTGCTGCCTGCCAGGACCGGAATCTGAGTCCTTGAGCTCGCGGAACCGGCGCTCTGGCCACGGGGACAACGGCTTCGCCCTGGCTGCCATCTTCAGCGCCAGGTCCAGTTTGCCTTTTGAGGCTGCGCTTGATGACCCCGGGAAGGTGGAGGCAGGCCCTGATTGCTGCTCTCTTGTCCTTCATGCTCTTCCCAAATTGTGATGCAAACTTCACTGAAGCCGTGGCAGCAGCCAGCAGCATCATCTGCAGAGGCCAGAGGGGAGGCAAGAGCCGCACTCCGAGGCCCATCTTTTCTTTTTCTTTCCTTTGTGGTGATTGCACGGCCTGCAGTACAATAACTGATTGATTTATAGGAAATTCATTGTATGGGTGGATGACCCTAAGACGAGCGCCGAGTGCTCTGTTCATGGCATAATCATCAGAGGGCCGGCTGTGTGAGAGAGACAGAGATCAGATAGATTTGGCACGGCGATCTTGTCTGACAGCGAAGTAGCAAGAACGGCCTGACAAGATCATGCGCAAGCAGACAGCAGTGTACAGTGATGGTGGATCATCCGGACGCGCTCGGCGTTTTGCTAGCCTACGTATATGCTTTCGGCTTTCCTCCTCCAGAAAGAATATCGGATACGAGATTTAAGGCCTCCTCCAAAGGAGCGGCGACGTTGCTGGCGGATAAGGAAGAGAGAGGACGGAGAGAGTACTGACGCTGGCAGAGCTTCGTGAAACCTGCGTGTAAGAGAGGAGAGAAAGGCGTACGAGATAGACGACTAATTTATCGCTAGCGAGAATCTTTTTGCACTATTGATCGAATAAAACACCCGCTTGGCACCCAGGTGTCAGAAGGCTTTGAAACACCCGAAAAACAAGTGTAGGAAAAATCGGGTGTTTCTGATCATCTCCGCACTCGATTTTCTGAGCATCAATCAGATATCTGGCAACCTGATCAAATGTGCTATGTCTGACCATGTCTGAAAACTGACACGTCTACAAAACTTTACAAATCGAAATCTGGCAAGAAAAAATTTAAATAGATTCAAACCTGATCTGCAGAACACAAAAACATTACAATATCCAACTTTTCACGGTAGTTCATATGAACAGCATGATATCACGCAAAAACATTCTAGGCTAACACATGAAGAAAAGCCATCAAAAAATAGTAAAACTAGATTTCTATTACACCTGTCTAACACTAAAGTCACAGTGATATTCTAACTGTAACTGTATGAGAACATATATGTAAACCATTCAGATCACATTGATATTTTGAAGCATACAAAAAAAATAGAAGATCAAAAAATGCAGAAATACCTGCCAGCATACTTGTCCATACTCCATGTATTATTGACTGGATTGTTGATCACATATGATAGATTGAAGAAACTAAAAAAGCTGAAGCACAATAGATATTCTTGTGAAAACTACATCACATGGATCATCCCCTCGACCCTTGCATGCTGATCAAAGTCTTGCTAGAAATTCGAGGACCAGAAACTGCAATGCGTTCCTCCAATATTCACAACATTCTCACTGGAGAAAAAAGAACTGGGTTAGGAAAAGGGTAGAAAACTAGATCAGGTACACAAAATTGTGAAAAAAGTAGGTTATAGTGCATTTACAAACAATATACAGCACACAATATGGTGTAAATAGAGTAAATCATCGTAGTAATAATGCATAATAGAAGATAGTATATAGTTTAGAGAAATTGTATTTGAACAAATCATAATTGTAGACCACATATATCTTATAATTCAAAAAAGAAGAAATAAAAAATCTGGAACATATACTTACTTTTTCTCTAACATTTATCATGTTTATATGCTGAGGAAAACAGAGTAGGTTACAGTGCTATACACATAATATACAGTGCAGAATATGGTGTAAATTGCGTATGAAGGTTATGTAATTCAACCTGTATACAGGTTAGATGATTATATTTGAACAAAATCTAATTATAGACCACATATATCTTGTATTTAGAAAAAGAAGAAATAAAAATTATGGAAGATACTTGTATAGAATGTAATCAGATATAAAACCCATTACAAAAAATTATTATAACTGATTAATGGAGTATAGATTACAAGAATATGCACATAATTATATAAAGCTGGTTAAAAGACAAAAAGAAGGGGAAAGCAAACATGTACAGCGGCTAGATATATTAATAATGTCATACAAGATATCAGTATAGGAATTAAAACCCCATATCACAAAAAATCTATTAACTCAAAAACACATTTTGGGCATGCCATTTTAATTATAGTTTATCAATGACATTTTTAAAGTAGCAATTTCACAGTAAAATCAGCTCAAGGCAGATGCATTGAGCAGGTAAACTGGGTGGGATTTCAGTTTCAGGTTAGTATTGGGGATAGGGGCAGTGGACAGAGATGTACATTTCGGAGAAAGCTGTAGAGGAAAATGGTAGCAACCCTGACAACAGTCAGAAGAGTTACACACAACCAACATAGATCCGACACAGAGGCACATCTGCAACAACAAAGCTGTGTAACAGAATACTCATAAGCCACACCACGTGAAAAAAAAAGGCATCTGCTCTATATAATCTACAACATAGAACTCACTTCTGGATAAGCATTTTAGCATATACTGTATATCCTTCCTATACCCTGAACACAACATGGCAGCATCTGATCCTGATTCCAGACTACAAAATCGGCTTGCACATGCCTAAGCAGCACCTCTAGCATAATTGGATTCACCTGTCATATGGTGTGGATCTCGTAATATCAAAACACTAACAAAAACCCATTAAAGCTAGCCACTGCTCCGAACAGCGATAACTCAATTCCCCCCAAACCAAAGCATTTCCTACCCTGGAGAAAAATCGCAGCCCTACAAAAATATTCTCAAACCAGATCTGAGGCAATCCCTGCAAAAATTTCAAACAACTACAAATGCATACGAAAATCACGGGCCGATATGCATAACATAAAGTACTCCTTTAGCTGGCGACGTCGCCCCTTGTTGGAGGAGACCTAACAATTCAAGTTCTGGCGCGTGGCGGCCCACCAGGTCAATCTCGGCGCCCGGATGCGCTGCACTTGGCCCAATGTACATCGCTTTAGGGCCATGTTGGCTGTTGGTAGATGGGCTGCGGTGTGGTAAGTCATGAACAGTGTCTTCCTTGCATTTTTCTAGTCCAGCCTGTATGTACTCCATTTATTCTGTCCTTGATGTTTAACACAAGGGGTCATACTCCAATGCACTCCGAACCTGAAGAACCTTAAAAAAGCTTTACTATTCATATGAAGACAGATTTTGGGTGATCATCTGTCAAGTTTTTGACCATTGTTCATGCTTGGAGACTAGTCTCTTTACTGCTGGGAGGCCATCTTCATGGCAAAAGGCACGTCTTCCTCGTGAGGTTTATGGTTGGGTTTTCTTTCTAGAGATTTTAAGGCAAACGAGACGAAATGAAGCGAAAGAATTTTCTTTGTATAAATCCCCTCTGAAGAGGTTACAAGAGCCGAGTATGCGACGCTGGAGGAGCCGATCGCATAGGCTGCAGAGCACGGATCCATGGTTCGGAGGTGCGTGGAGAACGAAGGTCCGGCTTGGAAACTTTTGTGCAAGCTGCATCCGATCTCGTTCACCAGTGGCCACGTTGACATATTTGGAGGCTTTAAATTTGCTAACTTTAGAGAAAAAAAGATATTTGGTTTTCGGAAACCCGTGGAACATCCTGCCAAGTCTCCGCACACGGATGGGACTGTTGAGCAAGAACGCGCGCACGCACAGCTCCGTCCTGACCCGTCCAGCGGCCACAGCCCCCGCCGTGCGGCCGTGCGGCGGCCAGCGGGCGCCCATACCGCCACGGCGACGGCGCCACGGGACACCCCCCCCCCCAACCCACCCCACAAGCCTCTGCGCGCCGTGCATCCTGCCGCATAGCCATACTAATCAGTGAAGCCGGCGGGTAGCTAGCCGCTGCGCCCCCCGTGGCCTGGCCTGCCAGCCTACCCCTGGCCCCTGCCACCCTCTTCGCGATCCTGCGGCCTTGCCGTCAGCAGAAAGCGGCCACTTGCTCCTCCCGGCTGCATCCGGCAACGGGGCACCCCCAGCGGCCACAGCCGGGCGTCGTCTCCCCGGCGACAGCAGTACAGCACCCCCTCTGCCGCTCCTGCGCGTCGGATCAGGGAGGGGAGGCAAGGAGCCACGCCCAGCGCGCGTCGTCGGGTGCTCCGATCCACAGTGCCTGTGCTCGCCTGCCGCCGTCGCCGTTGGTGCTCCGTGCGCGACGAGCCTCGGGTACATGCACGAGCGGAGGAGGCAGCGAGCCAGCGTGACAGCGACGAGACGGCACACAACGCCGGCGACGCGCGTGGTGTGGGCGACGAGGCGGCCCGCCTGCGAGATGCTTGCTGTACATGCTCACAGTACATGATGGAATCAGATGGATTGATGGACGTGGAGGGAGGGGAGTACTGGAGCCTGGAGGTGTGGTAGACTGGCAAACTGGCAGTACAATCAACGGGGAGCCGGCCCCACCGCCTGTCGCCGTCCGGTCCGATCCGTCAATGCCCTCCGCTTTGACCTGTCCCCATCCTTGGGATCTCGCCGTCCCGCTCGCCGCTTTCACCGACCGAAGCTTTCGTTCCAGCCTCGGGAACAGGCGGCGCCCCCGACGAGCCGCACAGTGAGTCACCGGACTGGCGGACTACTAGTTTATCGGAGTCCGGCGACGGGTTGGCGCCGTCGTGGTGGCAGCCTCACATGCCCCTCGTGCCTTTTCCAAGCTCTCGTGTGTACTCGCCACTCCGTTCTGCCGGCGCCTCGACCTCGGGCTCCGTAATCTACGCTTAACCCCGTAACCCTTTTGCCGTAACAGCAGTGGCAATGGTGATGCTAGGCGGTCGTCCTCCATACGAGGCTTCTTGTTGTCGCCAAGTACTCCTCCTGCTCCTCAGATCTGAGGCCAAGGCTGCTGCAGACTGGAGCTCGCTTGCAGCTTTGCTTGCTTGCTCCACTCGCAACGGCAGAAGCTCGGCGGGGGGCGCGATCAGATCGGCGACCTGGAACTGGTAGGGCGTCTGAATCTGCCGCGATGGATCCATTGGAAAACGTTTGTTGTTTCCGCTCGTGAACGTAATTAGCCACTAAACATGATCCTTAATCTAAATATAATATCAATCAAATAATGTGGAATTTGGTGAGTATATCTTATAGTAGAGTTAGCAGTAACAGCTACATAAGCTCCCTAAGCCGTAGAGGAAGTAGATGTTCTTATCGGTGTAGATGCAGCGGCAGGATAGCGACATCCTTCAGGTCGCCAACGGCATTGCCCTTAAGTACTTAGGCCTTCCAAACCTCTCCAGTGCCCTTAGCGATCAGACTTGAGGTGGTTAGGGTTTAAAAAACATATGTTTAATGATAGCCACAACCTCAAATATATATAGGCACTATGAGGCTAAGGGCCGGCCTCTGTTTGGTGGGCCTGCTAATCACAGCCCATTATATTTTCCGTTAATCTTATTTTAGGTGGTTAAATACCTTAATAGTGAAGATCACAATCTTAACATAAATATATTTCCAATATTCTCCCATTTGATCGAACAGTTAATGGCTAATATTCGCATTACACTAATATTCATCCTCAGTATAACAGTAATGTCGGGGGCAAATATCATGGATCCTCCAAAGAATATTCCTTAGGAAGCTGATTACGGATTAGCTCCCCCGAAGTACGCGGCTTGGGCCAGCTGGGCCGTCAAATAGCTGCAAGCAGCCCACCAGGGGAAGGGGTACCGACAGCCCAATGCGAGGCACTGGTGAAGGACACGGCCGCCTCGCCCGATACCAAGGGTAAAGGATCAAACGCGTCCGCCACGCCCGATCCCAATGATGAGGGGTCGGGCACGCCCGCCCTAGAAGCGTGGGCCCTCCAGGGACCTCACGAAGTGACAGACCAGACCACGCTAGGGGACGAACCTCTAGCGTAAAGATAGGTAAGGACGTGCAACGAAATGACCTCCAAAAAAGACAGGCAACTACGACAAGCCTCGGGTCAAGCCGTAAAACGCGCCGGGGGCGCACGTCGCCCGTCGTGCGGCCAGCAGATCCGCGCCGCCCGTTCCGTTGGGCCGCACGCCGCACGTTGCACCAGAGCACGGCATGGGAGCGCCTCCGTCATCATCTACAGGGCCAGTGGGGCCCATGCGAAGGGGAGGAGAGGTGGCGCGATCCCGGGAATATCTCTCTCTGTATCCACTCCCTTTCCTTTGACTTGTAAAAGGGGAAAGGAGACCCCCCGCCAAGGGGACGGAACGTTCAGACTCAAATTCACACACGCACACTCCACAGGAGACTTGGGAGCCCTCTTCCTCTCTTGCCCATTTGTAACCCTATTGCAAACTTAGTGCAAGAGCACAAGCGGCTCGAACTGGACATAGAGATATTCTGCCCGAACCAGTATAAACCCTCGTATCTTTATTGCACACCATCCAAGCTAGACGAGCAATCACAAAATTTACTAGTCGACGGTTTGAGACACTGGCAGTTGGCGCGCCAAGTAGGAGCCTTTGCGCGTCTCATCGACCTCTTCAGGCTGCGGATGGCCAACCACGCCGGAGGATGGGCCCCGGGTGCACTCGTGCGCTTCGGGAGCCTAGATTTCATTGGAGGGGGACTGGAGCAGATTCGTGTTCCTGTCCAACCCGCCCACACCACCAACCTCAACCCCGTTGTCGAGGCTTTTGAGGGGATGCGGTTGCGTGCCCTGGAGGATCGCGTCTCCGAGGATAGTGGGCCCCTCGACTTCGACTATGAGAGTTTGGGGAGTCAGCTCCGCGTCTTCTTGGGTCCCCGATCGACCCAGGAGGACTTGCACCATGTTCTCTTCTCGCTTGCCAACGTCATGGCGCAGCTCTCCAAGGGAGAACCACTATCCCCGGAGATCCCGACCAGGGGCATCCCGGTGAGATTTCCTTTTGGCCTATGCAGCACGGTGGAGGACGTGTGTCGCCTTGCCGCGGCGCCTTTTGGTTCGTCCCTCACAAAAATGGCGAGTTCATGGGATGACGGGCTACATCTCGAAATCCTTCCATGATCTCTTTGTGGAGGAATCGGAGGCGATCTCCGACTCTAGTTCCAGCAGAGGAAGCCACCACCCCTCGTGGGTGTGTTCCATGGCGGGTGTCCCTGAAGGGCGTGTCAAAGACGCCCAAAACTCCTCCGAGCAGCCCTAACGACGGGCCAGAGAGAGGAACCAAGCCCCACTGCCCGCACAGCTCGAGCAGCTGTGGGAGAGGCAGAGGGAGCTCGAGGAGGCGCGCCTCCACATAGAACAGGAGCGCCGAACTCGAGTGAGAGATTAGACGTCGCGGGGACGAAGGGCGCGCCCGCGCCGCCGCCCGCGACGTAAACCAGAGGATCCTCAAAGACAACGAGGGTTCCCCGCGCTTCGCCTGGGCAAGCCAGAACATCGCCGCCACGGCGGCTTTGCTGGGAGGGCTCCCAGAGCAAGCGACACCCGAGGGGAGCCGCGCTCACCAAAAGTTGCACGCGCTCATCAAGCGCGCGGTGCAACAACAGGCTGAGAGCTTGATGTCTCGATGACGCGGGCAAAATATGGGCAAGCACCCCCCTGTGAGGCAGGGTATCAAGGATGTGTCCATCCACCAAGCCCTACGCAAGGGAGAAGGTCCCGCGAATGCCCTTGTTCGGGGATGCCTTGGCACCGACCGCGACGCCCGCCACACCATCAATGTCCGGAGGCACGTGCACGAGGACGAGCAAGCGGTGGCAAGCCAAGGATATCACCCTCACCGTGGTGGACGCCGCGATAGCAGCGAGGACAGAAGCCCGAGCCCTGAATCTCCAGCAGCCGTTGACGAGGAGTACTGGACGATGCACTTCGACGGATCACCAATGAAGCAAGGAGCCGCCCTAGGCCTAGTTTTTGTTTCCCCTCTCGGCGTGCGCATGATGTACGTGATTCGCATTAGTTTTCCCGCCTCAAATAATGTGGCAGAGTACGAGGCACTCATCAATGGTCTGCGCATCACCATTGAGCTAGGCATTCGACGACTCGACGTTCGGGGCAACTCTCGGCTTGTTGCCGACCAAGTCATGAAAGAGTCGAACTGCCTCAACCCAAAGATGGCTGCGTACTACCAGAAGTCAGACAATTGGAGGATAAGTTCGATGGCCTCGAGCTCAAACACATCCAGCGATGACTCAACGAGGCAACCGACACGCTGGCAAAAATGGCATCGAGCCGCCAGCCCATCCCGCCTGGCATCTTTGCCAGCGACCAGTATAAACTCTCGATCCACTACAAGGAGCAGGGGCATCCAAGGGCGAGCCGCTCGCCTCAGGCTCGGGGGCTGGTCAACCGCCGACCCCGCCCCACCTCGAGGTCATGGAGCTTGACGAGGAGCTAGCGGCGGAGCGCGACACTTCGGTCGACTGGAGACGGCCTTAGCTCGATTACCTTCTCCGCGAAGTGCTCCCCACCGACCAAACGGAGGCTCGACGACTCGCACGCTGCGCTAAGTCCTTTGTCATCGTCGAAGGGGAGCTTTACAAGCGTAGCCACACCAAGATCCTACAGCACTGCATTCTGATCGAGCAAGGTAACCGGCTGCTGAAGGACATCCACGGCGGAGTCTATGGGCACAACCTACACTTCTCGGCATACCTTTGGTGGCTCGTCTAGCTCCCATGCTCGGGGCTGGGCGCGACAAGGCGCTCGGCGTATCTTCAGTGGCTCGTCTAGCTCGCATGCTCGGGGGTTGGACGCGACAAGGCCCTTGGCGTACCTTCAGCGGCTCGTCTAGCTCCCTTGCTCGGGGACTGGGCACAACATGGTACTCAGCGTGCTTTCGGTGGCTCGTCTGGCTCCCATACTCGGGGCTGGGCGCAGGAAATAACTCGGCGTATCACTATGCGGAAGCTGAAGAGATTTTCTCGGGATAAGATTTATTTTAAGAGAAAATTTAGGGTTCCTTTGTGGAAGTTATTTGTTTAAACTATTTTTTCAGGGATCTCATTCTTAAAAAGAAGATTTTTGAATTTCTGAACCAATTTGCTCATTTTAACTATCAAATCAAATTCTTAATTTTTTTCCACAATCCATGCCACGACTCTTTGGATACTTTTTTTAAACGTTGAGATTTGGATTCAAGGCTCGGGGGCTGCGGGAAACGTATCATCGACGTCTTATGTTTTGAATTTTTGGAAGACAAGAGCAGAAGATTTAAGACTATTTTGACCCTCAGTCTGATTCTTCGATTCTACCTAAGGCTCAGGGCTACTTCATATGGAGTGCGAGTTTCACCACACCCCATATAAAAGAAGACTTGAAAACTACTTGTAGTGTGAGCACCTCACAGCCCTGAATCAGCCAAGGAAATACTCGGAAGACACCTTCAAGACGGAGTTCGGAATAACTCAAAAACGCCTTCAGAAGTACTCAAAAGTTTGCAGTACTCGACTACAAAGAGCTCGGGGGCTTGTCAGATTTGGGGCCACGGAACTGCGCACATGGCGTATATATTCTAGGATAAGGGATAGGACATGTCCCACACCCTACACCAGTTGTAACTATTTGTATGGGAGTACAACTAGTCGGAACAGAAGGAAACTACCCGAGTAGTACTTGGGTAGGACTCCTAAGCTCGTATTTGGTTAGGAGTTCCATGTAACCCTGTCCCTCAAGACTATATAAGGGCGGGCAGTGACCCCCTCCAAACATTACATCGTCTAAGACAATACAGACCACAATATAGGACGTAGGATATTACGTTCTCGGCGGCCCGCTGCCGCGTGGGCCTCGTGCCCCGCAGCCGCCCAGCTGCCGCGTGCCCTGCAGGCCGCAACTGCCGCAGCCGTCGTAGAGAAAGTAGACGTTCTTATTGGTGTAGATGTAGCAGTAAGGTAACGACATCCTTCGGGTCGCCAACAGCACTGCTCTCAGGTACTTGCCTTTCAAACTCCCTTTCAAACTCCTCCAGCGTCTTTAGCGGTCAGATTTGATGTAGCTAGGGTTCAGAAAATATATGTTTAATTATGATTACAACCTTTTATATATATAGACGCTGCGAAGCTGGATCTAGTTCTCTATGTGCGGGTCGAAACCAAAAGCCTTGCGGCCGCATGGGGGCTGTTCTCTAGGAAGTACTGGCGGTACGCGTCCCGTCAGAGTCTAGAACAGTACCGCCCTTTCACTGGATGTACCGCAGCCGCTGTCCGACCCATCGCCCGCCCGCCCAAACAGAACAGCTCGCTCGCCATGTGATGTGATCCACTGCCGCTGTGATGGACTGACAGTATGGCGGACTGGAATTCGAGGCGCGCGGTGTCTTGACCCGACGGGTTTAGCGCGGCGCTCGCAGTGTTGACCCCGATTAAGGGGGCGTTCGTTTCCGGGTATCTAAATTTTAGAGGGGTCACATCAAAGAGAATCTTATCATTTAGAAGTATTAAATAAAGTCTAATTACAAAACTAATTGCAGAACCCTAGTGCTAATTCGCGAGACGAATCTAATGAGGTATATTAGTCCATGATTAGCGAACAATTACTGTAGCATCACTGTGGTAAATTATGGATTAATTAGGCTCATTAAATTTGTCTCGCGAATTAGCATCTAGCTGTGAAAAAGTTTTATAAACAGATTTTATTTAGTACTTCTAAATAGCAAGATTCTCTTTGATGTGATGGGTCTAAAATTTAGATAGGAGGAAACGAACACGCCCTGAGACGCTGGAATTCAGATCGTGCACATCCGTGTGATCCGTGGCGGGGGAGCCTCACCCACATCCAGACCACAGCTGGTGCTTCGATCTGCTCGTCGTCGGGGCTTAAAAAAATTGTTAAGAACTGGAGGTGCGTGCCAGTATTTTATTTTATTTGCACGGTCGACGCTGCCGGAAGCACAGATGTGAAGTAGTGCACTGTACACAGTCAGTCGCGGCAGTAACTGTGTTTGACAGTGGTTCCGCCGCGGCGTGCGCAGCAGCGAGATCGCAGGGATGCGCATCCAGCACAGCTGCACAGGAGGGGAAAGGTAAAAATGAGCGGATTTACTGCTACCATTCAGGGCCAATGATTACGCTGGATTTGCCACGGAGCGCAGATTTAACGCAGTGTCAAGTCTTGTCAGCAGCAGGCCCTGGACGGACACAGTACTGCAAGCATGCAATGATTTTGCATCTCGTGCTCCTGCTGTTTGCTGCCTCTGCCCCCCGTCTCGTCGGTAACAATTGTTCTTAGGTACCGGCTGTTCAGTCCTCAACCCCCCATGCCCCAATCTCTAGCCTCTCGCTCGCAACCATCATGGTGATGGTCCCTCCTGCACCGGAGGCCGCCTCTGACTGAAACGTCTTCCGTTTCCAGTTGCTGTGAGCCGTGTGCGACCGAAGGCCGTTCCCTCCTGCCGCTCGGCAGCGTGCCGTGCTGCCCTGAAAGCCTGAAACGGGCGAGGGAACGCGGCCGTGGACCCGTGGCAGTTTTCGTACTTTGCCGCTGCCCCGGTGCTCCCCTCCAAGCAAGTTGGTTGCATCTTTCTTTGGGCCTTCACGGTTTCGTCAGTCCCAGCCTCCCAGGCTCCCAGCTGCAACCATCGGCAGCGCCTGCTCAGCAGTAAACGCACCCTTCCCGCAGCGCTTCCACGTGCCCGGGGTCACGCTCCCGCGCCCGCGCGCACGCCGCTCCTCCTCCTCCTCGGCGCTCGCCACCGAGCCTCGCCTCGCCGCGCTCGCCCACCATTTTCTTTTACCTCACCACACCACGCCCCACGCCACCTTGCTCCAGTCCCCTGCGCGCTCTGCTCCCGCCGATAGTCCCCCCCCCCCTCTGGTTTCTGCGCTCCCGCTCGCGGCGTCGTGGGTGGCGACTGGCGATGGCAATGCCGGCGCCGGCGACGGAGTAGGGGCGGCGTCGGAGACGGATGGGGTGCCGGAGCTCGCGGCTGGACGCGGCCGAGGTGTCCCCGGCGGCCGCGCTCTGCCGGGAGCGCCGGGACCTGCTGCGCGCCGCGGCGAACCACCGCGCGCAGCTCGCGGCCGCGCACGCCGCCTACTTCCGCGCGCTCCCGCGCGTCGCCGACGCGCTCGCGCGGTTCGCGAGCCACCACCACGCCGCCACGCCGCCCGGGTCGCCCGTGCTCACGCTGCCGCCGCCGTCGGACCACGGCGGCGGCGGCGGCGGCGGCGGCGACGACGACGACCAGCCCAAGAAGCAGCGGAGCGCCTCCGCGTCGGGCACCGCCACCCCGCACACCGGCTCCGGCCACTCCCACATCCACTTCCACTCCGACGACGCCTCGGACTCCGATCCCGACGCCGCCTCCCCGGACCCCTGCGCCATCCCCGGGGGATGCGGCGGCGGCGGACACGGCGAGATCCCGCAGCCGGCGCCTGTCATTCGCCCAGGCATTCCCCTGCCCGGCCACGGCCACGGCGAGCCCCAAGAACGCCAAATCCACCAGCCAGGACCGGCCGTGCCGGAGATGCCGTGGGAGTATGCTTCCTACAACTCTTACCCTTCGTTCCCAAACACCGCGTTCCAAAATGGCACATTTCCGGGCTACTACTACATGAAGGCCAGCTCGACGCCGGCGAACACGGTGTACCAAGAACCGTGCGGCTACGGCAACTTCGCCACAAGTTCATCCTACATGGGGTACAACTACGAGTACAACAACCCCATGTACGGCGTTCCATTGCCGCCGGAAGGGGGTCGGCCGGTGGAGGATCGTGGCAGGGAACCGGAGCCTCCGGCGCCACCGCCGCCAATGCCAATGCAGGAGACGTCACCGTGGGACTTCTTTAACCCGTTCGATTCATATGAGCAGGAGCTTCCTCAGTATAAGGCGAAAGGGTACGATTCCCATGGCTCGTTCACGAGCAGCCCCAACTCGAGTGAGGTGAGGGCAAGGGAGGGCATCCCGGAGCTCGAGGAGGAGACGGAGATGGAGTCGATGAGGGAGTCTGTGAAGGCGAGGAAGGCGGTAGAGAGCACAGCGTCCAACCGGGTTAACAATGTGGATGTCAGTGCCAAGGTGAAGGTGTCCATGGAGCACAAGGAGATTGAGATTGAGAGTGTGGATAGTGTTTCGGTACTTGAGTCAGGGGAGGAGAGTGTGTGCAGTTGTGATTGTGACCATGCCAATGCTAGAACAGGAGGGCTGGTGCCACCTGGTGATGATCAAGGGAAGGTGAAGAGGGTGAGCTCGGAGGATCACTCATCCATAGTAGTCGGTGAGGATGTACGGCCACCGGAGAACATTGGGACAAGAGATGTTGCTGAGGTTGTTCAGGAGATAAAGGAACAGTTCAACTCAGTGGCTGCCTGTGGAGAGGATGTCGCAAGGATCCTTGAGGTGGGGAGGATGCGGTATAGATCAAGGAATAAAGTCTTAAGATGTAAGTATCATCGCTTTTTGATTGACTATTGTGTGCTTGTTCAGTTGCCGTAAGACTGCATCAAACTCAAATCAACTTTGTTTGTATCATTAAATCAGTAAACCAATTGCAAGAATGATATCTGACTATTTGAAAGGTAGTGTGTACCTGGTTTCTTATTGTTATATCAATCTCTCGGCAGGAATTCTTCTCCTACCTTCTGTTTTCCATAATAGTTGTGACTCAGTTAAATAATTTGATCCTTACTCTTGGTGCAGTGATATTTTCAAGGATGATGGGGACTTTTGCCTTGCTGTTTTCTTCCTTATCAGAGACACCAGTGAAGAACTTGGAACAATCAGCAATGAATTCATCCAAAAGAAGTCAAGATTCGAGTAAAAGATTCGACTTCTCCAGCGATGTTGAACTTAACACTCTTTCTGCAACAATGGATAGGTTGTACGTGTGGGAGAAAAGACTTCATAAGGAAATTATGGTATGTTATTTCAATCATATGAAATGTGAGGCTCAATTCCTTTTGCAGTTTACATTATGGTATTTTTGGTAAAAGGAAACATAACCATTATGTTGATTTGATAATTGATAGCGAGCCTCATAATATCCATACTTTTGCATAATTTTCAAGAGGTCAGAACTTTATGTTTGGGAATGCTTTAACTGACTGGACATGGTTAAAGAAAGGTCTCATTCAGATTAGTTTTCTTGTCAATTTTAGAGTGACACTTTCTTTTCATGAATATATTATTAACATTTTTTTTAAAATTATGCTAGGAGGAAGAGAGATTGAGGATTACATATGACAAAGAATGGAGGCGCTTGAAAGAATTAGATGCTACTGGTGCAGAGCCATATAAGATTGATACATCACGGGCCTCAATTAGGACACTGCTCACCAGAATAAACATTTCCATTAGATCAGCTAAAGTTATTTCTAGGAGGATTCACATACTACGAGATGATGAGTTACATCCACACCTTGTCACACTTATCCAAGGGTATGCCAAATGTAGTCCTAGCTACTCTGTTATTCACTTGTGTTGATCTCAAAGGGTTCAATCTTCAAACAGTCATTCTTTAAAGTCATTTTGCCTGTTTGCATTTGTTACCCATTTTGGTAGTTAGATAGAGTTTCGATTCGTCTTATAAAGTACCTATGGGTTTCATAATGGCAAAATCAGTTATTCTTATGGAATATATTTCTTAGAATTGGTGATTATAGAATTACTGAATTAGCTGTTCTTATTTGCTTCTTTCAGAAATCATGCAGCGATTTCAGTTAAATTTTTTTATCGATTGTAAAAGACATGTATAACAAAAGGTGCAATTCTTTGATGAACAATCACTAAACATATGCATTGTTGATAAGATCAGCTAGTTTTAGTAGTAGTGTGTACAGTAGTTCCTTTTTTTCTTTTCTTTTTGACTTGTAACAGAATATAGTTGTGATTCTGGTGCAGGCTTGTTAGGATGTGGAAGTTTATTCTTGAGTGCCATCGGAAGCAATTCCATACCATACTTGAAACTAAATCTCATATCCTCATCCCTAAGAATGGACCCGAAAGAAGCTCCCCCAAGGTTACATTAGAACTAGAAATGGAGCTTTTGAACTGGTGTTCCTGTTTCAGGAATTGGATCCTATCCCAAAAGGCTTATATCGAAACCCTCAATGGCTGGCTTGTGAAATGGCTCCCTCAGGAAAAGGAAGAAACCCCAGATGGCATCGCACCATTCTCTCCTGGTAGGCTTGGAGCACCTGCTGTGTTCATCACAGCTAATGATTGGTGCCAAGCCATGAAAAGGATACCAGAAGGTAGCGTCATAGATACGATGGAGGCTTTTGCAGTTAATGTGCATGTATTATGGGAACGGCAGGACGAAGAGCTGCAGCAGAAGTTAAAAGCCGACTATCTGTCTAGAGATTTCGCAAAGCGGCTGAAATCTCTTCAGAAGGAACATGGCTTGCAAGGACAATTTGAAGCGGATAAGACAGTGTTGCCCATTGCCGACAATGGTAGGGCAGTTGATAACCGCATGGTTGCATTGGATACATTGCATAAAAGGTTGGATGAGCAAAGAGCTAGACATGAGGAAACTATGAAACAAATCCGACAGGCAAGTGCAGCCGATCTGAAATCAGGCCTTGCTCCAATATTTGAAGCACTGGAATCTTTCACTCAGGAAACACTGAGAGGTTATGAAAATGTCAGGATTACAGTTGGAAGTGGTTAAGCTTGATTCAAATTTTCTGTTGGCAGCTCCTGATACCTAAAGCCCACAATTATCGCTGGAGCAGTAGGTAATGGTTAATTCATCCAACGAGATATTGACAATCAGAAACTGTCTTCAATTTTCCAGGCATGCACAAGCACAACACCACTGTACTTGGGGTAATGTTGAATCCATCCAATGTACAAGAAAGGACGGCGCGTTATGTCCTGCATGATTGACGACGTTGCGCCCGGATGCTTTGAGACGATTCTGATTTCCGAGGTAGGAAATTCAGGTGGAGCTTCCCTCAGTTCTTACTAGTCTGTAGCTGGAGCTACTCACAGAGAGCTGCTAAGGAGCCTAGAACTCAATTGAGTCGGAGAGCCCTCAAAGGAGGGGAAGGCAATTTTGTAGCCACTCTCAGCTTGTGTACATATTAGCCAAGTTAGTGAATTCGCAGGCTAGCTCGTTGTTTATGTAGAATTGTATCTGTACATTGTAAAAGCTGTATTTATGCTCCATTGTTAGATGATGTTAGTCTTCTGAAGAGCATACAGGTTACTAACGAGCTAAATGCGACGGTATCTGAAGCTGGTGAATATCGCTGTCATTAACTCTTGTCTTTTTTTTTTGAATGGAAAGCAGGAGAGCTCTTGTCTTCCTTTCAAACCGATTAACCCACAGGTCTTACCAGTTCGTCCTTCTTTTTGTTCTAATCAGGTCTCTAGCTTGCCATCAGTGAGCAAATCACGGCCTCTTTCTGAACTGAAGATCCCGGCACTCGCATAAGCAACGGCTCACATGTGATGCAGCTGCGTCCGATCCAACGTGCAAACCTTCTTTACAAAAGCAACAGTCCTCAAATCTCAATCAATGCGCAGCTTAGCTTTATCGGTTGCTTACCGGGTGATAGTCATGTACACACCGTATGCATTGATTCAAAGGATGGCAGATCGGATCTGTTCCCGGGCATGGTATCCAACGTAGCTTCTCTGAATACCACGTGAAGTATATCGATGACAAATTGACATTAGAGTATTTCCAGCTGCAGTGTGGATTCCAGTAGAACGTCAAAAGCTGCATCAGGCGTCACGTGCAGAGAAATGGGCCGCTCTGTGCTTATAGAAGACAAAAGAGAAAAAGGGCTTTCAAACCAAACAGTTTATTCGGGGCAGCACGAGCACAACACTCCAGCGTGTTTGTTTCATCTTTTTTTTCCCCGCTCCAACTAGCTAGGATCTTGCTGATTTTTGGATGAATCTTCCCAATACTTTATTTACTTCTAGGGGAGTCTCTTTTACGCTTAACAACACCTCCTACATTTTAGTCTAACTTTAATTGGATTCCATTTTCAGTTGACACCAAATTGAACTGCCGCCAACAAGGTTTAGCGGTAAGGAGTAAGGACAATTATGTGGACAACGTTAGAGGGATGGCGCCCTTGGTAGTTAGATTAATAAAAATGAAACGGTCTAAAATAAGTGTTCGTTTAATATTCAAAATTTGTCACCCAAAGAATGTTTTTTTTAGCTTCCAGGAAGGTCCATCTAATTAAAGTAATGTCAAATACCAAGAAAAGAAATATACAGAGAACGGTATGGAGCCAATCAAATGTTTAGTAGATACTGCTTATATGGTTCCAATGTATTTGCATTTATTGAGGATTTAGATAGTCAAATAAATAACGCGGTTTTCAATCACAACCGCTATAATTGGGGGCAGTGAGGTCAATTTCTCGCTACTAGTAATATGTCTGAAATTTTCTAAATAAACACATATTTTCGAACAATAGTGAGGTCAATTTCTTAGTACTAGTAATATGTCTCAAATTTTCTAAATAAACACATATTTTTGGGCGATAGTAAGGTCAATTTCTTACTTACTAGTAATCTGTCTAAAAATTTCTAAATAAACATTTATTTTATGACGGAGTAGACAATTAGCAAGGCTGCATGAGCACAACCGGTCACGAGTGCCACAGTCCACAGAGGATGGCAGGTGAGTGTGTAGGTGATTGGAGAATCTAATGAAAGAGGTTAGCAACACTGGCAGGGTGGTCCATGCTATATAAAAGAAATTCGTCTAAAAACTTACATCTATGTAAATTTCAGTAATTATTTATTTTATAGAGACTAGAGGGTAGATTAGTCCCTGCCATCCCGAGGAACTGGCGCGAGAACCAGGGTTCGAGTCATGATCGGTTCACCCGCACTCCACCGTAGGTGCAACCAACCAGTTTACCACCCCGTTCTCTTAATTATCTATTTTAAAATGTTGGCAACAGCGCCTTATTATTAATATACCATTATATTCTTTTGATGAATTCTATGTAAAATTGGAACGCCCCCTGACCCGAAATGCTAGACAGTCCACTACTTATCTGCGAAGTAGGGGCGAGGATGACCACGAGCTAGCAAGCCTGTTGTTCATCAGCGTATTGAACACCAACGAAGACACAGACGACCAGAGCCGAAATACGGGAATCTTATGGTTGCGGCACGGCGATGGAACTTTGTTGGAAATAGCTACCCTCGTGCACATCATGCCCTGAAAGCTCCTGTGCCAAGTGCCTGGCAACCATAAATCGGCCAGGAGAAGCTGTTCCTTCCTCGCAAAGAAAAGCGCGGCTCCTCGGGCGCCACCAAATCATACACGTCCCGCGGCGCACTCGCAAAGCTAGGGAGATCGCATACGGCTCCAGTCACGCAGCCGCTGGCCGGCCGTCGGCCGCGAGGTGGACGGGTCGCGTCGCGGGACAAAAAGGAGCCGGAAAAAACCTTTCGAAACCCCGCGCCCCGGCGGCCTCAAAAACACCCAAAGCACACGGCGCGGCACGGCAACCATACCATACCATCCGGCCACGCCCACCCGCACACCGACCCAACACACGGCACGAGCCCGAGCCGCGCGCCGCGGGCGTGTCGAGAGCCCGGAAAGGGAAACACCCACGCCTCGCGCTCGCGGACGCGGCCCCTCGCCACGCCCACGCCCCCGCATCCTTGTCGGCGCCGTCGCCGACGGCGTCGTCGCCCGTCTTCCCCCCTCGTCTTCCCTTTCCCACGCAGCCGCGCGCCCGCTCCATACGGTAGCTAGCTAGCTGGCCTAGCTTCTCCGCCACAGCTCCCCGCGGCCCAGCAACCGCGGAGCCCACTGCGGGCGGGACGAAAAGCCGAGCCACCAGCAGAGGGGGAGGGGCGAGCGACCGAACCGCCCCCCTCTCTCGCTCGCTCATCGCCTCCGGATCTCGCATGCGCGGTGGCCACCGCCGCGCGGGACGGGGGAGGGTAAGGAGGGGTTAGGGGGGAGGTGGGCCCCTGCCCCTGAGTAGTTGCCGCGGCCGGCGGCGCGGCGCGATGGGGGGAGCGCAGCTGGTGGGGAGGTGGGTTGAGTCGTACACGGGGATGTCGGCGGACAACATCAAGGGCCTGCTGCTCGCGCTCTCCTCCAGCCTCTTCATCGGCGCCAGCTTCATCGTCAAGAAGAAGGGGCTCAAGAAGGCCGGCGCGTCCGGCGTCCGAGCAGGTGAGGCTCGATTGGGCACCTCTGGCTCTGCCTCTGCTTGGGACCCGGTTGCCTCCCGAACCAGTCCAGCAGGCTGCGACCGTGGTTTCGTTGCGCTTCCGGCGTGCTTGGTTTGCCGCTTAGATCTGTGAGCTGTGCGCTGGTTGGATCTCGGCTGCAGTGTCGGTGGGTCTGGGTGTCTAGTGGTAGTGGAGCGTGGTTAGGACCTGGGGCGGTAAGCACTGAGCACATTGGAGATCGGTTAGGTCGTGCGAAGCATGAATTGGGGTTTTTATTTGGAGCTGGTATGTTGAAATGTAGTTCAAGCAGGAGTTGCTTATACTTGCGGTTGATTCTGGAAGATCACTAGCAGCATAGTTGATTGCTGGCATGGTGGCGGCGGGGTGATGCACTGGTCATAATGCTGATGCATTGCAATCCAGACTTCTAGGTCTCCATGACCCGTTGATAAATTTGAAATATAGTTAGTGCATATGGGTGGTACGAAACAAATTACAAACATTCCTAGAGTCGCAGAGACAAAAATGCATGCTCAGTTGGTCACTTATTGAAATGTTTCAATTGCAATAGATATGGAAGAATCCTTTTTGTCAGCTTATGCCAGTATGCCACCCAAGAGTTAATACTTCCATTGATGCTCAGTGAACTACGTACAATTGACCACTGATCAACCATTGGTTTTATGTAACTTCCGCCTAGCCTATTCTGCTGCTATCTTGCTAGATGAGTTCCAATATTCTTGTCTCCCTATTAATTACAGTTACTTTGCTGATTTGCATCAGGTGTTGGTGGCTACTCATACTTGCTTGAGCCACTATGGTGGGCAGGAATGATAACAAGTGTGTGTTTCCTTCTGATGAAATAGATTTCTGTTTTGTAACTTTGTTCTGTTACTTGGTACCAATGATATACTGTACTCTATTTCAGTGATTGTTGGCGAGATTGCAAACTTTGCAGCCTATGCATTTGCTCCTGCTATCTTGGTTACTCCACTTGGTGCACTTAGCATAATTATTAGGTAAGGACTAAGCTTCAATGTGATATCCAATTGGTACAGTAACATCTTCTTCCACTGCTTATGTTTTCAGTAAATCTGATAGTTTTGGTGTGTCTCATACAGTGCTGCTCTTGCCCATATTATGTTGCGGGAGAAGCTTCACATATTTGGTGTACTTGGGTGTATTCTTTGTGTTGTGGGTTCGACAACTATTGTGCTTCATGCCCCTCCCGAGCGTCAAATCGAGTCCGTGGCAGAAGTGTGGGATCTTGCTACTGAACCAGGTACTCTGATTTTTTTCCTGCATTTCTTAACTCATGAATCAGATCATACTATTTTATTAGGTGTTATGTCATGAATATCAACATACTAATTTATCAGGTACTAAGGTTTAAATTTTGTCCTGCAGCATTTCTACTCTATGCAGCAATTGTGCTTGCAGCAGCTTTTGTGCTCATATTCCGTTTTGCCCCTCAGTATGGTCAGACACACATCATGGTTTATATCGGCATCTGTTCTCTTGTGGGATCTTTATCGGTATGCACCTCACTGATTAACAGTTGTTTTCATGTGAATACACGTAACTCTTCTGAAGAAGCTAGGATATAAATGTTTTCCATTCTGTTTTTGGCTTGGTTTGGCAGGTCATGAGTGTCAAAGCTCTTGGGATAGCATTGAAGCTGACGTTTTCAGGGATGAACCAGCTAGTCTATCCACAAACATGGGTGTTCTTATTTGTTGTGGTCTCATGCATAGTAACACAGATGAACTATCTGAACAAGGTATGATCAATACTGTGGCCATGTACAGTAACTTGGAGTCGTATCAATTGAAAATTTGTCTTACCCTTAGGTGGATAAAAACATTTGCCTTGTGGATATTGTCTTCTGTTCTACATTATTTTCAACTTGCCAAAATTAAATATTGCAGGCCCTTGACACATTCAACACTGCAGTTGTTTCGCCCATATATTACACGATGTTTACATCCTTGACCATTTTGGCTAGTGTTATAATGTTCAAGGTAACAGATTCTGACCTTAATATATTTTTTGCATGATTTTAACCAAACTTTGACTTATGTCTTAAACAGTGATTTAGGCGTAGTAACTTGATTTACTAATCTTGTTTAACCTGAAATATCAAAAAGTACACTGGATAGCAGACATTAATTTGAATGAGTCAGGTGCTGAAATTAGTAAATTACTAGCAGGCATTTTTTACATTGTTCATTGATGGAATTATGGTATAACTACAAACACCCAATTAACTTATAATTAATATTTGTATGTTGTCTCCGTATAAGTATGCGATCTTTTTGTGACACAAAGGTTCAAATCTCAGTCCTTTTTTACGAGAGATTCAAATTTCAGTTTTGGACCTGTAAACTTTCCATCCATCTTTCTGATGATAACTTAAATTTATTTGCTCCCCTTTTTGGTTGATGGCCCCAGTTATCTTGCTGGTTGAAATCCAATATTCCAAATTCTACTGGTTAAATGAGATTCGAAACTTGAGGGATCTGATTCTTTGGACAAAGTTTCTGAAATTTGTTAAGGTTTCATCCAAGTATTCACTATACTAAAGATGCTCAAAGAATCATAGTTGTCCAGTCTGAGGACCACTCTGCTGTCAACAGGACTAGTTGGGGGATGTATTTGAAAGTATGAGTAAATAAATATCTAAAATTAATGCTGGCAAACCTGCCAGATGGCAACAAAATTTTCGGTCACGATGGCATGAAACACGTTCTGGAGAAAGCATAGTAGGAAAGACTGATAGCTAGGCTGGATTGCCAAAACGGGTGTACCAGTGAATCCCCCTTTTCTGTGAGCTTTGGAACTATTTATTAATGTCAACTCTGATTGCATGCAGGACTGGGATCGTCAAAATCCGACACAAATTGTCACGGAGATGTGTGGCTTTGTTACGATTCTTTCTGGGACTTTTCTTCTTCACAAGACAAAGGATATGGTGGATGGTATGTTGACATTTACTCTCCTTATGACATGTAATGGCTTCTATCCATATATTCTGATTGGTCCCCATCACAGGTCTCCCACCAAATTTACCTGTCCGACTTCCTAAACATGCGGATGAGGATGGCTACCGCACTGAAGGAATTCCTCTAAGGTCTGCTGCTGATGGCATCCCACTCAGGTCGCCAAGGGCCACAGATTCATTTCGGTCATCATGATGTCCTGCTGAGATTTGCAAGTGCACTCAAATCATGATGCTTCAAGGATTATACCCAGCAACCGTCGGTCCTACACATGGGAAGGGAAGAATGCCCCTCCATTCATTCACTCGTTGGATACAGAAGATAGGTTTTGACTGTAGGAGATCAAAAGGTAACAGCTCGGTTCCCCCTCAGTAATTTCTGAGGCATTGGTACAGAATTTTGAGGACTATATCAGGTATACTTCTCTGGGTAAAGATAGCCAGGTTGGCCAAGAATCCAAGTTTTGGGTTTTATGTAAATCGGGGTGGGCCATATAGGTCACTTTCTTGAACTGTTGTATTCTTTCAACACGACTCTTAGAATACAGGAAGAATTGAAGAAGCACACCATGCCGGTAACCATTTCTGAATCCGAACACGATGAATGCTGCTTCATCCATCGTTGCTTTGTCATGTATGATGTGCATGGAGTGACTCAGCACATACATACTTGAAATCATCTTTAAACTTCCCCGTAAATTCGTATCGATGAGCAAAATTGGACATACTATTGACGTCAGGTGACCCATCCTGACGTCCAACAAATGAGTGACATATTTGTTGGGTTTGCGTCTTGATTTGAGCAAATTCATGGAGCACGAAGGAAAAGACAACGGCTTGGCTGCCGTCGCCGGTCACCTATTACGTTCAGGTTTCAGACTGTTCTTAAAAAAAAATGCTGCTCAAAGTTGACCAAAACGATAGCGACGTCTGACTTTCATACTCTAAAGTCTTCGTTCGTCCACTTCAGGCCAGTAACATTTTCGTTTTCTTTAAGATAGCTATGCTGCGGTTCCATGAATATGCAAGGTAAAAAACGGTACTAGGATTCTTTTTCCTAGTAAGAATCTGTTTTTAGCTCACTATCACTAGCCTACCAGAATTCAGCTGGTGCCGCGTGCACGGAGAGAGCTCAGCGAAGCGCTCTTGCAAGAGGTCGTCAGACATTGATGGAGCTCTCTCCCTTGCTTCTCCTTCTCCCTCTCCTCCTCGTTGGTTTCTTCTACCTCAGCAAGGCGCGCGCCGCCGGCCGGAACACGCGGCGCCTGCCTCCATCGCCTCCGGGCTTGCCTCTGATCGGCAACCTACACCATGTGGGCGCGCTCCCGCACCGCGCGCTCGCCGCGGCGCACGGCGCGCCCGACCTATTGCGGCTCCGCCTCGGCCAGGTCCCCACGCTGGTCGCATCCTCCCCGGCCGCCGCGGCTGCGCTCATGCGCGAGCACGACGACGCCTTCGCCACGCGCCCGTACTTCCGCACCGCTGAGATCCTCACCTACGGCTTCCAGGACCTCGTCTTCGCGCCCTACGGCGAGCACTGGCGGCACGTCCGCCGGCTCTGCTCCGCGCACGTCCTTAGCGCCGCTCGGTCCCGCGGCTACGACGGCATGCGGGAGCGGGAGATCGCCGCCCTGGTGCGGACCATCAGGGAGAGCGCCATCTCCTCGCACGCAGGCGTGGTCGACGTGAGCAAGGCGCTGTACGGCTTCGCCAACGGCGTGATCTGCCGGGCGGTGTCCGGGACCGGGAGGCTGTCGCGGGAGGAGGAGGGGCGGAGGAGCGAGTTATTCCGAGAGCTGATCGAGTAGAACACGGCGCTGCTGGGCGGGTTCTGCGTGGGCGACTACTTCCCATCGCTGGCGTGGGCGGACACTCTGTCCGGCGCCGGCGCGAGGGCGTGGAGGAACTTCAGGCGGTGGGACGAGCTTCTGGAGAAGGTGGTCCAGGAGCGGCGCCGCGGCGACGGCAACGGCGGCGAGGAGGACTTCGTGGACGTGCTGCTCGCGCTGCAGGCGGAGAAGCAGGACGACGGGTTCGAGCTGACCAGGGATGCCATCAAGTCGCTCCTGGCGGACATGTTCGCGGCCGGGACCGAGACGTCCTTCATCGCGCTGGAGTGGGCCATGTCGGAGCTGGTCAGGAACCCCGCGGCCACGCAGGAGCTCCAGCGCGAAGTCCGCCGCGCCGCGCCCGCGGACTCCGCCGCCGGCGCGACGGCGACGCCGTACCTGCACGCCGTGGTCAAGGAGACGCTCCGCCTCCACCCGCCGGTGCCGCTGCTCCTCCCGCGCGAGTGCATGCGCGACGCGGCAGTGCTGGGGTTCCACGTCGCGCGGGGCACGCGCGTGTTCGTCAACGCCTGGGCCGTCGGCCGCGACCCGGCATCGTGGGGCGCCGCGGCCGACGAGTTTCGGCCCGAGAGGTTCCTGGCGGAGGACCGCGAGGTGGACTTCCGGGGCGCGCACTTCCAGCTCGTCCCCTTCGGGGCCGGGCGGCGCGCCTGCCCCGGGATGCAGTTCGGGCTGGCCACCGTGGAGCTCGCGCTGGCGAGCCTGGCGCGCCTGTTCGACTGGGAGGTGCCCGGCGGCGCGGCGCCGGGGGAGCTCGACATGTCGGACGCGCCCGGGCTGACCACGCCCAGGCGGGTGCCGCTCCGGCTCGTCGCCAAGCCGTTCGGTTCGGAGGAGCAGGCGTAGGGCCGTAGCGTCTCGTTTGTCAGTTGTTGTGCAGCGATTTTTCTGTTATGTGTCACGGCCACGTGTACGGCCATCCCCTGCGCACAATGGTTGGTTGCCCGTCTGACGCCGTCGTGCCTTGTGCATAACTCACCTGGTGAAGGCCGCGTCTGATTTCTCCTCAGCGTCTTCAAAAATGGAGGCGGAGTCGACGAAGCTGGTTCGTCGTGCTCCTCCTCGGTTCCACGAGTCCATCCATGAAATGAACCGGATTCCCGAATCGAGGAATCCGATCCCCTGTATCATCGTGATAGTCCCTGGATCAAGCGCTATCACATACAGAACTTATTTCAGACATAATATCACAGTCATACTCATTATGAGGTCAAATACGGGTTTAATTATTACATAAATCCAAAGGATCTGTAGTACGGGATTTATTACAAGCCTCTCGGCTAAATCGAACAAGCAGAAAGCGCAAAACGGTAGCTAGGTCTTCGGCCGTCCTCCATCTTCGGGAACCACCTCCACAGGCGACTTGAGCGTAGCTCGGGCCTCAGTCGTACCATCTATCGTCGTTGGGGTCGAATTCTGGATCGGATCCTGCATCGTACCAGGCTATCCCTAAGGAATGGGATAGGTTCACGCCACCATCTGTATGCAAGCTTTTTGTGGTCTACACTACGGATATAACAGAGTTCAAGCGGTAAAGCTGGGGTTTTCCTATGCATGCAATATATATATACATAAGAATACACATCTCCTTTCATTTCCGACTCGGGCCCTTCCGGCATCCCGGAGTCCCGGTCACACACACCTTCCAAAGCCACCAAGTCGATGCGAGGACTCCCTCTCCTCGTATCTCAACTGCCCCCTGGCAGGAAAATAATCTAGAGGGAGGTAGAATTCATGAGTAACACTAACTAATAAGAGCAACAGAGGAGTAGGGATGTCCATAACCGAGGACGCGGCTATACGTATAGTTTTCACCCTGCAGGGGTTGTACACCTGGACCCACTCGAATCGACACTAGCCGGGGATCAGCCGACTAGTATACGAAACACCGGTCTATAGAAACGGAATTAGGAGCCACGGCACCATCCGGCTTTCCCGGGTCTTGGGCGCATCCTCCCACGAGAGGTCGCCCCGGGACTGTGAAGCCTCCCATGCGTCTCGGGGAACGTGAGGTCAGCACCTCCTTCCCCTGCACCGATACTCGATCCTCCTACCGGCTTGGTACCGCGCTTGCTAACCCCGGACCGGGCCCACCCTCATAATGGGTAAGTGGTGTGCACGCTTAACAAAATCCCACAAGTCATGGTTACTCTCACCCGGTCCTTATCTGCCGAAGCGGGCATCTTCGTCAAAAGCGTATCCACCACGGTGGTCCGCAACTGCACCCTTAACGGGCACCTCAAACACCTCAAAAACGTAATCAAAGCTGTACCCTCCACAGGTACTCCGTAGGGTGTGCCAAGATACACACCCCAAGCCCTCGATCCACGATCGAGTTAGGTTGCCCACTCCCGGCTAAACCCTAAACACCAACTCCTGAAGAGAATCACTTCACACACGCCAAGACTATCCATCCATATCCCACACATACACATTCAAGGATTTACAAGGCATTTCATATAATCAACAAGTAAGATGGGTTGACAAGGAGCAAGGTACATAAACGAGGCCATGCAGGTTTATCTCGATATATATATATATACACACACATACAGCGATAGCATATCTACAAGCAAATGCCTAATAGGGATTCAAATCGTAGATGTGCGTGAACCTGGCGTCTCTTCGAAGTCCTCCTGAGCCTTCGGGTAGTCCTGGTCGTCGGTCAACTCCTCGCGGTCGGGTCCTATTCGTAAATACGAGTAAGAGTAGGGACTAAAGTGCAAATATGCACAAAACTCTGCAAGTAAGATCCAAATCACCACAAAACCTACTCTAACGGGTGGTTCATGATTTTAGAAGAATTATGGAACTGGTTTCATAATTTTCGGAGGTCCGGTTGATTTATTATGAATTTTCTAAGGGAAAATCTATTTCTGAAATTAATAAAATAATTTCGGAAAAGAAAATCACCAAACAGTGACACGTGGCAGCACCGGGGCGTGCCACGTGGCATGCTGACGTCAGCATGACGTCACAAGGGGGGTCCGGGTATGCTGACGTCAGCAGTGGGCCCTGCTGACGTCAGCGTTGACCGGTCAAGGTGGGGTCTGCGGTCAACGGGCCCCACCGGCCAGCCTCACCCCGAGGCTGACAGACGGGCCCCACGGGTCAGGCCGGGTAAAAATAAAAAGAAAAGGGTCCGGTTTTTCATTGGGCTCAAAAAGGGGGTTGGGCCGGCTCGGTTGGCCCAAAAAGTCTCGGCTCGGCTCGCGGTTCAGCTCGGCCTGCGGCTCAGCAGGCCGGCTCGGGCAGGTGGGCTAGCTGGGCGCGTAGAACGGCTCGGCTTGATTCCTTCGCAGGCCGGCTTCTCTCCTCTTTCCGCGGGCTGGGCCTTCTCCCTTCTCCTCCTCGCGGGCCGGCGGCCTCCTCTTCTTCTTCTCCTTCTCCACGCTGGCTGCTCCCGCCTTTGTCCTCCTCCCTTCTCTTTGACGGCTCGGTCCCACTGGTCGGCCCCCGCGGGATCTGGTGCGGCGGGTTGGATCCGGTGCGGTAGATGGGCGTGTACGTGTGCGTGTGAGCGCCGTGGTGCGCGCGCGGCTGTGGGCGCCCGAAGGGTGCTCGGGGAAATGCCTCAACGGCATGGCCGCGACGCGAACGCGCACGGCGAGGCCGTGGCGCAGGCGTGGCGAGGCAAGGCTGGGTGCGGTCTGGGCTCGGTGCATGCACGCGCGCGAGTCCTGGTTTCCCAGGGCCGCGGCGTGGCCGTGCCGTGCGTGGGGCGCCGGCATGCCGGGCCCGCGGCACGACGCGGCGGCGGTGAGGCGACGGCGGTAGCGGGGAAATGGCGGCGCGTCGGGCTCCTGCAAGAAAAGACGGCACGGCGGTCGGAGAGGGATGGGGGTCCTACGGCCGGGCTACGGATGGCTCGTCGACGTCGCCGGCAGCAGAGGGGAAACGGAGGGCAACGGCGGCGCCGTGGCTCACCGGCGGGGCTGGAGCAGAGGGTGCTCGGGGCAGCGGTGAGGCGAGGCCGGTGGGTCGGGGCCGTGTAGGAAGAACCGCGGCGTTGATTTGTCGTACGTGTCGCCGGCCTGGTGGAGCTCCGGTGGTGGCGTCGTCCTTCTCCTCCTCGCGCAGCTCCTGCTCCTTCCCCCTCTCTTCCTTGCACTGCTCCTCCTCCTCTCCCTCTCTCGGGTGTGGCGGCGGCGGAAGGGAAACAGGGGTGCTGGTGGCTAGGGTTAGGGCGGCGGCCGTGGGGGTCCTTATACGCGGCGCCGGGGCTCGTGTGCGGTCGCGGCCGGGGCTTTTTGGCGTCCGGGCCGGGACGCGTGGCGGCATCACGGCGCGGCTAGGGTTAGGGTTCGCGGCGCGGGCTGTCGGTGTGCGGGGAAGGGCGCGCGCGACGGTTGCGCTGCGCTGTCGCGGAGCGAAGACAGGCGCGCGCAGCTGGTAGGTGACGCGAGGGAGCGGGGCCGCGGCGGGGGAAGGAAAAGGGGAAAAGAGAGGCAGGCGGTTGTGGGTTCTGTCGCGGGGCGGCGATGCGGCGGAGGCGAGCGAGCGGGAGAAGACCGGGCTCGCGGGTGTCGGGAGGAAGGGGAAAGCTGACGGGTGGGGCCCGCCCGTCAGCTGCCCCGGGCGGAAGGAAGGAAGAGGTCGCGACGCTTCGTGATGATGGGTTGGGCCGCGGTGCTGGGCCGGCTCGCGCGGGCTGGCGCGCGTGCGGGAAAAGAAAGGAAGAAGGGGAGAAGGTGGGCTGGGCCGGGGCTGCGTGGGCTGGCGGTCCAAGAGGGAAATAGGGAAGGGATTTTGGATTTGAATTTGAATAGCCCTTTCAAGTTCAAATCCCACACAATTGAATCAAACAAAGTTCGAAAATCCAATTCAAATTAAAACATCAACCCCTCCAAACAAGACCATACACAAAAGTTTTTGAAATTCATGATTTTTGTTAAACAAACCCTCTAGGGGTTAACATGGAATGTTACAGACTCCCCCCCTCACAAGAATCTCGTCCCCGAGATTAAAGGTTTACCTGGTCCTCGAAAAGGTGTGGGTACTTCTGCTTCAGTTCGGACTCCTTTTCCCAAGTGGTTTCCCGTTCTGTGTGATTACTCCAAAGAACCTTGCAGTATGGGATGGAGGTCCTCCTAGTCTCCTTATCTGCCCGAGCCAGTATCTTCACGGGATACTCGACATACTCAAGCGTTTCTTGCAAGTCCACTGCCTCTGGGGGTATTGTCTCATCTGGCACTCGCAAGCATTTGCGTAGCTGAGATACGTGGAAAACTGGATGTATTCCAGCAAGTTCTTCTGGTAGCTTTAGTTTGTACGCTAATCCTCCAATCCTTTGGATGATCGGATACGGTCCAACGAATCTCGGAGCTAGCTTCCCATTGACATGGAACCTCTTGGTGCCTCGGAGCGGTGACACCTTCAGGTACACGTGGTCTCCGACTTCAAAAGAGAGGTCTCTCCTTCTCTTGTCTGCGTAGCTCTTCTGTCTGCTCTGCTCTATCTTCAGGTTTTCCCTGATCTTGGTGACATTTTCTTCGGCTTCTACGATTGAGTCTGGACCAAAATACGATCTCTCCCCGGTTTCTGACCACATTAGCGGTGTTCTGCATTTTCTGCCATAAAGTGCCTCGAAGGGTGACATTTGCAAACTGGCCTGATGGTTGTTGTTGTACGTGAACTCAGCATAGGACAAACTCTTTTCCCAATCGCTTCTGTAGGCTAACACACACGCTCTAAGCAAGTCCTCGAGTATCTGGTTCACTCTCTCGGTCTGCCCATCGGTTTGGAGGTGAAAGGCAGTGCTGTAGTCTAGCTGAGTCCCAAGGGATTTATGCAAACTCTGCCAGAATTTCGCGGTGAATTGAGGGCCTCGATCTGATACTATGCTTCGTGGTGCTCCGTGAAGTTTCAGAATGTTCTCTATGTACAGCTCGGATAGTCGACTCACGGTGTATGTGGTCCTGACGGGGATGAAATGTGCCACTTTGGTTAGTCGATCAACGATTACCCAAATGGAGTCATTGCCCTTCAGAGTCAGGGGTAATCCTGTTATGAAGTCCATGCAAATGTCGTCCCACTTCCATACGGGAATATCAAGTGTTTTCAGCAGACCGGCAGGGCGCTGGTGTTCAGCCTTGATTCTCCTACAAATGTCGCACTTAGCCACGAATTCGGCTATGTCCGTTCTCGTGTCATTCCACCAGAAACGGTCCTTCAGATCTTGGTACATCTTCGTGCACCCCGGGTGTATGGCGTACTTGGAGTTATGCGCTTCATTCAGAATTTTGGCACGGATCTCTTGATCCTGGGGAACACATAGGCGATCTTTCAGCATACGGTCCCTTGGTCGTCGACTCTGTAGTCGGTCGCTCTACCGTCCCGCATTGCTCGCTTGAGCTTCTGAAGTTCTGGGCATCGTTGCTGAGCTTGCCTGATTCGATCCTCTAGATCATACTTGACTGTCATTGTGTCCAGGTGCCCTTGCTCTACTATTTCTAACCTCAGCCTCTCGAGTTCATCGCACAGTGCGGGTTGCTCGTCGCGAACCATCAGGTTGCTGCAATAGTGCTTCCTGCTTAAGGCGTCTGCTACGACGTTAGCTTTGCCGGGGTAGTACTGAATATTCAGGTCGTAGTCCTTGATCAGCTCTAACCATCTCCTCTGTCTCATATTCAGCTCTGCCTGTGTGAAGAAATACTTCAGACTCTTGTGATCGGTATAGATATCGCACTTGTTGCCAATCAGGTAGTGTCTCCAAATCTTCAAGGCGTGCACCACAGCTGCGAGTTCAAGGTCGTGGGTAGGGTAGTTTTCTTCGTGTTTCCTCAACTGTCGGGAGGCATACGCAACAACTTTGCCGTCCTGCATCAGCACACAACCCAGGCCTTGACGAAAAGCGTCACAATAGACTACGAAGTCCTTCCGGATATCCGGAAGAGTGAGGACTGGGGTAGTAGTGAGTCGGGTCTTGAGCTCTTGAAAACTGGCTTCGCACTTGGGTGACCATACGAACGGTACGTTGTTCTTGAGTAGCTCGGTCATGGGCTTAGCAATCTTAGAAAAGTTCTCAATAAATCGCCGGTAGTAGCCTGCCAAACCCAGCAAGCTTCGGATATCAGTGACGCTCTTCGGTTGCTGCTACTCAGACACTGCTTCGATTTTCTCGGGGTCCACGGCAACCCCTTCTGCAGTCAACACGTGGCCTAGGCAAGCAACCTTCTCCAGCCAAAACTCGCATTTACTGAACTTAGCGTACAGCTGGTTCTGCCTCAGCCTCTTGAGCACTATCCTCAGGTGCTCAGCATGTTCTTCGGCTGTCTCGGAGTAGATCAAGATATCGTCGATGAAGACTACAACGAACTTGTCCAGTTCTTCCATGAATACCTTGTTCATTATGTTCATGAAGTAGGCGGGTGCATTGGTCAACCCGAAGGATACTACGGTGAACTCGTACTGGCCATATCTGGTCACGAACGCTGTCTTCGGAATGTCACTCCCGGATCTTCATCTGATGGTATCCGGACCTCAGATCAATCTTGCTGAAGAATTTGGCCTTCCTCAACTGGTCAAGCAGATCATCGATTCTGGGCAACGGGTACTTGTTCTTGATGGTCACGGCGTTCAACGATCGGTAGTCGATGCATAACCTCATGGTTCCATCCTTCTTCCTCACGAACAACACGGGTGATCCCCATGGCGATGCGCTAGGCCTGATGTACTGTTTATCTAGCAGGTCCTTTAGCTGATTCTTCAACTCGGTGAGTTCTTCTGCGGACATGCGGTAGGGTCGCTTCGCGATCGGTGCCGTCCCTGGCACAAGGTCAATCACGAACTCGACATCCCTGTCCGGTGGTAGACCTGGCAGCTCCTCGGGAAACACATCGGGATACTCGCAAACCACTGGCACGTCTTCGAGAGTCCTTTTCTCCAAGTTGTTCAAATTGTACACCTGAGGCACATCTCGGGACTTCAACGGTTCCACTTCGATCTTCTTCCCACTAGGGTGTTCCAGGGTCACCAACCTGGGCGAGCAAGATATGACACCCTTGTGTGTGGTCAACCAGTCCATCCCCAAAATAACATCTATCTCTTTTGACGGTAGTACTGTCAGGTCAGCTGTGAATGGCAGTCCCTGAATCACGATTTTCACTCCCTTACATGCTAGTGTGCACCTATGATCACCCAGCGGAGAGCTAGTGATGATAGGATGGCTTCTCGGGGTCATCGGAAGGGATTTTTGTGCAACACACTTCGAAGAGATGTAGGAGCAAGTGGCTCCAGAGTCAAATAACACCAAGGGGTCCTCGGCGTAGCTGAAAGTCGGGGCCTTCAGGCGGATGAACCTCTCGATCTTGCGCTGGAGGTCCTCTTCAGGCGGGCCATGACGGTTGGCCCCGTGGTTCCTCTGATCAACTGACTCGGCCAGACGCTGGAGTAGCTGAGTCTGCCTGTCCATGATTTCTGCGAGCGTCGGCGGTGGTGGCGGTGGCTGCTGTGCAGGCTCGGCGTCGATTTCCTCATCGTCCTCCTCCTCATCGGCTTCGTCCCCACGGCGTGCCTCCCCAAAGGCGCGGGGTGCGGCACCCGCGGCAGGAACTCTGCCCCTTCCACGCCCTGCTGCCGGGGCACGTGCTGGGGCAGCACGTCCACGCCCACGGCCAAATGGGCGGCCTCGTCCGCGTGCCTCGGCTGCGGCTTCCTCCTGGGCGGCTTGCTCGAAACGGGCCATCAAGCGGTCGGATCTCCGGATCGACATTTCCTGTATAGGGTGAAGGGGGAAAAATTCTCTCATGAAAACGTTGGCACTCACCTCCCAAAGTAAAAGAATACACACATAGGCAAACATGCCAATTATCCGTAAAGATGCAAGAAATAAAGGCAATAACATTTAAAATAAAAACAATTGTCGAAAAAAATGCGAGAATAAAGAGACATAACACCCATCCATTTAGACATCATTCAGTCAGTACAAGGAATCACCGGTGTTATCTCGAGGTCAACACATAAGCCTTCAAGATAACACCCCCAACTCACACTCTAAGAATACATCGTGACTGCTTACAAAAGAGTGGTGACTCCTATCGCGTCTACCTGGACTCGTGACATCATAGGACGCTAGCCGGAAACATGTCATCGGCTCAGAATAAGACTCATGAGAACTCTCGCCGGAATGGACCATCGGCGGCTACTTACCCTACATCTACCCCTACCTAAGACACTGACTCACTCCCTAGTAGAAGGTGACGCGTGGGTTCTTGTAGGACAGCACACGCTTGTACTCCTCCGGGTAGTCCTCCGGGAAGATGGTGTCGATGGCTGCGACGGCCTCCACCACCTCCTCGGTCTCGATCGCAGGCGGCATCTCCTCGTGGGGGCACAGGTGCAGGCGAAGCTCCGTGGGGATAAGCTTGAAGTCCTCCTTCCTCACCAGGGGCTGACTCTCCTCGGGTAGCTGGTTCCTCAGCTCGTGGATCTCATCGACGCGGATGGAGTCGGAAATCTCCCACGTCTGCAAGGCGTGTGCGGCCTTGTCGCGGAGGTACACGGCGGTGCTGGTCAGCAAGGCGATGTTCTTCTTGTTCCTCTCCAGCCGGGTCTCCAGTTCCTTCACCCGGTCCTCCACCTTGGCTTCAAAGTAGCCATGCAAGGTCATGAAGTCCTGCTGGTCGTCCACCTGAGTCTGCAGCTGGCGGCACTCGGCCTCACTGTCGGTGGCCCGGTCCTTGAGCTTGCTGATGGTGGCGAGGTAGTTTTTCTCCTTGATCCCCCACGCGACCTTCTCCTCCCGGAGCTTCTGGAGCTCGGTCTCGGTCTGGAGTAGCTTGGCTTCGGCGGCCATCCTCTGCTGGGTCTCGGTCTGTCGCATCAGGTTCGCCTCCATGTAGCACACCTTGCTGCGGCGGGCCTCTACCCGGGCTGCGGTGTAGATCTGGTTCCACCCCTGAATCTCATGCTGCAAAACGTGAATGTGCCTCACACTGTCGTAGAACCCCTGGTGGAGCTGCTCGCTCTCCGAGGAGAGGTTCACAGCTAGGTGGTCCAAGTCGTTGAGGTAAGAATCGGTGGTGTGGACCATGGACTGGTCCCCTCCGGTTTCCTGAACCGGGGCAGAGTACATCTCCAGGTAGACGGCCTCGGGATCCTCATTGGGCAGGACGGCCCGAGGTAGCAGGCGGAAAGAGGAGTCCGCAAACTTGGTCTGCCAGAACTGGGCGAGTAGCTCCATCGTCATCTTCCGAGCGGCTGACTGGACGGCTGACTCGGTGAGTACGCCGAAGCTGTAGACCATCTTGCCCTCGAAGTCGGGCACTGCGGGGTCTGGCAAGACGACGAGCGTGGCGATCTTGGAGTAGTATGGGGGAGCAGTGGTCGACTTCAGGGAGAGCTTGATGTAGGCCAGGTCGATGCCGATGTGCTCCACCACACGCTCGAACCACTTGAAGACACCCTTCTGGTGGTACTCCGCGTACAGCTCGAGGTCGTGGGTCACACTCTCCATCGCAGTTGCCATCGCGGTTGCTACCCTGCGTAGGAACGTGAGAATTGAGTCAGCGTAGGTAAGAGTGTAACTCAAGAGTGGAGGGAAACTGAGTCAAGGTATCGACGAAAAATAGTCCAAGGTATTATAGTAAGTGGATAGAATCGTATAGATTTCCCTAGGTCTACCGACCATGTCTAAGGCTCGTGCTACGGTCAAGCATGGCTCTGATACCAACTGAAATGAACCGGATTCCCGAATCGAAGAATCCGATCCCCTATATCATCGTGATAGTCCCTGGATCAAGCGCTATCACATACAGAACTCATTTCAGGCATAATATCACAGTCATACTCATATAAGGTCAAACACGGGTTTAATTATTACATAAATCCAAAGGATCTGTAGTACGGGATTTATTACAAGTTTCTCGGCTAAATCAAACAAGCAGAAAGCGCAAAACGGTAGGTAGGTCTTCGGCCGTCCTCCATCTTCGGGAACCACCTCCACAGGCGACTTGAGCGTAGCTCGGGCCTCAGTCGTACCATCCGTCGTCGTTGGGGTCGAATTCTGGATCGGATCCTGCATCGTACCAGGCTATCCCCAAGGAATGGGATAGGTTCACGCCACCATCTGTATGCAAGCTTTTTGTGGTCTACACTACGGATATAACAGAGTTCAAGCGGTAAAGCTGGGGTTTTCCTATGCATGCAATATATATATACATAAGAATACACATCTCCTTTCATTTCCGACTCGGGCCCTTCCGGCATCCCGGAGTCCCGGTCACACACACCTTCCAAAGCCACCAAGTCGATGCGAGGACTCCCTCTCCTCGCATCTCAACTGCCCCCTGGCAGGAAAATAATCTAGAGGGAGGTAGAATTCATGAGTAACACTAACTAATAAGAGCAACAGAGGAGTAGGGATGTCCATAACCGAGGACGCGGCTATACGTATAGTTTTCACCCTGCAGGGGTTGTACACCTGGACCCACTCGAATCGACACTAGCCGGGGATCAGCCGACTAGTATACGAAACACCGGTCTATAGAAACGGAATTAGGAGCCACGGCACCATCCGGCTTTCCCGGGTCTTGGGCGCATCCTCCCAAGAGAGGTCGCCCCGGGACTGTGAAGCCTCCCATGCGTCTCGGGGAACGTGAGGTCAGCACCTCCTTCCCCTGCACCGATACTCGATCCTCCTACCGGCTTGGTACCGCGCTTGCTAACCCCGGACCGGGCCCACCCTCATAATGGGTAAGTGGTGTGCACGCTTAACAAAATCCCACAAGTCATGGTTACTCTCACCCGGTCCTTATCTGCCGAAGCGGGCATCTTCGTCAAAAGCGTATCCACAACGGTGGTCCGCAACTGCACCCTTAACGGGCACCTCAAACACCTCAAAAACGTAATCAAAGCTGTACCCTCCACAGGTACTCCGTAGGGTGTGCCAAGATACACACCCTAAGCCCTCGATCCACGATCGAGTTAGGTTGCCCACTCCCGGCTAAACCCTAAACACCAACTCCTGAAGAGAATCACTTCACACACGCCAAGACTATCCATCCATATCCCACACATACACATTCAAGGATTTACAAGGCATTTCATATAATCAACAAGTAAGATGGGTTGACAAGGAGCAAGGTACATAAACGAGGCCATGCAGGTTTATCTCGATATATATATATATACACACACATACAGCGATAGCATATCTACAAGCAAATGCCTAATAGGGATTCAAATTGTAGATGTGCGTGAACCTGGCGTCTCTTCGAAGTCCTCCTGAGCCTTCGGGTAGTCCTGGTCGTCGGTCAACTCCTCGCGGTCGGGTCCTATTCGTAAATACGAGTAAGAGTAGGGACTAAAGTGCAAATATGCACAAAACTCTGCAAGTAAGATCCAAATCACCACAAAACCTACTCTAACGGGTGGTTCATGATTTTAGAAGAATTATGGAACTGGTTTCATAATTTTCGGAGGTCCGGTTGATTTATTATGAATTTTCTAAGGGAAAATCTATTTCTAAAATTAATAAAATAATTTCGGAAAAGAAAATCACCAAACAGTGACACGTGGCAGCACCAGGGCGTGCCACGTGGCATGCTGACGTCAGCATGACGTCACAAGGGGGAGTCCGGGTATGCTGACGTCAGCAGTGGGCCCTGCTGACGTCAGCGTTGACCGGTCAAGGTGGGGTCTGCGGTCAACGGGCCCCACCGGCCAGCCTCACCCCGAGGCTGACAGACGGGCCCCACGGGTCAGGCCGGGTAAAAATAAAAAGAAAAGGGTCCGGTTTTTCATTGGGCTCAAAAAGGGGGTTGGGCCGGCTCGGTTGGCCCAAAAAGTCTCGGCTCGGCTCGCGGTTCAGCTCGGCCTGCGGCTCAGCAGGCCGGCTCGGGCAGGTGGGCTAGCTGGGCGCGTAGAACGGCTCGGCTTGATTCCTTCGCAGGCCGGCTTCTCTCCTCTTTCCGCGGGCTGGGCCTTCTCCCTTCTCCTCCTCGCGGGCCGGCGGCCTCCTCTTCTTCTTCTCCTTCTCCACGCTGGCTGCTCCCGCCTTTGTCCTCCTCCCTTCTCTCTGACGGCTCGGTCCCACTGGTCGGTCCCTGCGGGATCTGGTGCGGCGGGTTGGATCCGGTGGGGTAGATGGGCGTGTACGTGTGCGTGTGAGCGCCGTGGTGCGCGCGCGGCTGTGGGCGCCCGAAGGGTGCTCGGGGAAATGCCTCAACGGCATGGCCGCGACGCGAACGCGACGTCGCGGTAGCGTCGCGGGGGTGGACGCGCACGGCGAGGCCGTGGCGCAGGCGTGGCGAGGCAAGGCTGGGTGCGGTCTGGGCTCGGTGCACGCATGCGCGCGAGTCCTGGTTTCCCAGGGCCGCGGCATGGCCGTGCCGTGCGCGGGGCGCCGGCATCCCGGGCCCGCGGCACGACGCAGCGGCGGTGAGGCGACGGCGGTAGCGGGGAAATGGCGGCGCGTCGGGCTCCTGCAAGAAAAGACGGCACGGCGGCCGGAGAGGGATGGGGGTCCTACGGCCGGGCTACGGATGGCTCGTCGGCGTCGCCGGCAGCAGAGGGGAAAGGGAGGGCAACGGCGGCGCCGTGGCTCACCGGCGGGGCTGGAGCAGAGGGTGCTCGGGGCAGCGGTGAGGCGAGGCCGGTGGGTCGGGGCCGTGCAGGAAGAACCGCGGCGTTGATGTCGTCGTACGGGTCGCCGGCCTGGTGGAGCTCCGGTGGTGGCGTCATCCTTCTCCTCCTCGCGCAGCTCCTACTCCTTCCCCCTCTCTTCCTTGCACTGCTCCTCCTCCTCTCCCTCTCTCGGGTGTGGCGGCGGCGGAAGGGAAACAGGGGTGCTGGTGGCTAGGGTTAGGGCGGCGGCCGTGGGGGTCCTTATACGCGGCGCCGGGGCTCGTGTGTGGTCGCGGCTGGGGCTTTTTGGCGTCCGCGCCGGGACGCGTGGCGGCATCGCGGCGCGGCTAGGGTTAGGGTTCACGGCGCGGGCTGTCGGGGTGCGGGGAAGGGCGCGCGCGGCTGGTAGGTGACGCGAGGGAGCGGGGCCTCGGCGGGGGAAGGAAAAGGGGAAAAGAGAGGCAGGCGGTTGTGGGTTCTGTCGCGGAGCGGCGGGGCGGCGGAGGCGAGCGAGTGGGAGAAGACCAGGCTTGCGGGCGTCGGGAGGAAGGGGAAAGCTGACGGGTGGGGCCCGCCCATCAGCTGCCCCGGGCGGAAGGAAGGAAGAGGTCGCGACGCTTCGCGATGATGGGTTGGGCCGCGGTGCTGGGCCGGCTCGCGCGGGCTGGCGCGCGTGCGGGAAAAGAAAGGAAGAAGGGGAGAAGGTGGGCTGGGCCGGGGCTGCGTGGGCTGGCGGTCCAAGAGGGAAATAGGGAAGGGATTTTGGATTTGAATTTGAATAGCCCTTTCAAATTCAAATCCCACACAATTGAATCAAACAAAGTTCGAAAATCCAATTCAAATTAAAACATCAACCCCTCCAAACAAGACCATACACAAAAGTTTTTGAAATTCATGATTTTTGTTAAACAAACCCTCTAGGGGTTAACATGGAATGTTACAATCCACCTCATCCTCCTTCGGCGTTGGCATCGGCGGCCCAGCCAGCAGCCACAGCTGTTGTGTTTGGACATCACTAAAAGGAAGCAAGGCATGCTGCATCCCTGTACAAATGGGCCGCAAGCCCACAAGCAAATTGCCCACTGTGCGGATCCAAAAACTAATATTGCAATGCAACGAAATTATAAAAATGGACAGAATTAAAATTTCAAAAAAATGATAAACACACTATGAAGTATTAATCATCTTTTGAATGGGTGAAATGTTTCCTATCTCAAATAACTGAACGAATGGTTGCGTTGCTGAGTGCGTGCAAATAGGAAAAAAAAAAGCATAGTGCATTTAAATTGTTGGGATAAGAGTTTTGGCCGCTGCAGCAAACCAATACAGATTTTGGCCACTGCAACAAACCAAATCTGCTTTACAGATTCTTTTGAGAAGAACAAAAGAAAAATCTGCAATGCAATGTTCTCCTGATCTCTTTCAGCTGCTCTATCTAGTACTCTACTAGTGCAGCCAATAATACATGCTGCGATCCTCATCTCATCGCATCTCACAGTAGAAAACAGTGCCCGGTAGCGTATGAACACCACCCGTCAAGGCGTCCATCAAAAGCAAGCAGCAAGCTGACAGGCAACGCCGGGTGCCCGCGGCATCCTGTACTCATGGGATAAGGAGGGAACCATGCATTATGCAGCTAGCTGATCGATCGATACGTCCGTCCCCGATTAACCCCAACCCCTCCGGATTCCCACCATCCGGTTGATTGTTACCGCAACGGATCGATGCATCTGTACTATGCTGACCCCCACATGGGCTGGCGGCTGGCTCGGCTCTCGCTTTCCCGGCCAAAAATGATGCCGGCCCGGCCAATCCACCCCTGCAATCTACTGATCGCCAGGCCAGCAGCTGACAAATCTGCCTGTTCTTGCTCGCGTTCGCCGTGCGAACGTGTCGCGTCCTCGCGCGATCGCCCCGCGCGGTGGCGATGCCGATGCCCCATGGCAGGCTCGTCGTCGCTGCTTGCGACGGCCACTTGTGTGCCGACGCGGCCTCGGTCGATTGTTGCAGTACCTGGGCCGGAATTCAGAGATCTCCTCATCCCTGCACTGCTGCGAGATGCGAACGCGATCGCTGCGGCTCGCGGTCTCGTCCTCCTCCTCCCCCCGCGGAATATGTGCGCGCCTTTCCAGCGATCGGATCGACCAACTTGATGATGAACCAGCGCCCGCCAAGCAGGGCCTCTCGCGACAGCGAGCCGCGCGCGCGCGCCGCCAACATTCCCCGACGGAGCGCACGGCGGCCGCGCTCCACGGCCGCTCTTTCCGGGGAGCGGACAGGCTGGAGACGACGGCGAGGGTATTCCGGCTGCTCCCTCCCTCGCCCCGGTTACCGCGACGGCGACGGCAGAGGAGCGGAGCGGGCCGGGGGCCACGGTGGTGCGCCACCGCACTGACGAAAAAGCTCGCTCCTGTACGGGCAGTGCGTGGATCGGAACCTCGCCACAGAGGGAGGGGATTATTGTTATCGGTGGTGGAGCCGAGCGGGATCTTTGGAGCGTCTTGTCTTGATTGAAGTTATCATCATGGTCGGAGATTCTTCCGGGATCCTTCCTTTTGGCGCCACCGTCGCCATTAGCAGCCGCGGAACAGGAAAAGCTTGGCCCTAGTACCACCGAAAAAGCAGCGGCGGAGGCCGCCCGATCAGCTGGTCTGACCGGCCGTGGTGGCGCCGGGGCTGGAGAGCGAGGCGCTCTATCTCTGTGTCTCTCACACACACACTTTACTAAAATCCCACGGACCTGGAGTGCGGTTGGTTGTTGAGGCCACGTCGCGTCCCTCCCAGGAGATCCCTCCGACGCCGACATGGCGGATCTCCACTGATCCCACGGCCCTTCTGCTCACCTTCCTGGAATCGTGACCGTCTCCGGCAGGGTCTCACCAGCCTCCTTGGAACGTGCTCGCAGACCTGATTGAACGGAAGGGGCGTCAGCCGTCAGGTACGCAGGTGGCTGCCTCATCGCTGATCCATGGGCGTGTGTTTTGAGTTTTGACCTCTCCGCGAGCAGCGCGTGCGGTTGCGTCGCCGCACCGGTGCCTCCGTCGTGTCGCCGTCTCGCGATCGCGCCGCCCTGACCTGGATCCGGGTCCGGGTAAGGTTGTATACATGCTGATCGGTCTTATCTCGTTTGGTTCACACACATTATTCGTCACTCACGTTTCGATCACCAGCCGTGGAACGGAGAAGCTTAGGGTGCATTTGGTAAATTGGTCACAAAGCGAGGTACGATGGCAACGAGATTTATCGTTAATCTAGGGATGTAATGGTTTCATCTCTACGCGGGGTTGAATGGTTGGAATGGTTCTATTTTTCTATTTGGTTGCAAAAATATGAATCGAACGGTCAACTATTCCATTAACCACCAGCACTACAGAACTTATCTGTTAGTCATGCAATTCTCACCTATCCTTTCTGATCTCCATGGATAAGCTTCCCCTGACCATAGAGAAGCAACCTATCACAAGACACAACTCACTCTGTCTTAACGCAACAGCCACCTGCGAAGCCACTCCCCGTGTCATCTGCCGCCCTTTTTGTCAGCCGGGCAGTCATCTCCCACACCATTCGCCATCTCGGCGCTCATGCTAATGCCACCCAGCTACTCGCCTGATGCGAGTGGCCATCCGCGAAAGAGGTGAATAGCGTAACGCATGCATTCTGTAAAGGATGAGCGCACCCTTTTCCTTCACTCAGTGCAGTGCCTTGCCTTGCGAAACTTGTGTCCCATTCTTCTTCTCGCGCGTGAGCTTATGGCTGTGCATTGCCTTGCCGAATACGGGGAGTGAAAATTCAACTGCTTTCGTGCCCTTTAGCTTTAATTTGGAAAGGGGTACGGTGTACGATGCCTCGAGTCATTTTGTATTCGGTTGACTGACTCTGCAAGTCGGCATACATATACATGCATACTACATGCTAGTGTCACTCTGTGAGCCAGCCCTTTTCCTTCACTCACTGCAGTGCCAGTGCAGATGCTCCATCTACTTTGCAAGTTGCAAGAATGATGGATGTCCAACAAAAGTTCGGTGCCTCTAGTCAGAAGAAAGGGCTGAACAGTCTTATATGCAAGCATGTCTATTTTAAATTTCAAGTAAATGTGAAATAACCCTCTTCTAATTGAACACTTCCCTAAGGTTTCTTTTTACAACCTCTAGCATCAGGATCATGGATGCAGAAGTTCTGCCCTTAAGATATGTGCTCTTGCATGATTTGCATAAGATTCGTGCAAATTAGATTCCTACAATGAGAGAAAAAAACTGCTCAAATTCAGCAAACTTGCCATGGAAGAAGTTGTCTTAAGAGTCTCGTAGGGACATGTATATTTCTTACGAACACAATTCTTGATTAGAAGTTCAGAACACAGGCATTTTGCAGGAATTATTATGTACGGGTAATTTCAATATTGCTCTGCTGAACAGATTTTCTACACAAAGCATTTGACTTGGAAACACACTATTGGATTCCTCTTAATTCACTACCTTTTTCAGTTAACCAGATCGCAAACAATGGAAATTAGCAAGGACACGGTACATCGGTGATGCAAGCTATGCATCACAAGGACACCAATTTTCTTCTTTTCCTTTTTCTTTTACCGTGTGGTAATTAATTAATGGCTAATTTAATTAAAGACTGCACATACTATGCGCCAATAATCATCTGTCTGTCCATCAATCTGTGCATATGTTCAGTGCGACGACCGGTCGATCAGTAGGTGGTGACGAACGGCTTGTACACCTTGAGGTCGGAGATGATCCCGGCGACGGAGCCGGCGGCGGAGGCCACGGTGATGATGAGGCAGGCGAGGCTGAGCAGCTGCAGGCACACCCACCGCGTGCTCCACCGGGGCACCTTCTTCTGCACGATGTACATCTCCACGGGGAAGTAGACGGTGAGCGGCCAGAACCCCAGCGCGCCGAGGAGCCCGACCACGTCGTTGAAGAATGGCAGGAGCATGGAGACCACCGTCGTCGCCACCACGAACGCCGTCCGCCACGTCAGGCGGAACAGGTTCATCTTGTAGCACCGGCCGGCGGAGCCGGAGAGGGAGAGCGGGACGTCGACCTCCCCGGTGATGTACTTGGACTTGGGCCACCTCTGCTGCGCCCACTTCTCGACAAAGGCGAACAGCGGCTGGCAGTAGACCTGGTAGGCGCCGACGAGGTGCACGACGATGGCGGCGTTGGCGACGTCGAGGAGCCAGAAGGGCTCGTAGAAGCCGAAGCCCGTGAGGAGGTTCCCGGGGGCGGCGTCGCCGAACGCGGCGTAGCCCATGCAGCCGCAGAGCATGTAGAAGAGCGTGGTGACGGCGACGCTGACGATGGTGGCGCGGCGCATGACCTTGGACTCGGACGGCGGCGGCGCACGGATGGTGTCCTGGATCTCGATGAGGATGAGGGAGTAGGAGTAGGCGAAGGCGATGTCGCCGAATGCTTGCAGGCTGCGCCACACCTTGTCGATGGGGGTGACCACGCCGACGCTGATGCCCGTGAGGCTGCCCTGGACGCCCTTGTTGGCGACCACCTGGACGATGCCGAGGCCCAGCCCGATGGTGGAGTAGGTGAAGGACATGACGGCGGCCAGGATGGAGAGCCACGATATTTGGTCGAAGTCCGGGATCTGCGAGAAGAAGATCTCCGCCACGCCGAAGATGATCATGTACGGCGTGCTCGAGATGCTGCACGGGTCGCCGTGGCCCTCCACGTGGAAGCAGTTGGCCTTCTTGATCGCCCTGCAGGTCACCCGCCATTGAGTAATCGAGTTAAGGACTTCTCGTTTCCTACTCTCTAAAATTTAGAACCATCACGTCAAAAAGAATCTTACTATTTAGAAGTATTAAATAAAATCTGTTTATAAAACTTTTTGCACAGTTGAGTGCTAATTCGCGAGATAAATTTAATGAGCCTAATTAATCCATAATTTGCTACAGTGATGCTACAGTAATCATCCGCTAATCATGGACTAATATACCTCGTTAGATTCGTCTCGCGAATTAGCACTGGAGTTCTGCAATTAGTTTTGTAATTAGACTTTATTTAATACTTCTAAATGAAGAAATTCTCGATGATGTGATCCCTCTAAACTTTAGATCCCCGGAAACGAACCCACCCCAAGGTGAGCTCATCAGCTGGATAATAACACACGTGCCAATGCAAGACACAGTCGTTCGACTCACAGCATGCTAATGGAGGCGGCGATGGTGTAGCCGATGGCGACGCCGATGATGTTGGCGTACTGCAGGAAGCCGCAGATCTGGACCTTGATGCCACCTGCTCGATGAAACCACACGGATGGAGAGAGGAGAAACGGAGTCAGCTCTTGGTTGGTGGCCTCTCGCTCTGCACGCAGCGGCAAACAGCCACGAGAATGAAGGCGGGCGCACTGCACGTACTGAGGTTGGCGTTGACGGCGTCCATGTAGGTGTAGTTGCGCTTGCCCGTGCACTCGTCGCCGGAGCGGTAGCAGTCGGCGAGCAGCGCGGAGGTGTAGTAGGTGACGAAGGAGAAGAGCAGCATGACGGCGGGGCCGGCCACCCAGCCGAGCTGCGCGATGGCCCACGCCAGCGACAGCACCCCAGACCCGATCACCGCCGTGATAATGTGCGCGCTCGCTGTCCACATCGTCCCTGCACGAACATGACAGCACAAACGGGGCACGCCATCAGTTTCAATTCCGGCGATCGATCGAGTACTGGCCAGGCCGCTCCGCGGAGCTAGCGAGCTAGTAGCTCCGATCCTTACCGGTGCGCTTGAGGCGGCCGTCGTCGTCGTAGCACTTCGAGCCTGCCGTGTGGCCGAGCTCCATGGAGGTCACCTCCATGGCCGCCGCCGCCGCGGCGGCCGGGTAGCAGTGCCTGGGCACACCGTTCTCCCCCATCTCTGCAGACCAGTTGCACACCACCCGAACAGTGAGACTTGCAGCTAGTAGAGCACAGCAGACTAGCAGAGCTCAATAACATAGAACTGTAGAAGACAGCCCGACACCGTACCGGTTCGTGCTCTAGCTGGAGTGCTCAGCACCGTGACTTACGCAGCAATTTATATAGCCGCCGGCGGTCGACAAGACGAACTGCTGCTACTCAGGTGGTAAGCGACACACGGGACTAGCCGGGGAGCGCGACGACGACTCCGCGTGGAATTCAAAGGCGGCTACGACTCGGGCACTCACCACTGAGCTAGCCTGCCTGCCACTCCACCGGCTCGTGGTTGGCTGGTGGAGTGCCTGTGAGGACCGAGGAGGAAGGGAGGGCGGCCGCGGCAATTTATAGCGGGGTTGGGGGTGCCTGGAAGGCGCCGGTTCTTTTTTTCCAAGTGGAAGACTTGAGCGGTGGTGAGGAACAAAACGAATGCTCCACACAACTTACTGGAGTAGTAGTGCATTCTCATGCAACTTGGCACAAGGTTTTCTGAAAAGAGTGGACCTCACACCACGCAGCGAGGATTTCAGTGGCGCCCAAAACCAAAACGTGGTTGAAATGCAAGGGTTGGCCGACCCCAAGGTCGTCCTCCCGGCCCTTCCTCGATCCCACCACTATGATGCTACTGCTATTTCGCAATGAAAAGAGCACGGCTACCTAAAAAATAGTACAGAGAGCACAGGACCCTACTGGTTGACCTGCCTGCGTGCCCCCAGCACACAAGATCCTGATCAGAGATCTATCTCACTGGGGATCGGACGTACAATGTCCACTGACTAACAACAGAGCAAGTAAAGACCATCAAAACCTTGAAAGAAGATGCATCACACTAACACCACCAGACCCCAGAGATAAGATAAGATCTCAACAGCGTACTGCAAGCACATTCAATGCCGTGCATTTTCTTACCTTTGCAGAAGTAGTCTCCTCCGGCAGCTCCCCTTCTCCCCTGCTCGCTCCTTGCTCTTGCAAGAGGAGCTTGGAGGTGAAGAGAAGAGCTGCAAAGTGATAGATAGGGCTGGTCAAGCTTGGTGTGGTGTGTCATCTATGCAGGCTGGCCAGGTTTTTATAGGGGTGCGGTGGCAAAGCCTGCCAGTAATCAAGGCTTAGTAACAGGGGTTGTGTCTCTGCATTCTCTGCATTGTGGTGTAGGATCAGAGCAGGGAGGACGGAGGGCGCTGGGGCGTTTGCGCCCCACGGGCTCTCGACCACCCTTTTGCTCCCCCTCGGAATAAGGTTCGGTGCGTGCTGGTCTCCTCGGCCGCGAGATTGATTAAGCTGAGGGCCCACTAGCAGCAGGGATCGTATCATGATCTTTGCTTGCTCCAAGTGGTGATCATTCCCCTTGCATCGCAGGAAACGGAAAGACTTTGCCGCATTGGTTTTGCTCATTTCTGGCCCGTCGATCCAAATGTGGCTCCTAGTAGCTCTTAGGGGCAAGGAAATATTGAAGGTGTTCAGTGTTTGTGAGAATTAAAATGTTTGTGATTTGGAGTGTCGTATTGTTTTGTTAGGCAGTCCTAAATTGTTTCATAGAACAGAGAGATAGATTGTCGAGGCAAAAGTCGCATATAGAAACACAGTCACAAAAGTTCCCGGTACAAAGGTACGAGAAACGTGGTACGTGGAACATGGATCGATAATTTTAAGTTCCCGGTTCTCAGGGAGTATACCTTTTCGGGACGTTTGCTTCGAGATTAGGATCATGATCCCTAGTTAATTAGGACGACGTACCCGGAATGTAGCTATGGAACGATGATCATGATCCCTAGTTAATTGTCATTTTTCTCTAATTTTTTGAGCTAGGAAACCTTGATTTTTTTTAATTTTGAATCTCAACCGGATTTTCACCTTTTTCCCCTTCTCCTCAGGCCCGCACGTCAGCCTCTACCCCCACCTCCCACGCACCTCCTCGCGCCCCGTTGGCCCAATCGGGCAGTGGCGCCACGCCGGCGGCCTGGCGTAGGTAGGCGAGGCGCTGTATCGGCCGTGGGCTGCGGGCAGGTGAGGCGCCGCACCGGCCGCTCGCCTCCTCCTCCCTTTAAATGCCGCGGCCGGCCTCCCCGAACCCTAATCCCCTTTCCCTTCCTCCATTACTGCCGCCACCATCTCCTTCTTCACCGCCGGCCGCCATCGATTCGTCCTCTCCAGTGAGCTATTTTCCAATTCCTTGCGCCATCACCTCATTCTCCCTTCCCTCAACCGATTTGGGCACTCGCCTGGCCCTCTCCTTCGTTGTGCAGGGCCCCCGGTGAGCTCCATCTTCCGGCGCCGCCACTCCTTGTCGAGCCACCTCTCCGCCGTCGCTCTCAGCCCATCCAAGCCACGGGTGAGCTCGCCGGCCATCCGCCTTCCCCGTGCGCGCGGACAGGACTTGCTGCTGCCATCCGATGTAGGGAGGTCGCGCTGCCGCCGCCGTCCTCTGCTGGTACGCCATCTCCTTTCTCTCCTTCTATTGATCCGGTTCAATTTGGTACGACGTCCCCAATCGTGTCCCATCCACGATCCTGCGATCGTACCGCTGCGTTCCCGTTCCGCGTTCCGGAACGATAATTCCGGGAACCGGGAACGTGGCAATGTTCCACGATCCGTGTGACTGTGTATAGAAATTCATTAAAAAGGCTTTTATTAAGGTTGATTTGCTCAAAATCGCTCCGTAGTGTAGATCCGTCCATCTCTTTAAAAAATTCCAAGCACGCACAATTAAGATGGCACGAATTATGAGTGTGGAAATTCCCAAATAAACACAGATGCACATAATCATCTATTCATCGCGTCTGCGATTGGAATTCATCCAATCACAATAGCTGAGCGCCCCCGCCCCACCCCCCGGCCATCGTTCCGGTGTCGCCACCACCCCCGGTCTACCTTTGCTGCCCACCTCAGCTCCGACATCGAGCTCCCATGTCCTAGTTCTAGCCCCACCGGTTATCCTCCGAGCACCGGCGGCTGCCGGTGTCCCGTCGCCTCCGCCGCACCGCTCTTACAACCCGCCTCCACCGCTGGTCATTCCTCCCCCCTCCCCCCTCTTCTAAGACCGCACAACCCCGTTTTCGAAGTCTGGCTGCTGCGGCTCGAGGAGGAAGATGAACAGTTATCTTCTACGACATCGCGAGTTGAACTTACGGGCACGATGAATAGACGTTGCGCATAATCACAGCCGCAAAGTCAAATGAATGGTGAAGATGATTAGCGGGGGGATGTTATCAAGATGTGGATTTGGCTGGAGGACAGTTGTTATCCGAAAGGGCAAAACGCGTAATCGTTAGCTCATGGTTGTGTCTAGCATGCGATTTGACCCGACGGGCAAAAAAGTAAATAAAGGTTTCGTCTCTTTATACCGTCCCATCCTTCCCATCCTTATCTAGCCACCGCATAATGAAGTTATAAAGATTCCAGTGCATTAATTGTACATAGATTTCACAGCAGTAAGGTTGGTGCCAATGGGGGGCGGTACCGCCCCCCTATCAGCGCGGCGCAAGCGGGAGGCGGTCGAGTGGGAGAACGAGGGCGGGATGGATCCCGCCGAGCGGGAGCGGGCGCTATCGCCCCGCTCTCCCCCGCGTTGGCAGGCGCGCGGGGGCGGGAGGCTGGCGGGAGGCGGGCGGGAGCGAGGCGGCGCGCTGGCGTCAGCGTCCGCGGGTGAGAGGGGTGGGGCGGGAGTGACGTGGTGCGTTTCTATTGGTACACGCAGACTATCCATTGAACTAGCCGTTATTTGACCGTTTGAATCCAAAAAATTCGAAAAAAATACAAAAAATCCCAAATTTCATCCCTAACCCCCCTATAAATACCCCACCTGGGTTTCACTCCTTCCCCATCCCATTTGAGCTCATTTCTCCCATCCACACTTCAATTTCACTCTTCTCGACGCCATGTCTTCATCTACCACGAATTCGAGTGAATGAATGGAGGCTGAAATGATCGATGCGTTCCAAGCGGAGTATGAGGAGGCGATGCTCAATCTTGAAGAGGATTCAAGCAGAAGGCGACGTCGTCAACGCTACATCAGGCGTGATCGTGAGGGTGCCCATGATCGGCTGTTCCAAGACTACTTCGCTGACAACTGCGTTTATCCTCCGAATTACTTTCGGCGAAGGTACCGAATGAGGCGTCAACTTTTTCTACGTATTATGCGTAGATTAGGTATATTTCACCCAAAGAGAAGATGCTTGCAACCGTCGTGGTCTCTCTCTGCTACAAAAGTGTACCGCGGCCTTACGCTTGTTAGCTTATGGAGGCGCTGCGGATTCGATAGATGAGTACCTAAAGCTAGCTAGATCAACTGCATTAGATTATCTAGAGAAATTCTGTGAAGGCATCATTCACTGTTATGGGGATGAGTTTTGCCGTCGACCAAATATCGTGGATACTCAGCATCTACTAGCGAAAGCCGAGGAGCGTGGCTTTCCGGGCATGCTAGGGAGCATCGATTGCATGCATTGGCAGTGGAGAAACTGTCCGGGGGCACATGCGGGGCAATTCACAAGGGGGGACATAAAACATCCCACCATTATCTTAGAAGCTGTTGCATCGTATGATCGTTGGATCTGGCATGCCTTTTTTGGAGTGGCCGGGTCCAACAACGACATCAATGTACTCAATTAGTCGCCGTTATTCACTGGTGTGCTTAGAGGAGAAGCACCCGTAGTGAACTTTACGGTTAATGGATATGAGTACAATAGGGGTTACTACCTTGCCGATGGCATCTACCCCTCTTGGCCGGAGTTTATGAAGGGTATTACTCTTCCGCAGTGTGAGAAGCATCAGGTATTCACAAATGCTCAAGAAGCTTGGCGCAAAGATGTCGAGTGTTTGTTTGGAATGCTCAAGTCTAGGTTCAACATTATAGCGGTTCCCAGACGCTCTTACTCACAGCGTACTCTTGGGTTGATCATGCGTGCATGTGTCATCCTACACAACATGATCATCGATGACGAGCGTGATACCGATTTGGACAAGATCTATAAGACAGATGCGTCCAATGTCGATCTGGCGATCCACAACAATGCACCACCATGCCTAGCTGTCAGAATTCAGATGGACACCGAGATGAGGGATTCACTGATGTATGCACAGCTGCAGCAGGATTTGGTTGAGCATGTGTGGGCACATAGTCATCTTTAGATTTATGTAATTTTTTTATTATGTAATTTTTTATTTATTATGTAATTTTTTTATTTATTATGTAATCGGTAACTTTTTAAGTTGAATAAAATTTATTTCTTGAATTCTTTTGCGTATTCGAACAAAAGAGGTTGAAATAATTAAATCTAGAAAAGAAAAGCTGACGTGGAGGAGAGAGAAGTGAGAGCTGGTATTATAGCCTGTGCATTGGAGAGGTGGGGTGAGAGTGGAGTGAGAGTGGGGGTGAGAGCTGACGTGGCGGGGAGATATCTCCCCCCACCACTGGACTCAGCCTAAGGCTGGTGCCAATGGGGGGCGGTACCGTCCCCCTATCGGCGCGGCGCAGGCGGGAGGCGGGCGAGTGGGAGAGAGAGAGAGAGGGCGGGATGATCCCACCGGGCCCGCTCCTGCCCGCGTTGGCAGGCGCGCGGGGGCGGGAGGCGGGCGGGAGCGAGGCGGCGCGCTGGCATCGGCGTGCACGGGCGAGAGGGGTGGGGCGGGAGTGACGTGGCGCGTTTCGACTGGTCCACGCGGACTATCTGTTGAACTAGCCGTTATTTGACCGTTTGAACTCCAAAAAATTTGAAAAAAATTGCAAAAAATTCCAAATTTCATCCCAAACCCCCTATAAATATCCCACCTGGTTTTCACTCCTTCCACACCCCATTTGAGCTCATTTCTCTCCTCTACAATCCGAAATCTCTTCCACCATGACCGGTTGGTCTCCAGATTTCCATACTTTCACCGATCTCTTGCAGTCCGATGGGTTACAAGCATCTTCCCAAGATGAGTCTTCTCCGATGCATCGCCACTCCGATGTCAATTCTTCGCCGCAACCCCGGGCATTATTCCCCCCTGCTGCACCTCCGGCTCCAGGGGCAGCTCCACCGCCATATCATTATCCGTACGGTCCGTACTCATACCCACCACCTCCATATGCTCCACCTCCAGGCACAAGGAGCGGGACTGAAGGTCCGTACCCACCACCTTCGTACGCTCCACCTCCATACGCTCCACCTCCATATGGTCCATACCCACCACCTCCGCACACGGCACCCACGGTTCCAAGCCCGTCTCCATTGAGTCTCAAAATGAAGGAGCGGGAGCGACCGAACCAAAACGTCCAAAGAGACTTGACTGGACGATTGCAGAGGAGGAAAAACTGGTAATTTAATTACTGTTCATCTATTTAAATATCGTGTTTTTTTTCAAATAACTAACAATATGTTCGGGCTAGGTACATGCTTGGGTTTATCACTAGAATGACTCTATCACCGGCAACAACCAGACCGGTTTGAGTTTTTGGGGCCAAATAGCGGAGACCTTCAACTCTACCGCGGAGCCGTCCCGTCGTCGCACTGCGAAGCAACTGAAGGATCATTGGAACATGTACAACCGCGAGGTGACCCTGTTTAATGGATACTACATCCAAGAAGAAAGAGTACGTCAGAGTGGAGCAGACGATGCAATGGTAATGGAGGGGGCAATGGCGAGGTACGAGAACGACCCGAAAGTGACGACAGCATTCAAGCGCCATCATTGGTGGAGAGCTGTTCGCCACGAACCCAAGTGGGCAGCGAAACATTGTCTTGGCAGTGGATCCGATGTGAGTAGCAAGAGAACCTGCCTCGGAGTTTCGGGTGAGTACAGCTCTGGCGGAACAGAAGACACCGAGGAGGACAATGAGACTCGTCCAATAGGCCGTGATAGGGCCAAGGCGGCTAAGCGGAAGGAGAAGGCTAAGGGGAAGGAGAAGGGGAAGGAATCCTCATCAAGCAGTGCGGTAGCAAGTAAAGCATTTGCAATGAAGAACATGTGGGGTGGCTTAGTGAAGACTAAACTATTCAAGCAATGGAACATAATGAAGTCCCGATCAACCGCGGATATGGACGAAGCAGAAAAACATACTCATTTCAGGGCTGTCAAGATGGTGGAAAAAGAGCTTGGACTAGACGAGGATTCGGAGGAGGATTAGAATTTTCTTTTAATTATTATGTATTTTTGCTATTTTTAATTGCGATATAATTTCCTTTTTTAATTATGATGTAATCGGTAATTTTTTAGTTGAATAAAATTAGTTTATTGAATTATTTTGCGTATACGAACAAAAGAGAGTGAAATAATTAAATCTGGAAAAGAAAAGCTGACGTGGAGGAGAGAGAAGTGAGAGATGGCACTGTAACCTGTGCATTAGAGGGATGGGGTGAGAGTGGGGTGAGAGCTGACGTGGCAGGGAGATATCTCCCCCCACCACTGGACTCAACCTAAGTGAGGTTTCAGCTCTCTAGACTACCATCCTCACATCCTTTCTCTTCATGGATCAGCATCCGATGAAAGATAAAGACTGCAATGCGTTAATTGTGTGCGAGTCTTACAACAATATCTGAGGTTGATCTAGCTCTATATCCTCACATCCTTTATCTCTTTCATTGTCCTTCGATGGAGAGATATTAAAGTCTGTTTGGTTTCTCAGAACTAAACTTCCCTTGCATCGGATGTTTGGATACTTATTAGAAATATTAAATATAGACTAATTACAGAACACATTGCATAAATGGAGACTAATTCGCGAGATGAATCCATTAAGCTAAATTAGTCCATGATTTGATAATATTGTGCTACAATAAATATATTCTAATAATAGATTAATTAGGCTTTTAATAAATTCATCTCGTGAATTAGTCTATATTTATGCAATTAGTTTTACAGTTAATTCATATTTAATCTTTTTAATTAACATCAAATGTTTGATGTGATCTGAACTAAAAATTAATCCCTGGATCAAACATCCTTTTAGTTTTGACAAGAGCAGCTCTGATTGAACTGGATTTGATTTGATTGATTGGGCTAGAGCATGGTTCTGGTGGGCGCCGAAGAGCATGAAAACCGGCGAGCATTTAGTACCAGCGGGCATTGGCGAGTGCCACGTAGTCATCATCTCGATGAACTTAATGTCAATAGAAACAAACAAAGATTTCATTCTATTATGACCTCTTTCAAGATGTTTGATCTATGTGCTGTTCTTTGCCGTTGAGCACCATGGCTTCATGAGAATATGTGATGTTTCTTATTCATGACAACAGAGCATTCATTGCATCTGATGCAATTTTGAAATTTCAGACGTGCAACATATTTTCTGCAAAAAAAAAAAAGTTTAGCAAACTTTCAAAAGTTAAAATTGATGTCAGCATGCATCAACATTACCTTCAAACCCATCAAAAGCGGGCTTAAAAACAACAATATGCCTGGCGATACTATTTGCAGAAAAGTAAGGACAAATTAAGCGACGCAAAACACCCTTTATTCTGTGCAATGGCTACATCATCATTGCCCACGCACAGCACTAATCATAGTACACGTAGTACCAAACAACATTCCGTCCCTCTTTTTTCTTTTTTTACACAGGAACGACAGCATTCCCTCCTTTATCAACTTTTGAGGCTAATCTATCGGGTTACTTTTGGGGGGCTGTCACGCAGGTTCCGTCCGATTAAGTAAGGTAATCCTTCTCTCTTTCTCTTTGACCTGCCCAGACCCTTTGGAAAAGGGAGAAGAAAAGCAACGGCAAGGAGCCAGCATTCCTTCCTGGCCAGAGGATGATGGCCACTTTTCTTACAGGGCTAGGTTTGAACGCCTAATTTTCTGTACACCGGTGGCCGCGGTTACCCGAGATATCATTAACAACAACCAGCATGTTCTTTCCAGTTGAGCACGGTATTAGATTCCGTAGGAGAGTACTTGAGTAGTAAGAGCCGACGTGGACGAGCACGGGACATTCGATGCTGTCGGCTGACGCCATCCTACGATCCTAGTAGCTTACTAAGAAACCAGAGATCAAATTAAGGTTGTGACTTGTGAGTGGAGTTTGGGAGTCAGCGGTGGCGTGCTGATGGCTAATTATGCAGAGTGCTTTTTTTTTGGGGGAAAAGAATTAGTATTAAGCAGAGTGCATTCCAGGCCGACATCGTCGCTAGCTAGTCCTGCGCACGGGCCCATTTCGGTTGGAAATGCCGGACGGGCCCGCGTGCACGTGCGCACCACGATCCGAAGCGAAAAGGTGCCACGAAATTAAGGCGCAGCACCTGCTGTTCACTGGTACTGTACCTAAATTCCCCACTATCTGAACAGCAATGCACTGCAGAGAAGAAGCAGAATGCAGGCAGCTGGGGCAAATCTGGTGATCTCGCCATCACCACGCATCTAACGGGTGGCCGGCCTCGACGCTCGCCGCGGCACGCGTGTGTTTACGACGACCGTCTGATCATGCAGCAGCTCGCCCGGCCCCCTGCGAGGATGACAGATGTGGAAGCCAAGGTTTCGATCTGTACGTGAGAGAGCGAGCGAGCGAGCGAGCAAGCAAGCAGCTGGTATGGCTCGACTCGAGTGCGGCGGCGACCGGCTGTGCCACTACTCTGCCATGCAAGAACGTAACCCCGTGGTCGATCCTGAGTGGATCTTTTTTTTTCCTTTCTTTTTGAATCGGATCCTGAGGGGATCTTTGTGGCCACACCTGCTAGTAATAACCGTTCTGTTTTTCTCCCATCTGCCGCTAGCTGCGGCGCTCGATCGATCGCGGCTCCTGCTCCGGCGCTTTCTACCAGTCGATCTCCTGCCTGCTCCGCACGATCGCCATGCGCCGATCATGGTGGCCTGCCTGCTTTTGGCTCGGCCCCGCGGCGGACGTACGGCGGCTTTTCGGCCCCCACGAATTCCAGCGGCTCCACTCCTCAGCTGCCTGCCGGGCCCTCCCTGGCGGTCTTTTTGTCCTCGCGCGTCGCCGGTGCTCCTAGCTATCTAGCATCGTGCTACCAGCTACTACCAGCAGAGCTGCAGTAGCATAGCTCGGCACTAGCCGTACGCCGGCACGGCTCAACAAACCCTAGCTAGCTACAGCCTCTAGACCACCAGGCTTGCGATCGCCAGCCAGCCACGCACTCATCAGGTGCAGTACAGTATCGTGTATAGCAGCAGTGGCTTATCTCTGCGCCGCTGATCGAGCCGTCGCGGTCGGCCTGCGCTTTGCGGGATCTCGATAAGGTGATAAGCGTCGGGCATGGCGAAATTAGGTCTGCCTGCGCCCTGCCGCGCCTGATGATTCGCCGGGGATTCCGTGGTAGCCGCGCGCGGGCGTTGAAGCGCCGCCCGCGACGCGGAGGCCGGCAAGTCAAACCCGGCCGCATTCTGCTGTGAGCCTGAAGGAAACCTGACCCGACGGCCAGCTCCTGACCTGAGGGCTGACGATCGAGACGAGACGAGGGCGCGACGCATGACAGCACGCGGCCGCCATTATATCTTGCGCCCGGCGCTCTGGCCGGCCCTTGGATTTGATCGGTCGCTTCGTGCATCGTGCATGTCACTGTACCTTCGGATACGTCGATCCCCTGAGCGCTGACCGCTGAGCTGCGTTGCCGGGGCAAAGCGTGCGCTGCACCTGCCTGCACCGGACTCGGGTGTCCTGTAGGGTATAGTCGTGCGACGTGCCGCCGGTTCCTGTCTAGGCTGGTGCACGGCCAGCGCTTCCGGCGGCTCTGCCTAGGTCAAAAGTTTCGGAAGGCCTTCCACGGTTGTTGGTTGGGTTGCTGCTAGTGCATTGCTGAAGAAGGGAGCGGATGGGCCACGTCTCAGTTAGTATCCCTTAACCCTACTCTACTACAAACAAGCCCAAAACTCCAAACCACGGGTTTTTATTAGCGTTTCCGCCGCGATTGAAGCTTTACAAATCAGTTTTGCATCTCTCTCTCGGTACAGGCCACACGAATGGATTTCTCCGGCCTGTTCATCATCGGCCCACGATCAGTGATTTCGCATCACGTTCCAGACCATTTCACAGGGCCCAAAAAAGGAAAAGGAAAACGGGGGTAAAACGAGGTCAAAATCACAGTTATTTATCTTAAATCAAATTACATGACTGCTGACTGGGTATTGAGATAGATTTGACATATCATGTCAGATCCACCTATATTATCTTTATCTTCTCTCTCCTCACCTCCGTCTCCTCTCTCCTCCTCTTCCTCACGAGGCCGACTCTCCTCCTCTTCCTCACCGAGGCCGACGGTCGTTCCGTCGCCGTGGGCATGCTACGCCACCGCTCTACCCTCGGCGGGCGAGCAAGAGCTGCAGTGGGTGAGCTCCGCCGCCTACTCCGCCCTCATGGGTGAGCAAGAGCCGCCGCGGGCATGCTCGGGCTCCAACGGGTGAGCCGAAGACGTCGCGAGCATGCTCCGCCTCCGCTCTGCCCCCGACAGGCGAGCGGGAGCCACCGTAGGCGTGCTCCGCCGCTGCTCCGCCCTCGACGGGCTAGCTCCGCGGCCGCTCCCGCCCACAGGCGAGCTGGAGCCGCCGCGAGGGTGCTCAACCGCTGCTTTGCCCCTAACGAGCGAGCAGGAGACGCAGCGGACGAGCGGGAGCCGCCACGAGCGAGCTCCGTCCGCCGGCCGTTCCACCCCTGCGGTCTTTGGCCGCTCCACCCCGCGAGCCACCGCTGGTGAAGGAAATGTGAGAGAGAGCATGGAGAGGAGAAGAGAGGTGGGGCTGATATGTAGGACCCACATGTCAGGTTCACATCATCACTCAATCAGTCTGTCAGTTAGACACGTTTAATGGAAACTATAGTGATTTGTATTTTATATGTAATAATTAGGAAGTTTGAGAATTTAAATATGCATTTTAAAGATTCAGAGACCAGCATGGCAGTCTTGGCAAAGTTTCATGACCAAACTGCGGCATTGTCATTCAGTGCGGCGGCCAGCTGAGAGCTGACTGCCGAGAGACCTTGGACGACGGTTTTCAACACCACCGCCACGCCACGTGAAGGGGCCGGGAGTAGTAGCTGCGCGCAGCCACTGTGGCAGGCGAAGATTCTGCCGCGCAGATCCTTGGTTGCGTGCTAGTTTATCAACGCACGTGCTCCAAATGATGCATCAACCAACCACCGCCATAATGGACGAAGAGACCCAGACACGGCCTGTAAAAGGGTCAGAGACGCACACATGCTGTGAAGAGTGAAGCACCGAAGCTTCCTAGCGTGTTCTTCTCTCGGCGAGGACAGGCATGACCCAACAAAGGAGGAGATGATGCAGCTCAGATGCACAAAGATGCAAGACCATTCCCCCGCTGAAAAGTTCTCTCCCAACCCGCGCGCGCACGCTGCTCCATCAGCGTCACCGGCCAGAATTTCCCGAGCTAGCCCGTGCCAGGCTGACAGCGTCGTGGGCTCCGGACGTCGCTGCGAGCGCAACGCCACCAGTCGAAAGAAAACGGTGGCATGACTCGCGGTCGAGCCAATCCAACGGCTACTTGACTTGCTCCGTCGAATGTTACTGCTGCTTGGTGTGCTTCCGTGCAGAGCCCACGAGCCTGTGCCGTGGTCAAAGATCATGTGGGGAGACCAGCGCAAAAATATGACCAGAGATTAGGACACAGATTCGCATCCATGTATGTACATCCACCTTGACCTTGCCTTCGACTGTAGCTCTGCCTCTCCTAACCCGCCATCTTATGAGGTCGGAGCACCAGTCAATGCTCCTCCGATGGGTAGAGAGGTCGACGCCATGCTTTTTTTAAAAAAAAAAATCCTGGCAGTTTTGTATTGCTGTCGACCTGTCGTTGGGTCTGCATCCGCCGCACCAGTGTTATGCGTTTGTATATTTTGCTCTGGGGCCATCTGTTTGCACTGTACAGTTTTGTCAGGCGAGCAGATCTGAATCAGCAGCCGACGAGCGGCGTACATGTCCGGTTTCCGGTTTTCATCCCACCAGCAGCTCTCTTCCCCAACCCGCCCCGCCCCCGCCCCCCCCCCCCCCCCCTCCCTCCCATGCTTCCTTTCTTTCTGGAAGCCATGGCACCATCGCAGACGAGCTGATCTACCATTGCGTGCTTAAAGAAATGGCAAGGTGCAAGTTGGTCTGGCCCTGATGCCATATCTGTCGCCCAGTTGATAGACTGCATATAGGAGACGTATAATTCTCTGCAGCCCGAGAGCGGAGTGGTTCCAACACGCCTCTAATAACTTTCTGTATTCTTTGGCAGATTAGGTTGGAACCCGTTCTCTAATTCCGTAGATGCGAATACATGGCTCTCTCTCTCTCTCCCCCGCAACAGCCAGTAAATTAAACAAACCAAGATTGCAGTAGGCAGAATTTTCAAGCCATTTGTAGTGTTCTGGGACCACAGACAGGATAGTGGTCAGAATTTTCAAGCCATTTTGTAGTGTTCTGGGACCACAGACAGGATGGTGGTCTGATAGCTGGAAGGTCTTCTCGGCGACGGCGAGGCAACCTTCGACGAGGCTCTGTGGTAGCTACAGCCTACAGGGGTTATGGTTCCATGTGTTCAAAGGGGGGCAAGGGCATGCTAAGAGTTACTCCCTCCATCCAGAAATATTTGACATGTTTAACCATAAAAGATCTTCCATATTAGATTTTGACACGCGATTCTCTCACAATATGATATCAATAGCTAAAAACTTATTATAATCTTAAAATCACTTTGAATACAAATATAAATTTATGCACTAAATGCACATAAAAATTAACTAATTGCTGATCAAAGTTTGCGAAATTTGAATCTTTCCGGTCAAAATACGTTTTGACCGAAGTTTCTTACCAAAGTTTGCATATAAATTTATGCACTAAATGCACGACTTCCTAAGGTCATACTGACGTTTTTAGGGGCGTTTTTATACATAACCAATCTTCCAAGGAACGTTCGTCCATTATCAATGTGGTAAGAAACACAATCTACAATCGTAGGATGATGGAGGGCATCCTCGAGGAGGTTGACGATGGGGTCGGCTCCCCATCCCAATCGTCGGGGAAGAAGCAGGCCGGCGTGGTGGCGGTTGCTGGGGAGAAGCAGCAGCGCGAGCTTCAACTAAATTTCACGTTGACGGACGACCAAGTAGGGCCCGTGAGTAGGGAAGCTCGAGCGACATCAAGTGTGATGCCCGATAATAGTGGCGAGTGGGAGCACTGGATTCGACTAGATAGCCGTAGTCAGGAAGGATGCACTGGGATATCAAATCTATGTTTGCTCTCTCCGGATCTACCAGTTTTTGAGGATAACGATGGGTGAGGAAGGATGGAGAGTAGTGAGGGTAAGCTTGATCGCCGGATGCTATCGTGGAGGAATGGATGGCTCGTAGTTTTAAAAAGGAACAGGGATAAGAAGGGGAGGGGAATGATAGTTTTTTATTTTATTTTAACGTGGGTCTACCTTAAAGCCCATTATAGACCTTAGACATAAGAAAATATCAGATCTAACCATATGATCAGATTCTAAGATCTAGCCCAACAACGTCATACGCTACTGATGCCATTAAGTATTGAAATGTGATAATCATTCGAGTGTTGCGAAAACTATATATTGCCGAACATTGTAAATACAATTGAAAACCCTTGAAAATGATATACACATGCTGCAACAAGTCTACAATATGTGGTCATTTAGAAATCTCAATTGAAAGATGTAGCTGATTTTTTAATACAGAGCAGTTGTTGATCTCTCAAACCTTGTAAATCCTCAAACCTTTTACACAAATAACTTCCTAGCATGCAGGGGAAGGGGAATGGGGCATGGGCCCCTTATTAGTTGCAATGTACTAAGAAACTAACAATAATACAAACGAGGTACTCTATTTGTGGGTTGGGTGCTTTAGTGAAGTCTAGTTACCTCTACTTTGATATCTATTTTCACTTTGTAGCTGCTATATTTTACACAAGATTTTGATCAGACATGCTAGATGTTCTTTTTCTTATCTCTAGCATGCTTTTGTCAAAAAAAAAAGCAGTGTTAGCCTAAACGGTAAACGCTAAACAGTCGGTCACTTAGTGTTTAGCTCGTTATTCGAACTAAACGGCTATTTAAACGGGTTAAACTGTCATTAAACGGAATAAATGACTAATTAAACGGACACGGCTAGCCACCGTGTAGCATTTACACGGCGTTTAAATGGACTAAACGGCCGTGTAGGCGAACAGTAAAAGTACTTGCCATTTAGTGACAAAATAGTTTATTATTCCAAATTATATAATATTGTTGTAACTACCATTGCAACAACCTAGAGTAATACAATTATTAGAAAGTACTTTTCATAAAAATGTTCCTAACACCGTAATTTATTTGACAGGTTTTTTTTTGAATGGGCTCCAACATACGAGCGTGGTTTACCTTTCTTAATTTTGGAACGCTCCCACATTTCCCTTTCACTAGCCGGCTAGCCGCCCAGAAACAGCCAGTTTCCATGTTGACTCTTCACCATGAAGCCCCCCAATCCGCGCCACGTCAGTCGAACCGCTATCTAGCTGTGATTGCGTCTCGTCGACCACCTTGTTCCGCCACTCATTTCCTGCGGCCTTCCGGCGAGCCGGCGCACGCCTTCCCAGCCGCGTCCCCGTCAATCCGACGCACACGACCACCCATCCCGGCCCCACCAGTCATACTCCGCAAACAGCACAAAAATCCGCGCGCTATATCTAAAGGCGGATAAAGAACTCGTGCACGCAACAGCTTCGGCGCTTCGCCGCCCCATTTTACCACTCCTCTTGTCCCACTCCCCGCCGCGACGTCACCCGGGGCCGAGCGACCTCCTCCTCTGCCACTCGCCCGCCAACCGCTGCCGGAAATGCCGGCCCCGAAGATGCTAGGGCCTCTCCCGCTCGTCGTCGCCCTCTTCTTGCTTGCCAGCTCGCCGGCGGGCGCCGCGGGGGCGGGCGGCGGCGGCGGGAACGCGACGTCGGAGCCGTGCCCGCTCGACCTGGGCTACGTGCGGACGTTCCCGTGGGACCCGACGCCGTGCGCTGGCGGCGCGCCCAACATGACGGCCTGCTGCCAGACGCTGCTCTCCCTGCTCGGCATCGGCCTCGCCGAGCGCCTCCGCGCCACGGGCCGCTTCCGCCTCCCGTCCGCGGCGGCCTCGGCGGCCTGCCTCGACGGCTTCTCGGAGCTGATCTCCGGCGCGCCGGCGGGCATCCCGGGCTCCTCCCTGGTGCCGGAGTGCTTCCCGGAGCCGAACCAGTTCGCCATCACCCCGTCCTACTGCGCCGGCGTCTCCACCGCAGCGGAATTCGAGGCCGCCGTCGGGAACGACTCCGTCCGGGCGCTGAACTCCTCCTGCGGCCCCGACCTCGCCTCGCCGGCTACCTGCGCGCAATGTTACGCAGCCGGTGTCGCCGCCACAGCGCACCTCACCACCGCCGCGGCCAACAATAGCAAGTCGGGCTCCTGCTTCTACCTCTCCGTCCTCTACGCCGCCGGCGTGTCCAACGCCGCCGGGCCCACCTACCCACCCACCGCTGCCTGCACGTTTGGCCTCGGCCTCTCCACCCCTCCCTCCACGCCGTCCAAGTCGAACGACGCGGCCATCTACGCCGCCACCATCCCAATCGCCTTCGTCCTCCTAGCATCGCTCCTCGCGTTCTTCCTTTGGAGGAAGCGGAGGCATGCCAATAGCAAGAAGAAGAAGAACCCCAAGATCTGTGAAGAGGGGTCGGGAGAGCGGCGGTCGCACCTGCGGCCCAACACCGGGTCGATTCTGTTCGATATCGCCGAGCTCGCCAAGGCCACTAATGGCTTCGCCGAGCGCAACCTCGTCGGCCGCGGCGGGTTCGGCGCCGTCTACCGAGGCGTGCTCCCCGATGGGTCCGTGGTCGCCGTCAAGAAGATGCTCGACCCGGACATGGAGGGCGGGGACGAAGAGTTCACTAACGAGGTGGAGATCATCAGCCACCTCCGGCACCGGAACCTGGTGCCCCTCCGCGGCTGCTGCATCGCCGACGACGATGTCGAGGAAGGGAAGCAGAGGTTCCTAGTCTACGACTTCATGCCCAACGGTGCGCTCGAGGACTTCATCTTCAGGGACAAGGAACCGGCGGCCAAGCGGCCGCCGTTGACTTGGGCGCAGCGGCGGAGCATCATCCTGGACGTGGCGAGGGGCCTCGAGTACCTGCATTACGGCGTCAAGCCGGCGATCTACCACCGGGACATCAAGGCGACCAACATCCTGCTCGACAGCGAGATGCGCGCGCGCGTGGCGGACTTCGGACTCGCCCGGCGGAGCCGCGACGGGCAGTCGCACCTCACGACGCGCGTCGCCGGGACGCACGGCTACCTGGCCCCGGAGTACGCGCTCTACGGGCAGCTCACGGAGAAAAGCGACGTGTACAGCTTCGGCGTGCTGCTGCTCGAGATCATGAGCGCGCGGCGCGTGCTCGACATGACATCCCCGGCAGGGCCCGTGCTGATCACCGACTGGGCGTGGACGCTCGTCAAGGCCGGCCAGGCGAGGGAGGTGCTCGACGAGGCGCTGTCCACCTCCGAGAGCCCGCGGAGCGGGGTCATGGAGAAGTTCGTGCTCGTGGGGATCCTGTGCGCGCACGTGATGGTGGCTCTCCGGCCGACCATCGGCGAGGCGGTGAGGATGCTGGAGGGGGACATGGACGTGCCGGAGCTGCCCGACCGGCCGCTGCCGTACGGGCACAGCGTCATGTTCAGCGAAGCCGGAAGCAACTTCAGTGCTTCTCCGGCATTCAGTGGCCCATTGGCCCCGTTCATGGACAATGGGGACATGCTCAGGTGATGAACCAGGCAAATTTTTGTTGATTGATCGCAAAATCTAGCTAAGAATTAGAGGGATGTAGGTAGTGATTGTAAGTGCTGCTGTTTCTTGATTGAAATTCATTTGTAAATGTATTCAATTGGCAAAGGAACGATATTCGCATCACATTCTGCTGCTTCTGTTTTCCAATGATCATCAGTCAGCAGCCAGAACAAAGATCAGATTAAACAAGATTAAGCTACCAAGTTAATAGAACGTTACAATTTTCAGTCCTAATCCTGGCATCATTATGACATGGACTGGCATTAGCTTACCAAAGTTAAACGAGACGCAGACGACCACATCGAAGTAACTGACAGACAGCATTGTTCATCCAGATTGAGATGAAAAGAAAGATACAGAGCCGACACTGAACGATGAATGCAAGCTAGAAGATGCAGGTGCAGAGCTTCAGTTCAGAGCGGCATAGTAAGATTCAGCAGCCTAGCTACTCGTCTTCCTGCAGGTTGGGGTGGCTGGGCTGCACCCGGAAGGTGAACGGCATCTGGGAGGTGAAATCCCTGTCGTGCTGGACCTGGTGGTACCCGATCTCCAGCTCCCTCATGCCTCCGCTGAGCTCGACATCCTGTTGGTGCTGGTAGGCCTGTTCATCCACGGTTTAACAAGGTTTAGCACCGTGGTGGAAACAAGAGGGGGAAAAACTTCATTATGCTCTCAAATTTCATGTTTCTTCCAGTTCAGTGAGTGCAGAATGAGGTTACACTCACTGAAATCTGTACATATGGGCATTTTTTGGGATGCAGAACATAAGATTCACTGATTCAGAACACAAAAATGGTAGTAATGGGAAAATGCACTCAGGAAACTTATTCGTTCAATTTATCTGGTTAGTTGGGTCTTGGCCTCTTGGGTGTGTAACAGGGTAAGGTTGATTGGTCACCCTGAATACCGTTCGGTGCTAGGACTAGAAATCCAAACCAAAAATTTCCAAGCCTTGGGAAGAATTGCTGAGTTTGGTAGTGCATGTTTTCTTCAGTTAGCTCAGCACATTGAATTTGTTCAGAACTTTGCATACTGATTTGGAGTGAAAAGGAGAAAACAAGGAATGGTCAAGCAAATATTCAACTGTTATTCAGAAGGGGATAAAATTACCATCCTAAAAGACAGCAGCTTGTGCTCGTCCTCCAGCATCTTCCCCTGCAACCAATCACAAAAGGCTATTAATGATCAGAAGCTGTACAACTTTTCTTAATCAGGAGTTGTAAAATATATTCACTGTAGGAAATACTTGACAACTTCCTTCAAAAGAAAAAGGGGAAAAAAGACACTCCATGATCTACAAAGTTAGGAGCAAAGGACGTGATTCGAGTTTGGAGCTCGTACGTTCCTCTTGTGCATCCTCCAGTGGTCCATCTGCAACAAACAATTCAATAAAACCAACATCAGAAAGAAGCCCCTAAGGTTCTTTGCTGTACTTCTGTACTTGTGAGCTGCAAGCAACTATGAAGCTATGGAGCAAATGGATGAAGAAGTATTGCCAGCTTGTCGCGCTGGTTGGTCTGCCCGTTCTGGAGCGCCTCCTCGATGGCGATCAGCTCCGTGGGCTGCAGGGAGTTCAGATCCTCGCCTTTCAGATGCCTGCGTCATCACAAGGCACAGGTTACCCAAATCAGAACTTGAACATACACACGAGCAGCGAACTAATCAAGGGCACATGCAGCTGGAAATTGGAAGCAAATCTGTGGAACAGAAACACTGACCTGAGCTCAATCTGCATGTTGTCGTTCTCCTTCTTGACCCTGTCGATCTCCGCACTCAGGCTCTGAAACATTTCGGAACTTCAGCATTGCGAACCACCAATCTGCTCTGGTGCTGAAACAAATGGTCAAAGAAAGGGGGAAAACTGAAGAACACGCACCTTGTGCTTCTCATCCCACAGAATCTTCCCGGAGTTGGTCTGGTACTTCTCCAAGATCCTCGAGAGCCTACCACCCAAAACCAAAGTTTGTGTCATAACGATCAGTTCCTCCCAAGCACACAAGTAAAAAGAAAAAAAATAGTACTAGTAGAAGAAGAACGATAAAGTAGCCCAAGAAGGTAAAGAGGGCAACGGACATACGAGGTCCTGGGCGAGCAGTAGTCGTAGAGCTTGCCGCCGCTGGAGAAGATGACGACGCCGACCTCGGCGTCGCAGAGCACGCCGATCTCGCGGGCCTTCTTGACGAGCCCGGCCCGGCGCTTGGAGAAGGTCACCTGGCGGTTGGTGGAGTTCTCGATCCTCTTGATCTCGATCTTGCCGCGCCCCATCCTCCTCGGCCCCTTCGCCCTCCTCCGCTCCCGAAGGGATCCGCACGCAGCAGGAGCTCAGCTCCACCAAGAACCGACACGGCACCCGGCACCACTGCCTTCCTCTCCCCCTCCCCTTGAAGCTCTCTGCTGAATTGGTGCGGATCTTTATGCGGGAGGTGAATGCGACTAGTGGACGGACTGAGGAGTAAAGGAGAGGCCGCCATGGAGGGAAGGGAGGTCAGGGGGGCTTTCGCGCCGGTGCAGGATTGCAGGGCCGGAAATGGAAACTGCTCGCGTGGCATTTTTTTGGTTATACTTTCGCATGTGACCTGTGCTGACCAGGTTTGCTTGAGAGGGAGGGAAACAGGGAGGGAGGGTTCTCGTGGGCTCACGTGGGCCATCAATTTATCACATGCCGTGTATGGTGGGTGGGCTCAGCGCAAAGGGCCCACGCAATTGTCAGAATGGGCTTCAAAATTCGAATCCGAGCCGCGCGATAAACCACTGGACCTCAGCCTCAGCGTGCTTCACACCACTGGACCGCAGCGCGCGCCGCGCATGGGGAACTTGCCAGATAACCACCGGTTCGACCGCTTGTCTTGTCCGCTCGAAGCCTCGAGCACCTACCTCTTCCAACTTTCAAGCAGCTCTTCTCGAGTTAACACATTAGCTGGCATGTGCGCCATTTGCTAGTAACACTAAGCGACTCTATCTGTTAGTGGCTCGATCGTAGTAGAAAACTGGCTGTTTTTGGGCCAGTTGTATTACCGGAGCTTTTCCTCGAGTTGTATGTTTCTGCTTGACGGATTTTCTACTCGGGATCCATATGAACAATGGTGTGAGTGTGAGGCTCGTGGGTTTTCTCGCGCTTTTTTCAAGGGCTATTAGGATACTAGGAGTTATACGTGTGACTGGCAGTTAAAGGTGTCACACAGTCATATTTTCTAGAATCATTTCAAAATCCGACTGCATCCCTATGTTCCTTGCGACAAAATCTTCAAAATAAAATTACACTTGGATGAATTTTTTGTGGAATATTTTTTTAACGCGGAATAATTTTTTTGAGCTGGAATAATTGTTCTAACAATCTGTGTCACGTGAGTAACTTCTAATATTTCCGGTTTTTCCAAAAAAGGCTTGCTCTTGTTATCATTTTGGTCATTTTTTCGGTTTTCCTCATTATACTAGTCCTTTTTCTACCAAAGAGAATGTTTTCGCCCAAAATTTCTCGTCGCACAAAAATGACCTCTATGGCATGACATAGCTTGATTGGATGAAAAAAAATGGCTCTCTACCAAAAAGAAAGGAAAAAGGGGAAATCTGAAGATGATGGATTGATTGGCTCTCTGAGTGAAAAAACATTCACCACGGAGAAAAACAAGAAAGCCACCGGTAAAAATAAAAAATTATGGTAAACAAAGGTGGGGTTGGGAATAGATAAAACTAGCCAAAGCTTCAATCATCAATAAACTACTAAAAGGCCAAGATTTCTTGTTCGATGTGTGGTATATGCTATATATCATTTTCTGTGATTATAAGCTAATGAGAAACAACCAGGCTTGCTAACTTCCAAATGGATGTCGATGATTCATAGAGGGAACCAAACATTCAGTTACAAAACTCCACTAGATCAATAAGGGGATGCCACCTTATCATATAACTCACAACTTGCAAAAATGCTGTTAGTACCTTGTACAAATTTAAACAAACAGACAACATGATGAGTATAGGTAATATCTTCGGTTTAGAATCTGATACCCTTAGTTATAAGAAGCATCCCTCGGATTTTGATAGGCTTGTATTGTGTCAAGATGTATTTTATTCTAAAATGGAAAGTATCCATCCATTATCCCTGTTATCAATTAGGAATTACGAATTTGGATACCAAAATGTGATGAAAAATGAGTTAAGATACATCCCTGTTATCCATTTTTTTCATCTAAACAAGAATATAAAATAATTCGGATGACTGCTATTTTTTTTATTTTTTCTTCCTACCTGCGTAGGCTTTCTTAAACCGACAGAAAAAAAAAACCATTTCCAGTGCCTATTCCCATTTCACAACGACCAACAGCTACTGTATTCCGGACCTGCCGTCGCCTCCGAGAAGTCCAACCCGCCCGCCTCCGCCGCCGCGGTGGGCAGTGCACCCCTCCCTGCCGGCCGCCTCCCGGCCCCAGCCTCGCTGATTCGAGGAGGAGACGATCATGGCAACCACAGCGCCACCGGCAGACGCAGACCCCCCCGAATGCCCGGTGTGCCTCTCCCCATTCGACGCCACCTCCGCTGTGCCGCGCGTCCTCCCGTGCGGCCACTCTCTCTGCGGGCCCTGCATCGGCGCCCTCCCGCCCGCCTCCGCCGCCGCTGCAGGCTCCTCCCTCCGTTGTCCTCTCTGCTGCCAGTGCGTCCCCTTCTCCCGCGCGCTCGGCCCCTCCTCCCTCCCCAAAAACCTCGCCCTACTCGCGCTTCTCCCCTCTTCACCCCCCTCCCCGTCCCACACTATCACCGCCACCGCGCCGGCTCCCCTCCCTCTCCCGCTCCACGCCTCCCACTCCCGCCTCCTTTCCCGTTTCCGCCATGCCGTCCTCCCCGAGTCCGCCTCCCCGCTCCGCTCCGCGCCCACCCCCGCCTGCCTCGCGTCCGGATCCCTCGACTCCGACCTCGGCGCGCCCTGGTTCTGCGCGCGGGGCAGTCCCGTCAGCCTCCTCCCGATCGAGACCCGCCCCGGCGAAGGACGCCCGCCGGCGGAGCAGGAAGCCGAATTCTACCGGCCCAGCCACGCGGCGCGGGTCCTCGCCGCGATCGGCGCGCTCAGCGACGCGGCGATGGAGGAGCTGGCCGGTCTGATCGCATCTTCCGCGCGGTTGGCACGGCGGGTGTGCAGGGTCTACGGGGTCTGGATGGACCCTGACGCGCCGCCATTATGGATGGTCTCTGAACGGCACCCGCGTAGTTTTTCCCAGTTGTTGGAAGAGGAGATGGTGGCTCAGATCGGATTTGTTGTCATGGAAGCATGTGAAGTGATCATGAGGTTGCATGGTGAGGGGCTGGCGCTGGGATGCCTTGGGCTCGATTGCTTCTGCCTTGACAGCTTTGGGCACTGCCTGCTTGATTTCAGTCGGGTGTTGGCCTTGTGCCGGGGAGTCCGAGCAGGGGTTAGTTCATACAGTATTGGGGCTTTAATTGCTCCTGAGGTGGTGGCAGTGCTAGGTGACACATTGCGAATGAAGAATCATGATTTTGATGGCTTCTTTGGATGTAGTTCAGATATCTGGTCATTGGGTTGTCTATTGGTGTCACTTCTTACTAGGGATGAGCGGCTTGTGGCAGGATGGAACTCTGAAGGATCATATGATGATTGGGAGAAGAAAGTGGGTACAAGGCTTAATGCCTCATTGCTTGGTACGCAACTTGAACCATTGGCTGCAATTATAGTGTCATGCTTGAGCTATGATCCAAAAGGCCGTCCAGAGATTGCTGACGTCTGGAAATGTGTTAGAGGCTTGTTGATGAAATCCGGTGATGTTACTTTAGCTCCTGATGATGACTTTGCAGTTCAGAAGAGTTTTAGATGTTTACTCCTTGGGGAGTTATCCTCGATGTTTGCTGAATCTAGTGCTGTTGAGTCAGATGGTAAGGCACAACTGTCTCGAGGAGCTGAGGACAGCAGTTCAAATCAGGATGATGTAAGTAATGGTGGGTGCAGAAACGATAGGGCACTTGATTTGTCAGGAATTGATGATCCAGAGTCTGCCGGAATGTTTAAATCAGCTACGCTGATTGCCCACCGTGATTGTGTAACTGGATTAGCCATTGGAGGTAAAAATCTAACACTGCTAATGGACTATAATTTAAATCATATGCTATTTTATTTGGTGGGTTTCTTTTGTTCATGGTGTTCTGTAATGCTGGCTCAACAACTGCCTGTTAATAATGCTTTCACTACAGGCGGATTCTTGTTTAGCTCTTCTTATGACAAAACTATCAATGTGTGGTCACTGCAGGTATGAACCTATCACTATTCTGTCTTGATATTTTTTTAATGGTTAGCATTATTGAAGTAGGCATGCTTCTCCCATGAGAAACCACATTGTATTCCTTTGCAATTCATTTCCTAGTTTTAGTATGGCTCATCTTGATCGTATTGGTTCTTGAATTTGTTCCGTAGGACTTCTCTCATGTACAGTGTTTGAAGGGTCATGAACACAAAATCACCACAATTGTTGTTGTTGACAACGAGAATCATTCTCTTTGTATAAGTGGAGACAGCGGTAGCGGAATTTTCGTCTGGCGTATAGATTCCACTCTCAAGGAAGAACCTTTGAATAAATGGTATGAACATAATGATTGGCTCTATCGAGGGGTTATCTGCTTGGCTGTCTCTGGAACTGGTTATCTTTACAGTGGTAGCAGAGACAAATCTATCAAAGCCTGGTCGCTGGAGGTACTAAGCTTTTCTTCTAGTACTGGAATGTGACTTGAAAATAACTTCATCATCTTCTGTTGGATCAAGTCTGCAGATTTTCTGTCTTTCATATATTTCTTATTTATTTTTTCCAAAAGGAAAAAAAAGTTAAGGGGCCTTCGGTATGATTAGAAGCTTGAGTCAGTCCTGAGCATGGATTGTCTGAGCTAGGGGTCTCTGTTCTTTATTTTTATTTCCCGTTCTTTGTTGTTTCTTTCTTCTCTCTCTTCTTTTGTTTGCCTTTTTGTTGACTCTGTCTCAGGGTTTGTAAGAGGACTGGCTTTTCTTTTGCTATCTGTAATACAATGACATGCAGATCACGTGCATGTTCGATAAAAAAAATGAATGTGTCGTCAATTATATATAATTCAAGTATGTTATATGAATTTAATTCAGTACTCTCCATTGGCAGGATTATTCACTTCGCTGCACCATGACAGGTCATAAATCAACTGTATCTTGCCTTGCGGTGGCCAGTGGTATTCTTTACAGTGGAAGTTGGGATGGTACAATTCGGTCATGGTGGCTCACTGATCATACTCCATTGTCTGTACTGGAAGATGATATAGCAGGAAGCATAGCCCCTGTGTTGTCAATTTCAACAGAAGCCAATTTTGTTGTTTCATCGTATGAGAATGGCTACTTTAAGGTTCACTGAAATCTGAATCATGAATCTTACTTTCTAGCCACATTCCGTACCACAAATTTTGGCATACCCTTTCCTCTACTCCTGACAGTGTTCTTTTTTCTAAATCTTGAGTGTTTACTTTTTCCTCCTTTTTGAAATCAGATCTGGAAGAATGATGTCCTCGTCAAATCAGAAAAGCTTCAAAATGGTGCTATTTATGCCGTTAAATTAAGTGGCAAATGGTTCTATAGTGGTGGATGGGATAAAATCATAAAAATTCAGGTATGTTTGCTTGCTTTATTGATATATATTAGTCTTCCAGGAAAATGGTCTGCTGAAATGTATTTGTCACTTTGTATTCTCCCTTTTATTAACTACTTCATAGGAGTTATTGGAAGATGAGTCAGAGGTAGAACTCCGAGACGTTGCTTCCATTACTTGTGACACAATTATAACTTCGATACTGTCCTGGGATGAAAGGCTGATAGTTGGACAATTCAACAGGGATATCAAGGTAAAACTCTTATTCTTCTTTGATCAGCTATCTGTTCATTTTAGCATTTTTCACTGCAAAGCTTGTAGGCAGCTGTGCACATTTCATGCTTTTCTAACCTCTGATCCTATTTATATAATTACTTTCATTACTTTGTATAAATCATGAACTTTGCCATGATTAGCTTTTGCGTCTGGCTACTTAGGAACTTTGTTCTCTGGTTCTATGGGGACATAATAATCTTTAATGGTCCTCATCCACAGAGTTTGGTTTGTTGAAATGTATGCTCAGTGATAATCTTAAGATTTCTGTTCGCTCAAAATTCATGTTTTGACTTGTCAGTAATCCTAGACCTGTTTGTTGCTGTGATTTATCTGCTTTGTGGTGATGCAAGAATGAATCCACTAATCGGGCATTCCTTTTTTCTTTTTGTCAAAGAAGTGTCGTTGCACTTTAAACCTCTAAATGGTATGCTTTCATATTCCACCAGGTTTACTACAAGGCGCAATAATTTCTTACTCCGCTGGTCCACCTGCGTGTCTATACTGTGAATAGCTTGATGTACAGTAAACGTGAGATAAAGGATTGATGGAAACAGAAGAAACCCTCCTTTTGACGGTACAACAGTGTGTCAATTGGAAAGAAACAACAGTTAAGATAGGTTGTTGTAAGAAGGGGTAGATATCAATGAAGATGCATATTTTCTTCAAATCTTCTGGAGTAGAATAAGCACAATGTCTGGTTCGTTGGTCCCATATCACACAAAATGTAATTTAGAATTAGCAGTTCTACTTGATGAGAAGCCATCAGCTAGAAGAATGCTGTTGAATGTCAATAGTAATACAATAATATACCTTTTATTGTCAAAATTAATGTGATAATCGTTAAAGCTCAATTCTGTAGCATGGTAAACCTACCCTGAAGCTCGATGGATCGGACCTAGATTTCAGGCCAGTAAGGTTGGCCTAGTTCAGCCCGCAGCAAATATTATAATGTTTTGGTATATCTGTCAATCTGTGCATATATATATTTTACTTAAAGCAATGTTTTATATGGCAAGTAAAAGAAGCTGATGTTTTAATTTGGAAAAAAAATATTTTGGGCTTCTTTCACTGCTGTCTCATCCTTTCTGGTCTGGGCCTATCTTTTCAAAGATGAGCTTTGTCAAAACCATTTCCGGGGTTATAAATGCTGGCGACCATTTCTCTCTTAAGGCTTCCTTTGGAAACTCTAAACCCTGCCGGGTTCCTGGCCTTTTCCCCGGGGCGGGAAGCCCACGGGCAATGCTCCCTCGTGCAGATTTTCCCAGCATTTGGAAGCCTGCGTGATGGGGTTTTGCGGCCCGATTCCCTTCATTTTCCACGGGAAAGAAATCCACGACCCATCAGCCCGAGCAGCGCTCCCCCTCCTAGCTCACTCGCGATGCCACCTCCGCCTCGTCGCTTTCGACGCCGCCTCCGCCTCCTTGCTCGCAAGCCCCCGCCTCCGCCTCCTTCGCCTCCCCATGATCCCTCTTCTCACGCAGGCAGACGCTGCCCCCTCTCCTCCGTTTCATAGGTTCTTGAAACAGGAGTTTGACAGCAGAGAGGAAGCTCAGGTGAGGCACAAAATCTCTGGAGGGCGCATAGGTTCTTGAGGATGGCGATTCAAGGAACAGAAGATTTCTGGGGGCAAAGGGGAAGGCTAGCATGCTTCTTTCTTTTGTTTGACCAAAGGTATGTAGCCAAAATGCTCTCGTGGGCCTGAAATGCTTGGTGATGGAGGCGTATTGGTGCTTGTTCTTGGTCGATTCATCAGTCACGTGTGTTGATTTTTTCCAAAACTTGGTAGATCTAGTTTAGTGCTAATATATGCAAGTATATGCTTTTATATTAAGTGATTTTCTCATTTTTTTAAGCACTTAATTTTCGTTTATATATTCAATGTTGTTTTATGTAAGTTTTCTGTTATCTCTTTATTTCTATGTTTCTTTTGAGAAGTCTATTAATTCTTAGGGGTTAATTAATTTTGAAATGCATCATGCCTGCCTGCCGCATAGAACAATGAACAAAACAATTTTTCCATGGGACCTTTTATGCATATGAATTCGTGATAGCATGTCGGACCATTCGTATACCAGACTAGTGATCATTTCATTACGTGGAGGTTCAACCCCATTGTACTTTTTTCCCCTCTTGTTTCCAGATGGCAATATCGGCATTGCAGTTCGTCCTAAAGGAGGACCTCAAGGCCACAGAGATTTAGGTAATTATTTTTTAAAAACTTCTGCAGATATGCTGTCATATATGCACATCATCATGCTCTGAAAATACAAGTATAACTAATAACGATTGTTCCTGGTGGGGGTAGTCAAAAGGATGGTACAATTTTCAGGCTACTGATAGTGGCTGAAATCGATGAGCACCTGAAATCCATCAACCCTGGCAAGTAGAGTTGAAGGCCCAACAGAATAATCTGCTTAGCCACTTGTAGCCAATTACAGAACGATGTTATGGTTTAGTTTTAGTACTACTTTCAGTTAGCTAGCATTGATTTAGTTTCAGTCTTATTCATTTTTCAATGCTCTGTCTCCACCATTTGTGTATCAATGCCACCTACATGGGTCATCTATTACTGAAAGTATAGTACCAGCATGCCCAAAAATAAGATACGAGTTGAGTTCAGGCCTAAAAATAGGATGCACAGCTAGTCGTTCCAAACTAAGATGATTTTGCCTAGAAAATTCACGTTATTGGATCTCATGTTTCACTAACTACAACCATAATTCAGTTCAACCTTCAGTTTGTATTGTTGTTATTCAGTTTTCAGTTAGCTTGATCTCATGTTTCAGTATTTAACAGAGGGGCACATGAGCAGCTCATGACTAAATCTGTGGGAGAAGGGAGCATCGGAAATCCGGATGGTTACCTTACCTGTTGATGGAAGGTTCTTTCAAGGCCTATATGCCTTATGCCCATACTGCCTATGCCTCTATCTTTCAAAAGCTAGCAGTTTACATAGCTTTGGTGTAGACATGATTGCTGACCCTTATAACTTTGATGTAGGACACAGATGAAACATTCATTTGCATTGTAAAAAAAAAATCCCAGGTAGCAGGTAAGAAACCTCGTTCAAGATAGTTTACAAAGCTGTATGATGAAATGCTGATTAAACACAGTAACAAGGCTTTTTTTTGTTGAATTTACACAGTACCACATAGTTCCATGCTTTTTGCTGGTTAATAGTTATCCATTGGTTAACAGTCAGTTTCATGTTTTTTTTTGCTGGTTATTAATAGTTAATTCCATGCCCTAGTTAATATTCAGTTCCATGTACCGGTTAAAACTAATGCCGCTGATGTTACATGTTTTCTTATCAGAATTGCGTTATGAAGAGTATACCTTTGCTCTGTCCATTTGGATGCCTAGTTTTCTTGTGGTATTTAAGGAGCGAACTTATTCTAAAAATCTTGATTTCAGAAAACTGTGAGCGAACTAATGCCGCTGATGTTACTGTCAGATTTGAGTTAACTGGTTGGGAAAAAGTATGCCCTGTTCTTGGGTGCTTTGGTCAAATTTTAATTGCTCCTTTGCAGTTCACGCATCTACTGCTCAGTTATAAGTATAGTGTTGGCTCCCTGTAAAGCTTTCCTCAGACGTATTAGTGATCTAACAAGTATAGTTCAGTTAGCACCAATTTTACTTAGCAGCCTTTTTTCAAAGCTGCTGCTAATTAGAGATTGCCTCTTGTAGAGTATGCAGTTAGCAGATAGTACTGGCCAGTATGGCCATATCCCTTTACCATTTTATTTAGATCGAGTGATCAGCATCAGCATAATCTGGGAGTTAGTGTTTAATTTATTGTTGATATATGCCTTTTGGAACAGGAATTGCAGGGACCATCTAATTAAATCAGAATAGTGGCTTGCAGCTGGTACTTGCAGCATAATCTCAGAATAATTGCAGGAAAATTATGTATTGGAGAAAAAGATTTCTCAGGTAATTACATATTGCTTTTCTGAGATGCATTAATTATCTCACATGTATAGTCCAGTTGCCACCAATTATGATTGGATGCTACTGCTAACTACATATTGCTTTGCCACCTAGGGGTGGTAGAGGGCCTTAAAATTTAGCCTAGATAATTTAAGGGCCGGGCTCTAATCTTATACAATTTTAAGCTAAAAATATATAAGGGCCAAGTTGGATTGTGAAAAGACCACTAGGGCCATAATCCGTTACCACCCCTATTGTCACCTAACCATGGTCAAAAGGATAACACTTCCCCTGTTTGCTTTGCCCTTCAGTGAACATCACTAGAGCATACTTGGCCCACACAAATTAGGTAGCTTGTGGCTGTAACACAGGAGAAATCTTTTGACACTGAAACAGCTATATGATCTATTGATTTTCATTAGAAGATGAATTTGCCTTATATGGCTTGAGATGGATACAAATCAACATTCGATTTTTAGTTTATCTCCGGATTGACATGGTGCTCTTGGAAGGCTATCCTACCTCTGTGATGGAATTACATCTATTTATCTCATAATTGTGGACTGTAATTTGAATATTTATGTAGATCTTTTTGTTATTTATTACAAAAATGTTGCTACAGATCATGAAATTATTTCTTGTGTATTTCTTGCGGTTGATGGTGTGCATTGCTTGTTTAAATATTTAGAGCACATGATGAAATTTGGTAGCTACCAAAGAAGTACTAGAATTCTCAGCTATTAATTTACTCGTGTACAACATGTAAATTTTAGCAGCTGCCAATTTACTAGCAGCATAGCGGATAACAGCAGTCAATTTATTACCCGCTGGGCCTGCCCCTTGCCGTCCTCTGTCTTCCAAACAGCGACGGGTGGGGGAGGGCTGCCCAGGGATCAACTGGCTGGTGAAATTCCCGCCGGGGCTTCTATTCCACGGAATAACTTGGCACTGGCTCCCAAACTAGCCTTAAAAGGATAAAATATCCACACAAAGTCTCTATCTCTACCCCTATAAATTCACCTAACTTTTCTTTCCTATGTTTACTCCAACTTTTGTCCCCAGCAGAGATGTGTTCTTCTACATCTCTATCTCTACACCTATCTCTATCTCTACACCTATAAATTCACCTAACTTTTCTTTCCTACGTTCACTCCAACTTTTGTCCCCAGCAGAGGTGTTCTTCTACATCCACACCCATCAGTGCACCCATGAATCCAACTCAATAAGATTCAATAGTCCATATCTCTTCTCATCACTTCTCTCTCCTTACTCAGTCATATCCAAGGGTCCACGTTTACCGGATCATGCATACCCACTCGATGGCTGGCTCCCCCATCTCCGTTGCAATTTCCAAAACCCTCATGAAGTCTCAACTTCTCAAGTATGGAACCAGGTCTTCATCTCCCTTGCCTCTTCATCTTCCCCGTTTATCAGTGCTTGGTCTGGTAATCTGCTCATCTGCTCATCCCTGGAGATCACGTAGCACAGCTGGCCGCCGGTGCCCACGACCATCCCTACTGGAGGCGTGGCCACCTCCACCACCACGGCTCCTACGCTGTCCAAGTCTAATGCCGTGGCTGCCGGCAACGTCCACGTCAAGCATGCTTGCGACGTGGACGTCACCGCCGCCGTCATGCACATCTGCACGCCGCAAACCCACGATTGTATTCTTCTATTCACTGCTCACGATTGTACATTGCACATCCCGCACAGACTTTCATTCTTCTATTCCAATGTTGTATTTTGTTTTCTCCTTCAGATCTGTCAGAGAAGACGAAGTGGCGCGAGCCCAACTGCCGCCATGCCGCAAGGATAAGAAGCGCAAGGCCAAGAACTGGTGAGTAATTTTTCCTTCCATTGCAACCTTGATTTGGACACGCCCTTAGCTTGGCCTTGAGTTTCTGATGCAAGCGTTGCCGTATGTTGTGTGCGGATTTGTGCAGATTGTAGTGCAGGTAGCATTTATAGGAGATGGCTGATTTACATCGAACCCTTCTCGACACCTCACCCTAAGGACCTATGCCGTTGATGCAGCTGTAACCCAGTTTTTCCCCTTTTCTATGTTCTGCCTCAAGCTGGGCCTTCTGTGGTAACAGGCAAACTCCGCCACCAGATGATTTCGAAGAGTTTGCAGGTTATTACTTTTCGCTTTCTTGATTTGTGCCCACAGCAAGATAGTAAAGTAAGTTACAGAATGGGTCAGTGCATCCATTAACTAATAGTCTGACAGTTCAGTCCTTGTATAAGATACTATAGCTCTGTTAATCTTTTAACATTCTTGCAGAGTGTCCAAGCTACCAGTTTGTGAAACTAGATTGAGATACCAGTAATTTACTCAGTTATGTTTTCTATCAAACTACCTGCACATTTAGCTATCAACTGAATATAATTGGCTAATAAAATGTGATGCGTGAGATTTATCCATTCACCTTTAACTTATGTTTGGGTCTTTGTAATCAGCAGGGTCACTTACTGATAGTAGGGGTAGGAGCAGAAAGGTGGCAATTGATCAGCTCCTAAAATGCCAAGGTGTCACTGGTGCCTCAATTACTGGAGAAATTCCTTCAATTTTGCATTTTCTGTGCTGATGCTCTGACTATTTTGCTACCATTCGATTGAAAACAAAGAAAGCAAAGACAATGGTAGGGCTGGACCATGTTTAGTAAAAACCAATTCTGATTCGTTGCAATGTGGACAGCTTTTTTTTGCCTTTTTTTTGAATAATTCAAATTATCAGGCTATGAGGGATACTGAGAGCTGTGTTGGAAGATTGTGTACTTTTCAAATTCTGTTATTCTATTTCTAAATATAGAGATTGAATGCTACTCAAATTTAAAGCGCATTGCACCAAATGCCAAGAGGAAGGCATACCGCATTTGAATTGAGAAATGCACCATCACAAATCATTATTTCTACCTGGTTGTAATGTTTTATTGTAAAACTAAGCTTTTGTGGGTCCATTTTACTTTACATGTACATTTGTATCTAAATCATTTTATGATTTATGCTAGATTTGTGTCATTTTGATGGTATCTCCAGTAAAAGGGTTGGATCCAATAAAGGACTGGTTTGTTATATGTGAAGCTCTGGCCGAAATGTGGAGTGCTTTGTCGGTTAATGTGCTGGTGTACGGCTTCTGCGGAGGTGAAGATGCATCTGAGATGCTTTCTGACAAGGTGCACACAAAAGTTCTTTTTTTCAAGTAGTGATGCTAGGATCTGTGTAGAATGGGATGAACTTAGTAGTCACATAGATTTGATTATCATTTAAAATCACATGGCAATTTAGATAACCACTTTTTCCTTAAGCTTTCTTGCCCAAAATGTGTAGTAAATTTGATGAGACCATGTAGAGATTTCAATAAGAGATCAGCATAAGACATACTCCCTTTTCCTTTTATTTCTGAATCCAATGCTTGTTTGATGTGAAACTGTACATGCATGGCTAAAGCAGCGTTCAGTGTTGCGAACACCCCTGATCACAGTAATGGAGTGCAATAATTTAGACCGCGTCCTTATATCTCACTGTGCCATCTCCACCAACAAATACTTGTGAGAGAAGCAAATATCAGAGCAAAAGGTAAAATGATATAGCTTTCTGATTGTGTCACAGATGGTGATCCATCTTAGTTTATTATTTCCAACATCTCTGCAAATTGTTTTTAAATTGACAACCTGCTGTAAATGGTTTCACTCAACTTTTAGAGATGTTTTTATATTTCTCCATGTAGGAGCTGGCTCAGTCAACTTTGGGACAATGAAGTTAAGCCTATTAAACCTCATGCTAAATGCTTCAGCTGGTCATGTGTAGCCTGTAAAGTAGATTTGTGCTTTACTTTTTTTGAATTGCACATCAACATCATACAAATAATATGTTAGATATGATGCGCCTCATGCTGCAGTGAGCAATCCTTTTGCTTCATGCTGCAAGAGCAAATGCATCTCTATGAATAACTCTATTAATGGAGTAACTCCCTGTATCACTGAAATATTGTTTTTATGTGTGGGCCTTAATCTATTTTAAATCTATGCTTCATTACCAAAATATATACCGTCTCCAGGTTGTTTGATTTGCATTACGAAGTTATCGTAAGCGTTAGCACGGGCGTTATACTAGTACAAGAAAGTTAGGGGAAAAGGGACTGGTAAGAAGGGGCAGTTCGGCCTCCCTCACGCTACAAAAGAAATTTTGTCGTTGCGTGTTCTTCATTCTGAAAATCAACCTCGTGGCCTGTTAGGAACCAGGAGGTAGAATCGGGGTAGGCTAGCACAGAAGGGGATCAGTTAGGAATTGGAAGAACCGGAGATCGGATCGGGAACCACAAGAGCAGATGTCTCCCAGGTTTTCTGTTTTGCAATTGGCAAACTTGTGCCAGCGGGCAGCGTCGCAGAAGCCACGCGGGATAAGCTGCATAAGGGCTGTTAATTGGGCCCAAACTGAGAAAATAACAAAAGATCAAAGAACCACTCGGCCCACTATTACATAGTAACAAAGAACAACAATAACAAAAGAAACGACAGATGGGATTAGCAAAAACACTTTTTAGATAAGGGATAAACCGGTCTCTATATCCATCTGGTGGATATATATAGCATCTGCTCTTGTGGGATTAGCAAAAACACTTTTAGATAAGGGATAAACCGATCTCTATATCCATCTGGTGGATATATATAGACAATAGTTACAAGAATTCTTAGACTCTAAACCCCAAATGAGGAGCTTAAAACATAAGAAAGAACACTCTAAAATAAAGAAAAAAACAAAACTAGAAGGCTAAGCTTCAATTTTCTTTTTTGCTCTAGTTTTATCCTTGCAAAGTCTTTATGCAACAAAAGACCATCACATCTATTGTCTTCTTAGAAATTTGATGTCTGAACCGCCTGATTCTACTGAAGTAACAAAATCAGACCTAAGAACCTCCAAAGCAACGCTTCAAGAAGAGAACGACATCGAAGACATCGCTGCCGCCTCATCTGGCAAACCGGAGTTTTCACTCAGAGATCCATCGATAGTTGCAAGCTTCACCATGACAACGTCCCAGAGGGACACGACGCCTAAAAACCCCATCGTTATCGACACCGACGCACTGTCGGGAAGAGCTTTCGCTCGGATCACTTGCTCAGCAGCATCACCGTCCACTGATGGTGATACTGCTATCGGGGTCGATGGAAATGGCGGCCGTGCCAGATCGTAGAGTGGGCCGTTGGCCGCGGCGGAGTGTACGCCTCCAGCGTATGCCCGAAACTAGCACTACAGCCCACGGCGGCAAATCGGCACAAAAGCTACCAAAACCAACGGCCACGGCTCCGGAGAAGGCACGCCACCACACCATCAGAGGGGGAGATCCGAGGTAGGGGAAGCCAGATCTGGAGGAGACTTAGTCCGCATCCATCAGGCGCCGAACCACTACCACTGTGTGGCCAACACCAGCGACCCTCGCCTCCGGGCCTCGTCCTCCCCCGTGCCGCAGCCACCGGGCCTCTTCGCCGGATCCGGCCTCGTTGGCCACAGATCCGGGTGGCCTTGCCTGCCACTTGCTCTAGACGCTGAAGCCAGACCGTCCCTCCCATTTGAGGATGCGCTTCATCATCGAGAGGCCTTGCCGCCGCCCTCCTGGTGGCCGCACGGGCTTCCGCGTGGGCTACTCCGGTGGCGGCGAGGAGAAGAACGCGGAGAGGGAGGGGCTAGCGGCGGCGGTGCTGGGCACCTGTGTCGCCCCGACAGGAGCGACGCAAGGGAGAGAGAACGCCGGAAGCGAGAACCATCCATTTTTTCTTTTCATAGAATATATCCTCTTTGTGCATTTTTTCCTACCCAACTAACACCTTTTCCTCCCTCTAATCGACCTTATTTGTTCCCGTTTCCACAGAACTGAACTCTGAACACTTTGAGGCTGGGAACAGAGACTTCCTTGTCAGTTATTTGTACAATTGTAACGATATCTAAAAAACCCGTAGGCATCTAACATGCTTTGATCGGACGGCGACAACACACGGCACCTTCACCGTATAGTATACTCCATGCTACAGTGCAAAAGATATTCCTAGACACAGTTCATAGGGCTCATGGTGCATCTGCAACATGGTCGGATAGGACGGCACCTTGGACTAAAGGGTGCAGGGCCCTTTCCGATGACTCCAACCCAGCTGCGCTGTGCCGGGATTGGAAGCCCAGGAATGATAGCCCGGCCGTTGCCCTCGTATCGCCGGGTCGAACTGTGGCAGCGTCGCCCTGTCCCTGGCAGGTTCATCCACGAAATCAGACACAGATTTTACACGTCACATGCGCCTGCTAAGGCCCCGTTTGGTTCTTAGGAATAAAGTCTAGCCCGTCACATCAAACGATGCATTGCCATTGTCTGAAAAATGGTGATGGTGGTTGCAACTTGCAAGGAATCCTTGCCGGTGTGTCCCGGATGCACTTACGATTTGACAATTAGACTATTTTTAGCACAGTATATCATAATATACATATAAAATGAGCGTTTTTTAAATGACAGTTAAAAAGTAACAATAATGAAGATGTACCTTCCTAGACATATAGGTTTTTGGAGCACATGCTCATATTTTGAGCCCACTCTTATAAACACAAATATAGAATGATTTGATTGTCTTTTACTGCTTAGGAAACAATACATATATACGAGCAATGCAATGCAGGAGTTATTTCCATGGCCATTGTTGCAGAGTGTCTGTACACCGCCACGGAGGTTGCAAGCAATCCTCAGCAGTGTGTCCCAGTTGCACTAATGGGTTCACCATTAGGTTATTCCCAGTACTGTGTCATCCACGTTAAGTTTCTTTTGACATGACACCGAGTTAGAAACTTAGACTGAAGTTGTATGTTGTTCTCCAAGAATAGAAAACAATGCTCATATTTTGGATTCATTTTCATGGACACAAGCACAAAATAGTTAATTGTATTTTGCTGTCTAGGAAACAACAATATGCATATATATGATGCAATGCATTAATTGTAGTAGGAGCTGCCTCTAAACATCTGCTTAATGATATCCTAGTGATATGACAGTAACGGATACATATAATAGAATGCACCTGAAATAAACTTAGGGCGTCTCCATGACTGCCAACGTGCCAAATCAAGCAGAGTTTTGCGCATGTGGCAGGGAAAATTGATTGGGAAGAGATAAAATCTATTTTCTTAGTTCATACATAACACATTTGAATTCCCATGTAACATTTAAGCACATTACATGCTGGTATCATACTAGTTTTTTTAAAAAATATGTTAGATAGAGAGAACTTTTACGGCGCACAATACGACCATATACTACTGTCTGAAAAGAACTCATACGTAAACATCGACGGTCTAGATTTTTCTATACCACTAAAACATTGATTAGTTATACGAGATAGTATATCTAGACAGTATAGGTAGTATAAGGGTAATTGGGAAAAATTATTTCACTACAACGTTTCACCCCTGATGTAACGGCCTAAAGGTGCTGCAATATGCCAAAATGGTTGCGATAGATAAAATTATAAAAAATTATGAAAATTATCCTTAATTTATATTAAGTTACTAATGACAATCTTACCCCTTCTAATTGACAGTTGGATCTTTTCTATACTATATACTACCAAGTGGTAATATTGTGCGCCGTAAAAGAGGCTTAGATAGAACTAGACCATTATTGGAGACGCTATCTATTATGCTACCTATAACGAGGTCAACAATCTCGTACTATCCAGTAAGAGATATGATATCTTCATTATCATATAATAGCCAAAGCTTTAAAAAAACTAAACCATATATAATCATAATGGCCCATATTTTTGCTTTTTTCAGATCTTAGCATGGCAAACGTATATGTATTAACCGCCAAGAATCAAGAGGCTGTCGTCCATACGTGCTTGTATCTTTGCGCGTAGTAGGTAGCATCTCATCTGTGATGTAGCAATGATAACAAGATCTCGGACGATCTACGTCGTACGCACCTGAGATAAAGCCATGTCTACAGGCCGGACAAGCTGAGATATACGAAGAGGAGAACATTACTGCTTGCCCATATATGCTAGTGCATCTTATAATACATACATACATATATATATATATTATATTATATATATATATTATATATTACATACATACATACATACATATACATACATACATATATATATTATATATATATAATATATGTATAAAGCATCCACAACCCAGATAGCGACAGCACATTCGTCTGTTACGTATGGTCGTAGGCTCCTTGCGCCCACCAGCAAGCAGATAACTCGCATGATTGAGGACTTCATGGATCTACGTACTAATGCATATCTGCAACTCGATTTGCATCGGCAAAATAGCCGTTATGGTCCCTCGACTTCATTTCACTCCGAGAGTCAAGTTCATTTCTTAACTTTTAAAAAAATCAATTTAGTCCCTTAACTTTTATTTTCAGATCAAATTTATCATTATACTAATATGATGCTCCATAATACCATAAGACTAATGAGACCAATACGCCTATTTTGCCATCTGCATCTAAGACAGCTAACGAGTAACGAGTAGTCTGCAGCAGAAGCTTGTAATTTTGGCTCTGTGGGACCTGTGTGCTTCTCTTTTACTGTCGTCTTATGCTAAGAAAATCCATTGATCACTAGCCTAGTAGCCTTAGAGGCTTAGAGCATGACGCCAGCTTCAAAAGGGGATTAGCATTCGGATTACCATCGTTGGGAACTTGGGATGGTGTAGACGCTGCTAATCCCAAGTTCGTTGATTCAGGCATGGCGGCACAAAAAGAGTCAGGGTCGTTCAACTTGCTGTACTGCAGCGCGGCGACGGTCTTACTGTCATTGACAACGCAAAAGCTGAGCGGGCTTGGGGTCATTGTAGAGCGAGGCTATTCGTTCTCGAGGGATCGGAATATAGATGTCCAAACAGTGCGGGCCGCCTTTTTGGCCCGAGGCCCGGCATGGTTTTAGCCCGGTACGACCCCGGCACGGCCCGGCCTGCACCGTGCCCGGGCCGGCCCGACGCGACCGGCGTGCCGTGCCTGGACGCGAAGGCCGGCACGCCGGACTAGCACGAGCCCGGCACGGTGCCAACAGCAGGCACGGCCTCGGCCCGGTAAAAAATGAGGCCCAGCCCACCTAGCCGCCAGGGTATAAGTACCCGTCCGTCCGCCGCTCTCACGCCCTAACCGTAGCGCTCATTTCTCCCCTCTCCCGACCGCAGCCGCAGCCGCTCGCCCTCTGCCCCTCTCCCAGTCGCCACGGAGGCGACGGCGAATCGGCACCGCCTCGCCGGCACGGCGGAGCCGCACAACTCCTCGTGGATCTCCTTCCGACCTTCCCAATCCTTCCTCTCCTCTTCTCATCCTCTCCCTGGCGTTCCTCCTCTCGCCTAACCCTAACCCTAATCCTCCATCTGTCCGTCGTTCTGGTCAAGATCTCTCCATTGTCCCCTCGTCAGCGACTCTGGTGCTCCGGCAGTTGCGCAGGTAACATGCTCTTCGTCTCTGAGCTTCTATGTTCGTCATGGCTTGTAACCCTAACCCTAATCCTCTATCTGTCTCTCGTAGGTGCTGCTCGATGCTTGCATCGAGGGTGTGCCGCGTGCGCTGTTGAGGAACTGGAGGCGCAGAGGAGGTGGCGGCCATGGAACTAGATCGGGCCACCGAGGATGAGGAGTTGATGCTTCAAGACCAGAACGACGCAGAGGATGCTAGGCGCTTCATCCTTGGTAGCGGCGCGCATGCTGCTATCGATGTGGACGCCGATGCGGGAACAGGGACAGGAACGGGATCCTCGAGCCCGACTGACGCAAGCACGGCTTCGGCGGCTGGGGGAGGAGGATCTAAGAAAAGGTCCAAAGTGTGGGATGACTTCACAGAGGTCACCACCATTGAGAAAGGGAAAAAGGTAAGAATCGCTGCCATCTGCAGTCACTGCAAGCAAACCTGTTTGCTAAATCCTCTTCTGGCACTGGACATTTGCTCCACCATAATTGCCCTGCTAAGAAAGAAAAGGAACATACCGGTAGAATTCAATCTGTTCTTAAATATAATCCTGATGGTTCTCTTGTGCGTTGGGAGTACTCTGATGCAGTAGCACGTACTGAATTATGCCGTTTGATTGCTAGAACTGATCTGCCTCTTTGTTTTGCTGAATCTGATGCATTTCAAGAATATATTGTGAATGCTCATAATCCTAGATTTGTTAAGACATCTAGGCAAACTACCGCTAGAGATTTGATCAAACTTTTTAATGAACGTATGGAGAAACTTACTGAAATCTTAAAAAATTCAGTTTCATCTGTTGCTATTACTTCTGATATATGGTGTGGTAAGGCTAAAGAGGACTACATTAGTGTGGTTGCTCATTTTGTCAATTCTGATTGGGGGTTAGAAAAGAGGTTGCTTGGTTTAAGGCCAATTGAAGTGGCACATACTGGCAGGAACATTGCTAACAGAGTTGCTATGGTGGTAGATGATTATGGCATTGCTGATAAAATATTTTCTATTATTCTTGACAATGTCTTGGCTAATAAAACTGCAGTATCTGTTCTAAAACCTGTGTTTTCTAAGTACATTGGCCATTTAATTCCTCCTGAGGATAAAGAAGATGACTTATCTGCTATTTTCTTGCATCAGCGCTGTAATTGCCACATTGTTAATCTTATTGTTAAATCTGGTTTGAAACGACTGAAGCATTATCTTGATGATTTTAGAACTGCAATTACATTCTTAAATGCTTCGAACCAGTGTATTGCTGCATTTAAAAGCTTTTGTTTGAGTTTAGGAGTGCCCCCTCGCAAGTTTGGTGTGGATATGGATGTTAGGTGGAATTCTACTTACTTAATGCTTAAACATCTTGTTCCTTATCGAAGCACCTTTTCCGTCTTTATCCAAACTAACTATCCAGTTAAGAAAGATGACTCTTTTTTATTGACTGATGACCATTGGGTTGTTGCTGAAAAGGTATTATCATTCCTCAAATTGTTCTATGATACGTCTGTTGCATTGTCTGGAATTTATTACCCCACTTCAACATTAATGCTACATCATATACTTAAAATTGCTAGACATCTAACTGCTTTTGAGAATGATAGACTGCTAAGAGTTGCTGTTATTCCTATGAAAACAAAATTTTTGAAATATTGGAGGAACATACCCATCCTATATTGCTTTGCTTTTGTATTGGATCCTAGAGCTAAAATGAGGGGGTTCAATAAGCTTCTTGTGAAGTTATCTGGACTAACGGGCACAGATTATTCAAGATATCCTACATCTATTCGTTCCAAGATTACTAAGATTTTTCAGATATATGAAATGAAATTTGGTGCTGCACTCTTGAGTGCACATCAACATAAATCCGCTGGAAGCGCAGGTAATGTTTCAGAGGTATGGGATGATATCTATGAAGATGATATCTTGCGTGGAAGGCCAGTAGGTACTCCTGTATCTGTATCATCTACTGTTGCTGCTATATCTGAGTTGTCTTCATATCTTGATAGTGATACAGTAACGCAGTTTGACTCTGAGTTCAGTGTTCTAAATTGGTGGCAATGGCACAAGTTGACATATCCTGTGCTTTCTATACTTGCTAAAGATGTTCTAATTGTGCCTGCTTTTACTGTATCATCAGAGTTAACTTTTAGTTTAGCTGGCAGGGTGCTTGAGGACCGGCGGCGGCGGCTAACTCCCGATATGGTTGAAGTCTTGTCCTGCATAAAGGATTGGGAGCTCGCTGATATGCGAAGTCAGCACACTGTGGAGAAAGAGACCAAGGAATTTGAAGCCACCTTTGAAGCAATGTACCTGGTGGATGAAGATGTCAACAACAATAGGGACAAAGAGCAGCAAGAAAGAGGGGGTGGAAGATCTTTTCTTTCTAGGAGCTAGCTGTACTCTTTTCCTTTCTAGGGTTTTCTCACAAGGTGTGAGTTTTTACCTAGGAAGGTTTTTAATGAGCCAGCATTGCACTACGGCTCCAATAATATTCAGTTATTTTTAGTATCCTTGATTGAAACATGCAATTGTGTTAAATTCTGTTATTTTTGGCATCCTTATACTGAAGCTGTGAGACATGCAATTTGAGGTGGTTTGAAGGTGCTGTAATTATTGCTTTGATTACAACTATGTAGTTCTAGGAAAATGCAGGTTACAACTATGTATGTCCTCTAGTTGACTTGTAATTATCGCTTTGATTTTTGTAATTGACGTGTGTTGATTGTCTAAGTTAATTCATATGCTTATGCTTATATACCGTGGAGTTCTGGTGTTATTTGGGATTTGGCTTTGAGTTGTTCAGATCCTTATGGCAATGTATAGTTTGGGTAATCAATAGCCTGGAAAGGTATTGGTCATAGCTGAGTACAGCTGTTAGCTGTAATTGGGCCGGCGGGCGGCACGATACTATAGGGCTGGCCGGGCCACCAGCACGGCACGGCCCGATTTGGCCCAGGTCGTGCCGTGCTTGGGCACAGGCAGCGGCACGCGGGCCGGCACGGCACGGCCCGATACATGATTCGTGCCGTTCCTGGCCCGGCACGATCTGTGCCGTGCCTGGCCCGCCACGGGCCGTGCCGGCACGGTCCGCACTGTTGGACATCTATAGATCGGAATGCTAGCGGGGAAGCTGCTCGATCTCTCGGTTTGATCATGGGGGCTGTCAGAATCCTTGCTGGAGGCCGAGTTGGTCCGATCAGCTGGTAGTGCTCGATCGATCGGTTTCGACGGCACCTGATCCAGATCACCTTTGATCAAGGGCATGGCTGGATTAGTGGCAGAGAACGGATCAGAGTACGGCAAGCATGATAATTATTGGTGCGCTTAATTAGTCCGACAGGGAGCATCTCATCGCGAGACAGCCCTCATCGGTCACTCTCACTCCAGGCACGAAAATGGGCCGTCACGGATGGTCAAGCGTACGGACAACGACGCGCCTGATCCACCGCCGGACGACGCGCCGTACATCCCTGCCGCGCAATGCAAGCCAGCAAAATCCGAACGGATCACACTCGATGGAAAAAAAAGAAAACGTAAGCTGTGCCGACCGCTCCGATCCCTGTAAAGACACTTTCTACCCTGCATAATAACAAAGTAGTAAAATAGTAAAGCAAGACTTGGCAGCTAGCTGCTGCAAGTCTCCTCTACTGTTGTACCACTGTGCTCCGGCCGGCGAGCCGATCAGTAGCTAGCGTTGTCGTTTGCAGAGCAAACAATGCCGTGTTCTTTGGCACATGCATGCACCGATGCACGCAGCAGGGAGCGGTCGTCCAATGCGTCTCCGCCGCGCGCGGCGGTGTTGGCGTGGACGCTGGCGACGAGCACGCCGTCTCCATCTCGCGCGCGGCGTTCTTCGCTTCCGTGCCCTGGTTTCATCTCATCGATCACGTCCTTGTTTCGTTCGTACTCCACTAGCAAGAGCGAGAGCTAGCGAGCTAGAGTATGATGACGATTATGTGTGCAGGAAGGAGGAAACGACATCATACCATCGTACGATCGACCCAATGATCGGGGCAGTCAGGCCGGTGGAAGCACCACAGTACATAGCTAGCCTCGTACGAGAATGCCAGAGCTACCTCTGCCTAGGTATAGCTCTAGCCCGCGTCGTGTTTCGCGACGACGACGGCGACAGTTCCGGGGCCAGGCCGGCGATCGATCGGCAGATGACTGGTGGCTGACTGCAGTGCCGAGATCCTGGGTAGATCTGTGGTAGACAGGCAAGGAACTTAATACAATGGCACTACTCTCTCTATAAAGATCTGCTAGTATGTAGATCTAGCAAGCTGATGGCGTGAGTTATATATATATACCGGCGGTCTGGTGATGCAAAGCGTGCTACAAGTAAAATGGAAAGGTACATGTATGCAGAAACATTTCCGAATGAGAAAACAATAGAAGTTTGCTCTCTTTTCGATGAGTGGTTGACAACCCGAGTGGTTTGATATACTTCGATCTTGGCTAGCTATGCGTAGGTGTTGGATGCAAGGTAGCGGACAATGGCGATAGGTGAAGATCCAGAGAGTGTTTATGCCTGCCAAGGGACCGTTAGCAATGAAGGATGGACAAGGAGACTTGGGTTCGAGGGACCTGATCAAGGAGTCTTTGCAAAGTAATGGGTGATTTACACCATGCATATGAATGAAGAGCAAGAGTGCATGGTGGTGATGATGATGGCGTCGGCCAAGTACTACGAGAAGACGATAATAAGGTCGAGTAGGCGACCTGTGTGTGAGAGGGTGAGACACTTGGATGCATCAAGAGCTTGGTGGAGATCGGACACGCATCTACATAGTGATTGAAAGACACATGAAAGCTATGCGGAGATAGACGGTTTAATGGTTTGGGCCTCAACCATGAGGCGGCAGGTTTCCAGTTTGGATCACGAGAAGGGAGGCATATCCGGTACGTTGGATGGCCGGACAGAGGACATATTGCACCGTTGTAAAGTTCGCGTGTCAAGACGAAACAAAGTTACGAAGGTGTTCGGTCCGTCCAATGTGTATGTGAAGAGCTAGACTAAAATGCCCCTGCATGAGTGGGGGTCCTTTATCATTCTCTAGAGACCATATAGAGGGAGATGGCCAGTTGGAGAGGTGGTTTTCTTGCTCCTCTTGAACATTAGTCCATTTTCTAGTAGTGAGTCCAACTGCTTAAGTGAAATGAGAGAGAGGAGGGGGGAGGGGGGGGGGGTGGGGAGTACCTCTATATGATACATATTGCTTGTAAAGTTGAATTCCTCGTGAGTCAAATGAAAGTTGTTTTCAAGTTCATGCTCCAAAATAGTCTCCTTGCAATCTATTGTACTCCCTCTGTCCTATAATATAGCTACTTCTAAAGTTTTTCACACAGATTAAGGATGGAGGTATATTACCCTTTTTAGTTACCATGCACTAATCAAGAGAATACTTATTACTTTCCTATTTAGCTTGCATGCAGATCTGCATGTCATAATTAATTTGCATGCAAGAAGGGATATTTTAGACCTCTTATACAAAAAAATCACTTTAAAATTTAAAAGTAGCTATATTATGAGATAAAATTTGAATGCTAGAAGTAGCTATATTTTGAGACAGGAGGAGTATTTTGCATGCAAATTTGATTTAAAAGTAGCTATTTTCGAAGCTATTTCTTTCCAAATTTGATCTCACAAATTAAGAATATTTGGTCCCATTTTTTAGGGCTAATCGAAGCTAGGAAACGCAACATCTTGGTTATCCCTTGTATAATTTGGCACGAGCTCGTTGGATTTCCCCAAAAATCCCTCTCAAGGTTCCCAAAAAAATTCACAAAATTCAGGGTGAAATTCTTTATATTTTTGAAAAAAATCTTTTGGAAAAAGACTCAAAATATTGATGCGAAGCTATGACTAACATTTGTGAGATTTGGACCTTATTTGATCAAATCTCGAGTTGGGAGTTTCAGGTTGTTCTTGAGTTCTTCGTTCCTTTCCTCGCCCCTTCCAAAATAATCATGAATCTGGTAGTGAATCTTTGATGTTTTTCAGGAGATCTCTGGTAGAGTGATTCACCATGTTATTGTGAGCATACAGTTCAAGTTTCATGATTACTAGATGTCATTTGATCGAGTTATGGATTTTTCAATCTTCATTCGCTGGCTTTTTCCGGGGTTGATGGAAATTCCAACACGGTGTAGGAAGTTCCGATGTGTCGTATAAGTAGAAAGATTCTTAAAATGAATTTTGCTCAGCAAGGCATGACAATGTAAGATAATAGCATCAATCTAAGATGGTTTTAAGGTTGGTAATAAGACTTTTCAAAAACTTCCTACTTTATATGCAGTCCTTATTGCTACTAAGATCTAGTCAGGAAATTTCGTTGGAGTTTCTTATTCCCGTTACTATTCTAGATTGAGTGGGTGCAGTAATTTATAAAGTACCTTTTCCATCTTCAACCCATTAGCCCATCCTTTCTTCCATGCATCACGACTGAAGAGAGCCCAAGGAGATGGCCAAATTTTTGTGCCTATGCTGCAAAGTGTGTATCCAGTTACTCAATATATGATCAAATGGTCATCTCTTCCTAAGGATATGGTTAGTTGATAGAATATGCAAGCATTGAAGCAAATATTTTGCTATGCTTCTACTTGGGGCACAAGTAGACTGCAAAGGAGAGAGGAATGTCAGTACCTAGCTACAAGAAGATGATCAAGAGGATCACGATGAGTAGCATGCTATACTGGAGAAAGATAACTTGTTAAAGGTATTGAAAGCCCTAGCACTGCAGCTACAAGAGGAAACCTAGTGTTGGCCTCTAGGCCCCCTCCAATCTTCCTCTTCAGCTAGCCGCCGATTGGGAGGGAGCAGGGATCCATCTCTCTAGTAGATTTAGTAGTTGTTTAGGTTTCATCAAAATAAAGCATCTCACTTTTATCGCCATCCGAGGTGGTAATATATAATCTTCTATTGTTGGCATCTGAACATCTTGCTTCAATGGTTTGTCTTGAATATGAGTTATGTGTTCATGGTACCGGTGTCTAGCTAGAGTTGATGGCGGCGTTCTTTGGAATAGCGTTGAGGGATGATAGAGCAAGAGCAAATCTGGGGCTTAGGGTGGGCGGGCTTAACCTTACTCCTTGATAAACCAACGGTTCTATGGATCCATTCTTCAGGATGTTTGGTATTGTTGTCTTCGACGGTCATTATGCGAACCGGGTTTATCCAGATTTTATTTTTTTGTTTATCCTCTCTTGACTGTAGGACTGACGGTAACGGAATGAACAGCACATAGGGAGCTATGAATGGATAGGTGGGTCGCAATTTTCTTTTTTGTAGCATGGTCAAATTACCTGCGAGGGTCAGACTCCAATTTTTTTTTTTAAAAAAGAAAAGCTTACCAACTTCGAATCCAAAGTTCACCTTCCTGCCCTCGTTATCCTCTGCTGTCTCCACCAAATTCTGGCTATCAAATAACAAGCGCTGTCAGGGTACGATGATACGGCACATCCACCCACCCTGCCAGACGCGTCCAAATCGATTCCATCAAAGATTTCCCCCTCCGATCCAATCCCTCGTCCTTTTGCCTCTCACTTAGATACGAGGTCATCACACACTTGCTCATCTCGAGCCTCGAAGCCTCGCCGTCGCCCGTTGCATATAGCGGCTCGGGAGGGCTTTCGGCCACGCACACTTGACTGCAAACCACTTGCTGCCTGAACCAGAGAGGCACACTCTACCGTCCGAACAAAATGCCAGAAGATTCCCATCACAGCAGCCGCGGCAGCGACCACCCAGTGGGCATGAATGTTGCTCGTCGCGTGCCTCCTGCCGACGATGCCGACGGCAACGACGACGCTGCTGCCATGGGCCTCTGCTGGGGCCAGCCGAAGATCCCGGACCCGTTCGTCTGGCCCCAGGCCGACGCGCTGGCCTCGTCGGAGAGGGAGCTGGACGCGCCCGTGGTGGACGTCGGGGCCGCCATGCGCGGCGGCGGCGGCGGCGACGGGATGCGCCGCGCTGCCGAGCAGGTCGCCGCGGCGTGCGCTAGCCACGGGCTGTTCCAGGTGACCGGGCACGGGCTGGACCCGGCGCTGGCGCGCGCCGCGCTCGACGGCGCCGCGGGCTTCTTCCGCCTCCCGCTCGCTACGAAACGGCGCGCCCGCCGCGCCCCCGGGAACGTGACCGGCTACGCCGCCGCCCACGTCGACCGCTTCACGGCCAACCTGCCCTGGAAGGAGACGCTCTCCTTCGGCCACCGCGACCACCGGGCGGCCGGCGCCCACGTCGTCGTGAACTACTTCACCTCCGTCCTAGGCAGCGAGTTCAAGCCCTTAGGGTACATCAACCATCTAGCTACTTGTCCATGCGATAGGTGTTCGTTCACTTGTACCACGTACTATACACATGGCATGAGTAGTGTATGTGCCATGCCATATGCACGCAGGGCGGTGTACCAGGAATACTGCGAGGCGATGAAGCAGGTGTCGCTGGCGATCATGGAGGTGATCGGGGTGAGCCTGGGTGTGGGGCGGAGCTGTTACAGGGACTTCTTCGCCGACGGCTGCTCCATCATGCGGTGCAACTACTACCCGCCGTGCCCGGAGCCGGAGCGGGCGCTGGGCACGGGGCCGCACTGCGACCCCTCGGCACTCACCCTCCTGCTGCAGGACGGCGCCGTCGACGGGCTCCAGGTGCTCGTCGACGGCGAGTGGCGCCCCGTCCGGCCGAGGCCCGGCGCGCTCGTCGTCAACATCGGGGACACGTTCACGGTACGTCACCTACGTATATTGTACCCTAGCTCGACCTGCTATAGCTCGGAGGTAGACGTCGTACGTGTCGGCACGCCGGTCGACCTCGTCATCGCTCTTGCGCTGCTCCATCGTATCGTTTTCCGGAACCAAAGCGCGCATGTGTATGGGCCGTGGCAGTGTTCCCCAGAGCGTCACGTAGTGGCGCTGTCGTTTAGCTCGACTGGCTTTAGCTCACTTTCTAGCAAAGCTGCAGGTTAAGCTGCTTGCAGCTGGTACACATGGGAAGTTTATCCGGAGCACACGTCACCTTCATGCTCCTTGTATTCTTGTCACTCGTCGACGTCGGCGATTCACAAGTTTTTAACTTTTTTATTTCCTTTGAACAAAAAAAAGAAAGACTATAGGAGCTGTGTGCTGTTCATCAGCAAAAAGAGGAAAATAAGATAAACTTATAATTAAAGTGTAGCAAAAAAATTGCGATGGTATTTATGCTCAAATTATGCTTTGAAAGTAAATTATTGATCATTAGCCAATATGATGTAAGTTTTTAGATAAAAAGAAGGTAAAATCGTCGACTTCTATATATACACTAACATATAGTCATTCCGTCTTTTTCAAATGTATACATACAGGCACTATGATTTAAACCTTGGTGAATCAAGTTAATTCACCTACGAATCCAACACTATATGTTTATTGCGTACGGACTAATTAAATAAAGTACTGCTAGAGCTAAAAATAAAATCTAGAGGCTCATGAGTTGCTCGTTTTCTGTTAGCTTAATAAATGTAGACGATCGAGCTCAAATGGTTGTTGCCTACCCAAGTTGCCTACCCAAGTGGTGGTGAAAAGGAAACCACCAGCATAGTTGTTTCGGGAAAACCAAGTTCATGGAGTGTAAAGTGTATCAGGTCACGAACACCATGTCCCTATATGCTACATACTTATACACGTCGTAAGGTTCTGTTTGGATCCCAGTTCTAATAGGTGAAAGTGCTAAACTTTAGCACTAGCCCATCAAAATAGAAGTGCTAATGAATAGGATATACTTTAACTAAGCGTCAAAAAGAGTCTAAACTTTAACTAGAAGAAGAGAGCTAATGAATAGCACCTTTCTCACTTATCTAGCTAATTTTTTGCCATGGATCCAAATAAATATATGATAAAGTTAGTTTAGCAGCTAAACTTTTTCTGAGCTAATAAATTTTAGCAAGTGCTAAACTTAACTCTAGACAATCCAAACAAGACCTAAGTCAGCATTCTCGTCTCAGACGAGACCGCTAGATATAGCCTTAGATCCCCTTGTCCGTGCATCCAATTTCACTTCGAGCACGACCACTACTGAGTCGCCGCCGAAAGTGTAGTGCGAACCTACGCCCAAAACACCCGGCCGGGGGGCTGGATGGTGCGGTTACTCGTCTCTTTCACGATCCGCGCGGCCTCCGTCGGGAGGCATAGATTGGAAATGGCTACAGGGTCCTTTCTCTTTTAATTCGGCCCCCTGTTGGACGCTTGTCTGTTTTGGACTGTAGCTCGTCGCCGGACAGGGACGACGACGCAGGCCGGCCGGCGTCCCTTCGGAGACGGAGACATCCGACAGCGGGGCGCAGGCGGTGGTGGACACCACCGCGCCCGGGTACCTGACGCCGTCCTCTTCTCCGAGATAGTTTCAATTCGGCGCTGGCTGGCCCGCGCATGCGTGCCCTAGCCTCTAGCGCCGCTGCGTGCGTGTGGCCGGGACGAAGCGCGGCAGCCAGCAGGCCGTACGTCGTACAAGCAAGCTAGGCTCCCCCCCCCAGCGATTTTCCTATCGTCGCCTTCCGTTTTAGCATTTTTCCACAGTTCCAATCAAATCTAGTACCACTCCATGCGGCCGGCCAGCTGATATCGATCGACATGCGATTGTACGCCACACACAGAGATCCCGGATCGATCTCTACGAAAGTTCTATCTTCATCTCTTGCGCGTGCAGGCGCTGTCGAACGGGCGGTACCGGAGCTGCCTGCACCGCGCGGTGGTGCACCGGGAGCGGGAGCGGCGGTCGCTGGCCTTCTTCCTCTGCCCGCGCGAGGACCGCGTGGTGCGCCCGCCGCCGCGCCTCCTCGCCGCCGCCCGCGGGCAGGAGGAGAGGCGACGGCGCTACCCGGACTTCACGTGGGCCGACATGGCGCGCTTCACGCAGCGCCACTACCGCGCCGACGCCCGCACGCTCGAGGCCTTGGCGCGCTGGCTCGGCGCGGCCGCCCCCACCTGCGCCGCGGCGACGTCGGCGTCCCAGAGCCAAGACAAGGCGCAAGAGACAGCTTAGCTAGCTAGCTACCTTTGGCTAGCCAAGTGCTGCTGCTACTAGATTAGTGTGGCGTGGTAGCCTCTCTGTATCAATTGTTCTAGCTCATGTATTCGGAGCTAGCCCATGCATGGTACGGTATAATAATTTATCTACTACTGGATGCACATCAAGCTCTATCCGCATGTAATTAAGTACGATTGCTTATTAAGGAGTGTCTTTGTGACATATATACTCTTAAAAGAATCCATTAAACATAAGGCTTTAGCTCTTTTTGTTTCTTGATCAGATTATATATAATCCTGCTTATATATACTAGATTATATAATCTGAAATAAACACACCTTGAACATCTCTTATGGGATTATGATTATCTTGTGGTACATATTATATAATCTAAAGAATAATCTGTGGTGATTGTTGTCCATGTAAGATATTATATGAGATTATATGATCTAAATGGTAAACAAACATGCCCTAATCTTACATTCCGATGCTACGAAAAAATTTCGGAGATACTACGTCCATGTCAAAATATAGGATGTTCTAGAATTTTAGAGGATCATATTTGGATCAATACTTATTCAAAATTCTATGCATGTTTAGTAGATATAAAGGCTGTATGAATTTATTCACGTCGTCTCACTTGTTAAAAAAATACGACTTGATTTCCAAACAACCGATGCTATATTATTGTAAAATTAATTGATGGTTAAAGTAAGACATTTCCAAATTTTAATTCTTCTTATCAAAAGATACAGAGGGAGTATTAATTTACAGGCAGCTGAAAAAAATCAGTTCACAGACTTGCAGTGTAGATGGAAAAAAAGAAGAAGTCAGAAATGGACTCTCAACCTGCACCCGCCTACTCTGTGAAACGAAGGCCCAGCACAAATCGAAATTAACTCAGGCCACTTGGCCAGGCCCTGGCCCATGTAAATTCCAATGAGAATCCCCCCGAGCCAGGATCGGAGACGATTTCCTACCGATCTCCAGCTGACCAGGCACGCAGCACGCTGCCGAAGCCGCACCTGCCTGACAGCTGGCTCGCACGCACCCAAAGCTGGCAGCGGAGGAAAAAGGAAGACGATGGCGACGTGGCGGCCGGGTGGTCTTTGTTTTAGGCAGGATCCCTGCAGATCCCGACCGCGCGCAAGGCCCTCGGCGGCGCAGAGACCGCGGCCGTACGGCACGGCGCACCGCGACGACGACGATTGCAGAAAGAAAGAAGCCTCGCCGGCCACGGGCGCGCGCTTTAGCGGCGACGCCCTGTGCCGACGCGCACGTGCCGATTGACGGGCCGGGCTCGGAACGTGCCCCACTCGTGGCTCGGTGGCCGCACACGTACGCGCGCGCCGCACCCGACCCCTGCCGCCGTGCTGCAGGGTTGCGTGCCGGACAAGTCCGGGGCGTCACGGTCGTTGCACCTCGCCCGTACGCACCAGGCGCCACGTACGGGGGTGACCGTGCTTATCTGCGAAAGCGTAGAACCGCGAGGCGAGAGCCTCGAGTTGCTCGCGAACCTTTTTGACTCTACGCGCGCGCGGTACGGCGGTAGGCTCGCCGGCGGCGGAATTATTTCCGATCCAAAGAGTTTCCGGATTTTAGGAGATCACGACACGTTACGCGTTCCTGGTTGGTGCCCGTACGTTACGCGGTGAGCGGAGCACGCACGCACCGCGCCGCACCAAAGCCATCGTGCTACGCCCTGCGCCTGCGGTCGTCACGTCACGTACACACACAAGAAATTCGCACCGTCTTTTCCTTCTTAAAAAAAAAGAACGTGAAACCCGTGCTAGACAGGCGGCTCACGTTCGCACTTCCAAATGCATCCTAATACACCAAAACAGCTCAATTTCGTCGGTCACATCTATTTTCGACGGCTTTATGTTTATTTTCGACGGTTTCTGACCGACGAAATTAGTGTGCACGCGTGTCGGTACGAGCAGGGGCATGCGTTGCGTTGAGCAATAACTCGTTACGGCAGAGATCTTTATGTTTATTTTCGACGGTTTCTGACCGACAAAAGATAAAATTAAGTGTGCACGCGTGTCGGTACGAGCAGACGGTAGGGGCATGCGTTTCGTTGAGCAATAACTCGTTACGGCAGAGGTTGGCACACCTTCCTACTAAGTAGTAAGTAATAACCCAAGTTTGGCGCGAAGGTATGGTACTACCGCTACAACGATCGAACGTGATTGCAAGGTGTAGATTAAGCCAAATTATGATCAGTGATACCACTACTGAAAAGTACACAAAAATCCCAGCTAGCGCCAAATCAATCGCATATACACAGCTTAGTTCAAACTCTCGTATCTATAGATGATGCAGTCCTCCCTGCTCCGCCGGTCCGCCCTCGATCGGGGCTCCACTTGGCCTCATCGCCGGCAGCTCGGCCGAGCCACCCACGACCCCTGCCTCAGTACGGCTTGCCCCAGTACGTGAGGATGTCATGGAGCAGCGGGTCGCCGCCGCCGCCCGCCGCGGGGCCGAGCTGCTGCTGGTGCCCGCCCAGCATCGAGCCGGCCGGGTTCACGCCCGGGCCGGCGCCGCGGGAGAACGTGCGCTCCCACGCCGCGATCCGGGGCTGGCTCTGCACCTCGGGCCGCTCGGCGCCGCCGCACGACGACGTGGCCGCCAGCGCGTGCCCCGAGCCGCTCGAGTCCGCGCCGCCGTGCGCCCGGGGCGTCGAGTCCGACGGCCGGACCTCGTAGTACGCCGCCAGCTCCGGGAACGGCGGCGGCGCGTACCCGGCCCCGGCCGCGGGGGGCGGCAGCACGGACGGATTCTGCTCCGGCGGCGAGCCCGTGGCCATGGCGACCCCGTCGCTGGACCCGGACGACGGCTTCTCCGCCGCCGCGCCTTTCTTGTTGTAGATTCGGCACAGCACCCAATCATCCAGCTGCAACAGACACAAAATAAAAAAAAGAAATTACAAATTGTTGCATCATCAGTTCCTCATCTCGTATCGCAAATTCACAACCACACCATCCCAATCTATCCCCGCAAAAAGGACGAGCAATCACGCACGAATTTCTTAATGAAATTCGAAGGCATTATTGACGGACGCGTCGCTTTCGATCGTATCCCCCGATCGCTGTCGCCGCTCGGAAAAGCGCGAGGGATAACTCGCGGCCGAAGGGGATGACGCACCGCGCAGCATCTCCAGGGGTTCACACTTGCGGCAGGAATCATGCTTCACAAGGGCTCGCATGCATCTTTTCCCCTAGCTAGCTGAGATAATTCGATCGCTAATTGTTCTTCCTGAATCCTGATCCATACGTGTCGACGATTACGTTCTTAACTGAACTTTTTTGCTACGGCATGCAGTGACTAGTGGCATGGCAAGATGATTTGGGGCGGGGGGGAGGGGGGGGGGTGGGGTGGAGCGGGGCGGACTCGCTAGCTCTGAGATTGGAACGTACCCTGAGGCTGTGGTTCTTCTTGCGGGCGGAGCGGTCGACGTCGGCGAGGCGGTACTCGTGCATGATCCAGTTGGTCTTGTCGCCCTTGGGGGCCTTGCCGGCGTAGAAGACGAGCGCCTTCTTGATGGCCAGGGGCCTGGGCGTGCCCACCGGCTTGTCGGCGCCGGTGGCCTTCCAGTACCCCGTGCCGGCGGCGCGGTTCGGCCGCGACCCGTTCGGGTACTTGCGGTCGCGCGGGGAGAAGAAGTACCACTCCTTCTCGCCGTACAGCGCCATCCCTGCGCGGCAGGCATACATCAGAGCGAGGAAACTTGGAACCGTACAGGTGTAGCACCCATGGAGATGGGAGTGGTGGTGGGGGCACGTACTTGGCAGCTGCCAGGGGTCGAACTTGTAGAGGTCGATCTCGGCGATGATGGGCGCGGAGATGGGCAGCCCGGCGCACCGCCGGCAGAGGTAGTGCGTCACCAGCTCCTCGTCCGTCGGGTGGAACCGGAACCCCGGCGGCAGCTGCAGCTCCTGCGAGTGCGCCGCCGGCCCCGGCACTCCGCCGCCGCTCATCTCCTTCTTTCTTGATTGATTCCTCCTCCGGCGGCCGCCCGCTCGCTCGCTCCAAACGATCCGCCGGTGGCTGATCAGACGATGCTTCACTTTCAGCGCTCGAATTGCGAGGTCAAATCAGCGGCTGATTCGATCCCCCTCTCCCTCTCTCTTCTTGTCCTACGAGGCGCGAGGAGGCATGAAACCATGCGCCGCGCAGCACGCGCGCGATATATAGCGAGCGCGGCGGGTCCTGGACGGGACGGGCCACGGCTTCAGTCACTGCTGACGCCGGGGCGCTTGGACGGGGGCGCGCGCGCGCGGCCAGGGGCGGCGAGGCGGCACGGCCGGGGCCCGCCGAATGGCGGCTCAAGTGGAAAGGCGTTCCGTTTTGGGCCGGGGGAGCGGGCCCCTTGCGGGAACGTGCGTCCGTCGCCGCGGCGACACGTGGGTGGTAGGATGCCGAAGCGGAAAGTGCGGGCCAAGGCAGGGGATAGCCGAGAATGTGCGGGACGATGAATTGCCCAGATGAATAGTACTTAAGTTTTGTGCAAACAATACTAACGTGGCTGAATTTTACATAATTTTTTTTTTGAGAACATGCAACTGAATGGTACCTAAATTATGATCGACCAACGAAAAAACATATCTCCCCCATGGTACTTGTGTTAGTTCAAACTCACTATTAGATGCTAATTTTTTTATAAAATATCTATAGTACGTCCTACCTTATCCTCCCTCTCGATATTTTCTCCTCTCAGACTTGATGAACAATGGTGTTCCCGATCCTGATCTCCATCTCAATTTTATTTATAGAAGTGGCAACCCGCGTAACAAAAGGCAATATCATGGTGGCATTAGAAATGGTAAAGGGTCTGAAAGTTTAGCGTAAATATATAATCTAAGAGCCAGGTTCAAAAGGGAGGGGGGGGGGGGGCAGGGCTGGCAGGCGACGGCACAAAGAAAGGGCTGATTTGGTAAGTATGGCAGCCGAGCATAGGAATCTGGGAGGACAAAAGAAATGAGGATGAGATCGATGAGGGTGAAACGTAACAAGAGTTTACATATCCGGGTATTGGTGGGTCACATGTCAGCTTTTAAAGTGGGTCTAGCGGGTTCGCGGGTGTAGATATCATTATTTCATACCCATAAGCAGATATCCATTGGGTTTATGATCCCGCCTGCCCCTGTACCCATGGGCACAGACTTAGACCCATATTCATGCTCATTGGGTTTCCTATCTGCAGGCACGCGGATATTTTCTACCTATTGCCATCTATAGGTGCACCAGCGATCCTTTGTGGTAGGGCACGGCGGCAGCAAGCCTTCCACGAGGCGCATCGATTTCTTATTTCTTTTTTAGCACTTTTCATAAAAGATTACATAACTTTTCATGAAAAGTGGGTCCCATGGTAGATGGAGATGGAGAAGATGTGAGCGAACTTGACCTTTTAGGTCCCAGCTAACAACAAACTAATGGATCATCAACAGAGTATGGCATTTTTACCCGATGCATACAACTGTTGTTACCTGTAACAATTGGGGAAAAGAACTTTGTTCCTTGTTTAATACATGTGTTGCTTAGCCAATTATATGTATTATTCCATGCATGTATGTTCTTTTCAGATTTCTGCATATATGGGAGTATGAGTTGTGCAACACAATGCAGTTCTTGAATCAAACTAAGGTTCTTTCCCTCAAAGTTAGGTGAGATTTATTAGCTTATAAAGTTGTGGAGGACTATTTGTGGAGGACTATGTTTTAACATGCAATAGAAGACATCTTCTTGCAAGCACTTTGTGCCATAACATTTCTACTGTGATTGATCTCTACAAAAATGTTCTCACTCAACTTTTTATAAATTCATGGTTTATGTGCATTTATATTTATCAGATGAAGCATGCTAGCTATTTGATTGAAAAAAAATCACGCACGACACAATCCTGCGTAGATAATCCTACACAGCTAGTTCTTCTTTCCAAATGACTATGCCTTCATGTCATATTTGTGCTATATCTTTAAAAATTGTATTAGTATGAAAAACTCTTTTGTCGGATATAACTCACTTTTGAGCTATTTCCAGAGAACTTCTTACCTTAGTGCTGGATAAATGTTATGCACATTTTCCATTTGTGTGTGCATGATGGGAGGAGGGGGGGGGGGGGGGGCAATGCCCTGTTACACAAGATGACCAATGGGGAAATGGGGTAATAAGATGTACTCCTAAAATGGAAAAGAAGACGTACCTAGCTTAGATATTATTTGAAATGATTGTCCAAATATGTTCTTGAACCTAATCTTTCTTGATATAATTGCATTTCGAATTGCAAGGTAGAGGTGATATTAATAGTACATGTATTTTGCTTGTGTGAGTTGATCTCATTTTATGCTTGTTATTCTTTAATATTAAGTGGGTATGATATTTACAAACTCAGTTTTCTTTTTTTACACATATGGTCCGCCTTGGTACAAGACCAATTACTATTTTTGCATATGAATACTCACTAACTTTTGAGTGGTTCGTACAAAAGATATAACTAAAAAATTGCTTCAAATTATTATATATACTTGATTTCCCCTCTCTTTATCCCTTTTAAAAGTTGCACAACAAAGAGTGTGGGAAGTGGGCATATGCCCAATAACACAGTAACTGTATACAAAGGTGGGAATGTCCTCTGTAAGCAGATAACAAGCAATGATACCTGATGATATATTGATATTCTCATGAGTTTAGAGATCCCTAACAATATGGGTACCACACTCAAACCATTAAGCTGGCCACAACTATAGTACCTTAAACATCATACATCTACCTTCTTATATAGTTTGGTTTTATATCTATAGCAATTGTGCGACATTGATGGCATTTTCATGGCATGCAGTGGTTCCAAGAAATGTTCTTTTTTGATATTTCGGAGGTCAACTCAACTCAACTTCCATTTATGCCACCGAATAGAAGTGATGTCAAGAACAAATTGGGATATTGTAAATTTATTACTACCTTTCAAATTCTTTTTGTCACGAACCATAAATCAACATAAATCAACTAGATTCCCACTTTTACAACATGACTATAACATTTTAAGTTCATATGGTTTCCTAGTCTAACTCAACTAAACTTAATATGACACAACAAGACTTGTTATAGTTGTTAGAAAAAAAATAGTTTCATTCCAATCCTAGGATAGTTGTGGGGTTTGAGTCGTGAGCTCCTATATTATATGCTCCAATTAATTGATTTAACGTCACATGATCTCACATGGCACCCTTTTTATTGGCTAAATCATCATTTGTTCATCGATTTAGTGCCACTGCATCACATGTCACTCCTTTTATGGACAAATGACCATTTTCCTTTCTAGTAAAACTATATATATATCTTTTGTTCTCTTGAGACATGCGTGTTGATATCTTAGCTGACCATCTTAATAATGCAATATTTTTAATAGAGTGGTTCTATTAGCAATTTAGTACTATACGACAGTATCAGAACATCAAGTAGTGAATTTTCATAATAAAATATAATTTCGCAGGTCAACTCAACTCAACTCAATATATGTCAGCCCCCATATAATAATAGGGATCAGAATAAAATAAAATAAAGATGCTCCACACTGAATGCTCTCAAAACCACCTTACTCCCTCCCCATATCTTCCCACTTGAAACTCTATACTCTATCTAATCCCGTTCCATTTGCAAACTGCACTCGTTAATTACCAGCACCACCTAAATGTGTGTACGATGCACAACTCGTTCACGGAAAAGTGTGTCGCGCACGCACATTCGCACCGACGGTCGAATCGAACACACACGAACCGCAAAGTGGTGGACCCACAAAGACGCCGCCCGCGGAAGATCCGGGCTCCGGTCGCGGAGCACGCCCACGGGCCCAGCCGCCGCAGCCCGCACACCCCCCACGCGGCCGCGCACGCTGGCCCCGTCGCCCCCACCACCAGTAGCCGTAACGTAGCTAGCTGAGCCAGGCTCCATCGCTGGAACGGGACCTGTTGGGCGTGACAGGAGATTAGGCTCGCCATTACTGTACCATCCAATTAGACAGACCGGTCAAAGCGCCCGCTTTCTCATCTGCCGGAAAAGCGCTTTCGGCATCCATCGGCGGCTGCCAAGCTTATCGCACACTGTTAGGGTTAGGACCCATGTACCTTTCGAGCTAGAATCAACGCGCGTCGAGATCGATCGAGTTCGTGACATTATTTCTATTATTTTTACCCAGGTCATTTTTCTCTCATATCTTACCCAACAGCATTAACAATAATCTGTAGTTGTACGATCTGCTGCCGTGTACTGCGGATGATGATACTACGCGTGGTTATCCAGAAAACCCAGCTGCTTTCAGATAGATCATGGCACAGGTCTGCCCAGATGTAACCCCGAGATTCTTGATGCGTTGTGCTAGTACGTAGCTAGAAGAGTGCGTGTGCCCCTGCAGAGCCTGTGGCCGAGCGACAGCGACGTGGCGGCGGAAGGCTAGCTGTCCGAGGCGTACGTCTAACCGATACCACCGCCGGTAGAGAGGTAGAAGAAAGCGGCCGGCCGGGCCGGGAGACCGACGGCTCGTCGTCGACGGGCGCCGGCCGCCGTCCCCGCGGTGGCGCCGTCGGCCGCGTCGGGAACGCGTGTCGCGTACCCATCGCCGCACTGTGCGTCCGTATCTCGTCGCCACCACCTTTTCTCTCGATCGGCCGGCCGGCCGGCCGAAGACGAAACTGGCCATTGCCGGGCCGGGCCTGCGGCTCTAGCTATATACACAAGGATCGCATTGATTGATCGGCTGCTAACTGATGTTGGTGCGATGATGTGTGATCGTACCGGCCGGAATATATCGGGGCTCAATTATTCTGGTTGGATCGGGCGTCGTCGTCCGTGAACGAAAGTTTGTTTAATGCACGTCCAGTTTTGGGGGTGACACGTAGGCGGAGAGCGATCGAGTAAAGACGGGAACGTGGGGCTACTAAAAGCTGACGCCGATGTGCCGCGTCGTATTATCTCCAAGCTACACTAAACTAAACTACATATTCTGTCAGAGCAACTCTAGCAGATCCTTTAAACTGTCATTTATCTCAAACCTTTAAACAGTCATTTATCTCAAGTTAAGTTTAGGAGGTTGCGCTAAAAAATAGACTCCAGCAGAATCTCTACTGGACCCTCTATTTTAAAAAGTTCTACAAAATCTCTTCTCCACTCTTCAATCCTATAGGTTCTCTAGAGAACACTCTGCTATAAATTATAATTGAATGCTATTGTTGGAGTTGAAGCAAATTAAAACCGCTAAAAAATAGAAGCAGCCGCTAAAAAATAGAAGCAGCCTCTATTTAGCATTCGAAGGATTTGATTCAAAGGCTTTCGCTCAAGTTGCTCTTACTACGTAGCGACTATAACAAATAATTAATATAAATAAATGATTCGTATATATGTATAATAATCATATCTCTATTCTTCTGTGCAATGATACATGAGGAGCGAGGGAATGGAGGTCACTGTTGGTTGCAGGGCACTAGCGTGGAAAGCGTTTTGCTGCCCTAGCTGGCTTGTGCGCGCGCGCGACAGGTGAACCGTGGACGTACGTGGATGGTTGCGGCCATTGTTTCAGCGTCAAACAAAAGAGGGACAGCAACATCAGAGAGAGAGAAGCAAACAAAAGTTTTAGAGGAGAGAAACCAAGCGCAAGAAAAGGCCAAGATACCGAGATATGATAGATAGGTGGCTCATACATGCCCGCGCGCATCTGCCGAGCGTCGTCCATGGGTGTGTTGTTCTTCCATTATTATTACTCTATAATCCAAAAATTAGACTTGATCGTGTGGCTTGATGCATGCATGCTGGACACGTACCTGACGCGGTATCCCATCTGAATAATTTAGGCTTAGACCAAGCTCATCAGTGTCGCGCTGTCTCTTAACCGGGAAGCGCACAAGCTAGCGTGACGGCAAGCTGATGAGTAGTAGTTGGCACTTTGACAGCATATATTTGCAGAATAATACGAGTGCTCCACAAAGTTCCAGCTGCACGCGTGCGGACATTATTATATTAATTATACTATTAATTATTTGTCTGGCCAGAAAGAAAGGTGAGGCTGGGTGCATGCTGACCTAATAAACTACTGTACAATAACGATCTCAAAGCATTTTAATAATCATATATACGCACTTATATATATATATATGTATATGATAAGTTTTATCTACACTCGCTTGTACCTACCCTCACTGTGTGTATATCTATATACTTATTTATCACTTATATATGTACGAAAAAGTTCAAAAGCATCCTTATTTTTTAAATATATCATGATTATATATTAATACTAGTATATAAAAATAAGCATGTCCATATACTCCATGTATGGTCACATATTTAAAAATAAGTAGGTATCATCACAGATGGTCTAGTACGATTACACACCATAAGATACGTATATAGAAGTAGCTACAAGTAGAATAAATTTTGCATATCTCATATATATATATATATATATATATATATGTATATGTGATTGGGAGTGCATGCTTACCTAGCTTCGTGACGATTCCATTTCTTGTCTATATGTGCATATGCTTTGTACTCGAACAACTAACGAGTTGCCACCCATAGCAGTCAACCATTAGAATCTAGAGCATATGCAGGGTGCGTAGTTAATAACTTAATTAGATCAGAATAAGAGGCCAGCGTTGAGCGTCATGTGTTAGTTTTAAAGCCGAGGCGACTAGAGGTGCACCTAGCTAGCTTACAGGACGCACACAAAGGACAGCTTCAGTGGGCACACGTATACTGTTGGAATCTTCAGGTACGTACGTCCTCTGGTGGAAAGCAATCTGGCGAAGCCACACTGCGCTGTTGCAGCCGCTGTCTCGTCCTGATGACGCCGATACTACCCCTCTCAGGAATCCCCCTAGCTTTGCCGACGACGGCGACTGCAGCAGTAGCAGCGTTTGTTGTTGGGCCACAGGTTCGTGAGTTGTGACATTCAGTACGACCCGCCGGACCAGGCTCGGACAGGAAATCAAGCGAAGAAGACAGCCAATGCCAATGAGTACTCGCACGCATGAGTGATCAGAGCTGAAAACCTTTACTATATGATTACCTCGTGATTCGTAATTGCCACTGTCTAATCTGAATTACACATGGGAAATGGGATTCTGTCGAGTCATTATCTTGGCACAATATGTGTTGACACTAGGCATTTAGACTTGTATATATGACAGAAGTGTAAACGATTTTTGCCGTACAAAAGTTCAACCTGTCCTGTGTCTGTCGTATATATAGTATATTTCAAGTGCTTACCTGCGAACTTATTCTCCACGATTCCATTACGTGTTTATTGGTATCCGTGCTTAAGACTTGAGCGACTAAACAATAGATGATGTGGCTGGTATGCACAGTAGTCCTATTATACAATCAATGTTCAATCGGTTGTTTATTATTCACCTTCAGATTAAAAAAAAACATTCAGCTTGGTGGTGTACCACCTGTTGGACCAGATTTGCACATACGACCTGACATCTCATTTAGTTGCTCAAGAATCTGAAGAATCTCTGATATAGCTTAGAATTTAGTTGCTCAAGAATACATGATCCAATGAGTATAAAAATTTTACTAAAACTCAAGCATATAATTATTAGTCCACCATAAAAAATTTATCATAATTGGACCACGGAAATTGTAGCTATGAATTAATTAAAAAAGCATATATCTAAAAGTATAATAATTTTTTTACTAAATTATATCATATTATATGTTCGTTGCATAGATCTAATTATGTGGAGTTCAAAAAATTTGGATTTTCTATTTTATAATTTTTCAAAGATTCACCGAAAATAAATATAAAAAGAAAAGAAAAAATCACTGAGAGAAACCAGCTAAGAAGGTCATATTTTAGACGATTTTATTATCTAAGGAGGGAATATAAATTCGTCCTAAAGTTTAGAGAGGTAAAGAAAACTTTTTTCTCGAGGAAAATACGGCCTAAAACTGAGGAACGGACGAAACTCGTGCGCCACCGCATGCACGAGGCGGGCCAGCCCCTGGCACGCAACTGACAGGGCCCATCCACGCCGATGGGCCATGGCCTTTGTGGATTTCAAAGCGAATCTTGCAAAACCATGCCTTGCGGCAAGTTCATGTTTCACTTTCACCCAAGTCTGACGAGCGACGACGGGGAATATGGTCAAATTGCCAGCATCTTGTTTGTCACTATCTGGTTGTTCATACAAATCTTGTTGGTTTTTCTATGCTGAATTTTTGAGGTAAGATTCCAATGCCTGGCAATACAATTGAGTCTTAATTTGTACACGTACAGCATGAACCAACAATCTCGATCGTTTGACCCTCCTCTCCCTTGAATCAACCCACATGGATAGGTGCGTGTCGCCGCCGGAACATCCTACACCGCCGCCGCGCCCACGGCGGCGCCGTCGCCGCCGCAGCGGCGGCCCCGGCACTGCGGGGACTCCTCGAAGTTGTCGGCGGGGAACGCCTGCGAGAGCGGGCCGACGTAGAACATGAGGTGGGCCGCGTCCTCCATGACGACGCGGTCGATGCCCCAGTTGAGGAGGAACATCCGCACCGAGACGCCGCCGAGGTTCCGGATGCTGCCGCCCTCCACGTTGCCGTAGATCCTCCGCCGGTACGTGAGCCGGTACCCGCCGTCGACGTCGAACTCGCAGTCCCCGCCCAGGAACACCTCGAACGCGCCGTCCGACGGCCTGTACGTGTACCCCGTCACGCCCTCCGGCAGGATGCCCCGCGGGAACCCGAACCCCTCCAGCATCTTGTACGCGCTCGGCTGGCCCGAGGCGTCGCCGGCCGCGGCCGCCAGGACCGTCGGGTCGGACTCGGACGCCGAGATGACGGTGAGGAGGAGGAGGACGAGCGGCAGGAGGCCGCCGAGGCGGCGCGCGGAGGCCATGGCGGTGGCTGGTTTCTGGGTTCTTGCTTGGACCTGCTCTTGTTCCTTGGAGGAGGTTGCTGACGAGGAGGTTTATAAGGGACTTCAATTTTGGAAAAAAGAAGTTGGGATTGGAGTCGTGAGCGAGATGGATTTGGATTCAAGTTTGGGTTGATGGGGATCGGGAGGAGCTGTCAGGTGTGATCATGTCGCAATCGGTTTGGTTTGGCGTGAGGGGATGGCCTGAGCCGGCTTGCGATCCACGTCGGACACGGACAGCTCTTGTAGCTTGCTCACGCGCATGCGCTTGCATAACGCGTGCCAACCTGCAACCAGCATGCATGCAAGGAAGTCAAGGGCTCAGACGCATTTCAGCAGCATCGTCACAGTACCAGAAAATTCGGAAATAATTTGATCCACCAAAGCATGTTTTCCCGTCAAACCACCGCGCAGAGCCTTGTCTGCCCATCATGTACACAAACCCATGGTATCTGATCGCAACTGCTTGACGCCAAGCAGACGTCTAAAGCAGTTTCCAGGCACAAAATACACCTAGGCCAAAGGGTGAGGCAGCTTACAGTCCAAATTAGGCCACACCTTGGCAGGACAAGGCAAAGCATCGGTTTTGCTCGGTGACTGGGTTTCTGGATTGGTGGGGCAGGGGTGGGGGTAGGATGTTATATGTTACAAAGGACTACATCTATTTACAGCTAAGAAGTCCTCGCCCCCTTTCTCCGATATTTCCAGAAGTACATCTAGTCATCTATAACATGAGGCCCTGTATTTGCCTCTGCCTCATTGATCACCTGCAGAGCATCTATGATCGAGATGGCGGCGTCGCTAGTTTGGCCTGTCTTCCAGACTCTGAAATCATTGGGGAAGTAGCCATTGTTCCACCAACGGTACAGTTGCTCCATTGAAAAAGGCCCTTGCTCGTCGCCCTGAGGATCGATGTAATGCCACATGCACCTGTGCAGTGAGGCTCCCCCCTTCACCTTCACGTCTCTGTTGACTCTGCGTGGTATGTTATTTGTCTTGTGCGCATGATGAGTATCATTGGCACCATTGGCTTCTAGATCAACAACTGCTGTTTGTCCACTGCTTTCACACAGCTGATCATCATCGTCATCTTCAATGGTAATAATATCAGCAGCTGAAACAAGTGGAAAGGAGAGGGGAGGGATTAGAACTTCAGAGGAATACCATGCTAAATCAATCAGCAAGACAACAAACTAGCAGCAACCAGCAAGTCAGGTATGACTTCATGCGACTGAAAATAGCTCTGCCTCCAAAAAAATTACCAGTTTAGACATAACTAGTAAAACGACAGACTAGTAAGAACAAACCTTTAGCACCCTGCTCTTGAGCAGATGTTCCAGGTACATCACCAGCAGTGTTGGCTTTTGTGGCTGTATGAAGTACGAATAAGGAAGAGTGTCAGGTAGCTCAACATGGTGCGTGCGTCAAAATACAGCAGCAGCAAGAGGAAAGGTAATAGAAGACCATCCTCAAAAAATTATTTCAGACAAACCTTCAGTGCTCCGCCTTTGAACATTCACTCCAGCTGTATCAACATCAACACCCGCATCAGCACCTACACCACGCAGAATGAAAAGTGAAAACAAGAAAAACCAGGCATTAGTGTTTCTCCAAAATGCAAAGCAACTAAGAAAGATGCCTCAATCAAGTTACACGTTTAGACATGCAGGGTCAGTATAAGCTAACCTTTAGCACCCAGGTTTTGAACAGATGGAATATCACATATATTATTGGATGCATGATGATGCAAATACTCAGATATCTCAGAATGAAAATGTAATGGCGTCATGGCAGATACACATGTAGCGGAAAGGGTGCTAGAAGACGGATCAAGTATGTGAAAAGACATGTAACAAGATAAAACCTTCAGTGTCCTGTTTCTGAGTATCCATTACAGCTGTACCACCACCAGTGTAGGCGTTAGTAGCTGCATCAAACAATGAATGAGAACAAGTAAGGTAGCTCAATCCTCATGCTCCAATTTTAAATCCTACAGACAGCAAAGCATAATCCATGACTCAGGGATTTTACTACATTATAATTAAGGAAAAATTGGTTGTGATGTCGAAAGATCCTCGTTTTAGAAATATATCACCGAACTGATTCAATACACTTAAATACCATTGAAAACTGTTAGGAAATTTACCACTCAATCACATTTTCCATCCCTCCTCCGCCTTCTGTGTTGCAGCCAATTCATCTTCCACGTTCTCTATTCTAGCGAGTTCGTCCTCTGCATCTCTGGTGCAGGCCGCCACCACACCGCAATTCAGACTGCCGTGATCTGGCCCACATCCACCCACAGCCACAGCTCCACCTGCAGCACGCCCCATCCTGGCTTCGCCGCACACCGCCACATCCCAGGCTCTCTCCACCCGTGGCTGCATCACAGTTAGGCTCCGCCAGAGTCTGTAACACTCAGGCAAGCCTCCGCACGAAGCCACACCCCAGCTAAGCTCCGCCAAAGGCTGCTGCGCACCATCCAGCTTTCACCCACAGCTGAACCCTAACTTGACTCTGCCACAGGCCACCACAGATTTTTGCACCTATGAGCTGCTGAGAACAACTATGGCACAGCTGACGCACGGACAAGCTCGATTTGGGTTGAAGACTCGTTTGGCCATCAACAAGCTCAGCTTGGGCTGGAGCACAGCTCGATTGGGCATCCTGCAGCTTCAATTTGAGTATTTGACAACTAAGCGGCTCGATTTGAGGAAGAAAACTCGATTCAGCCATTGAGAAGTTCGATTTGGGCAGGACTAAGCTCCATTTGCTGGCACAAAGGTTTGATTTGAGTTCCAAGCTGCTTAATTTAGGGGGGGGGGGGGGAGGAAGACTGTAGAACAAGGGCAGCAGGGGGCTGCGCGCTAGGGCACGGCCAGAGCCGGACTGATGAGAACAAACCAGCAACGTTTTCAGATAGAAGATAAGTGCACTTGTATCAGATCTGACGGAAAAATGAACTGATGGAAGGAAAAGGTGATGGAATGACATATTTCAAAATGATGCCATCTTTCAATGGTATTAAAGTGTACAAAGTCAGCTCAGTGGTATATTTCTAAAAGTGCCATTTTTCGATGTCATGGAATCAGTTTTCCCTATAATTAACGAGCAAAATGTGTGGCAAGACTAAGTTCATCCTATATCATATGGCAAAATTAGTTACAAAGAGTACCAGATGGGCACGAATAGCTCGTTAGTGTTAAGTTCCAAAGTCTTTGATGTCACAAATAAACAGGTGCAATGCGATATTGAGATTTTTCTCAGTACCAAACTACCAACTAAAAATTTATATCAAAGGGACAACAACTTCACAGAATCAAAGCAAATGTATGTTGTAAAAGCAAACCTTCAGATTTTTCTTCTGATAAACTTTTCAAGGAAAGCTCTGTCTCCCGCCCAGTACCTACAACAAATTACAGTGCTTACCTCTCCAATTCAAAATAGTTTAGCACGCATCATATAAGCAAACCTTTATATTTTTCTTCTGAAGAAATATTCAAGCAAAGAATACTCCCCCAATCAGTACCAAAACAAAAGGATTAACCTCCTATAGAAGTTCAAAACAGAAGTGCTGATCATCTAAGCAAAATGCAAAACCTTTGAATTTTTCTTCAGCGCAGCTCTTCAGAACTGATGCTCTAGTCCCATTGGTACCTACCCAAAAAGAAAATATCACAATGTTCGCCTCTCATTGAAAGCAGTTGAAAGCAAATTATATAAGCAAACCTTTATATTTTTCTTCTGAGCATCTTTTCAAAGAAACAATGCTTTCTGCATTGGTACCTGCAAAAAATTAAATGGTGTTTACTTTACATTTTAAAAAAAAAGTTACTGAAAAAAGTCAATGATATAACAAGAGAATGCCAAAAAAAAAAAGTCCTTTCGGTCCATGTGATGTATCCAATGACCTACTTTTAGTGTCTTGGTATTCAAAATAAAGAGCACTACACGAGGCAACCCTAGTGTAAAGAAGTTATATAAATTAACATCACAAATCTAAGCCAAAAAAAGAGAGAAAATGATAGCAGAAAGGAAAACTGATGATGCAAAAAAAATATCAAGTGCATCCAGAATTTATTTCTGTAGATTTCTCTGAATAGGCTTAACGTGACACAGATTCAATTGAGTAACAATTAGCAATCATAGAAAATCTTGGCCAACAATTCCTAGGAGTGTCACCTTGAAAAGTAACAGTGCTCTTCTTAGTAGACCTGTCTCTTGTTGTAACTTGAACTTCAGTATCTTTACTATCTTCTATCTCTGGAATAACTCGTGGGACCTCTTCAAGTAGACGTTGTTGTTCAGATGGTTTGTGTAAGAGCTGTTTCTTATCCAGGTATGCATCCTTAGTAAAATATAACCAGTCAAGGATATAACAGTACAGCACAAAGTCCACTTGTGAGTCAAAAGTACATTGACAGTCATAAACATGGAAAGAAGATTGAATTGCGCATTAAAATACATCACTACATGATCAAAAGAGCTCATGAAGCAAGGATATTCATATCTCCAACCTTTCTCGTTCGCCTTGTCAATTAATCTATCTAGTCTCTGAAGTTCTTTATTGATCCACTGAAAGAGAGTAATGGCCACTCGGTTACAATCTCTAACAAACAAATAATAGGTGAAATTAAAAGTGTATCTATAAGAAAACATTTCTGAGAACCAAAGTGCAGATCTTAGTGCAACCAAGTAATCAGAATTGAGATGCAAATAGTGATTATTGACTTAACAGAAAAGGAAGTTTATCTCGATTCAAAATGCAAACATTTTTCAGAACATACAAGATAATGTGCAAAGTTAATCTGATATTGTAGTGTACTTACATGACTCATGATGTCCCTGCGTAAGCTTCTTGCTTTATCCTCAAGATCACCCTGTAGAATCCAGCAAGTTAAGACAACTAGAAGAACCTTAGCACATACGTCAAACAAAATACTCAATTAAAACAAACAAGCATATGCCCAAACAGGAGAAAATTCTCTCCAGTATTGTTTGCTGCTAGTTTTAAAAATACAGCACCGAAAGACTTCACATACAAATAATAATCCATGACGATTTGTCGTAAGCATTATGAACATGCAATACTTGATATTGTGATCAGAGCGATGTCTAAGTATGCAAATTCCTTCAGAAATTGTACCCAAACATCAAATTACTGTGATACTGGATCATCAGTTCATCGATAAAGATACAACTGTGAGACAGGAAAAGGTTCTGGTGGCTCTTTTATCATTCAATGCAATGCACCAAACAATGAGATGGCATCTGGCAATATAGAAGTAGGCACATGATTCTTGTTGTTTTTAATCTCTAGCCTAACCCAACCTGTTTGGGCCTAAAAGGCATTCTTGCAGTTTACTGATTTTTTTTTTCTTTTCCTGGCTATCACCAAAGAGTGCCTATCAAACTAGAACATCAATGCTTGGCGTTATCATCTACCACTGCACCGCCAGCACCGCCAGGAAACAAGAAAGACAACTTACCACAGTATACCTTTCAAAGGATTCATTCTGGGCCTGCAAACGAAGATCTTCACATTCTTCCTGTTATAATAAACAACAAAATGTTTTGCATAGCATCATGCATGCATTAAAAATATGAAATTGCAAGGGAGGAAACAATAACATTTTAAATGAGAAATAACAATAATAACTGCAGTTTGATAGTACATACATTTTTTAACAAATATTTTTTTTTAAAAAAAAGGTGCAGGTAGGAATGTCCCCCTATTCAACAGCAGCTATCGAAACCTGTCAGCACACACGAGGGCACAGTAAATCGTACCTCATCAAAATCTTCATCTGACAACACCGAGATGTTGACGTCAGGCATGTTCAAAATACATAAAAGAACATTTGCTGTGTCTTTTATCTTGTATTCTTCAGTGGTTTTCCTAATGCCTGTTGTGCACATCTTTGATGAGCAGAAAATGAACAAATATTTGGACGCAAAAAGCTACGGAGCATGGATGAAACGTATATGGAATACACCACAGTTTCTTATTCAATCCACAGAAAGACAACGACGAATGCACAGCAAAATAAAAGGAGCATATGCATGAGAAGCTGATTTAATCATCTGCTAAAAGAATGGCAATAATGCAGGCAAATTAAGCATAGAATGGTAAAAGTCGAGCATTACCTGTTACTTTTCCAAGCTGGTACAACATTTTACGCTTTTGGAAACTATAATCTTTGGGATCATTCTTTATTCTAACTAAACAGCCAACAACTTTACTTTCAAATGTATCTGGCTCCTTTAGTAGGTCCATAACTAATGATCTCCTCAAATAGATTAGATTAATGTTATCACGAACAAGAGCAGCAAAACAACTCTTGTTTATTTCAGGAGTACGCTTCAGGGTACTGGACTGATAGCTCACAGTACGAGCTTTCTTTGTCATAACTGAATCACTGTTATCCTCAGAACTAGCGAGGATTTCATCATCTGATATCATGTTTGCAGCAATATGCTTTTCTAACAAGTAATATATCTTGTTGTACTTTACTTTTGATTTCCTAAACAAAAGCTGGAGCTTGTCATCACATATGACAAGTTTTTTCTTATCTTTTTGCAATAAATCTTTTTGTCGAATGTAGTCCTTCACCACTTCAGCAGCACGATATTGATCTAGAGTTTCTGATGTATCTTTCCCAATGGACAAAAGGAATTCAATGAGCTCTTTCGAAGCCCAGCCCACAAAGCCATTCCTCGCTGACTTGCCTTTCTTCAGGAAAGATTTTATTTTCATTGCCGTTCCATTTAATTTGGCTCGGGCAGACGGCTCTTCACCATCATCATCATCAGTATTGCCCACAAAGTCATCGTCTGAGTTGCGTTCTTCATCATTAAGTTTTTCTAAATCTGAATCCTGTTTGCAGTTCTGGCCTCTTTTCAGAATAGCATATGCTTCTTCAAGTTTATCCAGAGTCAAGCCCTCCTTGTCTCTAACTATTTCCCAATACTCCTTGAATAGAAATTCATAAGTTTCCCTGTCATTGAAATCGGCCCTCTCCTAGAAAATGCAGAGTTACTACCATTACTAAATGTGCACATACAAGGGGAGTGAGAAACATAGATTCTACATGGCATAGACTGCCTTGACTCAAAAAGATAGACTCCAAAATTTAAGCTACCCTAGATTAATTCTAAAAGGAAATTTGTTTAGAAATATGAAAGAAACAAGGCCTGCTAAAAAACATTTGCAGGAACCGGCTAGAACCACAAGCCAACAATTACTTGCAGCGCAGAAGCATATAAGTAATCTCCCGATATCGACAAGCAAACCACCACAAGTCAACAAATTATTCGGACCATAGAAGCTTATAAGATATCTCCATATGGTGGAATAAAAACAAAATAGCTAAAGTCTATCAATAGTTGGCAGAGGTAAGGTAACGATGAAAAGTAAAAGCTTGCGTTGAACGAAAACGTCGAAGCTTAAATTACTCTAGACTAATTTTCACCAAAAAAACAAAATAAATAACATGGAAGCAACTACATTGTTAGAAGAGTGAAATGCACTTGGGGTCCTTAAAGGCGCTTCTCCTGCATTCTCACACAGGTCCATAAACTCTCAAAGTGAGAATCTGGGTTTAAACTTTTAAGCGGTTCAGTCTAGGTCCAATTATGGACATGGGAACCCGATTCTCACTTGGAGCGAACCACTTAAAAAGTTGAAGGACATATATCGTCAATTTGAGAGTTTATGGACCTAGGTGAGAATCCGGGAAAAGTTGAAGTAGGACCCGAGTGCATTTCACTCTTGTAAGAAACAGGCCTGTAGCAACAGTTGTAGGAACTTCCTAAAGCCGCAATCAAATCATTACTTCCAGTACAGAATATTATCAGATATTTCCAGATGACAAAATAGGGAAGACCAGCAATAGTAAAGAAAAAGGAACAATATATGGCATGACAGTAGGGAAAACTAGGAAATTTCACAGAGGTCATGCATGTAATTACCCCATCAGAGTCAACATCAACATTCTTCTCAATCATGATGACCATCCTTAAACAGTTACTGCAGAACCCCTTAGTCTTCCTCAGGACTGGGACAAATTCCGCCTGTGCCACACAACCTTGGCAGAAGGTGTGCTGTGGACAGCATAAGCAATTGTAGTGGGAACGTCCTTCGCAAATAAAGCATGTATGCCATTCTGCAAATTTTAGTTTAGCCAATATACAGGATAACTGATAATCTACTGTGGAACAGAAGTACAGAACACGCATATGAAACCAGGAGCAGAAGTCACAACTGAAGTATATTTCCAGTTATGAGCTTTAGGTTTGATCCTGTGCCTATTAAGCAATTATGTCATTTATGTGTTCACACAATTAGTTGGCTGCCAGAAAAATTGTAGGCTCATGTTTCCCAAAAATTCATTTTCCAAATATTGAGCTGGATATTGCTGTCCCTAATCATACAATGGCTAGAGTAAGAAGAGGTAGCTAAAAGAACAAAGAATAAGCAATGTATAATCCGTAATCCGATATGGTTTCTTTATTAAAAAGTACGGTAGTGATGTGTCGAATTTCAGGAAGCCAGTCTGTTCCTGGACAGGCACATGCACTTTCACAACAATGATGCGCACTCATAGCAAGATTCAAGAAATACCAACTAAACACTCACCACAAATGAATTCTTCATCCGACTTGAGGAAGTCTACATCTTTCCCCACGCAAACAGGATGGTAAGCTTTGTGGCAGCTCCTGGAAGAAGAAGAGTGATGACATGGTGAAAATCTCAGGAACGCGAAAAAAAGGCTACAGCAATGGTACATAGTAATTCACCACCTTAGAGATGAATAATTAATAACAGCATGATACCAAGGGATTAGTCAACATCAATTGTCCAATTCAATTTCAATCAACCAAACTTTTACTGCACGACAACCTCGACGAGCTCGCTATTTACAAGGCATAACACCATAACAGTCACAGTAATTGGATGAGCGAGCAACCGACAACGTTCCCCACAAGAAAAGGACGCTTGGCGCCAACGCCAATTCCGTTTCCAGACTAGAGCTACAGCGCTCACTACAAACCAAGGTTTTAAATCTCCCGCTATAGCCCCCTATAGCTATTTGAGGCAGAGTACAGCTATTTGAACTCATGTATAATTTAGCCGCTATAGCCTCATTTAGCCCGCTATTAGCTGTTTTTAGAGTCCAGCCGCTAAACCCCTTAGTCCACTATTTAGAACCATGCTACAAACAGGGTGGATAAATCGCAAACCGACAGGCAACAGGACTGATGATTGGTCGATGTTTGCATAACCCGGGTCCTTCCATCACCGGTTTGGGTCTTAGGGAAACACTGCACTAACCCCTACTAGCCCCTGCGGCAGCAATGCCAAAGCGCGTGCACAGGCATCCTCCCGATTTTGCAGCTCCGCGAAGCATGCGGCTTTGCTCATTCCCCCAGCGGCCCTACCTACGCGCACTCTATCTCGAGCCTCACTCCCGCTAGCTCCGTAATCACCAACCACCAACACTTCCCCCTCTACCTCGCCGTAACCAGCGGCGGCAAGGGGATCATGAAACGAGATAGAGAGGGGAGGGAGCACCGCGGGCGGGCGAACCTGTAGTCGCAGACGCGGAGGAGGCCGCCGTCCTTGCAGACGAAGCAGAGGTCCTCCCCATCCACCGGCCCCGCCTCCTCCTCCTCCTCCAGCTCCTCCTCCGCTACCCACCGCAGGCGCTTGCTCCCGCTCGCGCTCCCCCCGCCGCCGCCGCTGGCACGGCGGCGCCTCCCGCTCCTCGTCCGGTTCCCCATCGCCGCCCGACCCTAGCGGGCGCCTGCCGGCAGGCGACCGCAATCGACGCCGGTGCCGCGAGCCGGAACAGAGGGGAGCCGGATCGGACGCGAGATGCTGCTCGATGCTTATTGATGCAATGTGGAAACGGATCCGAGGCGGCGAGGCGTGGCGACCGGGGGTGGATTCCGAGGAGGGAGTGGTCGCCAAGGTCAGGTGCGTGGGGTGGGGTGTGCCTCGAGGCTGAAGATGCTGGGCCGCTCCGCCGACCGCGGCTGGCTGCTGCGGAGTGCGCCGCGGGCCCCGCGGGCGGAGGTTCCGCGCGCCGCTGCTCGCCGCTGCACTCGATCGGTCTCTCCCCGGTTCCGGTCGCGTTTCACCGAGGCCACGGAAACCTGTCGTTGGGTTGGGTGGCTTTCATGCTCGTTTTGTTGCGTCTAGGCAGCCGCACGACATGCGTGCCGAACCGAGGTCACAGCAAACAGGTGATCTGGAATGTGAGCGGCACGAGCTACGTGTGATCCGAATTATGGTCTTAGCATATTGAAGTTGTTAGGAAAATCATTGTTGTAGATCCCTCGGACTCCAAGCTATGGCCGAACTCTATCTTAAGGACTATAAAAAAAAAGTATCTTAAGGATTAGCATGTATAAATTCCTTATACGTCAAATTTTTAAACCTCAAAATATGTTGTCAACTAAGATACCCTAGTACGGGCTTCTACAAGAGGTAAGAGCGGGACCAATGTATATAGCTCAGATGGCAGTAACGGTGGACCGCCTTGCAATCAGCTGTAAATATGATCAATTCTACGATGCTTAAGTTCTCAGAAGAAACAAGGTGGGTCCGGCTTGGAGAAAAAGGAATGACCATAGCTGCATCTGATGCTTCAGGCTCTCTTTTTTGTCATACTCTCTTTTTTGTTATACTGTGGGTGCCTAACACGTTTACCAACGGTAATCAGATGCACCTCTTTTAAGCCATCTAAGGATGATGAACTTACCCTGTTCCAGCTAATTGCATAGTAACAAATTCGATAAGATCGGAAAAGAGGTCCTATTGTTAATGAGAATAGTAATTTACTCTGTTTACCATGGTTTCAGCTTCTTCTGAAACAGCGTCTGAAGCAGCTTCTCTGGTAAAGTTGAATTTGTTTTAAAAAATATTTGGCAAAATAACTTCTCCCTATTATTCATGAGTGGATAGAAGAGGTGAAGTTAGTATTTTTAGCTCCTCCTGCCTAGCAAAAGCCGTTTCCAGCTACACGAGGTACTTCATGCATGAAGCCGTTTGCAAAATACCTCTTTGGTACAGCTTTAGGCGAAGCTGTTCGAAAAGCTATGACAAAGAGCCCGTATAACCTTCCGCATATTTTATACGCATACGCACGTGGCATTTGACTATCCACGACACTAAGACAACCCAAATATCTAGATTAATAAAAAAGTAAATAAGGTTAATAAAAAGGAGGGAGCAAGCTCTTTTTACCAATCAGTATGAGTTTTATAGAGTAACTTTCTTTTAGAAGTAGAGTAGATCGTTCCAACAGGTCTTAGAGAACCTTGCGCACCATGTGTTGAGCAAACAAAGACTTTCAAATGGACCGCGAGTGAGAATCTAAGATTTTATAAACTTGTTTGCGTTTGACTAGCAAATTTAAAATGGACCATGAGTGAGAACCTAAAGGGCTTCATAAACTTGTTAACGTCTAGCCGGCAAAACATTAGATCTCAGAATGGATTTGTTAAGAGCAAAAAACGGTATGATATGGATAATGAAAGCAGATGTTTGCAAAGTCTTCGCAGACCAGGTCCTGGAGACTACGTGAGAGTGAAAAACAACACACATTTATCACCCTTCTAAAAAGAACACTTTTATCACCGGTTAAAGCACATGCTTGAGTTTTAGTAGCTTATACTGTTCCTCATAAATGTTATTTTCATAATACCCATTGACTCTCGAGATTCGAGGCACAAAGGAGAAAGGAATGGAAGTAAAAAGAAAAATAGAACATATACGTCGTTAAATCTGCTAGCTCTTGGTTCGGCTCCGGCCTCGATTCGTTTGCAATCAAGCAGTTGTGAACTTTGCTTTAAATTTATCTCTCTTATAGACGGAATGACGGGTCTGGTGGGTAGCTCTCTGCCGCCACTCTTTCAAGGCTTCTCGACAGCGCGTGCATCCAGGTCCCGTACGGCGCGTGGGTTCTTTCGTGTAGATTGAGAATGTGGCGAAGGAGCTTAAAATTTAGTCTAAATAATCTAAAGGCTAAACTCTAAAAGAATCAAGCTCTAATCTTCTAATCTTAATATATAAGAAAAGTTGGATTATAGATTATGAAGAGACTACTAGCCCTAAATGTACTGCTACTTTGCACTAAGCAAAAGAACGAACATACAGCATGGCAGCAATGAATTAACATGACTTGAAACACAAGCAGAAGGATAGCAACTTTACACATCTCAGGTCCTTCAAAATGGGTGCATTCCAGATTTCCAGTTCCACCACCCGGTGGTCAAAAATAGGGCGCTGGAATTTCTCCAGCAGTTGAAACAGAGCCGTCAAAGTTTTGACTGTTTTTTGTTCAGCTAAACACCTAGACATTCGAAACAAACATAAGAACCAAAATGCTCAATAATTGTCTCGTGGATTGCACCCTGTTCAACCAGAGTGACCCGAATTGTCTAAACCTCTTTATTAAACTGTAAAACGAATTGTCTCCCCATGGTTCAGCATGCCATTTTTCTATGCGGTGGCTTCCTTCAGGTAAGCAATGAGATCAGCACGCTCCTGTGGCTTTTTCAGCCCAGGGAAGACCATCTTGGTTCCAGGAATGTACTGCATATAAATGAGACGAGCAGTTCAGATTATCAGTATTGACAAGGGTTGAGAAACAGAAACCACGGCTAAACAACGTGTGCCAAATAAATACAACTAGGAGTGGGCATTCAACAGAATTGCACAAGAGAAAATGTCACATAATGCAATGTGCTACAGTCCAGGAAGAAACAATTAAAACAGGAGTGGGAATTTCATCAAAGTTACAAGCATATAATGATAGGACCTGAAGCAACTGCATGCCTGTACATAACGGACTAAAGAATTCCATATGGTGGCAGTTGAGAAAGCTTAATCTAGAACACCAGATCAAACAGATTTAGTAGTTATTGCTAAAATCAATAAGAATGCAATCCTAACCTCCACTTTCCAAATGTACAGTTATCTACGAGTGTATTATCAGTTGAACAACAATCAGCATGCTGGCCTGGTTATAATGAACTAGCATTCCAGCATCTGTTCATGACTGTTGGCCTATAATTAATGAAATCATGCAGTTTGCAAGTTTTACTTTTGCCTCCTAAAGTTATTTGGCACCATCCATCTTCACAACTCACAAGGCAATTTGATGACGATTCACAGGACTAATTTATCAAGTTAAGGTAGCATCAGAACATCAATGATCCACCTGAAGTAACTGTCTAGGTACTCTACATGTTTTTTCAAGGAAACTATACTTCCTGGTGTTGGTACAGCAGGATACAAGTAATCTCAATGGCAACAGAACAGACACAAGATTGAGGGGGGAAATTTTCACAAAAAATACTACACCAGGACATCCTTTCCGCCTCCTTCCCCTTCCATGCCAAAAAACAAACACTGAAGAGACTAGCAGAAGCATCTCAAGTAACTAAGTAGAGAGGTAACAATACCTTCTTAGGGTTAAGCAGGTACTCATACAAAGTGTTCTCCTCCCAGACCACAGCCTTGTTCTTGTTTCCCGCGGAGTAGGAGTAGCCAGCAGTTGTACCGGACTGCCTTCCGAAGAGACCATTCAAGTTTGGACCTGCAAGTTACAAAATATGGTTCATATTACCACTTAGGACTTGATATCCATGTAACCAAAGTCAGTCAGAACAAACAACACCGTCAAACATGCATAAATGGTCATCAGCCTGTGCAGTGACAGGCACAGCCATATTCAGAACAGGAAAAGCTAATGAAAACTAATAGCACTACTAGCTTCTTCCATTTCTATATACCAGTTCCAGTTGCACATTATTAGCAAGCGGCATGAGTACAAATTCCTAACAGATAAGCTAAATCTAACTAGCGTCTACATGTAACGCGCAGCGAACTAACGGTCTTACCACCTAATCCTGACCATTCAAGGCAACGCGAGACAGGAACAAGCATCGCCGGTTCTACGTGGCAGCCCCAAATCAACCCTAAATCAAGCGGAGAGAATAACCAGCATACCGCATAGCCCGCAGGCATTTGATGCTAAAACAAGACGAGCTAACGAACAAACTCAAGTTCCTATCAACAACCTCGCACCAATCGATCAGATCTAAGCGCCGCGCGCGCCACTCCCACGAGGGACGGGGCACAGGCGAAGGAATCTACATCTACGGCTGCCCGATCTCAGATCCGATCCACCAATCCACGGCCCGAACGCACGCATAATCATAGGGGGATGGAGCGGGCTATCCAGATACTCGGCGGCTGAGTGGCGCGGGGGACGCTCACCTTGCTTGTGGCCGGCGCCCTTCTCGACGGTGTGGCACTGCGCGCACTTGGTCTTGAAGATCTTCTCGCCCGCCTTGGGGTTGCCGGGGGGAGCCTCCGAGAAAGACGCCATCGCCGCCGCGCGCACGCAGAGAGATCTGAGACGGCGGATAAGAGGAGGAGGCGAACCGCAACTTCTGGTTTGCCCTCTGAACTTGCGCCGAAATCGCAGGGGGGCGGTTGTTCTATAGACCAGGCGTGGAGGCGTCGAGCGGGGGAGGGTGCGGCGGGGATGCGGAAGTACGGAACTGCCCCTGAGATGCGTGCGAACTAGGGGAGGTGGAGGAGGGGTAGGTTGGGGAACGGGGAGGGTTCGAGAAGGTTTCCGTGGCTTGGAGAAAACGGAAAGCGTGGGCGGCGCGTGGGCGGGAAGCGTGGGCGCCCGACGTTCGGGGTGGGGTGCTACGTGCAAGGGCACCTCGCGGGCCGCGTCTTTGGGTTAGCGGGGTATGGCCGTATGGCGATTGGCGAGCGCCGAAGTCTTTTCTCTTTTCTGTTTGGCTCGTAGGAGAGCAAGGTGTTTAATAATACAGTCGCTCGTTCCGTTATTAGTTTTTTTATTATTAATATACGGTTCACTTATATTTTTTATAAAGTTTTTTGCCTTATATCAAAGCCTTATAAATTTTTTATCCTATACCGAAGCCGGCTATAAACTTACAGCCTCCTCCTTTTCTCTTTTTCCCTCTCCTTTCTCTTTTTTCCTCTCCTCTCTTCTCCATCTCCACCTTATCATTTAAGCTGCTTGCAATCTGCCATAATACTTCCTCCAACGGGTACGGACTTTGGGGCTGCGGTTGGTGATTCGCCAGGTAGAGTGGAGGATCGCGACCGTCGGTGGAAAGGGATGGGCCAGTGAACGGTCCTGATCCGTACAAGGATTAAAAATCTGTTTGGAATCGCATCACGCCACACGAATCTCGTAACTTTTTCATGGACGACAGCACCAGGAAAATTCCAAAGCTTCCATCAGTTTCAGCTTCAAACGGGATCAAATCAACCGCTGGTTACAGGGCTTGCACTCGGTTAAACAAAAAAACTTACTGAGTACTCACAGGCATGCAGATAGCAAACTATCTATCAAGATTTAAGAAACAGCATGTTACCTGCAAATCCGGGGGATAATTTCCGGGTCGATATCCGTCAGCTAAAGCTCCAATTATTCCAGGTATATCCAATTTTCTAGTTAAATCCGGATGGTGCAACTACGATGACATTAGACATTAGTGGACATGATTAGCTACATACACTACAACGTTTCTCTAAATATGTGACAGAGTGCTGGTAGAGGACAAAAGATAACATCAGCATCGCTAGCTTGGTTGTGGCTTCTATTAGACGCTTCATTTTCGCTTCAGAGCTTCGTAGTTATGTTGCAGGGTCATCCTAGATACTGAGTTAGTGCAAGTGTGGAGCTGAGGCCCTGCATTGGACCAAAGAGATGGTGTAAGTTGGAATACATAGAAATGCACACAAGAAGTGAAACATAGTTTTGTTGCAGATTGCATCGAATGATCTTTATCAATAGCTTACTTTGGCTTCCTTCCACCAGCAGGTGAATTGTTGGCATCCGGCGGCTTCGTCTCAGTGCAAGATGGCCAGCGCAGTGGGGGAGGTGGTGGTGGAGGCTAAAAGATCAAGTGAGCAAAAGTCAACTAGAGATTTATAGTTTCAAGTTATAAACTTGAAAAAGTTGTGCATCAGTGTTTTAAACGTGACAAGGCAACCCAAGGCGAGCTGGGTACGCTTGGACGCCTAGGTGGCACCTAGGCGACAAGGCGTGGCTGTTGCCCAAGGCAAGCTGGGTCCACCTGGATGCCTAGGCGACGCCTTTAAAACACTGTTGTGCGTACGATCATTAATACTTCTTTGTTTTGCATAGCGGGGTGATTGTTATGCAGTGAAAAGGATAAAAGCTCGTACCGCAGGAGCTCTTGTCTTTACACTTTCAGTCAGTGAAGGAATCATGTTATTTGATTTATATGCTTGAGCCCGGACTCCCTCACGCAAACCCTACAAAAAGATATTCTTGATAAATTAGCACACCAGTGAAGTAGTATCAATGTATATTCTCTAATTACATGTATTCGCCGCCTCTTAAACTAACCAGCTACCATTTTTGGACCTCACTTCTTGTCAGGCGATGTCCTTTCTATTTCAATGCAAAATTCTACATATTTCAATAGATGTTGATTACATTTAGGGAAGCATTACTGTGTTTGGGATGATAAAGCCAGGATGCAGAACCAGACCAGTTCAGGTTCAGCTGTACTGGCAGTTTTCAGAACCATGCCTAATACTAGCATGAAATCCTATGCATGAAATGTTCAAGACCCGAGAGCAAGCTCGAAACAATAATTACATATCCCAGAATTAGGTGCACACCAGTTTTCATAATGAGCCTGCTCTTTGCATAATGTAATGGGCTAATGGCAACAGTTCAGCCTTTTTGTTCCAGGGCTTACCAGTAGTGATATACTGTTATACTAAGGTTTATCAGTAATGCATGTGAAATATAGAAGCAATCAGGATAAGGACAAAACAAATCGTATTGTTAACTTAAACACTGCAGGCTCACATTTATGTGGTATATGTTAAACCAACAACACAAAAGGAAAAGAAGCTTCTTACCTCCTTGTTTGGCTTTCTGAAATTGTCTAGACCACGGTCATCTCTAACATTGGAAGTCAGCATTTTCCTAGGAGGCAGGTTAAAAGGGCAGAAAAATAAGACTTGGTGCTTAGAGAAATAGAATTAATCCAATTTTGAAAACCAAAGCACTCCAGGTCCCTAGTACAATTGTTCTGACAAAAAGCCCCCTGATAGAATTAGCACCTTGACTTTTGCTTCCCGTCCACTTGAAATTCCACCCTTTCTTTCGCATAGCTGTCAACAACAACAACAACAACAACTTAGCCTTTTGTCCCAAGCAAGTTGGGGTAGGCTAGAGATGAAACCCACAGAAAACAAGAATAAGAAACACAAAAAGGGTACAAGCCAAAGGAAGAGTTAGGGATTAAACAAAAAGAAACAAAGGTCACGGTTCAGGTACGTTAATTGCTAATCTCCAAGCGCTCCTATCCATAGCTAATTCCTTAGCGATATTCCACTCCTTAAGGTCTCTCTTGACCGTCTCGTCCCAAGTTAGTCTAGGTCTACCTCTACCTCTCCTTACATTATCGCCCCGCTTTAAAACTCCACTACGCACCGGCGTCTCGGGAGGCCTCCGTTGTACATGTCCAAACCATCTCAACCGATGTTGAATCAACTTCTCCTCGATAGGTGCCACCCCGACCCTATCTCGAATCTCTTCGTTCCGGACTCTATCCCTTCTTGTATGCCCACAGAACCAACGCAGCATACGCATCTCTGCTACACTCAGTTGCTGGACATGTCGCCTTTTTGTAGGCCGACATTCAGCACCGTATAGCATCGCCGGGCGAATCGCCGTCCTATAGAACTTACCCTTTAGCCTCTGTGGCACCTTCTTGTCACAGAGGACGCCAGAAGCCTGCCGCCACTTCAACCAACCGGCTGAAATTCTATGCCTAACATCTTCATCAATGTCTCCATCTTTTTGAAGCATTGATTCTAGATACCGAAAAGTATCCTTCTTGGCCACCACTTGACCTTCGAGGCTAACGTCCCCATCCTCATGCCTAGTCGGGCTAAAGTCGCACATCATATACTCGGTCTTGGTCCTACTCAGTCTGAAACCCCTCGACTCTAACGTGTGTCTCCACAGCTCCAACTTCGTATTTACCCCTGCCCTACTCTCGTCAACTAGCACCACATCATCAGCAAAGAGCATACACCAAGGGATATCACCCTGTATATCCCTTGTGACCAAACAATACAAAAAATAGCAGTTGAATCTCAGAAGTTCTTTAGTCAAGCAACCGAGCAAAAAAGTTTGCAGCGACAACCTTATATTTTCCAGCACGCTACTTTTAACAACACTGGTAGTTATTGCCTTTTTGGGAGTACCCTGCATGAGGAACAGAAAGGAATCAAGAAATTTACAATGAGAAAGTATGTTGTCTTTTAAATTTTCTATGTTAATCTCTTTCTGCATGTTAGAATAGAATTGATATATATGTTGTCATTTAAATTTTCTATGTTAATATCTTTCTGCATGTTAGAATAGAATTAATACATTTATGCAATATGATGAGAGAATGGATAGGAACATACTTCTGTGACCATAACACCCTTTGAATAGTTAGGCATTGCTCTTGACCCGATAGGTGATTTTGGATCCGGTTTCATTGTACTAATATTGGTTATAGGGCGCCTTTCTCCAGTAGAAGGGCGCTGTGGGATGAAAATATCACTTTTTTTTGGTGAGACATCTTTTCGGAGTCAAAGGCCAACATGAGATGGCAACATTAGTTTGCTTCTGTGCAGTCTCTCTGGTAGTAGGACGTCTCTCAGCAGTAGAAGGCCTGTGAGGCAGAGCATGCTTCGGTTCCACATCTCTAGCAATGGGGCACCTCTGTGCGGTAGAAGGCCTGTGAAGCGAACCATGCTTCAGTGCAACATCTCTAGCAATGGGGCGCCTCTCTGCAGTAGAAGGCCTGCATGGTGGAGCTGCAGTGTCATGCTTTAGTGCAACATTGCGAACAATGGGGCGCCTCTCTGCAGTAGAAGGATGGCACAGGGTGACAACATCAGCATGCTTCTGTTCACCCTCTCTAGTGACAAGGCGTTGTTTGACAGCAGATGGTCGACATGAGGTGGCAATACCAACATGCTTTGTGGCCATATCTCTGGTGCTAATGCGCCTTTCGCCAGTAGAAGGTCTAAGTGGGCTAGCAACGTTGAAATGCTTTGGAGCTGACTCTTTGGTGATAGGGTGTCTGTCAGCAGTAGAAGGTTGATGTGGGGTAGCAATGTTGGACAGCTTTGGTGTTGACTCTTTGGTGACAGGGCGCCTATCAGCAGTAGAAGGTCGACGTGGAGTAGCAATGTTGCATTGCTTTGGTGCTGACTCTTTGGTCATAGGGCGCCTGTCAGTGGTAGAAGGTCGACATGGGGTAGCATTGCTGGCATGGTTTAGTACTGACTCTCTGGTGGCAGGGCGTCTTTCAGAAGTAGAAGGCCGGCATGGGGTGGTTACTTCAGCAGGTTTCCTTGAAGCATCTCTAGTGACAGGTCGCCGTTCTCTGGTTGAGGGCCGTTGTGATGCTGCTGAGGAAGGTCTTCTTAAACCTGTAATGCCACTTCTTGCTGTGGTGCCAACCAAATTGCTGGTTGCTTCTCTTGGCCTTCGCAACGACTGGATATTTTCTGGCTTTGCCATCTGGTTTATCACACTAGGCTTACATGAACCAGGTCCCTGAAATTATTCAAAAATAGCTTATAGCCTCATAAAAAATGTACAGGTTTTAGGCCATATAATAAACACAAAATATATCTGTATGGCTAAAGACAGCAGGACATTGAAGAAATCAATCTAGCCATCTAGCCATGCAACAACGTAACTGAAATAGAGAGGACCTATCTGATGCATTCTAGTTCTGTAATTTCATAAATAAAAAAGAGGCATTTTTTAATGCCTTGCATGCTAGGAAGCTGGACACTATTATACCAGGCTCCAATACAATACTCTACTTATTACTTATTAGAAAACAAATCACATACAGATTGCAACAATGAACAAGATGAAAACATGTGGAAATACCTTAGTAACAATTGTGTGATCAGAAACATTACTAGAAGTCATCTTTACAGTCTTTGGAATTATTTTTGAAGCCTGACCAATCCGAGAGTCTTTCTCAACTATTCTCTTAGGAGTTATCATAATCTCATGAGCCATTCCAGGATCATTTTGGCAGGAATTAGCATGTTGCTTCAACATATCCATTTTGCTAGCATCTCCTCTCATTTGTTTGCCAATTTGCTGCAAGCCACCAACTTGTGAAGAATGACTTGACGCAGAAATTTCCCTAACTAAGCTCCCATTTTCATGATAAACATTGCACCCAATTTCATGCTCAAATGTGGTTACAGTTGTTGTCTGCTCCGTAGAATCATCAACAAGGGTTCCAGATTCACTCAGAGCTCCATGATCTGCAGCTGGTTCATATTCTCCTGTTTGACTAGAATTGCTGCCATCACCACCATACTCCAGATACAATTCAGTTTGCTGGTTCTGCTGCTGTAAAGCCTTGAGCTCCCTAATCCTCTTAAAGTATTCTTCAAAGTATGCCTTCTTCTTAGCAACTAATCCATTGAACTTTCCAAACTCTTCATGACGCCTGTCATTGGTAAATACAGACCACTTTTCCCATTGTAACGATTCTAAGTCAAATCTTCCAAAAGATATGGAACCATGACCAAACATTTGTGACGTTCCCTAAAGGAAGAAATAGCACCAGTAATACAGAAGTGTGAGAATATCAATAGGCGATATAATTCCCTAGGAAAATGCAATAGCAGAAAGGATGTTAGCTTATAAGGAACCTTTTGGGTTAACACCACTAACTAGTACACCAACACAGACAAGGTAGTGGTAGTTACCATGGATTCTGGAAGATTTTGGAACTTCTATTACACTGGCACATTGGTGATAGGTTCACCATAGGATTATTAATCTTTGCCTTGAATAACTTTTTATGCCAATAGAAAAAGGGAAAATTGGATCCATACCATTAAAAGAATCAATCTTTGGATATATACCATCAAAAGATTTAATTGTAGATATGTACCATCAAAAGATGGAAATGTATAGATATGTGCCATTCTGTTTGCTTCCGTTAGTTTCACCGCTAGCTTTATCTTTTTTTACCAATCCAGTGCACCCTTCTTCCAAATAAAAAAACAATGTCATCCGGCAGCCCGATCAGAACACACGAGGGAAAAAAAAGCGAGATCTCATCCTCACGCATCTGCTGGCTGCTGCCTCCCCTACAGCGCGCTCTCCTAAGGCCACGCCGGCGGCACGCTCCCCGGTGACCGCTGCCTCCTCCTCCTTCGTACCCTCCGGACAGCGCGGCGCCCCCGGCGCACCTCGGCCTCCACACTGCCATGGCGCTCACCTGCTTCGCGATTGTCGGCACCGACTTGCTTGGCCACCGGTGAGTCCTGGCCAACGGCAACGCTGGCTTGGAGCGCTATGCGACCGAGATCCTGTGCGTGTTCGCGTGGCCAAGGGCCTCTCCTCCGTCTTAGAGCCGCGGCTAGGGCGACAGCAGCAATGAGCCTAGGGCGGTGGCGAGCGCAGTCCCCGCGACAACGAGCGGTGGCAACGCAGAGACGAGCTCGGTCAGGCGACGAGGTCCTCGAGCTCAACAGAAGTTAGCGTGGAGTTAACAGAAGTGCTAAGTTGCTAAGAAGTGTCATCTTTTGATGCTATATATCTGTTGTTGAATCTTTTGATGGTACATATCAAAAGACTGGTTCTTTCGAAGCTATGGATCCAATTTTCCCATAGAAAAAATAAGGCTCCTCAGACAGATACATGCCTAACAGTAGTTTCTATAGAAGTTCTAGCAATTTCTATCACTTCAGGTAAATTCATTGCCTGTACATTGTACTTGGCACTAAAAATGAATGCTGAAAGAGAGGTTTACCTGTGAAATATCCTGCACAGAAGTTTCCTCCTGTGACCATGCAAAAAAGTTTTGATTGACCTCAGTTGCCATCTTATATTGTGTACCTAATTCATAATTGCTGGGCTCACTTTACTTGTAAACCCTGCAAAATTAAACAAGGCACATTCATATATAGAGATTGAGGTTTCATTTTGACAACAAAGCAGAACAGTACTGGACAAAGTTGTTTGGCACTTTAGGCAATACTTGGTCAAACAATTGGAGTTAGCTCCACTGGAAAATCTCTGAATGCAACCTATAACCCTTGTGTGAGCCCAACTAGTAACATCACAGCAAGAACATGCAGTGTCTTGCAAAATCGAATCCTTGCATAACCATTTCAACAGGCCCAACCGAATTCATGAGCGCTGTCAGGACGAACTGACAATGATATAAGATCCTCCAGTACACTGTTTAGGAATCAATAATTTCACATCACTGCGAACTAATACATGATAGGGTCCGGAGCTCATGATAAATTCCAAAATCCCAACCAGACCATTAGCATCAGTCTCGCCACACCAAACTTCAGAAATCAAAACTTCACCTACACGTTATTCTAGTACTACATATGCCAAGCAGTTAAACCAGCAAATATCTATAGTACTCTAACTAGTAACTAGGACAAGTATGGGACAGCAACACTGCAAGGTGGGGAAAGGCCGAAAGGATGACAATGAGGAAGAATGTACGATCCCATAAAAAATCAAAATAATATCATGTCATCGTAAACAAGCTAATTCTAGAACTCAAACGTCTGATAGATTGAAAGGATGCTCCATAAAAATAAAAATAATAGAAATCTGCAAAGAACTAGTACTAATCAAACAGCAACAGCCAAAGCTCAAATTCTGAAGTATTCATAAAATAATTTGGAGCGAGTGGAATTGGGAAAAAAATAAACAAAAAGGTTAGCTAAACAAGAAAGTTTTAAACTGCAAAGTAGCAAAAATCACGCCCCATATTTGGAAAGAAGGATATCATTGGTGGCAAAACAATTTGGAAAGAAGTAAATTGAAAACATGAGAACTACTAGAATAGGAACAGGGAAATAAATCTTTCTTCACAGGAAAAGCAATAGAACCGCAAGAAAGGGGATTCAAGCAGGAACGCAGCAGGGCACATGAAATTACAAGCGAATCCAGGGGCAATGCGGAATTCCTCAGAGCTACCAACGTCTAACCACCGCCAACCTTGCGACGCGACATCTACTGCACGAATCTGCCCTCCAAGCCCGACCAAGAAACCACACGAACAGCACCATTTCCCCCACCCCGAAAGACCCAAACCCACCCAAGAACCAAGCAGGAGCGGACGGGCCGGAAGCAAACTAGCATACCTGGAACCGCTAATCACCACCCAGCCGCCTATGCATCAGATCCGTCGCCGCGAGGCGCCGCGCGTCCCTCTGCCCCTGATCCGGGCACGAGCCAGAGAACAGCCCGGTCGCGGTCTCTTGCAGCCCCAGCCCGAGGAGCTACCCACCGCCGGCGGCGATTCCTTCCTCGCAATGGGGATCCCTTCCTTGCTCGCGCCAAGCACGCCGGATTTAGGTGCGGATTGGCGAGGAGGCGGCGTGTGCACGTAGTTACTACTGGTAGAGTGACTGACTGCGCTTTGGTTGGGTGGTCGCGGCTGGAGAAGGCGCGGAGTTATTTACGAGGAGAGGAGAGGGAGTTTCGTGAATGATAAGGAAGTCCAATATAGTTATCAAATTTCCAATATTAATACTGTGTGATGATATTTTTCACTGAGATTGGTGTAAACAGTGTTGTTAGTATTGTTTTACTTTGCAGTGAGATCCATATATTAAAGCAATATTAAGTGCTACGATAAAATATATAGAAAAACGTATAGAGCTAATTAAATATTTAGTAAATACTGCTTTTGTGTTTCTAATGTATATGCATTTATTAAGAATCTAGAAAACCAAATAAATAATATGGTTTTTAATAAATACTTAGAGGTAACAAGATTATTTTTCAGAATAAGTAATATGTTTGAAAGTTTATTAAACAACCATCTTTTTTTGACAGAGGAAGTATATGTATTTGAAAAACATAAATAAAAGCATACGGTCCATGCACATACTTAAAAAATATGAATCTTCTGCTCATCCTCTACTCCTTAAAAATAACTGAGGCGGAATGTAACACCCTAATTTTTAAATTAGAAATCTAAATAAATTTTGTTAGATTATTTACAGGATCCATAAAATTTTTATTCAATTATTTTAATTTTAGACCATTTACCGTGAATTAATTGTAGTTTACTAGACCCTAAAAAAAATATAGATCTTATGAATTTATACCATTGCATTGTTTTATTGTTTATCTTCTATTCGAATTTAAATTTTAAATTCAAATTTAAATGCATTTGAATGCAATTTTTTCTCTCTCTTTTTCTCTTTGGGCCAGCCCATTCTCTCTTTCTCTTTTCCCTCTCTCTTTTTCTTCCACGCGGTCCAAACCTAGTCAGCCTTTCTTCCTTCCCCTCCCTTCCTCCCGCACGGCCCAACCGGCCTAGCTGCTTGCGCCTCCCCCGGCCCAGCCAGCCCGCGCGCCTCTCTCTCCTTCCCTCCTCTCGCTGACAGCCGGGACCCACTTGTCGGGGTCTTCCCCGAACTCCAGATCGAGTCGGGCTCGGACTCGCGTTGTTTTCGGCCGCCGCGTGACGCCCGGACCCGCACACCAAGGCACCCGCGGCCGCCTTATAAAACCGCCGCCCCGTGCCCTAGGACCCGTAAGACCCACGTAGGACCCACAGCCGCCGCCTTTTGCTTCGCAACCCTAGCCACGCCGCCGCCTTCACCGCTGCTTCTCGGTCGCCGTCGCCGCCTCGTCGCTCTTCTGTTGCTGCAAGCCGCCACCAAAGCTTCGCCTTGGGGTGAGGAACCTCGCCGACATCTTTTCCCCTTCTTCTCCGCCTTCCCGCCGTGAAGATTGCTCGTCGACGCCGCCGTGCCGCGCCTCGCCGTTGTCCGCCTTCCCCGGCCCCCGGCGTCTTGTCTTAACCCCTAGACGTGTTTCCCGTAGTGCCCGCGTCCTTCCTGTGCAAACCCAAGTCGCAGTAGTGACCGGAATCGTGTAAACGCGATTCTCCAACAAGCCCGCCACTGCAAGACGTCGCCGTCGGCGTCCAGCGCCGCCGCCCCACAGCCGCCAGTCGTCCCCCGCCGTCCAATCCAGATCCGATGGTATAGATTAGATCTAAACCGCAATCAAATAACCGATACCGGTCAACCCTAAGAAATTTTGCACTTTAGCCCCTGAGTTCTATGGAAATCAACCCGGAGTCCATGGCAGTTCAAAAGTATTCAGGAATAGATCTTTTTTCTGTTTAAGGGCATGTCATTTTTCAAAATATAACCCACCGTCCCTAGCCACTCTGTTTTTCAATCTAAATGTTAGGCCTAAGGTTTAATTATGTTCTAACCCTCGGTTTCTTTGTTCAGAGCCCTTCTAGTTTCAAATCTTCTACACATAAGCCCCTAGAATCATGTTTTAGCCATAACTTCTCCCGTTTTAACTCCGTTTTCATCGATTCTCGCGCTCACGCGATCCTTGCGACGCATAAGTAGCTTTATAGCGATGTTTTGCTTCGTTTATATTGTTTGGTGTACTGTTTCTTATTTACTGTATTTGTTTATTTGTATATACTTGTGTGTTACGATAGACGGTATACAGTTCGAGGGTCCGCCAGAGCAAGGCTTTGAAGACGTTCCCGAGCAGCAGCAGTTCTTTAACGAAGGCAAGTGGTCCTTGGTCCTAATAATTTTCTAAATACGTACATTTACTTTATATGCATGCATATATCTAAGAATGTGATGGATCCCCAACTAAGGATGTTCCTAGTTTCTTTTAAGGGCCTGTTCGGATCCAATGGAAAGAGAAAGAGAAAGTGCAAAACTTTTGCTCTTTTACACTTTTTTGCACTTTTGGATCCAAACACCCCAAAGTGCAAAAGGGCAAATGCTGCCGTAATTTTGCTAATTATGGATTAATTAGGCTTAATAGATTCGTCTCGTCATTTAGTCCTCATCTATGTAATTAGTTTTTTAATTAAACTATATTTAATATTTCTAATTAGCGTCCAAACATCTGATGTGACAGGAGCAAAAATTTTACCATTTGCCCTTTTGCCATTTGCTCTTGGATCCGAACAGCACCTAAATTTCCTTGATTAAACCTGGGTTGTTATAATTATACTGTAGCTACGCTAGTTGTTTTTACTTAGACTTTGGTTGAATAACCAGTAAATTACGCTACACTTGTTTAACTTCATGTTCGGGAATACTTTATGGTGATAATTAAGACCATGGTGATAATTAAGACCATTGCATTAATTGGAACATGGAGAACCACCCAGAAAAACAGTGCAACCACAATACTACATGGCTCTGGTCTTGTCTAATTAATTAGAAACTTTAGCTTATGCCAATCTTACCGAAAAGGCAAGAGGGGTTGTATCGTCAGGGTATAGGTTGGTCCTCTTGAGGGTGTGATATGATCCTGGTTAAGGCGTCTGCCTCATTAGAGAGAGTCATGACCGTTTTGACTTGAGATCTTAGCGGATTGTTATAAGTTAGGGAATCTTTATAAAGGCCTCGTAGTGAATCCCTGCCACTCACCTCGGAAGTATTTAAGGGTCTTGCAAACCCGGGCATTAAGAGAACACGAATTATGGGTAAAGTGTACAACCTCTGCAGAGTGAAAACTGATATATCAGCCGTGCTCACGGTTAAGAGCGGCTTGGACCCTAATTGAACTTGAAGATGATCTAAATTGATGTTCTTTATTTATTGTTGTTATCTTATCTTTTTTATTTATTTAAGGATTGGTATATACTTACACTTAGCTAATGCTTGCTAAATAAAACTTGAGCAATTAAAAATGCTTATCGCAATCAAACCATGTTAGCTTATACTTAATTTTAACCTTGCATGGCATATAATTTACTCCACTTGCTAAGTACCAACCATAAGTGTACTCACGCTTGCTTTATTAAAACCAATACTAATCAGAACAAGATAATTTTCCGAAGTTGCCTGAAAATCTTGAGGAGTTCTAGGTGTATATCTCCCAGTCATCTGCTTGTGAATTTAAAATCCGTTGCTAGATTTTAAATATTTATTTATTCGCTTAAGATTAAGACTTTCGGTCATGTAATAAAGTACTATGATACTCTCTTTCGTTATGATATTATTTCGGGTATACACTTGTATCGTCTATCATATGTGTGGAACAGATGCATTCGGTTCCTTTTTTAAAACGGAGCGTGACACAAAAATTCTCAATTTCTTAATTATGTACCACGAGAATTCCCTATGCACCACGCAAAAAATTATAGCTCCTATCTATCAACCCAACTTTATCTGGATTCCGATATCCGTGCTGTCCATATCTGTCACGTTGACTCTCCGTTATACTGAATGTTAACATTATCCATTGGCCGAGGGTTAACATTAAGAGGATGAGAAAGTGCCGGTTTTACCCCTTCGTATGACTGTATCACATGGAGCTCGGTGTCGCTAAAATAGATTTGATTTTCGGTGGACACCGAACTGCACCGAAGTTTCAGAACAGAGCGCACATCAGTAAGCAATTAATCAATTCAAGATTAAGATTGAGAGCTGAATCGCCAACACATAGCAGAAGCTAACAAGTTCACGTCTATCACACAAGTCAGAAGCCAACAAAGTTCACGATTCCTTGTTCAAGAGCCAACAAGAAGTGAATAAACTCACGATTGACAAGCCAACAAGCCCGTATCTCACATCTGGCCTGGATTGGCACTCGTCGTTGCCGCAGCCTCATGGAGCATGTTTCGTCGCAATCTCGCCGCGCCCGCCGTGGCCATTTCTTGATCTGATTCCCAGCGGGATCTGACAGCCGGCTAGCCATGCGCTCCCATAGCCTAGCTCTGCTGCCGCCGTCGCCGTCGTCTTCTGCTCCGCGGCCGCCGCAGCCAGATGCAGGAGCAGCGAGCAGGACAGCTCGTCCACGGCCGGTCGTCGCGTCTCCGGTGTCGAAGGCCGTGGACGACGTCGTTGCCGAGGCTGCGCGACGGCGGACCTTCCCCCATCCCGCACCACCACGGAGCCCAGGCGGCGCGGCTCCACAGCGGAGTGGGGGGTGGGGTGGGGGGGGGGGGAGCGTGGAGTCGGGGACGACGCGAGGGAAAGGAGAGGGTGCCGCCGCAGGTTCGGCCGGGGACGGGGACGGGGAAGGAGAGGCCGCCGCCGAGCCAGCCGGGGACGGGGAAGGAGAGGCATCTTTGAGCGTACAGCTGAACTAATCGGTAAAAAGTCATTTCTCGTAGCCGTTGCCTAACCGTTAAGCCAAATATAGACGGCTGGGGCATCGGAGTCCAGATAAATTTGGATTCATGCCTAGGAGCCGTAATTTTTTCAGTGATACATAGAAAATTGAGAATTTTATAAGGCCAATCCCAATCGATAATTCATTTCGTTGTTTCCAAAAATACCACATCAATACAACACAAATGAAATCAATACAACACAAATGAAATCATGGATGAAACACACTCCACAATACATTGTTTCACTTTTGCTGTTTCATAGGCTCTCATCGCATTTAATTCTAAGACTCATCAAGAGTTGGTAATCATGCATATACGGTTTCATGTAGATGAAACTCATTTCATCTCTTTCCTTATTAATCTATTGCCATGTCATCCAAAATGGTGACATGGCATCCTATTTAATATGCATAAAACTCCCATAAAACCTCCACTGCGAATGGCCAAGTGGCTCCAAGGCAATTGCTTCTTATTCAAATGCATGCTGGGTCCGCCAAAATGAACGTGCATTTCATGATGAAGGCCGGAACTAGTACGGGCATGAGTTTACAATATCATCAAAACTTTGATCATTTTTGGGCGCCTAAGCTCCGATTTTGAATTCATTGCAGGAATATCTGATGTGAAATGCAGGAACCTGAAAGCTATACACATCACAACAGAAACCAGATAGTCCCAAGCCCCAAGCTCAAGATCAAGTGCGGCAGTTGCACACATTATTGTTTTCTGCTAAAGTAAACATTTGCACAACAACCTCTTTTCGCATGCCTTATACAAAGCCGAGTATATGCTACTCAAATTGTCTGCAGCATCCCAATTGCCACCAGAATCAAATTGTCTGGAGCATAAACAAGCATCCCAATTGCCACAATAAATACAAGGTTTGGAAAATATTTAACAATTGCAAATTTTCATTCCGGTAATACTCGCAGCCAGTATGCTAACAAAACTAGCCATTGTCACTACAAATATCTATACACGACTACAACTATTGTCAGGTTCACTACTGTAACACCATGGTATGTTTTTCTACTTTATCTTTTCTCCTCTTCTTACAAGCTGGTGATGTATCACCACTATGATGTTCAACAGCTCCCGAGGAGCCCGCATCCTGGTTCGAGCATAGGTCCAGTATAGTTGAACATAAGAGGTTCACATTCTTTTTTGGCATCTTCCCCATCTTCTGTGTCTTCAATGTTGCTTGACGGATAGCCTCAACTCGAGCAGATGATGCTGTGGCGACATCTTTCAACTTGTTTATGACTTCAGCTGATTCCTTCCTTTGACGGTCACAGACTGTTGTGAATTCTTCAAGGCATGTGATAAGTTTGTTCTTCATGTTCTGCAACTCTTCGTCATGTCTCTGATGCAGCTGGACAGACTCAGCAACATGTTGTTGTACAGGATCCGGAACAAGACCGGGGTCTGCACACCATGTGTTCCATCGGGGTGGGGGGGGGGGGGGGGGGGTGGGGCTGTCTCATGCTCAGGTGCTTTCTCATTTGACTCGGACTCCAGTTGCCATTGTTATCAAAATCCAAGCATCCAGTGTTGTAGAACTGGCTGTTTGGTGAGTCATCCCGGTCATCTGGGCGCGCAGGAGTTTGCTGCGGAGCAAGATCATTCACAAAATCAGGTCTGCTGCCTTTGGATTGGTACATCTCATCTATGCGTACTGGTGTTTCCCACTTCGTGTCTGGCTTGGTGATGGCCCAGATATGGATGTACCCTTTCTTTCCAACTGTGGCTACGATATCGTTGCCTTTCATTTTCTAGAAAGAGAACAGAGATGAAAAGATCTGAGAAACCAAGAGGAATAGACCATTCTCTAGTGAAAAAGTACAAAAGAATCTGACCTACCTTTGGACTAAATTTGACATCCACCATTACACGATCGTAATTGACATCACGTTTTCTACTTCCAACAATGACCCACTCCTGAGGGTTTTTCTGCATATGGGAATTAAAGCTGACTTTCTTTTAGCAAATTTACGACAATAAGCGTGGCCTCATGGGCCCGGGTTTTATGTTATTCACATGGATAGCTTGGACTGGCTCTATCAAACTTAGCACATGCTTAACAAAAGTAGTACTAATTCTTTGGTTGCTTATTTGTTTTTTTTCTGGTCTTTGCACAAATCATGAATCGATGATTTTAGTGTTTCATCGAGGAGGCCTACCTCATATGTGAGTTGCTGAGGCGTGGTGCAAACACCGATGATTTTTTCATCAAGCAAAGCAGAGAGATCCGTATGTGTGCCTTGAACCTTATGAATTGCAAAGGACAGCAATCTGAAGCTGCAGCCGGTGCCATGGTGGTACGTGCCTGTCTGCTGCCTCTGCCCTAAAAATGCTTATTTTTTCAAGTGTTGGTTTGATTCATTTACTTTAATGTTTACTGTTAATTTATTGGCACTAACCATAAAAAACGGATGGCTTCAATTCAAGGGTGTGGCACAGGAGGCCAAAATGATGTGCGCGTGGATGAAGAGGGAGAACATGCTTCTTGACTACTACAATATTTCTGCACCTGATGAGCTCGAAGACTGCCAGATAATCCGGTGCAGGACCTTGGAAGTTATGGTCACCATTCTGGAAGAGTCTTCTAACTTTGCTGCTGCTGTGAAGTCTGATAATGGAGTGTCTGCTAGTGAAACTGATCAAGGTGGTAATGGAAATGACATCACTGCTGCTTCTGAAGCAGTCAAATCTACAGGGTATATGGATAGTACAGCTTCGTTTGTTGATGGGGGCGCAGATATTGTTAGCACATATATTGTGTGAGGATCTAGTTTAGGTCGTTACTCCTTGATGAGATGCATTGTGATATAAGACTGTTATTTACAATTGATATAATATCGTGTTGGAGTATCACCAGGTGCTTAGAGAGATTGAATTGTCAAGATGAAACGAACCAAGGTGATTGGAAATGCATGTGAAAACACTCTGGATGCTAAATTTCTTTTGGCTGCATGCGTATTGTAACACTTCACGCTTCCGGAATTAGTGCGGTCTAGTTATGAAATGCTACTTGTCAGTAGTAATTGTCTCACTGCCACCCTTAATTGACTGTCTTTTATCGGTCATGGCGAGACAAATCTGAGAGTTTGTTTTTCTGGCCATATACGCAGAATTACAGGCCTTTCGAGTTACATTTTTATATACTAATATACTCCAGCCATGTGCATATACGGTGCTTTGCAAAGATGACTAACGTTATGTATAAATGACTAGAGTATCTTATAATGCCATGATTGCCCTTTTTGTGTATCGTCCACAGAAAAACTAATGTCATGCTATTGTTACCACGGCAGATGATCATGTAATGGGAGGTAACTACGATAAGGCAGGGAGAACTGGCCACTAGACATGGACGCCAAGTCTCATTGCGGCTGTGACATGGTCAATTGTTGCCCTTAACTTTATGTTTCGGAGTACAAAGCCTTTTATGTACTACGTCGGTGAACTTTAAACTGTCCTGCCCTACTAAATTGCTTGTGTGTGCTTATGTCACGGTAAAACTTGAGTAGTGTTTGGTTCGGTGCTCCAAAACGCAACCTGATCACAGAACGGTAACGAATACTGTTACTTATGCTTGTTACCGCTGGGCTGTAATCGAATTACGCGCAATCGGATGCCGTCGCTGTACAAATTTGGTTTCGCTCTTACCCCACTAAACGGTGGTGTCCCTTTGCTGTTTTGTGTTTGCTGCCCGCGAACCTCAAGATGACCGGTGGTGGGGAGCAACTACTCCGACGAGAAGGCTATCCTGAAGGATGCCTTCGGGAGGATGGTGTCAGTCGTGGAGCAGGATCATGTCATCACTGAAAGCGACGAGAGGTCACCTGTGCTCGTCGGCGTGAATGTTGTTGTCCGTTCGCCGGACGATGAGGTACTGCGTCCGATGGGGCACCAGGACTCTCTGCTAATTTTGTGCTGTGCGTTTCGATTCTGTTCATTGGCCTTCTGCACCACAACTTCGGGGTGGATGAATCATACAGTCTGTTTGTGCCTTCAACTGGACATCCGTTGTATGCCCAAATTCAGGTCAACAATGCCTGTGCTGTTAACAAAACATTGGAAAGTTGACATCAGATGCTGAACATTCTAGACTTTTCATATTGCTTTTATTTGTCAATGTATAAAATAGAAGCGTTTGTTTTTTTTACTAACACAACTTTTGGGAAATTAGGTGTTCTAAAGAAACTAAGGCTCCAAGCATATATAAAAACTTATTCAAAACCCATCTTGATATGCATTAGATTTTTCTATATGTTGCTACCTCTACCGCACAAAAATTTTGCACCCTAGGTTCCAATCATATAAACTACACAATGCAATTGTAGGAAAGACAAACGCGGAAAGTAATGCGGAATATAAATGAGGTATATAATGCAAACTCCTGCACGACGACTTTCTTACCGAGGTATAGGAAAACTTTCGGTTTCCACTAATTCTCATTGGAGCCCCTCGCGAGGGAATGCCCGCGCAAGGGCCGATCTCCCAGTCAAATAACTCCATGGATAGCCGATGGGCCTTCCCCACGCGCAAGTGGATCTCCGACTTGCCTCTCCCCAATGCCCCCGCCGTCTTCACTAGGTAGAGCTTTGGCAAATAGCCAAGAGCCTCTCCCTCTCACAAGGACCGGCGGTCTCTCCATAAATTCGGTTGGAGGGTCTCGCAAGACTTACAAGTCACGGATTTACAACACTTGGTGCGCCCAAGCACCGAAAACAATGATGTGTGCAAACCTCACCTAACTCTAGGCTAACACCTTAAACAATACGCTAGGAGGCCTAAACTAGCATTAATCAAGCCCTAAGACTTTTGCTAATTGCCTTAATCTTCTCTTAAGCACTTTGGTGGATAAAGAAATTGAATTCGTGTGGGAACTAACCCTATAGCTTCTCCAAGCTCTAACACACTTGAAATGGCCGGGCATATGGTGTATATATAGCCACAACCAAGAAACTAGCCGTTGCCCCTTATGCTGCACACGCAACACTTACCGACTAATACTGTCATGCAATATTTACCTCATTGATTTAATCGGTGCTTCCTTTTCAAATAGGGCCAACGGTCACCAACAACTGACCGATTGATTCGATTAAAGCTTTTTCTTCACAATCACCGAACCTTACTGTCAATTCAGAGAGGTTTGCAGGATTTGATACCCTCACCGACTAATTCGGTCACCCCTACTTCCTCTAACCGATTTAGTCTGTCAGGCAAAATAAGGAGTAGAGCCTAGGACGACCGACTAATTATGTGACATCCACTTCTCCGAATCGATTTAGTCTGTTAGACAAAATAAGTAGAGCCTGGGACGACCGACTAATCATGTGATCCCCATTCTCCTGACCAATTTAATCTGTTAGATAAAATAAAAACAACTAAGTTTTAACTTCATTTCTTCGCGGGTCTTTTCTTTCTTGATCATTTTGATGGCTTCCATTGCATTCTTGGAACCTATAAACATCTACAAAATCACAAACAATGGCTTAAGGGCCATTTTTCTTACAATCTCCCCTTTTTTATTATTGATGTCAACATAATCAAAGCAAGAGATAATAATATGAAATTAGAACAACTACTTGCTTGGATGCAATGCAAGATCAAGAACATATGCTAATTGAAATATGTAAAGATATCAATTGAAAAAATGGAGATGATCGTACCTTGCTCTTACCATTTGAAACATAAATCCCTTTTGTGTAGTCACCATGGATACGAGACTCCCCTCAATCTAATGCCACTTTTCTCTCTTTCTTGGACCACATTCTTGCAATCTCCCTCAAGTTAGTGATATCAACTTGCGATATGCACTTGGGGTTCTTACTTTCTTGCATGCTCCCCCCCCCTTAAGAGTGGCTCCCCCTTAAGGTACACTTGCTTTGATAGCTAAAATTCTCCCTCTTAGGAATCAAACACCGAAAAGGAAGACATCAAATGCACAAGGGAGAGTTTCATAGATCATGATCTTTTGGATGTGGAAGGCAAACAAGACCATGAACATAAAACTCACATAACATAGACTAAGATCCCCCTAAGTGTGTGCATACATAGGAAGAAAGGCAAAGCATATGCACAACTAGTCAATTAAGACAAGATGAGGAGATTAATCTATATTATGCATGGAGTTAGCTTCAAAAGAATTGAAAGTTATGAATTCAGTGGAGATAAAGATACCACATGTAGATTGAAACCAATTGAAGAGAGGTTCATTCATATCTCCAGGGATCTAGTTCTTCTTCCAACTTGCACCCATAATAAGCTTGCAAACAAGGTTAGTCTTAAAATTACAAAACATAAGATAGCTCCCCTTAAATATATGTGCAAATAAATATTTGAATTACTTGTGAGAGACATGCACTAGTCAATGATGATATTGGGAAGTTATCCTGTAATTTGGATTTGGCACAAAAGATATGAAATAAAGGTTAGTGCCATTTTCCTACAACTAATAAACCATGTATGTTGCATATGGGTTAGAGAGAAACACAAGCAACATACCATATGAAAGATTACTCTAGGCAATGTAAAGGAATTTAAATATGCTCGTGCAATCCTAAACAAGTATAGGAACTAGATGCTAATTGAAATTGCATGAAAGTACATCTAGTTATCTAAGTTACCTATGGAGAATTTGGGTATAGGATAGATGAATGATTTCTAATTTGCTCCAACTCTTGGTGTACTGGACTTTGGCTTGAATTGCTCTTCTTGTGTAACCAAGTCTCCAAATTCTCCCAAGTTCCTTGGACTCTAAGTCGCCTTTGGAACTCAAACCTTCTTGAAGCCCTTCATAGTAGTGATGATTTTCTTAGACACCCAAATAGGTTGGTTCCACCCCTTGCCTTATTTGTTGATTAAGTGAGCCACCACCTTATTATCTTTCTTCTTGAGGAGGTAGAGTGTGCTCTTTTTCTTGTCAACCTTCAAGTATGATTTGGTGTTGGAGTTCACCTTCTTCTTATTTTCTTCCTTTTTTTCTTGCACTCATAGGACTTGTGGCCCTCTTGATGACATGAGTAACAAGACACGATTGCTCCCTTCTCAAGCTTCTTCACAATCTTGGGACGGTTATCTTGAGAAGGTTGTCTCTTGCACTTAGACTCGCTCTCGATTTCCCTGACTAGGTCAGGAAGCAACACCTCGCCGAGACCATCGACGAAATTGTCGAGATCGCAGCATGGAGTTGATGCAGGTGTCTCCGACTTCTTGATGTCGACGAGGTGGCGATGGAAGTTGCCTACGCCATCAGCAATACAAACCCATAATCCGAAGATGAAAGTCGCGCCTTCTTCAAGCGAGACGGTGAAGTGGAACGTCGCTATCGAGTTCTCCGAGGGATCTTCGATGAACATCCCTACCTGGCGCACCAACTGTTAGTGTTTTACCGCCAAGCCTACCAAGGAATACTCCAAGGTAGTAGATTTGTAGGCAGGGTGTTGCGAAGATCAGAAACTCGAAGGTGCAAGCAACACAAGGTTTAGACAGGTTCGGGAGTTGCGTAATACCCTCCGTCCTGTAAGATGGATTGTATTGCATGAGGTTTGGTTGATGTTTTAGAGGGATCTCTACCTGCCCTTTTATACTCTGGCGAACAGGTTTACAAATATCCTAACTTGGTACGAGCTTAGGAGTCTTATTCTTATCGTATCGAGTAGTTTTCTTTTATACCGACTAGTCCTAGTTGAGTCCGAGTAGTTAAGTTATGGTTAAGGTACAGGACATGCCCCACCCTTATTCTAGAAAGATCTATGTCACCTTAGCAGTTCTGTAGCTCCACGTCTGACAGCGTGGCGGTCAATATATGAATGAGTTGGCTCGTTCATTTTTTTTGTTCCTCCTCCCACTACAGTCTCTCTCTCTCAACTTGGTGTTCTCTCTGCTGCTCAACCTCGTCCTTGTTCTCTCCAGCAGCAGCCATGCCGCATCTCTATCTGTGCAAGTGGAGAACTAGACTTGCAAACTATTTTAGAGAGGAGAAGCTAGGGAGTGGTTTGGAGATGCCGCTGGACGACAATTTTCGCCCTTGTTCTCTAAAAATAGAAATGGAAAGAGCCATATGAAGAGACCGTTAGAGATGCTCTTAACTTGTCACATGGCTTTTGCTACCACTCACTAGTGTACATGCCATGCTGGTAGTTGGTTTAATTATAAGCATCCCTAGATTAGACTAGACGAGAGTGGGTGTCAATCCGCGGAGGGCATATGATGGTTATTGCTCCAAAGATGGAGCCGTTGCAAAAGCATCATATATTATCGCTGAATTTCTTCAACAACTGAAAAAAAATGAACAGCATTGTGGTTGGCAAGCCCTTTGCTAATAAGAACGACGACGGGAAATTGACAGTGCTCTTACCACTTATTAAGACTCCATACAAGGGTGGCTCGCTACTGCCGGGATATTTGCCGGATGGGGACACGTAAGGATGCAAGTGGGTATCTAATAATATTTTTTGTCGGCTGATTAATTATAATGGTATGCCACTCTAATTTATTTCTTCTCCAAAATTATTTACACAGAATGTCATTCTAGTTTATTTTATCAAATTTTTGATCGACCTAGTGATCCAAAATATATATAACTTGCATCCCTAGGACACGTGTCACCCACATAAGAGCCACATGGTTTAGCAATCACAGCCATAGCAATGAACCTCATGGCGATTAACCAGAGAACCATACGCGTCTTAATTTTGGAATCGGTTCCAAGGAGTGGAGGACCAAGTGTGAAATCTCAGCTCGTGGCCAAACTGATAAACGTTAAAGTTAAAGTTATGGCCTATGGGAAATAAGTTATGGCTCACCCATCTTTTGCTGTTGCTCTAACGTGCTCTACCATGTTGTTGTCACGTTCCTCACACCCCTCCGAAGGTCATCCATGTGGTCGGCCGTATCTCATGACCTTAGCATCACCGTCCGAATTCATATTCTTCATGACATTTGCTCAGTTTTCGATGCAACAGCCGACTATCGGATTTGAATCGATGACCGGCTAATGATGGAAAATCTCCCTCCATAAACTCCACCCGCCTCGACCCAAAAATAAGTATCAATAACTTCAGCCCCAGGCAAAACAATTTGAAAGGATCGAGGTCCAAGAAGGGAGTTGAATTGAAACTTTTTCAATTTTTATCAAGCTCTTAATCTACAACTAGTGTTGCCCAACCTATGAATTTTGAATCTGTCAACAAAAGCACACTAAGATAAACAATCTAGGTAGATAAACACACTAACATGCTTATATTGCCTAAATAAGATCACACTAACAAGCATATATCCTAGTGAAGAGAGCATACTAGCATGTAAGAATCCTACTCAATCAAACAAGCAAGCAAGGATTGTAACAAGTAAACTAAAGTAAATGCTTGAATGTTGAATGTAAGAGAGGGACACGAGACAACCGGATTTTTTCCCATGGTATCGAGGAGTTGACGCTCCTCCTAATCCACGTTGGAGCACCCACTATCGGTTAAACTCTCTTGCATCACCAAGAAGCAAGTGCTTACTAAGAATGCTTCTTCTCCATCTCCGGAGCGGTGAGGTTCAAACTGCGCACAATCTCCTCTTCTTGGAGCTCCCACAAACTCCAAGAGCTCACCAAGAGCCTCCGGGTCACCAAGACCATCCAGGAGTTGTCAAACACCCAGAGTAACAAGCTCCTGAGCCTTCATTTGACCTACACTAAATTAGCCCTAGGCTCAAGCACACTTGCTACTCAAGAATGGATGTTTTCTTTGTGTTTGTATCAACTCTCAAGCTCAAACTCTTCTTATCATGGCTTCAAGTGCTTATCTTCTGCTATGGAGTGGCCTCAGGTATTCAGGGTGTCAAACGCAGCTCATATGACCCGGGGAAGACGTATATATAGGCTAGAGATCAAGCCATAGTTGTTGGCTGCCTCTTTCCCAAAAAGTACAAAGCGTCGGTTAAACCAGTCGCTTGCGTTGGTTCAACCGGTCACACTGAGCTAAAATAGTAGCCGTTGGACTTGTGACAGCCTCCTGCTGCTGCTGACACCAATGCACCGATGGTTACACCGACGGGCCGGTGCCGAAGAAGACCCCAGCCCAAGGCTTCTGCCACTCCAACATAGGTACTGAGTAACACCAGCACTAATGCACCGACAGATTTGGTAGGCCCGTCGGTTTAACGGTTTAACAGGTGCTTAAGAGAAATTTTTCAATCAACTTCTGATGCAAAACATAGGTACTAGGGAATCAACTGACTAATGCACCGACACCTTTGAGCATAGCGTCAGTTTAACCGGTGCTATTATGTTTTCTGTCTTCATCTTGAATTGAATCACCAATGCAACGACCCATTCATTTTTCATGGCGTCGGTTTAATCGACCCATTGAATGTTTCTGCCCTTTGTGCAATGAACTTGGAGTTAAGTTTTTCTTCGAGTTTCTTCTTCTTCAAAGTGTTGTTTTGGCTTCTTTGAGTTGTCTAGTACTAAGCTTGGGCAAGTGTGCATATTTTTATGGTCAACTTTCACTAGATCAAGCTACTAACTTAAGAACCCCCTTGATAGTACGGTCAAAGACTAAAACCTATAAAATCCAAATCAAGTATCCTTCGTCTTCTTATGACATTTGATACTAGAAAGGTCCTTAATCTTCGTATCCGAGTCCTTGACACGCATTTCAATACAAACTGAGGGGTTTTCTTTCATATTTTATATGTGACACAACCAATAATTGATATCCGTTTCAAAACCCACGTTAGTCACGTACGGTTGTCATTAATCACCAAAAATTACCATATGCATCTATCGACCTAGATTTTCTTCGCAATTAAAATAGGGAAGCGAGTCAAATGGTACGTAATATCAACCTAATCCTGTAATCTAGAAACTCGTCGGCAATTAAAAAAAAAACTCGTCGGCTACCCCTCTTACTACAGCGCTGCTCACCGTCTTGACTCTCCGTTCAGCCGTCGCCAATTCTCCAAGGTAAACCGCACGCGAGAGCCTCAGGAGCGTCTCGGATCAGCGCGCGGATGGCGTCAGCGCTTGCGCTAGCACGGCCGCTGTCGCTGTGAGCCCCGAGTGACTTTGCTGCGGGCTCTCCGCTTTGGCACCCGGCCGTGCAGCCACACCCGCACGACAACCACGTCCATGCCGGTGCGGGTCGCTCGCACCGCACACCGACCGGTCGTCCGCGGAGCCAGGCAAAGCCTTCGGGTTCCGAAGGGGAGGTGGAGGACCATTCAACCGCGGGGAACGGCACGAGGGTGCCGAGCTGCGTCTGACCGGCCAGCGGAAACTTCGACCGTGGGTTCGTGGCCCACATGGAAGACACGATCACGCGAGGTCACGGTAGCAACCCGTTTCGACCACCGCCAACGATCCACAAAAAGGTGTCGTCTGACTTGGCCAGCGCGCTAAGCTAGTGACCTCACGTGCATGGTTTACCCCTCCCCGGCAATATTTTAAGCGTTAATTATCCGCCCGGAGAATTGAAGGAAGGTCAATCCACCCAAAAAAAAAAAGAGGTGGTCAATCCTCCTCCCGTATTTTACCCACGCCGATCGTGTCAACGCCCCCGCCCGCGCTGACTTCCCGTGAAGCACACCTATAAATACGCTCGCGGAGTCGTGAACTGTGCGTGCACACGGCCGAAACCCACCGGAGCAGCCGACCGGCAGGCCAAGGAGGCAGGGGGCGAGGCGACCGCGGGCCAGTGACCGGCCAGCCAGTCCCGAGGACCGACGCGCGATGAGCCGTGCGGCGGGCGGTGGCGGCGGGAGAGGGGCGGAGCGGCGGTGCCCGTACCGGGGCGTGCGGCGGCGGGCGTGGGGCAAGTGGGTGTCGGAGATCCGGGTGCCCGGGACGCGGGAGCGCCTGTGGCTGGGGTCCTACGCGGCGCCCGAGGCCGCCGCCGTCGCGCACGACGCCGCCGCCTGCCTCCTCCGCGGCCTCCCGGGGGCCGCCGCCGCGGGGCACCTCAACTTCCCCGAGCGCGCGGCGTGCTACGGCGGCCGCCGCGGGCGAGCGCCGCCCCTGTCGCCGCGCTCCGTGCAGCGCGTCGCCTCCGACGCCGGCATGGCCGCCGACGCGTGGGCGGCTCTGGCGTCGTCGTCGCCGCTCCTCCGGAACGCCGCTGGCACCACCGCTGGCGCCGCGCGAGAGGGCGAGAGCGCAACGGGCGCAGCAGCGCAAGGCGCGCCGTATGCGCCGGCGCTGCCGCCGTATAGCAATTGCAGTAGTAGTGGTAGCAGTACCTATTGGTGCACGCCGAGCGCGGGCGGCGGGAGCGGAAGCTCGAGCGCCGGCAGTGATCAGCAGCTGGTTTACGGGGACATTAGCGTAGACGACATCGAGATCTTGATGTAACTAGGTAGTTGCACAAGAAACAACAAGTATATTATATTATTGGTTCGATGATGAAGTTGGATGTACCACTTCGTTGATATCAAGGAAAATGGACGGGGGATTATTAGTTGTAGAAAATATCACGGTTCGACCAAGTTTGCATGTATCACTTCGCTTCCTGTGAGACTAAGGCCCTGTTTGGTTACTTAAGCCAGCTTATATAAGCTCATAAGTCTCTCACATGGAGAGGTTTATAATAGTTCAAAATAGGTGTTTGAGTCTATAGGCTTATAATAAACCTGTGCAGTAGGTACAGTAACCTTCGTAGCTCTCATTAATATTATTTTCCTACCCCTCCCCTACATCTCTTTAATGTTTTTTCCTCCCCCTGCCCTGCCCCCTATGGCGCCCCCCTGCATGCCGTGCCATGGCTCCAGCATGGCGTCAAGCAGTCAAGGAATCTGGGCATTTGCCACTTGAGTTTAGACAATAATATTCACACAAATATTCATACAAATTGACAGGCGCATCTTGTAAGAGGTACTCCGGCCACCCGTCGCGCCCATCTCCGTGCTTCTCCCGACGAGAGCGCTTGAAGGCGGCGTGTAGGGGCGGGGGACGGCGGCGCGCAGGGCCGTGGACGGAGGCGTGCAGGGGCGGCGGGGGCGGGGGACTGCGGCGCGCAGGGTTAAGGATGGGCACGCGCAGGGCCGTGGAAGGGGGCGGGGGGCGACGCGCAAAGCAGGAGATGGTGGCGCGCAGGGGCTGCGGGAGCGGGCGCCGCGTGAGGGATGGGGGAAGGGTGAGTGGGAAGGGTAGGTAGTGGAGGGGCAGTGGTTGGAAAGATATGCTTTTCTTGTGGGGTCCGTAAAAAAAAGCCTCATAAGCGGTTTTTAATGGAGCTTATAGGCTTACGAAGAAGTTTATAATAAGCACCTCTTTATAAGCCCATGTGTTTGGATGAAAAGAGACTTACCTGGGCTTATAAACCAAACACCTCCTAAGAAAATGAAAGAAGTATTATTATCTTTAAATTTTGATAAGTTCTTCCCAGATACGTACAAAATTTCACCGTAACAGAAGGTTCTGCCAGTCTTGCCATTTGACATTTTGACTCCCATCACCTGAAGAATTGAAGAGGACGGGGGGAAACAAACAAGCACGTGGTCAATGGCGCTGATGAGAGCACTCGGAGGCGGCTCTTCCTGGTTGGGCTCAGTGCGCAGCCGTCCCAATCCATCGCACGCGCACGGGGTGTGGCATTTCTTGCTCCGCGGCGCCTAGAATCTAGAACATCATGCACTGGCGACAGTTACCGTACCGCACATTCCTCCTGTTGACGAGACGATGAACGATGATAAGCTAGCACGATGCACGAGCAGGTGATGAGGTGGTCAGCGCGAGAGTTCTGGTCGTCGCTCGTTACCTTTCCGAGATTGTCCGGTCGCCTCTCGTCGTCAGGAATGATCATGTCCATCCATGGATCAGATGCGTGCGTTTTGGCATGGGCAGGTTCCGAGGTTCGGACCATCGGTTCGGCATCGGCTGGTCCGAAAAGGCAGCGCGATGCCCTTTGAGCTCGGTGGAGTCTGGTCCCGCTCTAGCTAGCCGCTAGGAGCTTCCGTTTGACGGAGCAGAATGTTCCAGAAGACCCATCCACGGGTTCGGCAGCCCTGACCGGTTTCAAGGGGTAACTTTCAAGTTCAAGTGGTGCACGCCGTGCCGTCGTCCGTCTTGACCAACCCTGCAGTGTTTGGATTGGGAACCACTCCAGTCTGCAGCTTCAACAGCATCCACTGCAGATTCTGCTTTGGAGGCGCCTACCCAGTAGTACCCACAGATTATAGACTCCTGACTTCTGCGGATTCTTTCCTGATAATAATCTAATGCAAAAAACGAGGGACATATATACTAGCCAAATGCTTTACCTGTTCGCGCCATTTCACGATGTTTGCCACACCCAATGGAAAGTTGGTGGGAAATGGCCAACACGACTCTGTCAAACGACATTCTCCAGAGCCCAAAAGGCTAATATGTTCACATCAAAGCAGGGCTGCAGCGGTGAAGAAGAATATTAGCACATATTTAGTAGTTTATCAAATAAACACAGGACATAGGTGGCCTGATATGGCCTGGATGCGCAAATATAATGAAATGCGGCTTAATGGAGACACCATTATGATATTTGCTTCATCAAATGCACCATCTTCACATTCGCCAATTGCTGTCATCCACTAGCAGCCGGCCAACATATATATTCAAGTACAACCAACGCATATAACAGTTGCTACATTAAGCTACGAGTGACAGGTGAATCACCCTATTCTCAATTATGTACAGACTTGACCACAACCTCAGTCGCGGAAAATTACATAGCAATTTAGCAGAGGAGCGGAACATCTACGCGCTGTCTTGCTTCGGTCTCTGGCTCAGCTCCGAGTACTGCCCTCCCATCAGCAGCAATATCTCGGTGCAAATGAGCAAAACATCTATGAGCTGTCTTGCTTCGGTTTCTGACTCAGCTCCGAGTACTGCCCTCCCATCAGCTGCAGTATCTCGGTCCAGAGGCAAGAAGGATCACCCGTCAACGCATCGCTGATCAGCTCAGTGCTGCAGGAAGCGACAGCCCAGTACCCTGCCCTGATCTCGCCTAACAGCTGCTCATAGTCCCAGGCAGCATGCCCGACGTAGAATCTCAGGTCCTGGGTCTTGATTGCACCACTCTTCATCAGAACAGCAGCCTTTTCAAGGTCAGTTCGGAAGCCGAAGCAGATGCCTGGAATGACCTCTTCAAACCCCTTGACACGTGAGCTGTCGGTAGTCCGCACCAGGAACATGCTCATGTCAACAGGGCCTCCGAAGAAGAGGGGTGAATCACCGAAAGGAGTTGCCTGGTCTCGGAACGATGGATTCACATGCTTGATCTTTGTGTACAGTGGGCGGTTCAGGATGACTCCAAATGGGCCATCAAAGGTACCCCTTGAGCCAAGCTTGAGAAGGAAGATGACAGTTCTTTCAAATATGCTGTCATCATCTAGCGCCTCAGTAGCAACCAAAACACACCCTGCCTCGGGCATTGTAATAGCATGAGCCCATTTTTGAGGAAGCTGTACTGGATCTCCCAAGGATGCCTTGGACTCTACGGGAGCACTTGGGTCCACGAATAACTCCTGATTCAGAAATAGAAGCAGAGACGAAAGCAAATATAAGTTATGAAAAGACGAATGTATAAGGTTGCCCTGGCCAGTTGGTGACAATTGGTTCATTGCCAAGAGCAATATGAAAAATCCTCTGCAGCAATTTTATTAAACAAAGAAAACTACCCTACATCATCATACAAATAAACGCAATGAGATGCAAAACAATAGCTTATGTGATACAATCTTGATACAAAAGCAAATTTTATGCGAATGGAAACTCCACTATTGGCGTATTCCTTTTTTTCCACATGAAAATTGTTTGGAATGTTCCATTTTATCACCATTCTATGAAGTAGCACTGGAAATCCTAATTCTAGGATACCTTGACGAAATTATATCCCTTGCAATGTACCAATGCAAGCCATCATGCTGTTATGCGCTTATATCTTAACTGGAGAGTGCAGCATAAAAGCATAAGAAATCATTTAGATATCTACATCTAGTTATATAGCCAAGTTGGTGTAATAATGCAATTGGTGAAACTAGCTGTATTCAGAACGGCATATGTCGTTACCAGTTTCTCAACAGATACTAAGACCCAACCAATATCAAGAGTGAAATCACAAATGCCTAGATGAAATAAATGCATTTACATTTCTTGACATCTGTATAAAACCTAGAGAAAATCGACTAAACTACAGATTGCACTCCTAAAAAATAGACCTGGCTCACCTGTTCCCGACGCACAAGGTTTGCCCTCACATCTCGCCAGTAACTGCTGCTAGAAACATTAATCGGATCGCTAGACTTTGATTCGTCATGCGGTTTGTTCAATCCAGCAGAGGCATCCCCTGCAGAGGCAGACGCGTCATCATGTCCTGCATGAGCAAAACCCATCAATTGAGCATTCTAGTTGATGACCTTCAGTGTAATTTTGTGTAAGGGGACAGCACACCAGGAAAGCACTCTTTAGGAAATGTGGCAGTCACGTTGGATGACCTGATCATGTGTTTCCCCTATATTGAATCATGATGCAAAAGTAGATTGAGTACCAAACTAATTCGGACGTGGGGTTGGACGAACAACTGCAAGTGGGGGAAAAAAGTCTATTCAAACACACACAAGCCTGAGCAAAATCGCAGACGCATCTCGTCAATCTCACGAAAATCTCACGCTCCAACTCTCAATCGCATCAGCAGCTATCGTACCAGATCCACAAAAAGGCTGCGCCTGGAGTTATTCCACACGAGAATCGCCCAAACATCCCCAAGCCTAACCGCAGCGATTCGAACGCATCAGAAACATCACGAGAGGGGGGGCCTCACCGGAAGACGATGCCTTGCTCTCGGCCTCCTCGCCGTTGCCCTCGCCGCTGCCTAGGCCGTCCTTCCCCCCAGCCCCCGACGCGCGCACCGCCACCAGCGGCCTCCGCGCGGGGCCGCGCCTCCAGACCCTCCGCCCCGCCGCCGCCGCCGCCGGCGACAGCGACGCGAGGGAGGGCGGCGCGGGGCGGCGCGGAGTGAGGCAGGGCCCGCCGGCCTTGGCGTTGTTGAGGGCCCACATGTCGGTGGGAGGCCTCGGGGGGGTCGCCGGGTCGGAGTGGACAATGGAGGAGTGCAGCCGGAATTGGAACCGCACGAGGCTAACGAGCGATGGATGGATGGGTGATGGGTCGGTGCCGCTTGCGATGAAGGCGGATTCGGCGAGTGCGGAAAGCGCCTTTCGTGTTCTCGAAAAGATCTCCAGCTAGACTAGATGAGGCCAAGTCCAGGCACAACAAACAATGACTGCACATACAGAGTTTGAGTTTTTTTTTTACGACACGAAGACTTTGACTAAGGGCAAAATTTGCCTCGAGGCATTTCATAAACGTGGAATTGTGCCGTGCTCACCATTGGTTTTGCTGCAGGACGTAATTTCTTCATGGCAATTGGCGCATGTAACAGAGTAAGAGTAAGGACGTGTTTGGGAGAGCTTCACTTTACATTTTGTAGCTCAGCTCCTCAAACTTATAGCCAAACATGTCTAGCTTCATTGACTCAGCTCCGCAAAAAATCATGAATCTAGCCTCAACTTCACGTTTTTTGGGAAGCAGCCCAAAAGGTGCTTCAAAAATACTAGCTTTGAACGTCGTCACGAAGTTAGGGTGTAATTATCCACCACTGCCATCGGTTACACAGAAAATGTTTCGTTTCTTTTTCCTCCCAGACCCGCTACTCCCTCCCTCCCCACCTCCTTTCTGTTCGAGCAGGCAGCCATGGAGGACGCCCTCCCTCCCCACGCCGCCGCCGCCGCCCTTTCCTCACCGTCGGAGCTCGCCGGCGAGCAGCCAAGCCCCAAAACGGATAGATCCGGTCGTCCTCTTCCATCCCCTCCCAATTTCGATCCCGATCTACCATCCCCAAGGCTCGGGCCATGGCCGGCCGTTGTTCCGGTCGCTGGGCGACCTTGCCCGCCGCCGGCGCCGAGGGTCGGCCTGTCCCGTGGTAGGGGAGGCGCGCAGGGGCCCTCCCGTGGCGCGCGGCCAGGGGGCGCGGGTGGGGGTGCCGGGACAGGAGGCGCAGGGACAGGGGACACGGGCGGGCTTCCTTCGGCAGGCCGTGGCCACGCGCCTGCCTCTGGGGCAGTGGCTGCCTCAGGGCTTGGCTGCGCGCCTAGCCGGCGAGCCAGCCAGCCATGGCGTGGCTGGCCGCGCCCCTGCCCCGGGGTGGCTCGCAACACAGGGAGTTGGCTCGCAGCCACAGTAGCAGGCGCCAAGCGGTAGCGGTGTTAAGCGTCGAGCAACTGCGGTAATTCCTCTCAATTCATGTTATAAATTGAGTGTTTCATTGTTGCAGTATATATATGCATTAGATAATTAGTATTTAGACATAGCAACAACGGATATTTCTCTCAATTCAAAGATATGTTGTGTAATTGCACTCTAGGGTGACCAAATGGAATGGACCGATGAGTTGTGAAGCTCAGCTTTACAAATAAATAGCCTAGCGACCCGTACTAAAGCGCAAACCGGAGTCTCATCCTAAGAATGTGAAAACCGGATAAACTATTTGGAGCTTATTATATTGCCGCCGCGAGCTTGGCAACGTCGAGGAAAGGAAGAATACACGGACCAACAGTGTCATGCAAATAAGAAAAGACAAAAAAAAATTATTCTGGAAAGGATCACATAATTTTATGGAAAATAAAACCAAAAAAATGCTCCCGGCGGGGCTCGAACCCGCGACCTTCGGCTCATAAGACCAACGCTCTAACCAACTGAGCTACGGGAGCTGTTGTGAGCAACGTCTAGATGCTTTAGTTAACTAGTATAGAGATCTAAATATGTATCTTAGAGCTTAGTGACCTAAATAACACCACGGAACAAGTAGAAGGACCTATCTCGCGCTTTAGAATTTTTTTTTTGTCACCTGACTACCTGAGGAAAAGGTGTGGCAAAAGAAGAATCCCATATAGCAACCTGCATGAGCACATGCTCTCTCTACCTTACAGAGAACTGCGGTAGTAAATAAGAAAACAATATAAAAAGGTAGCACAGCTCTGTATATCATTAAGCTGGCGAACATGGAGATAACCACACCAACCACCAAAATAACTCCACTGATATCTCTGATGCAGGACACAGCAGGTACGTAGTACTACTAATTAAGCGAACACCGTACCCATGGATGGACCAAAAACAGCAGACACGATTCTAACACAAATAACAGGACCCTGGATACACTACTCATAACTCGGTTCAGCTCCCTCCTACTATGATGACCGTGATCTTGTACACACTACACCCATGCACACCACTGCTTCAAAAATCATGAATTGATCGACGACAACTTGACAGGGGGCCGTACACGTCCTCGCCGTCCTACTACGGCTGCCATGCGGCGAGCTGCTGGATGTTCATGGGATAGACGACGTCGTTGCCGCCGTTGAACGCCGCCCTGCCGAGCAGCACGTTCACCCGCTCCGTCGGGTGGAAGGCGTCCCAGAAGATGTAGGTGTTGCGGTTCAGGCACGGCCGCAGGAACGGCAGGCAGGTGATCATCCCCCGGTTCCTCCCGATGCCGCAGCACCCGCGGTCGATCACGCTGAACCCTGCACGCATGTACACACAGAGAACAGCAAGAGAAGAAAAGTTCAGACAACCTACAGTGGCTGATGCGCGCGTCTGCGATCGATCGTTGTACTACGTACCGTAGGACCATGGGTTGCGGAGGATCTCGGAGATCATGGCGTAGTTGTCGACGTAGATGAACTTGGCGTTGGGGCGGTTGGCGTTGAGGCTGTTCACCATGGCCTTCACCTTGTTGTTGAAGGGGATGATGAGGTCGTCGACGTCCGGCGAGCACACGTTCCGGGGGCTCCGCGCCCGCATGTTGGGGATGCACGCCATCGACCCCACCCCGGCGATCACAAACCTGCGCGCGCCCAGGTTGTAGAGCGTGCCCAGCTGCTTGGCGTACTGCTGCACCAGCAGCGTGGAGTACTGGTCGCCGTTGTACTCGTTACGGGTGTTGTAGTTGGGCATCAGGTAGTTGTTGAGGTAGTCGTTGCTCCCCATCCCGACGTAGAAGATGCTCCGCGCCAGCGTCGGCGCCAGCCGGGACGCGCCGCCCAGCTTGCGGCCCAGCTGGTCCAGCGTCTGCTCGAAGTTCTTGATCTGCTGGTTGAACGGGATGCGCCCCACGAAGTTCTGGCCCGTGTTGTCAAGGATCCCCGCCGCCGCGGAGGCGAAGTTCACGCCGTGGAGGGCCGCGTCCGCCGACGAGGCGTCCGGGTGCGACGGCAGCAGCGGCAGGCCCAGGAGTTGAGCTGAAAGAGGATAGATCGATGAAGCACGCATGGAAGAATCAACTTAGTTTTCCTTCTTGGGCTTCGTGATCTCAGAAATTTTTTCTTGGATTATTGCGTAAGAAATTGCTATCCATTGGATCAGTTAATTAGTACTAGGTACGTGTACAACTACGGATTACGGAGATTTGGCTGCTGATTTGCAGTGATACGATCTTGCGTGAGAGCCTTGTTGCTGGTATAGATTTCTTGGTGAGGGTACGAATCGTTCAGGACCCCATGTTCTAGCACTACGTAGTACGTACGCATTCACTGCGTGCCGTCGAAGGGTCACATGGACACATTGATGCCACCATGCATGCACGGCAGCTGGTACAGAATGACCCGCTGAATTCAAGCTACCGTGTCTAGCGCGTGAAAGGGGAGGAGTCAATAGCGAGGGGGCGCAGCAGCGTTATGAGCGTACCACCACTGCTCGAGAGTGAACAGCACTCTCTCTCTCTCTCTCTCTCTCTCTCATGCGCATCTGCACGCAACGCAACAGGCAAGAGGTCGGTGGAGGCAATTTACTGCGGCAAGGACTAGGTGTGTCGTCGACTGTCCACCTAGCCACGTCGATCAATCAATTCAGATCAGTGTGGACCATGCCCATACGAGCCACTGCACTAGATCTCCACGCTTAAATTTAAGCTAACAAACGTAGGCTTCAGCGTGGCATTCCGTGTTGTAAAATCAGCTGCACCATTTGCCCCTTCGAGTAGACCAACAAGGAGAGGGCTTAACATTTGAGGCAATGGGCGTATCTGGTGTATCCGTTGTATAGTTGCCACAAGTTGGAAACTTGTGGAATTGATGTACTTGTAGCTAGTTTCCTGAAAAATGCGTGTATACACAAACAGTCTAACCTCGAAGAACCTGCTTTTGAGGAAGTTGCTTCAGAGGCAGTACTAGATTTCTAGCATAGGTTCTAGTTCTACCCAACAAATAGTGAGCCCAGGGGATGGTCTAGTTCTACTAAACTTCACTATTTTTCTGTTCTGCCATACAAGATGGGCTGCACTCTGTACATGCACCCAGTTGCAAGAACTTGCCCTTATGTGCCAAGTGTCATCCTTGGCCCGTCAAGGTCTCGATTCATTGATGATAAAAGTAATAATTTCTAACTTATATTTTGTGGAAAATTCCTTCCTGGAGCAACTCAACTCTGAACGGTGCTCATTATATTCTACTGGACTCTGTTTCTCTTTTAGAGAGAGAGAGAGAGAGGAGATATTTTAAGATGTACCGAGACTAGCGTTTCTACTAAAACAAAGTATTTGCAGTATACCACTTTGCTTGATCTTCTAGACTTGTACTGCTGAAAACAACAACAATACGTTGCACCAGACCCATTATGACGTTACATTGTTATTATAGATAGGCGGAATTCTTTTTCAGTATATTTCAAGAAAACTGTAAAAGTGTGTTGCCTTAGCCCTTGCCCAACACATACACCAAATTTTATAGCACCACTGTGTATCCTTGCTTATTAATTTTTTTTTCGTTCAGTTGCTTGTAGCATTGTGCAAATTTTCCCCGAACCAGTTCGCGGTTGTAATTAAAGATGAACAAGGTCTCCACACAATGAACAAGCAGCTTGAGACCAGAGAGGGAAGTACTCCGGTAGCATGCATGCATGCACCGGCGGAAGGCGCGAACATACCGATCTCGTCGACCATGGTGAAGCCGTTGGAGAAGCGGCCGGTGGGCCCGCCGGCGAAGTCGATGCCGTAGGGCGGGTAGTTGGCCTTGGCAAGCGACTGCAGGTCGTTGTTGTTGCCGTTGTCCGTCAGCGAGTCCCCGAACACGAACATCGCCGGCACGCCCGTTGCCCCCGCCCCCGCCGCCGCGCCCGCGCCCCCGCCGCTCCCGGGCCCGAACCCGGGGAACGTGCCGTTCCAGGGCGGGAACACCTGCGCCGCCGCGCCGCCGAGGGCCAGGAGCAGCAGGAGGGCCGCGGCTGCCGCCATTGGACGGAGGGGGGGTGGGGGCGGTGGCTCGCCGGAGAGCTAGCTGAGGCTGAGCGGTGGCCAGTGAGTGTGAGTGCGTGTGCAGGGTGCAGTGCGGCTCTGTGGCGTGTGTATATAGGGGAGGGAGAGGGGTTTTGGGTTGGTTGGTGGGTGGATGGGGGAGGGAGTAAATGCGGCACCGGGCTACCGCTTCCATTGCTGGCATGGCGGAGTAAATGGGAGCTCAGAGCTCCTCTGCTCTTTGGGGAGCGTGCGCGCGACTGGAGCGGCCATGGCGCGGTCCTGACGCGGCACAGCGAAGTGCCGAAGTGGATGGTGCTGCCTGCTGCGCTTGTCAATCGTGGGCCAGGCCGTACTCGGCCTGTTACGGAAACGGCCCAATATTGTTGTCCGGGCTGCTCTGCCCCCCGTTATTTCAATATTCATAGCTAAATTTTAATTTAAAAGTAATATGCCTCGCCGGTTCTCAAATTTAACTTACCATGCAGCAGTTATTTCAAGATGCACGTTCAGTTGTTTAAGATAAATTGAAAGTTATACAATTTATTTAAATAAAAATCTATATATGCAAAAAAAATTATATCAGTTTACTTGTAAAAATATATTTAAATATAAGAAATCTATAAAAATTATAAAATAAGAAACTCATATGATTAAATTTGTAAAAAAAGGAAAATAAAAATATAAATTTTGAAAAAATATTGGAAAAGAAAATATTCGACATAAAGTTTTAAAATAAAATTTTGAAAATATAAGAATTGAGCAGAAAAATTAAAAAATAAAATTTTGATCCATATGTATGCTTCGTATAAGTTGAACACTTCTATTTTATACCTTAAAAATATTGATTTGGATTTCACATGATACGATTAGCAAGTTTGATGATCTGAATATGCATTTTGAAAGTTTAGAGACCGGAATAACATCACAATCCAAGTTCGAGTACCAGCGTTGCATTTTATTCTTAATTTAATAACTATACTTTTGATATCTTGATTCTTGATAGACAAATATTGTAAAATGTTTTCTCCCAAAGCCGGGATAATATTTTTCTACTGCTCTTTTGCCCAGGGATCGGCGTCACGTTACAGCACTTTTCGTTGTATTTGATTTGATTCTCTTTCGCATACGCCGGCCGGCTTTCATTAGCGCGTACTACGATGCATTCATTTGCGTGCTCCTATGACGACAGTTGTGACAAGTGGAGTAGGTTCTTTCGCACGATCACGGCCATGCGCAGCCGACGGTCGCACCGAATCCCCACCCGGGGCCCACCAGCAGCGACACAACGCCGCCGGAAAGGACCATCCACCTGCTGCAAGCGGAGCCTTCGATTCGAAGCCAGCCCAGCCCGACCGCGTCCGGTCCGAGCCGTCGTCGCCACGGGCACGGCCTACTACAAACGCCAAGGCCGAACCGGGCACGGCAGCCGCAAGGCCTGCAGCGACCGAACCACCAGCACACGCACCACCGCGCCCGAGCCCCACCCACCACCACCGCACCGCAGCGTGCCGACGGGGAGGAGGGAGCGGGAGCGCCCCGGTGGGCCGGTCGTCGCGGACGGAGATGAGGGGCGGATCCAGACCGACCCCGGCCGCCGTGTTGCTCCTCGCCGCCGCCGGGATCTGCGCCCAGTTCGCCGCAGGTTTGCGCTCTCGATCTGCCTGTCGACCGTCGATTTAGGGGGCGCGGCGTGAGGGGGGTTACCGGGAGATCTAGTTGCTACTTAGAGGCGGGGCAGGGGATTGAGGAACCGCTACCACGATTGTTTTCAGAAAAAAAGTATTACGATCTGCGTTTTGTGAGTCTAATTGAGTTGGATACGGCACTTTGGTTGCTGATGATTTCGGTGGCTAGACTGGGATGAACTCGCCGAATCAGGTGGGAATTTCGGAGGTTATGGATATGATGTATGGCTGGCAGTTCAATAGACTTTCAATTCGGCCTCTGATTCAAGCTGCGGTAGCCGCTAATTTGTATCCTTGCTGTGATCGGTTCGAATAGTTCCACTCGTTATGCTGCGCGCGTGCTGGATCATGGAATGTTCTCCTCTCGTTCGGAAATTGAAATTGTTTTGTGGATTTAAAATGTAGAAGGTAGTCGAACCTTAACACCAAAACCTGTTTTTATTAGATTCAAGTTTGTATATGTAGCAACATGTTTCTGACCCCCTGAACGCAATTGTAGTGCTTTACTATATTACTTGAGCTATCGACTCCGTAGTTCAGACTGTGTTCTGGCATGATAGCCTATTAGGATTGGAAAATGTGTTCTGTTGAAAGATTAAGGCCATGCCTAAATAGGGTTGAAGGATCACCCAATGACTATATTAACTACAGTGATGTTGCGGGCACCTGCCAATGGTTTGCCTTGTTTTTTAATGGCATTGTAAGGAACTGTTCATTCTTTACTCTTAGGAGCTACATCATGGGCTATGTGTCACCTTGTTTTAACTTCTTTTATATGTATGCCATCAATCATCCATGCTAGGTTTTCATACGTCAATTACTCAAATTACTGTTATTCTACTCTGGAGTGGTGAAGTCACATGGTTGGTCTATTTGTGAGATAAAGCTATGAAAGTTAAATGTAGAGAAGGGTCATTTTAGCCTAGGAAAAAAGAAGGTAACAAACACAAGTGGCATAACATTCTAGTGTTTGGACTGGCATTTTACAAACACAAACATACTCCTAGAACCTTGAATCTGGAAAAGATCATATAGCTCTTGCTGTGAGTACAGAATTTGAGATTTTGTATCTTTAAGCCAATTGAAACACCAAATCCTTCTTTGTTTTAGGATTAGACCTCAAAATGTCAAGATAAAATAAATTGGTCCTAACTGGCCAGGGTTGAGGTCATTTACCACATAAATCCAATAAACAATCAAATGAGTCAGGTGTGACCGTGAAAGTACTTGTTTTCTTGCATGATGATTTTAAAACTATCAGTCTGTTCTTTGAAGTAAACAAATTGTGTTACAGTATTCTTTTCAAGCAAATGATAAGTGGTTCCGAGAACTGAAGCTGTCCGTGGCCCCCCGGTGATACTAGGGCTTCTGGTTAGCCAGCTAGGATATGTATGGCCTCTGAATGCCATCTAGAGTTTGTTTTGCTTCCCAGCACTTCGTGTAAATTCCACTTGGTCGGTAGTGAAATGTGGTCAGTGCAATTGGAAACTATTAATGGTAGGTTTCTTGATCAGGAAGCAATATCTCTTCATTTAAGATGCGAAAACGATGCAATTTTCCCTTAAGTGCTGTCAAATGTTTACTTTTCTGATAGTTTATACCATTTTTGAACTCTTGAAGATGTTTTCAAACTTTTTTTTGGACTTTTGAAGACATTGACTTCTTAACTGTTATGTCCTTTTTTTTGTTGTTCTTATGTTACTTCATTTCCCTTCCATCAAAAGCTCTAAGTGCAGACATGAATTAACAAAAGTTGCTACTGCATGGACTTTCAGTTTCAGATAATTAACTGCCTACAATGTTTGCAGTGCTAGCTGGTGATTCCAGGGATGATAAGAAAGCTGAAGCTCAGCCGAAGGGCCATACTGGCAAAACAGTTTTGTTCGCCCTCCTAGGTGTGGGGGCTGTCATTCTGTTGTCATTTTTCATTTTCAAGTATTGGCAGAAGAAGAAAAGGGAGGAACAACATGCACGTCTGCTAAAGCTATTTGAAGAGGACGATGATATTGAAGTTGAGCTTGGTCTTAGAGATTGATAATCTTCAATGTACAGCAAGAGTATCTTGGCTGACAAGGTAATTCCTAGGGCACCATAAATTGTAGTATGAAAAGCATCACAATCCTGGTACAGTTTCATTTTCAAATTTCAAATACGAATTTATAAAATTGTCCACAGGTTTTGCTGGCTGGCCCTCAAGCATTTCCATGTTAATGTAAAGAATTTGTTGTATTTAAACTCGACAGACCTCCACAAGAAAGGTCTACTGTACTTTAGCTTTATATGGTGAACATCTCTTTGTGCGGATGCATCAGAATAGCTTTGATGAGGAAGTATTAAAGGTTTGGAGAACATTCTTTTGTTTTTTAAAGTTTTCTCAATATACATACGCATCTACTAAGCAATTCCTAGACTACGGTAATCCTTTGTAGCGGTTCCCCTCTGTATTCCATAGATGCATTTTGTAGGTTTAAAGAGGCTTCGAATCAAATTAGTTTGCGTTTGCGGAATTGTTCCTGTGTTCAGTCAATGGGGCTACTTTATGAGTGTTCCATAGTCTGATTCCTGATGCAATGCATTCTTTTCTTTCTTCGAATGATGCATCTGTTATATTGCGTTATTTACAGCAAATTTTACATTTGTCGGCATGTCAACGGCTATTGTATTCTATGAGCTGTGGTCGAGTATTTTACGAGCCGTGGTACTCCACAAACAGCTGTGTGCTGATTGGATGGATTCAGGTTGGGATTTAACGACGGAAAACGGTGTTCATACTCGAACCAAACGGATGCCCCACACCCCGTTCTATGACAATGAGATTGGCCTGCATAATGCGCGCTGCGTGTCCCACTGTTTTCTAGCAAGAGAGAGTGCAGTTCAGCTAACAGAAGGTGAGGAATTCCTTAAAAAAGAAACAGAAGGCGAGGAACTTGCTGCTGCTTGCCCCATAGGAAGCTACGAGATGTATGGGAATGGCCAAACGTGGACCGTCTGCCGATGCAATTGGTAGTATTTTTTTATCAGTTAATTAATTACGATAGCATGCCATTCGAATTCGTTTCTCCTCACGAATTATTTACGCAGAATGTCATTCTAATTTATTTTATTAACTTTTTAGATTGATATAATAATCCAAAATATTTATAGCTTGCATCCTTCGCAACCCTGCTCGCAGTCGAGGAAGAGCGCCCGGGCCCATATGAGACAGTTTGATGAAGCGAACTCAAAACTTTTGTTGGGCTTTTTTCCTAGACCAGCTTAGCCCATATATCACTTGCTTTAATACTTTTACCATCATTTCCACGCTCATCCGCACGGCACCAGATAGCAGTAGCGCTGCAACAACCACAAGTGGCCGTCGAGCCGTGGCGGTGCATGGGCGGCGGCCTACCGAAAGCTCGGCGCGCTCGCGCGTACGGCGCTCGTAGGTGCACGTACGCCCACGCGTTTCTCGCCTCCCGTCTCGCGCTCGGCTGTCGGCTCAACCGTTCTACTGAAGAGGCCGCGTGGGAGTTCAAAAACAAAATAAAATTGCTGGTGAGAGGTTTTACATAAAACTGGAGATATGGGAGTTCAACCAGACTCCAAAGGGTGATGTCTTAGGAAATGCAGTCCTAACGTAGGAATTTGTACATTTATGCTCCCTTCTTTCTTTTTTCATAATTTAATTAGTTTCACTTGTTTTTATCTAATAAACAAAAAAGCTTGGCTCCCATATTCCGTTGCAGTACGCTCGTTCAACAGGACTACGCTGTCATGGTTGGCAAAATTGTCAAGCAACAGCTATTAGTAACCGTCCACTAAGCATCTGCGAAAATGACACGAGGTTCTCATCGTTAAGTATCCCCGGCAGAGATCAGCACGCAGATGAACAGGTTCAGCACTAAAGCTTGCTCACGCATCACGAGCCTGAAGGCCTAGAACAATAAAATATAAAGCCATCAAAAGGAAATTGGTTGTCAATAATGTCACAGCTGCATAACATAGTGGTTGTCAAAGTATATGTTTAGCAGCGGATAATCATTTTTATGAGCCATTGTTCTCAGCATAATAAGGATATGTACAGCAAACCATTATTTTTTTGAAGTAAAATTGCACGCGCACTTAAAAACTACATTTTCAAAAGCTAGCTTAGATGCCACTACATTATTTTCAAATGACTACTCTTTTTAGTAGCTGAAATGTATTGACGAAGTGTGGTTTTTATGCTTTTTTCAGCAGAACACATGTGTGCCTCTGTGCAACAAAAGGTGTTGTTTCTTTGAAGGGAGAATTCTTGGCATTCCAGGCATGTGCCACTGACAGCGTGGTCTAGTCCCACACATCATTGAGACAACATGTGGTGTATAAATGGTCACGGAAATTCCAAGTGGACAATATGAAAATGAGCAGGAGGCACCATAATGCACTGAAACTCATTTCGCAAAAAAAATGTACTGAAACTCCAAGTGGAAAATAAGAAATTGAGGAGGATGCATCATAAACATAACATTGTGATGAAATATAGGAACAAAGTGCGTACCTTCGAACTAGTTACCAAAATTATATTTTAGGTTCTAGAATAGGTGTGATTTTGAGAATTTTTTTAACCTTTACTCAAGGCAATATAATACTTTCCTCGATACAATAAGGGAAAATTAAATTCACCTGCATCATTTTTCTCTGTAGCTGAGGTTGCTTTGCTTCCCTCTTAAGATGTCATTTGGATCCTGCGGACTAAATTTTTAGTCCCGTTAAATCGGATACACCAATTAGGAATATTAAATGTATGCTAATTATAAAATTAATTGCATAAATAGAGACTAATCCACGAGACGAATCAATTAGCTACGACTTGTACAATTAGTTTTGCAATTAGTCTTTATTTAGTCCATCTAATTGGTGTCGAAAGACAGGACTATAAAATTTAGTGGTAAGATCCAAACGGAGCCTAAGCCCTTTTTATGCATAGGGAAAGGGGTAGGAGCTGGAAGTTTTTGTTGTCTCCGATCACTTTTATGTCAGTTAGTTTGTTGATAAGATCACAAGTCCAGCTATTTTTCTTTTGCAAATTTATCTCAAAAGAAATAATAAAAAACAAAAAGGTGAAAAAAGGAGTAACGATCTCTAGAAGCAGACAGGGGCTCAATCGTCTGAGCTGGACCAACCGGTGAGATACATTCACACGTCAGCGAGCGAGAAGGTATCCAAGGGCCAAGGCTCTCCCCTCCCTCTCCTGGGTTTGTCTCTTCCTGCCCCCCGGCCTGTCTCACTAGGTTCCACTTCCACCCACCCCCTCCTTCCTCCCTCCCACAAGGTGGCCTGCTGTTGTTTCTACGGAGGAGAGGAAGAGCGAGCAAGCAACAACGGCAGCAGGCGGCCACAAAGGAGCTGCTGCCAACCCCTGCACAGCCTGGGCGCTGATCATTGATCTACACAAGCCCAGCTATTACCTTCCCTTTTCATTTTTTATGCACACATGCATATATAATCCCACCCATCCCAATACTTGCTCCTTTGTTCTTGGCAACTTTCTGTCCCTTTAGATTTCCTTGGATTCCGTATAGGCAGGGCCTTCTTCAGCCCCCATTCATCTGCTCTGTATAGCTCCCTAGCTGTATCCTCTCCTGGTTTCTTGATTCTTCTTGTTGGGGCTCTTGACTCCCTCTGCTCTATTTTGGTTCTGGCCCCAGTTCTTTGCCTGAAGATTCCATCTTGTAGAGTTTCTCTCTGAATTCTTGCTGTTCCTGTTGTTGGAAGCCATGGATGAGAGGATCCCACCGCCCCCTTTCTTCCAGCACTCACCATCCGGTGTCCATTCTTCCCCTCATCGCCACAACTCCATGCGGTCTTCTTCCTCTGATATCGAGAGGTATGTGACTCCTGCTACTGGTTTCTGTGTTCCATGTGACATCTCTGACATGTTTTGATTTTCTGTGTTCTCACCGATCCTATCCCTAAAGCGTTTCGAAAGTGAGATTTGGTTACTCTCGTGCGAGATTTGCGCGTGCTTGATCGTTACCATCTTCGTGTGATTTTGGCGGCGATCAATGCGGCCCTGCTGCTATATAGCGATCTGCCAGATTGGGGATCGCTTGCTGATGATGGATTGATGCAAGTGTTGTTGACTGTTGCTGGCTACTAGGAACAAGTCAGCATTGTGTCATCGGTTGGGCGATGATGGTTTGATGTCTATTCATCCGCGGAGTGTTTAGTTTTGAAGCTCGACTATTAATTGTTATTGTGTTCTGCAGCTTGTTTTACAGACCATTGGGTAATCTTGTTCCCTTGATTTTTCTATTTTCGAAATACGGAGTGGCTACTTCAGTATATTTTTTCTCCTGCAAGTTTCTGCAACATCTATAATTGATCGGACTAATGAAATTGTTTGCTTGGCAGATACCTTGCTGAGTTACTTGCTGAGAGGCAGAAATTAGCGCCATTCGTGCAAGTTCTCCCATTTTGTACCAGGCTTCTAAATCAAGGTTTATTTCTTTGCCATTTTGGCTTTGGTTTTTTCCAATACTATTTATTAATGTAGCTATTAATAGTTTTTAATACAATCTGCTATAGGAGTAGCATTTCATGATTCAGCCTATTGCTATTTTTGCTATTCCTTCCTTCCGAATCATCTGCTACACTTTCTGTACGAACATGTTAATCCTTCTCAGCATGCTTGCTTCTAAACATTGTGTTAGTTTGTGTTTACAACTCAGTTGTTGTAACTTTTTTACCGATTTAATACACATCAAAGGTATTCATCACTTGCTTGTCCTACAAATTTATGGTTTTAATTGACCAGCGTAGATTACTACAAAACCCTATGCATATCATTTATGTAAATGCACCATTATGTTGCTAGAAATGCTAGTTTCAAATTGCAGTCTCAATTTCACTGAAAAATTACAAACTGTTAATTGTACAATTCTTCAGTCATATCATTTATCAGGCTCACTTTTCCGAAAGGAACATCAATGCTATTTAACTTTCGTTACTGTGAAGTGTGGTCATTTTTTTATTCTAGTGGTTATTCGTTTTTCCCCCTGTATTCTAGCTTCTTGGTGTAGTTTCAGTTTGCAGCTTTAGACTGTTTTGGATATCCTCCTGGATGCTCTCTCCATGATCTAAAGTGGAGTAAATATTTACTAACATCATCTATTACGCAACAGTGTTTCAGATGAGATTATTCAATCTGATACCAGCTTGTTTTCTTCAATGCAGAAATTTTGCGGGCATCTTCTTTGCCACCTAACCAAACTTTTATTGAACCTGAGAGAATTGATCATGGTAGCCCCTTAAGAATAGCTGGCCAACCTATGAATGGTCAATCCATGGATCTAGATGGGTGGTCGGGAATGCCAAAAGAGGTAGTTCCCATTCATAAAATCATTTGCTTATTAGTTTCTTACATGCCCCAACTGTCTTAGCTCCATTTGATACTAGTATGCACACACATAGTGCTCAGAATTCTTAGCATACCGGTCATCAACCGTTTTTTGTATTGTCAATTGCTTCAATTGAAACACATTTCTTTTTTCAGCACTTAGGAGTAATCCAATCCCCATCCATGGTATGGAATGGTGCTCCGGGAGTAGTTGGCAGCCCTGTCGTGAAAAAGGTTGCCAGGATCGACGTTCCAATTGACAAGTATCCCAATGTATGCGCAAGCAACTTACTATTAGCTATAGTATTTGTCTTTTTTGTTTAACTTCTCTTTTTATGTGCTATGCCAAATCCAAGTTATTCATAACATTTTGTAATGATTAGTACAACTTTGTTGGCCGTTTGTTGGGGCCACGAGGAAACTCGCTGAAAAGAGTTGAAGCTACAACCCATTGTAGAGTATATATTCGTGGACGGGGTTCAGTGAAAGATTCTGTTAAGGTAATTAAACAAAAATTAGAATCAGCATGTTATAGTTTGATATTACTTACGAAAAGGATTGGAACCTTTTTAGGACCACTTGTATTCCATTTCAGCACTTATCAAATTAGCTACACAATTGCATTAGTTGTATCATATAGGATTAGAAAATTAAGGATGGTTGTGATTGACATGAACCAACCTATATGGACATAAGGCACCATTTATGTTTTCCGAAATAAAATTTTGACAACTTTTGAAGAATGAAACCCTGTTATGATTTCAATTACTTTTCATATTTTCTGGTCTTATATGCTGCAATCAAGGACTAGTCGTCGAAAGGTAGAATTTTGAACTTTGCGCTATGTTAGCAAGGAACAAGTGCCATTGCCAAAGCATAAAAACTCTTTTAGGATTTTTGTACCCTGATTCCTGAATTTGATGCACTAGTGAATCTGAAATGTGTGTTGTTTCTTTGATTCATTCCATGTATATTCTCACGTTGTTCCTTGGATAGCTGATACTGAGATAATTCTGGTGCCACTTCAGTTTTTGCTTATTGTAAAAAAACTATTCTTTAGGTAGAAATATCGACTTCGTGGAATATTTTGCATCTTCGAAAGGCTCTATTTAGCTGTCATTATCACATAGATCCATATGTGGTGTGGCTAAACTTTCAAACTTAAATGCTATCCTGATTCCTTTTTGTCAAATTTTATTTTTTGCCTCTGACTTAAAGTCTTGTACTCGAACTTATTTCCTGAATAAACTGTGTGGATAAGAAACCTTTTGTTATGGAATAGTTATTACTTGTGTAGTTGCTTTTGCCCATTTTTTCTCTCTCTTCTCGTGACTGTAAAACAAGAGCGGAGAGATTCTGAAAAATAAAAGCTGGCCTTAAACAGGAAGACAAGCTGAGAGACAAGCCTGGCTATGAGCACTTAAATGACCCACTACATGTGCTTGTGGAAGCTGAGTTCCCAGCAGATATCGTCGATGCACGACTAAACCAAGCTGTAGCCATATTGGAGGATCTTCTCAAACCAGTTGTATGTACTCTTACTTTCTGTCTGTTCCTATTTACTTTCAATATTTATCTTGCTTCTCCACTGATAGTACCGGTCTCATTAACTGTTGTTATCCTCAGGATGAGTCCATGGACTACTACAAGAAGCAACAGCTGAGGGAATTGGCTATACTTAATGGCACTCTAAGGGAGGAAAGCCCAAGCTCCCATCTTAGTCCCAGTATATCCCCCTTTAATTCTACCGGGATGAAGCGTGCGAAGACAGGGCGGTGATCTTATCTAAAAATGCAGTGCTTGAGGTGATCAAGATATTAGATATGTATATCAGATTGCGGATGTGCTCCACTGCGTGAGATGATTGTTGGTGCAGACGAAGGATCAGCACGTCTGGCTCCAGGCCTGTCATGACATGCGCTTTACTGTGGACATCCTTAGAATGGACAATCGATGTGCAAGATATCTGTCTACTCGAGGGTTTGCTGTTTGGTTTTATTATTCTTTGTGTATTTAACTTTGAAATATTAACATTATTGGTTGGGTGGTTATAGGTTTTGGGATTGTAGTGTTGACAATAATCAGGGTTGTTGAATGTATAAGAAATAGTTTCGATTTGTTAGAAATGGTTGATATTCTTGCGGACAACTGTGGTCTCAGTAACATTATTGCACTGCAGTATTCTTCCATTACTCTTGACCATTCTCTCCTTACCAAAGATTTAGTCCAACAATTCTTTCTTACTTACTTTCTTCTGGCTGCTTGTACAAATGGTCGACTGAATTCAGAGCACATGAACCATTTTTCTGATCCTTACGGGTCTTAAATTATTGTCTGCAAATTGGCTACAAATTCATGTGAGATTGTTGAGTTCCAAGTTAGCAATTATCTTTCACTGAACGCTCTTGCTCTTGAGAAGAGGGTGGTATAAAGATAATGTTGCAAGAACAGGACATGGCATTTGGTTTCAAAGAGAACAGATATGGCATGTATTTCTGCGAAAAAAAATATTTTGAGCAAGATGCTTCTAAAATCCCAACTTCGCGGTGCATTAGTTACGCAAATTTTGGCACAAACTGCCTATGTTCTATATCCCAATTATGTCGTGGTACCTCTCTAATGCGCACTGATGTTGTTTATACCTCTCCTATTCGCTTACACAACTTGACGCAAGCTGACAACATGTTTACAAGATCAGATTAGACCAAATGACCAAACCAAAACAAAGTGCACGCATCTTCCAATGGAGATCCCTGCCTTGCCTTGCAATAAACCTGTGTCTTTGCGTGGTAATCATGGTCGTTCTTGTGGTTATGCTGCGAGGCCGCCCATCATTTCATAGTACATGCCTTTATTGTTATGTCCCATGAACTCCCAGAGTGGCCTGGGGTGTGCCGTCATCATGGTCCGTGCTCGACGAATCCATGAGCAGATCGTCGCGAGGTCATCATGGGTGCCATTGCATCACGACCATGTCTGATTGGATCTGAAAGGAACGATGCTCCCAATCATTCTGCCTGTACATATTTGTAGTGCTTCAGCTTTGCCAAGCACGATATGCATCAGTCGGTGTTCTTATGAGCAAGCTTTGCCGCCAAGCCCATTTAGATGTTTTCAATATGTGAGAATTGATTAGGAATCACGCGTTAACTGCACTGTTTTCTGTAAAACTCATATGATCTGCCCTTTGGGATATGAACTTTGAAATGTCTAGATCCCGGTTTAGTTTGATCATACGCGAAATCTGTGCAATTATTTATTTCGATTGCTTAGTTCAGACTACATTTTTTTTCTTTAATTCTCCACTACAGTTTACATAGCACTTAGCAGCAGCAGGCCCTGAAAAAACAAAACAGCAGTAGCAGCAGCAGTAGTACACTCTCCATTGGAGCTTCTATTTCTTAATCCGCAAGCTACATGACTTGCCTCTTAAGGAACTGATGGCGGGATTGAGTTTTTATCATGACCAATCTTTTTGAGATGGAAGAAAGTGGGAGAGATTTGACAGAAAACTTAACGAACTCCCACTTCACTTGACCAAGAATTACGTTGAATAATACTAATCATTGAGTCTTGTTGAACAAGAATGCATAAAGATTAAGGTTAGACTTTGCAGTAGCTACACTGGAGTGAATGACAGTAAGCTACGGAGTATAGAATCAGACAACAAGTTGAGGTCGGCAAGTTATACACAAGTATCATGGGCGTGATAAAAAAAAGAATACAAGGATCTGAAAGAAGATCCTGTATAGTATTTAAAATGTAATGGTCAACATTGCAGTCCACATTCAATCGCATCCTAGTGGATGCTGGGCAAACCAGGCATTTGCTACAGGTATAAAATATGGACAGCATTTCTCACAATGTACAGACTCCTACCAAGAATTCACTGAAACCAGAGACAAGATAGTATGTCTCAGCAAACTTATGTGCCTAAACCTCAGAAGATCCTGGTGCCAATTTCACTAAGCTTTCCTCCACTTATCAATCTCCTTTAATGTTGCTTTGATTAGTTTTTTTGTGTTCTCGATCACCTCATCAACCAGGATGTCGATCTGATCTCTGAAAAATATTACAAGACCATATTAAGTAATTTTGCTCGTGATGAGACAAAGCTAGAGTATTACGTTTACAGCAACTAAAACTTTGTGAAACTAAGAAGCACTTGAGCTGGAAAACATGCCATTGATCTCGAGGTGGAGGCTGTTTAACCTCTCCCCTGACATGGGTTTCAGACATACTATCGGCTCATGGACCCAGCTCCATTTTTAGAGAATGACAACTCTTCAGCAGTATCTGACCCCCACCCCACCCAAGGCACTTCAGGCAGCTTATCTGCAAGACCACCCTTCGATCGTAAAAATCTCTCGTAGTCTGGTAAAAAGCACCCAGCTATCAATCTTCTTATAATCTGTAAGACTACTCATGATTCATAGGATGCCAGATAGCAAACATCTGAAGAAGTTATAGCCCTGCTTGGCCCAGTAGTCGTAATGTCGCATCAGCAAGACAAACTGACCAGGGCAGGATAGCTTATTTTTGGGCTTAAAGCCTACATATTTCAACCAAAACATAAGTTCGATGGGAGTGACTTACGAGTCTTATTAAGTCTGCTAGGGCACATACTCTTCTACAAATTGCTTGCAGGGTTCATAGTCATTCCTGTTTTGGCGTATAATATAAATAGCTATTTTTTAAAGGAGATCTAAATATTTCTCGAATATGTCTACGCAAAATACCCCATGGAATGGAAATTGTTAACTTCCTCTATGCTGGTTATGCCCAGTGGCATCAGATTCATTAAAGAAACAAAAATAATAGCAAACTTAATATTTTGGATCATTGCATATATAATCAGCAGAAGAGCACACGATTTTTTGCAAATATAAGTACATAACTACAGGCATCACGAAAAGGAATAAGATGAAATCGTCTTGCAACAGGTATGTGCCAAGAAATTTAAATCTTACTCAGATGGAGGACCCTTAGATTTCTGATTTGATCTGCCGATGTTTGAATATTTCCCATTCTCATCATAAGCAACTCCTTTTCCAAAACCGTAACCAAATCCAATTCCTATGCCACAACCGGTGCCAACTCCAAATCCCAGGCGTAATCCAGGGAACCCAGGCCCAACTCCTGCACCTGTTCAGTCGCATTGGTAGTGCAATAAATAGGAGCTAGCCGAAAGTTCAAAGTTTAACATCATAGTTGGTTACTTGGTTCATCAAGCAACCAATACATTTCTGAGTAAGAAAGGGCAACACTACACAATCAATATCCTGAATCTAAACTTAGATTTGAAGATACACCCTGTTTGTGTTATTAATTGATTGAGCTGAGGGAATCCAGAACCTCTACCAAAGTACCAAGAATCCATGTAATTCACGACAATTAGGTGCAGAATATGTCAGAATTTTTTTTCTTTTAAACACTGACCAATAGTCACTAGAGGTGCTATTAGTGCCATTTGTATTTCATTGGTGTATTACTGTTATGCTCCTAGGTCCAAACCTCAATAGGTTGCGGCAGCCAGCAAGTTCAGAAAATGATGACTTGATGAGCCATGCAGGCGAGTTGCAGCCTGCAATCCGAACTGAGGACGGGTTTTTGGAGTTAGCTCACCCTCGCGAGATCGCGACCCTTTGTCCCGCCCATTGCCCCAATTTCAGACCACTCCAACCAGGTCGGCAATTACTCATCAACCGATTGACTTAAACAATCAAGACCGGAGTGACATGTGTTCGAGATGTTGCTATTCCAAATCATCAGAAGATACGCCTACACAAATTCCGGACGGTTCCATAGTGGCAAGAGCGGGTCTAGGGTTTAAGGGAGGGGTACTACCGCCGATGAGTCCGACGCCGACACCGACGCCGCAGCCGGCGCCGGCGCCGAAGGAGGGCCCTAGCTTCCCCAGCACCCTCGACCTCGCCGGCGGCAGGCTCCACCGCGCCCCCCTCCGCCCGCCGCCGCCGCCCATGCCTCGCGCACGGCTCAGAGATGCTTTCTCGAGGCACGCACACGCTTCGTGAGTGGCTGACGGCAGGGCGGAGCCAGCGCGGGCAGCGTTATGAACCCTTGATCTTGCGCGGAGATTTGCGCTCGCCTACATTTTAAAAGACCGTGCTCGCACGGCCCGGCCCAGAGACGATTGGAGCTGGGTTTTTTCTTGGGCTCAAGTAATCCAGTACGGTTGAAGCTGGGCCGAGCCAGGCTTCGAGTTAGCTCTTATTCATTGCACTACCAAACGTGGCTCAATAAGGTCTTCGTTTGCTCTTTGCTGCTTCTACTACTACGCGAGTCGTCGTCGTCGTCTTCTTCTTCTTCTTCTTCTTCTTCTTCTTCTTCTTCTTCTTCTTCTTCTCCTCCTCCTCCTCCTCCTCCTCTTGCATTCCTCATGGTGAAACGTCCTGTTTATTACTACTTCGTTTAGGAAGTATAGTACTTCTCAACTAGTTACTGAATTCATGTCGTAGGACCCATTGCCTTGCTGGCATTTCAATCATGTCCAGAATAAAATGCCACCTCCAAATATTCTTCAAGGCATTTTCTTCTCCAACTCATGGGCTTGCTTATCCTGAGATATCCGAAACTTGAGAGCAGGGAGTGGCGTACTGGCACAGCATTGGTTAGCGGCATGGGCCCCGTCTCATCCTCAGCCAGGTCAGCATCATCCCTAGCCGACCCTGCTGGGGGGAGGAAAGGAGAGGGGGGCAGCTCACTGCTCAACCAGCAATGCCCGTGTCTTAAATGGGCCCCAAAATAGTCTAGCCTGAAAAAATAAAGTAAAAGAGCAGACCAGGATTGTGGTTCATTTTCGTTGAATTTCCATGGCAATGACTTGTACGGATACTGGGCGGTGCCTGAAAATCCGGCCCTTTAATTCTGTCATATTCTAGGGTTCTATGCGAGAAGCATTGGAGTTTCATCTCATGTTGCAAGAATTCGTCACGGCAGGACTAGCATTTTCTTTTTTTCCAGGTTGTACTGCGATTGTGTGGTGACATTGCTGCCTCCCTATTATTCCTTAGAAGAAAAGGTACATGTTACCACTTGTGAACTTTTAGGATGGAAAAGAAAATAAATATGGTTTCATATTGTACTATATTGTTTGACAGTGACGTGGTATGCCATGACCACATACAATGCAAATGATTTTGTTTTCCATCTGAATCCTTTTGGTTGGTTGGGCACATAGAGCACGGAAAGAGCATACGCCAACTCCACTTTTTCAGTAACTACTGAAATAAACCTGTGTTCTCATTTATATCCAGAAGCACAGGGAGATATGCTTATGAATGGTTTTGGCCCTACTGGACTGATTCAAATTTTGACATGGATTAACTCAATATTATCCTTAAGGTGCGTGCTATTAACCTTCATTTCATGATAATTGATAGAGTAACATTAACTTTAGTATCTGACTAATAATATTTGTTTAAATATTTAGTTAAGGTGAGATATGTATCACTACTTTTGTTATCAAGAGTAATTTATTCTTAAGGAGCTACTAAGTATATATTTATAGCAAAAAAAGAAGTTATGATGTTAATATTTTATGAAGCAATCTGCATATGACAAATTGATCACATACAAAGATATTATATATCAAACTTAAGATGACTAAATGCTCTCTAAAATCACACTTTTGGTGATGCAGGGATTTCTAAAGAAAATGTGAAAGCACCTAAGATCGAGAAGATATTTCTGAAATGACACTTTTCGTGATGCAAAGATTACTAAAATTTTAATCAAATATGAAGGCATTATATATCAAACTTAATTTCACACATTTAGATACATCATCTCTCCATTGCTCATTTGGAAGCAACAACTTAGCAGGTGGGTACGGATGTGTCATCGGTGGTGGTAAGATTCTCATTGGTAGCAATAAGACACGTAGATGAAAAAAAAACTCCCATGTGATTAGCCATCCAAGCATGGACTAATTGACTTGGTTATGAACACAGCCCGGACCAATGTGCTTCACGCATAAGAAAAATGCCCTGGCGATGCTGACTGGCACACTCCCGCACAAAGAAGCATTTGATCAGCGCTGGAATAATTTGACTGATGCAACCTTATTCATGATGGATGCTTCTTCCATAAACAAAGCTAGTACCCATTATTTCCATGAAGAAAGGGAACCAAATTTCTCCATTCTCTGCAAGAAAAACAAGTTTCACAACCAAAATATTAAAATGAAGTAATACTATATAAAGTTAGGTGTTTAGATTAAACATAAACTACTGGCAATGCTCACTTGGACTTGGTTTTCTTTTTCATAATGGGCACTTTTGATCCACGGAGAAGCTGTACCCAAATTCAAGAGTCTAGGACATGTTTGGTTAGAGTAAATGTGCCACAACAATATTCAGCGATCCCTAGTAAATTATGGCTTGATTTTGTCTGTCTATTAGGATCGGCTAATGCGTCAATTAGACTAGGAAATACTCTTTAGCAATGAGTTAATCAGGGAAAGCAGAGAGTAAGAGAGAGAGAAGGGGCACGGCATACCGTCGTGCCCTAGTCCAGGAGCTGACGCAGAGGTGCCCGCCATGGTGGAGCAGCGCGGGGGCTCGGGGTGGATCGGCCGTAGGCGTACGTGCTTGCGGTGGTCGAGATCGAGGTCGAGCGCGCGGTTCGGGTTGACGCAGGGATGCCGCGGGTGACGGCCGGAGGTGCTTCCCGCCGCTGCTGCGCCTCCCGTCTAGATCGGTTAGGGATGTGTAGGTGGGGTGGCGGCGGCGCAGGTGATTCTCGTGCCTTGTGCCGCTGGCCCCCACCCCCTTTTATTTGGCGCAGTGCGACGGGGGCCCACCAGCAAGATCGTGCTGGTACGCCCCCGATCAGGGCGCGTGAGAGAGCAAGACCCTCTCGGATCCGTTGGGAATCCGAGGGGGTTTAGGAGATCAAACTAACAGATTTATTTTGATTCCAAGGTTTGGACATGCTCAAAAGAGATGGAAGCAAAAACGTGATCAAAATTTGTGACTAGCAATCCCCAACGCTAAACGCATCATTGGGCTTTGCTTTCCCCATCTTTTCTTTCCACTCATGGCATTTGGCCTCCACTTGGATTTGTGGCAGCATCGGTGAGCAAAATGCCTGCCCGACCTTGATTTGGCTTCGTCGTAAACCAAATCAAGACCAGTTTTTACCAAGAATAAAATTTACCATCGCTTTTCTAGCTAACTACCTTAGGAGGACAATTCAAACACATAGATTCGTCCCGTTGCTCATTATATCGTAAATCTACCATCCGCTAACGTTGCAACGCTAAAAGTTTACCTCGCTCATTGTAACGACAAGAGTGCTGAGTAGGTCGATTCATACTGACCGGCTTAAACCACTTAGATTCGTCCCCTTGTTATCATAAAGGACAAGGGTGTGATGTATAAAGATACAAATGGACATGCCATCTCTCAATAAAGATACAACATTAGGTAGGAGCCTGATTATACTAGGATGGCAACGTGCAAAGATGGTGACCTGGCCCTTGTTAGAGGGGAAAATGGAGCTCACTTGTCCCTTTCTAGAGTCACACTCCACTCAACACATACAAGGCGGCGAGTAAGGTTGGACCGATTTGTTCGGTGCGTGAGCCAAGTCATCAAGGAAAATGTGGTCAGGAATATGCAGAGGCAAAAGGCTTTGCAGCTGTCCAAGCTTTCCTACAACTTTGGTCGCAAAAGGTTCAAAACTTTGATTTGCTATGCTTTCTACATGAATTATGCGTATTATGTTTGCCTCAATTTCATAGGAACACTGATTGTCCAATCTGCCAAGGAAAAGCTCTGATTCCCACGTCTCCGAATAATGCTGGCATCAAGTCCACCGTAGCTTGCGTGGTCATGGACTAAGCACTTCAGTTGTGCTACGCGATCTGCGTGACAGCAAATTAAAGAGAAAAATGCTCGGCACCTCGACCAGTCAAACCGTCGCTATCTCACGCAGAGAAATTCAGCTAAGCTAGCGATCATCCTAACCAAGTGAGCGGCGACGCGCGCGGGGGGTGGGGGGCGGAAACGCAAAGCCTCATTCAAGTCACGCCGAACGCGCCGCGCGCGCCGGTGGCCAGCCACCAAGAAAGGCGTGGACGGCAGCAGCGGCCGCCGGCCGGCCGGAGCGAGCACGACGCCGTTCCCGCGTCAACCCCGAGGCGTGTGCGCCGTCGTGACCGTGGGTTGCATGGGCTGGCGTCGGACACCGTACGGTACCGCGGCACGTTCGCCGCGCTCACCCTGGCGCGCGGAACGTGCCGGGCATCCATCTCGTGCTACCGTGCTGGCACGAGGATTACCGCACGAGGCTACGCCTAAAGAAATGGTTACCGCGCGCGACAAGGACCCCGCGGCGCCGGCGCCGACGGCGACGGCCACCGGGGCGCGCGCGCGTCGTCGCGGCCAGTGGCGGACGAGGCGTCGACGGGTCGTGGTTTAGTGGGGGAGGTGGGGGCAAAAAAATCTGCGTCCACACGAGAACAAAGGCGCGATTCGTTGGATTCCCCCGGCCGGGCCAAGGCCAGGAAAAATCAAGCGCCGCGTTAATCCCGGGCCCGGGGGGGTGGCCGGGTGGGGGCGGTCGGCCGGGCCGCGGGGACGTGCGCGCCTGGCTGCTGCCGGCCGGACATCCGCACATGCGCCGGTGGTGGCGACCGCGGCGGTGTGGCGCCCACCCGCCCGTGCCCGTACGTCGTCGGATCGGCCCGCTGCTGGCTGCTGCTCGCTGTCTTGACCCATGAGCGATCGAGCGGAATCTGCACGAAAGGGAGAGCCATAGCTGGGGAATTCCGATTTTTCGTGGTGCCGTGGGCTTTGCACCTGTCGTGCCTTCTTGGTCCGAACGATGAGACAACGAGGGTTTATTCGCTCGAGTTTGAGCAGATCGACATGCCAGGAATATGGAGTGTTTGGACGGGTTACACATTATCAAAACAGCAAATCTGATGTGCGAGATGATGGGATAATAAGAATGTGGTCGGCTGAAATTTTATATTTTACATAATAACCCGAGCTGCTTGAATGAGATACGTATTTTCTTTTTTTATTCTCCTAATTTGTAGTTGTATCCAAACATATCTTCTAATTTGAAAATTATGTAACAATCTAATGTGCAATGAATATTGTATATAGCTTTGAAAATTATGAATACATGCACGTAGCCTTACCTATACGAGCACCTCCGAAGACTAATCCAACAAGATTCGAGATCGAAAAAGTCACTTCAAATGTCTCGCTATCGACAAACACGCCGCTTACCACTGAAAAATAACACCAGTTAAAAAAATTTAGAAAAATACGAGCGTACTAAGTTAAGGACTCGAACCATGCAGACATATTCCACGATAAGAAATGATAGAGAAATACATAAATAGTGGTCATATAGGGTAGAGTCAAGTACTCGAACCCATGCACTCTCATATGGTGGTCTCTGTGAGTACTATTTATGTACTTTTTAATCTTTCTCATGTTTTATCCTCAGTCTTATAGAAAAATATGATATATGACTATACGAGCTGCAGATAGCTCCTTTCGCTCTTCTTTGGACCTAACAGCCACACATATTTACTGTGTTTTGCAAAAGAAAAAACAGCCACACATATCGTGGGTGCTGCAAACTACAGTGTCACGATGACGAAGCAGAGAAAAACATAGGGAAATTTCGCACCAGAGAAAAACCTCAGCCAAATAAAGCCCTTCGCCCCTTTTCCTCATTCAATTCCAATTTCCAACGGTTCGCCAGCCACCGCAGCCCCCTCACTCCCTATTACACATGGCCCCAGCTTCATCTGGCCCCACTGGGCGGTCAGAGCCGAAGCTCTCAACGCAGCGCACGCGGGCCATTTCTCTAGCTGGCACCAGCAGCCGACCACACGTCCGTCCACCACTTCCCCACGCCACCTCACATCCCTCCGACACACGGGCCCACTCCACTCGACCCCACCCTGCCAGTCAGCTGCGCAAAATATCATCTCGTGCCCACCCGAGTACTCGTAGCTTTACTCGCGCGATCCCCCGGCTCGGAGGCGAGCCGCGTATAAAAGGCGTCTTCCATCCCCTCCGGGCGGCCGCGCTGCTTCGCTGTCTTCGTCTCGGCAACGCCCTCACCACATCTGAATCTCAACCACCCCACCCCACCCCCGCGTCCCCCTCCGCATGGCGCCGGTGATGGGGCTGAAGCGCCCGGCGGCGGCGGCGGGTGCGGGGGCGGCGGTCGCGCAGACCGTCACGCTGCCCGCGCCGGCCGTGCGGGACGCGGTGCGCGCCGCCGTGCGGGAGGCCGAGGCCACGGCGCAGGCCACCGCCCCGGCCGCCAGGGTCCCGGCGGCGGCGGCGGTGCCGGCGGAGATCGCGAGGGACGGGGTGCTGTGCCTCGAGGAGATCGACGGGAGGCGGTGGAGCTACGTGGTCGACGCCGCCGGCGCCGCGGTCAAGGCCAAGGGGAGGGCGTCCGTCGGGGGCGCCTTCAAGGCCGTCCCGCTCCAGTCCCCGCTGCCGCCCGTCGAGGTGAGGCCGCCTTCTGCTGCCGCCTTGGATCGCAGGGATTTGGAGCATTAGTGCCGATGGCTTGGTCTTGGATTTGGTTTCTTCGCCGATTGCTGTGTCTCTGCGGATGACGGAGTGGTTAGACGAGGAGGAATAAACCTGTGGGTTTTTTAGTGTTCTTGATGGCGGCGTGCTGTTATTTTGGGGATAGGATCACCTGCTCTGGTGGATTTGAGGATGCGTGAATTTGCAGTTGGATTCGTTGAGATAGGGATGATGATGCGTGAAATTATGGTTTAAGTGAAGTTTGGCGCATGTTAGTTGCACTCGTGTCTGGTTGTTTGGGGCCAAATATGGAATTTCCAATTTATTGTGGGAGATTGGATCTGTAATTATAGGCCGTGGTGTTGATTTTTTGGAACAAAATGGTCGTTTTGTTGGCTGCCTCATAGCAATTTAGTTTTACCCTTTCTGTAGATTTGGTTTGGATTGAGTGGGTTTGATGGTTTTCTCAGGTTGCTAATCATGCATGTGCCAGTATGTGATTCCGGGTGAAGTATTTTCCGACCCAAGATTATCTAATTTAGGAAGACACTGGTGTCCGATTGAAGCTAGTTGTTTGTTGGATGCTGCTTAGCCACACATTGTTTCTTCTGATCGTGATCTTTTGGTGTTAACTGCCTCCTTTTGTTTTTAACTATAGAAATCTTGGATATGAGGAACAACCACAGTTGAGAATGATGAGTATAATGATTATATGTAATTTTGCTGCTGCAGGAAATAATGTCCTTTATAAGGTCATATGTTGTACCTGAAGGCTTTCCACACAGTGTCACTCCTTCATATGTACCATACATGTCATGGAGAGCATTGAAGGTATATTTTCATTACAGTATACTCAGGCTTTCATGATCAACCTGATTTTGAATATGTTATTTATTCTATCTTTTTCTTTTCTCAGCACTTCTTTGGTGGAGCAATGGGTGTGTTTACAACAAGAACCCTTCTAAACTCTGTTGGAGTCTCCCAAAGCAAAGCTGTACCTGGTGCTGTGGCAATCAACTGGATACTCAAGGCAAGTGTTCCTGGAAAAACTTGCAAAGAAATTTTTTTTGGCGTTTCTTGTTTTATACGATTTTTTTCCAAATCATGTATGAGAACAACCAAGCATGTTAGAAGTTTCTAAGACAAAGAACTCGCAGGTTATAGTTGATTTAAGTCTTTTAGATCGATCCAACCATATTTTCTAGTATTACTGAATACTGATGCCCTTCTTACATGCATGAGATCATTGATTTATTTTCGCTGCATTTATCCTGAACTTTTAGCAATCAGCACTATTTTTCTGATGGCTATATTGTTTTGCTGCTCAGGATGGGGCTGGACGCGTTGGGAAGATGCTTTTTGCCCGCCAAGGGAAGAAGTTTGACTATGATTTGAAGCAGGTGTGCGTTTAGAATCAACATGTGCCCTTCTGCACCCCTAATTTTTCTTCCATGCTAATGACTAATGGAGATCAAAATTTACTACAGCTCCGCTTTTCTGGTGATCTTCTGATGGAGTTAGGAGCTGGGATAGAATTGGCTACTGCAGCTTTTCCACAACTTTTCCTACCAATGGCTTGCATAGCAAATGTTGTTAAGGTTTGTCCTACTAAATTGTCACAGCAAGTTCCTGCATTACTTAGTAATTCCAATTTGCCTTTACCTGCAAAAGTAGGGATGAAATATGTTCTTTTTATTTGATGCATTTGCTTCATCCAGAATGTTGCTGCTGTCACTTCGACCTCCACTCGCACACCTATCTACAAAGCATATGCAAAAGGAGAAAATATTGGTGATGTCACTGCTAAAGGAGAAAGTGTTGGAAACATTGCTGATCTGGTAATTGTTCAGTATTTTCAAACATATGCTGCTGCCATGTATTATTTTCATACTATTATATTATATTGTGGTTTCTCAAGTGTTCAGTTTCTTTTTTTTTTTCAATTTATAATGTTTCTTTTCTTTGCTGTTGTTTGTTTGTGAAGTTGGGAACTGGTTTGAGCATTCTAATCTCTAAAAGCAATCCATCACTTGTGACTTCATTTGCCTTCCTGTCTTGCGGATATCTCCTCAGTTCATATCACGAGGTTTGCTTTAGTTCCTTCAGTTTGTTGCTCTGCCAAATCTTTCTGATAAACTTCCAGGTAACCAAACTAATGCCATTTTATTACCAGGTGCGATCTGTTGTATTGAATACTCTAAATAGGGCAAGATTCACTGTAGCTGTGGATTCTTTTATCAAGACTGGTATGTCAACATTATCTTTTGAATCCCCATCTCAGATTTTCATACAAGTTCTACATAAAGAAAGATGTTATTGTATACTGCTGCTGTATTTGCTCAGGCAACGGTAGGAACTATTATCTTTGGTGGAAAGTTGTTCCAAATACACCAGCTATATTTGTGTGAAGAACTGGAATAATATTCATAAATATTTAGAGGGACCATCAGATATCCGCATACTACTTGAATTCGGCAGTGTATAAATACAATAGTGGAACTACCAGAACCTCCAGAGAAATCTAGCCTAAATAATCTATATTTCTGAGCTTGTTTACATACATTAAAGCGTGCAGTGTTTGGTTGCTAGTTGGCTTCTTACAAGTCATCCAGTCTGATATTGGGCCTCCAATTTTACTGGTGCAGGGTATGTACCCACATTGAAGGATGGAAACTCACAAGAGACAGTATTTAATCCACCTTGGCGACACGAGCCAGTTGCAATAGGTTTGCACTCTGACCATACATTTCTTCCTGCAGGTCAAATGTGGAATCTTTGTTAATCAATTTTGTTTCCTCACAGGATCAAGATTTGGGGAGGCATTTCAGGAACCTGCTTCGTTTATTGCTATAAAGCCTATGTTCGAGGTACCGTCTCATTGCTCCATTCAATGTGTTGTCCCATGGAAAATTTTCCAATACTTTCAGCTGTTCATTTCCTTCTCTTAGTGTAATTAAAGATTGCTATGTAAACTTGTCATGTTTTTCGATCGCAGGATGAAAGGTATATTGTTACATATAACCCAACAAAGGACAAGGTATATGCTTTGCTCAAGGACCAAGCAAAGCCGGATGACATTCTCAAAGCTGCTTTCCATGTGAGCAACGATTGTATTCACTACTTTGGTAACATTGCACTTGTTAAGGTTGTTTGCATCCAACTATCCTCTTCAATTATGTTCTGTTGTACAGGCACATGTGTTACTGCATTTTATCAATGCTTCACATGCTAACCTGAATGCAAGAAGGCGCATGAACTCCAGCCGGTCATACCAGCATAATCCAGTGAACATGGACTTCCTACCACACATTGAGGAATCATGCAAGATTGTATTGTCATCTTATGGAGTTTTCAAGAAGAAAGCTAGAGAACAGGTGAATGCCACTGTTTATCTGTAAAACTCTGCCCTGCACTCTTGTTGAACTACTACAGAAGTGTACAGCGTGACAAGAATCACAGGAATACAGGATTGTGATTCTTATTTTATAGCTAACAACCCTTTTTTTGGCTGCACAGGGATGGATAATGTCAGAATCACTTCTTAACCCTGGACGAGCGCGATTGTGTGGAGTAGTACCACAGTGATCTCAGTCTTTTTCATTGATCATGATGAAGAGGATGTGTATTTTTTTTCATACTTTTGAGTCCAGCCCTATGCGAGTCAGCAGACCTCTAACCAAATCAACAGTCAGCTCGAGTACATGAAATGCATCAAATCCTCACAAGCCCAAAAGGAAGACTACTTGTACCTGGTCAGTCCTCCCTCTCTGCAATCCAAACTTTGTACAGTTTTAGTTAACATGCAGCCACAAATTTCCTTACCCTCTTTATTTTCCATATGCAGGAGCATTTGATTACAGCACTCACCGTGATAAACAGGCTTTGGATGGGGTGTGCTGACTCATGCATGACGGGTGAAGGGGCTCCAAACTAACTCTGGAAGACCAACTAACAAACCTTTTTGTATATTCTTTCGGTATTGTATAATGGAAACGGCTATCCTTGCTAACGTGACCGGGCTTAGTGGTCACCTTCTGAGTTATTTGACTGTTTGACATTGCACTTCCCCCACTAACTTTGCGATACCCTGGTTCTCACATTTCCCTGACATGAGATGTAAATTCCAGTTTTTGATAAAGATGAGCTGTGTTTTATATCCATATATTGTTCATGTTCAAGTTTATGGCCTATCCTCACTTTTCCAATGTGCGGTGCAGCTGTACTATGCTGCTTTGAGCTAGTCCTCTGTTTTGTTTCAATCAGTCGCCTTACTCGATTTTTGCCTGGTGGTTACAACGGCTGTTCTAATTCTGGTACTTAGATGTTGCGTGCTTTCCGTGAATGATCAACCAAACCTGTATTAGTATAATGTACGTAGGCCTGACCTGGAACAAGGAAACTATCAAGGTCTGGTCAGGAACATCAAACAAATTTTTGCAGAACTCTCCTGAAAAGGTTTTCCGAGGGTCAGAAAACATGGCAACATGGCAACAAGCGATGCTGGAATGAAACAAGCGGTGGAGAAACGGTCAGTTTTCAAGTCTTTCAGTTCAAGAACGTCTATGACACATCTGCAAGACAGCCTCACCAGAGAATCTGGTACCACTACAACAACCGTTTCAAACATTGAACACAATTAAGCCCGAGCAACATGAGCTGCTGGGGCAACCGAGTGAATTAACAGCGTTCTTCGAAATGAAAAGCAAGTCTACAAGCTAGACAGCTAGTCCATATCTGCAGACATCAATGATTCTAGCACTTGCTTCCCTCCCGGGTCTCACCAGAGCTTGCTGCTAGGCTCTTGCCCTCTTGTTGCTGCTGCAATCTGGGCACTTGTAGTGCTTGATATGCTCGGCTCGAGCAGGTGTGATCTTGACGCACTTGCCATGGTACCACCGCTCGCAACTGTCGCAGCAGATCCAGAACTCATCCTTACCATCGTTTGTTCCGCAGGATCCACATAGGGTGTTATCACGTTCTTCCTCTTCCTCGTATTCTTCACCACTCTCATCATCATCATCCTTGGGGGGCGCCGCCACTTTTGTCGCCTTCGAATGAGATTCCGGTCTTGATGGCTGAAACAGACAATCGTTAGCTACGCTAATACTGAAAGGCAGCATGATATGTGTCTAAACTTACCATTTTCGAGCTTGGCTTGTTGCTTTTGCTGGTACTATTGGGGCCCTTCTCCTTGGTTTGTTTCTTAGCAGCCCCAGTCACTACTTCAAATATCGTTGGCAAGTTATTTATCATGCTGAAGAGTCGCCTCCTGTTAGAGAGAAACAAACCACATGTTTTCAAACATCCATACCAGCAGAGAACTTTTTATTCAAACTGATAGTAATCTGAATGCTCCAAACTGAGGGAACCCAGATAGCAGTATTGGAATCCATTACAAGAATCTGCATAATGTTTACTGAAGAGCCCTTTGCATGACCACATCCTGCTAAGCCATCGGTTAGCAAAAACCTGAGAGATTCCTTTTCCTATCAGTTAGTTATTTTTACACCTTGGCCCTTGCGTATTTCCACATCCATGTATTTTCCTAAAATTATATGTTCAGCAACACATATTCCACTCTAGTGTTGCAAAAAAGGAAATATCCATTCTGTCAGTACCAATCCACCCAGTAGGTAATAAGATAGCTACAGTTGTTCAAGTGGTCAATTATTAGCTTCTGTCCCAAAAACAGATTTGTGGAACAGTGGAAGTGGAATGAATGCTCCCAACCCAATATACTTGTATAACGAAAGCAAAGGGGTTCAAAAAAAAGGATGGAGAACAAGAGCGAGAAAATGGAATTGTGCAGGGAACTTCACAAATTAGCAATAGTGAAAGGGCATTACATGAGCAATGTAAAGTTCACTTTCAATCACTTGCTGCTAGTTCTTGATCAAGGTGTCGGCAAAAGCTGAAAAATCTGTTATGTTTAATGTTTTCACAGTCCAAAGGACGGTCATCCAAGATTCATCAAATGATTTGATACATATTTTCATGTTTGCCAACTAGCGTATTGTTCAATTATAAAATCATCTTACGAAAGTTCACAACCAAGTGAAGCTAACGAACCAAGTTGTCTTTGAGTAAGCAACCAATTCACAACCAAGTGAAGCTAACGAACCAAGTTGTCTTTGAGTAAGCAACCAAGAAGATGTATTCTAAAGTAAAGCAACAAGCTGCAAACCAACAATACATGTTTTGTACAGTAGTTGTGGCTTCTGAGATGTTAACAGGGAGTAGCTTTGTTTCAACGAAGAGTCAACATGGGACGGAGGGAGTACTACCTTCAGTGCAGCATGTTGTCCTAGAATCAACATGCACTCAATCCACTAATATACATGAAAGTATACATATTTTTTCATGTGAAAATGATATTAGTAGGTTTATCATCAAACTTCTTCCGTGTCATAAAATTTTACTATCCTTTTCAGTATAAAACAATTAATGGTCAAGGTGTGAACTGGATACTGCATTGATGTCCAAAACTACAAGAACTAGGGGGATATAGTAACGGCAGTGTTGGGCAGTAGTTGGCAGTCAGGCTGTAGACCATCTCTGGTTAGGTGGTATGGTATCGCCTAGTATTTAGGCAGGCTAGGTGGCTAAAAGGAAGAAATAAAATAGGACTATAGGGATATAATAAAGTAATAATAGATAAATAATCTCAGAACAATGCGATCAAATGTATTCCTGTGCTATAAAAACCATAGAAGTGGACATGCAACACAAAAACTACATAGTGAATAAACTGTTCCTTGTTCTTCATATGTTAATCAGGGCATGCTGTATCTGAAACCTATGGTATGCATCTAATCAATACCTTACTTTTAAATATGATAACAAACACATGGAAGCAGCACTAAACCCCCAAGACTCCAGTGCAGTTTTTTTTTAACAAGCGAGAGAGATGTAGTTATGAGTGCCATCCAAACAATGAAATCACTTAAGGTGGTCTGCTAAATTAGGCTTCTTATTGCAAACCTGGTTGGCACTCACTGCCATCTCTCTTTCCACCACTGTGGCAGCTGTTCCCTCGATCATTCCACTACTTCACCTTGTTCCATGGCTTCAGATCTGATGATACCTCTTCCTAATTGGCAGAGCTGTTTCTTCCTCATCGCTAGTGCCTAGTGACCACAGATGTGCTCTCATTGCCACCACCCTCCCCTTCATCCTCCACTCTCTGCTGGCTAGTCCATCTCCGCAAGGCCTCTTCCCCAAATGTATCAACAGCATGACCACACGTTCAACTGGATCATAGTTGCTGGCACCTCCCTAGGCCTCCCCATGGTGCACAACTCAGTTTTTGGAACCACTGGCCTCCCAGTGCTAATGATGCTGTTCGACCAAATCACAGCTAAGCTTCTTAACACAGTACACATGTTAGTTTACATTATTCAAAATGTGCTAGCAAACAACACTCAATTGATTCAGATCGTAATTCTTGTTGGAATCCTTTTGTAATCCAAATAGTGGAACTGCAGGCCCCAATTCGTTTTTCTTTTTTTTCTTTCTGTGAAAGAGGCTGAATTCAACTCAGCTCTGATATTTGAATTAAAGCACAAATTAAACAACCAAGCACTAATTTTAAGAATCAAACTGATCCTTAACAAAGGAGAAATCACAATGAAAAATTCCGAACAGGTGAGACTTGGGAGTCACAGGTTAGCGATGCCGAATTTCACTTTGCATGTCTTTCATATCTGTTGGTCAACACTAACATTGATGAAATTTGTGCAGATGTAGCAAATAGACGACACAAAACCATAGATATACAAATTATGTTCGAAGGACACTGCAACGTTCAAATGTCTTGTATCATTACCTGGCCTCTTTGTCAAATCCAAACCGGGCCGCAAAGTAGAATGCAACAGCTAGTAACCAGGAATCGCTGTGGACGGCTACTAGTGCCAACCAATCCTTCTCATTCATGCCATCCCTAGCAAAGTTTATTCCCAAAGCTGGTTCAGGGATCTCCGGAGGAACTTCCTCCGCTGGCAAAGTTACTTCCCATGTTTCATTAGGGTAGCCATAAAGGCATAAATTTTCCTTTTCTGTTAAAAAAAGCTGAATTAGTAGATACAGAAGACTCATGTATTGTATTACTCCGTAAATTAGCAAAGTGACTCATGTATTGTATTACTCCGTATATTTACAAAGTGAAGTGCATGGAACAAGCAAAAAATGCTAGGCTTGCAAGTAAAAAAATGCTACATTAGCTGCACTAAAAGACAAGATATATGAAGGTTTGCTCGTTTCACAAAACATGATAGCTCATGACCCTAGATTGCATTTTTATGGAGTATGGTAGAAAAAGCTAAAAAACAATGAAAAAAGAAACAGCAACCATGGCTAATTTGAAGACTTCAGCACCAGAAACTGGAATTTTCCTAAAATTCCAACATTTTCCAGTGAAGGCCACCACGAGTCAAAGTTGAGCTAACCAATGCATGAGAACCGCAAAATCCTTGCGAATTCGAGGATTCCATCCAACCCTGCGCCCCATCTACACTTACAATCGCTCACCACACTCGAACTCATTACGTCATTGACCGAAAGTCCGAAACCTCAACGCGACGACCAGTCCCATTCCCGACCAGAAAATTCACCAAATTTAGCTTCGGAACACCAAGCATAGGAACCGGACGCCCGAACCCTAGCATCCACGAGACTGTCCGCGGCTCCAAACCCTACACCCGAGGAGATCGAGCAGACTCACCGGGGTCGCAGAGCTGGTAGAACTTCTCCACATCTGCGCAAACCAACAAAACAAGCAACGCATCAGCACCGGCGAAGCCGCCAGACAGGCAGGCGAAATCCGGAGCAAAAGGGAGCCAGCGGCGGGTAGCATACCGGTGGTGAGGGCCTTGATCATGCCCGCGCGGCGGCCGCGGAAGTCGCGGAAGACCTCCTCCGCGGTGCGGGCGGAGTAGTGCGCGCCGGCGCCGGGGTCCATTTAGGGTTCCGGCGAGGATGAGGCGGCGGCGGAGACGAGGGGAGGAAGGAGGTGTGAAGGCGAGGTGGGAGGAGACAGGGTCGCAGGAGGGGTGAGGTTTTATTTGGGAGAAAGTTGCGGGCATTTCTGGGAGATTTGAGCCCATCGTTTTTTATGTTATCATATCTTTTCCCAAAAAAGTTAACACCGTCACCAACTCACCATATATACTTACATTTTTCTCGTGTATTTCAAGGAAACCAATTTGCATTTTTTAGTTTTGTTTTACGCTGAAAGCTGTGGGAGTTTTGAGAGGTTTTATGCTGGGCATGAATGAATGTCCAGTAATCAAGACTACTTTTGTAACAGCAGCTCTAGCAGTCCAGCTACCCTTTCTTTCTTGAATGTCCAGCTACTTTTGTTCTCCATGTTGGCATTTCTCTTACTATGTCTTGGCACAACTCGAACTTTATTAAAATTATAAAGTAAATAAAGTAGTTTAAATATCTGTACTTAGTCTAAACTATAAATAAAATAGTTTATCAAAATACTATCAATGTACTGACAACTCTCTGGATTCACGGAATTTTGGACTTGTAAATTCTCAGTTCGGAACTGGAGGGGTGCCAAACAGGCCACATGTTATTCATTTTTATGAGATTTCTAATTGTCCTTTTTTTACAAAAAAAGAGAGGAGATGATAATTTTTTAGAAGCTTCCCTAGCAATCTCCCTCTTTTTCATAAAAAAAAGTAAAGCTGACACCTGATAGGAGTTATGCCTGCTTTTTATTGATAAAAAGAAGAAAAGATCTAGATCTGAATAATAAGGAGCACAAAAAAGAGAGAGAAAAGGCAACAATCAATTTTACCGAGAAATGCTTCCTTAGCAATCTCGGTGTCTACTGAGTTTACTCAATGTTTATGTTTTAGCCCCCTTAATTGTAGAGTTTTATGAAATTCACTATCTGTACCTCTGTACTAGTCTAGTACCTATTATTTCTTTTTTCCCATAATTTAATGGATTATAGTTAACTAAGTAAATAAAGTATTGACAGATGAAAATCATGTACAAATGTGAACATAACAATGTTGATCACACAAATATAAACATAAATAAATGCTAACACAACTTTTCCTAGGATCCTCAAAAGTATGCCTGACAGGATGGGAAACAAAAGGAGTAGCTTTTGTACCAGCATGGCCATCTATTCATTGCATTCAAGCCGACCGAACAGTACACCATCAGTTCATGGCAAATCAAATACTAAACCATAAAACAATAAGATGCAATTATCTAGTGACAAAAACACACTTAAATATGGAATACAACCATCGCATATACCGTATATTTACAACGTAGGAATTTCTCAAAAGCTTGAGAGATGCCCAAAGGTAGAGTGTGTGAAGGAGACGCGCCCTCGCGTGTGTTCGTGCCAAGAAAGCAACCGTAAAAACGGAACACCCGCGTCAGCCACTGAGCCGGGGGGGTGGACTGTGGAGGATATGGCAGCACTTGCCGCCCACCACCACCGCCTCCTCTCCTCCTCCTCCGCAGCTGCTCCACCAGCTCGCCGCCGCCGCCGTCTCTCCTCGCTCCCCTTCTCCCCGCGGCCTTCTTCCCATGGCCGTCTCAGCTCCAGCACGCGCGCCTCGGGCGGCGGCGGCACCAGCAGCGCGGCGGCCCCACCCGCCGCCGCGGCGACGTCGGCGTCGCTGTCCCTGGAGGAGCTGCGCCGGGGCTGCACCACCTGGACGTGGCGCGGGATGCGCGTGAACTACCTCGCCAGGGGGCAGGGCCCGCCCGTCCTGCTCGTCCACGGCTTCGGCGCCTCCGTCGCGCACTGGCGCAGGTGAGCCGCGGCCTTTGACCTTTCCTGATGAAATCTGAGCTCATGGCGTGATCGGTGGCGCGCCCGCGCGAGATGTGCTCGACCGATGAACTAGCCGAGCTCGTGAAGTGATCGCTAATTGATCAACTCATCGGTAGGAACATTGGGGTGCTGTCTGAATCCTACACCGTCTACGCGATCGATTTGCTGGGGTTCGGCGCCTCGGACAAGCCTCCTGGGTTTTCTTACACGATGGAGACATGGGCTGAGGTAACTGTGGTTTCAGTCTGAGACATGAACGGAGACGTACCATCTGTACCTAATGTTTGAACTGAATCGATCCTATTTCTGTGCCAAGCAGCTGATCCTGGACTTCTTGAAGGAGGTCGTGAAGAGGCCCACGGTGCTTGTCGGCAACTCTGTCGGCAGCCTTGCATGCGTCATTGCTGCCTCAGGTTACAAAATCCCTCAATGTCAGTAAATCCTGTTTCTGTAAACTCCGTAATTATGATACTTATTTAATTTGCTCTTGGCAATGATGAGCAGAGTCCAACAGAGACGTCGTCCGGGGGCTTGTCCTGCTCAACTGCGCCGGCGGCATGAACAACAAGGCGATCGTCGACGACTGGAGGATCAAGCTGGTCCTGCCTCTGCTCTGGCTGATCGACTTCCTGTTGAACCAGCGGCCGATAGCATCGGCACTCTTCAACCGCGTGAAAAACAGGCATGCCGACCTGCACCGCACTTCCCTCTGATCTGAGACCTGTTAGCACTTACCCTGTTCTGTGACAATCTGAACTGAACAGGGACAACCTGAAGGACATCTTGCTCTCTGTTTACGGGAACAAGGACGCCGTGGATGATGAATTAGTCGAGGTAAGGGTATCTCCTACCTCCTAATGTTCCTTCTGTTTCTTCAGCAACCAGTTAGGCTGCGTCTGTTTCTGCAAGAATTCATCACTTGGGATAACTGAATCCATGACATTGGCCCAAGGGTCACATGCCACTGATAAATTGAGTGGATAATGCCGAAGCTCAAACGACTGGAGTGATGACTACACTGAATCAATGATTTCTGATGAAGGAATTTTTTTTCTAAACTTTGTGAAAGTATGTATGTGCACGCACACGCAGATCATAAGGGGACCGGCTGACACGGAGGGCGCCCTGGACGCGTTCGTGGCGACGGTGACTGGCCCGCCGGGGCCGAGCCCGATAGCGCTGATGCCGCGGCTGGCGGACGTGCCCGTGCTGGTGCTGTGGGGAGACCGGGACCCCTTCACCCCCATCGACGGGCCCGTGGGGAAGTTCTTCTCCAAGCTGCCGTCGGAGCTCCCCAACGTGACGCTCCACATGCTCGAGGGCGTCGGCCACTGCCCGCACGACGACCGCCCGGACCTCGTCCACGACAGGCTGCTCCCGTGGCTCGACGGCCTCCCGCCGCCCGCGGCCGGCGCTGCGGCGGTCTAGTCGCCGACGGCCGGGGGTGACGACGAACTGACGGTGGATGTAATTAATTCTGTAATTCTCTCTGCTGGTGCTCGTGCGTGTCGAGAAAGTTTAACGACACGGTGAAGAATTTGATCCGGGCCGGTGCTCCGTACTGTGTATACGGCCCAAGATGGGTTTAGGCGGCGGCAGCCTGTGCTCTGTGGGCTGTGCTACGTGGACCAAGGTTCTTAGCCCACATCGATCCTTATAGGAGTGAAACGTTTAATGGGCTACCGGGCTAGGCCAGAAACCTCGCAACCTCACGTGGGCCGATTCGTCTGCCAAGCCTTGAGAGTTGAGCCAAATGGCGTAGGAGGCGGCAAATTATTACACACAAAATCAACCGAGTTGATGTTGCCTACCCATACGCATGCTCCGCGATTTTCCAGATTCTAGATTAGACTCCTTTTTCTCAGAACCAAAAAAAAAAGTCTGCGATCCAGAGACGTTCAGCGTCACCAACATTTCAAACTAGCGAAAAGAATACTCCTTTTTCTTTGCGAACGAACGGTGGCTTCCACCACAGGCAGCTGATGGTGGCGCCATCCTTTGACGGCGCCGTGACTCGAGAGGCACCACAAGTCAACCCCACGAGTCAGCGGGCGCCGGTCAAGGAGTCCAAGGTCCATGCATGCGTGGACGTCAAATGGCGGAGGCGACCACAGACACCATACGGTTTGCAATCAGCGTGGCCGATCGGTCGTCGTCCTGCTAGCGATGCGTCATCGATCGGCCGCCGAGCGAGCCTGCAATAAGTGGGGGGCCGCCGGCGGTGGCGGCGATCGAGAGAGCGGCCTCGCCGCCGGTATTAACTGGCAGTTATGGGATCAGCACGGCCCACCGGCCGGCCGGTCGATCCGTCGTCGCCGGCCGGTCATGCATGGGAACAGCTGGAGCGGGGGGTAGTAACTTGAGTAGAGAGGCAGAGCTAGCATCATCATGTACCCACCTCACCGATGGAATTGAATGTATCCTCCTGCGTATCATGGTTTTGCTGTAGCATTATTAGATGATCCTACTAGTACATCGTCTCGCAAATGTATGATCTAGCATATCTGATACAATATTGATAGCAATTCTCTCGGTCTTGTTTCAAATTTAAAATAGAAATAAGTCCATTTTCTCATGCTGGATTATTAAAAATAGCGAAAAGTGCTCCCATAATGCAATACTTTATCCTTCCAAGATAATTTTTCGTAGTTGTAAGAATATGAACTTCTCCCTTTGATCACAAATGGTTATTGGCATGTTCTTTGAAACACAAATTTATTCACTATCTTTTTCTGTTACACAAGTACATTTTGTAACAAATAGCAAAGCTATACTATTATAATACTACCCGTTTGATATACATTTACTCGTATGATTTTTGAATATCTAAACTCAACATAAAAAAATGCTCTCTCCATTTTCTTTTCTAAGGAATGACGTCAAACTTCGTAATCTTCAACCAACAATAAGCCTCTCACATGATATAATTTTGTTATGAAAATTGTATAATTGAATGCAAATTTGAATGGACTTTGTTATGGTTATGATCTTGTTGCTACAAACATCATAGCATAAAAAGAAATCAGGACATTTAGAGACAGTGCCAAGTCAAAACTAGCCTTATTTTGCAATGGAGCAATCTACAGCCAAAGTTTGAAATAGTTGACTCCAGGCAACCCAAAAATATCACTTAGCTAGTGGGAGTAGTTTAACCCTCAAAATATGAGAATTCATGACAAAACAATTATCCCTAAAAATTAAGAAAGCATTATTCTTGCAATAAAGATTATGATGTGAGCTACATACCATAGAATTTGAATTTAAGACTCAACTTGTATTGTAAAAAGAATCATTAGAAGGTGAATTGACCTAGTTTAAATAGCGTGGGGAGGAAAATGCATGCAAATTTTATACAGGGTTAAGCAGACCAGGGAATTGTTTGGGGTAATAACTTTAAATACAGTTTGTGCATGTGAATCAAAGGTACCCATACCTTCTTCTTTACTCTCATTTATAGTTCTTCCATTCAACTTCGATGAGTAACATTTCACAAGAACTACCAGCCTGCTTATCTTCAAAAAATTACTAACTTGAGGGATACTGTTCTTCCACCACCCCCTTTGGTTTTACAACATTGGCGGCCCGGTGAGAATATGTATCATCAAAAGAGATGAAAGGAGTCGTCACTTTTAAGGGACCACCTCCCCCCTCATTCATATAGTCAAATTCGTCATTGATTGAGATAAATATATCTTCATGATTCTACAGTTGCTTGTAGCAGACCGAAGAATGAAACTTTATCTAACAAATTTAGACTACACGCGCAAATCACACACCTATGTCGGTATTTTATCCGCCAACCTACCGAGGGGATACCCCGAGACAGTAGATTTGTAGGTGAAGTGTTACCGAGATCAGGAACTCAATGGTAAAAGTAAGGACACAAGACACAGATCTATACAGGTTTGGGTCGCTAGAGTAGCGTAACATCCTATGTCATGTTTAAAGTATTGTATATTGCGCTCTGCGCTTGGTTGTTGTGTTGCCTATTTTAGGCTTGAGTTGGTTCTGCCGATCTATGTACCCTTGCCCTCTCTTATATATTCCAGAAGATAGGATACTAGTCGGTTAGTCGGTTATAAGGTAGGATTCCAAGTAGGATTACAGGGTACGAGTCCTAATAGGATTCTTTCTTCCTTTCGGTAGGTACCCGAACATCTACCTCCAACAACCTATGATTTGGAACGCTAAAACTATTCCATATTTTCAAAGTTCTGTTTAATTTGATGGAAAAATGGATTTGACAATGACCTATGATGGTCTACTAACAAAAAAAAATCTAGATCCATAGATAAAATTACATTATTATTTCCGTGATGTATTACCCGAAAAAGAATAAAAGAATGGAACATGAAGATAAAATATTTAAGGAAGCAATTGGGTCGAGTTCCTCCACTTGTATGAGAAAATTTACTAATGATTCTGTAAAAAGAAGCTATTTAACCTTTTCTATTTAAGACCATATAATTTTATTGTTACTATTTCCTCTATCCCATCAAGAGTTTATATATTTTTATTGTTACTTTTCCCGGAACAGAGGGAGTACCAGTCATATTGCTATAATAGTGGACTACATTTATTTTATTAGTGATCGAATGAAGTATCTATTATGTTTTAAATTTGGCAACATATATAATCTAAAATAATTGTGAGCATGGGAGAGAGAGAGAGAGAGAGAGAGAGAGAGAGAGAGAGAGAGAGAGAGAGAGAGAGAGAGAGAGAGAGAGAGAGGCGTGTGTGTAAGTGTAACCGTAACACGACAAGATCGATTGCAGCTAATAACAGCCGATCGAGTGAGCAAAAGTCAACACATCTCCAGCAAATTCTAGCACCTCCATGTTGTCGATTCTCCTGAGTCCACCCTCCCCTCCCCACACATACACAGTCACATGCATGATGTTAAGTTTCGCATATGCAGATCTGGACAAAATGCACATGCTCCCACGGCCATGCATGCATATGCGCGGTGTATACATCCATGCGCTCGTGCTTCGTGCATGGTGCATGGGGTTGACCTGTCAGAGGTGGCCGAACTTGTTCCGGTGCGCTGTCAGCGCTGCACGCACGCTTGTGCGTAACGTACCACTAGCCTGCAATGGTCAGAGTGCGACTCTGCACATAGCCTCATACGCGCAGGATAGGACCAACCAACGAACGAAGTAACATTACCAGAATACCAGCTGGTCAGATCTCAGATCAGGCGTCGTATTTCACGTACGTGCAGTGGGGTAATACGGGAATTAATTATGGAACCGATCCGACCACGCATGATGCTGGCGAGTGTTGTTGCATTGCGTACTCTCGCTCGTCTGCCTGCTGACACAAACTTTGGAGTTCTTTGACGATTTGTTTCCCGCACTTGGACAAATGTTCAGATTACACTACAAATATTTACCTTTACATGTTTTTCATAAATGACCGAGCGAGGTTATTTATCTAAAATATAATTACCATATAAAATATATTAGAAATCTTATGGCATTTATTTGTGTGAACTGTAAACAAATTGTTCAGGTCATCGAGACAATATATATAGAGTGTTCTTCGGTTGATTAGAGTCAGGTGTAAGTACGACAATACGTAGATATCAGACGTGGAGCCAATGCGTGCGTGCACACAGCAGACATGTCCATGTAGGGTTAATTAGACCTCGATCTAGCTACCTCCTATAAATGTGCGTCCACCCTCAGTTTATCGCACCATAAATGTTGGTGGCATGTTAGTTGGGGCATCACCAAAGCTAACCTTATTCATAGGATATACAGTACTTGCTCTGTTCCAGAATATACTATATAGCTACTTATAGATTTTTTCCAACTCAAACTCTTTAAACTTTGACCAAAAATAGTAAAAAATATAAAGATTGGCAACATAAAAATAAAGTTTATTCATAAAAAGATCAACTATCATAGCATGTAACATTTTCTATTTAAAAAATAATTATTTTTAAAGATATTATTGGTCAAAAATAAATTTTTTTGACTTTGACCAAGTCTAAAAGTTAATATACTTTGGGACGGAGGTAGTACTGCTTATGACTACTACAGAAACTATCTTTCGTTCTCCTTATTTGTCGCGGCCAGTTTTGGGTCCGGAATTGATGAAGGATTTAGTCTCAGATCCAACGGCTAGGTGGCGGCGGGGAGCTTTAGTCCCGGTTGGACCCACCAACTGAGACTAAAAGTCACCCTTTAGGGGGTGTTTGGCTTGGAGAGGTTTATTATAAGCCCATAAGCTCCTCACATGGAGGGGCTTATTATAAGCCCAAAGTGGTGTCTGGTTGTTGTGGCTTATAAAAAACCCCTGTAGTTGGTAATTATCTTTTTACCCCTCATTGATGCCCCTGCAAGTGAGGGAGATGAGGGTAGTGGGAGAAAAGAGGGGATGTTTTGGTGAGGTCCACAGAAAATAAGGCCGGAAGCATCCCTTGGAGGGGCTTACGGGATTATGGGGTTTATGGGCATAAGCCTCACCTATAAGTCTTCATGTTTGCATAAAAAGAGGCTTATTAGGGGCTTATTGGTGGGTCTTATAATAAACCCCTCCAAACCAAACACCTCCTTAGTTCCGGTTGATGGCTCCAACTGAGACTAAAGTTGACCCTTTAGTCTCGGTTGGTGGCTCCAACCCGGACTAAAAGATCTTTAGTCCCGGTTGGTGGCTCGAACCGGGACTAAAGGGTCCTTCACGGGTTAGTTTAAAAGGAAGGCATCCCATTCAAAGTCACATGTGCTGCGTAGGTGGGGTGGTAAAGAAGCTGTGCGTAAGGCAAGAGGTCTCGGGTTTGAGTTCTAGGCACGGAGTAATTTTTTTTGCCTTTCCACGGATCTTTAATCCCGAATTCGTAGTCCCGGTTATGAACTATAGGGTTGGAAACCTACTAGGGAAGCGGGACTAAAGAGCGTGGGAAACCGGAACAACTAGGGGATTCTGTATACATTGTCAACTAGGGGATTCTGTTCATGACTATTTTGATTCGCACGTATTGCATTGCTGTGGTATGTATGTCTTTGGAGACCGAAACCGGAGGCGACAGTGATAATTATGACCTCATTGGAGGCATTGCTGAGGTGTTCATCATTCCCCGCGTTTCGCTAGTTGGATCTTATGGTGAAAACCTCATGTGATATATATTGGGCCGTGGAAGAGTTAGTGATACCTGTCCTCCTAAAAGACAGGGGCTTTGGTGCAATACTACGCAGAGCTAGATAATCTAAAGTAACATCATATTCTTCATCTAAATTATCCATATATATTGCATTATAAAACAATAACATAAAGTAATTAAACCCTCTAAATTTGTATCCAATTAATTAGCCTTCTCTATCATTATTAAAACTAGCGATATGTAAATAATTGTGATTATAAGAAACATCACAAAGTACTTATATATATGCTTCTAAACTATCCACACCTTGCCATTGTCAATATAGAAAAAAGGTAACTGAAGTTATATATCCACGGTGTCTGTCTCCATATAGACCATATATATAGATGTATTGATGATCATATCTATTTCCATGTCAAGCATATTGCTCAAGCTTAATATTTTAACTAAACACATGTCAAATAGAAATGGAGATGCGATATGCAAAAGGAAAAAACTTTAAATAGGAAATGAAAGACATATAGATAACTGACAAATGATGTGTATTACAGTCAGATAAAAATAAAAAATATTTATATGAGTATTTTGTTGGATTATGAGTAAACAGGAGAGCATAAAAATAAGCAATTTTTAGTTAATATGGGTGTCACATTATGCATATTTTTTAATAATTATTTCTCTTAAAATTAGTAGTATGAACAGAAGCGCAGTTAGATGGACCAGTGACGTCCAATCCATCGGTAGTGTCTGTTGTTTCTGAACTGAAGATTATGTGATCCATCGCCGCCGCGATGTACGTGTGAGCTGTGATCGATGAGGGTCAGTCACGGGCTTCATTTGGCCCCTACTCATAGTAGAGTCCTTGCATACACGCACCAGAGCACAGGGTCTCCTGCGCTACTTGTGAAAAACCGTCGTCTCTTATGCCTCCTTTCTCTGCTCTATAGCCTATACTACTTGACGGAGATGGGCATGTTGTTGTATATTCTGTCGGCTATATTATGTAGCTAGCTAGCTGCTGCGTATGCGTACGTGCTGTTAGTTCATAAAAAGACAGTACTGTCTGATGCTTTGTCACCAAAGGCTAATAAGTAATTGAGGTGTTGTTCATCTTATTCAAGAGTACTGAAAATATAGCATAGCTAAGATTTTAAACAAGAGGTTTAGGTTTAGCTAGATTGGCATGTACTATGCCCGGCCCATCATGTTTCTTCACAAAAATGGGTTCATGAACCATGCTAGCTAGCTAGCTTGCATGACGACATATGGTGCTGGGCGTCCTTTTATTTCGTAACACTAATACCTATAAGCTTTACCAGGGGCGAAGCTAGGAACTTTAAGCATTGGGGGTCTGCGTATAGAAAATTTTCTTTTCCTATGGGATCTTTTTATGGAATAGCCTTGATACAAAGGTGTTTTGCTAGCTGGTGGTCATCGGGGTCGCCGGGCCCGACAATTGACTGTAGCTTCGCCCCTGAGCTTTACTTACAATGCTGATTAACCATGCTTGTTTGATTACATGGTGATGGTTGTGTGGCTATCCACGTCAGCACGTAAGTTGGGAGTTCTTTTTTGGCGAAACTTCTTGTGTGGATGTAGCATCACTACTATCTTGTTTCTCAGGCCCATCTCCATTACAAGCACTATATATCTCAAAGGTAAAAAGGGATCCCCCCCCCCACCAAATTATGTCTAAATAAATCCATATGGCCACGTGACCATATATATTTTATCGCATTATCTAAAAAAATTGTATACACAAGTTAAGAAGTGAATAAAATTTCCTAAATGTTTTCAGAAGTGTAATATCTGAAACCAATGGTTGAGATCTAATATTTCTTTTATGGAAGGATTCAAAAAATGTAAATTGAATGCAGCACAATGCAAAAATCATGCAGTACGTATTAGCAGATGGTCTTTCCAAACAAGTCGTTTTTCCATTTCATAATGTTTGGTCCTTCTCTCAGGAGGCACGCCATTTTGAAATACTTGTCACTGTATTCTGTAGTCGTTGCAATATTGCCAAAATGAGTGAGCCTACTCAGGCTTAGCTTTCATGCATGCATGGACCACCCTTGCACATACATGAGCTGCCCGGTCCCATGCGCGCATGTGTGCTACCAATTCAGAAATTGTCAGTCTTCTCCATTCCTCAACAAATCTGACCTTATTGTTCTATCAGTCAATCCTGCCATCTTCTAGATCTGACTCTTCTGACAATATGTCTTTGGCCCTGCATAATTGGAGCATATTTATTTTAATTCACTATTGACGTTTTTCTTATCGAAGCACTTCTGACTATTTTTTTTACAAATCTATGTTAGTGCGTTAATAATTTTTGTTTGCTTCTATCCACTTTTTAATGAATAATCTAATAGCATGATTTTCATGGAGTCAATTGAATGAAGTTTTTTTAATGGACATAGTTAAAAAATATCAATACGGTTTCTAGGAAATGAGAAAAAGAAACAAAGGGAACAACATGATGATGCAAATGTATCCTGTCCAATAGTTACGTGTACGTTTCTGAAAGATAAATATAAGTATTCTGGTAGCGTGAAAGAAATGTTTTCTTTTCATTAAGGAAGTGAGAAGGATGCTATGGAAGAAGACCAGAGAAACCAAGGTGACCGGAATGTTCGGACGAAAATTACAAGCAGACATCCACGTCAGAGGCCTGGATGAGGCAGCCGCCCAAAGAGGGACTCATCTCGGCCAGTCTCTTTCGCTCTTCAATTCCACCACTCGGTCCCTTTCCTTCTACTCGTAGGGACCATGTATACAAAGGTCTTGTGTACAATTTACACCACCAACACAGCCGCTCGTTGTAGTATGTCATAGCTGCTTTAGGTCCTACACATTGGTGGCCACTTCTTCCTAAAAGGTTCTCTCCAATGCACCATCGATCAAGGCTTGTTGGACATATCTTTTCAAGAAAAAGGGGGCTTGTTGGACATAGGAATCTAGGCTGTACTAGAATTCACAAGATCTTATTCAAATTTTAACAAAAGTTCATCTGAGGATCCCACTCATCCACCCCCTCCCATAGCAAAACTAACCTCATCTGCCGAGCAAGATGGACGCAGCTAGACATCACCGTAGGTGATGGAAATCATTTCCATCATCTGAAGGCTGCGGCCCACGAACTCCTCTTCTCCTTCCTCGCCCCCGCGCCGACCACCATCTTCGTCTCCAGCGGCTCCCGCCGCCGGCCTCTGCCCCCGCCCAACAAGCACTCCACCGTTCTCGTGTCCTTGCCCGCCCCCGCGCCACCGCCCTTCCACCGCTGAAGCCGCCGCCAAATCTTCCGCCACCAAGGTTCGCCGCCGTCTCCACCACCAGCAAAGCTTGCCGCACTCCCCCGCCGCCTACCCCGCCCACCGGATGTTATCCGCCACCCGCGGCCGGTGGCGCCCCGCCGCCTCGCCCACTACCTGTCGCTACTGCCGGTCCGCCGCCGCCCAAGGGCCCTCCTCTATAGTCAGAGAACTCACTGGCGATAACCCCGACCCCGATGCCCTCCAACCCCAACCCCGAAGCCCCCAATCCTAACCGCAGCGAGGAGGCCAGCGACCACCGTGAGCTCGAGGAGGAAGAAGAATTTGCTGGGCCATTTGGGCTGAATTTCCTTCGCTTTAGGTGATGGCTCGCGCGTTTGTCGTGCGAACGATGTATAGCCACGGCGAAGCTAGATGCCCCACCTCATTAGCCTCGGAATAGGTCGTAGAATTTATATCTCATTAAATAAGGATGCGCCAAAACTATCTACAGAAATTGATACAATTTATTACCAAATCTACGTTTATCATTGCAGCCACATATATACATACAGTTCGAGCAAACTGTACAAACAGTTCGAGCAGAGGTAGAAATTATTAAGGCCGTAGCCATCGTCAAGTGGGTACCGGCTGCTGTGGGTGGCGGCAAAAAGGGCCCGATCGGCAAGCAAAACCTCCACTCCAGTATATATCATGCACCATTTCATTTCATCAATCGTGCAGGCACCACCCTCTCTTATCCTCTCCTCCCACTCGCCTCGCTCGCTCCCCCAAATTCTCCGCCTCCTCAGTGGCGCGGCGCTGCGTGCCCGCCTAGCTCGGCGTTGCCCTAGTTCCCCCGCCCGGTCGCCGTCGCTCCCGGCGCGCGCTATGCCATGAGCAGAGACCTCGAGGACGGGCAGGGCGCCGTCGACAGCGTTGTTGCGGCAGCAGCTGGAGAAGGGGAGCGGGGTAGCGAGGCTCCGACCGCGGCGGGCGGCGGTGGCGGCGGGGACGCGCACGACAACGACGTCGTGATGCCGGGGTTCCGATTCCATCCCACGGAGGAGGAGCTGATCGAGTTCTACCTCCGGCGAAAGGTGGAGGGCAAGCGCTTCAACGTCGAGCTCATCGCCTTCCTCGACCTCTACCGTTTCGACCCATGGGAGCTCCCCGGTAATAATCTTTAGTAGGGCATGCATCTGCAAGCTTCTATGCTTGTTCAGCTCATCACCTGGCCTCCATCTTCTTCGCTAATGGCTATCTAGCCTCGAATCCCGATCTGTACTAATTAATTCGCTGTAATCGCTTGTGGCGGTGCTCTCGATTGCTCGGCGGCGGCGCAGCAATGGCGGTGATGGGCGGGAAGGAGTGGTTCTTCTACGTGCCGAGGGACCGCAAATACCGGAACGGCGACCGGCCGAACCGGGTGACGGCGTCGGGGTACTGGAAGGCGACGGGCGCCGACCGGATGATCCGCGGCGAGAACAACCGCCCCATCGGGCTCAAGAAGACGCTCGTCTTCTACTCCGGCAAGGCCCCCAAGGGCGTCCGCAGCAGCTGGATCATGAACGAGTACCGCCTCCCGCCGCCGGCAACCGACGCTGACCCCTTGATCCCCAAGGTGAATTAAGCCCGGAATCCCCAAAGATTAGGGTTTCCATAAGCTTAATATGCATTTGCAGGGTTCTTGCTCCATGCCTCCATCCCAAATTCCAAAAATGTTTTTTTTTGGAAATTGAGGTCATGCAAGTAGAACTGTTTATTTGCGCGCGGTTAATTACCAATCATTTGATCTGCTTTTCGTTCGGTGCTTTTACTTTGGTCGCATGATTTTTGTGAATATGCAAGATGCCTATTCCTTTTCTTTTCAGATCTATACAAGCTAGGGGTTCGCTTTTTTTTTTTCCTTCTTCTTTTTCTACACACATTTGCGCACCACCGGACATGTACAAAAGCTACAATCTAGAGTTACCCTCCTAGCAGCTAGATACCATGTCCTTCAGATTCTGCAAGATCTTTCATCTTTGCATCCCTCAACCTCAAGCTAAACTCATTGATTTCCATTTGCAGAATACTCAGATCTGAACTTAATTGAAACACTCAATTATCCCTCCTGTCTCAACTCATCTCACAGTTGTCTTTTTTGACGAGTAGTTGATGCTTGATGATCTTAAAATTCATGTATACTCTAAGCTTAATCTGTATACAGTATATGTTTTTTTGGTCTATGAACTGGTGTACTCAGATGTTTGTTACAGATTCTTCAGTTTATAGGAGTACGTTCTTTCCTTTTTCTTTCCAACAAGAAATGGATACTGACCATTTTTCTCTTCTGACGGTGATGATACAGTCCGAGATCTCGCTCTGCCGCGTCTACAAGCGCTCTGGCATCGACGATGGCCATGGGCAGTCATCCTCCAGTACCCAAGCTTCCTCAGGGCGGGGGGTCTCCTCCCGCACCAGCGTGCCTCCGACCGGTCGGCATGGATCCTCACCGTCTTCCACGCCACTGTCGCCGACGCAACTGTCACCGACGCAGCAGCTCAGCAGCTTCCATCTACTCCAAGGGGAATGCTCGTCTGCCTCACCGCCGGCGCCCATCATGGACCAAGTGGTCACCGTGCACACTGCGCCGCCGCTTCTGCCTCCCCCAAGGCCATGCACGTACGCGCCGGCGGCGACGACGATAAGATCAACAGCGGCAGTTGCGCCGCAACGGGCACAGGGCGCGGCGGTCATCCCCTCCTCCACGTACTCATCACTGCTCAACATGGCCGCCGGCGCTGCGCCTATGGCCGGCAGCTCAAGGCCCATCGATGAGCTGATGAGCACGCCGCGGCTGGTTAGTCCCAGCCAGGCCTACGCTAACCTCTCGGCCGTGACGGGCAGCCACTTCCTCCCCTTGATGCCCGCGCCACCGCCGCCAATGCCACAAATGACGCCGCTCGGCACGCTGCCGATGGTGCCGCTACCGCCTTCTGTCACTGACAAGCTCAGCTGGGATTGGAACCCGGTCCCTGACACGACAGCCCAAGATTACAATGCTTCTGGTTTTAAGTGAGCCCAAACTCACTGTTAAATTCTGAAAACCTGCCATCAGTGTAGGCTAACATATATACCCTTAGCTTCAATCAGTCGACAGAGATTACAATGCATGTCAGTTAGTATATATATCAAGAATACTAAATGGATTGTTCAGGAACTGAAGATGGTTTGTAAGCATAATGTGAGATCATTTTAAAAATCAGCATCAGCATGCAAGTTTAATTCACTTCCGATTCTTCCATGCATGTCTTTAACAACTAATTAACATAATTGGTGTACTTTTCTTAGTAATTCCAAAAGGTTTTGGTAGGTTTTCTTTTTGCAGTTAAACTGCAAGGCACACATGAAATAATGTGAGCATGATTGGACGGAGCCCGTTGCAGCAGGTGTTGTTTCTTTCAGCATGATTGGGGGGAAGAATTGAAGGGGGTGGACAATGTCAGATAAAAAGCTTTGCATGTGCCCACAGGAATTCTGAATCTTTCAGATCTAGAGGTGATGACTGTCTTGTGCATCCATGGAATGATTCATGTGATTATTGCAACAGCTTTTGTTCTTTACCATTGCAACAGTGCTTGGTCATTGTTCTCAGTCACTTGGTGCTAACAGTCACCGAGCACATATACTGTGCTTCTTCTTCTCCTTCTTCTTCTTTTGCTGAAGAGAAAAGGTAAAAACAAGACAAGCTGCAGATGCATTTGTGGGTAAGATTGAGATGCTGTCTCTGTTGTATATATCTACATTCTGATTGAAGGAAAAGACGATCTATTTGGCAGATGATCAAAAGGCTACTCATCAGTTTGTTTTATCGATCAATTCACCGAGATGACTCATCCATGTTGGATGCTTCATATTTTGGTGCGTTCTCTGCAGTCTATAAATTGTTGTTACATTAGGCTGTTGTATGAATGATTATGCATATATGTAGCCAAGGAAGTTAGATATAGATAGCTAACTGTAGAAGAAGCAGCAGTTTCTAGCTAATTGCAGGTTGCCCAAAGAAAAAAATAGATAAATAATGCGTGCTAAATATTTCGGTCGCAGATCAGAAACCGCCCAGCCTTCGTTTCGGACCAGGTGAGCAACGATTTAATTGCTTTTGATGTAGCGCTATATATCTCCTCTCAAAGGACATCTATATATATATATATATATATATATATATATACCCAATAGCAAGGATAGTTAGCAAATAATGGGCATCTGAACCAAACACATATGTCCTTAATAGAGCGTTACTGTGCAATTTATGTGAGTTTTTACATATTGATGATCAAAGCTATTCAAGTTTGACTTGGAAGTAGGTTGGTATGACCTCTAGCAAAATTGCTGACAAACTCGCATTGTATTGTTATTCTTTTTTGTTTGATCAAACATAGTTAATTAGCTCCAAAAATGCCATCCCTTCATTAATTGCTGACAAACTTAATTATGTTGTGGCAAGAAATGAATGCCAAGCTAGCAATGCCATGAATCTGGCACCTCTTCTGGATGACATTTTGATTTAACAAATAGGAGTGCTTTCTCACTTCGACACTAACTAGAAAGGCTTGCGGCTTTGCAGCATGGGGCCCGTGTCCCGCATGGGGCCCGTGTCCCGCATCGTAGTATCATAGTTGTTGCAGACTTTAGTTTATACATGCAGTAGTTGTTGTATACATGTAAATATAAAAAAAAATTAAGCAACATAGTTAAGATAAATCCACCGTTTCGTTATTTTCGCATAGGTGTCATGGTCTGCCCGTCGTTGCATTTGGTATATATTTTGAGCATTCTATTGTCGTGACGCTACTATCTAAATAGTATATTATTTTGGGTATCAAAATGGAGGTATGACATTTGTTACTGCATTTATTATGGTGAAAGAAGGGATAAAATAATTTATTAGGGAGGGTGGAGCACAATTAGTCGGATATTTAATGTATTTACAAAATCATGAGGCAATTAATAGATGTGATATTTTTTAAGGAAGTAATGGTTATATTAAAATATGCCGCGTTATTGTGGAGGTCGCATGAGAAGCTATAGAAGAACGGTAGTATAATATTATATTTTTAGCAAAATAAGATGTTATGTTGAACGAATTACGAAAATATTTTGAACTTACAATTTTGTTATGTAACAAAACTTTAGTGCGTTATTGTGGAGGTCGCAAGCTATAGAAGAACGGTAGTACAATATTATATTTTTAGCAAAATAAGATGTTATGTTGAACGAATTACGAAAATATTTTGAATTTACAATTTTGTTATGTAGCAAAACTTTAGGTTTTAAAATTTTGAGCAATTTTTGTATTTAAAATTTTTAGAAGCATTTCGAATTTGAAATTTTACTATATAGTAAAGATGCAGATTTTGGAATTCTAAGCAACTTTTGTATTGATTATTTTTTGATTTGAAGATGTTTTGGTGTCCAAATTTTAGATGCAACGGGTCGCATGTAATTATCTATGCAAATGAATTGTGAAAGCATTTTGAATTTTAAAATTTACTCTATAATAAATATGTAGTTTTGAATTTTAAGTCAAGTTTTATGTTGAATAACTTTTGATTCCAACGCATTTTGGTGTTTAAATTGTACGTATAATGTTATTCGTGTAGAAATAATGAATGTAACGGGTTGCGGTTTGATTTAATTAAAATGCGAGGGTTTTTGTAAAACTTTTGCTGGGAGAGGACCAGGATGGCGGTTTGATTTAAAAAAACTGAAGGTTTTATTTGCAACTTTTCCTAAATCTGAAATGTTGGACCGCGGGTTGATTTTGGAAAAGTTGAGAGCGCTTTCGCAAAATTACCTGAGATAGGTGGCCGGACTGCGGGTTGATTTATCTAAAGTTTAAGGATTTTTTTTAAAGTGGCTGGGAATTTTAAGATCCGAACTATCCGGCCCGCGACGTGGCATGCTCTTTGGCACTCTTTTGGTGCGTCAATCATATATAGAGATTGTCAGAGGAATTCTCCAGCCGGGTGGCGGAATGCACTCGCCTAATCCTAGTCTAGGATAGGTTTGGGGAGAATCAAGGAACGCTAGATCATGAGGCGTATGAACACGAAAAGCACACAAGAGATTTAGAGTGGTTCAGGCCGCCGGAGCGTAAAACCCTACGTCCACTATGTGTTGTACTGCCTGAGCTTATGAATCTTGTGTGTTCGTGGAACTTCCGTGAATCTTAGTAAGCCTGTGCGGGTGTGCCTAAGCTTGATAGAGCACCTGAGCGGCTTGAGAGAGCCTTTTCCGACTTGTGTTCTAACGCGCGCGCTCTCCCTTTTATAGGCTCAAAGGGAGCGCGTACATTGAGCGGGGTCCCGACAGGTGGACCCGGCGATATATTAAATAACGCACACATCGGAGCCTGAAATGCTACAGATCGGAAATCTTCCTCATCAGGCTCCGTGCGTGTCCTCCGTCTGGATTTGGTCTCGTGCCATCTCGCCTGCACAGGGTCTATTGTGAATGACATGCACAGTGGGAGACGTGCTGACACTGTTCGGTCACAGTTCCCGCTGACAGGCGAAGGGGCTATGTTGACCTGCCGTGCTGTAGCCTCCGCGCGCACTGTAACAGCGCACGCCGCGGCCCTCCTGCAGCAGATCATAATGACTCCTTGCTCACGCGCGCGGCGCTGTGATGTGACTATTCGCCGCCCGCCCACGCACGCGGCGCGGCGACATGACGCACCGTCTCGGTAACTGGCGGGCTTATCGTGATGTCGGCCATACCTGCCCGTCGTGTCAGAGGGCAGCCCATGCTCTGTCTCGGGCACGCCCACCCCAACCACCCGCATTTAATACGGTAGTTGGGTTGGCTTCCCGTGGAAGACTGGAACCCTTCGGACACGTGGCGGCGCTGGTTTAGCAGGTGCCTCCCCAAGGGCACGTGGCGGTACCAGACCTCTTCTCAGGTGGGAAGGGAGGTCCGGGCCGCACCATCTGGCGCTGGCGCACAGGTCCCCTGGGGGTCCGGCTTCCACACGTAGGGGCCAGGACTACCCCGCGGTGGTCCGGGCCCGCGGTAGCCGTTTCTGAGCACCATGTCCTCCTGGGCACGTGGAAGCGCCGGACCTGCTAGACCACGGGGTGAGGTCCGGAGACCGTGACCCCAGCTGTCAGGCTCGGGCCGTACGCCCGTCACCCAAAGGTTTAGTGCGAGGTTATGGATACCCTCGCGCCTCTCGGGCTGGACACACTGGCAGGAGGTACCCCTGTCTGTCTGTATGTACCAACAGATATTTTATATCCATGATAGCTGAAATGAGGAAGCATGCAGGAAAGCCACATGAAATCATACACAACTAAAATGCTGAAAAATAGGATATGCCAAGTTTGTCGATTTGTATCACCGTTTTCCTACTTGTAGTTCACATTAGAGAACTGTGAAATAGTGTTTATATGCAACAAATAAAAACATAAAAAGACTGCATGCCATGATGCCAAGAATTAGTGACTTGTTGAGAGAGCACGGGAAAGTATTTAAGATTAATAAAGTATTTCATAACAGTTCTAAAATATAATTAAATGGTAAATTAATCATGTACTTCCCTCTGATCACAAATATAAATCCACTAAGCTCTATACTAATTCAATGTTTAAATTTAACATCAAATTTGGAAACTTGACATAGATTAGAAACACGTGATGATTTATGGGCATTACTAGATTCACACTTAAAATACTTTCATAATATACAACTCTGATAGTTTATTTAAGATGATATATCTTTATAGACATTTTCAGTCAAAGTGTCATATTAAAACCTGTGTCAATGTTGGAACAATGGACTTATTTATGTGATTAGAGGAAGTAAAAACTTTTTAAATCCATGTATATATAATTTGACAAAATGAGGGTAAAGGTTTATGCTTGTGGCTATTAGATGGAAATATAGTTTGTTACGGACTCTTCCTTGTTTAGAGAGAGCTGCGCCTCTCTGCCGTGATTCATGTGTATTGGTTGTGGATTACAATCCCAACCGTGTATATCTCCAACTCTCCTGTAACCTCATACATGAGCAATATATATACACCGGCTGTGACCCCTGAGGGCACTGAGCCAAGCCAATTAACATGGTATCAAAGCCAAGGGCTTAATCGATCTATGTCCATTGTTACATCCTTCTCCCCTACCGCCGCTTCAACTGCTGCGCCGTCCATCATGTCGACCACCACCGTTCCCCTCCACCACACTGTCAACATCAAGCTCAACAAAAACAACTTCTTGCTATGGTGTGCGCAGCTTCTTCCATACCTACAGAGCTCCAGGTTGATCAGATATCTTGACGGTAACCTCGTCGCACCGGCGCCACAGATCGCGGCGTCCACAGAGACCGGCGCTGAGCTGGTCCCCAATCCTGCCTATGAGCAATGGTATAATACCATCGATGTCTGAAGAGGTGCTTCGTGACGTCATTGATGCCACGACATCAAAGGAAGTTTGGGATTCCATCCGGACGAAATTTTCCTCCTCGACCCGTGCTCGCACAGTGCAGCTACGCGTCGAGCTCGCCACCTTCAAGAAAGGTGATCTATCGGCGGCAGATTATTTTTCCAAAGTCAAGAACCTTGCTTCAGAGATGGCTGCTACAGATGCCGCTCTTCATGATGACGAAGTTCTGGCGTATCTTCTCGCCGGGCTTCCCTCGGACTACGACCCCTTCGTTACATCTATAACGACCAAGGACTCCGTCTCCCTCGACGACGTCTGCGCCCACCTCGTCACCTTTGAGGCGCGTCAACTACGGCATCATGCAGATCTTCAGCTACAGATGAGGTCATCTGCCAACTATGCTGGCCGAGGTGGCCAGTCCAAGGGCCATGGTGGTGGGCGCTCCCGCGGCCGTGGAGGTGGGCTCTCTCGTGGGGGTGCACTGTCACGTCCCAACGACCACCGCCCGCCCAGCTCTACTCCGCGCCCTATCTGCCAGATTTGCAGCAAGATAGGTCACACAGCCATACGCTGCTGGTACCGCATGGATGACTCCTACTCCGAGGAGCCTCCTTCCGTGAACGTCACCACCTCATCCTCGAAGGTTGATACCGACTGGTACACCGACGCCGGCGCCACCGACCACATCACCAGCAATCTGGATCGTCTTGCCGTCCGTGAACGCTACCATGGCAATGAACAAGTCCAAGTCAGCAACGGATCAGGTTTGTGAATTACGCATATTAGTCATTCCTCTCTTAATACTGCCGATCGTCCTCTTGCATTACGTAATATCCTTCATGTTCCCAACATTACTAAAAACCTCCTTTCGGTTCACAAATTTTCACGAGATAATGACATCTTCTTTAAATACCATCCTTGGTATTTTTCTATTAAGGACCGACAGTCGAGGAGAAGCCTACTGGACGGTCGATGTGAGTCGGGCCTCTATTCAATCAAGTCCACCGATCTCCCTGCGCTCAAGCATGCCCTTGCAGAAAGATCTACTACCTACTCTCATTGGCATGCACGCCTTGGACATCCTGCAACCCCAGTAGTCCGGTCTATTTTGCATTTAAATAAACTCTCATGTTCTAGAGATAATTCATCATCAGTTTGTGATGCGTGTCAGCTTGCCAAGAGTCACCAGTTGCCTTATACACATTCTATTCATCATTCTACTTCTCCTTTGGAGATTATTCACTCCGATGTTTGGGGCCCGGCCCCTAGCTCTGTTGGTGGCTTTTCTTATTACATCAGTTTTATCGATGATTTTAGCAAATTTTGCTGGATTTACTTAATGCATGCCCGTACTGATGCTCCTCGTATCTTCATGGAGTTTAAGACTCATGTAGAGCGTCTCATTGACAGAAAGATCAAATGTGTTCAATCCGATTGGGGTGGGGAATATAAAAAAATTCACAACACCTTCTTTCACTCCTTGGGTAATACCCATCGTGTCTCGTGTCCTCACACCCACCAGCAAAACGGCTTAGCCAAACGGAAACATCACCACATTGTAGAGACTGCGCTTGCTCTTTTAGCTCATGCACATATTCCCATTAAATTTTGGGATGATGCTTTTCTCACCACCACCTATCTCATAAATCGTATGCCTACTCGTGTCATCGATAATACTAGCCCTTTAGAGCGTTTTTTTCACACTCCTCCAAATTATTCTATGCTGCGTGTTTTTGGATGTGCATGTTGGCCCCATCTTCAGCCCTACAACAAGCATAAGCTATCCTTCCGATCTAAGGAGTGTGTGTTCTTGGGCTATAGCTCACTCCATAAGGGGTATAAATGTTTTGATCCCGATTCTGGCCGCATTTATATTTCACGAGAGGTCATTTTTGATGAAAATGTTTTTCCCTTCCAGCGTTTGTCCATGTCTCCTAACCCTCCATTACGTGACAAACAATTGGACGATCACAGTATTTTGTTGAGCTATGATCCTATGCATGTTCGTTTGCCTGCTGTTTCTTTGGATGCAGATAATCCGGCGAATGCCTGCGCCACCTCCCGCTCAGCTGCAGGAGCCTCCGGAATAAGTGCCAATGATGGGCACTGCTGCGCCTGCTCCACCTCTGCCGGTGAATCCTTCTCGGGTTTCTGCGCCGACAGCGGCTGATCGCCCTGCGCCCTGTCCGGCCTCAGTGGGCGCGCAACCACCTGCCTGCACCCTGTCTGGGGCCGCTTCTGTATCCCCTAGCGGGCCCGCCTCTGCTCCCCATGCAGCGGCACCACCTGGTGGCTCCAACACCACTACGGCCACCCAGGATGCTGTATCAACAGATTTGGACCCTGCTTCTGGTTCTGAGGAGCATGCAATACTGGAATCGGTGTCTCACCCTGCTGCACACCCATACGGCACCAGACTTCAACACAACATTCGCAAGCCCAAACAACGCACAGATGGCACTGTTACATACTTTGCGGTACGGTCCTCTGATTCAGCTTCTACTTCTCACATTGTTGCTCTTAATAATCCTCTTTGGAGACGGGCTATGGATGATGTGTATCGTGCTCTCATAAAAAATGATACTTGGCACCTTGTTCCTCCTCGACCTGGCTTGAATGTGATTGATTGCAAGTGGGTTTTCACAATAAAGCAGAAACCTGATGGCTCGGTTGATCGCTATAAGGCTCGACTAGTTGCTAAAGGATTCAAACAGCAATATGGTGGGGATTATGATGCCACCTTCAGTCCGGTTGTGAAGCCCACTACAATTCGACTTCTTCTATCATTGGCTGTCTCTTGTGGCTGGCTTATTCGGCAAATCGATATTCAAAATGCCTTCCTTCATGGTTTTCTTGATGAAGACGTCTATATGAAGCAACCACCAGGTTTTGAGGATTCCTCTCGTCCGGAGTATATTTGCAAGCTTGATAAGTCACTGTAGGGCCTAAAACAAGCACCCCATGCATGGTTCTCTCGCCTAAGCACCAAGTTACTTGCCCTGGGTTTTTCGGCCTCCAAAGCAGATATCTCTCTGTTTCTTTTTAACAAAGGTGGCATCAAGATCTATTTTCTTATATATGTTGACAATATACTCATCATTAGTTCATCTTCAGTGGCAATTGATCGCTTGCTTGGGCAACTATGAGATGATTTCGCGGTAAAAGACCTTGGACCCCTGAGTTATTTTTTAGGTGTTGCTGTACATCATCATGCCGAGGGTCTCACCTTAACGCAGCACAAGTACATCCATGATCTTCTTTCCCGGACTAATATGCTTGCTGCTAGTGCTGTTGTCACGCCGATGGCCCCCGATGAAAAGATTACTCTAACAGATGGGGAACCTTTGTCGCCAGAGAACTCCACTTGGTATAGGAGTGTTGTGGGAGCACTCCAGTATCTATCACTGACTCGACCGGATATCTCGTTTTCAGTCAATCGTGTTTGTCAATATATGGCTGCCCCTACTTCAGTGCATTGGTCTGCAATTAAACGCATTCTTCGTTATCTCCGAGACACAATTGATTATGGCTTGGGTTTTATCAAGACTGGATCATTGCTACTTAGCGCCTTTTCAGATGCAGATTGGCTGGTAATTTGGACCAGCGTAGTACCGTTGGCTACGCCATCTTTCTTGGGGGCAACCTTATTTCTTGGAGTTCTCGCAAGCAAGCAAGCTACTGTGTCCAGGTCGAGCACTGAAGCTGAATATAAAGCCGTCGCTGATGCCACAGTAGAGATCATCTGGCTTCAGGTTCTTCTTCGCGAACTTGGAATTTCTCTCCCACGTCCGCCGAGCTTATGGTGTGATAACATAGGCGCTACATATCTCACGGCAAATCCAGTTTTTCATCGTCGTTTGAAGCATGTGGAGGTTGATTATCACTTTGTCCGTGAGCATGTTGCCATGAAATAGCTTGAAGTTGGCTCCATATCGTCGAAGGATCAATTGGCTGACATCATGACAAAGGCGCTTCCTACTCCGGCACTCAAGCATTTCAGGAACAATCTGAACTTATTTCCACGGCGTCCAGATTGAGGGGGGTATTAGATGGAAATATAGTTTGTTACGGACTCTTCCTTGTTTAGAGAGAGCTGCGCCTCTCTGCCGTGATTCACGGCGTATTGGTTGTGGATTACAATCCCAACCATGTACATCTCCAACTCTCCTGTAACCTCATACATGAGCAATATATATACACCGGCCGTGACCCCTGGAGGGCACTGAGCCAAGCCAATTAACAGTGGCATTTTGCCACTTTCTTCATCTAGATCAGATAAAAATTATAGAGCAATTTCCCCCGTTGATCTCTTGATTTGTAGTCATTAATTTGAAGTATGTGCATATTGTTAGCTGGTTAATCATCAACCGGCAGTTCTCATACATATTCGAAAGATCAACGATCTGTCCTGTGCTAAGCAACTTGTCATGCAAAAGATCCATCCTCTTCCTTTTGGGCATCCACACATCATACGCCTTCACTAACTGAAGAAAAAGCTAGCATTGACTCTTATCATGAGCTACAGCAGTAAAGCTAACTGGTCCAGCTCCGAGCAATGCTACTATGCATGCATTCCGTTTGGATCATAATGCTGCTGGCGATGATGATGAGCAAGCAGCATCACCATGACTTCCAAATTTCCACAATTCTCGTCTCATCTCTAGCCCCACGCATGTGCATACCACACTGCAAAGATCGATGATGGCCGCTATCAGATGCGTAAGATCAGGAGCTTCAGTTTCCGGTGTTGCAGACGGCCGGTGTTCATCAGAATTACACAACCCCAAACAATTGGTCGCCGTCAGGTTAAGCCACGAAAACCTTGCTATCATTGGCCGTCCGTCTGATCGACACGACGCAGGCAGAACTGACCGAATACTTTGTAGAGCTACAGAGCGCAACTCTTCGAACAATTTCGACACGTGCTGGAAGTCTCTCTCTTGTTGTGTTATCTGCTTCGGATGTGATGGACAGCAAGTAGTACCTACCGACCTAGCTAGTTCTGGAACCCCTGGGGAAAAATTAAAATCTTCAGAACATTGTCGGCACAGCACGCTTCCAGGTCAAGCACGTCCATGACAGTCCAAAGAATGCGTGTACTAACCAATGCGAGAATGTCTTCATTGAACAGTCATGTGTGTACCTGGTCTGGTTTACTGGTGAATGTCTCCAAGTTGGCTAGAGGAGGCAACCATCAGGCAATGTAATCAATGGAAGCTCTTGCGATCTGTCCTGAAAAACACACGAGGCTAGAAGTTCATGTACAGCTATGTAGCAAGGTACGCAACTAACAGGTCCCAAGGAGAAAATTCAGAGAATGTCCGCCTATTATTCTTATTCCATAAACCGTGGTTCGTTCAATCCTTGCTTCCTTTGATTGCGCTCTGTTTGTCAATATTCTGTCCTTCCACATGAATCAGTGCAGGAGCAGGACATGCCTTGAACCTTTCCAGTGTTCTGCACCAAAAACTTCTGTACTTCGGCGGAGACGGGGTAAAGGATGCTCAGGCTGTCAGGCTCAGGCAGGGCCTTGCACAGATTGTGCTAGTGAACTTCTGAAGAACTAGCTGAAGTGCTGATGAACACCAAGAGACTACAGTATATGGCACAATGATGAGGACTTCAGAATTCACAGTTCTTTTACTTCGAACAAGGGGAAAGTGGCTGGCTATATATCTCATGGAGCAAGATCATCAACACATAGCACCAGGCACCAACTTACTGAGTTTAAAACCAGAATTTTAACGCAGAGATTAGCGCGGTCTTAGCTTTTCTCGTACTATAACATTGGAATTTTATCCCAAATGCTAGAACCTGCTGCTATATAGTTACTGGAATGTCCTGTTCTTGAAAAAGGTGAGCATGCAGAACAAATACCAAACTGAAAAGACAGGATGTTCTTGGAGCATCTCGCTGCTACTGCCAGTAGGCATTCTTCTTCAATGGACGGAAGCTACTGTCAGCCTGCCACCATGCTGGACCAAAGGCCAAAAGTGGAGTTCTCCCTACTGTGCAAGGAAGCATGACAACGCAAATTGCAGACTGCTTTCAGAATTCAGACACCTCCACATCCTGGAGCCACTTGATCCTGGATTGAGTTAATCCAAATGTTCCATGACAACATATGCAGTGACTCTAGTAAGGTTACTGTGCCCCGTCAACGAAGTGGCCTGTGTAAAAGTGCAACTGTAATGTCATGGGAAGTCTGCTGAGCTGATTAGGCCTATTGGGCTAGGCCCATTAGGGTTAAGTTAGGGATAAGATTGGATCTCTTACTTAGGTGTTAAGTTAGTCTCTCTATATAAGGAGAGGAGAAGTACCAATCAGTAAGATCGTTGCCCCTGAGGTGCGGCTACCACCTATCAGTAAGATCGTGCTGCTTGGGTACGGTTTAGGACCAATAAGATCTCAGTTGTCATGACTACTTCTCGCATGAACTCAAGCGTGTTTCAAATCAAAAAATAAATGGAATTAAAAAGTTAGCTAAACAATAGCTATGAACACATAGGTACTGATGGGATAAAATTTTGAAGCCGTGGTACTAAGGGAATTTCAGAAAAATCTATGGTATCAAGAAAAACCATGTTAATTTGTATAGTGCTGAGGTAATATTGGCTCTGTTACTTTTGGTTTTGGATTGCTTTTCTTGCCCTTCTAATAAGTACATGTGAGATATGCTAATTTGTTTTGAAGTGCTGATCCAAGTTTGTAAGATATTCTGAAGATCACCGGAAAAGACCCAAAGCTTCGCTTGCATGGGTGCTGGAATGCTGGTACAAGATTCACATATTGACGTGCCGTTCATTTAATTTGGACCTTTTCAGCTTCCACCTTACAACAGTTTTCTTTTTCCCGACAAAAAAACAAGAGGGTGGCTAACCTTATTGGTTAACTAATAAGCAACCATCTACCTATCCAGTGACTGATGTTTGCTATAAATCTATCAAGCGATAAAACAATAGCATGCAGCCACGTTGAGCAAGTATTTTTTTTTTGGTGCTGCTACAGATAGGCATCGGAGGCTCTCACCCTCTCGCGAGCCTTATCCGAAGGGCTAAGGCTGACTCCAACGGGTGGCAGCCATTTGGCCCATCCATCCTGGAGTTTGCCTGCCCCGTCAAGTCTACATTGCCATCGATGGAGCTGCTGTTTCCAACGGAGCAGCTAAAATAGCTGGAGACGTTGGGCCCAGGCTGGTTCGCGCCACGGAAAGGAAAATGCCGCGCTAGTTGCCGCCACAGAAGCGAAAACAAGGCCCCGTCGGCGCACCTCGTCCGAGCTGGCGGCGGCCTCTCGCGCCTCGCCTCCTAGCGACGGATCGGCGGCGTAGCCCCCGCCGGCCGCCGGTACTCGCGTGGCCCAACTCCGCCTTTGAGGTGCGGCGGAGGCGGAGGAGCTCCGCCTCGGGGACGCACCCGAGCGGCTTCCCCTCAACGACGCAGCGGCGGAGGAGGAGCTCCGCCTCGGGGACGCGCCCGAGCAGCTCCCCCTCAACGACGCAGCGGCGGAGGAGGAGCTCTGGCTCGGGACGCGCCCGAGCATCTCCCCCTCAACGACGCAGCGGCGGAGGAGGAGCTCCGCCTCGGGGACACGCCCGAGCAGCTCCCCCTCAACGACGCAGCGGCGGAGGAGGAGCTCGGCGTCGGGGACGCGCCCGAGCAGCTCCCCCTCAACGACGCAGCGGCGGAGGAGGAGCTCCGCCTCGGGACGCGCCCGAGCAGGTCCGCTGAAGACGCGGCGGAGGTGGAGGGGACGCGCCTAAGCAGCTCCGGCGCCGGTCTACTCCGCTCCGAAGCCCGCCGCCGTTCTACTGTACGAAGCCCACCACCGATCTGCTATTTCAACTCCATTCGTATTGATTTCTCTGCAAATCTGCTACGGGATTGTATGATTTTTCTGATTCAATTAGTACGTCGATTAGTTCAGTCCGATTGTTGGTTTGGAGTATCATCCTATCGATTGATGGACAAACCAACAGGCAATTTGGTTCGTAGCCATGGTCTCGCTTGTAGCTCTGCGCATAACTTTTGTAATTGATAGATTATTGTATTGCTTACAATGACCAGTAAATGTTTTATTCCCCTAAAGTGTGACCAGTACATAATTTCCGTTTCATATTGGCTTGTAGCCACGAATCCACCATGCTCTTCCTATCACTGCAATAGCTAGCATGCATGCTATGCACACTCAAGGTTCTCCTGTTTGAGGCTGCTCCCAGCATCATATCAATCAGCTAGCGTGATATCCCTTTTGTGGATTGTATTCATACGTGGAAAAATACCTAGTTGTCATTAATTAATTTCTACTCCTGTAGTGGTAACATCATATAGCATGTCTCATAAAGGCTTGACAATGGAAAAGTGGAGTACTTAAGTCATCGCCTACAGCTTACCGATAATAGGGTCCTTGCTAACATGCAGAAATGCTGAGCAGATTGCCCTGTCTTCCTCGTGGGTGAACGACCTTCCTCGCTGGGCAAGCCTCTTCTTCCCCTTTCTGTTTGAGACTTGGGTTCCATCGACCTCTTCAACCTCTGGGTCCTCGGTGGGAGCAAGAGGAAATGATGCATTGACAAGAGAACTTGCAGGCTGAGATGGTACGCCCATGTTATGCATTGATCCACTAAATGCACCGTTAAGGTTGTACTGAAAAAAACAGAGATGTGATTAGTGAAACATTTAAAGTACGATATGCAAAATCCAAAAGGAAGGAAACATACCTTCTCAAGTTCCCTTATGGTTGATGGCAGAGGTAACGACAACTCATTGGAATTGTCACCTCCTTGAGACGGACCACCCTGAAACATGTAACCATTGAATTGGTTGTCCATCCTGGAATAATGAGTGTATACTTTGTTAAATAATTGACTCCATTACTGCAAGCAAGTAGGGCATATTTATAAATCGAACGAAATCGTGCCCACATCTAAATCAAAGGAAATCGAACACAATCAGCATCACAGGCCACAAAAGATGCAGTGAAACTGAAATTGAAATGAAAAATCATAGAAATATCAACTGTCAATTTCGTTTGGAAGTTCAAACTTCCAGTTGCAAACTAATTGTAGATCATTTAATTATAACTAAAGCATTGAAAAAAATAAACACATATTCCAACTGCAATGGAAATTAGAGCTCTAAAGTTTCAGCTTGTGATCAATCCATGGCCCGTGGATATCGATCGAAGGAAAAAAATAAATACATACGTCCTTAAGTATCATTAACTAACTCCTTCCTGTCTTGCAACAGGCCATGTCTGTTACTACGACTGTTGGCCTCATACAAGACATACTGCAAGTTTGTCTTTGCTATCAACATAAATTCAAATCGTTGTTCCTTTCAAATATTCAGCAACGATTCGAGCTATATATATTGTGCTCAAAAGATAAAGAGAAATATGAGCGACTCTCCACATGCAAAACATAATCTTTTCTGTGATGCAGTTAAGTAGCCAGCACTGAATCTTAAGCTTTCCATAGCGATACTGCAATAGTACTATGTAATGGACAGCAAAAGATATTGGGGAAACAATAAAAGGGATTGCGAAAACAAATTTGACACAATTTTCGTTTTAGTAGTGAGGGTGCTCAGAAACATTTCCTTTGCTTAAGCATTTGCTGCGCTACAGATCGAAATCAGGGGCGAACCAGCATAGGACATGGCGCTACAGATCAAAATCAGGGGTGGAACCAGCATAGGACATGTACACCCGATAATTCTTGCAAACGAAATCGAAGTTAGTACGTATATATTGTAACTGGATTCAGATCCGGCGCTAAAATAGGGTTTGGGGTGCTCCGTCTCGCACAGCAGAAGAAAAGAGAGGGGGCGGGCATACCTGGACGATGCGCTCGTCGCCAGCAAAGGGAGGGAGGAAGAACGCACCTTGTCCGCGCGTCGGTGACCGAGGTGAGGAGGACGGGATTCGCGCCGGCGGCGGCCGAGGCGAGGAGGACGAAAGTGCGCCGGCGGCGGTGAAGTGGCCGCTGGGATCGACCCTGCGGGGAGGAGGGGAAGGCGCGTCGGTGGCCGAGGCGACGAGGACGGGATGCGCGCCGGCGGCGGTCGAGGCGGGGAGGAGGGGAACTCCAAACCGATGGAGACGGAGGGGGAGCGGGATGGGGAGAAGGAAGCCGCCTTGCTGCCGTTGGTACGACTGGGCCCAGCACCGATCGCTAGCGGCAACAGTACCGGCCAGTTTAGCTGCTTCTCCCTCCTGCCGCTATTTTGGCTGGCCCAAATGGCTAGCCTGTTGGAACACCCCTCCGAGCGCTACAGTACCCACGTGGGAGCCATTTTTGCTTTGCCTGCCCGGATGGCTGCTCCGTTGGAGTCAGCCTAAGAGAAGAAGCAGAAGGGCGTGTCGCTCCTGCTCCGCCGCTGTCTGCCGGAGCTCCAGGGCGGCGGCGCACAAGGCCGGCGGCGAGCCTCGCGCTGGCAGCAGCGAGCTCCGGGCTGTGAGCTTCGGGGCGGCGGTGAGCCTCCGCACAGCCTCCTCTCCTGGCGCCAACTCGGGGCGGCGGCGCTCCGGTGTCCAGCGGATGCGCCTCTCCTCCCCACACCGCGCTCCTTCCCTACAACCGGCCCACCCCACGCCGCGCTGCTCCCCAGCGCGCCCGGCATCCTGCCCCTGCAGACCAGCGCGCGGCGACCCGCCCGAGCAGTACAGCGCCGGCGACCCGCCTCCTCTACAGCGCCTGCTTCCCTCTCTGATTCTTCTCCACCGAACAATCAAGTTGCTAGCAGCTGCAGCCCTTCCAAATTTCTCACTCCCTCTCTCACGAACGAGCGCTGCATGTGTTCCTTGCCCTCCCCCTTGTTGGAGTAGAATTTTTTGAGCGTTGCAATGGTTGATTCGAGATGTTATGGTCGAGATTTGCGTTGCCGTAGGGGTGTTCTTCTTGCTGGTTTGATTTCATGGAGGCAGCTTTTTTCATATTGCACCTCCATGATTTTGATGTTGCAATAATCTTACTTTGATGTTGCATGAATTTGAATGGATATTGCACGAAATGAAATAGAGCTACGATGTCGCAGTGGGAATTTTACTCTTTTGCATCCCGATGTTTTGATGCGTCTACGTGTCATTTTAATGTTGTAAATATTGATTTTTTGTGTTGTAAGCATGTATTCTTGATGTTGAATAACGGAGCGTCCGATAAAATTACCATACGTCCGGGCGGTAACAAGCTTTTTTTTTCAAAACATGTACAAACATAATTTGGACAACTAGCCGACGAGAACAACCAGCAGCTTGCCTGGTGGGTCTGAAAGAAAACCCAATAACTTGTCTAATTAGTAGAAATCCTAAGCGCACAAATCCGGTAACAAACAGAACTGCAGAAGTAACTAGCTAGTTGCTCTGTGGTTTGGTTGCGTCTGACAAAACTTTGGCGGGGGCGTTCTTGATCTTTATAAACTCGTCCGGGCATCATACAATATAAACCTTGGTTTATAAGGCTGATTTTTTTTCTAGAATTAAATTAAGAAAAATACAAATACCTGTATCGAGTTGTATCGAGTTGGGGACTCAAACTCAAGTGAGCAGATGGTGAGGAATCTCACCAGTTAAGTTACACTCGGTTTATTATAAGATTAACTCTTCGAGTCGGTAATAATTTTTTCCTTTGTCAGTGGAGTATAATATTCTATAAAACCAAAGACACTGTCCACTAGGTTCTTGTGTGTTGTGTGTGATAGCCATCATCAAGGATTCAAGATAAGTAGGTAACCCCGTATTCTACAAGAAGAATTGCCAATTCACTAATCGTCAATCAACTTTGTCCTCAGCGAGTCCTGGCTAAAATGTTTTCACGTAAATAATTTTTCTGACAAATTACAATGTCGTCTCAAGTCAATGATCATAGAGATGAACATCGTCCCCTGCGGCCTCGTCAATCCTGACCGTTCCTAAGAGATGAACGCCTCAGGAGCGCTGTCGCTGCTGGAAGTTGAGAACAGCCGGTCCTCGTCCTCCTATGAATGCTCTCTCCCGCCGCCGCCGCCGTCCGCGCCGCGGCGGGCTCGCCTCCGGCAGTCCGCGGCGCGCACGCGCGCCTCCTCAAGGAGGGGCTCGCCCACCTGCCCATGGCGCCTGCGCTCCTCGTCTCCGCCTACGCCAGGTCGGGCCTCCTCGCCGACGCCCGCAGCGTGTTCGACGATGCGCCGCGCCGGGACGTCCACCTATACTCCGCACTCCTCGCCGCCGTCTCCCACTCCCCCACCCCCGGGCTCGCGCTGCCGCTCCTCCGCCGCATGCTCTCGGACGACGCGCTCCGCCCTGACCACTTCGTCCTCGCCTCCCTCGCCAGCGCCGCCGCCAGGCTGCGCAGCCTCCGCCTCGGCAGGCAGCTCCACGCCCACTTCGTCGCCTCCCCGTACAGCGGCGACGACGTCGTTAAGTCGTCGCTGATCGACATGTACTGCAAGTGCGGCGTACCCGAGGATGCCCGGAAGGTGTTCGACAGCATCGGTGTCAAGAACAGCGTCGTGTGGACTGCGCTGGTTTCTGGGTATGCGTCCAACGGCTACACCGACGAGGCGGTGGAGCTCTTCCGGAGCATGCCTGCACGTGGCCTCTTCACATGGACAGCGCTCATCTCTGGGTTTGTCAAGGCTGGAAACAATGCTAGTGCGGTGCGGATGTTTGTTGAGATGAGGCGGGATGGTGTCAGGATTGATGACGCATTCGTCTTGGCAACTGCAATCGGTGGTGTGGCAGACCTGGCTGCACTTGTGCTGGGCAGGCAGCTGCATGGTTTTGCCCTTAGGCTTGGGTTCTTGTCCAGCATGATTGTTGGGAATGCGTTGGTTGACATGTACTCCAAATGCACTGATATACATTCTGCTAGGGAAGTGTTTGAGGGGATCACAGTCCGTGACATCATCTCGTGGACGACAATTCTTGTTGGAGAGGCTCAGCACGGTCGAGCTGAGGAAGTATTATCTCTTTTTGACAGGATGGTTCATGCAGGAGTTAAGCCCAACGAGGTGACATTTGTTGGCTTGATTTATGCTTGTAGTCACGCTGGTCTTGTTCAGAAAGGCCGGCAGCTGTTTGAGTCAATGAAGCTGGAATATGGCATCAAGCCTGGACTGCAACACTATACTTGCTATCTGGACCTTCTTAGTCGGTCAGGCCATTTATCAGAAGCTGAAGAACTCATCACTACAATGCCATACGAGCCTGATGAAGCTAGTTGGGGGGCCTTATTGAGTGCCTGTAAGAAGCACAATGATGCTCAGATGTGTCTCAGGGTTGCTGATAATTTACTAGAATTGAGACCAAAAGATCCTTCAACATATATCTTGTTATCTAATGTGTATGCTGTGAATTGCAAGTGGGATTCTGTGGCCAAGGTAAGAAAGATCATGGCTGAGATGGAGATAAGAAAAGAGCCTGGGTATAGCTGGATTGAAGCTGGAAAGGAATTTCGTCTGTTCCATGCTGGGGAGGTTCCAATTGATGTTAGAGAAGAAATTACTGGTTTTCTTGAGGAATTGGTCTCAGAGATGCGCAAGAGGGGTTATGTCCCTGATACCAGCTCTGTGATGCACGACTTGGAAGAGCATGAGAAGGAGCAGCATCTGTTCCTGCACAGTGAGAGGCTGGCTGTTGCTTTTGGAATACTCAAGTCTCCTCCAGGATCAGTGATCCGGATTGTAAAGAATCTTCGGGTGTGTGGGGACTGCCATACAGTAATGAAGTTCATCAGTGAAATTGCACAGAGGAAGATCATCGTGAGAGATGCTAGTCGTTTCCACCATTTTGAGGGTGGGAAGTGCTCTTGTAGTGAATTCTGGTAGCTAGTCAGCTGATGTTGGGTTGTGCTTAAGTCCTGTTGGTATGCTGTTGGAAGCTCTTACCTTGTTTTGGCAGCATACTTCAATGCTGCGCCTGTAAGGAAAAAAGAAGGTACTGAAACAAAAGAATTTTCAGTCTGTCAGACTTTACTCTGCTTTTTTTGTTTGTTGACTCCATGAAGAGTCTAACATGATGCTGAAATAACGTTTCATATTTCTATGAAATATGCATTGCAGATTATGTCCAATTTGCCTGTTTATACACAAAACTACTATTTTAGTTTACAAATACTTCACAGAAATGTGCCAGAGTGTTGGTCATACAAGTGAGTGCTCTTTCCATCTTTATGTTTCCAGTGATGTTTCAGTCTTGGTACACTCCAAAACAATGAAACCATGTTCTTAGTACTTGGGCGTTTGATGTGCTTCAGGCAGACGTGTGCTCGCCAAGTGCGGCTGCTATGGTGGTGTGTGGCGCCTGGACTTTATGATCTGGAAGGAACGCACGGCGTCATGGCCGGAAGGTGTGGGAACTAGGTGCAACGGTGCGATATATATCTTCTCTGCTGGAGGACATGGCGTCGTTGAAATTGCTGATCAAGCAGCAGGGAGCAAGCATCCCATCTGTGTGGAGATGTCCTGATGTGGGCTGGGTGAAGGTGAACACCGATGCGGCATTCGACGCTGACTCTTGTACGGGCAGCGCTGAGGTGGTGATCCGTGACCACAACGGATTGGTGATGGCAGCAGCAACCAGATGGCTTGACTCGGTGCCGGATGCACTAACTGCTGAGGCGATGGCGGCAAAGGAGGGCCTGGAGCTGGCTGTTGAGTGTGATTTTGGAAAAGCTATCCTTAAAGTAGACTGCAGCACTTTGAAGACGGTACTAGAGTCAGCTGATGGCATGAGATCGCCGATAGGCGGGCTTTGTTTCGATATCACAGAGTTAGTTAGGCAGGAGTTTTGATTTGTTTAGAGTTGTTTGGGTGAGTAGAGATGCAAACTCAGTAGCTCATAGTTGTGCTACCATGGGGTCGGTCTCTGAACGATCCCAGTTTTGGCTTGACTATATCCAAGAGTGGTTGTTGGGATTAGCAGCCGCTGATTGTAATTCTGCCTCGAATTAATGAAAATTCAGTGATGCTCAAAAAATACAATGAAACCATGTTCTTCTGTCCTCTCCTTGTTCAGATTCGCTACCTAGCAAGTGAGGATAATAGGAATCATATAGCTACCAAGTGAAAAGAGTGAAGATGAAATGCTTTTTAGGACTAGCTCCATTAACAAACTAGAATGGCCTATGGTATTTCCATATGGTGTGGCTATGGCACAAATGATCTTCAATTTTTTCACCATAGTTTCTGGATGTGATAAGGCAAACAACTGATGATATGCATGCTTTGTTCTTTACAGTACAGAATTTTGCATTTCTGTTCTATTCTTTACACCATTTGATTACACGTGTCAACGCAGACTCTTAGTGGGATCAAAGTCAGGAATGCAGGAGATAGCACCAGAGCCTCAGGTTTTTTATCATCATTGGGTGCACTGACGTACGTTTGCAGGTTTTCTGATCTGTGTTCGATTATTGGTTTTTAATGGGATAACTATTGTTTTTTCTCAATCAGTATCCTTTTGTAAACAGCGGCAAGTAGTCTCACTGACCATTGATCAAATCAGGGCATGGGAGGCTGAGACCTTGATGGCAGCTCTAGAAGCCGATTTTATGAAAGCGGTTGTGATGTCGGCGGCACCGTCACGTCGCAACACCCTCGCAAGTCGCAACCTGCCGCTGCCGCCGGGTCTTCCTATTGCTCCTCTTCTAGGACCGTCGGTGGCCACCGGAATCCCAGCAATCCTTCTCCTTGTACTCCGGGCGCCGTTGCTCAGCAAGGAAGAGGAACAGGAGCACACAAAACCACTTGCTAGCTTGCACGGTTTTGAACAACGATGCTGCGAGTTCCATTCGCGCATGATCAATAAAATCTGCGTGAGCCCCCCCCCCCCCCCCCCCCCCTCTCTCGCCCTCCCTGGCGGCACGGGGTGATTCTGCATCTCCGCCCCTCCTCCCACCCAGGCCGCCTCCGGTGGCCACCGCCGCCGCCCGGCTGAACCGAAGCCGGCCTAGCTCACCTACTTCCTCCCTCCCCTTCCTCTTTCCCCTCCGTTTCTCATCCCTAAACCAAGATCGTCTTCTCCGGCACCATTCTTGGTCGCCGCCGGCGGTCGCAGGCTGGATCCACCCGTCTCTTTGCCGGATCTGGCCACCCCTTGCTCGGACCTGCTCGCGGTGGCGCTCCCTGGACGGTGTGCGGTGTGCTTAGCCACCGGGTGCCGTTCTGCCCCCGCTAACCTCTACACCCCCTCCGAGGCCCGCCCCCTGGGCGCGGGGTCGCCGCGCCTACCGGCTGGCCCAGCTTTGCAATGGGGCGCCGTTGCCGCTTTTGGTGGCTGCGACTGCCCCCATCCTCCAGTTCCGCGCCGGGCCATGGTCGTCATGATTGTTCACGAGAAATTTCGATATTTAACACTGAATACGTACGCCTTACACGTTTTGACATCTGATTCGTAAGGCTTTCGAAATATAACCTCCCGCACGTGAGTTTACGTTCTTTTAATTCGAGGGACTCTATTTCTTTGATTATTCTTTTCTTTTTCGTTTTACAGTCCTCTGAAAAGACGACATTGCCCCTCATCGTATCCTTAACCACCGATTGGATCCAATGGGCCCGTGCGCTAGTCTCTCCCTCGTTCGCTCTGTCTCTCGCTCGCCAAGAACACCGCGCCGCCGCCGCCGCCGCCGGTCGCCCTCCCCTCTGCCTCCGTCCACCCTACCGGCGCCTCCTCCACAGCTCGAGGGCGTACCCGAACGCGATGGTCAGGACCGGGCCCCAGAGGTTGCCCTTGCTCGCGCCCACGGCCGCGGCTCGGTGGCGCCGCCGCAGGAGGAGGTGGAGGGGAAGGTGGCGACGGCGGCGAAGACAGCCACGAAGGCGCCGAGGAGGCTCCAGCACTACCTCGGCGCCCACGGCCACGAAGGCGCCGAGGAGGCACCCGCCGGCGGCGAGCAGAAGGCTCCGGAGGTAGTGCTGGAGAGCTCGGACGAGGTCCCGGTACGCGGCAGGGGCCGGGTCGGCGCGGCTGATGGCGTCGGCGTCGAGCAGCAAGGCGGCCGCCAGCGGCTGCACGGCGAGGGCGTTGCCGAGGAGTAGCGCCGCGGCGAGCGCGGCCGTGAGGGCGAGAAGCGGCACGAAGAGCGCTATCCTGCTGCCTCTCTCGCTCGTCTCTCTTCTCTGTCGCCCCCACGCGCCCTGCTGCTCACGCCGCCCATCTCGCAGGGCCGCCCGCCGCCATGGCCACCGGAGCTGAGCGCTGCCGTCGGTTTCCGGCCGCTCAAATCGCCGTCTCCGCTGCCCGCCTGTCGAGGCCATGACTCGCGCGAGCTCCGCGACGCCATTCGGTAGCTCCGCCTCTGCTCGCCGAGCCGAGGTGCGTGAGGCTCTTGGACTGGACGCCCTGGCGGCGGGGGGCTCCTGTTCTTGATACGAGAGAGAGGGACGCGAGAACAAGCGGACAGGAGAGGGGAGAAAGACCGATTGGATTCAATCTGCGCGAATGGATTTGGACAGGGGCAAATTGGTCCATTTATTTGGTCTGTGAAATGAAAATGAAAAGAAAACGAGAGAAAAGGAGAAAAGGGTATGAAATCTCTCGAATCAAAAGAATTCACGTGCAGGAGATTATATTTTGAAAGGCTTGCGAATTGAATGTCAAATCATGTAAGGTGTGCGTATCCAATGTCAAATATCGAAATTTCTCGTCATGTAGCCTCCACTGCCACTGCCATGGTCGTCATTGTTGTTGCTGCTCACCGCTTCTAGTCGTGGGATACGCTTGCCTCTAAAGTGGTGCTGCTCGGTGCTGCGCTTCTCTGCTTCTACCCTGCTTTGCTTCAGCTCGTCAGATCTGTCGATCGGTGCTCGTTGCTCGCAGACGGTATTGTCCAGCATGAAGATGGGTCTTTAGGTCTTGGCGAAAGCCTTGCACAGTTTTGGTTCGTGCTAACAATGGCGACACCTTCTGGTGCTGTTATCCTCACTGGAGGCATTGTTTGACCCTGATTATATTCTTTGAGTGAAAACCTAATCTGATTGTCAGGCAGACGGCGTTGAAGTTCTATCCGTGCTGCTGGTGCCGCTGGCGTCTCTCTTGGTGCTTTGGCATTTCGCTATTCTTAGTTTGCAGGTGGTTGCTGCAGGAGTTTGCTTTGGGCTGGCCGCTAATATGGCGGTGGTGGAGTTTTACTTTTTTTTTGTTGTGTTTAGGAAAATTTACATGAGTTTCTCAGTAGGGGTGGTAAAGGATTTTAATCTAGATAATTTAAAAGCTGGACTCTAATCAAAATTAGGCTCTAATATTATACACTTTTAAACTAAAAATATATAAGGATCCGTTGCCACCCCTGGTAGTCGGTGCCCCATAGCATTTTGAAACTTGTGCGGCAAATTAGCACCCGGAAGGCCGGAACCGGGTACAGTTCCCACATAATTGTTCTTGTGAGTTTCCTTTGTTCCAAACGGATCTCTAAATAGGAGTAGATCGTACAATTTCTATCTCTTTCCGCAAACGCGGGCGTGGCGTGCATACAGTTTTGTCTGCCTTGACAAATGACAATATATACATAGTACAAGCCGTCCATGCATGTGATGATGTGAATTATTCAATATCGTTACAAGTCATGGACGTTACTAGTCATCCTCCTCTGTTAGTGCTTTTCCTTAGCATATAGGGCTGAGTCCAGTGGCAGGGGAAGATATCTCCCCACCACGTCAGCTCTCACCCTCACTCTTACCCCACTCTCACCCTACCCCTCCGATGCACAGGCTATAATGCCAGCTCTCACTTCTCTCTTCTCCACATCATCTTTTCTTTTCCAAATTTAATTATTTCAACCTCCACGTGGACCAATAGAAACGCGCCACGTCACTCTCGCCCCACCCCTCTCGCCTGACGCTAGCGCACCGCCTCGCTACCGCTCGCCTACCGCCCCCGCGCGCCTGCCAACGCGGGCGAGAGCGGGACGATAGCGTCCGCTCCCGCCCAGCAGGACTGCTACCGCCTTCTCTCTCCCTCTCGCCTGCCTCTCACCTGGCTCTCGCCTGGGCTGGGCCGACAGGGGGGCGGTACCGCCCCCATTGGTACCAGCCTAAGCATGGTAAGTAGCTATGGTTGTTGTCTCGCGATCTTGATTTGATAGCCTTTCCCAGTCCTTCTCATAGAAAATATGTATAGCATACTACTAACCCATCCAAATGTACATCTTCGTGTAATCTGGGAGGTCAGGTCGCTTGCGTCGATTTACGAGCAAAAGCTGAATGTTGGGCCTTTTGTTCCTTTTCTTTTGCATTTATTCGTTCGGAGAACGACGTCAAACAAACGTTATTCATTAGAATTCATGTCCATTGATTGGGATTAAGGGTGCGTTCGCTTCCTTCCCTCTAGAGGTTAGACCCGTCACATCAAAAAGAATCTTACTATTTAGAAGTATTAAATAAAATATGTTTATAAAACTTTTTCACAGATAGGTGCTAATTCGCGAGACAAATTTAATGAGCCTAATTAATACATAATTTGGCACAGTGATGCTACAGTAATCATCCGCTAATCATGGACTAATATACCTCATCAGATTCGTCTCGCGAATTAGTCCTGAGGTTCTGCAATTAATTTTGTAATTAGACTTTATTTAATATTTTTAAATAATAAAATTCTCTTTAATATGACACCTCTAAACTTTAGACCTGTAAAACAAATGCACACTAGCATTGCCGATTGCCGAGCTGCTTTTGCTCGTGGCCGCACAGTACAATAGCCTTCGGGAAGGATGACTTGGTAGGCCACCCTTTTGTTTTCGCCTGCTCTCACTCTCTTGTAGTCATGCGGGCTTTTAAATACTACTGCGCGTGTGGCCACAAAGCCGGGGAGGTGATGAGATGGATCATGGATGCGAGCAGTGCCGTCGCCGTCCACCGGTTCCATCCACTCCCATCCCGCCACACCACCACCTGCCCAAACCCACCTGTCCGGCCGGCCCCACAGGCCGGTGGAGGACCGTCAGGATCCAGAAGTACTTGAGCGGGCAGGGCGGGGGGCAGGTGACGGAGAGCACGCGTCCGGAGGAGCCGACGCGCGCATGCCACCAAATCCTCCCCTACAGTGACAGCGCGTCCCCGCTCGGTCGGCGGGGCCCACCGTCAGCCTCTCGCTTCGCGTGCCGTCTCGCCGCTCGCGTCGTCCCAAGACGGGGCGGCGCTCTCACGCCCGCCGAGTCGCCGACCGCATCCGCATGTCACGGGCAGGCAGACAGCGCCGTGCCGTGACCCCCGCGAGGCACTTGGCCCGCGGCACATGGCCCGGTTCTCGCAGGCCGCCGACTCGAACCGCGCCGCCACGGTCTGCTCGCCTCGCTCCCAAGGCATTTGAACCGCGCCGCCACGGTCTCCGTTTTCTACCTGGTTTTTGTTTTACGTGCCACCCCTGGGATTTCGCGAGCATTTGAACGGAGCTCGCCTGCGCGAAAACAAAACAGAAGTGTGGGGAGGAAAAAAACCGCGTCGAGCCTCTCCCAAGCGAGGCTCTCCCACTGTTTCCTCTTCGAGCAGTTTCGAGTAGCAGGATTTCCTACCCGTGCTGGCCCCGCCTCGGCGCCTCCCATATCCATCGCGGCCGCCACAGCCCAGCTGCCGCGCCCGAGCGTTTTGCTTCCGGGAGCGGCGAGGGGCGGTTCACGTGGGGAACGGGAGCCCTCTCATTCGACCCGTGACCTGAGGAGGGGGGAGATGGCGGCCGAGGGGGAGGCGGCGGCGCTGGAGTTCACGCCGACGTGGATCGTGGCGGCCGTCTGCTCGATCATCGTGCTGCTCTCGCTCGTCGCCGAGCGCTGCCTCCACTACCTCGGCAAGGTAACGCTACGCATGCGCAGCCGTCCCGTTCGCGTTCGGTGCGGCTTCCCACTCGATCTCCCGCTGTCTGCCTGTGGCGCTGATCTCACCCGGGAGGCCCGCGGCCTGTCGTTCTCCTGCTGCAGAAGCTCAAGAAGAAGAACCAGAAGCCGCTCTACGAGGCGCTGCTCAAGGTCAAGGAAGGTACGGCGCCCCATTTCTCCTCCTTTTCTTCGCCTCGATCCTTATCGGAGATTCAAAAAGTTGTGTTCTTTCCTCTTTCATGGATACGGGATACCCTTGAACTGGGGTGATTGGCTAGTTCGGTTTGATTGTGATGGGTGGCTCCTGTATTGCAAAAATGCATCTTGAAAAATAAAACTTGTTTGATTTGACGGAAAAAAAGGAGGAACCTTCTCCAGTTCTGCGAATCTGCGACGACCCAACCAATGGCCTTGGTGCAAAATCTTGGTCTTCCTTTCCTTTTCTCTGGGATTACGGATAAGATAAAGATGTTCATCGCAGAAACTTTAGCTCTTTGACTTTGTGTGATGCAGAGTTGATGCTTCTGGGGTTCATCTCCCTGCTGCTGACGGTGTTCCAGGGGATGATCCAGAGGACATGCATCCCTGCCGGATGGACGGACCACATGCTGCCATGCCAAAGGCTGGATGTGAAGGCTGGCGCCACCAAGGAGCATTTCGCTGCTGCCGGGATCCTTGGCAGGATCGGGAGGCGGCTGCTCAGTGAAGGTGGCGCTGGGGCTGACCACTGCCAGAAGAAGGTGACCAGAATGTGCAATTGGAATTTTTGGGATAATGCTTATTGTCCATAACAATTCTTTTGTTTCTTGATCCATGGTGGTCTGTTTTAATGACAGTTAGATATGGTTTTGACTTGCAGTCACCAAATTATCACTTAGTTAGATATGATTTTGACTTGCAGTCACCAAATAATTTGTTTAACTTCCATAGCTAGCATGCCACATGGTGGTTAGACCAAAATGACATGATGAGTGTCTTTTCAATCTTAGAATGTGATGAAGCCATGTTCTGCTGTCCGGTTCTACATTAGGGCTGACTACCAAGTTGGAATAGTTGAATTCATTTTTTTTAGAAAAAGGAAATAGTTGAATTCATGTGGAGAGACTGTACATACAACTTAGTAGCAGTTGGCTCCATAGATAGAAAATGATAGGTTGGCGTGATGCCTTTCTTTAGTACAAATTCTGCCAATTTCTGTTAGATGGGGAATTTATTTAGGCAAGTCAAACTGATTATTATAGTACTATATTTTTAGAGATAATCATACTTTTTTAGAATCAGATGGCACATGATTAGTTAAAACATTCAAGTGTTTTATCGCTTTGTGCTTGCTTAAGCTGTTACTCCTTTTTAGCATAGTCCTGGATTGAAAACAACCTTCCAGCAACTACATTGTTGCGGCAATTGTACTTCATTCCTTTCGTTTCTCTCTAAGCAGTAAATAATGCTAGGAGGATTCGTTAATCGAGATGTTTCTTTTTAGTAACATTTTAATGGTATATCCGAGCTGTACTGTTTACTTTTTATAGGGAAAAGTTCCACTTCTGTCCCTTGAAGCCATACATCAGCTGCACATTTTCATATTTGTTCTGGCGATCACACATGTTATTTTCAGCGTTACAACTATGCTTTTAGGAGGTGCGCAGGTATGCAACTTTTGACATGCTTTGCAGTTTAGCGCAGAACTCTTACTACTTTTGCTTGCTGTTTCTTACTGTATTTGTTAATTACTCAGATACACCAATGGAAACTGTGGGAGAATGGAATCCAGAAAGATGCTCCTGGAAATGGTATCAGGACCTAGCCTGTTGCTCACATTTCATTGCAGTTCCACACTTGCATTTGAAGTAGTCTTTTTTTTTCCTGCTTTGCAACTGCAAATCGATACAAAGAGCTGCTTTGTTTTTAGGGTTTTTACGGTCTTTGGAAAGGTACAGAACTCGTCAGGTACCAAAATTTGGTACATGTGGTATTTCTGGTACTAGTTACTAAATTTTGGTGCTTCCCTAGTTAATCAGTGATACCTGACAGCAAGGCCTTGAACTTCATATATCCCTTTCTTTACTCCTCTGTATTTCTACAAGGATGGTAAAAAAGGGGTCTTGTTCATGATCTGTTTATTTTTGCTCGCAAAAAAAGAAACATTTCGTCATGAATTGCAGGTCCTAAGGAGGTAACTGATGTGCGTCGTCATGAATTCATCAAGAAACGTTTTAAGGGTATTGGCAAAGATTCTAGAATATTGAGTTGGCTGGTAAGTAATGCATTCCATTTGCTGCTTTACTGTATATCTTTTTGTATATTGCAGAACTTCGATTGTTAGTCAAGTTTGCATACATGACCTCTTCTGTACTCTTGTGTCAATTGCTTTATGTTACCATTGATGAACTTTTTACATAAGACGGTATTGGGAAACTTATTAGCATTCTGTTTGCTTTCTTTTTCAGCATTCTTTTGGTAAGCAGTTTTACAGATCAGTATCTAGATCAGATTACACTACAATGCGCCTTGGTTTTATCATGGTAAGCATCAGCCCAAACAATAAGCTAATGTTGTGTTCTTTCCTTGTCTGTAAACATGAGTTTTGTCCCCCAATTGCAGACTCATTGCCCTGGAAACCCAAAATTTGATTTCCACAGATACATGGTGAGGGTTTTAGAGGCTGATTTTAAGAAAGTAGTAGGCATAAGGTAACCCAAAGAGTGGTACACATGTTTATATATCCTTTTTTAAGTTTCATGTAAATCTGCTTTCGTTGATAAACTTAACCGTGCTGTTTCTACTCCGTTTTAGCTGGTACTTGTGGGTCTTCGTGGTGATTTTTCTGTTGCTGAATGTTAATGGTAAAGCTTAGTTATCCTTTGTAAAAAACATTTGTATTATTTCTATTTTCCAGTACTATCTTTCCACGGGATGAGTTACTTTGTCCTTGTTCAACAGGCAGCTTGGTAAGCTTCTCAAAGTAACTTGTAACTTGTTTCATTAATCTGCAGGTTGGCATACATACTTTTGGATTGCCTTCATTCCCCTTTTTGTAAGTGCTTATGATCTGTTATTTTAAAGTGGCAACCTAGTTTTCTCTAAATTTTGAAGACCACTGAAAAGTGCAATCAACTCTTGCATTGGAGATGTTACAAATCACATAGCTAATTGATGTTTACTTTCGGCCTTTTTAGCTTCCACTTTACAATGGGAACTAAACCTGGTACCTTTTTTCGGGTACCAACTTTCTTAGTCATGACTTGTACATACTCTGAATAGAAACGATTAACTGTGGATGATCCTTGACCATTGTTCACCTATTCAGGATTAGGTGCTTACTGGATAGCTCTTTACTACTTGCAGCTTCTGCTAGCTATTGGCACTAAGCTGGAGCACGTCATAGCTCAGTTAGCCCATGATGTAGCTGAGAAGCACACAGCAATCGAGGGTGATGTGGTTGTAAAGCCATCAGATAACCATTTCTGGTTCAGCGAGCCAAGGATTATCCTTTACCTAATCCACTTCATCCTCTTTCAGAATGCATTTGAGATTGCATTCTTCTTCTGGATACTGGTAAGTATTGTGATGCATCATTCCTAAAGTGCACTGAGATGTGATAACTAATCACAAGCAACATTGTGTACCCTCCCTTTTCCTTTTCTAGAGCACGTATGGATTCGACTCATGCATCATGGGGCAAGTTCGTTTTATCGTGCCGAGGCTTGTTATCGGGTATTTCAGATATTTCAAATGCGTCCAGATTATTGTCCATTTACCCCATATGGAAAAGGCACACCTCAATCTGTTCTTCTTACTCCTGCATCCATCCTTGTACTTGCAGGGTTATTATTCAGCTTCTCTGCAGCTACAGCACCCTACCTCTGTATGCTATTGTAACACAGGTACGTTAGCATTCTGATATGGCTTGTCGATCCAACTGTTATCGTCAAAATTCCTATCCTGATAAACGTTTTGCTCCCTTGTGCTCCCTTGTGCACAAAGATGGGGAGCTGCTACAAAAAGGAGATCTTCAACGAGCATGTGCAGCAGGGTGTCCTGGGCTGGGCGCAGAAGGTCAAGATGAGGAAGGGGTTGAAGGGGGCGGCGAGCAAGGCCGAACCGACTAGCAACGCCGATTCAGCAGGGCCTTCTGTTAAGATCGAAATGGCGAAAGCTGGGGAGGACGTTGAGGCCGTTGGGAACACAGAATGATCGAACAGTAGGGTATCCATGTTGTAATGATGTAGCAGGTTCATATGCCACGATTTTTGCAGATAGCTGTTCGTCACAGCAGCCTGAAGTAGTGCATTAGTTTGCCGTAATATCTTGAATTTATTAGGCTGGTGCCAATGGGGGGCGGTACCGTCCTCCTATCGGCGCGGCGTAGGCGGGAGGCGGGCGAGTGGGAGAGAGAGGGCGGGATGGATCCCGCCGGGCGGGAGCGGGCGCTATCGCCCTGCTCTCGCCCGCGTTGGCAGGGGCGGGAGGCGGCGCGCTGGCGTCGGCGTGCGTGGGGTGGGGCGGGAGTGACGTGGCGCGTTTCGATTGGTCTACGCGGACTATCCGTTGAACTAGCCGTTATTTGACCATTTGAACTCTAAAAAATTTTAAAAAAATTGCAAAAAATTCTAAATTTCATCCCCAACCCTCCTATAAATGCCCCACCCAGTTTTTACTCCTTCCACACCCCATTTGAGCTTATTTCTCTCCTCTACAATCCGAAATCTCTTCCACCATGACCAGTTGGTCTCCATATTTTCGTACCTTTATCGATCTCTTGCAGTCCGACGGGTCACAAGCAATGGAACATAATGAAGTCCCGATCAACCGCGGATATAGACGAAGCAGAAAAACGTACTCATTTCAAAACTGTCAAGATGGTGGAAAAAGAGCTTGGACTAGACGAGAATTCGGAGGAGGATTGAAATTTTCTTTTAATTATTATGTATTTTTGCTATTTTTAATTGCAATGTAATTTCTTTTTTTAATTATAATGTCATCGGTAATTTTTTTAGTTGAATAAAATTAGTTTATTAAATTATTTTGCGTACGCGAATAAAAGAGAGTGAAATAATTAAATCTGGAAAAGAAAAGCTGACGTGGAGGAGAGAGGAGTGAGAGCTGGCACTATAGCCTGTGCATTGGAGGGGTGGGGTGAGAGCGAGGGTGAGAGCTGATTCAGACGTGAGATTAAGCACGCAGAATAACGTGGTGGGAAAATATCTGCCAGCTTATGGGCTTGTGGTCTGTGCAGTTGTCCGAGTGGTGCCTCACCTCACTGGTGATGCCATTGGCAATGGCGACAAGGCTGCTTGCACCGAAAAGTGTCACAGAAGCCTCTGGTAAAGTTGGATGCTTGATGGAGTTATATGGAGGAAAGGAGCGGTCCACTTGAGAGAAAGGACTGCAGGGTATCAACTCATGGGAGGGCATCCGCTGAAAATTACCTAAACGCTAAAAAGTTGAAAGATCTACAGGTTCGTTATAAACACGTGCCGAAGTTTTCAAAAGAATCTGCAAAATATGTCTGAAATATATATAGTTTGAGGAAATTCGCTACAACCATGCGAGGTAATGTTCACGCAAATGAACCACCAATTTGGCTCTATTTTCTTTTTTCCTTTTTGGGTCTTGCAAGCATGATTAAATTGTCTTTTCAAAGTTTGCCTAGTTCTAAAGCATACCCTTGTCTGCTCCCATCCACACAATGGAGTTTCCACCCAAAAGGGTATGTTTGAATCAACTAAATTTTAGTCCTTGTCACGTCAGATATTTGGACATTAATTAGTAATACTAAATATAGACTAATTATAAAACTAATTGTATAGATGGAGGCTAATTCACGAGACGAATCCATTAAGCCTAATTAGTCCATACTTTGATAATATTGTGCTATAGTAAATATGTAAGTAAATTCCCTCAATTCCATTGAAATTTGTATGTTTCCCTGCGTTACCATTAAAATTTTCAAGTTCCCTACACTGCCACTGTTAGAATTTTCCTCTTTCTTGATTGTCATTTCCGTTAGTTGACTGTTAAGTTGCTGTTTATAGGAAAAGACGATTATACCCTCCTAACAGAATTGACTGTTTAAGTTGCCTTTGATCCGAAGAAGCCACGTTCTTGCCGCTCAGTAGCAGCACACCGCACCTCCCCGTTCCTCCACAGGCCGTGATGGCCACGAGCGCCAATGGCCGCGCGCACGCTGGCCGCGCCGGCCGTGCCGAGGTCGCGCCGGCCGCGCCGCGCTGGCCTGGCTGCGCCCGCCCAGGCCACGCTGGCCCCGCCCTTCCAGGCCCGCTCGCCTCTCCATTCGGCCGATCTGCGCGCTTCTGCTCCCCGATGCCAAGCCCATTCAATCCAACAAACTGATTTGGGGAGATAACGTTTGGCCGTTTGGGGGTGTTGGGGAATAGAAGTATAGAACCAGTGCTTGCTTGGGTAGAAAGAAGATAAGATCTGGTTGTGGGTCCACGTTGTCACTGGAAGATGGGCATTACAGGTATTGTAAACAGATGGAATCTACTCTTTAATTGTGGGCCCAGTTTGTCAGTTAGTAGTCATTTGACATAACATAACGGAAATGGCAATCAAGGAAGAGGAAAATTCTAACGGTGGCAACGAAGGGCACTTGAAAATTTTAATGGCAATGAAGGGAGCCATACAAATTTTAATGGTATTGAAGGAATTTACTCTAAATATATGCTAATGATAGATTAATTAGGCTTAATAGATTCGTCTCGTGAATTAGTCTTCATTTATGCAATTGATTTTGTAATTAGTCTATATTTAATACTCTTAATTAATGTCCAAACATCCGATGTGACAGGACTAAAGTTTAGTCATCCGGATCTAAATAGAAACGTACCCTGACTAACGGGTCCAGGGACCTGGGGTCCCCAGCGGGCCCACTCCTACTGGCACTCTGGATGGTCTAAGACCACGCGTGGATCAAACAGGCGCCCTTCTAGGCCGTGACTTTCTCCAGGCCATCTAGGCCCACGGCCCCGGCCGGTTGGTCGGCTGGAGCCTCAGCCCGCATCCCCGACTGAGGGGACGACCAAGGCCTAGGTCCGTGCTATGGTCCCGACCTAGGGCGCCAATCGAACTCCACCACGCACGTGTCACTTTCCCCGACTGACGAGATCGGCGGGAGTAATTGCGCCTGCTGCCTTTCCCTATTTTGATTTAATTCAAATCGGAGGGGGGAGAATCCGTACCTTTTCTTCCCCCGCGGAAGTCGAGGGGTGGTGCGCTGCGTGGTGCCAGGGACTCATTATAAGGCTCCACCATCCCGGCCAGATGCTCTCACCAGCGAAAGTTAGCTTTTTCATTTGGAAGAGAGGGAGAGGTTTTCCTGTTCTCCGTGCCCTTTTTGCGAGATGGTGGGAGAGAAGCGCCCGCGGACGAGGGCTCTAGTGCCCCGCCTCGGGGGCTGCCGCGCCTCCGGGAGATCCTGCACAGTCAGGGGTAAGCGTTGTTCACTGTGTCACTGTGCTCTTGGTCGTGATGGGTCGCGTTTATGCAGAGCTATCTCCACGGATCCTCGAGACTTCATCGCCATGCGCGGAGCAGTTGGAGAACCCTCTACGGCCGCGGCGTCGGCGTCGCCGGGGTCATCCTCTTCCTCCGAGTCCGACTCGGGTCGGCGTAGGGAGATGCGGGACCTTGTCCGCGAGGCGTCCGAGGCTAGGGGACGGTACTCAGATGCGACGCAAGAGATCAGCAGGCTGGAGTCTGATCTCGCCACCGTCCAGGCCGCCCTTCGCACTTCGGAGGAGGAGATCCGAGAGCTTCCATTTGCTTTTATTTCCGAGTTGGTTGTAGCGTCCTTAACCCTCCGCGTTTTAGGTTTGGAAGAGGAGGTGGCCGCTTCTCGTCAAACAGAGCTAGGGGAGAAAATGCAGATGAGCCCCAGCGGCCCTCGCTTGACTTGCTCAGGCAGCAACACGGGTCATCTCGACCTTCTCGTTCGATTCGGACCTCGAGCCATGCCCACAGAATCTCCATCAAGGAGAGGCCATCGGGCCACCTGAGTCGGTCGGACGACTCAGGCATTTGCCAGGAGGCGGATCACGGAGCAATGGAATGCCACCTACGGACTATGCCGACCCCGTCACGAACGACGGAATCGGATTCCACTCGGACGCCTGAAATTTTGCTCGAGCACACCCGTTAGGAGCTCACCAAGCCCGTTACTCGAGCCATCGAGGCAAGTGACACCGGTTTAGCCTCTCCGATCGCGGAGACCACGGACAGGGTTACCTCTACGCGTGCACGCGTACGGTGCCCCCGACCAGACCGCCTTCCTTTATGACAAAGGCCGCGGCAAGTCGGGGTACCGTGTTCCTACTCAGAAAGAGCGACAAACTTCTAGCCCACGACCAGACTCGCGGTCGGGCGCAGCAGACAAAAAGCACCCCAGAATAAACGTGCTTTATTCCTGGCGAGTAAGTGCTACAGAGCACAGCTAGCCCATGGCCGCTACAAAGTACAAAAACCTGTTACCACCACAAGGGTGGTAACATTCGAAGCCTTGAGGAGGGCTACTACAAGTGTGGGAAGACTGGGAGGAGCATCTTCCTCGCAAGCCTTCTTCTTACATCCCCTTCCTCAAGGGCAACTTGGCAGAGGATGCCGGCGAGCAGTCCACTTGCTGCCGCTGCCAACTGAACTCCCTCGCTGTCTCAAGCGACAACGAGGAGCTCTTCTTCCCGGGCATTTCCCGCGGGCACGCCCCACACCAGAAAGGGATGAGGAGTTCCTCCCATATCCGAACCCAGCCGGTGGAAACACTGACACATCCTCCATCGGGAGTCAGCACCTCCCTCGTGGTTGCCCAAGGCGCCTGGGGAAGCTGCGCCGACTGCCCGATGGAGAAGGTGCCCTGCCTGCGCACCTACTCCCCTCGATCATCCGAGCGGAGCACTCGGAGGACCGAGCTTGGGAGAGGCCCGGGCACACCGCGTTGCCCACGCGCTATCCCCTGCCGCTCGCAAGCGTTCTTCTAGCACCAGATGCTGAAGGAACCACCAACACTGTTGGGTGGACGCACACGGGCTGAGAGCAACTCATTGTACAAGACAAGGCTCACCCACGACTCAGGATCTGGATGGGTTCAAAAACGATGTCCCGGGAGCCTCCATTTATAGCCGCTCGGGCACCCCCTTGTCCCAAAAGCCAGCTTCGCCGCGTGGAGCGCAGCTCCACCTCAGAAGAATGGAAATCCTCATGAGGGAAACAGGGATCTGCAGCAGGCCGATGTGATGGATCGCGCAAGTCTCGATGTTCCGCTCCAAAAAGCAGGCAGCTGGTACCGCCACGGCACACTTATTGCACGGTTAGATCAAGGCAACCCCGATTGACTCGCGGTCACAAGGGGGAGCCTCTCCTACGCGGTGTCTCTCTGCGGCTGAGGCAGAGCGATGCGACCTCTCACTCTGAGCAAAAGCACGGCGCGGTGAGAATAGTGCCTTCACGATTAAACAAATTGCAAAGCCGCTCGGGGGCCTCTGACGGGTCCAGTGACCCGGGGTCCCCAGCGGACCCACTTCCTTCTAGCACTCTGGATTGTCTAAGACCACGCGTGGATCAAATAGGTGCCCTCCTGGGTCATGACTTTCTCCAGGCCGTCCAGACCCACGGTCCCGACCGGCCGGCCGGTTGGCTGGAGCCTTGGCCCGCGTCTCCGACCAAGGGGACGATGCCTAGGTTGGTACTATGGCCCCGACCTAGGGCGCCAACCGAACTCCACCATGCACGTGTCACTTTCCCCGATTCACAAGGTCAGGGGTCGGCTGGGCCTCGCACACGGACCATCCCTAGGGCCAGGTGCTGAGGATAAAGGACGGGCGCGCTAGAGTCAACTTGCTGTATGGGGCAACCACTCCCTCTATGGGGGTTACAGTCCCCTCTGTCCCCCACAGTGGGGGGACACTATTCCACCTGCCCGTCCTCGCGAAGGGACAGGATGCAACGTCATCACGATACGACGGAAACGCCTCCATCACAACGGAGTGATTTGTGATGGAGCGTAGCGCTAGGGATGGAGTATGACTAATGTATAGTACTTATCGTCGCACGCTCGCCCCCCACCGACGGAGCATGACGCACAAGGACAAGATAAGACGGCCACCCCACGACGCAGGACTTGGACGGTGGTCATCGGAAGACCCCGATTGATAGAGTTGGCGGTCTAGACTGATAGAGTTGTCAACTCCAACCGACGGAGCAAGGAACATTCTATCTTTCTACCTTTGGTTCGCCTATAACGGAGATCCTCCTTTGGACTATAAAAGGTCGTCCGTCTAGGAAAAATAATCTCAACAGATCTCGATCATACTGCATCATCCACTTGCAAGCTTGCAACTCCCCAAACTCTCACGAGCACTTGGGCTCAAGTGATACAACCGACTAACCCCCGATTGGACGTAGAGCACGATTGGTTGAACCAGTATAAATCTTGAGACATTGTATTGTATGCTATGCTACATCCGATCACGACGTGCGATACACATTTCAAGTTGGTTTAGCTGCCGGCAATTTTCAGAACCGACACCAACCAAATTTACTTTAAGCCCTACATGAACCATGGAATTCCAAACACCCCCTCTAAAAAATACCCTTTTAGTTTTTTTTCCTAGCTACATAAATTTCACTACGCATGTATATATATGCTATAATTTGAAACGAAGTGAGTAGCAAATAGAAAAATAAGCAATTACTACAATCAGTCAATATTTGGATAGAAAATTTTTGCATACTTGCGGCATGCGACAAAAATTGCTGCCACACTGAAACAAAAACCGAAAATGTCTAGTATGGATCGCTAACCATCAAGAAGCATTGAAGCAATTGCTACAATCAGCCTACCCCCAAATTAAAGGAAATTTTGGATGCTGCTCTCTCCGCACACTCAGTAAACACAGATCTCAGCAAGTAATGGGAAATTACCTGGCATCATCAAAGAAGACTCATTCTAGTGAAGAGACATTTTAAAACTTCTTGATAGGCAAAAAGGTATGTACGACACTGGTAAGTTACCAGTGGTAACCCCTAAAAATTGGAAAACTGTGTTCTTTTGAAATGATATTCAGTGCGGGCTTGTACAATGAATTCTTATCCAGAGTTATATTCTTTTGCACAAAACAAGAATGTTGTATGGTGAAGAAATTAACAAGAAGATCTATAACAATTGCACTTTACTGAAGAAGAATGTTTTGTAATTTCCTTGTATTATACTAATGAAATTCGGGTTCACCGGTGTTGGAAAAAAATGATCGATATATAGTTTTACAGTTTATTACATTTGTACCGCAATTTTAGCAGATTATACTTACTGTAGCAGCAGAAACTGCACTACTTCTGATGAAATACAGCAAAAATAAATACACATATAGAAAGTGTTGTAATAAGCTACAAATTCGTGGCATGCCAGAGATCTATAACAACCAAATATTTGCCTTACTCGTCTATATACAATTTATGAAGTTATAGATACATACCTAATAGACAAGTAACTTATCAACTGGCTCACGAGCTGAGAGAGTAATGTAGATAAGAATATATATGTTGTTTTAATTTTTCTCATGCAGATTGAGTTTGCTTCAATGTCGATGATTTTTTGAGTTTTGGTTGACTTTTGGTATGATTTTCACTTCCTCAAAAAAAAATATTTTGTAGCAATATGTGTCTACTGGTGTACAATATTATTGCCATGTTTATGAGATGCCACCATATGTGTTAAGAGTCATATCATGGCCCTAGCTTCTTGCAAAAACTATGCCTTGTATTCATATGATTTCGAAGAAGATGGCTTAACAAAATAGCCTAATAATTCTAGCAAGGACTTCTATCAAGTCTAGAGAACTGGAGTTTTTGTGGATAATGTGAAGTTCGAGCTTGGCATCAGATCATCAATTGATTGTTTTTTTATGAGAGGAGACAGGTTAATGCACTGACTGGCCCGCTAATTAAATTTTTTTCACAAGATACTAGTAGCAAAATGTAGAGTGTTCTCCCATCAGACATGGAGTATAAAATAAGAAACTCATATATTTGTGGACATGGGATTAGTTGTTCTGTCTACTCTTATACTTATCGAGTACCTATTGGCTTAAAATTTCTTATGACATAGAATAGATCACCAATCGGTTGACTATTTGTGTTCCCTCAAATTAATTGCAACCGAACATGGCACATGCATTTGTACATAAAATTAATGGAAAGATACATAATAGACATGCTAACCTCTATTAACATGATTAAAATGATGACATGAGAACACTTTTCTTAAACCAATTAACGTGGCCTACCTAACAGGGACTAAGCAAAGACTTCTTGGAGTGACTGAGGGTTCTAACTCCAGCCATATGAGATGATTTAAATTTATGCACACGGAGATTCGAACTGTAGTTGCTAGCTTCACTTTAAAAGCTAGCCAACCAGGCTAGAGTCCGCTTGTAGTGACTGAGGATTTAGTCTTTTCTTAGTTTAAGGACTAAAAAAAGTCAGTAGTCCTTTAATATATTGGAAGGCATCCATCGCGAAGATTTGAGTTCCGTCAAACAATGCTAGTTCGTTGATGAGCATAGCTGTGAACTACCATTTAATTCTGACCGTACCGGATAGCTTATCCTGGCCCATCAGTCATCAGGCTAACTTATCAAGACTACATAAAAAGAGGACCTAGAAAGAATACGACATGCATGACATACTTAGGATGGTGTCATCACATAATTCCATGTAATTACCAAATCAATCTCTCTAGTTACTAGAGAGCAAAGCCATGAGAAGCCAGTAAAACTTAGAATGTTTTACAGACAGCACTATAAGCATTATATGTGTTATTGTATATATAATCATTCATTAGTATAGAGTTATATTGAAAAGCAAACTGATTAATAAACAACTCGTGTGATATGGTAAATACTTGTAGACGGTCGATGTCTAACCGTTGTACATGTCCTAACATTCTTAGCTAGTAAAAGATAACCTGCATATGACATGAAAGAGAGAAAACAAAGTGATCTGTTGGCATTGACCTAGCTAGTGTTAGACTTTTCTTACTCTAATTGTTACAGTATAATAGTCGATATTTAATATGAGAGAGATCAACACTTAATATGAGAGAGATCAAAGTCTGTTACGGTACAATAGTCTAAGACGTGAATTCCAGCAAACAATGCAAGTTCATTGGTTCCATGCATCTCATCACAGGATAATATATTTGATCAAGACTCCACTTACAACTGCATTTATGACAAATACATGACGTTAGATATGATGCAGTCACATGATTCCATTTAAATTAAATAGTAAATATCAATCCCCCTAAGAAATAGCCCGCTATTAACTTTTTAGGAGATCTACCGCTACGCTATGCAACATTTGTCCGCTACGTCCGCTAAAGGGGTTTTATGTCCAAGATTTAGCAGCGTTAAATATCAAATTGCTAGTAGATTTTAGTGGTATGATTCGCTCAAAGACGCAGTCAAAAGAACCGATACAACTAAATGAACGTAGTGTGGACCCTAGACAATGTAGCATATGCATCGTTGGGCAGTTAAGAGACCAATAATGCTTATAATTTTATATATAATTATTGATTATTTTATCATTCTGTTAAATGATTTAGCTTTCGCTATATCCCGCTATAGCTTTCTATAGTTTTTAGAAAAAGCTGCTGCTAAACTTTATAACCCGCTGTACAACATTGCCGTCTAGCTCATGTGAATTAGCTAGGATGGTCCTATATGCGATGTACCCATGGGAGTATACGAGGTGCGCTTAGTAACAGTGGTGTGCACATATCTCCTTCCGATCCTTCTAACTAAAAAAATGATTTTTTTAAAAAAACAAAAGATCATTGCGTACAATGTGGAAAAAATGAACATCATATATACTAGAAAATATCTTTCGTTCAGGATCCAACACTATCTTGCTAAGATTTATACTCGTTTGTTCATGTCCACACATTGTTTTGGCAAGGTTGTTTTTCAGGGTAAATATAACAGAATTTGGGAAAAGTCACACGTAGACATTTCCAAAAAAAACGACATGTGTAAGAAAGCAATCTGAAGTAGCTTGTAAAAAATTTAAGATCTTGTTGGCAATAAATTCATCTTGCATTTTTTTTAAACATTGACAAGTTTCAGCTTTATCTTTTAGCGGTATAGGATGTGATCTTTGAAATGAATTCGTATGAGTATACGGTGACTTCGTCAATTTTAAAATTTGTGGATCTAATTTATAGGAGTAGAACATACAAGCGTATGTGGACGTATTTGTGTACAGCTGTATTTTGCAAAAGAAAATAATTTTGTTTTCTGATGCATGTGGCCGTGCAACAAAACTTCATCCTTTACCGTCGCATCGCATCCACCACCGGTTTAAAGCTAGCTCTGAGATACAGATACCGGCTAGGCTCCTCTCTCCCGTGAGCTGCCGTCCACCAGTCCCATATATTCCCGGGCCCACCTGAAAGCTCTTCGATTCCGTTCACGCCTTGCACCGCGGGCCCCACCGCGAACAACCTAAGTAGTCTGGCGACGGCTCCACGTGCTTCATGCTTCAGACGGTATAATTAAAACGAACGTAACAGCAGAGAAGCGCGCGCAGTCACAGCCTTTGCTGGGAGGAATCGACGGGGCGAGGGAGAGGAGAGGACGATATTATGGCGGAGGCCGAGGAGGCGGCGCTGCAGTTCACGCCGACGTGGATCGTGGCGGCGGTCTGCTCGATCATCGTGCTCATCTCCCTCGCCGCCGAGCGCGGCCTCCATCACCTCGGCAAGGTACGTAAACTCTGGGCTGGCCGGAGTACTTTGCCAGCTGTTTTCCTGCTGACGCCGATGGGCATCATGCATGCTGCAGACGCTCAAGAAGAACGATCAGAGGTCGCTCTACGAGGCCCTCCTCAAGGTCAAAGAAGGTAGACAGGAAACAGAAATCCATCTTCTTTCTAGCTAGAGATGACTGCAACTTTAGCTCTTCTTCTGTTGGTGTGATGCAGAGCTGATGCTTCTGGGGTTCATCTCCCTGCTGATGACGGCGTTCCAGGGGACGATCCAGCGGACGTGCATCCCTCCCAGCTGGACGGTCTACATGCTCCCGTGCGAGAGGCCAGGGGATCACCAGCCTACAGGGGTCGCCGCTCGTTTTAGCGCCGCCGAGATCCTCGCCGGGATCAGCAGGGCACGGGTGCTCAGCGAGGGCGGGGCTGGAGCCGAGGCCGGGCTCTGCCAGAAGGAGGTGAACTGACTGGACTGAACCATGCGATTCAGATAAAAACTCATCATTCATACATGGATTTTCTGCAAATAAATATATGTGTTGTCTATGTTTTACTGGAAAACATCAAGTAAACAACAAATCTATTGTGTAACTGTGTGTAGAAACAACTGTTGTGATTTGTTTTGACAGGGAAAAGTTCCACTGCTGTCGGAAGAAGCCTTGCATCAGCTGCACATCTTCATATTTGTTCTGGCTGTGGCGCATGTCTTCTTCAGTGCTACAACCATGCTTCTGGGAGGTGCAAAGGTAAAAAGGTCGCGGTTAAGCGCAGAACGCTTGTTGCTCTTGCCGGCTGCTGATTACGTGCTGTGTTTATCTGTTACTCAGATACACAAATGGAAGCAGTGGGAGGAGGAAATTCAGAAAAACAATGATGCAGGAAACGGTATCTATCAGGACCTATCTGGCTGGCTGCTCATATTTTGTGGCTTGAATTGAAGCAGCCTTTTTGTTCCGTTAACACAGGAACGGACAGATCCTAAAACAAAAGCTGTTTTTGTGACACGTTTGTTTTCTTCTCAAGGAAAACAAATGTTTGTCTTGTCACAAGAAAAGAGATCTGCTTATTTGTTGTGGATCTTATAAATTCCTATGAAACTGCAGGACCTAAGAAGGTGCTACCTATGCATCAACTTTCATTCATTAGAGAACATTACAAGGGGATTGGCAAAGATTCTCTGACATTGTGTTGGCTGGTAAGTAATGCACTCACGTTCTCAACTGTCATATCTTTTTTTTGTATACTATACAAAGTTGCATATATAATCTCTGTAGTAGAAAAAAGTGACATTTCATTTTTAAAAAAACAAACTATAGTAGTACATACTTTTTTTTCCCTAAAAGACATTTGAAAATGGTACGATTAGGTCTGTCTTGAAAACTAGTTTAGTAGTATTACAGTTTTGTTATGTTCTACAATTATAGACGACGTCACTATCCAAAAGGAGTACTCCTCTCGTAGTTCTGTATTATCTGAGCTGTCAGTTTGGCGTACACAATTTTTTCTGTGCAGCTGAGCCAATTACTTTATGAGATCTGCACCAATGCCCCTCTTTTGAAAAAAAAAAATTCACAAATCTTAAAGCAAGCAAACATCTTAGATAATTACATAACCTTCAAAGGGTAGCCTTGTCTTTCTCCCTTGCATGCGGCCAACGAGATCCAATTTTTGGGCGATCCTGTGACGGCTGAATTAAATCACGAGATGATGCCCTGTTCTTTATCCCCAGCGATGAGATCAATATAATCACCAACTCACAGCGTAACGCTCACCAGCATCATCGTCCTGTCCTTAACTGAAAAAATGTGGGCCTAATTCTCTACTCTAGAATAGGAATTTCCGAATTTGGGATGTGCACGAAGAGGTTAATCAAGCTCTGAACAATACAAGGAAGCAGCAAAGAATTTTCAATCACAGCGCAGGTGTTTCTGGCTCCGCTGCCCGATACGTGTGACAGTAACGTCCCATGTCAGTGCCCATGTGAAGCTGAAGCCCATCCATGCATCAACACCCGCCCATCCTAAACCCTACAGGCTATAGCTGGTATAGAACATGCTTAGCAGCCAAAGCATGTCACTGGCTGCCGGCCCGCCGAACTCTTCTCGTTCTCATCTCGACATGACGACATCACGTGCTCTGCCCTTTGCTTGTAACAACAAATGATTGTGTTCTTCTGATTCCTCCATCCATCCTTGCACTTGTAGGATCGTAATTCAGCTGGTATTAGTGAGTTAATGTTTGCAGAATATAGTCTGTTGGTGAACTAATCAGCCTTTTCTTTTCTCCTTTTTTTTTCACAGCAATCATTTGTTAAGCAGTTTTATGGTTCAGTAGCTAAATCAGACTACACCACAATGCGTCTTGGTTTTATCATGGTAAGCATCATTTGATTTCTAGCTGGTGTTGTGTCTTTTAATTTCCCTGTATGTAAACATGCATTCTTTTGAGTTGCAGACTCACTGCCGCGGAAATCCAAAATTTGATTTCCATAGATACATGATGAGAGCTTTAGAGTCTGATTTTAAGAAAATAGTCAGTACAAGGTAATCCAAATAGTGTTATATATTCTTTTAATAAACTTAACCATACTTTTTTGCGAGTCAATTTATTTACATGACCATACTGTTTCTATCTCCTTTCAGCTGGAGCTTGTGGATCTTTGTGGTGATATTTCTGTTGTTGAATGTCAATGGTAAATCTACATTTCAATCTTTACGGAAAAAAAAAACTTCTATGGTTTCTACTGGTCCTGAACAATCTTCTTGCAGAACCAGTTTGCCCTTTTAACCTTTGAAAAAAAGTACTTTCGAAGTAATATTTCAGTACTTCAACTCATCCCATTTTGTCAATCTGCAGGTTGGCACACATATTTTTGGATGGCTTTTCTCCCCCTTGTTGTAAGTACATAGATAGCATGTTGATTCAGAGTCCTTTTACATAGTCCGAACAAACAAAATCATGATTTGAATGATTCTCCTTGACCACACTGCCTTAGCATCCAGGAGTAGGTCCTTACAGTCAGTTGCTCTTGCATACTTCTTGCAGCTTCTGCTGGCTGTTGGCACCAAGCTGGAGCACATCATCGCTCAGCTTGCCTACGATGTAGCCACGAAGCAAACGGCGGTCGAGGGCGATTTGGTTGTGAAGCCATCAGACGAGCACTTCTGGTTCGGGCAGCCACGAATCGTGCTGCACCTGATCCACTTCATCCTCTTCCAGAACGCATTTGAGCTCTCATTCTTCTTCTGGATACTGGTAAGCAACCATTGTGACACACCATCTCCGTCCAAAGTGTGCTCAGCTCAGATGCCATGACGGAACACAACATCGTTCGTTCGTCGTGTAACGGCTATCATCTTTCCCTTTTTTTTCCAGATGACCTATGGATTCCACTCCTGCTTCATGGACCACGTCGGTTTCTTGGTGCCGAGGCTCGTTCTAGGGTAATTCGCATGGCCTCCAGTTTCTTGCATCTCGCAGGAAATAAAGATGGCAACAACACATGAGTGTGTTCTTCTGACTCCTGCGCCCATCCTTGTACTTGCAGGGTCGTCATCCAGCTTCTCTGCAGCTACAGCACCCTGCCTCTGTATGCAATTGTAACCCAGGTGCGTCATCGGTGTTCTTCTTCGATATCGTATACAATTGTAATCCTCAAAACACTGATCAACGGTCTCCCTCTGTGGTCGAAGATGGGGAGCTACTACAAGAAGGAGATCTTCAACGAGCACGTGCAGCAGGGCGTCCTGGGCTGGGCGGAGAAGGCCAAGAAGAAATCAGGGCTGAGGGAGTGCCACTCCGCGGTCGAATCCATGCATGGAGACGGCGCCGATGCGGCTTAGTATTGGAATGGTGAAATGGGCAGCTGGGGAAGAACAATGAGGCAGTTGGAAACACGAAGTGGTAGTAGCTTTTGCTGTATGCTCCACAGCAATGGCTCGCATCATGTGTAGTTTTCCTGTGTTGCAAGGCATAGACGGGACACAATTTTCGCTGATAGCCACTCACAGCAGCCATAAATAGTGCTGATATATCTGTAGTCACACAAGTAGTCATCTGCATCGAAACTTACTCAGATGATCATGAACGATGAACCTGACACTTTTGATGATGATGCCATATTTTTAGTTTGTTGCAAATATGACCATGGCTGCGCAGTGGTAACATCAGAATGGATCACTCTAGATCAGCACGACAGCGCTCAGATTCTCGCACGAGACTGATGGCAGCAGCAGCAGCGCCTTTGGTTTTGATGGGACCAAGTTGGGGTAAGGTAGGAACAAAATTCATTGATTCAACAAGAGCTGAACTTTCCAACATCATACCACCAGTGCCACAGAAAATCAACAAGAGCCAAAATCTTTCACCATCATACCTCGTGCCACAAAATTCTGCCACCTGCACATCTTGCTAAAACTCACATAAATTGTGGAGAGAATTCTCTGTGTGGCAAATAGGACACCAGCTTGATTTCGGATGGAAAATAGAGAATTCCCTCCAACTTTTACCAGTGGATGCTGTTGCATCATGCAGCTCGGACAGTACTCATCAGTAACATCAAGGAGAAAAGCACAACAATGAAAGGCCAGACATGCAGATTTTCTGAACGATACATCACACCAAGCCACAACGATCGTAGCCGCTGCAGTCACTGTTTACAGCTTTACACCATTTGATCAACTTTAGTAAAACAACCACCATCGGATGAACTTGAGACAACAATTTAGCGTATCTGTTGTGTGCTTCGCAGATTGATTGAGCAATCGTATGCTCTAAATCTGTGGTTGATAAGTAACAACATCAACACCAACAGCAGCAACAAAGGCTTAGTTTTGACCAAATTTGTGTAAACTAGAAACAGAGTTCAACGAGACCAGATGTTTCTACACCATATAATGTGCCTCAAAATTTCAATCGCCATACTTCTGCCAAAAAATCACAACCTGCAGCGAACAATATCTCCAATTCTCCATCACAAGAGCCAAAGGGTGTGGTTTGCCACACCAGACCAATTATTTTTTTTTGGAATGGATGCTCCAAAAATCTTTGAAGAACACGAGTGTGTGACGCTGAAACTTCATTCATTCAGTACAATAGAACAGGCACTCGATAACATCAAGCAGAAGAAGACAGCATAAAGAACATGAGTGTGTGACGCTGAAACTAACTTCATTCGGTACAATAGAACAGGCACTCGATAACATCAAGCAGAAGACGACAGCATAAATATTTAGACATCCAAATTTACTAAATATTATACATCACATAAAGCCATGATGGTAGTCACTGTCACTGCATTCACTGTTTAAGGCTTTACACCATTCGATCAACTTTAGTAAATAAATTAAACCACCACCATGCATCAGCTTGAGACAATAATTTTGCATAATACTGCTAGCAAAGAGTATCCAGTAGGCATTGGGTAGAACAGTAGAACACATGATGTAATCTGGTCTGGAAGAAACTTAGACTAGCGATTCATTAAAGCTTGCCCCGTGCTGTCCCCGGCGATGCGCTTCTTTGATGAACATGAGGTAATGATTGAGAAATCTAGTATTCTTCAGCAGCACTGGCAGCACTCAAATCCACACTAAGATCAACCGTCTGCAATGAGAGCGGAGTTAGGATGCAAAAGGATATATCCATATTTGCAGCATAAAGTAGTGCATTGAGTGATTAGATTCACTCAATCTTTAAAAGAATGACGCAAAGGTAGACTTTTTGCTCAGCAAATGTAACAGCTGATCACGTGAGGAAATATAATCTAGATATATGTGTTTTTGGCATAAAAGCATAAAGGCATTTCAGATCTTTTAAGAGCAATTATGAGGTTTAAGTGTTTGGCTAACATTTTCGCACATTAGACTAACCAAAGACTATTCCTGGTTACCTACAGTCCAATCAAGAAAATAAAGATGAAATGCATGTTACCTTTCCAGTGATCATTGTATACATGTTAAGAACATCTGTCACAGTTGTCTCAAAATGTGTGGTGGCATCATAACTCTGCAAGGAGAAACCACCACAAAGATTCAGTAGAATGTCCAAGCAACGAAATTTAACGTTCATTTTGTTATTATTATTGCAAATCTTACCGTTGAGACAAAGCAATTATCAAGAGATGGTTCATTCACTGGTTCATATCTGTCATAAATATCATAAAATATCTCATCTACAGAGCCAAGTAGATCAAGTCCCGGCTTTAGCTCAGACTGGGGATTATCAGTCTCGGCTTCTGCAGACACAAATGCAATGAACTTTCCTCTTGGCGCAACATTGTGTGTGTATGAGCAACAGAAAACATACCTAAAAAGAGAATACGGACAGAAATATCATAAAAGGGGCAAGCATAATGATCCATTCAATACAAGTGTGCACTAATGAAAAGAAAAACATTTGAGCATCAGAGAAGGCCTCACATGTCTGATCTGCGTCCAAGTTGTTTCTGTGGCAAAATAATCTGAACTGAATGAGACTCATTTGTATTAGGGATTGGGTGGCTCATGATAGCAATTGCGCGTACAACCCTACCTATCTTCCTAACCTGTTGAGGTAGAAAAAGCCACAAAGTTGCAGTAAATTAGCTTTTCATCTATCAAAATACAAGTATTTGGCACCATAATGACCAAATAACCCTTTTACACTATGGAAATAGGGAGTATTCACCTTGTTGGGTAAATACGAAGGATCACAGACCACCTTCTTGCACTTTGCAGTTTCACCTTCAGATGTAACACCACACACTTTCCCCTCCATATCAAATTCAACCTATAAAAATGAGGCAAACACAGGTCAAAATGATAGCTTTTCCTTGCCATCCACATTATGCAAGCCATGACAGGAGAGGAAATAAAGCAGACCTTGCACTCTGGCTTATTTAACATGTAAGTACCACCATAAACAGCACTCAGACGTGCAAAACCCTGTAGCCAAAAACAAGCATTGTATAATCAACACGGAACATGATCCCCACTTGAGATGTATTGGATAAATAGATTGAATTATGACTGACCTGTGGTAGCTCACCCAGCCCGTATAGTGGATAAATATACGGTGAGCCTCCTTGAAACCGTGCAAGAGACTCTGCATATAGCTGCAAGCACAGACCACGTAAATTTAACTGAACTATTTAAACCCAGCATATTCAAACAAGAGCACCATGACAAGTTTATCTGTAGCAATAATTAGGAATCAGCTTTGGCCAAAACTTACTTTCATCCTTTTCACTGTATCAAGTGCCGGTTCATCAAGATAACGATCATCTCTATGAAGAGCAAGTGCATGCCCAATGAAATCCACTGTATCTTCGCTCAAACCATATTTTCTGAAGAAATACACATGGAAACATGGAGTTACTTATTGACCAGAAAGAGGTAAGCCCAACAGATCAATCCCTTATTTGCAATTGCAAAATTTTGCATTCCCAAAATGCATCACAGACATGTGGCCCATGGACCCATAAATTATGCAAAATTTACATAAGAACTCAAGAGCAACATGCACAAGCAATATATTTTTCACAACATATGGAACAGTGTTTTAAAGGCGATAAGGAACCAAGGCGAGCTGGGTACGCCTGGACGCCTAGGCGTGACTATTGCCCAAGGCGAGCTGGATCCGCCCGGACGACTAGGCAACGCCTTTGAAACACTGATATGGAAGGTTAAATGCTATCTATGGTATAATCTGAAAGGCAGCAATTTTCACATCAGATTTTTTAGCAGCACAACCCTGAAGGTAGCAAGAGTGCCACTAGGGAAAAAACCTTGTTGCTAACTACAATGAATTTGGTTCATAAGTAAGATGCAAGACTAAGCAATTGTCTACAATGAAATCGAAAAATTGTAGTGAAAATCATATTGGTGAGACACTGTAATACTCTAGGTAAGTCATAACTCACACCTTCATTTACCTAAAAGGGTTATTCGAGCATTATGCTATTCTGATGGTGCAAAATTAGCCACGTGCCCACGTGGTGCCAATCCCAAGTCCCCAACACTACTAGGAATATCTAAGACAAATTGGGTTGGGTGTTACAGTTGGTCTATTGGAGTGCTGGCATATAACTGAAAATGGAATCAATATAATGCAACAAGAGCAAAGGTACTGACGCTATAAGTTCCCTAGTTGTCACCCTAGTAAGGTCCAATCCTTGATGGGTTTTTGGATCAGCTTCATTGTAATCTTGGACATAAATGAAAAAGTTCCTTGCTCTGCGCTTCTCAAAGAGGCCCATCAAGGGGGACTTGAGAGCCTCCATATCAGTTGCAGGGACCTTGTAAATCTGATTGAACATGATAACAGAGAAAGGCATGTTACCCCACTAGATCTAAGAACCTAAAACATCTGCAGAAAATTAAGGAAAAGTGATGTTGATGAAAAATAAAAGGAGAACATAGACTGAAGAGACTACCTTCCCTTTGCTGAAAACGTAGCTCCCATCAACTGCTTTGAATGACAAGTACTTTGTCACGTCGGTGTGGATGAGGGTTCGAACCAGTGTCCCATTTGCCATCATAAACTGATAACAGAAACAGTTTTTTTTAACAAGGAAGCAACAAAATTAATTATTGTACACACTGGTATAAAATATTAACAAACAAATCATAAATCTAGCAGGAATACTTTGCAGACTTCTTTTTTCAAGCAGTTCGGCAAGGGATTTTCGCAGTTCTCTGAATGCCTAAATCAGCGAAAATTGACAAATAAATCACACAAAAAAAGACTACAAATCTTTACCGCCAAGATAGAACCAATGCACGATCATGTGGTTGGTCATTGGTGTTATATTTATGTAATCTCAACTGCATTTCTGCATACATTAGCTGTGCTAATAAAGGTATAGAGATATTTGCATAGGATAAGACTGTTGCACCTTTGGGACCATGTCCACATTGTAGTCTCTGCTTGCACCAAGATGTGCCGGAGGCTTGTCCTCCCCTCTAAACCTCTTCCACAGCTGTCCCAAAAGGTGAGTGAAAAGTGTGACAGTGTAAAACTTCCAGCAAAACCTAAAAGTTTGTTATGACAAGAAATGGATCCACAAATCAAGAACTGTCAGTACTTAAACAATAGTAGTAGGAGCTGCTTACCTGGTTAAGGTTCAGTGAAGTGGAATCTCCTCCATAGTAGTCATTTCTATCCATGTGCAACACCTACAATATCATTGCAACCACGTCCATAATGGTGTCCTCAAAAGTGTAATTTCCAACACTTACATGTAGATTTCAAAATAGAACAACTATAAGGTTCTAGAAAACGCATACGGCTCAAGAGTAATTAAAGGCCAGGTGGGCACATAATAATTCAACTAATGCATTCACATATAATGCACAGAGAAAAGAGAGATGTGTTTGTGAGGGGTTGTGGCAACTGCCAGATATCATTGCTGTATTTGCCTAAAATTGACTCCTCATACTGCATTCTCATTATACATCTACTTTAAAGCTGTTATCAGAGCATTTATATGGAATTTAAGATCTAAGGGTTCACATTTTCATGAAAGGCATCCTTTTCACAAAAGGAACTTTTTGATTCCATCCTCCTCGGTTTGGAGTCATGGTAGCTCACTTATTACGGGGGACTTGACATCTCACAGTGCAACGCGCAAACCATCTCCAGTGTGCCATTGCTGTGGGTAGCTTCTGCCACAGGCTGTGCTGATACCATCTGCAGTTGATTGCGATCTGGGGCGCTCTACAACTCCACTACTGTCACCGCCACCTCCTTGCCTTATGCCTTAACTGCCAGACTGCTCCCAAGCTTGACCCAGTCTACCCGCTTCAGACCAGTTGCTTAACAGCAAACCCGTGGTCAGCAATACCCTTGCTGCCCCACTACCACAGGTGCGCCGCTATCCATCATCAGTCCAGCACTCCCAGCTTACTCCCTGAAGCTGAGGCCTAAGGTCAGGGTGATTTTGGAAACACAGAAATCCTAACCCTAACCCTCTATCGTCGCTTCCATTTTTGCGGAAGCAACATGTTGCCAGCTGTGCATGTGCGACAAAATTGTGAACCCCACTTATTAGGTCAACATAGAAATTGAAAAGGTTGGTTAAAGAAAGATGCAAGCATGGGCAAGCAACCCAACACAAGCCATTATAAGGTGCTATTAAATGAAAGGATTCCTTCAGGTAAAGACTCTTCTCCCTCTCATCTGGCTTTAATACATACTATTCCACCAAAAAACCAGCAAACACTAGAATTAGATGCCACCTCTCAATTCAGCAAGCGCCTCGGAACCCCGATCTAGAGAATTCCACCTGTATAAGCTCAGACTTCACTCGCTTCACGGATCAATGGCTGCCCACTATGGATCCACCAAGGGCTTATTAGTCGGGGGCTTCTAGGGACACCCGGGTGCAATACGTAGGTAGACGAACACTATAGGTCGGCACGCAATAGCAAAGCAAAGCATTCATCTAACTGCAGCGCAACGGCCAGATCAATCGAGCGGTGGCTCCCGATCTACGAGCTCGCGTGCTCCAGAGACCTAGTCCACTCCTAATAATGATGAAAGCGACCTTGAAGCACTGAGTAGGTACGCGGACACGGAATCCGAGCCCGGAAGCAGCGGATCGTGCGCGCCGGGGCTGGGGGCAGCGAGCGTGCTATCGGCGCGCTCACCTTGAGGCCGTCGACGGAGAGGAGCCCGCTGAGGATGCACTCCTTAAGCCCCGTGCCCAGCACGATCACGTCGTACTCCTCATCCATGGCTGCTACCTGCTGCTGCGACGGCGGCGGCGAAGAGGAGGCGTACGCGGGGGAGAAGAGGAGTGGAGTTGACGAAAGGCAGCGAGCGGCGCGGTGCGTGGGGAGGTGGGAATGGGATTTGGCGTTTGGGAATCCGAGAGGAGAGCAGCCGAGCCGGAGCCGGATGCGGATGGGATGCCGGTCGCTTTCGCGCGCAGGTCCTCGGCTCGGGAAATATTTGCGGTTTTTCCCCTTCTTTTTAGTTTAGGGCTCGTGATTTGCCATTTGTGTTAAGGATAGTGGCTGATTAGTCAATTTTTCGGGCCATTTGATGGTATACACGTTGCGAGTGTGATCGGGTCTTCGTCTCGATAATCAAATATATGATCACGATTGTTATGTATACGTGGAACGGGTGGACTGGTCGAAGGTGACGAGAAGACACGTGCGATAATTACGGCTAGTTTGGTAAAAGTTCTTTTTACTTCTCATTCGACGTGGAAAGGGTTATATGATTCCGTGCATATTTTCTGGGTTAATTTTTGAAAAAAAAAATTATGTGGAAGTGAACAAGGGCGGACACCTTTAAGCTCCTAGCCCTCCGTATATTTTTAAAGAATCACTCAATAAAATTAGTCTACGATCACTTTTTTAGGAAAAATATTTGATAGAATTCCCCTAGAATCACCTAGAGGTGCTTTGAGAGCTCTACCAAACAAATCTTTGTTCCTAGAACGAGATTGTATGTGCACACTTAATAAGAAAGGCTAAGAGTGTATCTTAGTCTTTTGAGATTGTCATTCAACACATTTTGCTATGCCATTCATATCTGAAGTTAAATATCTCCCCATTTTTCTTATTGCAATATCCTACGATCCACGTGGGACATTGACTTTCATTGCTATCTAATCTCTATGTTTGCCCTTGAACATTGATCAGTTATATCAAACGTGTCAACTTGCTAGCTATCGTCCTCTAGTGATATTATGCAGAGGTCGGAGGTTTTGGTCAACATTTTCATTGGGGACAGGCGTTGTAACGCCTACAAAATATATTAGTAAGGTTCAGGACTAATTTTTAGTTTTTAGATCGGATATTTGATACTAATTAGAAGATTAAATATAAGCTAACTATAAAATTAATTGGAAAAAAATATAAAACTAATTGTATAAATGGAGACTAATTCACGAGATAAATCTATTAAGTCTAATTAATCCATCATTAGCACATGTTTACTGTAGCACAATATTACCAAATTATGGACTAATTAGACTTAATGAATGTATCTCGTGGATTAGTCTTCATTTACGCAATTAGTTTAATTAGTTTTATAGTTAGACTATATTTAATATTTTTAATTAGTGTCCAAATATCCGATGTGACGGCACTATGAAAATTATTCCGAGAATCCAACGCTCTCTGATTGGGCATAAGACGTGACTACGATGGTGGCTGCAGGGACTCAGGCTGCTAATGGTCTGAGATGCGGACCACAGCCGCACCAAATTGTTTTCCTCACCGATCAAACCTGTCACCACACCAAACTTCATACCTCGAAAAACTGAATCAAACCAATCTGCGGGCGTTTTCAACCTAAAACCAAACTGAACAGTTCCTCGTGATGGGTTTGCACAGCGTGTTCTTCGTCTGCTTGGCGTTGAGACACTGGGAGGCCTGGGCGAGAAGAGCGACCACAAGACGGCGCCACGGCTCCGCCCCTTCCTCGAGCCATTCCGGTCCAATATTGAGGAGGTTCGTTGCTGCTGAACGCGTGTAGCGGCGGCAAATCGCGAACGAGAGGTGCGATGACGGCGAGCCCCCTGGTAGCTGCGTGCACCCTTGACGACGTTGCGGTGGAGGACGGGAGGAGACTGAAGCGGAGAGATGATTCGTGAATGAATGGCCCTAACCTACCTCATCGTGTGAAAGCTGAAGGCTGAGATTAGTGAAACCAATACAAACTGATCCAAACCTATCTCAGCTATGAACCAAATGTCCAAATCCAACCAAAATATTTATCTGCGCCAACTGAATCCCCCTGAACCAATCTCAGCCACTTCAAAATCCAAACTGAAAAAACTGGTATCGAACCAAACCATTAGCAGCTTGAATAAGGGATCCATATCGTCTAAGGTTATTATCATTATAGAGGTGGCATTGCAGTGGCGGAGCCAGGATTTTTGTATAGGGTATGCCGGAACAAAATTTTCATATGCAATTCAGTAGAATGCATATATAGTTTTGTAAATAATTCGGTAAAAATTCGGTAAATAGCATATAAAGTCTTGCATTCAACAATACGTGCGAAAGTTGCATACATTAGAATAAAATATGGTCTAGAAAAGTGCGAAAGATGCATAAACAAGCTTACACATACTAAAAGACTATATCTTCTTATTTGGCCTACGCTTCCTCAAGTCCATGAAAGTTTTGAATTATGTCTTCTTCATCCACTTGAAAGAAAAAAGGTCCTTCTCAACGTACGTGACAAGACAATCATCCAAAAGACTATCACCCATCTTGTTTCTCAATTTAGATTTCACAAAAGTCAATGCAGAGAATGCCCTTTCAACACTTGCTGTTGCCATCGGTAAAAGCAATACCAATTTGAGAAGCAAGTACACAACATCATACACCTTATGTCTTTTTTTCAACAAGCTTAACTGAAAGATCAACAAGATTGTGTAGGTCTTTGAAGTCATCATCTTCTCTTAGGACATCAATAAAATTGTCAAGTTGGAAGTCCAGTTTTAGCAAGTCAGTGCTTGATATGTCATTGGGATAGAACTCAGCTAGTCTACGTACCTTCTGTGCATCAAATGAAGCAAATGAGTTGGAAGGATCAAAGGCTGCCATACAAGAAAGCAACTCCATATTAACTTCATCAAACCGACTAGCAAGCTCTATGCTAATTTGATCAATGACCACAATATATATTGCTCTTCTAAAGTGGTCATCATTATTTTGGTCATGAACAAACCGAACAGATCTTCCAAAAGGCACATAATTATCCTCCATAGCAGGAACTTGGACACCATGCTTGTTGCAAAATAAAATGACCCTATCAAGAAATTGATCCCAACCATGATTCCTTAAGTGTTCCATTCTTTTCTTTGCCGTTTTAACAAGTGTGATTGCATTAAGAATATCTTGCTCCCTTCTTTGCAAACACTTTGACAAATCATTTGTGTATCCAAGAATAGTAAACATTAAGTGTAAACAAAAAACAAAGTCAAATGACTCAAATGCACCAAGCATGGTATGTATCTTTGTCCAATCAGCTCTAACAGTAGTATCCTCTCCAAGAGTGAAAAGAACTTCACGGATTATAGGATACATAGCAATGATGTTGCATACAACTTTGTAATGAGAGCTCCACCGAGTGTCACCGGGCCTAGCCAACCCCATCTCTTAATTTAATCCACTTCCAGTTTCAAGTTCACCACAATCAAGTGCTCTCATGAGATTCTCAATCCTAGCATCTCGAAGCATGCCGTGACGCTTACAAGAGACTCCAACAATATTCAGCAAGAGAGACACTTGATCAAAAAACCAAACACAGTCATTATTTCCCTTGGCAACAACAACAAGAACTAGTTGGAGTTGATGTGCAAAGCAATGGATATAATAAGCAGAAGGTGACTCTTGCATAATCAATGTTTTCAGCCCTTTAATATCTCCTCTCATGTTGCTAGCCCCATCATAACCTTGACCACGAATTCGTGTCAAAGTCAAGACATGACTAACAAGTAAAGCTTCAATTGCATCTTTAAGTGACAAAGAGGTAGTATCATCTATATGAACAACTCCAAGAAAGTGCTCACATGGCCTTCCCGAAGCATCAACATAACGCAAGCAAAGAGCTAGTTGTTCTTTATGTGATATGTCACTACACTCATCTGCTAAAATTACAAAGGGCTCTTCACCAAGTTCTCCAATTATTTTCTTTCTAGTTTCTATGGCACAACACTGAATAATCTGCTTTTGTATCATTGAGCTAGTCAAAGTGCAATTACTTGGAGCATTGTTTAGAACATACTTGTTCACCTCTTCACTATGTGCAGCAACAAATTTCAAAAGTTCAATGAAGTTACCTCTATTGCTAGACTCTGCACTTTCATCATGTCCACGGAATGCTAATCCTTGATGCAAAAGAAACTTCAAACATCGAAGTGAATAAGTCAGCCTTTTCTTATACAGATAACGATCCTCATCACTCCACTTCTCAATTTTATCATCAATTGCTGCATCAGGATTCAGAAAACCAAAGTATTTCTCTTGGGCTGCCTTATGTGCCTTAGAACGTGCATGTTTCAAAAGTGCATTCTCTCCTATATTCCAGTTTTTCCAACCTTTCACAGTAAATGCATCAGTTCCCTTTCCCTTACTTTCTTTGTTTTTGAACAAGTAGCATATAAAGCAAAACACAGCATCTTTCTTGACACTATATTCAACCCAAGGAAAATTGTGAAACCACACAAAGTTGAAATGACGTTCTCTATCTCCAATCCACCTTTTTGGGAACTCATGTGCATATGGCTGAAATGGACCTCTAAGAATATATGCTATTCGAATTGCATCATGATCATTAGCATGGAAACTTGCAATGGGTTGTCTTTCACCTGGATCATTTGGAAGACGACTCACGTCATAAGTTGGTGGAGCCGATGGTGGTAGCGGTGGTGGCGGTGGAGGTGGCGTCGGATTCACAATTTCTTCAATTACTCTCTCTTCCTCTTGCTCTTGAGTTGCCTCCGGATGTGGTGGAGGTGGAGGTGGCATAGGATTCACATTTTCTTCAATTACTCTCTCTTGTTCTTGAGTTGCTTCCGGAGGTGGCATAGGATTCACATTTTGCCTCTTTGCTGCATGCTTTCGAAAAAGAGATGCAATATCTCCATCCCTCTTCATAATTCAATCACTCTACAATCAAATGTAAAAATTATAGTGCATCAGCCATCAAGCCGTTATACTAATTAAAAAAGGCCACATCATGTTATAAATTAAGCAATCAAACTATTGGAATCAAAGTTAGGATTTAGCACATTTGTATTGCACAACTAAAATATTATCTTTTGGTAGCTGTTTTCATGAATATATGATTTCCATAGGCTAGCTGTATCATGCACAACATGAATGTACTGATGGCACTGGGCATATGCAATGTCATGTGAAAATCATTTATTTGGTATTAAAATGCAGAAGATCAATTTTAGCCCAATTTAAACTGTTGGAGAAAAAAGGGCATAAGTGAGCATTTGGAGAAATATCAGCATAGTAACAAATTGAGATATATTCATACGCTTGTTGATTATCGCATCCATACCCAAACTGGTCCAAGAATGTAGCTGCTAGTAGTTCAACCCATACTAGATGCCAGATCGAAATGTGCCTCCTTGCAAGCATTTAAACAAACATGCGACCTTCATGGTGTGAAAAACCGGCCTAACTCAAATTGACTACCAGCAGACCAAATTGACGAAACAGAGAGAAAGAATGGCATTCCATTTCCTGTTCGCATGCGCGGGGGCCGGGAGGGGGGGGTGCGCGCTTACCGGCGAAGGTGGGGACGACGTGGACGCCGGGGCCTGCGCCTCCTCCGGCTGCTGCTCGCCTGCTCGGCCGGTGCTGCCGTGCTGGAGCAGTGGAGCACCGGAGCAGTGGAGCTGGATCTGGACTGCTGGAGCCTGGAGACTGGAGTGCTGGGGTGGGCAGTACTAGTGCTGGGCGTCTGGCGGCTGGAGTGCTGGACTGGTTCTTCACGAGTGCCTCAGTGCTGTACTGTTGTGCCCTACTGCCCTTGCCTCCTTGATGGGCTACTGGGCTGGCCGGCTGGGCCGCTGGGGAGTGGGGACTGGGGTGGTCCTTGGTGGGCTAGGCCTTAGGGTATGCCGCAGCCCACCTGGACCACCCTGTAGCTCCGCCACTGTGGCATTGACTTGAATCTTGATTATCTAGGGATGAAGCCAGAAAACTAGGATGAGAGGCCATGCACTTAAAGATATATTATGGGACAACATTTGAAGAAATTTTTAGTAATTCAGTAAGTAAAGTCCAGAATCTGTCCATAAAAGGAGAAATGTGTTGAGTGCATTCATACTACGAATGCGAACCATTCAATTAACTTTTATTTAGGGAAATGCTTCAGGTACTACCATTTTGACGAGTTTGGTGATTTGAACCATTAAGTTGTACTCAAATGGTTGTACATGTAGCCGTACTGGTTTAGTAAGGATTAGGCTCCCTTTAGCAGGGCTCCATGAGCGGCTCCAAAATCGGCTCCAGCCGGAGCCTTGCCAAACAGGGTGTGCTTCCAGAGCCCGAAAAAAAACGCTCTCTGGAGCACTTTGGGGGAGGCGGAGCCAGAAAACGTGGCTCTGTCCGGCTCCGCCTCACCCTTTGCCAACCGTGCCCCCGGGTGCCCACGGCACAGCAGCGAGAGGAGGGCGGCAGCCAGGGCAGTGCGCAGGTGGCTGGCGGCGCGCGGCCGGGGCCGGGCGAAGGTGGCCGGCGGCGCGGGCCGGAGCGCATGGCCGGGGAGGGGCAGAGGCGGCCGGTGGCGTTGGCCGAAGCGCTCGGCCGGGGCGGGGTGGAGGCGGCCGGCAGCGCAGGCCGGAGCACGCGGTCGGGGTGGGGCAGAGGGCGGGTGCGGAGGGTCAGAGCATCGGGACGGGGCGGGGCAGTGGCCACGGCAGCTCTCTCTCTCTCTCTCTCTCGCCAAAACCTAGCGGCGGCGGCGGCATGAATCCCCTCCGGCGGCTAGCGGCTTCGCCGCGCAGGGAGGCCACTTCAAGCGGCAAAATCGACAAATCCATTCAAGAGGAGGCTGATGCAGGCGTTGGGGGCGTGGCCACCGGGCTTGGCGCGGCGGCCTAGCAGGGCGCGGCGAAGGGGCTGGGCGCGCTGGCCTGGCAAGGCGCGACAGCCTGGCAAGGCATGGTGGCCGGGATGGGCGTGACAGAGTGGCTCGCTAGCGTGCTAGGAGCACAAACGGCGCCAGCTTCGACATCCATCGGGAACCAGACTACGGTAGGAGAAGAACCGGCCGAAGAAACTGTTGCAGTTCAAGGAGCCGCTGCTCGCCGACAAGGGGGACACGGTGGCCGCGCTCCTAGGCTGCAGGCGCCGGCTTGTGCTGCCCCTACAAGTGTGGATGTTGACCTTACTGATCCAATGTAAGAATACTTCTCTTGCTTCCAAATTCCTGGATAATATTGCAGTGTCTAGCATACTTGATTTAAAATCGAATGTCCAGCATAGTTGATTTAAAATGGAATGGGCAGTATACCTGAGTTGAAATAAGATGTGTAGCTACTTGATGTTTTGTACTTATGGTACTGATATTGTTGGTAGCAGAGAAGCTGATTGATGTGATGAGAACACTAGAATAGCGTGTGAGCTTTTTCAGATGAAGTGCAAAAAGGAAATCGTTCAACCACTCATTTGAATAAGACCGGGTACCTGAATATGATAAGAAGGTTTCAAAATAGGACTGGGCTTGTGTATACTACAAAACAGTTCAAGAATAAATGGGATAAGTTGACAAGTGATTATGGTATTTGGAAGCAACTCACTAAGCAGACTGGTTTAGGATGGAGTGCATCAGGGAAGGATATTGTCATGATAGAGACTTAGTGGAAGGAAACAGCACAGGTATGAGACTTACAATTAGTTGTTTGTCCACTGTCATGCTTTGTTAAGTGGCTCAAAATTATTTGTTGCATTATAGAAAATAAAGGGCTGCACCAGATTCAAGAACAGAGACATCCAAAATGAGGAACAATTAGAAATTATGTTTGAAGACCTTCGTAACACTAGTGATGATCATTGGTGTGCTTCTAGTGGTGTAGCACCTTCCCAACCCAGCCCGCCACAATCTCCCATTCCTGTTGATGGCGAAGATGAACCCTTCAATGAAGAAAATGATAGTGAGTCGGAGGAGGTAACACCCATAAGTGGGAGGGGGAAGAGAGATAGAAGGGCTGACAACACCAAAGGGAAGAAGCCGAAGACAAGTGCTGGTCATTGGTTTCATGAACAGATGGGCAAGATTGTGGAGATGAATGAGAGAACAACTGTATCTTGTGAGTCCATTATAAGAAGGGAGGATAACTCTAGTTGCTCCATAAAGGATGTCATGCTTTTGGTGAAGGAATGTGGTGTTAGTTCCATCGACCAATGAGCATTTTCATAGCATCTCTTGTTTTTACCAAAAGGGCTGAAAGAGAGATGTTTATGACTTTGGACACTCCCAAGGAGAGATTTGAATGGTTGACAAAGAAGCATGAGTGGATGACAAGAAATGATGTGCCTAAGTAGAAAGCATCCTATTTGTCTTGGCAAGATGCTCGTAGCATCACCACTGTATCCTTGCAATTGGAATATTTTTTTAATATGTAGTAATAATTTGAACTCTGTAAGTATTTCGTGAACATGTACTGTAAGGTTGTAATAATGATATTATTTTAATGAGTGCTGTTTATCTCATGCACAGATCTGATTCTTTTTCTCTTAAGACTGATGATAGTGGTTCTGATGAGGATTGGACTATGAAAACTATAGCATTGATGAGGACTGCTTAGAATAATATGTTTACTGCTGCTCTCGTTGCCTCTAAATGTTACATGATATATCATGACAAGAATGATCCTATAATTTCACAACAGAGTGGCTATAGTTGGACACTGGAAAGACTTAACACTAGGCGAAGCTACAAGTTGTTCAGGATGGATTCACAGCTATTTTACCAGCTACATGATCTGCTCGGCGAAGCTACAAGTTGTTCAGAATGGATTCACAGCTATTTTACCAGCTACATGATCTGCTCGTGAGTACCTATGGTCTCCAGTCATCTTTGCATATGAGTTCTATAGAATCCCTTGCTATGTTTCTTTTTATATGTGGGCATGGTATGTCCAACAGTGCAATATATGGTATTTTCAATCATTCTGGTGAGAGCATTAGTAGAAAATTTGAGGAAGTCTTGATTAGTGTGGTGGGTACGTGTGAGAACTATATCAGGCCGATTGATCCTAATTTTCGTACTACACATCCAAGGATCGCTAATGATCGTAGGATGATGCCATATTTTAAAGATTGCACTGGAGCACTAGACGGTACTCACATTGTGGCTACACCACCTCCACATGACCTTATCAGATACATTGCCCGAAGTAGCAAAGCGATACAAAATGTTCTTGCTGTTGTTGATTTTGATTTGCGATTCACATATGCATCTATTGGGCAACCTGGATCTATGCATGACACTAATGTGTTGTTTCATGCACTAAGGCATGATGAGGACAAGTATAACGCCCGCGTTTTTATCTTATTTAAATTGCACTACCAATCACTCGCTTAAAAATCTTTTAAACCTTTCCGCCGCTTGAGCTCCCGAAGCCCACCTCCCAATTTTCCGCTGTTCTAACATCGCACAGTCTCTTCCTCTTTTTCCACGGAGCTGCCCATCTCTTTTCCTTTTCCACTGGCCCCGCCGTCCCGTTGCATCACCATCGTGTCGCGGTCGGCAGCGTGCGCCTGCCCGGCCGCGATCGTCGGTGCCGCGCGCGTGTCCCCTCTTTTCTTTTCTCATATTTTGTTCAAATCCATTTTATTTCTCTCTTCTAACTTTTTTCCCAGACTTTTTTTTTTACGCTGGCTTCCTCTTTCTTTTTCTCCCCTGTGCTGCCTGCTGCTTGCTCGAGCTGTAGCCCGCTCCTTGCGCGCACGTGCGGGCCAGCGCACGACCCGCCGCTGCCCCGTTGCTGGCTGTGCACGCGCGCTCGCATCACGCCGCCCGCGACACGCCACGGCCGCCGCGGCCGCTGCTACTCGTTGTGCCGCTGCGTGCTTGCTGCCCGTGCACGCCAAGCCGGCGTGCGGCCCGCTGCTGCACCGGCCCGTCTCCGTCCCGTCCCCTCGCCCTCGCAGCTTGCGCCTTGTCCCCGAGCATCCCGGCCACCATTAATGGCGAGGTTCCTGTACTGCCCGTGACCCTCCCATGCCAGCCATCTCCCCTCTTCCTCTCGGCCTATAAATTAGACCCTAAGCCGCCCTTCACTCCGCCCACACTGCCCCAGCACCTCCCCTCCTCTACCTCGCGCTGCAGCTCGCCACCGCCGCTCACCATTGCCAGCCACCACCCATCCCCGTGGACAGCCCTCCGTAGACCGTCTCCGCACGAGGTGATGGCCGGAATCGGACCCCCTCGGCCTCCTCTCCATTTTCCCCTCCTCCCAGGGCGTTGCCATGCACTAGGGGACCGGCGCCCATGGCCTGGCCGCTCCCCCCCCCCCCCAATTCTACCGTTCCCCTCCCCCTCCTGTTCTGTCTCGAGGAAGAAGAAAGGCAGACTTGTGCATAACCCCCTCCACTTTTCCTTCTTATGCAGTCCGCAACCCTCCACCTCCCTCTCCCAAATATTTAACCAGAGCTCCTTCCATCTCTTTATTTCATTACAAATAGGTCCCCGTCCTTTTAAACTACTCCCTAAATGACCTTTAACTCATCAGTTCATGCGACATTTTGTTCCGAATCGATTCCAAACTCCACCACGCATAAATATTTTCTCCAAGTCTCAGGATCCACATCTGACAAATATAATAGTCTTCTCTATTTTTTTATCGAAGCTCTCTATTTTCCTCTCTTTTTTTTAGCTCGTCGGCGAACTTTATTTTTATTGTGTGATTGTTTGTGTGTCATAGCTGACAGTGTGACCGAGGAGGAGCAGGACCGCGAGTCGGAGCCCGAAGACCCGTACCTCGAGGAGGAGCTTCCGAAAGGCTTTGAGGACGGCAAGTCCAATCCCATCCTTTGATGCATATTTATCCCAGTTTTATAAACACAACCTATTGGCATGTTTTATAAAATGCATTGTTTTATTGTAAGACATGGTTGGATAGCCACCCCTTGATTGCTATGACTATTCCATGATGACTTGGGTTAATGTCTATATAGTATTTGCTCTGTTGGATGTTAACTACAGCTAAAGATGCTTAGGACCTTTTATTCCCTTTATTATATTTTAACCATGACCACAATGCGCTTTATCGAAAATAAAGGTGTGAGTGTTTTAAAAGATAAAACGGAATTTCGGGAAAATAAAAGAAAGATATAACTTGACGAGATGGACGATGTTTCCTGTGTGAAATGCCACTGGTAAGAGTGTACCTTTGTGGTTGAGCATGGTTGGGAGATGTCCGTCTTATCAATGTAATGATGAACTGAGGTGTCATCTTGCCTAACCCACTTATCGTACGACCACTCGACCGTTGTGTGGGCAACGGCTTAGCATAAACCCCACTAGTTGTTCTGCTAGCCAAAAGGAGAGTTGGTGAGCAATGGGAGATCATGGGAAAGGAATACGATTTGTGTGAGTTATGTCCCGGTTATGACTTTATTGATAGGTCATTAACCCCATGGTTGCTTCCGTGTTGGCTAGTTAGATTCAGCTAAGGTGGGTAATGGCTTTGTTAGGATCCGCAGCGACACTAAAGTGTTCGTAGTGCGGTACCCTACTTGTGGGTAAAGTATACAACCTCTGTAGAGTGTAAAATCTATTCGAATAGCCGTGTCCACGGTATTGGATGAGTTACGGCATGGTCACTTCAATAGACATTTTGGGATGCTTGGTTTTGTGGTGTGAGTTGTTTTGAAAGTGTCCGGTGGTTGTGCCGTGAGCTACTGTGGATGTGGAGTCTGGTAGCATTAAAACTTGGATCCTTTCTGTAGGATCAAACCCACTTATTATTCGACCACTACAAAAATGTTTTGAGAGAACTCTTTTATTAAATGAACCCTTGCATGTGTAAAATCTCGCTTTATCGCAAACGAACACTAGCCTTATCCTTGATATATCCTGTGCATGATCTTTATTATTCCCCTCCATGGGTGTGGTTGGACTTGTTGAGTACGTATGTACTCACTCTTGCCTAGTTTTCACAGAGGAGGATCCGAACTTCGTTTCTGAAGACGTCGAGTAGGTCGCCGTCCTGCACCCAACCTTGCATGTGGCTCAGGATCTCCACAGGAAGCTTACCATGGCGCAAGACTCTGATATTATCTTAAATTTCGTTGGCACTTTAGTTTGGCTTGTAGTCCTTATGTTGCCCCTCTTGATAGTGGTGCTTCAGTGCCCGCTACCTCGACGGTTTGTACGGTAATGAACCATCTGATGTAATAAATGTGTTATCAGCCTCCTGGGACTGATATTTGTATCATATTTAGTCACCTCTGATGAGGGGATGCTTCAACAAGTTTCCCCACCCCCTGCAGGATACCTTGCTTTTGCGAACAAGTCTGTACATGGAAATTTTTTTATTGTAGCTCATATAAGTTTGCATGTGATTTTAGAAAAATATTACGCTGTTGATGTTGTGTATCCAAATAGACCTGGATACTTGGCACCATACAAGGGTGCAAGATATCATGTGCTAGATTGGAGGAGGGGTCCTGCTCCAAGTGGTGAGCATGAACACTTTAACCATTTGCACTCAAGTATTCGAAATGCGGTAGAACGTGCCTTTGGTGTGTTAAAAATGAAGTGGAGAATACTTCTTAAAATGCCAAGTTTCCCATTGGATAAGCAAAAGATGATTGTCGCCGCAATCATGTGCCTTCATAACTTCATTCGTGAGAACAATGCACAAGATAAAGATTTTTTATAGATGTGATCGGGATATTGATTATGTGCCCACTGTACCGGTAAGATATACATAACATCTTAGTTATGCAAGAGATACGTCAACTCCAGAATCTAACGATCGGACCATGGATAGATTTCGTGATGACCTTACACGGTCAATCTTTCTTTCTAGATCATCATGAGCATGTATCAATGGTTATATGGTTTATGTGAAAATTGATTTTTTTTCAGAATTACTCTATTAGGATAACAAGACAATAATTATGATTATTACGTAACCAATATTTCTGTTTATTTATTTATTTTTATATTAATTAAAAATATTAACTGAGTGCAAATATAAATATAGGCACATAGACATGTCAACTAGCCAAGGGCATATTGGATATTTGACATATTCAATCCATTCAAAAAAATAGGGTGAAGCCGTTTTGCCAAACGTTTTTCAAAACGGCTTCAGTTCCACCAGAGAAACCGCTCCACCAGACAAGCCGGAGCCGAAGCTGTTCTTGGAGGAGCCGGAGCCCTGCCAAACAGGCTCTTACTATGTAATTTCTGTAAACAGTAATTTGAACAGTTAGTTTGGTTGGAATGATGCAATATGAACGAACCATAACTCCAACCACGTTACACACTTATTCATTTTTTTAAGGAAAAGGCAACGGTGTGCCCAATTATTCATTTGGCTTGCTATGTAATTTCAGATCCTTCAACTTTTGGTTGCACAGAATCAATTTGGTTGCATACCTGTGCAAATCAGTACAGCTCGATGCTTGTACTGCCCAGTCAAGTGTTGGACGGCCGTGGCTTGGTCTTTAGTGGTCGAGCTCGCTGCGCTCGGCAGCAAGGGAAACTGGAGAACGGCGGTCTTGGTGGCAACCTCGTGGAAGATGAACACTTGCCAAGCTTGCCGTATGCCTGTATCATGATTGGGGATGGCCGTCGAATAGCTCCTGGCTTGGCCAAAGATGGACACAAGGATGTACTCCCTCCATTTTAAATTATAGTTCCTTTAGCAAATATAGATACATATCTTTTATTATACATCTAGATAAATATTATATCTAGATGCATAGTAAAAATTATATATCTAAATTTACCAAAACAACCTCCATTTTGGAACGGATAACGGAGAGAGTAGGTGACATAAACGGAAGTCCTAAATTCGTCTAAATTGATGAAGATATAGAACAACATACAATACAAGTTATCATGCTTTGTCACATTCGGGGCATAAAGTGGATCTAGGGTGCCCTGCTTTGGCTCACCCGTGAACCACTGTTGGGGCATGAAGCTGCGGGGCAAGAGACCGAGATGCATAGCTGAAAAGTGATTATGATACACCACTGATGAGTACGAAGAGGTTCTAGCAAACGTGAGCACAGTTTAAAGTTTACACCCATTTGATCATCATGTAAGTAACAAAAGAACCACAATCATCATCTGACTAATAACTTTGCACAATGTTGCTGCTGCAAGCAAGCATGGATCCGAACACCACAATATGGTGGAGCTGAAGTAACTTGGCAAATCACCAGGCAAGGGCGCAAGGCCTGCCAAGTGCTGTTCTTAAAAGTATGGTGTCTTGAGTTAAACGCAAAGATCTCTAGTATTCTTCAGCAGCGCTGGCAGCGCTCAGGTCAACACTGAGATCAATGGTCTGCGAGAAGAGCAGGCAGAGTTAAGATGTGCAATCCATCTTTCGACCAGCAAACATGGAATAATAGTGGCAAATTGCTGAGCTAGATGTCTACTGGGGATTAATTTTCTCTTGAGGCGAATCCTCTACTACCAACAAGAGGTTAGCAAAGAATTGACCAAATTTAGCGTAAAGCGAGCAAAACTTGGAAGCAGGTTTTGAACTCTCAGGCCTTATGCAGCACAGATGAAATTAATACCTGATGCATCTACCTTGCTGAAAAAAAAGGCATTCCAAATATAAAAAGATGTGATGATGAAGCTTACTTTTCCAGTAATCGCTGTGTACATACTGAGAACATCTGTCACAGTTGTTTCAAAGTGCGTAGTAGCATCATAACTCTGCAAAGAAGAAAACCTCCATAAACATCTAAAATATATGAAACTTAGCAATCACTTTATTATTGCAGGATGCTAAACTTACCGTTGAAACAAAGCAATTATCAAGAGATGGTTCATTGACAGGTTCATATCTGTCATATATATCAAAAAACAGCTCATCTACTTGACCAAGTAAATCAATTCCAGGCCTGAGCTCAGACTGCGGATTATCAGTCTCAGCTTCCGCAGACACAAATGCAATGAACTTTCCTTTTGGCGCAACATTGTGTGTGTATGAACAACAGAAAACATACCTAAGAAACATTACCAGAATGCATGTCATAACCAAGTGGTGCAAGCTGAATTAAGACACTTAGCCAATGAAAATTGTTTGAAGTAGAAGTAAGAGACCCACATGTCTGACTTGCGCCCAAGTTGCTTCTGCGGCAAAATAATCTGAACTGAGTGGGAGTCATTTGTGTTTGGAATTGGGTGGCTCATAATAGCGATTGCACGTGCAACTTTTCCAATCTTCCTTACCTATTCAGAAACAAAAAGTGAACCCAAAGCAGGAGAGCAGTATGTAGCTCCATATGTGAAAGCAGCCAATGGAGGTATTAGAGCAGGAAGGTTCAAAATTCAGTAAATTTGATTGGTATATATGAACATTTCAGTGAAATTGCTTCGGATATATGTAAATAAAAATAGTTCAATTTTATATGGGCACAGTGGCATTTACCTTGTTAGGCAAGTAAGAAGGATCACAGACAACCTTTGTGCATTTAGCCGTTTCACCTTCTGAAGTAACACCACACGCTTTCCCTTCCATATCAAATTCAACCTGTAATTGTATCATATAGTCGAAGCAGAAAAGAGCATATTGGATAAATTGTGCTCTCAGACATGATATTAGGAGAGAAAAAACAAGACACTACCTTGCACTCTGGCTTATTTAACATATAAGTACCACCATAAACAGCACTTAGACGTGCAAAAGCCTGAACCATAAGACAGCATCTTAGATGGAAGCTTCTTAAAAGCATTAAAGTGCAGTATAAGCGGCTAACATAGAGCAAGGAATTGAGAAACAACTGACCTGTGGCAACTCACCCAACCCATATAATGGATAAATATAAGGCGAACCTCCTTGGAAGCGTGCAAGAGACTCAGCATAAAGCTAACAGAAGATAGCCAATGAAATTTCATTACGTTCCACCCAAGAATACTCAAAACGGTAGGAATATAACAAAAGGACATATATGCCAGTGAAGTAGATTTGTTACAAATTTACAATAATATAAGTAGTCAGAAACCACCTTCTTTCTTGAAGGGGAAAAAGTTATCTACCAAATTTTCACTCAAGACATACCTTCATCCTTTTTACAGTATCAAGGGCTGGTTCGTTTAGGTAACGATCATCCCTGTGAAGAGCAAGTGCGTGGCCAATAAAATCCACAGTATCATCACTCAGTCCATGTTTCCTGAAAACGAAATGGCAAATAAGGCTACTTATAATGCAGGACGAAATGCCAAGCTGAACAGTTATAGCAGTTTTGTTTAGTTCTTCATCAATGACACTACAATGAGGAACTTGTATACTTATCCGTGCACAAAATATCATCATATTATATGAAAGCAGAAAGAGGCCAAAGTAGGTGAAGAATCATATAGGATGCATGCAGCAACATGGGGGAGTGGTATGAGAATCTTAAAATACGTAACATGGTAAACAAGGAAACATTAAGGAACAAAAATGGAAAAAGGTACTAACTTGATTTATCAGTAAAGTGCAGTGTTGATAAAAGGAATGATGCGAGAATGAACAAGATACTCACGTAATCAATTCTCTAGTTGTAATCCTTGTGAGGTCCAACCCCTGATGCGTTACTGGATCAGCTTCATTGTAATTTTGGACATAAACGAAAAAGTTCCTTGCTCTACGTTTCTCAAATAGACCCATCAAAGGAGATTTAAGAGCCTCCATGTCAGTGGCAGGAACCTTATGAATCTGATGAAAATGCAACAAAGCAATATAATTAGAATACAGAAGCCACTTGTGAGAAATCCAGCATAGACTGGACCCACAAGGTAGGAGTAGGATGGTTGAGTCTAAGCTTGAGACATTACCTTCCCTTTGCTGAAGACATAGCTTCCATCAACAGCTTTGAATGACAAATACTTCGTCACATCAGTATGAATGAGAGTACGAACCAAAGTTCCGTTTGCCATCATAAACTGGTCAGAGAAAAGGAGAGTTTGATATATACACTGTCCTCAATACATTAACATAAGAACATATTCCTTGTAGGCTTTAAGCATTTCATGGGCTGAATTATGAATCAAGTTATTGTTCATTGCCGGCAATAATACATTTACAAGAAACACTATCTGAACAGGGTTCGAGACTTCGAGTACAAGGTAGTAATAGCCTCCAGGCAGAATTGGCATGTTCCAATACCAGGCAATCATGTACCAGTCAGGACTAAACTAACAAGTGCCAAGGTATCTGGTATTGCAATGAATAAACAATAGAGAAACTAGTAAGTGTGCAAGAATACAGAATGATATGTTCAGTTAATCTTTGCCGAATATGATAAGTCTGTGGCAAGAAACAATAAGTACATAGAAAGGTTCAGTCCATGGGGGATCATCATACCTTTGGAACCATGTCTACGTTGTAATCTCTGCTCGCACCTAGATGTGCCGGTGGCTTCTCTTCCCCCCTAAACCTCTTCCAGAGCTGTTCACAAAAAAAGGGGGATCAAAGGGAATACAATGATAAAACAATACTTCGTCAGTCACTAATTATCCAAACCAACTGAATGACTTGCCAACACACATACATACACACACACACACACAAAAAAGACATATAACTACTTAACACATGTTACAGTTTCAGATAGAACAAGTTACAGTTTCAGATAGAACAAAAATCATAGATTTATAGCTTCTTGCCTGGTTCAGGTTTAGGGAGGTGGAATCTCCTCCGTAGTAGTCATTTCTATCCATGTGTAGAACCTGCAAAAGCATCATAAAAAATTCTTCAGAAATCAGAATCCATTAAGCAAATCCACCATTGGTCAACTTAAAGTAGTAGGCTGATTGTTACACTTCAGCATTGTTCAATCCGGTTTCAATAAATGATAGTTGATCCATGCCTCGTCGCCTGACATCAGAGGACAGACGTCACTATTGTCTTGCAGAACACGGGAAAGCACTTCTAGGTCCCAGAAAGGAATATCATACGCTAGATCACAAAATTCAATGCAGTGAACCACCCTTGAATCTAGATAGATGTTACTGGAACTTTTTTTTTGGACGGGATGTTACTAGAATCTCACTAGTTTGCCTCCTCATTTAAGAATCTAACCGGCCCCCGATCGTGGCACATTCGCATGATTTCACGATCGTGTGGATCAATTGCTAACTCCAAGGACCAAAGACAGCTTAGACAAGCGCCCATCCAAGCGCGCCAGGCCCGGATCAAGCAGGGGACTGGCCAGCACCGCCTGATCTACTACCACGACGCGCGCAACCGGCCCCACCGGCGCAGGCCCCGAGCGGCGTCCGGGGAAGTGGGGAGAGCGGCAGATCGGACTCGGAGGTAAGCGGGGAGGTCCGAATGCCGGGAGGGAGGTGTACGGGGCTCACCTTGAGGCCGTCGACGGAGAGGAGGCCGCTGAGGATGCACTCCTTGAGCCCCGTGCCCAGCACGATCACGTCGTACTCCTCATCCATGGCGGCGCGGCGGGTCTGGTCCGGTCTCCGGTAGCGCTAGCGAAGCGAAGCGAAAGCGAGAGGAGGGAGGCGGCGGCGCGGCGATGCGGAGATACGAGGGGGCGGTGGTGGAGTCGAGCTGACGCAACGGCGCCGCAGGTGGGAGGGGTAATAAAGACCGGTGGGGTTTGGGACTCTGGGAGACCGGTGCCGAGGGGGGCGGAGCCGGGTGCGTGCGTCGCCGATCGCCCGGAACACGGCGCGGCGGTTTCGCGTGCGGGTCCCTGGTGTTGTGTGGTAATTGCCAGATGGGGGCTGTGCGGAGATCTCTCGGATAGTCTGATGATGTTTCGCGGCGTCTTTTCCGCTTCCGGCCACGCCGGCGCGGCGTGCGCGAGTGGTGCGCGAGCAGCGAGCACATGGATCATGGATGCCGGCGGGCAACCCGCGGCGGCGTCGGCCGGCCGTCGTGGCTGCCGCATGCGCGGTCTGGGCCATCGCTTCCTTGTGCATGGGCCAGGCCGGAATCTGAGGTTGCTTAGCCCATATTTGGCGGAGATACCTTTGACTGGGCCAGATTTGAGTTTAAAGGTCAATCTGCTGGGCCTTTGTTTCGATCAACTCAACTTCTCTCTCCGAATGATCGTAGAAAGATTAGCCAAAATGCAAAAAAAAAAGTTTCAGGCTTGAAGCTTGATATACCATCACCACCTTCTTCCTCACTATCACTGTGGCCACCGGCACTGTTAGAACTACGTCCCAGATGAGAGACTCGTTGCAGCTGCAGCTTATTCCTATGGAGTGGACACAAATTGGTGCACCGACGCTGGTGCTAACGAACATGTTACGGGAGATTTAGAAAAGCTATCAATCCGTGGCAAGTACAGAGGCAATGATCAGATCCGTATTGCCAATGGTGTAGGTATGGAAATTAATCATATTGGTCGTACTATTATTCCAACTTCTGCTTGCAACTTACATCTAAATAAAATCCTGCATGTCCCAAAAGCTAAAAAGAACTTAGTTTCAGTTCATCGCCTTGCTAAAGATAATTCAGTTTTTCTTGAATTTCATCCTACCTATTTCATGATTAAGGATCAGGTCGCAAAGAACACGATTCTTAAAGGGAGATGCCGCAATGGACTTTACCCTCTTCCGTCAGCACCTCCAATAAAGCAGGCTTTCGGAGTCGTCAAGCCATCTCTTGAGCAGTGGCATAGTTGTTTGGGTCATCCGTCCTCTCCCATTGTTTCCAGAGTCATTAGTAGTAATAATCTCCCTTGCTTGCTCGAGTCAAGTAAAGAGTTGGTGTGTGATGCTTGTCAAAAGGCAAAGAGTCATAAGCTGCCTTATTATCAGCTGCCTTATTCTAGATCATCTAGTATCTCTAGTTTTCCACTGGAGCCATTTATTCTGATGTTTGGGGTCCTACACCCAATTCTGTTGGAGGAAGAAACTATTATGTCAGTTTTATTGATCATTACAGCAAGTTTACTTGGATTTATCTTCTCAAATTTAAATCTGAACTGTTTCAAAAATTTCATGAGTTCCAAAATCTTGTTGAAAGGCTATTTCATCAAAAAATCATCTCTATGCAGATCGACTGGAGAGGGGAATATCAGAGGCTTCTTACCTTTTTTTATAAAATTGGCATGTCCCATCGAGTATCTTGTCCTCATGCTCATTAGCAGAATGGTTCTGCTGAAACAAAAATCGTCACATCGTTGAGGTTGGCCTATCCTTACAAGCACACGCATCCATACCCCTAAATTCTGGGATAAGGCATTCCTATCCGCCATATATCTTATAAAATCTCTAGCAAAGTTATTCAATATGAAACACCTCTAGAGCGCCTATTCAAACAAAAACCAGATTACTCCTCTCTTCGAGTATTTGGTTGTGCATGCTGGCCCAATCTTCATCCTTTCAACAAATACAAGCTTGAGTTTTGTTCAAAGCAGTATGTTTTCTTGGGATATAGTAATCTACATAGTGTCTAGAGATATCTCTTCAGGGCGTGTTTATGTCTCCAGGGATGTAGTTTTCGATGAGAATGAATTTCCTTTTTCTAAGCTACATTCTAATGCTGAAGCTCGCCTCCATTCTGAAATTTCTCTTCTCCCACCAGAACTCCTAAGTTGTCGAGTATCCCAAGGGTCGGAACATATAGGTGATCATATGACTGATTTCCCATCTAACAGTTTTGGTGAAAATTATGTTGAAAACAGTGAACCTGATGCAACAAATAATGGTGACTTGAGCGGAAGAAGTACAGGTGCAGGCATCGAGGAAGATATGGTGGCGACAGCTCCAAGAGCTCCAACAGCAGCCGTATCGGGATCGGCTTCTGATTCGCCCTCCGTTCAGCATGCTGGTTCCGTTCAGCACGAACTCGACCACGCCACGTCGTCCTCCGATGCTGCAGGCAAGGGGAGCCTGACTGCGCCCGTTCAAAATACGGAAGCTGAAGGTGATTCGCCTGCGTCATCTGCAGCATCGCCAGCAGCTGAAGCTTCTTTACCAAGCTATTCTATTGCTCCGCCTATGCAAGTTCCAGCAGCTGACCGTCCAATGCACAGTGGAATTCGAAAGGAGAAGATATATACTGATGGCACTGTTAAATATGGTTTTCTTACTGCTTCCGGTGAACCACAATGTTTAGATGAAGCCCTCCATGATAAAAATTGGAAGACAGTTATGGATATAGAATATATGGCTCTAATGAAAAATAAAACCTGGCATCTGATTCCACCATAAAAAGGGATTAATGTGATAGACTATAAATGGGTTTATAAGATTAAAAGGAAATCTGACGGAAGTCTTGATAGATACAAGGCCCGTTTAGTTGCAAAAGGGTTTAAATAAAGATATGGCAAAGATTATGAGGATACTTTTAGCCTAGTCGTTAAGGCAGCTACTATCAGAGTTGTTCTGTCTATTGCGGTTTCTAGAGGATGGAGCCTTCATCAGTTGGATGTACAAAATACTTTTCTTCATGTTTTCTAGAACAAGATGTTTGTATGAGACAGCCTCTTGGATACGAAGATAAAGTGCGGCCCAACTATATTTGTAAGCTAGATAAAACTTTATATGGACTTAAACAAGTATTCAAGACTGAGTGCTAAGCTACATGAGAATGGATTCAAATCTTCTAGGCTGACACGTCCTTATTTTTCTACAATAAAAGGCAAGTAATCATCTTTGTTTTGGTATATGTTGATGATATTACTGTAGCGAGTTCTACTCAGGATGCGACTAAGGCTTTACTATGAGATCTGAACAAAGACTTTGCACTGAAAGATCTTGGTGAGTTGCATTACTTTCTTGGTATAGAAGTGAACAAGATCCAAGGTGGTATTGTGTTGACACAAGCAATTATGCAAATGATGTATTGCGACGTATTGGTACGACGGATTGTAAACCTGTTAGTACACCGTTGTCAATTTTAGAAAAACTTTCGGCTCATGAGGGAACATTACTTGGATAGAATGATGCTACTCACTATAGAAGTGTGGTTGGTGCCTTGCAATATTTGACCTTGACTAGATCTGATATTTCTTTTGCAGTAAATAAAGTATGCCAATTTCTCCATGCTCCTACTATGGTACATTGAACAGCGGTAAAAAGGATACTAAGATATCTAAAGCAATCTACTAAGCTTGGGCTTAAGATCAGTAGGTCCTCATCATTATTTGTGAGTGCCTTTTCAGATGCAGATTGGGCAGGTTGTTTGGATGATGTCGCTCTACTGGAGGGTTCGTTGTCTTCTTAGGTCCCAATCTTGTGTCGTGAAGTGCATGGAAGCAAGCGACAGTGTCTAGATCAAACACAGAGGCTGAATACAAAAGCCTTAGCAAATGCAACGGCATAAATAATGTGGATTCAGACGTTATTACAGGAATTGGGAATTCAAGTGCCAAGACTAGCTAAATTGTGGTGTGACAATATTGGAGCTAAGTATCTCTCTGCTAATCCAATGTTTCATGCACATACTAAACATATAGAAGTTGCATTTTGTAAAAGAAAGGGTGGCAAGAAAATTGCTTGACATAGAACATGTGTCATGGAAAGATCGAGTGGCAGATGGCTTCACCAAACCTATCACAGTACGGCAGCTGGAGTTATTCGAGTACAATCTTAACCTAAGAAGGTCAGATTGAGGAGGAGTGTTAGAATATCTCGTGTAACAAAGAAAGCAGGACTTGTTGATGAGTCCGGTCAGGTAGTTGTAGTCCGTATCCTTGTAGATAAAGTTGTTGTAAGGTAATCAACCTGTATTAGAATCCTGGCCGGATACATCTACAGAGGCTATATATTATAATCTTGGTTGTGCATCTATTAACATGCAACCCGAGCGCACCCAAAGTTCAGGGGCGTCGTTCCTCCTACTGCTTCTGCTCTTCTGATTTTTCAGGCACCGCCATTGTCGGAGTTAGAGGAGAGACGACGGTCGAGCACCTCAGCATGGTTAGCTCTCGGGTCGCCGTCTTGTGAGACGTACGGCGGCACGGTGGGCGTCCGGTCGCCGTCGCGACTCACAAGTCGCAACCACGCGTGCGTGCAAGACACAGACTCTTGGTATCGGTCGCGCGTGAGCGAGCAGGAGCGCAGTGCTGGGCTGCCGGTGCATGCACCTCGCGAGAGAGCATCGGGGGTCGACCAGCGGCGCAGTCGGTCGACCAGCAGGCCAACTTGCTGCGCTCGCTTTCTCAAAGCGATATACGCCTGCAAAGTGCAAACATATCTGCGATGCCTAGCAACGAGTAGTAACCCCGCAAGCAGGTAGCACCGCGGGTACGCTCACGGCTCGTTTACTTTGGTTAACCCAGATATTTGGTGCGTGCAAAGAGGGTTTCACAGTGCCTGTGCTGCTCTCTCGTCAGCCGTCGTCTTGCTTCAGCTCGCAGCGATAGACTGCCAATCCCGTAAGAACCTTTATTGTATCATTTTTCTAAACGTAACTGGCAGGAGAGCTGCCAGCTGTATTTATAAAAAGAGGGAAAGTAAGAGGCTTCAGTACTGTACAATAATTATATTAGCATAAAAAACGGGACACTTAAAACACGCATGTGGATATTCACTCTATTAATAAATCGTGCCAGATATTTTGCACCGGATACAATCCACAATGATGCCTCATCTCTGATTTTTTAGTCACCACGAGTACAATTATTGTATCGTATTGCTGCCACATGATCTACATCATGCCCCCTTTTTTTCTGGTTACCAGACCATGTAAAAATCATGTAATTCTAGTTCAGCGGTAGCGGCTCAAATTTAGCCACGAACGAAAAAAATGATGCCAACTCGTCCGGCCAGTCAGTGTTGGACTTGAACGTGTCCTCGAGATTTTGGTTTCTCGAGAATTACAGAGTCCAAGACGTTTCCTGCCATGCACAATTTCAATCAGGGCCTCAGGAGGGTTACTTTAGAAATGCTTATCAGCTTATGGTAATCTAGGCAACCAAGTCCTCGGAATTCGGACCCAAATCCCCGAATCCGCATCCTAATTGCGGGTGTCTCGTCAGACTGACCTACCTCATGGCAGGGAAAAGTATCGATCGAGCACAGCACAGGACGACCAACTTGGCCTCCAGTCTGTCCATGTCGTCCTGCATCCGCCCAGGTGCACCACACCTAGACCCTGCCGCAGCTGCCGCAGCTACGTACTCCTCGCCCTTCACTATCTAGCTGGTACGATCGCGTTGATCCGCATACACTGCACCGGGCCTTCCCAAATCTTCCTCGTCCGTGCTCACTGTCCCAGCAGCACGTCACGAGCCGAGAGCGATCCAGGTCGATCAGGCTCCGCATCCGCATCAGTATCCGTCCTCTTGGCCGTCGCGCCATGATCAGATTTGCTTGATCCGGAGCCATCAGAAGCGAGGTAATATAAAAGTTCGTATCTTCTTCTATGTATCGATCACTCCCACCTAGCTGCACTCCGCTCTTGAAAAGTTGCAGCCGGCAGTGAGTGAAGAAGGTGACCGACCCGATTGCTTAGTGTCGGTTGTCGGCGGGCATGGTGCCGGAGGGGCGGCGGCCGACCTCCCGTGCGGCCGGGGGCGGAATGCGCGGCGGCGCCAGGGGCGGCGGGAAGCTGCAGGCGCAAGGCCGGGAGGCGCCGGGGCAGGGGTACTTCACGGCGGGGCTGGCGGCGCTGTTCCTCTGCCTGACCGCGCTGCTTGTGCTCCTGCCACTGGTGCTGCCCCCGCTGCCGCCGCCGCCGCTGCCGCTGCTGCTGGTGCCGGTGGGGCTCATGGCCGTCCTGCTCGCGCTGGCGCTCGTGCCGTCGTCCGACGGCCGGCGCGCGAGCGCCGCCGTCGCCTCGTCATGCCTGTACTGAAGAATTGAACGCGCATGGCACGTGCGCGAGGGATGGGTAGCCGGGCAGCTCGTACTCTCGTGCAGGCATTTGGTTCATTTTGATTTTTTGTTAATTAATGGTAGCGATTTCTTTCCTCCTTTTTGTCTTGTACTAGGTTCGTGCTGGTACGTTGCTATAGGAAAAACTATATTTTTTCATGAATGTGCACGTCAACAGTTGAGATAATTATAAATGCACAAATATAATTTTACACGTAATAAATAAATCATTGATCAAATATGAAATAGGAATGCTCAAACATATTCATAGATCAATAATCAAAGATGAAATGGGGACCGCCTATAGGAGCAAACTGGGTTGTCCTATAGGAGCAAACTGGGTTGTCCAGGATAGCTACTGATTCACGGTGACACGGTGACATTTTCGGGACTGTTCAGCATCTCAATCTCTAACAAATACACCCTGTTTTTTATCCATTCCCGTTCTAGATTAGAGGAGAAATGTAAGTACTGGTTCATAGCTTCCATATCTAAAAAGATCAACTAAAGGTCACACCATAACGTAACAAGTGACATAACGTAACAAGTGACACTGGTTCATAGCTTCCACACAGCTAAAAAGCGCCACAATGACATTTCAACATCACGTCACGCAAAAGACAAACCCTTAACCAGTATTGATCTAGACAATGACATGAGCCGCACGATCATGGCTAAATTTGGGATCGGTGCGGATGTACTCCACAAGCGCATGGTGGCTCCCCCTCACCTTGGCAGGATGATTATGAGAAGCGGCATACCCTTCTGCATGGCTTAGAAGCTGGCTGATGTTCCACTTGTTCATCTTCTTGCCTTGGTAGTAGTAGCACCTCCAGATCGAACTATCCCAACGGTAACGAAGGTCGGATTTCACTTGGTTCAGCTTAACCGTTGCAATTTCCTTCTCTTCTCTGGTGTCACCTTCATCTAGATCTTCATCATTATCATCCTCGCTTTCATCATTGATTGGTGCACCACCAAGACCCAGCCCCTGATCAACTTCTTGATGATCTGCAGCAGCACTTCCTCACGGCTCATCAGCAGCACTCTTAGATGCGGGAATCAACACGGTCTTATCAGCAACAGCCATGGACGGGGAGGCGACTTGATCAATTTCTGCATACATGGATATTTATATATAGTGAATAGTGATTAAATTATGGATTTGATAAAATAAACAGCATGTGGTTAAAAAAGATATAGAAATAGTTAAACTATGTACAATTATTTCTTGTCTATGTAACACAATTAGTGCAAGCACATGTACTGATGAGGTTATTCAATTTAACATGCTATTCAAATAGGAATACTGTAAAGAGCACATGATAACTCAGATAACCATATTTCAGAATATTATAAAAATATATATAAATCCCACACAGTGAACCAACTAACCACAATAATTAGCTTAGCATCTTTATGCCAAAATTAAAATACACGCAACATGTGCTCAAACACTATCCCTACAAGCATGAAACGATGTCGCAAAATTAAATCTCCAAGAATAACATAATCCATGATCTAAATAAAAAACATATTTAGTATGAGTTTAATTCAATCAGTACTGAAGCTATGCACTTACCAGGTTCTGCGCCGACCACGGTACCCTTAGCATCAAGACTCGATGCTTCAACAACAGAGTTTCCTGTATAATTAGCTGGCAGTGTATACATATAAGGTTATTTATATGAAAGAATTACCATGTATAATTCTTTTCTTCTAAGGGTGTGTTTGGTTGGGCTGTGGCTTTTGGAAAAGCTGCTGTGAGCTGTGGGCTGTGGAAAAGCTGCTGTGGGTAAAGCAGAAGACCGTTTGGTTAGAGCAGCTGTGAGCTGTGGGAAACTGTGTGCTGTGGGTGAAATACCTGTAATACCCCTAAAGGTTTGTGGAACTGTATATAAACCAAAATACTCCTACAAACATAATATGTTCGCTATTTCGCATGTGAATGTATCTTTTGAAAAGAAAAATATTAAATTTTCTAAGTTTTTCATCCATATGGCGGTGTTGGGGCGGCAGCCGGGCCAAGCGGCATCGGGCGGCGCTGGGCGCGCGGTGTCGACGCGGCCGGCGTCGGGGTGGTAGCCGGGCCGAGCAGCATCGAGCGGTGCTGGGCGAGCGGCGTCGGGGCGGCGCGGGGCAGGCGGCGTCGCACCGCGCGGGACGTGCGGCGTCGGGACAGCGCGGCGCCGGATCTAGGCGGGGCGGCGGCGGGCGGGAGGCGGGGGGTGGGGGCGGGATGGGGACGGGAGGTGGATAGAACGAACCGTTTTTTCCATAATCAGTGGCAGGTGGGTAATTTTTTACCCTAAAAGCCACTGAAAGTAGGGGGAGATGCTTTTGCATTTGTACTAGGGTGAAAGATGCTTTTGAGTAAAAGCACCTGAGCCGTTTAAGCTTTTTGGTTGGCTTTTGGCTTTTGCAAAAGCAAAAACAGGTGCAAAAGTCCAACCAAAGACACCCTAAGAGGTTCTAGAAATCTAATATATACGAGACTCTTCAACTACAGAGACACCCACAACAATGTACAGACCAACTGCAACGGTTCGCTAAAATTTTAGTTTATCTGCAGAAATAAAGCAAACCAAACAATTGCTGGCATCAGCATCAAGCAGCCTAGCAATATAGTCATGGTGTCCTTTAGAAAAAAAATATAGTCATGATGTTTCTCTTACCGGAGGTCTGGAGCTCACCCATGCAATTCCATCAGCAACTGTGCACCAAATATCATACTCAAAACTTTTTTTGCACCTGCAATACCATTAACACAAGTAAACTCAGGAGAAGGGTTTACAGGAAAAAAAATAAAAAATCTCCAGACTGTATTTTAAGTGGATTGCACCTTCCGTAGGAAAGGCTGTCTTCATGAATGAAACACATGATAAGTTGCTAACAATGATAAGCTCAACACAGGGCAACAAAAAGCAATTTTCAGACATAAAGAAATATTTCACAATAACCTTAGAGAAGTATTTCGACAATTTTATTAGTATTTTTGTAATGACATGAGAGAAATACTACAATTCCAGCTGACTGAATGTGACGTCCTGACCTTATTCAATAACTGTTTCTGTTTTCAACTATAGCACGCATCTATCCCTGCAACCTTCTAGCCAACAGGAACTGACCAGAGTTACCTACGAGCCATTAGAAACAAAAACTCAGACTGCTATAAATAAAATATTTTGAAGCAGAAACCAGATGCATCAGTCAACCTTTCTCCAAGTGTTATAAGTGTTTATTAGATATTTGCCTTGCTTGGACCAATCGGCCACCACCGCCCACAAATTATTTTGTGCCGACCACTGCTAAACAATGTGCGCAATTTAGCCTTGTAAAAGGAACTGAAACGGATCTACAGTCTGCACGCAGTAGCAAAAATATAAATTTACAAGTCAATGTAAGATGTTATCATGTAAAATTAATCAGAGCAAACCATATACAAAGAACAATGACTTGACAGCAGTGTTCGTATCCTTATTAGCCAAAAGTATTTTTAATTGTTGGTAAGTAATTATAGTTATTCTGAGAAGTATAGTGCATAGTTTCCAAATAGTACTTTCATATCTAAAGAAGTAACACTAAAACTGTGTATATTTGTCTTTATCATGGCTTGACATTATTTTTTTTCAAAGAAGTAATTTTAAATAGTAAGTAATATGCACCATGATATTAAAGAAGTAATTTAAAAAATGTAGAGCAATACTATTGTAATGAATTGACAATCTCAAGTAGGAGTCAATACCTGTATGATTATTACACTGATTTCATTAGCGAACTCCTTCGGCAAATCCCTCTATCTGCTCCTTTCTCTCCTTTTCTGCAAGCATATCCACGACAAAAGAGCACACTGCTGCTGCCTAGCGCATCCGGCCTCGCACAGGACCTTTCATGCTACTGTGCTTCTGTTGCTGGGAAAAATTAGGCCTCGCACGGGAACAGATAGCATCAGATCATCACAGCTGGTTGCATTAGCTGCCGGGGGCGGGCCCAACATTTGGGAGGTGGGTATTTGAAATTTCAAATGGTGTAAATTTTTTCTTGACAGCTCAACCCCTAACTCATACTATATATTAATAGTACGTAATGGAGTATCGACAACATATATTGTTCATAACTTGAATTTGTTCAATATATAGATAATAGAACACTAAATGATCAACATATCATAGTGGGAACATCTAAAATAAATGGAGAATAAATTCTAAAATAGCAAATGATATTGATAAGAATGCTTACAAATTATAAGATAACTTTACAATCCTTCGTGGCTTGAAAATACTTGGCAAGAAGAATTCCCTTTCGATGAATGTGACCAAACAATTATTCAAAGGCAATTGATATTTGATAAGCAAGGACTGAGTTGCTTCTTTAAGAGTCAATGATGTAGTATCTTCAACGTGCATAAGATCAAGAAACCGCTCATCAGATTCTCCTTTTTTATTAACATATCGCAAGCAAAGAGCCAATTGTTCCTGATGGTATGCAGCTGATGGTATGCAGCACTAGACTCATCAGCAAGAATAGCAAAGCATTCATCACCTAGTTCCTCTATAATAAATTTGGTTGTTTCATGAGCACAAAAAACAATAAATTGTTTCTGAATCTTATGGTCAATCATCTGACAATTAAATGGATCATTTCCAAGAACCACCCTATTAACTTCTTCAAAATTATCTGCAAGCCATGCCAAAAGTTTCCTGAAATTTCTTTGATTCTGCGAATTTTTTCCCTCATCATGACCACAAAAAACCAACCTCATCATACTTCTCTTCAGCTTCACTATGAGCACTATCAATACCACCCGCATACTTACGAAATCTAGCTTTCATGTTCCAATTCCAAAACCCTTCCTCAACAAAAGCATCTCCACCAGGAAATTTACTACTATCTTTGAACAAATAGCAAATAAAGCAATATGCAGCATCTTTATGCATAGTATACTCTAGCCACTTGAATTCATCAAACCACTTTGGTTGGAATCGGCACATACCTCCACAATCATGTTGCGGAAAGTTATCCCTTTTCATGTATGGTCGACATGGCCCCAATGCGATGTACCTCTTCTAACTGAATCTTGGTCATTGATAGGATAGCTAGAAATATGAGCCCTCAACCTAGGATCATGCTCTATGTTATAATCATCATTCTCGTTGCCATTGGATTCAGATTCATCGACGGATATGGATTCATCATCTTCGATTATTGGGGGCTGAACTGGCTGCCGCTGCTCAACTTTAACTCATTCAGGAGGCACTGTGTTTGCCTGACTGCTACTCGGTTCCTGAAATACCACCATTTCCAGCTAGTTTTCATTGGAAGATGGAGAAACAACCTCTGGCTCAGATTGTCTTTTTTTTTGCAGCACTTCTTTCCAAAAAAGATCCCAAATCAGTAGCGGCACCGCTACTCTTCCTCCTTTTCATGATTCAAACCTACATATTACAAGAATCGAGTTTCATAAATATTTTCCTCATTACAATGCTACATTGTTGCAAATTTATCATTAATTTCGTAAATTGCAATGATAATTTTAAAAAAATGGATGAATTTTCACAAACTTTTCAAGATTAAGGGCTCGATTGTCCCTTGTTGCTGGCGGCCCGGCGCCCCGCCCCTGCGGCGGCGTGGCTCAGGTGCGCATGACTGCCGGCCTGCCGGCTACCGGGCTCCGCTGAGCCAGGGCCTGCCGGCTGCCGTGCAGGGCCGCCGTCGCCGTCGCCGCCCGTAGTGCTGCTGCCCCGCCACCCACTGCCGGTTGCCGCCCCGCCGCCCGCTGCTGCTGCCGCCGTCGCGCCACCCGCACCCGCTACCCGCCACTGCCGCACTGCCCGCAGCCCGCTGCCGCCCGTGCCCGCCGCCGCCGCGCCGCCCATGCCGCGTGGGGAGATGTGTGCCGTGTGTGGGCGATGGGCCGGGGTGGGGGAATGGGATGTGCATGGCCGCATGGGGCAGTAGTGGCTTGCAAATGGGGTGGGCCGGTGGGGGCTCATGGGCCGCGAGGGGAGGGGAGGGAAACGTGGACTGTTCGGTGGGGAGAGAAAGTTTGGCTATTTTCTAGCCCGTTATCGTATTTCTTATTTATTTTTATTTTTTCTTCATATACTTGAGAAATACTACGTATGCAAAAAAAAATTGATAAAAATAATGGGTATTCAATTGAATACCCTTGATTCAAGATGGGCCCGCCCCTGTCAGCTGCCAATGTTGTACTATGAACCAGTTCAGAATCGAAGGCGAGCAGTCGGGGGAGGCGCCTGCACCCTGCCGGGAGGCCGGAGGCGCCCACGCGCGCCGGTGCCAGTGAGGCCAGTGGTGGCCACGCGCAGCGAGGAGGCCGGGGGAGGCGAGAGATGCCCGTGCTCAGGAATCAGGGAGAGGCTTCGCTCTGACCCCGAATGGTCGGCGAACTGGCAGGGGAGGAGCGGGCGTGTGAGTTCGCGAGGGGCGATCCGGACGCGGCAAGGACGGCTGAGTGGAGGCGGCCTCTTGGTGGGGCACGGCGACGTCGACCCAAGTCTCGCAGCGAGGAGGTCCGCGCGTCGCTTCGGAAGCGGCGCGGATGGAGCTGGCGGACCGAGCGCCACGCGCCGCTATGGACTCGGCGGCGGGGCAGCCTTCTCGGCTCTGTGAGGATGGCGACATCGACCTGAGGCATTGCGGCGAAGAGGTCCGCGCGTCGCTTCGGATGCGGTGTGCATGGAGGCGACGATGGAGGGGGTGCCGAGCGCTTGAGCGGCTCGCGCCCCGGCGGCGGTGGGGGAGGAGTCGGAGAGGAGGAGGAGGCCAGCGGGATGGAGAGGATTTGCGCAGGAGGCGAAGACGAGGGAGAGGCGGAGGCCCAGCGTCGCGGAGGAGGAGGGGGTGCCGAGCGCGCGTGCCCGCGGCTCGCGCTCCGTCGGCGCGGCGGAGGAGGGGGTGCCGAGCTGGCGGCGCAGGAGTCGGAGTGGCGCGGCGGCGGCGCAGTGGAGTGGGTAGTCGTGACGAGCGGGAGAGGAGAGCATCTGGGATCGGGAGGAGGGGAGCGGAGGTTAGAGGATGCGGTTTCAACGAGGGGAGGGGCTGCGGCATGCGGTGTGGGCAACGAGCGGATGATTATAGGGGGGCGATGGGGAAAATAGTCTAGCGGAATGACGAGGGTGGGGTGCGAGAAGATCATACCAAAAAAATTGTCCTCCAATTGGTTTTTTTAGACTAGAGATGTGCTCGGAATGATCTCGCCATGCCGAGGGCCTGAGGCGGGTTCGCAGTTTTCACGCTCCACTAACGGCGTTAGTAATATACTAGTATCGTGGTTTGGACTCAGGACAGACTCGCAATCACTATTCACGGTTTGAGAAGGGTGAAAGTGAAAGTGCGGAGGCCACACATGAATATAATTTAGATGCAACATTCCCGGGCTCACGCTAGACGTCCATACGACAGCAAATGAATGAAATGGTGCAAACATGTCTAAAAATTGAATTATGCAATAGAGGAACACCTCTAGTTTTTTTCATTATTCTTGATCCCCAAGCTTGGTTTAGAATTCCATCCAAGATATTACTTTCTAGGGAACACAAGAAGGCTAGCACGAAGAATCTTTTTGCTTTGTTTTTAATACTTTTCGTGCTAGACAATGTGCCAACCGTGTTCTAAACAATCCTCGGAGATTGTCGACCATACTTAAATGAGTTGTAAAATTGCAAACCTAGAAACTTATTTGAGGCGCCCTGTGGGATCAAATGAGCATTCATGTGGTTCGAAATGATTATTTACTCACAATTCTCTAAGGGTGATACTGAAAGCTATATATATATATATATATAAATATAAATATAAATATTCGTCAAATAGGTTGTTCCAACGCTCATGTTAGATCCTGATCGAGTGGCATCGAATGGATCAATTAAGAAGTCGTGTGGTCTGGAATCATCATTTTTTCATGGTTCCACAAGGGTGAAATTGAAAGGCACATCTATAAATTCTTCAAATGTATCGAGTCCGCAATCACATTAGGCATCTAGATCTTGACCCGAGCGGCACCAAATGGATCAATTAAGAGTATCTCATATTTTCTAACCTCTTTAAGACTATTTCTAAAATAAGCTTTTCACAAAATTTTCTATAGTTTTGACCTTTTCGGTCCATACCAGCCTCATCGGCATTGAGGTTGAGTGTCTCGTGGTGATAGTATGGGGTGATGTGTAATTTTTGGTGCTATGCCAGTGGTAGGTCAGCGCCAATGTGGCCGGCGCCAACATGTGTGTTTCTTACAGGATGTTTCATGGTGCTTGAGCTGAGGCTGGATCCATAACTTTTATGGATCACTTGAAGCATGGCAGGACACAATAAACATTAAGTCATCCTGACATATCACACATACGAGGGTCATGCATGAATATTTTTCACAGCTACAGATCCGAGCATCAGTACGGGAACCCCCGGTCAGTACCGGTTCCCCGCCCGGTACCGCCCAGGCGGTACTAAAGTGGTATGCATTTAGTACTAGGCCGAATGCCCGATACTAAATGATACATTTAGTACCGGCTGGTAACACCAGTCGGTACTAAACTGCTCGGCACGCATAGCGGTTGGGGCGGCAGTTTGGCACGCATAGCGGTTGGGGTGGCAGTTTAGTACCGGCTAGTGTTACCAGCAGGTACTAAGTTTATTTTTTATTTTATATTTGCTTATTTTTCTTTTCTTTTTCATTTTAGTTTTAATTCGTATTCTATCCTTATCCGTCTGCGTAGAGCTAGCATTCATATTCGTATTCATATCTCGCATAGCAAAGACTACATATATATTAATTATATATATACACAGTTTATATACACTTCAAGTATTACACTTGGGATCAAGTATTACACTTGGGATCAAATATTACAAATATTACAAGTAGTCACATAAGTTGTTTCATTACAAGTACTTTAAATATTACTCTTGTTCATCGTCTTCCTTGTTTTCATCCAGTTGACCCATGCTTATCCTATGATCAGCATAAAATTCACCGGCGGAATTTATCACCTCGTCCATCAGAAATCCACAGAGTGATTCTTGAATTGCCCTGACTCTTTCCGGTTCGATGAGGCTTTCTTTCATTTTCCAAAGCTATCACATACAAACATCATTATTTTAAATTCATACATGTACGTAATTAAATATAAAAAATTGTTATTAATTTGATACGTATATCGAAATCTTTTTGCGTCATTTTGTTTGGGCCGGTAAAATCGTGGATCCACTCACATACCTAATAGCCACATAAGTTGTTTTCTTCCGCTTGTCTCATACACTATGTATAGATGGGTTATGAAATATTCATGGTGTTTAAAGAAATGATACTAGGTGTGCGAATCGTATTCGTACTGGAAAGTCTGTCTTGATATAAAGATCATACGGCGTGTCTACAACTTCTATATGCTTTTTGATGAAGCGAGCCCATACCTTCTGGATGATGTCTATAAAGTTTTGATATTATGTTATCAGCGTCCTCTTTCCGTCGAACGCTACAACTCGAGCTCGATCAATCTCGATATTGAGCAACATCCAGTGAAAGCTGTTGATACACATATATAGATTAAATGTTGGATACACTAATTATCAAATTGAAGGGATGAAAATAGAGTCGAAGTGCTCATTTAAAGTTGTATGGCAACAGAATGATTGTACAAGTATGCTGCCTATCCAAGTCCGTGAATACATTATTTTCGGTCCGATTTGGCCATCTGTTTACACTATTCTCGTTTATAACATCCGGATCCATGAAGCCGATGTGATAATACTCCTTTCTTCGGTATTCTTTCACCTTCATCCTACACGATAAAAAAACACTATTCTCGTTTATAACATCCGGATCCATGAAGCCGATGTGATAATACTTCTTTCTTCGATATTCTTTCACCTTCATCCTACATGATAAAAAAAAAGATGAGAAAGCACATAAGTAGTTGAGCTATAATATAGAAATAAGAGGAAATATTTACATAAGAAATACACTAACGAGGAACTTGTCCAGAGCGTCTTGATGGTACAGAAGAAACTAAAGACTCACAGACTCGATCCATACGTTAGCTAGCCCTGATGTAAATCGTTATCTTTAACCCGAGCTGCGAACATTACATCTCCATCTGCAGTGACCCTCGTGTATCATTCATGCAATTGGTAGCATGTTCAGCAACCCAGGTCACATAAGAGATTCCCTATTTAATAGTTTTCTTCCTGCCCCTAGGTGAATCCGGATTGGAACCTCCCCTTTGTCTTGGCAAGGGGTATGGCACGGTATGACGTGATGGCACACGATCTTGAGAAGCTAGCTTGGCAATAGAACTAACCAAATCGATCTCTCCACCTCCCTTCTATGAGCTAGTGTTAGTGTACCGTAGATAAATTATGATTACCAAAATAAACGTGTTGTAGTGACATTGCCATGAGGGCTGGACCCGAGAGAGCCCGCCCGATCCAGCCCAAGTCCCACCTGCTCGTGGCCCTGTGCACATCTTTGTTTTTCTCCACACAACGATCCACCACCGTCTTCACCAGATGTGCCGCCAGATCTCACCTTTGAACATAAATTGAATATATTTACTCATCTGGCGCCGCTCCACCTCTTAGTCGAGAGGCTCTATAGTGGCCGGATGTCGCATAGCTCAGAGCTCACCTCGGTCATCGTCGAGCTCGGTGGTCATCGCAAAGGAAACAAGCATGATGAACGGAGGCGGTGTGGTGGGACTTTGGGTATTCCGGTTATCCGGCCCTGAATGGCAAAGCGAAGCTGGATATTCGGGTTCCATTTCATCATTATTCATTCAGCTAGCATCCCAGCAGGTTGATTCATGGATTAGTTTGTTTCCTGCTCTAACATCAGTTCCATATGCAGGAGCGATGTACGCACCTTATTTCTAGTTAACCAATCACCATTGTGGCTTCCAAAACTCATCTGAGTGTGGTTTTGCCCCATGCGAAGGAGCACGAGGTATCATGGTAGTCGGTGTTAGGAGGATGAAACTGAATGAGGATGAGCGGAATTGTCATGTTGTCTGGAATCATCATTTATTTGTAGGTCTAAGAATAAAAGAGAAAGTCACGTGTGCACATGTTGTTTCCGATCCCCGTACCCCGCACTCACGTATCACTAGTACAGAACAACATATATATCCACCTCCTTAGTAAAGGCGGAGCTGGATCTGGAACTAATGAAAGCATTCCCCAGAACCAACGGCTAGAGGGTGGGACACCTTTAATCCTGGTTGGGGCCACCAACCGGGACTAAAGGTCCCTCTTTAGTTCTAGATGCTAACACCAATCAGAACTAAAGAGTCACCTTTCAGTTCCGGTTAGGGTTGTTTGTGCTTGCTAATTATATTTTTTGTGTTGCAGACCTTGTAGTCCTAGTTTGTACAACCTCCTAGTTTGTACAACCGGGACTAAAGGCCCTAAATTGGCTGCTCCGGTTGGGAAACCAGGACTACAGGGGTTTCTCAACCGGAACTAATGTCGTATTCTGTGCTTAGTGTGTTAGTCATATGATATCAAAAGCAACAATTAAAAGTTGTCATTTTGCTAAGAATCATCATTATTTATTGTTCTAGAAGGATAAAAGTGAAAGCCGCGTATGCGGATTTTTCAAACACCCGATTCCCGCGCTCATGTTAGCTATCAGATCCGGAATGAACGGCATCAAATGAAGTCAAGATGGCGCGAACCTTCCACCGACACTAGAAACATGAAATAGTTGAAAACCAAAATACATGCATGCAAACGATTCAACACAAGCAAAAGAAATCGATGGTAACTTTGATTTTCATCATTCTCATCCTGCAGGGTCGAACATTTATTTGTCCTCAGAATGCCTTACAGGCTATATTACTGCATACCATGACATTCTAGCAAACACAGAGACACGGAGGCTAGCTCCAACAAAGACGATCGACCCAGGTCACTGATTTCTATCCTGCGGATCTCCGGCGCCCTCCTCTCCCTCCTGTTCCGCAGAGGGCTCCGATGCCGCCGCCGCCTCCACCTCCTCCGCAGCCGCAGGCTGGCACGCCTGCTTCTTCACGGGGCGGAGGCCCGTGCCGACGCACACGGCGAACTTGCGCTGCACGTAGGCGTCCAGGTCATAGCCAGTCCGTTGGAGGGCCTGAGACCCAACGCAGTATCGGGCTAGGGCCAACGAGCCGGCGGTGACGATCGCGATGAAGAACAACATCCCGACCACCGGCCCGTAGTTGCCGCCATGGTCGTGGTGGTGGGACTGGGACGCCGCCATGGCGTTCCCGAGGCCTTTCAGCCCCGATGACATGCTCACCAGGACGACACGACGCCCACAGCACTACAGGCTCTCTCGCCTCGCACCAAGAACTGATGCCGAGAGAAGATTATTGGGGATGGTGACTGGGGGGTGTTTTGGCCGAGCTCTCTCCAATGGTTTTGGTTTAATAGGGGGGGGGGGGGGGGGGGGAGGGGAGGAGGAGGGAGGGGTAAAAAGGGGGTGGAGATTAATGCGTGAGTCGCAAATTCCCCTTGGATCCCATCATTGCCAAAAGTAATTAACCGGGAGCGTCCGGCGCGGCTGAGATTTTTTTTTTCTGCGTAGAAGAAACAAGTTCAGTTGAGATGTTCACGAGGCTTCCATGCGATTGTGCACAGCTGAAGTATGTGCTAGCATCCCATATGTTTGCCACCCCTCTTTTTGCTGGGACGTTACCGATCCCCTGACCGGGAGCCAGCTAACATGCGGGTTGGTTTTGCTCATCCCAGGTCATCATCGGGCTCAGCTTTGCCACATCATGGGCCAATAGCTCGTTCTTTAGAGTTCAGACCCGGATGGATGTTCAGTACCTCTTGCTGGGCTCGTTGTGTTCATTCTACCAAAGAATTGTTCGCCACGAACATGGGCCTCCTGAGAAAAGCAAACAAAGACGAGAAAAAAATGGAATTTCTTTCAGAATGGACCAAATTAAGTTGTTGAACTGGTAACGCGTCGCCGTATAGTCCGAGAAATCTTTACTAGTGTTGGGTTGGCAGCTGGAATCGTACTTAAATACGCGAGACCGATGTGTCTAGTGGAAACAGGCTGCAAAATCAAGCTGTCTGCTGTGCAATCTTTGCCAGGGCTGAGTGCAAAATCATGGCAGGATCGCTTGAATATCAAAGAGAAGTATGACAAAATAATTCGGATCACTAACAATTACTCCCCCTAGCCCGTCCCACATTACTAGTCGTTTTGATTTTTTTAGTGCATAATTTTTATTATACATCTAGATATACGTTATATTATGTCTAGATTTATAGTGAATTTATGTATCTAGAAAAGCTAAAACGACTAATAATTTAGGACGGAGAAAGTACCAGTTTTTAACTGGATACAATCACATGAAGATCACTGCTAATACCTCACAAATGATAACAGTAAAGAACACCCCCGCGTCGTCTCCTCTGGGGGCGACTCGGGTGGCGCCCCCAACCCCCACCGCCGCCACCCCTCTTCAGGCCTCCTCTCCACATCGCTGCCACCGGAGCAGGCACCGGAAGTCCGTGTGCCTGCTAGGAAGGTGGCGGCGGGGCTTCTACCGTCTTTTCGAGGTGCGCCCGGCCCGGGGCAACGACGCGCCGGCACCGGACTTGGGGGTGTCGGATCTGGCGTCCTGGGGACCGGATCCCACGCCACTAGGGCTGGATCGACGCGGTGGCCGGGTGGTGCAGGAGTGGGCGCACGCATCCCTGGTGGAGCGGGTGCTGGGGGTGCGCGGAGGAGGCTGTGCTCGGTGGCGGCGGCATGGCGCGTGGCTCCAATGCGAAGCGGTGTCAAGGAGGCCCGGCGAGGACGCCAGCTGATGTTGAGGAGCGCGGCAGCAGCACCCATGCCCGTGGCCACGGTGAGCTGCCTAGCGAGTAGGGCCACGGCGCCGGCCTCCGCCTGCTCCAGGTCGTCCGTGAGGCGGGCACTGCGCGGGAGCGCGTGGGCCCGCAGGAGGCGGATGCGGGTGGTGCGTTGGCGACGTGGCCAGATGCCGGGACCGGGGCCGATGCCCTGGCGGTCGGGCCGAGGCCCTCAGGACGGGGTGAGGTGCGCATGCGGCGGTAGCGGCACCGGCTGGAAGGTCTACGCGAGGTGCAAGGAGGCACGACCGCCGGCATCGTCGTGGTCCTGGGAGCACCTAGCTGGGTACGTGATGTGGTGCGGATGGGATGCTTCGGGCGAAAGCTTTGGCCTGCATTCTTGCTGGTGGCAATGGCGGTGGCACCCTAGAGCATCATTTTTCCCATTGGGGACGTCATCTTGGAGCTCCGTCCCCGCGGCACGGGGTTCCCTCGGTGAAAACCCTATCCAGTTCTCTAGACGAGCGATAGCGGCACCACTGGAGTCGTCCCCTCCTTGGAGGCGTCGTCTCTTGAGACCCAACTCGGCTGTGGCATTACTGGTGAAGACGGTTCAAGGGAGGCCTCTTTCGGTGGCGGTGCAACGCGGCATGGTGCAGGTTGGCGAGCTTCATGGGGTTGCTAAGCTCGTGTGTTGGCGTTCGCAACTCTGGTGGCAGCCAGGCATTGTCGCACGTTGTTGGTGTGGCTGCTGGCAGCGGACCGCGGTGGCTGGTGTTGCTTGGCAACCGTCGGTGCGGGCGCGGGATAGCGTCGGGAGACGGCGCTTGAGGCATCGGCATCGTGTGACGACTTAGCTTACAGCGAACTGCGGCGGGTGGCTCAGTTCCGCTAGGCTACACCGGTGATGTACATCATTGGAAGACGGTGCAAGCAACTACCTTGGCTTGCTGGCACGGCGGCAGGAGCCTTATGCGCAGGTGGAGCAACAAGGCGATGTCGACCTTTTGGCAGTGGCTTGGCTATTCGATGGAGGCTCTAGGAAGCGGGGCATCACTACCCTCCATCCTGATGGCAACTTCTGAAACAGATCCGTGACGTGAAGTGTTGTGGCGGACGTGGCGAGGCCCACGCGTGCAGTGTTTCCTTGAGGCAACGAGAGCAAGGTGGATCCAATGGCAGGAGTGGCGAGGCCCCCACGCGTTTGTGCTTTCATGGTGGTGACTGCGAGGTAGCTTAAGAGAGGTCCGGATCCGGTGTTTTTCACCCTATCAGGTGGAGCGTGATGTTGTAGCGGCACTTCGGCGTTGGGTCCCGCATGGCGGTGGCCTTCTTGGTGCGGTGCAGTCTGTTTTTCTCTAGGGTTCCATTGACGCGGGGTCATAGCGGGAGTTTTCGGCTGCAGCTTTATGAGAGAGTGATTGCTGGCGCCACGTTTAGACTTTGATCTTGCTGCCGTTACTGAGTGAAACGGTGTTGTTGAATGGAGTGGTGCGGCCGTGTTGATGTCGCAATCCAACCGGTCGCGTTGAGAGCTGCTATTGCTGAGTGCTTGAGTTGAGTTGGCGTGGTACTGCGAGAGTTGATGTCCCAATTCAACGGGTGGGTCTATGTTTCTTATTGTTTGCCTAGTTTTTTTAATATAATTGACAGCTCTCCTGCCTGATTGTTAAAACAAACAGCTAATACCTAGAACGTGATAAAGAGACCAGTCTCGCGTTCTCGAACATACTTAGCCACACACGGCCCGACATCGTCTTCACGCCTAATATGAAAAGTAAGCGAAGACGAGAGGAGATTTTGGAGCTTCCTCCAGAAAGTACCAAAGAAAGTTTGTTCAACTGTTAACGCTAGCTTTGACGTTTAGTCTGGGCCATCTTTCGCAGTGTTCGACTGCCAGAAGAAATCGTACTCACAATAGCCTAAGTTTACCATTGTTCGACGGTAACGCGGACGGATAAGGAACGAAGCAGAGAGGAAGTGCTGATCTTTCCGAAATGGTGGGGCCTACCTATGTTGTTTAATTGTAACCCGTGGTTGAAATTGTCTAGGATGGAATTGTTTAGCATAGGCTACTAGCTTGAATCAATTGGTAGTCTAGGTTATCTCTCTTCGTGTGTCGGTTTCTTGTCAAGAACTCATGTAGTTCCGTTTAAGTCGCTGGAAATGGGCATAGACTCGCATCGGGGAAAAAAAATGCCCAGTGGAAACAGGCAGCAAGATCAAGGTGGTTTTGTCGTGCAATCTTTGCCAGACTGAGTGCAAAATCTTGTTTGGATCTCTTAAAATCAAAGAAATCCGAGACAATAGAAGTCCCCATCCGTAACAATTACGGGGTATACTAGTACTTAACAATCTGAAAGAATCACAAAAAATAAGATCACCACTACGAGCTCTCATAAACGTGAAAAGAAACCGAAAGAAAGAGCAATTAACTTTGTATACAGTCTGGAGTTCTCAACACATATGTCCACATCTGTATACCTTGGACAACTTGACGAACTCGCTGCACTCACGAACGGACGTACGCCTACTCGTGTGCGGGCGGCGGCGTCAGGCGGCGCCGATGCAGGCGAAGGCGCGGACACTCCTGGCCTTGGGCAGCGGCACGCGCAGCCGCCGGTCGTGCGAGAGCCCCACCTCGCCCGCCAGCTCCTCCAGCGACAGATTCCGCCGGTGTGGCAGCGGGCCCTCCGCCGCCGCAGACGAGGCCGCGTGGACCGGGGACCGCAGCTCCTGCTGCAGCCACCGCCGCCTCTGCTCCGGGTCCTCGAGGTCCACGGGCGCGGGCGTGCCACCGGCGGCGTCGTAGGCCCGGCCTCCGCCGGCGGCGTTGCTCCGCCGGTCCTTGATCGCCTTGTAGAGCAGCGGGATGAGGCCCTCCATCTGCGAATCGCGGCGTGCGAGGCGGAGGGGGTTGGTGGGAAATGGTTGCGTCTGGTGCTCGTTTTGGTCTCGGTCGGGGGAGTTCGGTTTGGTCGGGGTCGGCCCTTTTATGCGACACCACTCTCTTCCGTGTCTTAATTGCACATAGGCACAATGGCACATAGCAAAGCATCGAAGCAGTCAAAATCATGAGTTTTGACAAAAACAGATTTGCTAAGAACACCTAAACAAGCAAACAAAGCCCACTTGAGTGGGGGGCTTTGAAGCAATTGCCAGGTGCTGGATCAGTAGGAAAAAATAAGCTGTGCTTAACATGTGTACTTATGCTGTTCTTTGGTCGGTTTGGAATCTAAGAAATGTACTTTGCTTTCAGGGGGCGAGCTGGACGGACGAGAAGATGATGCTGAGAAAGATCGCGGGGATGCTGCGAAGATGGAAAAGCATTTGCAAGGAAGGAAACGTTAGGCGGCTGGAGGAAATCTGCACCAAGCGCGGCTGGTGGTGTGGGGGGTGGGGGGCGGCAATCAGGCAACTTGTTCTTGAGCCTGGCGGGCGCGCTTAGAATACATCTGGATTTTTCTATATGGAATAAAACGGGGAGAGACCCTTTTCTCAAAAAACAAGCAACCAAAGAACATCAAAAACTAAATTCTTTGAGGATTTTTTAAGTAAAAGCGCGTGATATTTTGCCCCTATTTCTTGTACTAGTTGGATGGGCTAAAAGATCTGCGCACCACTGCAATTTTTGTCTTTGTTTTAATGCCACAACGTGTTCTCTTTGCTACGCGGGGCAGCACACCGTGTTCCATTAATCTATAGCTGCGCTCGCGCATCTGAATTAAATTCTATTTATATCCGAGTGCTAATAGATAAAAGTGCTAAATTTTAGTACTAGTTTATTTAAATGGAAGTATAGGTGGACTAAACTTTAACTAAGATTCAAAACTGTACTATTATATGTATGAGTGCTAATATATGCTAAAATTTAGCACTGGACTTTAGCTCCGACGAATAGCTATGCTTTCCACGCTTCACATGTACGACTTGGCTTCTCCGCTTCCGTGTGACTATGAGTGACGACATTCTACTCGGTTGTTTGCTGATGGCTGCCATTTGGATTCTTGCCGGTAATAAGTGTATGATTTTATGGTAGTAGTGGCTTTTCGGTTGCGTACAGGCGTACAGCCAGTGAGATTTGGTCTGTGGATGTCGATTAGTTGGACGACCTTTTCTTTCCAAAAATATTTTAACATAATAAATATAAAAAAATAAAATATTTTTGTTACTCGTAGAACATGTCCATTGCTTGGCGTGCAGTCTACTCGAACCGCTATCTCATCTCGTGTCATCAGGCTAAGCTAGCCTCTTACCGACGGCACCAATTTAATTGGTCTGATCTTCAGAAAAGAAAATTCTGAAATACTGGTGTCCACTTGGCGAGACATACTTGTCAGTGTTCGAGACTCATGATTTGTCGATTTGTTTCACCCTCTTGGAAGCAAAGAATGGTTTGAGAAAGAATTAAGTGCGTAGAAACAAGGTGGCGACACTTCACATGTGTCGAATTGCTTGTGTAGTGTGTGCAAAGGTGCATGAACGAACGTTTTCCCCGTTTTATGAGGAGAGAGGAAAACGGGGGAAAGAAATGCTTCCCGGGAGAACAGGGACTTAAGGTATCGCGTTTCATCATGAGATGCTGCAGCTAATTTCTTAGTCGGAAGTCGTTCATAGATACCTCACTAGTAGTAGAAATTTTCGGGCTCTTATGGTACTTGACTTGCTTGTTCTAGAAATAGATAAAAACTAAGCGTGTTTCCATTACTGGCAACAAAGATACTTTGCTTGGTGATTGCGGACCGCGATACTGATGTCAACAGCTAGGTAAGTTCCCAGATTTATGTGGGGCGGCAGCAACTTCGAACCGGTGCTGCTGTGCATGACTTGAGACCTCACCTGCCGGCTGTTCCTCTTGTACTTCACACGTATAACGCCAAGATTAGTGGCACTTGCAATGAGAGATGACTGCATTGTCTTTTCGAATGTGATATTGTACCTAACTTCTTCCTTATTGAGTACCGACTGGTTCAGAAATCCTGATCTGCCAAACCAAACCCTAGGTCGTTGTGCGACCGTTCCGTAGTTCCCCAAAATTTACATTAAAGTTTGAATGGATCAAGAACTTGTGAGTGCTTTTTGCACGAGATACTGACTAACATGTTAGGGCACCCGCAACAGTGCAGAGAGCATGCTCTCTATAACATTGTCCACGTCATCTATAGAGAGCATTGCAGACCAGTCTCCCAACAATATTACTATAACATTTATTTTTAAGTTTTAGTGGGCCCCACCTATCAGATTTTTTAACCCACGATCCCTCCTCTCGCATCTGCCCTGAGCGCCTCCGCACATCCTCTCCGTCCCTAGAGAAAAGGGGCGGTCGACAAAGATGTAACGGCTCAGTTTTTTTCTCCCTCCTCAAAATGCTGACATGGAACCCTTGTAGAGAGCTGACATGGCTCCGTTTCGGGTGCCCTCGTGGATCGGGGAAAAAAAACTCAAACGTCACCGGGCCCAGCTCAGCATCCACTGAAAATCTGGTAACTAACCACACTGACACCCAAGAAAAAATGAGCCATACTGGAAACAGAAGATCAGTCAATAGGTGGTGGCAGTTGAGAAGTGGCCATCAAGCAACATCATCCAAAAAAAATGTTCCTGAAAACATCACCGCGTTCCTTCTTTAGTTACCAAAAGAAACCAGATGTATATACCCACAAAAAAAAAAAGAAATCAGATGTATATGCCATTATCGGAAATTCACTTCTGCGGCTTGTTCTCACCTTGGAGACTTAATTAAAGTGCTTCAACCAGCATGTCAAGTTCTTTGAACTGGGTTTAGTCGCCAAGAACCTGGTTATAACTAACCAATGCCTTTTGGACCAGTCACTAGCCATTCTTTATGCCTTTTATATGGAAAAAGATTTGGTGTTCCTTTTATAACCAATGGCTATGATTTGGTGACATGCATGTGGCTGAGTTCCGTGGATTGGCTGCCGGCATGCAGCACCACTAATCATTCAAGCATTGGGTTGTTACCAGAAGAAAGAACTCAAAAAATTAACAGATGAGAAAATATGTAATTTCAAGATATTTTAATTAATGTAGGTAGCAATAAACAGAAGGGGATAAAGAACATTCTGAACTTGTGTTAGTAACAGTATTTACAATGAACAGATAATATGTAGAGAGGCAAAGAATGGGGAGCACCACACACCCTGATTGTTTGGGGGGGGGGGGGGGGGAGGTGTCATATAAAGGAATCAAGAATATAAGGCAGGTGAGTAAACACAATAAACACCTACAGCTGTACATATCTCTAATACCCGCCTGCAGTCGTTGTGGGAGGATCCCGGACGCAAAGACTGGATCTGAACTCCGTGAACAGCTGAATAGGCAAGCCTTTTGTCATGATGTCTGCGAACTGGTGGGAAGAGGGAACATGGAGGACCCGGACCTGTCCCAAGACCACCTTTTCATGGACAAGTGGATGTCAATCTCAATATGCTTCGTGCAACGGTGATGGAAGGGTTGGCAGACATATAGACTGCACTGACGTTATCGCAGTAGACAACTGTCGCTGAAGCAATGGAGATGTGGAGTTCCTGAAGGAGCTGGCGCACCCAGCAGCACTCGGCAACAACATGAGCGACGGACCTGTACTCAGCCTCAGCACTAGAGCGGGAGACCGTAGTTTGTCGCTTCAAAGACAAGGAGATGAGGTTGTCATCGAGGTAGACGCAGTAGCTGGATGTGGAACGCCGAGAGTTGAGGCACCCAGCCCAGTCGGCGTCGGAGTAAGCCGTCAGGGAGGAGGTGGGGCCGACGCCGATGTGGAGCCCGGAGGAGAGCGTGCCATTCACGTAGCGCAGAATATTAATGCGCTTGATCAGCGTGAGATGGGGCTCGCGAGATCATGCATGAATAGGCACACCTGCTGAACGACATACGCTAAGTCCGGACGAATCAGCGTGAGGTATTGTAGGGTGCCGGTGAGACTCTAATACTCCGATGGGTTTCGATTGTAGTGCCGTCCGAGGTTGGCAGCTTGGCACGAGTGTCCACTAGAGTTGTCGTGGAGTGACACTCGGCCATGCTAGCACGCTGCAGGAGATCAAGGGCGTATTGTCGCTGAGACAAGAAGAGGCCGTCATCGGAGTGCGTGACGGAGATGCCGAGAAAGTGGTGAAGATCGCCGAGGTCCGTCATGGCGAACTCGGAGTGGAGTCACTCGGTGATACGCTGGAGGAGGTTCGTCGAGGAAGCAGTGAGGATGATATCATTGACGTAGAGGAGCAGGCACGCAACACCATCACCCACTTTGTAAACAAAGAGAGAGGTGTCGGATGCTGAAGCGGTAAAGACGATGCGCAGGATGAATGTGGCAAATCACTGGTACCATGCTCGCGGGGCCATTTTCAAGCCATATAGTGAGCGCTGCAACAGGCAAACATAGTCAGGGGTGGTGGGGTCGACGAAGCCAGGAGGCTGCTGGCAGTAGACAGTCTCCTCCAGGTGGCCGTCTTGACGTCGAGCTAGTGAATCGGCCAGGAGCGGGAGGCGGCAATGCTGAGGACGACCTTGTTCGTTGCCAGTTTGACAACGGGCTAAGTGTCTCATCGTAGTCGATACCGTGCTGTTGGGAGAAGCCTCGAACCACCCAGTGAGCCTTGTGATGGGCGAGAGTGCCATCGGAGTGGAATTTATGCTTACAAATCCATTTGCCCGTCACAACATTGGCGCCCGAAGGACGCGGAAAAAGGCGCCAGGTGCCGTTGTGGATGAGCACCTTGTACTCGTCAGCCATGGCAGCCCGCCAGTTCGGGTCGGCGAGCCCACTGCGGTTGTTCGCCAGGATCGGCGAGATTGATGAATGTGCCGCTGCGAGGTTCATCGGGTGAACCTTGCATAGTGTCCCACTCTAGGACTGGGTGACAGGGCGACGAGGTGCTGGCGGCGGCGGCACGGCTGGCTGCACCTGCGCAGGCACAGGCGATGGCTGCACTGGAGGACGGGGCCGCCTGCTGTTGAAAAATATGTGCAGGAGGCGGTTGGTGGTGGGCGCTGCAGCTGGGACGCCTGGACCAGCTGCAGGCGCTGCTGCATGGCCACCAGGGACAACGCCGGTCCTTGGGCAGGCAGCAGCTGGTGTACAGCCGGGTCAGTGGATGACCGGGCCGTACTGAAAGATGGTGGGGTCGAGGTCATCGGCTGCAGTAGCCGATGGGCGAAGGCGCGGTTGCTCGATGTTACTGGTGGATGGAGCAGCCGCATATGGAGGTGTCGCTGCAGCAGTGCATGGAGACACCGGCGCGTGTCTAGTTAGGAGAAAATCCATACTGGACAGGGAACCCTGCTGAGTAGAGCGGAACGGAAAACAAGACTCGTCAAATACAACATGATGAGAAATGATGATGCGGCGAGTGGAGAGGTCGAGGCATCGGTACCCTTTATGTGAGGAAAGGTAACTGAGAGAGACGCAAGCTGTGGACCGTGGAGCACGCTTGTGCGGTGTCGTGGCACTTAAGTTGGGGTAGCACAGGCAACCGAAGACATGAAGATGGGTGTAGTCGGGAGGGCTGTGATGGAGCAGGGTACTGGGAACATTATTGTGAATAGCAGAACATGATCTCCTATTAAGAAGATATGTGGCCATAGCGAGAGCTTCTGCTCAGTAGGAGGCTGGCATGTGTGTGTAAATCAGGAGAGTGCGGCATATGTTGTTCAAGGTGCGAATGACATGTTCGGCCTTACCGTTCTGGGGTGAGGTGTAGGGACATGAGAGGCGTAGGTGAATGCCACGTGAGAAGAAGAGGGTCGTGAGGGCACGGTTAAGGAACTTAGTGCCCTTATCCGCCTGAATGTTCCTAACGGGAGGGCCGAACTAGGTTTGGACGAAGTTACAGAAGTGGGTGATGTGGGTATGTACCTCGGACTTATGAACTAGAGGAAATGTCCAACAAAAGTGTGTGAAGTCATCTAGCATAACCAAGTAATACCGATAACCCGAGATACTAGTAACAGTAATAGGAGACATCCAGACACCGCAATGAACAAGCTCAGAAGGAGTTGTACTGTGAAAAGTAGAACTTGAAAAGGGTAACAACACATGTTTCCCTACCTGATATGAATGACACAGTTTATGATTATCTCTATTACAAGTAATAGAATAATTATTTCGAAGGACATCGAGGGTGGAGTTCCCGGGATGATCGGGAGGGTGATGCCATATGGTGGAGGAGGTGGCGAGGTTGGCGTGGGCGGTAGTGGTGGCGGCAGCTAGGGAGATGGTGCAGAGGTCACCAGCACTATTGTAGCGAAGCATCACGTGTATGGTCAGGATATCCTTTACAGAAAAACCAAGAATGTCAAATTCTATAGAACAATTGTTGTCTCCTGTGAACTGACAAATAGAGAGAAGGTTCTGAACTAATGAAGGGACAACAAGCATATTGTTTAAGTGGAATTTGGACGCACTAGTGTTAAGGGATGAAGTGCCATCGACAAGAGACCGCAATCTTATGACCGTTTCCTACAGTGATGAAGGAATGGGAGGGGGTAAGGCGGCTGAGTAATATACCATCCATAGACGCCATGCGGGTCGACACGCCGGAGTCCATAACCCAAGGGCTAGGGTTCTGGAGGGCGAGCTGGTTCAGGGCTGCAACCAGCCCGGCCTGGTCCTAGCTTTGGCCCGCTGGTGAGACCTGCAGCGGAGCAAAGACCGTGTGCGCCTGGTGGGCCGGACCGAGAAGCCCCTGTGAGCCTGGGCGCTAGCTTGCTGCGCCGTACTGGGCCTGCATGGCAGCCCATGGGTTAAAGCAAAACCATGGGCTGCCTGGGCGCATCTGGCCCACGGCCTGTGAAAGAGCGCCGCCGCCTGGCTGCTGGGTCGCAGGTGTCTGCTGACGCCCGCGCTTCCCTCCGCGCTTGCCGCCTGAGATGCCGCCGCCGCCGCCTTTCTTCCCATCGGCCGGCGCGCCCGCCCGTTGCATCCTGAATGGGGCCGAAGGACGTGGAGCGGCACCCGCCCGGGTTGGTGCAGCCAGAAGCACCGGATCCGGCGACGTGAGCAGTCCCTGCCGCGACCCGATCCCCATTGGCGAGGCGTAGCTCCTTGAGAATCAGTATGTCGCGGGCGCGCGCGAAGTTGGGGAGGACAGGGGCGTTGGCGATGTCGTCCACGGTGTTGGTGAAGCGCTCGTTGACGCCACCGAGGAGGTTGAGCACGAGCTGCGACTCGGGGACGCCATGGCTGACGTCGCGGAGGGAGTCGGCGACGTTCTTCATCCGCTGGGCGTAGTCAGAGATGGAGGAGTCGCCCTGCTTGATGGAGTGGAACTCGTGCGCGAGGAAGATCGTCCGCGGCTCCTTGTTGGCGCGAAAGAGGCGCTCAATCGTGGTCCAGAGGGTGCGGGCGGTCTGGTCATCGCCCTCCATGGCGAGGTCGAGGACAGAGTCATCGACCGAGCTGAAGAGCCACGTCCGGGCGCAGCAATCGGCCGAATACCATTGCGGGTCATCGGGGCGCGCAGGGGAAGACCCGTCGATGTGCGATTGGAGACCAAACTTGCCGCGCATCGATTTGAAGAAGGATGCCCACTTGGTGTAGTTGGAGTTCTTCATCTCCAGGGTCACCGAAATGTGGGACTAGACGGAGACGGTGGCTGTATGGGTGGACGACCAGAGGCGGCGCGGGCAGCACGGCGTCGTTGGTGGTAGGCATGATGCCGTTTCCGGTGGCAGGCATGCTGCCGTTGGCGCCGAGGGCCTCCGTTCCAGCCATGGCGCGGCTGGATGGTGCAGGGGCGCGCTGCGATGGCGCACCGCGGTTGTGGTGGCTGCGCCGCGCTGGGACGCGCGGAACAGGCGTGCAGTAGGGGCGTGCCGCACGGCTGGGTGGGGTGGGGTGGCTGCGCCGTGCAGGAGCATACGGTGCCTATCAGAAGGGAGAGGTTGAAGGCAGCGGAAAAGGAAGATGATTAGGAATTTCGAACTGGTCTCTTGATACCATGTAGAGAGGCAAAGAATGGGGAGCACCACACACCCTGATTGGTGGGGGGGGGGGGTCATATTATATATATAGCCAATGGGCTCAAGTATATATGGAAAGGAATCAAGTATACAAGGCAGGTGAGTAAACACAATAAACACCTACAGCTATACATATCTCTAATAAATTAGCATGCATTTGCACAAACCGCAAATGAAATTTCTTCTTCTTGGCATTGTAAAAAAGAAAATCCAAAGCTCCAAACATAAAATAAGAGTGCATTTCTGTTAGTACTGGTTCAATGTACCCACAGTTTCGAGTAAATACGCTGGCAACAAAATGTTGACCACGGTCAACTGTATATTTACAGTGCACTGTAAACCAGTGGCAATGTTAAAACAAGCTCGACATACATATATGTGTCTCTTCTATTGTTTTCACTTGAAGTTGAAACTGAGTAACTGACACGGATGGATGTGTTCTGGCACTGAGAGAAGAAAAACTGTTGTGCCGCCTTTCTGATGTACAGCCATCTTGTAGGATAAGTTAAACAGCTAATCTAACAGGAAACAACGAAATAACTTCAGGCAAGTGTTTTCAACCTTCTTGTCCTCTGAGATGTACGGCAGGTTTCTATCACTTATACCACAATATCAAAAGTTCTGCATTCTTCACACTGCATGTAGAGTGCAGTCAGGCCAAACATAGTCTGTAAACAGAACTTGGGTGCTGATTTGCATCCTCTGTCAAAGTGCTCCGTATGTGCATTAGCCAATCGTTCTCGTAAGAACTCTAGCGTTATCTGATCGAACAAATTGCAGTAATTAGTTTCCTACAATAATTTATAAACACCCACAGCTAAACATCAATTTCCACAGGCTGTGGACAGCTGTACCCAGTTAAATCCCATGATAGGGGTTAATTTGTACCTAATACGGCGCACTAGTTGTCAGTGTGTGTGTTTTTGGTTATTTTCTGCACTAATTCTAGTTCTGTATAATGGCTGGCAGGTGCCGGTCTTTAGCCCACCTTTTGTATTCTTCCTCTTCTATATAATGCAATGATATGCAGTTCTTCTGCATATTCAGAAATAAATTATATAGAAGACCTCCAAAGATGCAAACATAAAGTACCTTATCTTCCCCAAGGTCAAGCCGTAGCTTACAGAGAGTACAATATATGAGGTTATGTGTATCCCGTAGCTCTCCTTGTTTGCATACTGGGCACCAGACCTTAACATTTTCAGCAACCTGACATCGATTATAGCATCCATTAAGTCTCTGAGCACACACAAATGTGAAAATAGAACACAAATGACTAATTCATAAATGGGCAACTGAAAAAATCCGGTTGAGATAGTCATATAACCAGATGTGCTGCTTATGTGATCCAAATAATATAACCCATCCAGAACATTTAGTTCAGAACAAAACATCACACCCCAAGGTTCATATCTTGGTCTCAGTATACCACAATGCTTCTCGGAGATGTAATAAAGATGCAAATTTGGCTTGTGATTTGTGGCTCTTTTCTAAAACTCTATTTCCTATCTTAATGAAGGGCAGAGCTCCTGCGAATTTGGTTCAAAGATGCAAATTACACACAAAAGGCAAGTGCATATTTATTTCGCTCTTGAATAGGATTGCATTGACAAACTGCTCCTGTACATAATAATATAATGCAGATACACTACTATACTAAAACAAAACAGTAATTTTGCATTCTCAGTTTTTCACTGTTTTGGAATCGCCAAGGTATATTCCTAACACTATACAATATAGTGCATCTGGCCAACTCTATGGATGCAGATAGATGCAACTGTGTATTTTGGTGATGTCATGTTGACATGCCTGCTCCTAAGTAGTTTCCTGTATTAGTTTAGCTGCTTGATATTCTATTTGGTCCATGTCTGAGCCCTAATATTGGCTCTGCGCACCTGAACAGTAGCAAGGAAATCTTCCTACAACTAAAAGTTCATATAAATGTAATTGTGCAAATTTGAGGGTCACCTAGTAACTAAACCCACACAGATAAACATAAGGAAAAAAAGGTTCAACAGTTGCACAAGAAGCACACAACCATAGAGAAAATTAATTAACTATAACATCCCCTTAAAAAGACCAGGTAGGCATGCACCCAGCCAGCTGCAAGCACAAAAAGCATGTCACGAGTATGCAGAAAGTATCTAGTGTCTATTTTAATGAAGAAGATTTCTGAAACCAATGCTCAGTGAACCTACCCCATTGTCATTTAGTTGCATATGATCAAAAACAGCTTGAGCTAAGTATGCATCTTCCTCATCAAGTGCCTCTAATTCTGCAGTGGTTAGCAGCTGATAAGTGAAATATCCAGACCAATGAGTGAAAACCTTTACAAAAGTGATCGACGCAATTACAAAAGCAAATGTTGATCAGGTAGTTTTCAGATATAAATTTCTGAGATAAGGCAAACAAAGTAGATAGAGTTCAGTAATAAAGAAAACATAGATGAAAAATTAGCAGAAGTTATAAGTATTGTACCTTTTCTGATTAGTTCTTCTCTAAGATCTTCATAAAGAAGTCGTTCCATTTCAAGCAATATATCTTCACTTTCCATTGCAGCAGGTTTAGCAGCCTGCGGTCCTTGATATTCCCAGATCACATCCATTTCTTGGTCCTTTTGTCCTTCATTTGACTGTTTGAGTTTCTCTATCTCATCAGAGATAATGTTCCTAACTGCAGATTCGACCTTATTCTGTCAGTTGGCATATGTAGATGAATCAGATATACAAAAAAGGAACATGTTGAAGTAAAACATATGATGTGAAGTATATTAATTATACAAGTACATCTCAAGCGGGGTAGGTGATAAGGACACTTTTCAATTATATTATTCATGTTCAGCTTCAAGAGATGTATTTTTAGACAGGAATAGTTACTAAAGTAATTGGAATGCCTGGAACCAGAATTAGACAATGATTTACTAGTGTGTAAGCGGCAAACATTCATAATAGTTCAATTCTGCAATAACATTACTAACTACCCCTTTATGTTTTATCAATGTGCCAGAAACTTTTAACGCAAAAGAAAAGTGTTTCAAACCAGACGACCTAGATGGCCACATCAGGCAGATAAGGAGACTAGATGGAAAGAAAAGTTATATTAATTCTAAGTGTGACATATTTGAAATGCCAAATTTACAGGGCAATACATTCAGTAATAAACAGTAACCTGCTGGATGCAGGAAGAAGAACAACACCATCAATGAAAATTAGTGCATCATGAATATCTTTTCACTTGAGCCAAGAACATGCATTGATAACATAAAGAAGGATATACTATGTAAAGAAGAATATCTTGTGCCTGTAAATAACATAACACACAAAAACTGCAACAGACCAAATCTGTATGAAGAATAACACAGCTCAATTGAATGCCAATTTTAAGCCAGCTGATGTAGATGTTCCACCTTAGGCAGACAGGAAAACGACTAGGTTGGAATAAATGGTATGATAATTTCTAAATTCTAATAACAACATACTGAATGCTGGTGTATTTAATAGCTATACACAGTAACCATCCAGATGCAGGAAGATGTATATCATAACCATTCAGGAACTGTGTTGTCCATGGAAATTGAATTCATGCTGAACTTCTTTTTCATTTGAACCGGGAGTGTGCATTCATAGCATATGGAACGACGTAGCAGGTAAAAAAGCAAAGCTCGTATAATTTTTAAGTTGTATATAAACTGCAATGCGCTGAATTGGGAGAAAAGAAGAACTGCACAACATTTTTCATACCATGTCATTGGCAGGCAACCGCCCCTGGGCCCTGATCTTCCAGAGCAAGTTGGTCCTGTCCTTTTTAACTCTTTGCAGGCAATTTGTCCTAAGCTGTTGAAAGCATAAACAGGGGATAAGCACAATTTTCAGGTGACAACAGCAAAGAAAGCAACAATCCAAGAGGGCTATGCAATGCAGATGATCAATACGAACATATTCAAGAGGAAAGCAAATCCTGATTCCACAACGTATCGCAGGCAGTTCTATGGCGCATGCCCGCTCCGGCAATCGATCGAACACCTAGTGTGCCCAGCACGCCGGCGCCGCAACCGCAACCAGAACTCCTAGCCCAGCAATCCAACAGAAGCATCGCGCCTCAAATCCTCTCTGCGCGCGCGGGCTAGCGCAGCATACGGACAGGAACCACATGCGCGTCCGGCGAGGTGAGATAAGGGGAGCTCGACGAACCTCCGATTTCCAGTCGGGGCGGTGGGATTTGATAGGCATCCTGCTGGGCCGAGCCGATTCCATAGCGGCTCGCTCCCGAGGTCGCGCCGGCGATTGATGCGAGACGAGGCGCCCAAACTATCAATTCCGGCGGTCGCGTGCGTGCCCTGCTGCTCGTTGCTGTCGCTGAGGACGCCGAGGCCGATTGGGACTCGGGAGACTGCAGGTCTGCAGCCGCTGCCTGCCTTTTTTCCCCCGCTTCTTGCCTGCCTTTGTTTACGCACGGACGAGAAAGAGAACGATGAGGATTCCTTATTCTGAAAATCATCTCATTTAAAACCGGGTCTGTTTGGATAACATGACCTGGGCTGAATCTGAGTTTGTTTCTAGGTCGGCCTGTTTGGTGGGTCCATCTGGAAAGTCTTAGCGAGGCCCATTTGCGGGTTAGGCGGCACTCCTTGATCGACAGCTCCACCGCGAAAAAAAGAAGAAGCTCCGTCCATCTCGTTCCCGTTCCCATCACCGTCCGGCGTCCGCTCGCGTGCGACCCCCAACGCGGCGACAGCTCCACCGCCGGTCGCTTCCCCGTCGCCGCCGAGCGCATCTCCACCGGTGGCCTCCTCCAGGGGTCTGAAGGTACCCACGCCTCTCTCCTTCTCCTCCTCTGTCCCCGCACCACGGCAGCGGCAACCCTAGATCGCCGCGTGACGCGGGCCGCCTCGACTCCGGCTTCGCTCAGGTCTCTCCTCCGCGAAAACCCTTGATCGAAGTCGAATTCCTCTGCACATACGCTAGATATTGATTGCTCTGTGCTTGGTTCGATTCAATTTCACTACTGCTAGAGGAGATCGACCTAGCCATGCATCTGTTATTGTGGTATAATCTGTAGTCCAAATGCGGCACCGTTTTCTGTTGCTACTGGAGCAAGCCTATATCCGTGTGGTTTAGTTCTTTAGTGTGTGCTACTGTGCTGTAATGTCATCCATGCATGCCTATCGATATTGTTTTGTGTCAGTACAGCCTCCGGTTTTCTCCTTGTTTAATTCGGTCTATCTGTTTATTTTTTACATGATTATGTGTTGTCTAAGCAAGCAGGGACAATTTAATCACTACAGATGTACTCACCATTGATTGATGTGAATTGATTTGGCTTGTTCACCATGCTGATGCCATTGCCACATAGTTTCTTAACCCTACTGGCGCTAACAAATATGAGGCCCAGTTGTTGTGAATACTGGTTAAGAAATAGTAGAAGTGTCAAGGGTAATACTTGTTCTGTTCATCAAAAACTGAAGTCTTAGCTTACTCTCGTCTGGAATGGAGTTGCATGTTCTAGCTGCTTACATATTCCTTGCTTTAATTCATTGTAAAGCAATGTTGCACTGGTCCATTTTACATAATGTACTCATATATGTATCTGTGACTTATTGTACTAGTTGGAAAGCAAGATAGCATATTCATAATATTTGAACATCTCTGGATTCATGTGGCAGAAGGTTTAAATTCTTGTTCTTTTTTTGAAATCTTAAATTCGTGTTCTGGTAGTTCGATCTGTATGGATTTTGATGTCTGGTTCTTTGTGGTAGGTTATCGTAGCTTGATAGTTAATTGATTTCACTGATAACAGAGGCTGATACGTTTTAGGTTAAAAAGAAAGCACGGGCTATGATGCCTATCTAGTGGTTTACACCATTTTCGCTTTCATCTAATCTCATATATATATTTTCTATTACAGAGATATTGAGTTGATTCTTCCTCTTGTTTGTGGACAGGAAACAGCCAATCCCCAAAAAGAGCCTCACAAGAAAAGCACAAGCAGCTGAGAAGCTTCCTGGTCTCTCCAAAGCACATCAGCATGGAGCGCCTGCAGAGGATATTCGGTGCCTCTGGGATGGGGCAGCCACCTTCGGACTCGCCGCTGCTCGACTCCTCTGAGCAGGTCTACATTTCCTCCCTTGCACTCCTCAAGATGCTCAAACACGGTCAGTAACCCTACCCCGTCCCTACTGTCCTGTACTGCTTGACCTGTATCGCTCATGCTGATGTGCTACAGGGAGGGCTGGTGTGCCAATGGAGGTGATGGGCCTTATGCTGGGTGAGTTTGTGGATGATTACACGGTCAGGGTGGTGGATGTGTTCGCCATGCCACAGAGTGGTACTGGGGTCAGTGTTGAGGCTGTTGATCATGTCTTCCAGACCAACATGCTTGACATGCTCAAGCAGACAGGGAGGTATGTGTGCTAACCTAAGGGTGGACCTGTTTATCATGGTGTTATTCTTGTTCAGATTTGATGTCAATCTAGGGCTTGGTTTATTGAAATGCCAGAGTGCGTTGTATTAGTTGATAATTCTGAGTAGCACACGCATTATCAGGTCACTTGAACTGCACCACAGTCCCAATACATAGAATTGTGTTTTTCCTGTCAGTTTGGTGTTACCGGGTTGCGCATACTTGCTATGCCATATTAGAAAAGCTGATTAGCAATATTAGGATGTTAGGAACTCTATAGGAGTGTGGTTTGGCACAGGTCTTCTATGCATAATTGGAAAGTAGGAGTCCAGAGTTTCTTAGGCAGTTGAGAATACTTGTTTTCCTTTTTTGTTATATTGTGTATTCCACTAGACTTAAATAGCATTACTTAGTCTGCCAGTCTGAAAACTATTTTCTGATTCAACTCTTTTGAAGAGTTATTATTGATATCTATGATTTTCTGAAGAATTAAATTTTACTACTTGGTACACCACTACACTCATAATTTACTGCTCTCATCTGTTCCATTAAAAATAACTAACCTTTTTAGAGGGGAAAAAAGTAAAATATTCTCTTAGATTCTGGTAAACACAATCTTAATATTTCCATTAGAGTAAATTTTGATCATGATACAAATCTTCGTGACATAGGCACGAATTGCTTGCTCCTTCCTATATCCTTTGTTTGGGTAACAGAAGATGCATCACTTCTCATCTTTAAACATCATAATGTTGGCCATTGTTTCATGACATTTTTTTTGTTGGCACTCTTGTCTGAAGTCTAATGCTATTATTTTTGCTACTTTGTAGCCAATCAGTTATATTCCTCTCTTGACAGTTGTGTCTCTTTTACAGACCAGAAATGGTTGTAGGGTGGTACCACTCCCATCCTGGCTTTGGTTGCTGGCTTTCTGGAGTTGACATCAATACCCAACAGGTATGCCGCCTAACTTGTAAAAATGTTTTTTTAACTTTGCTCAGCAAACAGATGTAGCTGCCGTTCCACTACTGCATGGAGATTTATTAAACATTTGTAGTTTTTTTATAATGAAATATGAATATGATATTGGAGCTGTTCAAATTGGAGGGAGTAAACGTTTGGCATACACTGATACACATGTTTCCTAAATTCCCATCGTCTTGTGTTGGTCCCCTGCATTTACCATTTTCATTCTCCCTTAAAGTTGTCACTCAACCTAGGATTAGTCTAGTTCTGTATTCCTGTCATCAATTTGTCATTAAAGTAGCACCACGCACCATGCCAATATCTGTGTGATGGTTAACCCTGCTGAGGAGTCTAATCATCGCTCTTGATGATTTGAATCGTATCTAGATAACTGGAGGTTCAGACTTATTTTTCGCTATAATTTGTCGGGTTGAGGCCATTGTTTCCCCCATTTTTCACTGTATACGGCTGATCTGGATTACGTTAGGGAAACAGCTTCAAGAATAATAGGTGATGATAGATATGTTAGCATCATGCAAGAGTTTTGCAAAAAGCTTTAATTTTCATTAAGTGCCAAATGCTACTAAATATTCATACTAACAGTTAGCTGTGTGATATCTCTAACACTAAAATTGAACATGCAGAGTTTTGAAGCTTTAAACCCCAGGGCAGTTGCTGTTGTGATAGACCCCATCCAGAGTGTCAAAGGGAAGGTGGTCATTGATGCATTTCGTCTCATTAACCCCCAGACTATGATGCTTGGCCAGGAGCCACGACAGACGACATCGAATGTTGGGCACCTAAATAAACCATCTATTCAGGCGAGTGCTCCAGCTTCTGAACTCTTGTGCTGTCAACTTATTTCTAACAATTAGATTGTCCCTGTATTTTCAGGCTCTTATCCATGGGTTGAACAGGCACTACTACTCCATTGCAATCAACTACCGAAAGAATGAGCTCGAGGAGAAAATGTTGCTGAACTTGCACAAAAAGAAATGGACTGATGGGCTGATTTTGAAGAGGTTTGATACTCATTCGAAAACCAATGAGCAGACAGTGCAGGTCTGTAATACTCGAGCTTCGAGTCCCATTGATAATATATCTTTACTCGATGCAGCAAACTTTTGAGATTTCTTTATGATATGTTATTCACATTATCTGCCACCTCACGTGCAGGAAATGCTGAACCTAGCTGTGAAGTACAACAAGGCGGTGCAAGAGGAGGATGAGCTGCCACCAGAGAAACTGGCGATTGCGAACGTGGGGCGGCAGGATGCGAAGAAGCATTTGGAAGAGCATGTCTCCAATTTGATGTCTTCGAACATAGTTCAGACCCTAGGGACCATGCTCGATACGGTTGTCTTTTAGTTTGGTAGGAGTGGTGTCTCAACAAACGCAGTACTGAAATTATCTTTATGTTTATTTGGCTTCGTGTTTGTCAAAGCTGCCATAATGCTGTGAGCCAAATGCCAGTATTCATTGTGTTTGGACAGTTCGGACTTTAAGAATTTGTTATAATCTGCTGCAGCACCATCTTCTCTATGGTCACCCTTTGTTTAGGTGGTTCGTTTGGGCTTTAGTCCCATCACATTGAATATTTGGATACCAATTAGAAGTATTAAATATAATTTAATTAAAAATTAATTGCATAAATGGAGGATAATTCATGAGATAAATTTATTAAGTCTAATTAGTTCATGATTTGACTCTATTGTGCTTAAATTTGTATCATGAATTAGCACCACCAGCTTATACAAGTAGTTTTATCTTATACAATTAGTTTTATAGTTAGATGTGATTCGAACTAAAAATTAATCTCTGAATCTAAACACCCCAGGTGACTAAGGAGGCTATGAGGTCAAGAACTCAAGATTCATTTCTGCTGGGCTATAAGATCATGTAGAACGTTTCACCGTTGGACTGGGCTAACAGGAAAGAAAACTAAAGGATTCTTTTCTGATTACAACACATGCATACCCGAGTACATAGATGCTCATATCTACATGAACACTCACGCCTATGTGCCCTGATAAGAGATTTGGCTAACAGACCTTGAAAATTGGAAAAAGTTATTAGAAGTACCTTGTCATTGACAATTATATCACCTACCACCGGTATTATTACTGGTCATTTTTCTTTTTCTTTTAAAAACCTTTTTGAAAAGAAAACCAAGCGTCATAATTTGAACATTGTTTTCTTAAAAGGATTTTGGATATGGTTAATTCCATGCTTTACCGCTCCATTATTGCACCAAGAATGGTTTAATTTAGAACCGCGATTTCATCCGCAGAAAAAAGTACTCACTTGATGTGTTATCCGGCAGAAAAGATACTTCCTTTTAGTTATTCATACCTATCCCTCTATCTTATTTTTGGTGATTGTATTTTGGTAGTGTGTTGCAGCAACCATTACTACCGATTGGTACGGAGAGAGTGTATGTTTTGGGTGTGAGGTATGAGTAACTCTTTCCCAATACCAAAAATTGATGTTTTGGTGATTGGAGGTGCTCCGGCAAATTACCAATCCAATCCCTAATACCTAAAAGCTTTTGGCAATCACCAAAACACACCTCCCTCCACCCGAAGAGCATCTTCAATAGATAACTCATCCTTCTCCCCAATATAAAAAATTAATATTTTGGTGATTGGAGATGCTCCAGCAAATTACCAATCCAATCCCCAATACCAAATTTTTTTTGCAATCACCAAAATACAACTTCCTCCACACTAAATGAAGGGGATTTTATCCCTCTAACCTATTCTTGGTGATTGCATTTTAGTAGTCTGCTGCAGCAATCATTACCAAAAATACAAAAGTAGTTATCGGTAATGGAAAGATAATATGTTTTGGGTGTGAGGTATGCGTAATCTGTTGGAGATGCTCTTAGGGTAGAGAGATAAATCCTCTTTCCTCACAAAAACTTTTAGGTAACAGAAATTGGATTGATAATCTGTTTGAGCACCTTTAATCACCAAAATATTAACCTTTTTGGTATTGGGGAGAGGGATGAGTAGGAGCATCTCTGACATATTACTCATACCTCGTACCTAAAACACACACTCTTCTTACCAATAACTGCTTTTGTAATTTTGGTAATGGTTGATGTAGCAAACTACCAAAACCCAATCACCAAGAATAGGGTAGAGGGAAAATCCCGTGAGAGGGAGGTGTGTTTTGGTGATTACCAAAAACTTTTAGATAATGGGGATCGGATTGGTAATCTGCTAGAGCATAACTAAAATATTAATTTGTTGGTATTAGGGAGGGATAAGTAATCTGTTGGAGATGCTCTAATATGTTGGGATGCTCTAAATCCCCTTCATTTAGGGTGAATGTAGATGTGTTTTGGTGATTGCTAAAAGCTTTTAGGTATTGGAGATTGGATTGGTAATCTGCTAGAGTATCTCCAATCACTAAAATATCAACTTTTTAGTAGTGGGGAGAGAGACGAGTAATCTGTTGAAGATGCTCTTAAGGTGGAGGGAGATGTATTTTAATGATTAAATTTTTTTTTGGGTATTAGGGATTGTATTGGTAATTTGTTGAAGCACCTCCAATCACCAAAATATCAAATTTTTGATATTGGAAAGAGTTCATTTAGTAACTCCGCAAATTAGCTCATAAAAAATGACTTGGCTTTAATTGCTTCACCCACAATTTTCTACTTAAAATTTCTATTTCTATAGGATGGATTATGGGTACATGGATTTTAAATGTACTACAGTACTCCGTATTTGATACTACCTCTATCCTCGAATATAAGTTAATTTTAGTTTTTTCTTAACTTAAATTTTTAAATTTTAATCATAGATGGTAAAAAATTTATAAAGATTGACAGCATAAAAATAATATCAGTTTATTTATAATAAAATCAACTACCATAATAAATAATTTTTTCATTTAAAAGTAATTATTTTGAAGATATTATTAGTTAAAAATAAAAATATTTAAGTTTAACTAAATTAGAAATTTATTATATTTTAAAACGGAGGCAATACTGATTTCCATAACCCAAACAAAAAAAAAACAACCACCCTAAACCCACGAGCCGAAAACTCCCAAACCCTCGCACTTTCGGTCCTGCCCCTTCCTCTCGGCTCTCCCTCCGGCGAAGCCACCATGCTCGCCGCCTCTCCATCCCTCCGCCGCCTCTCCTCTTCCTCCTCCGTCCGTTCCCTCCGTCGCGTCCTCCAGCACCCTTCAACACCCCCGCCCGCGGCTCCGCCTCCTCTCCCGCCGCTCCGGACCCTTACCCGCGCCCTCCTCCCGCACCTCGCCGCCGCCCACCGGTTCTCCACCGCATCCTTCTCTTCCTCCGCCCCTTCCCGCCTAGGCGAATGCGGCGGCGCGCGGGGAGCCCCGGAGATTCCCGAGGAGGTGGAGGTGGAGGATGAGGCGGGGGCGCTGGTGCGGCATGACACGGACGCGTACGCTGCGGTGGAGCTGGCTCTGGACTCGGTGGTGAAGGTATTCACGGTGTCCAGCAGTCCCAACTACTTCTTGCCGTGGCAGAACAAGGCGCAGCGGGAAAGCATGGGCTCCGGTAAGGCACGATTTCAGCACCCGTCATAGTACTGTATTGCTGCGCGTTTGGTTTGGATCTCTGCTACGAATGTAGGTGTCTATGTGTCATAGGCATCGATAGTAAGTTTGTGGAGCGTTTGAGCTTCAAGTTCTCCTGAAATCGACCTAAATTTCACTTTTTTCACAGTACAAGTTTAGAGCTCATAGTTGAGTAATTTGCTGGTCCCAACTTTGTAAAGGAAGAATTTGCACAAATTTGTGCTGTAGCTCTGAGTTCTGTGTCTCAATGCCTGTTGTATAGGCTTAGGCGCTTAGCATATGTTGTAGAGCACGTAAATTGTTGGATATGTAGGCATACCGATTCTACTTCGTGGTTCAGAACTTCAGATGATTGAAAGATCAATCTTTGTAGGCCTTATATCACAACTAAGATTGAAATGCACTGAAACCAGAAGTTGTTCTATAGTTCATCTCTGAATTCCATGTCCCCATGCAGGATTTGTAATTCCTGGAAGAAGGATCGTGACGAATGCTCATGTTGTTGCTGATCATACTTTTGTTCTTGTGAGGAAGCATGGTTCGCCTACTAAATACAAGGCAGAGGTCCTGGCTATTGGTCATGAATGTGACTTGGCTCTGTTGACTGTTGAGAGCGAGGAGTTTTGGGATGGGGTGAACAGTTTGGAGCTTGGAGACATTCCCTTTTTGCAAGAAGCCGTTGCGGTGGTTGGCTACCCTCAAGGTATGAGTCTGACATTGAGTAGTTGACAGTCTGATATTTATACAGTTTTTTGTATCTAGAAGTCAAACTTGTTAGTTATATGATTCCATCCATGAATTCAAGTTGCACATGCAGCATACACGTGACCATCTATTTTGCAAGGCACAATTGATGAATATAAACATGTTAATACTGTTGTAGATGAGTGAATGTGGGTAGTTTAATTGATTGCATCGGTGTGCAAACTAATAAATAATTGGAACACATGAATATAGGATGTTGTTGGAAAGGGGAACCTCAATCAGTCTTTATGATTGCCCCACCTTTTAAAATTCATAAAACAAGTTGCTTCTCTATTAACTTGGTACCCAATCGTTAAAAATTTACGATAAGCAGCCCAGGTATTTTTCTGTAGCAAGTGCCTTTCAACTTTCTTGTAAAGTCGTCCACATGGCAGACTATAGGACACATACTCCAGTATATATATGTTCTACGACTTCCTGCTATGTCAATTTATGTGTTTATGCTTGTACCTGATGATCCATATGACTTAAAATTTATCGTGTCAAAGATTGCCTACTTCTACTAACTGTGCAGGCCAGCAAGATTCAATGTTACTGCTAGTGTTAATCGTTTTGCAAGATATTCTCTCTATACTTTAAAGAAAATAGAACCATGTCAAAAATGAGGGAATGAACTTTCTATGGCTCAGGTGGAGATAATATTTCTGTCACCAAGGGGGTTGTCTCTAGAGTTGAACCAACACAATATGCCCATGGTGCTACACAACTTATGGCTATACAAATAGATGCGGCAATCAATCCAGGAAACAGTGGAGGGCCTGCAATTATGGGTGATAAAGTAGCCGGAGTTGCTTTCCAGAATTTGTCAGGGGCAGAAAACATTGGGTGAGTCATTAACTATTTACCCTTTGCACCAACTGAATCTTTTATTTTATCTATATTTTTTCTTAACTGTTTCCATTTTTTTTTGCAGTTATATCATACCAGTGCCTGTGATTAAACGTTTCATTTCTGGAGTAGAAGAGAGTGGTAAATATTCTGGGTTTTGTACTCTCGGAGTATCTTGCCAGGCTACCGAAAATATTCAATTAAGAGAGTGCTTTGGGATGCAGCCTGACATGACTGGAGTTTTAGTTAGTAGAATAAATCCTCTTTCTGATGCTTACAAGATTTTGAAGAAAGATGATATCCTTCTTGAGTTTGATGGTGTACCTATAGCAAATGATGGGACAGGTGAACCTAAGTTTCCATGATGCCATACTTCAATATGCATTAACAACCACTTTATGTTGCATATCTGTTTTCTTTTTGTTTACCTTTTTATTTGTTATATATGTTTTCTGTGAGTCAACTGTTGTGCACAATAGCTTGGACAAACATATATTTCACACCCTTTGGTGCATGTTTTTGCATACTGCTTTTGCAGCTTTTCATGCAAATCAGTGAATCTATTCATGAACTATTTTGAGGTATGTGGCATCACAGTGTCAACCACTTTAATTGTCCGTTATTTTATGTCTGCAGTTCCATTCCGGAATAGAGAGAGGATAACCTTTGATCATCTGGTGTCCATGAAGAAGCCTGGAGAAACTGCTGTTCTCAAAGTATTAAGAGATGGCAAAGAGCAAGAATTGAGCGTCATACTTAGGCCTGTGAGTCCTTGGCACATATTATTACATTTGATTTCGATCTGTAACTTTGATTATATGGGTGCAATTTTATGGTTGCTGGCTGGTTACCAAATATAGTAGTATTATTCTGTAGCTATTTGTGTTTACCTTCACACTAATTTTGCCAGTGCTAGACATGGTAATAGATTCAACCTTGAAAAATCTAGATCGGTACACTATCCCATGTAGGCAATATCCCTGCCCAACACTTATTGCCTGTTCCAGAACCCACCACATACTACTTTAAGTTTGTATCCCACTGAATTCATTGTATTAGCCAAGGGCCTGGTTTGACCCTTGCAGAGCTATTTAAGTATTTTGAAAGGATGATCTGGGCAGAGACCAACTCATCTTTTATGTAGGTCATTAACAGTCCATGAAATTGAACCCAATGTTATTCTGTGCAGCTCTCCCAGGACCCAGGCCTTCTCTTTGCACGCATCATTTCTTTCTTCACTATTTCTATGCTATGCTAGTGCCTATAGCTTTCCATATGTTGATATTTGAAGTTGTAACTGTTTTTTTACATATGTGTGTTTTTTATTATGCAGTTGCAGCCTTTAGTTCCAGTCCATCAATTCGATAAACTACCAAGCTACTACATATTTGCTGGTTTTGTATTTATCCCTCTTACCCAGCCTTATCTCCATGAATTTGGAGAAGACTGGTATAATGCCTCACCACGCCGATTATGTGAACGGGCACTAAGAGAACTTCCCAAGAAGGCTGGTGAACAGCTAGTTATCTTATCTCAGGTATTGTTCCATTAATTCACTACCTCCCAGTGTTTCTGTTCTACATTTCAATGTTCCATTCGATGGCATCACAGGGTTCCCATTATCTTTGTACTGAATATTGAGTTTCAGGTTCTCATGGATGATATCAATGTCGGTTACGAAAGGCTTGCTGAACTGCAGGTATGTTGATATAACCACCCTGGTACCCATTTACCAGTACCCAAGAAGAGACATAAATTCTTCAGCATATATCCTACTAATCAAGCTGCCTAATATCACATAATCATCAGGTAAAGAAGGTTAATGGTGTGGAGGTTGAAAACCTGAAGCACTTGTGCAGCCTTGTGGAAGGCTGCACTGAAGAAAACTTGAGATTCGATTTGGATGATGAAAGAGTCATCATCCTGAAGTACCAGAATGCAAGGCTCGCCACATCCCGAGTCCTCAAGCGGCATAGGATACCGTCGGCCATGTCCAGCGACCTTGTCGAAGAGCAAGCGACTAATGGTGAGGTTGAGGCATCATGCACCAGCTAATGCGGGGATCTTTTGTAGACCTAATTGGGGAGTTCCCTGCTGAAGCACAGTTCCGAGGAGCTCACTTTTCCTGGAGTTGCACCATGGCTTCGGTTGCTCCTTGCTGGGCCGCTTCAGTTTTGACAAAAGGAGGGTCATCAGAGAATAAGATTATGAGCGCTGGAGCTTTTCACCCTGATATGTAAAATTAACGTAACCATTCTTTTCCAAAGCATTCATTTTTGCCAAGGAGCGTTGGTGTAGCGGCCCCAATGTTGAGTTCAGATCATGTATCGTGTGTATCATGAGGAAGCACAGCACAGAAAAAGAAAATGAGTTGTAGTTCAGTGTTTCTTTGCAAACATGTTTCTGTGAAATTCGTAGGTTAATTTTATTCCCTTCTAATGCTTCATGTTAGTAAAGGGGGAAAAAAAGGAGAGGAAGGGAGCCTTGTTGGCAAGATCGGTCTTGGCCCATCACCAGGAAACTTCCCGGAGACCTGGGTTTGGCCCAACATGTAATGGGCCTCTAGGTGATTTATATTCATTCAATCTCTCTGCCTTTTCTCTGTTGCAGTTCAACAATTCAACTCACCGTCACACCGTCTACCTCGCGCTGGCTGCGTGAACAAATATCTCTCCGAACCTAGAAGCAGAAGCGGATTACGCATGCTATTCTGAGCAAGAATCGCCTCCAATCTCACAGCTTGACTCGAGCCCTAGAGGAGTAGAGAGCCGCACTGCGCGAGTGAGCGGTGGGCCAGCTCGATGGCGCTGCCTGCGACCTGTTCGACGTTTTGCCTGAAAGGAGCGGAGCAGCGTGGCCCGCCCCGTCGGAGCTTGCACAGGTTACCTGCGCGCGCCGCGAGCCTCATAGGCTTCGGTTCTAGCCCAGGCCGCGGGAGGCTCGTGCTCGCCGGCTGCGCGCGGGCGGGGGAGAGCGACTCCAAGGCCGTGCAGCTGGTGCTCGGCGGCCGCGCGGGCGACGACACCGACTCCGAGTCCAGCGACGACGAGGGCGGTGAGGACGGCAAGGTGCGCATGACGGACGAGGAGCGGAGGACGCTGCGCCGGAAGATTCGTGAGATGATGGACCGCGTCCCGGAGACGGCGGAGCTCACGGACCCCGAGGAGCGGAGGGCCAAGATGCGGGAGCTGCTGACCAAGTACGAGCTGGTGGTTGAGGAGGAGGACCCGGACTGGCCCGAGGACGCCGAGGACGGGATGGGCTTCAGCCTCGGCCAGTTCTTCGACAAGATCACCATCAAGGCCGAGAAGAAGGATGACGCCGAGGAGGATGACGACTCGGGGCACCAGAGCGATAAGGAGATTGTCTGGGAGGATGACAATTACATCAAGCCGATTAGGGATGTCAAGACACAGGATTGGGATGCGTCCGTGTTTACCGATTTCGGACCGATGGTTGTGCTTGTGCATAACAGATATAAGAGGTATGACTCATTCCTTTCTCTTGCTCAGGTGCTTGCACATTGCGGTTGAACAGATTTGATATACGCTGAACCTTTATGTTTCTGTCTAAATTCCAAGGTACCTAGTGTGTTGTCTTGTTTCAATTGTCAAATATCAATGAATAGGCCATGAATTTTATTGAGCACCCGTTCATCCAACTTTAGTTTGACATGGCACGTCCATTTGTTCTTATAGACCACAGGAGAATGAGATGGCGAGGGCTGAGCTTACTAAGGCGATTGAGATGTTTTGGGAACACAATCTGCCATCACCAAGGGTACAGAGTTCGTTTCCACATCCTTTCAGTAACTCCCTTGGTAAATGGTGCTTCAAGGAGCATTCCAAGTTCTGACTATGCACTTACAATCTGCAGTGTGTGGCGGTAGATGCCTGTGCCGAGCCTGACCTTGTGGATGCACTGAAGGTTTCTGGTTTCCCTGAGATTCTCTTCACCAACGCAGGGAGGATAATACACCGTGAGAAAGGTAGGATAATACACTGATTTACTAACTCGCTTTTGGTCATCTGTATCGTGAAGTTCCCTGACCTTGAATCTCTCGTGCTAGTTGTCCGGTCGGCAGAGGCATGGTCGAGGATGATGGCGTTCTTCTACTACAAAGCAGCAAGGCCACCGTTCTTGTGTGAAGCAGATGGGAAGGGTCAAGAAAAGGTCCCTTTGATGTCATGAGAACAACATGGAGGCTTGGCCTTGTATTAGTAATAGACTAATAGTAGTCTAGTGCCTCAAATCACCAGTGTACGCTATTAGGACTAGTGTTGAAACTTTTAACTGTTACGGCAAAGCTCCACTACTCAGCCTCTTAGTGTGACAGCTTACAATGCAATGTCTGGAAAATTCTGTCACATTGATTGCACATTAGACTATTGGAGTATAGATATAAAAATCACATGGATGTGTGAAGTATCCAAATGATTCATTCGTTTTTCTGAATTCAATATGATACGAATATGGTGAATTCGTTTTTCTGAATCCCGGTGTTCTATCAGTTGAGTTTAACATTGCGACCGGTTGCAAAAACGCACAAGACTTAATTTTCGTACCATTGCTAGTTTGGGGGCAAATGTGCTGAAGTTCTATCCTTGCGACAAGTTTTGTGCTTGAAGCTTCCTCTTCCATCTCTGGCGAATGCCGGCAAGCCCCATAAACTCTAGCCAGCTTCAGGTTTACATTCAACTGTTATAAAATCTGTCTGGTTTTTAAATGAAATTTTTCATTAGATATTCAGACCTATCCAGTTTCTTCGTTTTAAAGTTCAGCAGGGGTATTTTCTCAGCGTGATTACTCTTTCGGTCTCGCTCTATCCAAAGTTCCAAACTTTCCAGCAGGAAGCAGCTGGAGCTTAGCCATCCATCATCTTCGAACAAAAAAAAAAAGACACAAAAAAAACATCCCGGCAGCCGACGGAGGCCCAAGGCCCAAACAACCAGGAGACACAAAAAGCCCGTCTCTTCCGGCGAGCGGCCGCGAGCGCCGCAGGTCGCCCCTCTTCTCCCTCCAGTCCCCAATCCCGTTACCTTTCCCATCCCATCTCCTCGTCCTCCGCCCCAAAACCCTAACCCTAACGCCGGCCATGGCGCTCACTACCCGCGGCGGCGGCGGCGCTGGTGGCGGGGACCCCTCGAAGGCGCCGTCCGCCTCCGATCCCAGCCTCGGCTTCCTTACCAAGCGCGACACCGAGGTCAAGCTGCCCCGCGCCACGCGGGTCAAGAACAAGACCCCCGCGCCGATCCAGATCACGGCGGAGCAGATCCTCCGGGAGGCCCGGGAGCGGCAGGAGCCCGAGATACGGCCGCCCAAGCAGAAGATCACAGACACCCACGAGCTCTCCGAGTACCGCCTCCGCAAGCGGAAGGAGTTCGAGGACGTCATCCGCCGCGTGCGGTGGAGCGTCTCGGCGTGGGTCAAGTACGCGCGCTGGGAGGAGCAGCAGCGCGACTTCGCGCGCGCGCGGTCCGTCTACGAGCGCGCGCTCGACGTCGCCCACCGCGACCACACGCTCTGGCTCAAGTATGCCGAGTTCGAGATGCGGAACCGGTTCGTCAACCACGCCAGGAACGTCTGGGACCGCGCGGTGTCGCTCCTCCCGCGAGTGGACCAGCTATGGTACAAGTACATCCACATGGAGGAGCTGCTTGGCGCAGTTGCCAATGCGCGGCAGGTGTTTGAGCGCTGGATGGCGTGGCGACCTGACACAGCCGGCTGGAACTCTTACATCAAGTTTGAGCTGCGGTATGGAGAGGTCGAGCGTGCCAGGGCTATCTATGAGCGGTTTGTGGCCGAGCATCCACGACCAGACACCTTCATTCGCTATGCCAAGTTTGAGATGAAGCGTGGCGAAGTAGAGCGGGCACGACGGGTGTATGAGCGTGCAGCAGACCTGCTTGCGGATGATGAGGATGCAGAGGTGCTGTTTGTGGCATTTGCAGAGTTTGAGGAGAGGTGCCGTGAGGTTGAGCGTGCGCGTGCAATATACAAGTATGCGCTGGACAGGGTGCCCAAGGGTCGGGCTGAGGAATTGTACAGGAAGTTTTTAGCTTTTGAGAAGCAATTTGGTGACCGTGAGGGGATTGAGGATGCCATTGTGGGCAAGAGGAGATTTCAGTACGAGGATGAGGTGAGGAAGAACCCACTAAACTATGACTCATGGTTTGATTACATCAGGCTGGAGGAGAGTGTTGGGAATAAGAACAGGATCAGAGAGGTTTATGAGAGAGCCATTGCCAATGTGCCCCCTGCAGAGGAGAAGCGATATTGGCAGAGGTACATATACCTCTGGATTAACTATGCACTTTATGAGGAGCTTGATGCACAAGACATAGAGCGGACTAGGGATGTTTACAAGGAATGCCTGAGGCTGATTCCACACAAGAAGTTCACATTCGCAAAGATATGGCTCATGGCAGCCCAGTTTGAGATAAGGCAGAGAAATCTTAAGGCCGCTCGTCAATTTCTTGGAAATGCAATTGGGATGGCCCCAAAGGGCAAGATATTTAAGAAATATATTGAAATCGAGCTATATTTGGGTAATTTCGACCGTTGTAGGACTCTTTATGAGAAATACATTGAATGGTCCCCAGCAAACTGTTATGCCTGGAGGAAGTATGCTGAATTGGAGAAGAACCTTAGTGAGACTGATCGTGCTCGATCAATATATGAACTTGCTATTGCACAGCCAGCCCTTGATACGCCAGAGGTTCTGTGGAAGGTATGTTCTCTTGCTGTTTTGCACTTAGCTTATGCACGTTTTATGGTTTGCACAATGGTATATACATATGTTTTGTTATTATGCTTACACTAACTGACCGAGTACAAATGATGTTATAATAAGCTATTAGGGTTGCCCTAGTTACTAAAATAATTGGACCTCGTTTTGTAATGAACTATACATTGCTCTTTAAGTGCCTCTAAGATTCTTTGGACAATATATGTTGTTGTACATATCCTAGTTTTACTAATTTGTTTGCAATTATTTGTTTTCTGCTGAAAGTTTGTGTCACCATTCGGCCCTGCAGAAACATTTTTTTCCTGTGCACTTGTATTTTTTTTAGCATGCTGTATCTTGACATTGCTTAGTTTTGTTGATTACAAAATATGCTTGTTTTAGTTGCATTTAATAATCTTACGCATGCTTGCCAAGGAATGTTGTAGTTGATTTGTCTTTATGTACGTTTAGTTGCAATTTACACAGTTTTCTTGGACTTTTCAGTAGCCTTCCTACTTGACATTCATACTCTGTAGTGCACGTAACTGAAAACATCTGTGTTGTTCTCTTCTGTTGGACTTGTCTGCCTCAGTTTATTGGGATGTAAACAGAATATAGTAGAATTTAACTTGAAATATCTGTCCTGATAATATATCTTCAAAGTGTACGATTTTAGATGATGTTCAAAAATTCTGCAAATCTAGTGAACTACTTGATGCAGCACACGTGTCCTTATCACTTTGACATTTGAGACATTCTGAAAGTGTCAGTTAATTCTTTTTAACAATATTCACTAACTCATTTAATGCTTTTTTTATATTCCGGTAGTACTTCTAAGTTTGTTTTAAGAATGCCTTTTTCTTTCATGTGGATGCTTACCAACTCATGTCCTGCTTTTCAACTCACAGGAGTACCTGCAGTTTGAAATTGATGAAAGTGAATTTGGTAGGGCAAGGGATCTATATGAAAGACTGCTTGATAGAACAAAGCATTTGAAGGTATGGATCAGTTATGCTGAGTTTGAGGCCTCAGCTGGTTTGGGAAGTGAAGACAGCGAAAGCGAGGAGAAAAAGCATGAAGTTGGTTATCAGGAGCAGCAGATGGAGCGGGTCAGCAAATGTAGAGGTAATGATGAGTTAGAGAACAATTCTACATTGTCTGACCGGATATTTTTTGCATTTATTATTAACCCACTACAAAGTAAAATAACACCTTTGTGTTTTGATGATCAGCTATCTTTGAAAGGGCATTTGACTACTTCAGAACCAGTGCCCCGGAATTGAAGGAGGAAAGAGCTATGCTTCTTGAAGAATGGCTTAATAAGGAGGTGAGCTTTGGTGATCTTGGTGATGTCAGCTTAGTGCAGAAGAAGGCGCCAAGAAAAGTCAAGCGGAAGAGACCAATCCCTACAGAAGATGGCTCCACTATAGCGTATGCTCTTTACTCAGTTTTTCCTTTCTGTATTTCTTTTTCAAAAGTCTCAATCTGCAAGTGTAGCTATGTTATGCATTACTCAGTATTCACTAAATTTTAAATCAGGAAAGTAGCAAGCGCAAATTTGTTGCCTTTATCTCTTTCCTCTTTTTTCTGGAGCTCTAGAAATATATGTACTGACATAACATTTTCTTAATCCTTCAGGTATGAGGAGTATATAGATTACATTTTCCCTGATGAAGTTGCTCAAGCACCAAACCTGAAGATCTTAGAAGCTGCTTACAAATGGAAGAAGCAGAAAACAGGTGATGATGATGAGTGATCGTGACATCTGAGTGTGACATTGTCGTATCTGTTTTGCAATGCAACAGCCAAAATCAGACGTAAAGCATATGCAGAGCTTGGGACAGAGTTTTCAGAACGGGAATGATCAATTTCATGCCACAGGTGCTAAGAATGCTCTTGCTGTTCAAAAGTATCCTGAGAATTACTTTAGCTTAAACAGCACATGAATTCCTTCCTCACGCATATGCTTTTGCTACCGCTCTCTTGCGGATTCATTGATATGTAATGATTTTGGCAGAACTAGGGGAAAAATGTCCCATCTCCTTCCGTAGGCACTTGTTGTAAATTTTATAAACTCTCAAGTAGCGCTGTCATAGTGTTTCTCATCTGTTATTCATATTGTATCCTTTTTGTGCTCAAATATGTTTTCCCACTGTAAACCAAAAAAAGAAGTGGAAGGTTGCAAGGTGAGTTAGTTTGTTATCCTGAAGCTGGGAAATTGGCTAACCAAAGCAGTGAGAAATCGGCAGGTAATTCTTTTCCTATCATGTTCGTCACTGGTTCCACTATCCTATTGTTTGTATTTCAGCCAAGGTGACGTTGCAGACGTACGGCTAGATACTGGTCGAGTCACTAGCTTGGGGGTAGTTCATGGCTAGCAGTTTCTGTAATTGCCTGGTTTTCTGTTCAATGTCTAATTATCATAGCCCTATGACGTGTGACCTTATTCTTGAGTTTGCGTTTTGAGTGCAAATTTTGAAAATATCCGGGTCTTTTTTATCCTGAGGTGGGAGGCCAGTTGTGATTTGGGCGCGCTTATAGTCACTTTTAATCTACTCATGCCTTTTTAGGATATATACATGCTTCCAGTGATTAGTGCTACGCCGTTATTCGTGGGATGATACCTGATACCGAAATGGCACACTAGAGACCGTGTCAACGTCCTAATGAACTTATATGCGTGATCGGGGGATATATACGCGCTAAAATCATCGGTTTTTATTTGCCTGCCACGAGGCCGCCACTCGGGTCACGCTCACGGGCCAGCTTCGCCCTAATTGGGCTTCGCGCGACCTCCTCCTCCTCCCACTGCGCTCGTTGTGGCCGCCGTGGCGGTGGCGCCGGCGCCGGAGCCGGGACAATCCCAATCCATGCTCGACAAGCCAAGACGACGGCACATCCATGGTCGGCAGGTTCCACTGCAGGGAGCGGTAGTCACCGTGCACTCGTGCTGCTTTTCATCGTGCGTGCACGTACGGCCGTCCGATCAAATCCATCATGGCCTGGAGATGCAAACAAAGCATCGTGATTGCGTCTTGCCGGCGGGGCAATAGGCGTCCGGTGCGGTGCGGGGGGTGTGGCTCGGCCCGGCCCTGGGATAGATGGCGATGGCACGGGAGTACACTTGTTCTTGTCTCAGGTAGTGTTCGAGGTGCGCTGGCACACGGCACCATCTCGATCGATCCGGCCGCACAAGCTTTCCGCGAGGCTATCATTGCATCGCGACGCTGGCTGGAAAGTCGCTTTTTTTCCTCTTTGGAAGAGGAAAGGGTTATTGATTCAGGGACAGAGTTGCGTGGTTTGATCGATCGCTCACGAGCTGTTTTTTTTTCTCCATCGGTGTTAGCTGCTAATAGCATGTTTGATCAAGAAGTACCACCGTGGGACGTGTATTTATTACATATAAAGTAACAACTACTACCTCCATTCTCAAATACTTTTCATCTTTTCTATAAAAACTTTACATAACTAATTAACTAAGTAAATTTTGTTGGCCGGTTAGAGAAAGCAAATTAATGGTGTCATATATTTAAGAACAGAGGAAGTATATAGTCTATACGTTTTAATTATTAACCTACAACAAGATATCTTATATATATGGACTTTCTCAGTATGAATATTTTACTAAGTATAGTTACGGTATTCTCATCTCACTTGCTTTTAGGGGAGTAAATGAATTGGGTGTTGGCGGATACCTACTGATATGATAATTATTTTTTCTCCGATTTGGGTACGGATAGTGAATGGATACCAGCATCATATATATCTGACAATTCGGATGCAGGTCGAACACTGAATCTTTAGACTTGGATACAGATGGATCTTAATCCCTAAACGGATCCGAGGATATATACTAATTGATATTCGTACCGCTTACACCTCTACTTATGTTATATATTCAACAAAGAAATGGAGATTCTATAAATATACCCATACGTCTATTATGTTAATACCCATTACAATTGCAGGAATCTTGGTTACTAACGATTATACGTCTCACAAACTCCAAGCAATCCCTCTTCTCATTGGATACATCCGAGAATCCAATACTTCTCTTTTCCCTTTCCTTACCATGTATGGATCCTTCGAACCTGGATGTTTGGGACCAATAGTCCTAAAAGGTATAAAGTACGATTTTTTTTGGGGTCGGTTGAAGCACGCTAAGAAGTAGGATATGGAATCAAGATAGGGTATTCTCTAGTCAGTAGAAATAGGGAACCAAAAATAGAGAATTGTATGCAGCTCGCTCTGTTTGCATAACCATCTGTTATATTAATAAGGGATTGTTAAAAAAAGCCACCACGTTCGTCGAAAGGATCTATAAATTCCCATCATTCCCTCTTTTTCATGCCTTCCATCGGCTCTGGGTACAAGGAAATTCCCACGTTAATCTAAAGAAAAGAAGGATTTGCACCGTTGAATTTTATAAAGATCTAACAACCTAAATTAACTTCATAGTCCATATCAAATACGATTAATAAATAGCTACTTTTGGGTTTAAAAAATAAGGAAAATTAGGATATGACCAAAGTCCATGCTGAATACGATTAGTAAATAACTAAATTTGAAATTAGAGAAATAAAAAAGTTAGGACTTAACTAAGAAGTCCATGTTGAATACAATTAGTAAATAGATAAATTCAGGATTATAAAAATAAAAAAATTAGGATATGATCAAAGAGTCCATGCCAAATAAAATTAGTTAGTAAATAGCTAAATTCAAAATAAAAAAAGAAAATTAGGAGTCCATGTCGAGTACAATTAAGAAATAGTTAAATTCAAGATTATAAAGATAAAAAATTAGCATTAGGACTGGATAAAAAAATTACTATTAGCAAAATAGCTATATTCGAAATTAATATGAGAAAATCAGCAGTTGACCAAATTTTCCATATCGAATATGATTAATAATTAGATAAATGCAAGAATTAAAATACAAAAAATTAACAGTTGATTTGTATAGTAATTAAGAAGTAAATTAGGAAGAAAAATAGCTAAATAGATATAGAGTATATGTCAAATGCAAATAATAAAAACCCAAATTTAAGTTAAAAATAGGACTACAAGTTCACAAACATTTCATGTAAAATAAAGTTAATAAATAGCTAATTCTAGAATTAAAATTAATAAAATTAGTAGTTAGTTTGTATATGAATTTTGAATAAAGTGTTAAAAGAAGCCATCACGTTCTCTGAAAGGGTCTAGAAATTACCACATTAATCGGAAAAAGAGAAAATCGATGAATTAGCCATGAAGAAACTTAGCCGAATAGTAGCATACTCTGCACAATCAGAACATAGAAAAGTTGCTAAGAAGTGATTTTGATTTGAAAAATAATAAGCAGATGAGAGCCTCTAACATAGAAAATGCATAGAAACTGTGGTAACAAAACTAGGGGCATAGCAATGATTGCACGGTGGTACAACCCTGTCGTAGCCACAACACAATCTTAGCTCAATCACTAAGTTGATGATTACTCTAACATGAATTGCATTATCGCTATTACCAAACCATGACGATCACCACTAGTGACAATAAGAAGAATGGAGACGGTGATATTTTGCTTGTGTAGAATTGTCATTTGTTGGTCGAAAGCTAAAAAAAAATTTAGAAGAGAAGGAACGATACATGATACAACCACTGTGGAGTGATGATGTGAGATTTAGACAGTGCAACTTGAAAATCAATGTTTGACATACATGCTCGTCCATAGCAAGCCATGGGTAGTGTTCAAAAGTAATGATATGCACTATCAGTATTGCATCTTCGATTACCATAGTATAGCGAGCAAAGATTCTTGGGATCATAATAAAAATAGCTATATCTGTCGGCATTTTACCGCCAAGCCCACCTAGGGATACGTCTGATGTGGTAGGTTGCGGTAGGGTGCCGCTGAGATCAGAAACCTGAAGGTGCAAGCAACATAAGGTTTAGACAGGTTCAGACCGCGATGTGCATAATAATCTACATCGTGTATGATTGTTTGTATCGCCTTAGGTGTAGATTAATAACTTGTCTTTGCAGGGGGTCTCTAACCGCCCTTGTATACTCTGGGCGGACAAGGTTACATAGAATTCTAGACGATACTAGCTTAGAAGTCCTACCCGAATACTATTTTGGTGAGAGCATGCATTATGGGGTGATATCAAAGGGTAATTGAAGGATAATGAAAAGAAAGTATATATTATAATTTTGGTGTTATATATATATATATATTGAACCACCTACCTAAATCTTCTCTTACAAATCTAGAAATAATTTATTTATCATGAACACTCAAGAGAAATTGCACGTTGCAAGTATTTTTCTTAAAAATAATATTAATTTTAAAATAAAATATATAATATTTAGTTACTTTCAATAAATACCCAAAATATATGTATAAAGCATTCATTTTTCTTCTAAAATATTATACAAAAATACACTACAAAATATAACAAAGATAGAGATAAAGATTGCACCCGTGTCTAGACCACGACCATAAGAAAACACAATTATAAAGGAACAACTAAACAGAACTATTTGCATTTAATGTTTTAAGTAAAAAAAATCTAAAATTTTAGAAAGAAATTAGGTACCCGGACTATTTGCATAGGGTACCTCGCTAGCGAGTTCCGCGGATTCACGTAGCAATACTACGCTTATGTCAGTTGTCAGGTCATAGCCTGTGCGTGACTACAGCTGGCCGTATCCGGCCATATATATAAAAGCTCCCCACATGAGCAGAATTAGAATGTTAAGCAGCAACACTTTTGGGAAAGGAGCTGCTAGCAGCACTGGAGCGCGGAGCTAGCAGAGACAGGGAGATCCGTGGTCGGAAGAGGACACCGGGTACTTGTCCAATAAGAAGCAACACCAGCAAAAAAGTTCGGGGGGCCGGCCAAGACACGAGAGGACTGAAAAGGATCGGAGGGACCGTGACGGGACGGCACCATGCTGCCGCCATGCAATGATGCACTCGATGATCATGCATGCATTTGGTATTCATCGTTCCGGCCGGCCGGCTTTGCTCCCAAAGAGCATGAGAGAGAACCGCGCGCTTGCATCGTCATGGTTCATGACAAGCTCCAGAACACATGAAAAAAGTATATATGTGGGCAGGCACCGCAGTCAATCTCCCCCACCTCCTTCGTTTTGTCTCCCCACGGCCCCTGCTGCCGTGCCATGCCATGCATGAGCATCCTTGCAAGTTGCAACATGCATCGCCCATGGCGCCGTCGCATACTCGCATGCATGCATATGGATCGGAGGGGCGTCGTCTTACCGTGCCGGCGTGCCGTACGTGGTCATGTCATGTGGGCACGACTCGGCATGCCCGCCCGTGCATGCCGCTCCTAGCAACATCCAAAAACATCCCCCGTGGACTCGCCGTACGTGCGCTGCTCCTCGCCGGCTGCCGCGCCGCGCGAGAGACTCGCCAGGAGCACGCACGCCTCCCGGGCGGCCGGGCCGCGCGCCACCGCCCGGCCGGCGGATCGTGGCCGCCACCAAAAGCTAGCTGCGCGCGCGTTAGGCCTTTGGCCTTAATTCGTGCGCACTGCGTCGCAGCCCCTCTTCTTCCCAACTTGCCGATCCACCGGACCACCGCTCGCCGGCCAGCCGGCTCTGATCTCAATCATCTCAAGGTTTTCTTTCTGACGATCAGGAGCAGAAAGCATACGCGTACCCGTAAAATCTTTCTGCTAATCTTTACCATGCATATCGCGTCAAAACACTTGTACGAGCAAGGCCGGGAGGCTACCCTTTTTGCCGTACGATCGACTAGATCTCAGCTACGCGCGTCACGAAGTCCATCTCCCCCATCATTGCGGCATTGAATCCGGTGGTGACTAGAGATGGCACCGGGCGAGACACGCACAGGCCGCGGGGAAAGCCACACTGCACGAGCTTTCTTCTTCCCTGAATCGGTGCCATGCGAGATGTGTGCGCGCGCGCAGCCTCGTCCGACGGGCAGGAAACCTAGCTAGCTGCCCGATCGACGTGGGGGACGACGGTTGATGATGTCCAGAGGCAACAGGGATGGGATACGCACTGTCAATCGTGGGCACCAACAGCATGGCACGAGTGGAAGTTTTGACTCTCGCGATCTGTTTTCGTGCAGTGGCTAGCCGGTGACCATTTATAGCTTTGCCTTGTCTAGCTCGCATGGGCCCTGGGCTAGAATTCTTGGGGGCATGCAGAACTGGAACAACAATGAATTATATTTCACAGGTGTTTTGCAGACATGTTCAGTTTCAGAAATTGACTACGGAATCATGCACCAACCATTACATTCTGGGGCATGGTTGAATTATTGTAGTTCATATTTCCAAATAATTATGAAAATGGCATCAAAAATGAAAAAAATACAGTTATTATGTTCCAAGGGTTGAGAAATAATCGTCCTCTCATCGAACCACCTGAGAACACAGAGAAAAATTCTAGGGCTTTATTGCGGTTACTTTGTTGGCCACACATCTAGGTTGACGTAACGGCCTAACCGCCGATGATCACCAGCAGTATGAGACACATGATGGGCCTTCTTAGCCGACATATCCCCTAAGCTAGAGGTGTATGCTCGATGATGTATGCTCTGCAGCGATGGCGATTGGGACCGTTGGTGATTGACCAGTCCTATGAGTGCATTTACTTCCATCGTGGAAAATATGTGATTATGGATCCAACTAGAGAGGCAAGGACTGAATCGTGTAAAGCTAAACATTTCGAATCTATGTTTAGTGCTAAGAACCCTATAGCTAGTGGTCCAGCAGTGTACCAACAATGGTGTAGCCCAATAGTGTGGCTTATCTTTTCTCTTGATGCTAAAGACTAAGGATGGAACCGGATCGGATACGTATGGAAACGGATTCGGATATTTCGGATATCCGTCTTCCTGTTTCCTTCCAGTTTCCATCCCCTAGGATGGAAGTGGATCGGATACGCATGGAAACGGATTCGGATATCTCAAATATTCATTTTCCTATGTTCTTCATGTTTCCATCCCTACTGAAGACCAAACCTTGATTCCGACCAGCTAATGGTTGGACGAGTGACTGTAGAATTCATCTTTACAAAGTACGTACCTTTCTAAGGTTTGTAGCACGTAGTGATGACTACTTGTACTTACATCCATCTTGGAAATTGGAATACAATCCAATCCCTTTGACAAATCGGATGTACCTTTCTAGTGTTTGTCGTACACGTAGTGATGACTACTTGTACTTACATCCATCTTGGAATTGGAATACACAGGATTTTTGTCCTATGTTAGATTATTCTAAATCCACTAGGAAATACTATATTTTTATAGTTTATTTCTGTGATGTTTTAAATGTTAATGCTCTTCCCTGTGCAAACTTGAGATCCCTATATTTTAGGATGGAGCGAGTACTTCCTCCAATCATAGATATAATATAAGTCTACTAGGACATCAATGTGATCTTATACATAATATTTTTTTTAAAAATAGGGTTCTAAACACTAGCCATATGAGATGGCTTAAATCTGTACACACGAAGATTCAAACCGTGGTTGCTAGCTCCACTCTACAATAAGCTAGCCAACCAGGCAAGAGTCCACTTGCCTCTTATATACAATATGATTAGTTATGTAAGTACTTTCAGATGGATCTAGTAGCATCATTTTGTATTCTCATCACTCTATGTGGAACTTTAAATATTAAAAAAGCCAGTTAGTTGACTAGTTGTACTCACACTTATCAATTGAAGGGCTCACAAGCTAGGGCTTGGGAGCTGATGGGTAGAGAGACATGAAAAAGACAAATAATATCATGAACCGTACACTCATGTTGGTCTTTGATGTGTGCCTGGTCAACAGCAGTTAGGGGTCGATTAATACCACACAGCGCAAGATTTCAAGATCCTCAATTAATTCCTCATAGCGCCCCACCACTGTGCTAAAATTGACCCAACACCGAGGAAAGAGCGCAACTGGCGCCTTGTCCTTGACCCTCCCAAAAGGAAGGTGTAGAAGTAGGTTGGAGGGCCTCGACCCGGGACGTGCTCTTCTAGTTAGGATCACGATCAAATGCTTGTCTATAGGGAAAATGTGTCGAGTTTAATTATATGTGCATAATATGGACACTTGTCTCTTCTTCAATATGGAAGGGATGGACATGTGGACGGCCCAATTATTTATTCTATGATGCCTTGATCATTACTAGTCTAACCTTAGGGTCTACACAAATGGTTCTGGGAAATAGACTTCACACACGTAAGGTCCTCTTCGGAACGTACACTCCTGTGCGATTATGTTTTTGAGCACTTTGATTCGCAAGTGAGCCACTATCCAAGTGATTTTAATTACTCGACGTCGAGTTGCAGAGAATTTCAATATAGTTGCATAGAGAAGCTGCTACAAGGTAGGCGCTTGTTGTCTTCTAGGGTGTTTGAATTGAGGAATGGGCAATATATATCTATCACCTTCTCACTTCTCAATTTTTTATTTTGTTTTAAATGATATAGAATGGGTTAATCTATCACTACCTCATCCCCCTGGAGGCATATAGTCAGCTTATAATTAGGAATAATGGATTCATCCCACCAAAATTCGTCAAACTAAGCAACATGTACATTCCCTTTTCACCTTGCCTACACTCCAATTAAAGTAAGTACCCCATGACGTGTGCCTGAGCTGGCCATGGTCAAATATGCTAGCAACGATGAATGCTAAGCTCCTGCATGCAAGGAAGGAGCTGGTAAGCCGGCCGGCGGCCTGCATGGGCGATGAAATGTGTCTTCAAACCACCGAGCACGCCCTTAACCCTTGCTGCTTCTCTCTCCTTGGACCCTCCGGGGCCGTTGGTTGCCTGCGGCGGGCCTGCACGTCCACGCACGCATCAATGCAGCACCAACACACATCAGCACGCACCACACACCACCGTCAGAACTCAGAACCACCGCCCGCACGGCGCCCCGTGAATCCCGGCCGGCCCCGCTCACGTCGTCGGATTGGAGAGCCGCCGGCCAGCCAGGTCGTCCCGGCCGGATTAATCTGTCGCGGGGACGCGCGCGCGGGGTCGATCGAGAGGACGGTGATCGCAGGCGGCGTGGCGCGCGGGCTCTACCCCTCGCGGCGATTTATTGCCGGCCCTGCTGGCCGGCCGGGCGGCTCACTTTTCCTGCCCTGCGGCGACGTACGCCGGCCGGTGAATTCTTCGTCCATCAACCGCCGAACTGCTCGTACGCTGCTGAAAAAAACGCCACCCTGATCCGTCCGGTGGGTCGATCGACGCGCGCATGGATCGATCCACCGGCCGGCCGGCATCGTGTGTGGGAGGAGGAGAGACGGGAGATCGAGGACCACGGCGATCCGACCCACTGTGCAGGCCGGGCCACCATGGGCGCGTGCCGCCGGTCCGCCCTACACGTTGGCTACGTAGGCCGCACCGGTACGTCGTCTTCACAGTCGTCTTCAATTCCCCTGGGCACATGGAAGCCGATTGGCGAGTGAGTGGCGAGATCGATCAACCGACCCCGGCGTCGACGAACACGGCTGATGTGACGCGCAATGCAAGCCCACCTATTCATCGATCAATACGGGTATCCGTGGACATTGGTCTAAGTTTTCGTTGACACTATTCTTGCATTGGTTGGGTCTCAATCCGATACGTAGTAGTACCTCTATTCACCCCTCTTTGGTTCGCTATCATTTGCAACTCAGGCACGATACATGTACAAGTCTTGTCGATCCCTCATTGTTTTGATGCCGACGACTTCTAGTTCTTTCCATATGGGTCCGCCTTCTTCCCACCATCTCCCGCCTAGCTCAACGTTGATCTTATTGCGACGCTTAGTGTTCCTACCTGTAACAAAGTTTCACCGCCTATATGAGAGGCTCTTGAACCGCACTATTTCTCACCACACCGTTTGAAAAAATAATTTCCTTTTATCCATCGGACCATGCATGGAATTGCAATCTATCCTCAAATTTAACCAGACTAGGCAAATGTGCCTTTGAAGATTGTATAAGTATCGGATGGATACGTATAGTTTTCCGTCCGTTAAATTGTAGGGTCTACTTGATCGATCGAGTCATGGTCGGAAGGCTGGTCCGATTTCCATACGAGATAGATCAAAGCCCACACGTCAATGATAGAAGTTGGATCAAATCAAAACTTAAGTTGGAAACGTTATGTGCTTTAGAATAGATAAATAATTGAACTTTTTTTCATCAGTTATGGTCTATCAACTCTGTCATTTTGCCTCCATCAACCAAGCGAGACACGGAAATCACACACGCCGCAACACGCCAAATCCGCCGGAAAAGGTTGCGGTTTCATCGCCCAGAGTATGAATCCTCGACCAATCCGACAGTAAATTTGACAAAAATCACATACTATGAAAGAAAATTTGTCAACTGTTGCGAGCAGTTCCACAGTATTAATTGACAACTATGCTGCCTCGCCCCTGATGATCTTGACGACCAGGACGGCCAGGATTATTCACTCTAGCTACCTTGTATAGGTAGCGTGCGTGGACCACGGTAACTGACAATGAAAGGCAAAAGCAGGCAAGCCGGGGCGCCGCGGGCCACGCCTGTGCGTTGTGACAAGCTATCATGCGCGCACGACGCGATGATGCATGCGCGAGCCGGGGTGAGCCCCCGGCCGACAAATTCAATGTCCCGCGGCGTACAAAATGTCTGGGAACTGAGCCGTGCAGCGAATTGAATTGGGGCAGGCGGCTGGCCTCTGGCTGAAGCTGCAGGCGCAGCGCAGTGCGGGACGCCGGCGGGCGGGCGAGTGATTTGCAAGAGACGAGCGTCGACGTTCGCGCGTACGCCCGGCCGGCGGCTGGCACCACCTGAATTCTGAAATGCTCGCCCCGCCCGTCGCCATGTGGGGATTTATTGCCAAGGTGAGGATGGGCAGCCACAGGCCGCAGCAGCCAGCGGCAGCAGTGACCGACTCCTGCACGCCATGCGGCGGGTAGCTGCGGGGGGTTCAATAATGGCCGAGATCGCCCACCACCGCTCAAAATGACATGGAGGACGAGAACCGAGCTTCAGCCAGGGCACCAGCTGAGACGCGCTTCCACGCGGCGGGGATCGCCTCGCAGCCACCCGCTCAGGCCGGGAGCACTCGAGGGGCCTGCGAGCTCGGAGATCGGCAGGGTGAGATTTGGGCAGCTCCTCGCTGCCGTTCGCCTCTCGATCGGGCCGGCGAGCTCATCAGATCGGGGCGACAAGCGAGGCCACGGCCGCGCCGGCAAGCTCCTCCTTCTTTCTCTAGGCTGTGAAGATAGGGAGGAGCTACTTACTACGCGGTGGTGCCACGCACGACCGGGTTGCTATCTAACGCCGCCATGCCGGGCAGGAGCTTTCACCTCTGCGGGCGTGGAGCTAGAGGTCAAGAGGAGAAAAAAGGGTAAAGTGGTAGGTGGCCCAGTGAAAAACTGACGATCGGCGCACACTAGCAAAGTCCATTGTTTACTGGGGTACTGAGCAACTTCAGCGATGGTCCTTAAATCAAACAATGGTCCCTAAATCAAACCTGCATGTACCAAATGAGTCTGCCTCTATTTATTTAGGGGCTTTTAAATTTATTTCAACTCCAACAACACTCAATTCTAATTAATAATAGAGGGCTCTCTAGAGCTCCCTAAGAATAGAACGTGGAGGAGGAATTTGGAGACTCCTTAAAATAGGGAGTGTATATAGTAGAGGGTCTTTGCTGGAGTGCATCTTCTTTTTTAACCCTGACGGAGGCTGTTTAGAGGGTGTGCTAGAGTTGCTCTTGCTCCTATGTCCTATTGTGGTGTCTAATACTCCATCTGTTCCAAATTATACTCGTTTTGGTATTTCTAAATCCATAATTTTTACTATATATCTAGACATAGTATATATCAAGATGTATAGAAAAACTATATATCTAGAAATGCTGAAACGACTATAATTTAGAATGGAGGAAGTAGACAAAATGTTATCTCTACTAATGGTCTTTCTTTTTTAGGGCATATACAATGCAAAATGCGTAGGCACGATAAATGCTTAAAGTAAGTGAAAGTTATAAGACGATAGACTCTTTAAAGAAGTTTTTAATTAGGTCCATGCATTGCAAATTGGCGTTGAATAGGTTTAACCACCGTGTTAGCATACACCTTAATAACTAGTATAAACTTTAAACATCGTATATTCACATCTAGTACAACCTTAAAAATAAAATATTATTCACCTTATAAACACCAAGTGCATTGCTTAAAACCAGTTTATTATTATCTAAGATTGTTTATTGTACATCCCCTTGGTGGTCACGGATGAAGCTGTAGAACCATGCAGTTGGATTTCTATGTTATTTGGTTGGCTGTCAGGCTAAGCTGAGCTGGTCATGGATCATGCCATTTGATGATCCAATGATTGGCAGTTGCAGCTTATATACATACTAGAGGTTTGGTTTGACGACGCATGGTAAGGGATACGTTGGCAATAATATTGTTTTAGATATTTGAGAAATGTGAACCCTAATATGAATGGGCAATAGAAAATTAAAAGTTCATGCACTAGATACATAGAAACCAAAAATTAGTAACAAAGATAATAATATGAATGGATAATTTTCAATATCAGACATATATAACACAGATAATAATATTATGGAGCTTAATTTAATTAAACCTCAGTAATATAGACAAGCATTTCAAGATTTGCTCAAAGTAACAAAGTGCACGGCTATAATACATGCACACAACTCTTGGTGCTGTAGAAACATGTGTCCCTGCACCCAGATAATTTGCTCAAATATTTGTGCACAAGCATGCGTTAATTCTAAAGTAATAGAGAGGGATAGGGAAATGGGAACATCAAACACCTTCATAGATGCACAATAACCCCATGCACCATTATCAGCATTCATACAACATTCAGTACCGAAAGCTAGAAGGGTAACTATGAATTGAAGCCATGACAATACTATATCCTCTCACCCTCTTCTGAAGTCAAGAGATTTTCTTTGTACATACCAACTGAATTTAGACGTCTCATAATCAGTTGGGCAAAAGTGCTGGTTCCTAGGTCACATATGAACATTCATCCTGTTCTATTCATGGGTTGAGCGTCACCTCTTAGGTAGTGTCATGGATCTATCTATTCATGGGTAGAACATCATCTCTTAGTTTGACACCTTGAGCAATTTAACACTTGGTTTATATAAAGTTAGGAACTAATCAATATGTAGCTTGTCACTTTGTCTATTGACCACATTTTATTACTATATTCAATTATTAATTTGAGTCTTGCAAAACATTATTTGTGTTGTTTTATATTATGTTCACAATATTACTCTATTTAAGCATTTGGAAAATACAAGACATTAACACTTTGGGTTAATTTTATTGTATTAGGGATAATTTTGATTTAATCTTTATATAATAGAAAATGTGGTAATTTAGTAGAACATCTTAGACCCTATGGTTATTGTTGTTCATAGTAATTATTATACAACAAATCAATGATAAAATATTTTTATTCTCTTTGAGAAATTATGAGATTTCTCTCTTTTTCTAGCATACAACATATGCAAATTAATGTGGAGGATCTAAGAAGAGCCTTCAATTATTAAAATAAAACTCAGCTGCTTTCTTCTAGTGAAATCTATCCAATCAAGTTTGAGTCTCCAACTCATTGTAGGTGCTCGAAATTTTAGATGATTATTACTTTAGTGATAAAAGATATGTTCGTTGATTGTGAGTCTCATCTGGTGCCTTCATTAATATTATTATGATCTTTCAGCCTAGTCTCTTTGAGGCGTTTATAGGGGTTGCGCGAACGCACATTTATAGGCCGATTGTAAATATCTGCTCGTGTACCATGTTTGAGAAAAAGGAATAAGATATGTCAAGTTTTCTTTATCTACCATATCATTACTATACCCATTCTTTTGGTTAGGTCTACCTAGAGGCATCTGCATCCATTACTCTTAAGTGATCAATTTCTACTAGTGTTTTAAACAGTGGCCCACAGCGGCACTATAATAGTTTTGTGAAATCGCTGCTATGACCACTGCAGTAGAAATTCGAAGGAGAGCCTACCACTAAATCATATTGTTAGCTATTTAAAATACTGATTCTTTTTTACTTTTAAACAAATATTGAGCAAACGACAAGAAGGCAAAACCTATTTATATAAGAAAGTAAAAATGTAAAATTAAAATGACTACATGTAAAAGAGAATGAGGAGAAAACTCCGTGGAAATTAAAGGACATATTATTTTGGCTTCATGTATCACACGTGTCCACATGAACATTGCCTTGTCCACAAAGACCAAAATTAAAACTCTCATTTTTGTAAAAGTGAAAACAAAATAAAAATAAATTCGGGAGACAATTGGAACTACTACTTTCTTGCAACAAATTAAACAGACTTCATTTTCTTGTTACAATATAATTATGAACGGCTATTATAGTTCACCCTTTTTTTCAGATAATGAAGAGGATGGGCAAAAAATGGTTATAGTAGATAAAATATAATTACAAACTGCTCTATATGCTGGAAAGTAGAAAATGTTTGCAGTAATCACGAACTGTTCTAAATGCTAAGCACTGTACACACAGATGGTAAATCACAAAATTGCTCTAGTTGCTAAGTACTATATATAGTTATATATATAGTTATAGTTAGGCGCATAAGGTTATTATAGGCTCATGGCACTGTGGTTAGTCCCACCGATACTCTTTTTGTTGAGGGCCCGGTTCCTACCTACACACAATCCTGGGTCTTTCTCTCGATCAGCACGTAACACAATTACAAGCACCTCACAGTCTCGTCACTTTCATACCCATCCATTCTCTCTCTCCAAAACAAACATCCAAATAATCAGCATGCGGGGGTTGAGATGAGGAGGAGAAAAGCAAAGCCCGTTGCTAGAAACGAGGAGGAAGTTGTTGGGAAGTGAAGTGAGAGTAGAAAAGAGGGAGGCGACTGCTAAGGAGAAAGGATACTCGGAGCCTCGGAGGCAGGGACTCCGGCGGAGCGGCTTCCCGGTAGGGAAAGAAAAGGAAACAAGGTGTCTACTTCTTCAGCGCTTGCCGTACGCCGATGTCAGATCCGGCCGAGAGCTTCATGCTTCTGCTTCTATCGTCATTAATTGAACTCCCTCTTGAATCCAGCCAATCTATCCTTTTGTACCCTCATCTACTTACATAATTTTTTCATTTAAATCTTTTCGGTTCTTTTCTACTTGGAATGTTGATTTCATTTCACGATAATAAGTTTCTAAGAGTAACCACGAGCCATTTTGATAGTTCTGCTCACATTTAGCAAGGATAGATTTCGTGGTTATTTGTTTGATTTTATCCCCTCTCATTTTCTTTTATTTTAGTTTCACACAGCATCTACAAGGGAAACCCTTGCTGTGACTTACCTACAGTGGCGGATCTAGACTTTAAAAATTGGGTGTACATGATGTCTAAAAATATTTGTTTACTTAACCATATTCTAAATAAAAATTATTATAGCCAGTTTGAAATATATATTATTTTACAAGCTAGAAGTCATTACTTAAACATACATCCTATTCCTCTTTAGGCAATAGCATTTCAAGATCAAATAATAAAGATTTTACATATCTTGTGTATAGTCATCTAGTACTTTATTTATAACTTATATTAGTTGTTGTATAGCTAGCACATAAAATATCTATCAATGTGATATTTTGCTCCACTATATGTTTGAAGTGTTGCACGGCATATTTTCTAATACTTAGGTAGAAAAAGATTTTCTTTAGTTGGAACAATTTATTATAATCCTAACAAATATGCCCGTGCGTTGCTACGGGTGATACTATGAAGTATTTATTAACCATATCAGTTTAAATATTATTATGATATAATTAAATTTCACATGACAACATCTCATCCAAAATCCTTTCAAATAAAGTTTTAACCTCTAGAACTTCTTAACACTTTCATATATGTCACCCATCCCCCTTCCTCAGAAAGTCTCCCTGCCATCCTTCATGATGCTAGCTGTCGCGATCTTTGACTTTAGCAATGGCAAAGGTGCCCACCATATTAGCATACGTGCTCGTTCCGATATTGTGGTTTGATGACCTGCTGATTTACACCTGCTGACCTGCTGAGCATTCACGGTTCACTCCTATCCCTAAGTAGGGTTACCAGAAAAGTTCAAAACTCACAAGCTATTTATATTTAACTTGGAAAAAACTCAATTTAAGCTAAGTTATATTTGGAATTAAGCCAAGCTTGGATCTAACCCGGAGCTTTTGAGCTCCAACGATCTGAAATTGAGGTATTCGATGAAGCTCGAGTATTTCAGTTTTGCATGGCATGTGCATGCATCCTGCTACCTCTATTAATTAAATTTCCAATCATCGTTAAAATAATATAGTTGGAGGCTAGAGTCTTGCATTAGCTAGCGAGCTACTGTGTTGCACAAGCTAAAATTGGTATAAAATAATACTCTCTCTATTCTCTTTTGATATTCTCTTTTGATAGTTCTATTTTATCTTGGTATGATGATAAATAAGAACCTTGCTTATCATCTCATTAATCACGACACCTCATTTTCGATGTTATCATATAAGTACACTAATCTTTTTTCAAAAGAAGTTACCCTGCATGGAAATCGAATGACCATTCGTACTATTCCCAAGATGTGAACTCAAATGGGACTATCAAAAAAGAATAATTCAATTTTGAAAATAAGACTATTAAAAGAAAATAGAGTGAATAATGTTAATTGTCTAGATATGCTTCTCTTTCCATTTATTTATCAAATTAAATGCGTCTTTTAAACCAATGCATAGTTTCATTATACTATTACGAAGACTGTGAATTTGGTAACCGAATCAGATAAATGTTATGGGATGGACTTCTCTCACATCTCGTAAAACTCTTCATTCTCTCTTCTTATAATAATTTTACCATGTCAGTAAATTTGCTAATGTAGCATAATATTCAATGCTCATGAAATTTATACTGAGACTACTCTTATACGTGCGTCTCATCAATACTGCTGCCCCGTGGTCTCCATAAGTCGTTCTGTCGTCCAGCTTTAGGCTCGCTCGAGCTCGGCTCATTGACAGCCCTCCCGCTCAGGGCTCAGCCGCTCAGGCCCTCAGGTTCATCTCCTCCCTCTGTTTGTTAAACCTTTCCCTTCTCTCGGACCCTCCTCCCTTGCTCTTCCTTCCCTGGCGGCGACGACTGGGCGCCCAGCCCTTGACGAGCGCATCTTCCAGGTATTCCCGCCCCTTCTCTTTCCTTCTGCTGTGCGAGATGGAGCACCCCAAACCCTAACAAAACTATTTGCTTTTGGATCTGAATCCAGTAACAATATATTACCTACTAACTTCAATTTCGTCCTGTGCTGGGTCCGCCGCCCCTGCTTACCTAGATCTTCTCTTCTCTTCGCGCAGAGGGAGATCGATGGCCGCCTCGTCGGCGTCGTCGGTGCCGCCGGCCTCCGCGGGCTCCGTGATCACCGTGGCCTCGCCGTCCACGGGCGGCTCGATCTCCGGCGGCGCGGGCGCCGGCACGGGCTCGCCGTGCGCCGCCTGCAAGTTCCTCCGGCGCAAGTGCCAGCCGGACTGCGTGTTCGCGCCCTATTTCCCGCCGGACAATCCGCAGAAGTTTGTGCACGTGCACCGCGTCTTCGGCGCCAGCAACGTCACCAAGATCCTCAACGAGCTCCACCCCTACCAGCGCGAGGACGCCGTCAACTCGCTCGCCTACGAGGCCGACATGCGCCTCCGCGATCCCGTCTACGGCTGCGTCGGCGTCATCTCCATCCTCCAGCACCGCCTCCGCCAGGTCCAGCAGGAGCTCGCCCGCGCCAGCTACGAGCTGTCCAAGTACCAGGTGAGACGCGCGACACGTAGGCCGGCCGGCCTCTCCTGTCACGTGTATACAGATGTACATGTCGACTCTAGCTGCTAGCACGTACGTGTACGCGTGCACGTTCTGACGAGCATACGCGCCGTGTTTTTCGGTGCAGGCGGCGGCTGAAGCGGCGGCGGCCTCCGTGGCCGTGGGATCCAATGGCGCGACGGCGGCGGGGATGCCGGATTTCGTCGGGAACCCAGTGCCCAACTGCACGCAGAACTTCATCAACGGCAACTCAACGGCGCCGGCGATTGGCGGGACCGGCTTCGCGCACCCGGACCACTTTGCCTCCGTGCAGATGCTGGCAAGGAGCTACGATGGAGAAGCTGCAGCCGCGAGGCTGGGCATGAACGGAGCAGGAGGAGTCTACGGCTTCGGGTACTCATCGGCCATGGGCGCCGGGCACGGTGTGGTGTCTGGCCTCGGGCAGATCGGCAGCGGGCAGTTCTTGAAGCCCGGCACGGCCGGAGGGGACGAGCAGCCCACCGCCGCGCAGTAGTGGAGCATCCAGTCTTTCTTTGTCAGGTTCGACTCTATGTTCATGCATACAGAGGATGGAGTTTTCTACCATACGTGATTTCCGTGCGGTTTTCCATTACATGATGGTATTCTGTTGTAGCGATGAGATGCATGCCTCACTGATATGCTAATTTGGAGTTGCGCACTGCTGTAACTCACTACTGTTTATCCAACCACGTGATTAGGTTCACAATACCCTTGCTCAAATTGGAGTCTCAATCCACAGGCCATTCAGAATTTAGCTTCTAGAAAGCTCTCACTATCTTAACCTGTTTGCGTAGATATTGCCTACACTAAACAAATACTTTTGTTTAGAAAGGAGAGGGAAGAAATATATATATCTTTGGTGACTAGACTACGCAAATCTAGGCTTTGTATGTAGGAGTGAAGATATTTGCAAGGGGTGATTGTTGTGGAAATATTTATCTATGGAAAACTTTTTGGAAAGCAAAATCTTCATGGTAATATAAAAAGGAAAGAAGTTAGAATAAATGTAGGCATATTTGTAACATTTGGATGTTGTCCCTCGTTATAGACCTGTTTATTGGTTCTTAAAACAAGTATATTACATTTGACCCATCATATATGGATGAATCGAGAGAAAACTTAATTAACTTTTGACAAAGAATTTCAATTCTAAATGGGTTAGATTTAGAAGAGTGTACTACCAATTTTCATAGAAATAGTTATAGAGCTAAAATAAACATAAGGTATATAACAACATCTATGTCTTCATAATGAAGAGATATATGCCTGAAAAAATCAATCAACTCATAGTCCTATCAAGGAAGAAAACTAATTTGGAAGTGTTTGTTTGAAACTTTATGAGCCTGCAAGACCATCGTATATTTATGTAAGAATTACATGTTTTTAATATTTCATGTTATATATACAAGCTATAGAAATGTAATACGTTAGAAACAATTTACTTATCAAAATTCTAATATCTTTAGTTGATATAAATTGTTCAATTTAGGAATAAACTTTATACTAGTATGGAGGCTGTGATCGTAATAGTTTGATATTGTTATAATCTTTGGTACGCCAAATTGTATTTACAATGTTTCTTACTAACATTATTTTATTTTATCAAAAGCATATTGATATATTTGCAATTGTTTCTTTACTTTTCATGTTATCATAATAATTTTAGCAAATCCATTTAAATTAACACCTGTATAAATCTATCAATCAAATATTATTTCTAAAATGTTGGTAGCCAAATATAACTAGTTTTTATAAGTTTCTATTGTGCAGTCTCTGATGCAAGATTTTGTACTTACTAATATACATGTTATTACTTATGCAGCAAGATCCAGATGCTAAGTTAACTACTTGAGGACGTGGAGACTAAATTAAGTGCGAGATAAAAAAAAGTTCTACCATCCTTTACAATAGAGATGATAAAAGAAAAGGGTCCTTTATTTCGTATTGTTTGTTGGATTTGTTGATGTCATTCGCATAGTCGACTACTTAAACAGTGCTCCATGTTGGTATCTGTATTATGTTGTTACTTTATTGTCTCTGGATGTACTTGTACATGGAGCTTTGACATTAATCTAGCTAGCGAGAATAATATAAAGTTAAGTTATTTTATGGATATTGAAATTGATAATTGAATTCTGTTATATTAAGATGTAGATGTTGTATTTGATGAAGCATGTGAAGTTCTACTTCACATATATGCATGGTTTACTTTGAGCAACACATTCTCTCACTTATATATCATAGCGAATCCATTTTGATTCAATAAGTAGTATCCTTATCTATATTGAAAGTAAAGTATTCCTCTTGAAAAATATAAAAATAAGTAGTAACCATCCAAATATTCTATTTTTATATAAAAAGTTAAGTAGTGGTGCCTGAACAGATGATTTCTCTATATAGAGAGTTTACATTGAAGTAAATATATACAGCCAGAGCGCGTTTCTTGTTCCACTTAGCTCCATCTAGAGGCAGAACAAAAAACCAACAGTCTGCAGTAACTAGCTTGCTAGCATGCATGGCTCCGCTAGAGAGACCCATAGAAGCTAAGTCAAATCCTGACCAGTGTCGCGTGGTTTAGACTGCGGCATGAAACCCAAAAAAAGAAGTATGATAACAGGCCAAATATACATAGCTTTCATATATAGCAACTTGAGAAAGAAATAGGACCAAAAAAGGAAGCATGCATGATAACCTGCATAGCTTTCATAGCAACTTGAGAAAGAAATAGGATGGGCGATACAGGCTCGTCAACAACATGGCACTCGATTGAGTTGTACAGGGTTTGTTATGATCTTGATCCAGGCCGATCCAAAAGTCTAGCTGTAGGCCGGGCGATCCAACTATACAAGTATGAGATGATAAGATAAAACAATACTGGAGATGCTTTCGTGCTAAGGAAAAAAAATCAAGTGTGCATACACGCTCCACGCAGAATACAGCATGTATACTCTTGCTTGGCTAGCTAGGCAGCGGCACGCTGGCCGCACACGAAGCAGTGGTCACTGTGGTGGTGTAGACTGTAGAGCACGCATGCATGCTGCAGATACAGTGGTGCAACAGGGCAACAGCGAGGGCGCGAGGCAGCCAGCAGCAAATGCTAGTTGCCCCTGCGAAGAAAACCATGGCCGGGTGTGGTGACTGGTGAATGCCAAGTTACACGCGGACGCTAGTCTATCTTGATCTCTATGTCTGTCTCAGCCGGCTGCTCCCGCGGCTCCCTCCCTCTCGCTAGCTAGATTCGAGGAGGGCAGAAGGCATTTTGCAGGGAGTCTGCAGGGAGGTGACAGAAGACAAAAGAACGAGAGAGGGAGAGAGAACGATGGGGGCCGGCCGGCCGGCCGGCCATGGATGATGAAAGCAGGTGAGCAGGCCTCCCAAGAATGCCGTCGTCGTGCAGGAGATATTGAATGCGCCCATGGAGCTACTCTCGCTGCATCCGTAGTTATTGTCACAAACCCAAACCCAAGTATGGCGCCGTCGTGCAGGAGATATTCAATGCCGTCGTCTTGCATTGTAGCCCGGCCGCCTCCACGCCACGGTGCAATTCTGCCACTGTTCAGTGTGTATGGAGAACGCTACTATACCACGCCGTTCCCTACATGTCGAAAGCATATTCCTTCGCAGCTCATTACAAGAACGCAAAGTAAAACTACTGAGCATGCCAGTCCATGAACCACGTACCACGTGCTATATACATCGTGCTAATAGTGACGCATGCATGAGCTGATAATCTGATATATGCTCACTCCTTCTAAAATTATAGATTTTATTAATATATAATATTTGTTATATATCCGGATATACGATATATGTATATAAAATATTTTATATATCTAAAAGTAAAATATTAAAATAAACTATAATTTGGAACGAAGCGAGCACTGCATTGTAGCGCGTGCGCGTGGCATGCATCAGCACCTTCACGCAAACACGCTAGCGCGACGCGGGTTGAACGCGAATGTTCCGTCGATCTCAGTGACACCGACCCTGTCGCGTCTATGCTGCGTCATGAGGCCTGACGCCGACTATACCCGAGACCAGCGTCGCGGCAGGGCCCAGATTTTTGCAGAAGAAGAGGGCCCAGATCAGATGAGTGCGCCACGGAGTTAAGGCCCCCAACCGTCTCGGCGGGCGACTGATGCATGGACCATATTATTTCATCATGGCATCATACCATTGCACGCATACCCCGAAGAGATAGATGAGGTCGGCCGGTCGATCGATCGAGCCTGATGACCCATCTATCGCGCGCGTCACCATCTATCCGCCGTCTCCGTAGGCCGGACCCGGCATGCATGCATGCCAATGCCATGCTATTCCGTAGACTACTTTGGACAAGTGTTCAAGGTGTTTGGTTCGTACTTTAGTCCTATCATATTAAATAAAATTTTATTATTTAAAAGTATTAAATAAAATTTAATTATAAAACTAATTGGAGAATTTCTGGACTAATTCGTGAGACGAATCTAATGAGATATATTAATTCATGATTAGCGGATGGTTACTGTATCATCATTGTTACAAATTATAGATTAATTAGGGTTATTAAATTCATCTCACAAATTAGCACTCATCTGTGAAAAAAGTTTTAGATAAATTTTGTTTAATACTTCTAAATAAAGAGTCTTTGTGCATGCCAATGCCAACGCCATGCTACTCTCTGTGGATCGGAGAGGAGACTAGCTAGTCTGCTAGCTGCACATACATCGGACTTGCTGAAAGGATTTCACCAGAGGTCAAGAGCCAGCAGCATCCATTGTGCTATTTATTATGATGTTTTTTTCTTGGAAAAGTATGATCTTTGATTAACCCAATGCAAGCTATAGGTGCTGCTTCGTGAGAGTTTTGCTGGAGATAGAACAGCACTACATACTGCTAGTGCTATATACGGACAAGTATTTTAGTACGGGCCATTTATCATCAACTTGGGAAGCCATGACCTACAAGAGGTCATCGCTCTTATGATTTGCAATGCAACGCCGTCTTGATTCCATCCGCTGCAGCATTGATGCTTGAAAGCTCTTCGATTTGACTTTGAAGCGTGAGGTGAGGAAGACAAAAGTTTCCGGATATATCCGACCCGACGCTGGTCTCAAGAGGCTTCGAAAAAAAAGGCCTGCCCAGTGCTCGCATGGCCGGCCACCCACGTTGCGTCAAATCGGAAGGCACACCATATATACACTGCGTACGGCGGCTGCGAGCTAGCGGAAAGCCTAGCTAGGGTGTCATCTCATCTCGCTTCTACTGCCACCACACATTGACTCCTTTTTGCCGGCGAGTGCATGGAAAGTCGGGCACATATAGACCGAGACATGTAGCATGTATGTTCGCCCAAGCCGGGGAGTGATCCCACGCTATGCTGTGAATGAAATCCCATTCCCATTTGTTCCACGCATTCCTTACCTTCATGCTTTTGCCTTCTACTCACAGCTGAGAAATCGAGAGTACAAGGAAAAAGCATGGGAGTAGCTTCAACTTTCATAGCCTACTCCACTACTCCTCCGTATCTCACATGTGTTCCTTGTTTTCATGGGTTTCATCATAACTATAATATTGGACTAAATAAATCAAAGAGATGGATAGTTCAGGAAAAAGAACAGCTGAGAAATCGAGAGACTCAGGTCGTCCGAATAATCCGTCATCAAATTCATTTACAATAAATCCGGTACTGAGCACAAACTAAAAAGAAAAAACACAGAAACAAATGACACTAATATTTACAGAATTTCAAGTTCTGAAGACATAGGGAGGGAGGGAGGGGGAGAGAGAGAGAGAGAGAGAGAGAGAGAGAGAGAGAGAGAGAGAGAGAGAGAGAGAGAGAGAGAGAGAGAGAGAGAGAGAGAGAGAGAGAGAGAGAGAGAGAGAGAGAGAGCCCAGACCACCATACAAACATCATGCATGCGTATGAGCAATCGAGCATAGGCTTTTCTAGTGCAGTACCCTCCTCTGCGTTTGACCATTCCTTCCTGATCTCGGTGTTCTCTGACCACTGTGGCAGTGTGGATGTCCTTTGCATCCCATTCATTCCTCCTTTTTCTGTGAAGCAGCTAGCCAAGCAGGAGTGGAACAGGATGGAGCTAGCATGGCAGGAGGGCCGCCTCTACCCAGCAGGCCAGCAGCATAACCCTAGCTCTCTGCAGGCTTTATTTTTGGTAGAGCGAGAGCTAGCTAGGGAAGCTGGTGAGCACAAGATTACAAGGAGGAGAAGCGAAGCAAAAAGGATCATCTGCTGAAGGGAGGCACGCACGCTCATCAATCATGATTCAAATTTTTTGCTGCTCTGCTACGTGCCTCGTAGGCAGAAAAAAAGTAATACTACTCCAACCCCCCTCAGCTGACACTCGTCAGCAAACGAGCTCGTGCAATGCTGCCAGTGACTCACCACTGTTTGGATGCATGCACCGTGTATTTCTTAAGCTGAAAGCTTCAACTTTGTTTCGATTGTAATTTAATGAAGATGCTTTCAATTAGCAGTGTCAATATATACCTTAGGTTAGTTGACAAAAAAAAACAAGTGTGATACCAAATAGTCACAATAGTCTATAGGGCCCTGCTATAGTGGACTACTCGATCAGGCATTTTGATCCTCTCCCACATCAGAATTTTAGGCCATTGGATATTGAACTGGCAGTTGTGGACTTATTGTGGTCTTCTGCATCCTTCTTCCTGCTAGGATTTTCTTCCCTTCATGATCAGTAAGCTTCTCCACCTTCTCGCACTCTCTGCAAGCAACTCCACTAGCTAAAACAGCACCCAGTGTTGTTATATATAGCTGAAATTTCAAAGATTCTAGTTATGAGTTTTAAAAATTCTTTTTCAAACATTCTATGCTACCATTCCGAGTCACTTTCTCTTCATTCTATTGTCACTACTACCATTCCGATCGAGAGTCACTTTCTTCATTCTATTGCCACTGCAGGTCATGAAATCGACTGGATCATATAGGTAGACATTCCTTCAACACAGTATATATAGGTCACTGAAATGATCTCGGACGACTAACAAATAAAAGCACGAAGTTCATTTAGAAAATGGATTCCTGAAGAGTGCCTAACCGAATGGACAAAGCTCACACTAACTCGTCCTTGGAAAAAAATTTCAGTAAGAAATTGGAATGGAATGAAATTGGTCAATAGCTATGTTGTGTGCAAATGGTAGGAAGAACGGCATACCTATTTAGATATATACTTGTGAGTGTATTAATAGTAATTAAGTAGTGCGCATCCCCAGTTAATGCTGAGGTCGGAAGTTCAGCACTTAATAAGAACAGTCAATACTCAATACCAGTCGCGGAGCTAGACCAACAACTTCGCGTCCGTACGTGCAATCACTCACCATTTTGGTATAGGTCGATCCAGCAGCGCTCGGATCTACGGCTACCAGTACGGCAGATGCATCACCGACTACTCATGCACGATCGATGCAGTCTCCAAGGACCACGGGTTCATTCATATCCGGGGAACACATGAACCGCGCGGGATTCAGGATGGTCAGAGGCGGCGTCGAGGACGGTTCACCCCGTAGAAACGGGCTCCTCCCTAGCTAGACAGACGACCAGTGACCCAGTGTACAATCGCTCGTACTACCACGACGACTTGACTCTCTGATCCCTCGAGAGCAGCTGATTAATTTACCTTCCATTCAACCTCCATGCCCGGGCGGCCGGGCATGCAGGTCCGGCCGATCGGCAGGACGTGCAGGGAAGGCACGCAGCGCCACGACATCGAACCACCGCAGCAGGTCTGCAGCAAGACGACCTGCGAGCAGGCCCCCCCAGGCCCGCGGGAGCTGTCGAGTCGCCTCGCGCCCTCTAGCTAGACCTCCGGCGCGGCGCGCGGCGACGGCGGCGGACGGACGCATGCGTGGCGTCGGGGCCTGTCTTGTCGCCGGCCGGCACGGGGCCGGGGCACCTATGCATGCACCTCTGACTCTGACTGACGGTCGTGCCGGTTGGGCTGCTGGGAAGCTTTTGCCGGCCGGTAATCCATGACGTGGATGCGTGGTGGTTTAATTAATTACTTCGTCGACGGAGAAACGTACTGCGCCTGTGCGCCACGCAGCACAGCAACGCTTCCAGTTCCAGCGGCGGCGGTTCCGCGGACGAAGAGGTAGGCCAGTTCGAAAACAGGCCGGCTGTCTCCGGCGGCGCACCGCGCACTGGCCGCCGCGTGAGGCGGTTCAGGTTGGTTGACAGGGAACGAAGGCCAGGCCGGCCCGCGAGCAGTTTGTTGGCCACGACCCACGAGCGGAGCAGGTGGGCCCACGGGCGCTGTTGGGTTCATTGGCAGGCTGGTTCCGTAGGACTTCTTAGCTAGAGAGGCTGAGCTAGGCCAAGTCTTTGCCCGTTACTGCGTTGAGCTCTACTGGACCGGAAGCCCAAAAGCTCTCAGACGACCAAAGATATTTTTTTTTAGTTTGCTAAATGAAAAGAAGACGTGCACGGTGCACCAATATGCAAATCACCTAACTCCACTCTAGAATTTCGAGACTTGGACCAGCAGTTTAGGGAGACCTTCCAGGACAACTCAGGGTAGGTATGTGAACTCTTCTCATCATCACCAGCAAGCGCTGGACGCTGACGGTCTCCATTCATGTCAAAACAACATAAACAGTGCCCCACGCGCAGTAGTCAGCGATTGTAAAGCATCTGCGCATACTTTTCCTCAGCTTCTGGCACATAAAAAATATGCTAGTTGACGGTTTCACCTTCAGGTCAGGCCTTGACAGCTGTCAGCAAAACAAGGCGAATTCATGAACCTCCAGCCATGGTCAAAGATTAGTATGCCGTCTCTGATGACCCATCTGTCACCTTTTTGTCAACGTTCATCAAGGCCTGACAAAGTGAGATCGCCTGCACCCGTTCTTGCTCCCTTGGTTCCATACCGCTTCCTTTAATTTGCCCAGTGTCCAGCCAGCCATGCCGGTGCATCTAGCTACCATCCCCGATCCTTCCTTTCTCGTGCGCCTCGTCCCGCCTTTTCACTCATCGAACATCATCCTCTTAGACCTTGGGGCGCGCCCTACTACCACTGGTGCGAAAGCCACTGTTTTCACTAATGTTTGTCTACGACCTTCTAACACTGCAACCCTAACAAAATGCGTGCGTGCTTGTATGGCCGCCGCAAGGTCTACGTCTACTGTTAAAGTTGCATTAAGATTATGCAAATGATGGATAGGTAGAATGAATCATGGGCAGATATGAAGTTCATGCATTTAGGTCTCCTGTCGATTTATATTTTTAGGATTATGTGGAATTTCTAGCAGCACTTTTGGTATGGTGCGCAGTACGGCACAACGATTTTTTAGGGCTGGTTTCCGCAACCAGCCTTACACAAAAACGGTTCTAAAAAACATGTCATTTTGGTCTTGCAAAACGGAGGACATCTTTTCAGAACTGCGCGGACATCCGGTCCGTACGTGATGCCAACAAGAAATACTCCGTAGCAGCTAGCACTTGTTGCTGACTCGTGGTCGTACCGCGGCGTCCCAGGTCGGTCTCTCTCTCTCTCTCTCCGTGATTTCTGACCCCCTCTCGGTCAACCATTCGTGGTCAAACTCGAGCTAGCACTTCACAGTCATCAACTCCCGGCCCCTAAAGGAAGCGCCTGAGAAAAGACGCACGATGATCCATAACGTTTTTGACTCGAATGCTTAACCTGCTGCGGACTGCGGGCCGACCCCCGCGCTACACGGCTTCACCTGCTACGGCATGGGACCGACCGGCGACCGCCAGGTCGGAATAGTCGCCGGCGACTCACCCGTCGATCTACAGCCGCCACAGGTATATATCTGCTGCTGCTGCGGCGGCGGCGGCGGCGGGGAAGGTGCGCGGGCACTGCACCTGCATGCGACGACTGTGAGCAACGAGATGGCAGGTGCTGCGCGCGCGTCTCCCCTGCTTGGCTTCTTCCTGGCGCTGGTTGCCGCGCACGTACCTCTGCCCGTGCGCGCCCAGGACACGGTCGCCGCCGGCCGGCCGCTCTCCGGCGACGCCAAGCTCGTCTCCCGCGGCGGCAAGTTCGCGCTCGGCTTCTTCCAGCCAGGTATATACCATACCTACGCACGTGTTGTACCGAACCACTACCACTGATTCCGATTCACCTTCTCCTGGTGTAGAATAACACTAACGGTGTATGTTATAATACACAGAGTGTGTATACACTGTATGTGTATGTACAGAAACTTAGTCGCCACTCCCATATGCACGTGAAGATTTTTTTTTAAAAAAAATTGAAACGGCGTGCGTGCCTGACATTTTGTACTCTGTTTTCGGCAGACGGAGGAGTCTCTGGCCGCTGGTACGTTGGCATCTGGTACAACAACATCGCCGTGCGGACGCCCGTCTGGGTGGCCAACCGCGACAGACCCGTCTCCGATGCGGGAGCCTCGCGGTTCGCCATCGCGGCCGACGGCAACCTCGCCCTGCTCGACCCGTCGGACTCGCCCGTCTGGTCCACCAACGCCACTACTAACGGTAACGCCACGGCCGCCGTCCTCCTCGACACGGGCAACCTCGTGCTCGCGCCGGCGGCGAACGTCTCGGACGTGCTGTGGCAGAGCTTCGACCACATCGGCGACACGTGGCTGCCCGGCGGGAAGCTGAGGCGGGACAAGGCCACCGGCGTCATCCAGGGGATGACGTCGTGGAGGGCGCGCGGGGACCCCGCGCCGGGGGCGTACACGCTCCAGCTCGACCCGGGCGGCGCGCCGCAGTACGTGCTGCGGTGGAACGGCACGCGCGAGTACTGGCTCACCGGCGACTGGAACGGCCGCTTCTTCACCGGCGCGCCGGAGGTCGCCGCCTCGGGCGGCGACTCCGGGTACAGCTTCCGGTTCGTGGACAACGACCGGGAGAGCTACTTCACCTACAACTTCGCCGACAACTCCACCGTGTACCGCTTCGTCACTGACGTGTCCGGGCAGGTCAAGGGGTGGTTCTGGGTGGAGGCCTGGAAACGGTGGAACCTGGTGTACGCCGAGCCCAAGGCGCGGTGCGCGGTGCCGCGGACCTGCGGCGCCTTCGGCGTCTGCAGCGACGCCGCCGCCACGGCCTGCGGCTGCGCCAGGGGGTTCGCACCGCGGGACGCCGCGAGCTGGAGCCTCGGCGATCACACCGGCGGCTGCGTGCGGAACGCTGAGCTGCGGTGCGGCGAGAACGGCATCACCGCTGCTGGATCCGAGACCAAGGCGGATAGGTTCTTCCGCATGGACGACATGAGGCTCCCCGACGGCGGTCGCGTCGCAGGGGTGGCGAGCTCCGGCGAATGCGAGAGCGCGTGCCTCGGCGAGTGCACATGCTCTGCTTACGCGTACAACGGAAGCTGCGTCCTGTGGGACAGCGAGCTGCAAAACCTGGCGGACGGGTACGGCAGCCAGCCCGGCGCGGGGAGCCTCTATCTCAGGCTGGCCGCGTCAGAGTTCCCCAGGGCGAAGAGCCACAGGCGGAGGACCGTGCAGATCGCCATCGGCGCACTCGCCATCGTCTGCTTCGTGCTCGTCGCGTCCATCCTCATCGTCCGTGCAACAATGGCACGGCGAACGAAAAAGGTCCAAGAGGCCTCACCAGCGCAGAGGGAAGCGTGACAAGCTTCAAGTACAGGGACCTCCAGTCCCTGACCAAGAACTTCTCCGACAAGCTCGGCGGTGGCGCCTTCGGCTCCGTGTTCCGCGGTCAGCTCCCCGACGGCACCGCCATCGCTGTGAAGAAGCTGGAGGGGCTCCGGCAAGGCGAGAAGCAGTTCCGGGCGGAGGTGAGCACGCTCGGCACCATCCAGCACGTCAACCTGATCCGCCTGCTCGGCTTCTGCTCCGAGGGCGGCGACCGGAAGCTGCTCGTCTACGAGTTCATGCCCAAGGGCTCGCTGGACCGGCACCTGTTCGGCGCCACGCTCTACACGCTCAGCTGGCGCGCGCGGTACCACATCGCCGTCGGCGTCGCCAAGGGGCTCGCCTACCTGCACGACAAGTGCCGGGACTGCATCATCCACTGCGACGTCAAGCCGGAGAACATCCTCCTGGGCGCGGACTTCGCGCCCAAGGTGGCGGACTTCGGGCTCGCCAAGCTCGTCGGCAGGGACTTCAGCCGGGTGCTGACCACCATGCGCGGCACCATCGGGTACCTGGCGCCGGAGTGGATCGGCGGCGAGGCGATCACCAACAAGGCCGACGTGTTCAGCTACGGCATGATGCTGTTCGAGATCGTGTCCGGGAGGAGGAACGTCGAGCACGGGAGGTCTGAGCCGCCGGACTCCTCGTCCAGCGGCGCGGGCGACCATGCGGCGACGGCGACGTTCTTTCCCGTGCTGGCCGCGAGGAGGCTTGCGGAGGCGGAGGGGGACGTGATGGCGCTGCTGGACCAGGAGCTGGGAGGGGACGCGAACGTCGAGGAGGTGAGGAGGGTGTGCAAGGTTGCCTGCTGGTGCATCCAGCACGACGTCGGCGCGCGGCCGACGATGGCGGAGGTGGTGCAGGCGCTGGAGGGGCTTACTGACTGCGAGATGCCGCCGGTGCCGAGGTACCTTGAAGTGCTTGCCGGACGGCCGATGCACACGCACCCGACACAATAGACTACAGTTCGCGAGTATTTGATTCATCAATGTAATATTGGGTCATTTTTTTTATTTTTTTTTGATGGGGTTGCAGTAGTTTAAGCTTTAAATAGAATTGAAAACAGGCACGAAATGAGAGAGTAAAGTGATCAAAATACAGTAGCTCAACCGACAAGCCCACTCAGCACAAAAGCCTCTCTCCCCACGTGTGGATAGCTTGGGCCTCCACAACCTTAGACCACCACTTCACGGTACAAACACTTCATGATTAGCCCACATACAGCAGGACCTCCATCACGCGCTTGACTTCCTACGCGACATTAATGATGATACATTTGGTTTTTTTCCTTCACAACATAATAGAGATGCATTAGCTATCGGCTGAGTGGAGCTCATAGCCGCAACAGGGCGAGCATCGTGTGCCCATCCTTGGAGGTGTGAAGCTCGCGGCCAACCGGCCGTGACGAGGTCGTGGCTGCCAATGGTGTTCTCCGTCCAATACGAGGAGCTGGTAGGATGCTCCTTCTACTAACACGTGGGTCATTCTACTAACATGTGGGCCCTACAGTTGGCGGTGCCAGTTGTTGTTACATCTCATCCCTATCCGTTCCTCCAACCAAATACAAAATAGGGATCATCCCAGATTAGCCTCAATGGAAGTTTCATAGCATTAAATTCTATGCCACGTCATCAATTTTGCTGACATAGCGAGGAGAGATGAGTGAGTTTCATGGGATGAGAAAAGAAGTTTCATTCTCATGAAATTCAGCTGGCACAGTTACCTAGTTTTCAATTTTGATAATATACTATGAAACTGTGAACTGAGACTGACCTAACCAAACAAGAAATTAGACAATACCATCCCTTAAATAAGAGACATCATCATTACATCTCACCGAGTCCCAAACCAAACACACGCAAAATTTTGAAACATGAGGGGCAAGGACCCTGTCCCCACCCACTAGCTCCATCACCGTATTTAGTAATGGTGGTGTTAGAGTATCTCCAAGAGACTCTTTATATATTTAGGAATAGAGATTTTGGTTAAAAATTACCCTCCAACAACCTTTTCTTGGATATCTAAATATAGACATCCTCTATTTCGGATCTCTCGCTAGCTAAATATGGAGAGCGAGAATTGCTCTCTTGACTACCCACAAGAAATAGAAAAGTTGTTGGAGAGTATAAAGATATAGAAAATAATTTTTACTCAAATGACTCTCTAAATGATGATTTAGATAGTAGATTTTAGAAAGGCTCTTGGAAATACTCTTAGGTTAGGCTACCAGTTAGGGTCTGGGTAGCTGAATTAGGGATTTGGTAGGATGGCGGCAACCTCTAGTGTCTAGCTTAGTGCCAGCGGAGCCAGAAATAAAGGTGAGGGAAGAGAGAGCGCGTTTTAGAGGAGCACACGCATCAAGATTATGTGGGAGAAGTAGCATACGTGCAAAGAGGAGGTGGGGTTTGGCAAGAGGCGGCGGCTAACTAAAGTGGAGGAAAATGGATTTGGGCCTGGTTTTCTTGTATATAAAATTCAGATCAATATCGATTGAATATCCTATGAATGGTCCATAAAGTCAGATTAGAGCTAATTAACCACAAGAGAAGTGTTGTGTGCCGTTCTGGGTGAAGCATTAGCAAGTGAAGAAGACGAGAGTGTTCTAGGATAGGTCTATTCGGAGACCATTGGCTTGTGAGGAAGGCCTACAGCTATGCACAGAGTACCCAACTGGGAACTTACCTTGCAAGAGGCTGTCCAACGAGGACTAGTGGAGAGTGGAAGCTCTCCTATATCTTGGTAAGAAGCCGCCATGCTACAACTTGCATCTCTCTACCCTTTTTTGCATTCCGCATTACATTTCACACTTTCTTTAATATAATTGCAATGTGAAGTTTGCAGAGTTGGGACTAGGGCGCAAAACTTTGTACAATATACAGAAAGTACAAACAATTAGAAAATTTTAATGCAAATCTAGAAAACTTCCAAGAGCTGTCCACTAGTGAAGAATTCTGTACTGAACAACTTTGTTCACAATATGTAGTGGCTTATTTACCCTTGCCCAATAGTCCTGTTACAAAGTGAAAATAAAACAAAATGCTTTCAAAAACAATACAGTACCTGTCATATATGCTAATGTTGCTAGGCTGGGTGCATGCACGGACACCTTTTAGCCTTCAAGTGCCAACAAATTCAAGCCGGTCTCCATACAAATGGGCAGAAATGCAAACATGTTACAAGCTTATTGCACACACTCGAGCATAAATAAGCTCTTCCACATCAGTTTTAAACTAGTTGATAGGCAGTGGCCGTCTCTTATAACTTACCATCACTTTCCCTTTAGGCTCTGGCATTAACTTGCCCCAATCTGTCTCAGGGAAAGGATATATCAACTTAAGCTCAAAGTTCCTGAGCAAATGGCTCCATATCGCCTTAATTTGCATGTAAGTATAAGCCTCACCAGCACAAGTGTGTCGTCCACAACTAAATGCTGCATAAGTGAATTTACCACCAATTTTGTCCTCCTGCCTTTCACGGCCGAAACGGGATGGGTCATACACATCAGGATCCTTGTAAATGTGAGGTAGGTTACTGTTAAATAGTATCGGGCTTGCCACGGTATGCCCTCTTGGGATCTCATACTTGTGGCCTTCTTTGGTTTCTACCGTGAAGTTTTTGTGTACCTTCCGAAAATCTGCTGCTGCTGGAGGGTGCATCCGTAGTGCTTCCTTGATGCTACAACGTAGGGTCTCCATCTCTAACAGTACATTGTAGTCTATATGCTCCCCGTATTTTCTAACAATTTGTTTTTGCTCCTCAGCCACCGCTGTCAAGGATCTTTCGCTGCTAAGTAGGCGAGCTCCGGTCCACGTAGTAGCAGCTGTGCTTGTGTGCTTTCCACCAAAGATTAAGAGCATGATCATACCCGTGACCTCTCCTTCAGTTGTGGAGCGGCCATCTTTATACTTGGCATCTATCAAGTTTTGCAACACATCTTCCTCGACTTGATTGGAGCACCTCCGAGACCTCACGATCTCAGTGAATATTTCTGAGAGCTTGGAGCGCGCTCTGTCACGCCTACGGTTCGCTGGAGTTGGGGCATATGGGAACAAAACACTTGATAGGGACATGCCATTACTGTCGAGCTCATGAAACAAAGTGTGGATCTCATCAAACATCTTATTCCGAACCTCCTTTCCAAGTAGACACCGACTTGATATCAGCATGAGTAACATACTGAACTCATGTTTTAAATCAATTATGCCATCTTGTCCCCATTTTGCAAAGTAACCCTACAGAGTACATTATTACATTATAAGTTCACTAAGCTCGTGTGATATGCATGATAGCAAATGTGCACTCGATGCATGCATGCATTCAAATAAGTGATGTATAATACACCCAAATGATTAACAATGCTCGACTTCTGATCTCGATCCACCAACAATACAAAGAACAGATTTTCTTCCAAAAAATAAATATGCATGAGACAATAATCAGATGGTTTAAAAATATTTGCACAGTAATTTATGATACGTACCTCGACTTCTTGAATCATGGGACCAACATGCACCCTCAACTTCGAAGGACGTGTTAATGCATCAATGTAGAAGCGGATCTGCTCATATCTGGTGGTAAAATCTACACCATAGCCTACCTCTTTGCCAAACATGGGTATCATGAAGTCAAGCATATTACCATGACTGATCTCTGAGTCTGGTCCTTGATAAAAATGACTTAAGATCTCTGGTCCAACCAAGAATGTTAGCTTCTGTCCAAAGAAACTTATTGTGAAAACACTCCCCATCCTTTTATGTTGATCATGGATCGTTGCTCGTAGACCCTTTGTAAGGAGCATATGTAAAAATCGTATGAGAGATATGCCATCAACGACAGGTGGAGTTGGCATAGTGCATCTGCTTGAGCCAAACATAGTTCTTCCTTTTGCAATCTTTATGGCTATTGCAGCAATGAGAACAAAAGACATTGTGAACCACACAGCACTATTTGTTACATCCATATTGCTATATCAGTGATGATTGATGGATCCAGTCAACTTGACAATAGGAAGATAACTGCAAGAACCTACGCGTGAGTTGGCAGTAGGAGTATACCAAAGAACATAAATGGCCTTATACATGGCAAAACAAAAGCAAGAAGGGAATGGGTTCTGGTTTAGGAGCCACATAACTAAACATATGGTCCAAAACTTTAAGTTTGTTGCAGAATCCCCAGTCTATGTTAGGAGTTTTCATGTACAATTTAAGCTATTGCAAATAACATCAAAGCAGAGGTGATTAGTTAAGTTACAGGGAAACACAAGGTATATTTGCATAGCAAGTAATAGCAAACAGATTAAATGCAGGTACAATGTTTTTTGACATTTTAGTTCGCTTACACACACACACACAACCAAAAGTGCAATCAAATAATTAGCTGCTGTAGAAATTACAGGAATAGAAACACATACGTTTAGATTGATTCAGCAACAAGCTTTCCTCTCAAACTGCGTCAACTTCAAGTGTAGGCATCGATGAGGATTGCAATCCCACATACATACGCTTCCTCAACTAGAGTTGCTATGAACTTACGGTATGGAGACTGTTTATGTTAGTTCTTCAAACTTTCACAGCTATATAGCGGTGGATTAGCTAGTGGCCTAGTGTCCAAAGGAAAGGACAATCTTACAACGGGGCCAAATGAATACAGCCACCATAAGTCACTAACTGATCAAAATTTTAGAAACACAAGCCGGATAAGTTCGGCTGATTGAACAAGTTGATTTGTTATTGAGAACAACTTTGGAGCTACCATGCTACCAATGCGAAACCTAATGTGCACAAAATTCTATAAAAATGATATGGATATATGGATAGAGTGTAAGTATCCATCATCATGCTAAACTTGAACTCTAATAAAATTTTGTGTAAGGAGAATTAAAAAGAGATTCAACGTACGAATAGTTGTGGGGCAATAGGTCATGTCTGAATCCACGATAATTTTATTTGTATGCTGATTTTTCCTTTTTTTTCCCCTCCTTGCACAAGTTTTTTAGTTAAAGCTAAAGTTTTAGATAAAGGTACGGTAGATGCTATTGCGTTCTATCTATCCTTATTTTTATGAACTTTTTATGCACATTTAGAGGCGCTACAGGAGTTGGTAGCATAATAGTATCAGAGTCGTTCTCTTTTGTTATTACCAGGTCATTCTATTTCAACAAATGAAATATGAAGGAACACAGTGCACACACTTTTTAGCTAAGTACCAATTAAAATTCCACAAACATTCAGGGAAAAAATTGCTTGGCATTCGAAACATCAGGGGCCTTCAGTGTTGCGTAGCTCATAGATCAGCGGCAGGTAGCGACTTTGTCAACGACCCAGTAGCTCACATGTATTCGCTTAAATTATGCATATGTTGGATTGTAATACTAGGCTAAACAGTATGCAATTGTATCCTAGTTGAGCGAGACAACCGAAACATGATTCCAATGACCTTGCAGTTAATATAAGAGAAATAATCCAAACGCATATGCGACAGCGTGACTTAAGAGCAGGATATCAGTTTTAGGTGCTATATGAGCATCATCCCTTAGGTTTGGAGGTCGTGATCGATGGCCTGCTGTCTGCTGAGAGCTGTGACGCGCACAGTTTATTCCTTCCATGCCTTCTGTCCCGGAGCTACCAGCAGCACAAGCTTGCACTTTGTCGCCTTGTCATTAGTATCTTCTTAATACTCTAGAATTAAGTAGAGGCTGCATGTGTGGCTGCTTCGCAAGATACAAAATTACAAATGCTACCTACAGCTGGACTGCCGGCCGATTACAATGGTTCAGCTAGCCTTCCCCATAGCCCAATTTGTGTTTGGCGTTTTGGCATGAGGATGGGAACGGTTGGCCACCTATTCTTGACTGGGTACAATATTTGGACCCTGGGTCGGTCCTCCATAATAAGAATTTATACCAGAAATTTATTGTGTTATTACAGCTTGAAGATCGATGCGGGGTACCTTGTTATTTTTAGAAGTGATCATGTTATATTAGTGCTAAAAAATCAAGTCCAAAGTTCTCAAAATATAAGTTGCTGATGTGGCATGTTAGTGTGAGGATCTCACCTTGTTGACGAGTAAAAAAGGTATAGGTGTTGGGATCTTCTCTCGACGAGAGATACCGACTCGAGAGTACTTGAAGTTTGGTGGCGAGGATTGAATGTATAGGGGTGCTCGAGCTAGAAGGAACATGAGAGATTCACCCAAATTTTGGCCTCCTTGCGGGTAAAAGCTCTAGTCTTGCTGTGTGTGTACTGTTTAGAAGGCCCTCCAATTGGCTGTTGCAACAATCCTCTTATATGATACGGATGGTCCTAGACCCACCTCTTTATATGTACACTGCCTTCCCTCGTGCCATTTTATCCTTTACAAAATGCCACTATCATAATGTTCTACGGAACATGTCACCCTGGTGCCTCGTACTTGAAGCCCACGCATCCCTACGTATCCAGGACAGTGATTGTGATTGGGTGCGGTATATTTATTCTCAATTGCATATCTCACACCGCGCTCTAGACGAGATGGGGGGCGACCATACCGTTAGAGGAGGTGGCGTCGGGACGGCGGTCCTCCCCGTCGAAATGGGCTCCTCCCTTGACATACTATCAGTGTACCACGAGAATTGACTCCCTTCATAGCAGCCAACTTCAATCTCCAAGCCCGGACATGCAGGACCGGCATAAGGAGCCAGGTCACGTCAGCAGGACTGGGAAGGTAGCTCCTGCAGGCAGACCGAAGCCATCGAATCATCTCGCCCCCAAGGCCCCAAGGCCTGTCGCCGGCCGACACCTAGACGCACCTTTTTGTGGGAATTCTATTCCTCGCGCGCCGCTGGACGGGATCCTGTCGCAGAAGAACTGCTAGGCTCGCTGCACGTAGGCCCGCGCCACTACTGTTTATCTTCCTCGCCGAGACGAGCGCGCCGGCGAGGTCGGCAGGGGTGGGAGGTGGGCGGAGTGGCCGCCGGCGAGGTCGCCGGCGGTCGGGGTGGTGGTCGAGGCGGCGGAGCTTAGGGTTCTAGATTGCCGGAGCTCCAATGGCCGCCGGCCCTAGAGGAGGAGATCGGCGGTGGTGGCGATCCGGCGGTGGTGGCGGTTCGACCGGCGGCAGAGGCAAGGCAGCGTGGGAGCGCAGTCGGCCGAGCGGGGTTGGACCCCCGGTGGGCCGTGGACGGTGGCGGGGCAAGAAGGGCGTGTGGAAGGTGGCGGTGTGGGCGGGCGGGCGGGCGGCGCGGCAGCAGGAGCCGCCGGTCGGGGCGGAGGACGAGGGGGCAGGGCGGAGGATGGTTGGGCGGAGGATGGTCGGAGGAAGAAGATGATCGGCGGCGGAAATCATTCTGCGATTGAATCCGTAGAACTCGCTTAAAGCCGTAAATAGCCGGCTCCCCTTTTTGACTCGATTGGGTGGAAACTTGCTGATCATAAACATGGAGTATTACGGGATGGTTTAATTCATCGAAACCTACTGCAACAAGCAAACAGCAACGCATGCATTATCCTGTGGCGGCAGTAATGTTTCCAACTCTGTCCGGAAATGCTACGGTCCATCCAATCTAAGCTTCGGAGGAAACTAGCTCTCCGATCACCCTGTAACACCCTAATTTTAAAATTAAGAACTTAAATAAATTTTGCTAGAACTCCTTTCAGGACCCATAAGGTTTTTATCTCCTCATTTTGATTTTAGAGCATTTATCGTGAATTAATAGCAATTTAATAAACTATAAAAAGAAATATAAGGAAGTATAGATTTTGTGCATTTCATGCCCCATTGTATTGTTTTATTGTTTGTCTTCCATTTGAATTTGAATTTAAATTTTAAATTCAAAGTTAAATGCATTTGAATGCATTTTTTCTCTCATTTTCTAGTTGAGCCCGGCCTACTTTTCTTTTTCTTTTTTCCCTCTTTTTCTTCACTTGCAGCCCAGCCCAACCGGCCTTCACTTTTTCTTTCTCTCCCACCGCACGGCCCAGCCCAGCTGGCCCAGCTTATCTCTCTCTCCCCCTCTGCGCAGCTCAGCCCATGGCCTTCCTCCTTCTCCTCCTTTCCTTTCTCTCCGCGCGGCCTGCTCCCCAGCCCGATTCCTTCCGCGCAGCCCACCTTCTTTCTCTCCCCCTTCTCTCGCTGACGGGTGGACCCCATCTGTCAGGGTCGTCTTCCCCCTCTGAGCCCGGCTCGGACTCGAATTCGAGTCCGGCCAGCACACGGCTCTGCTCCACCGCGTGGGGCCTCGGGCCCGCACGCCTAGGCTCGCGGCCGCCCCTATTTATAGCAGGTGGAGCAGCAAGGCGGTGCTTTGTTGCCGGCTGCATGTGGTAGAAGCCAGAGCGAGATGGAGTGCTGGTGAGATTTGGGGTGGGGGCTGAAGGAGGTGGCAGTGGGCAAGTAGCGCGACGAGGTGATGGGAGCAGCCGCCCATGGGGAGTAGGTGGAGGGGTGGTTATATTAGCTAACTAGTTAGCTTGGGGCAACTAGCTAACGTCTACTTTTTAGATGGGTGGCAAGTAAGATGCCTGCTGATCTATTAGCTGATGATCTAATCAAGTTCTTCGTAATTTTTAGCAGTTAGCTATTAGCTAGGTGGGATCCAAACAGGATGTAAGTGAAAGGAATAGGTGCATTACACCAATATACATAATCGCCTAACAGACTTTTCTTTTCTTTCACCTAACAGACTTTTCTTTTTTTTTCGCCTAATAGACTTTTCGGCACTTTGACCAATAGTTTAGGGAGAATATTCCGAACAATTCAGAGTAGGTACTAGGTACAATATATGACCCTTTTTCCCACCATCACCAGCACGATTATCCTAATTCACGCCAAAACAACGAATAGCTAGCCGTGTTATTCCACCTGCACCCAGCGATTGTAGCATCTCTGCATACTTCTCGTCAAATCCAAAATATAGGTCAGGTTTTGACAGTTGCCAGCAAAAAATAAGGCAAATCATGAACCTCGAACCAATCAAAGATTATTAGTCCGTGCGTCTATGATGACACATGTCGCACCGCAAAGACAAATGATTGATCCGAGAAATCCATCTAGCATGTTACAAAGTAACAAAGTGACAATAAAATAAAATGACAAAGCGACAATAAAGCAAGATGCTTTCGGAAAATACAGAGTGCACGTACACGGTACACACCTTTTAGCTTTGGGATGACATATAGCAGGTGCGCGCTTCAAGTGCTGACAAATTCATGTTGGCTACAAATGGGTGGGAATACAAACATATCACACACACGCAAGCACAAATAAATTCTTGCACAGAAGTTTTACTGACTAGGTGTGCTAGGCAGTTGTTGTCTCCTATAACATACCATCACTTTCCCTTTAGGCTCTGGCACTAGCTTCCCCCAATCTGTCTCCGGAAAAGGAGATGTTAATTTAAGCTCAAAAAGTTCCAGAGCAAATGGCTTACGCATAAGCCTCACCAACGCAAGTATGCCTTCCCCAACTAAACGCCGCATAAGTGAATTTACCACCAATTTTGTCCTCATCTCTATCGCGACCAAAACGGTTTGGATCATACACATTAGGATTCTTGTAAATGTGAGGTACTAAAGGGCTTGCGACGGTATGCCCACTTGGGATCTTGTACTCGTTGCCTTCTTTAGTTTGTACGTTGAAGTTCCTGTGTACCTTCCTAAAAAAAAATATTGCTGCAGGTGGGTGAATCCGTAGTGCTTCCTTGATGCTACAGTGTATTGCTAGAGATGGACACCCTACACTGTACCATCAACAACTTAACCGTACTTCTTTCGTACTTTCATGAATGGATGAATGAGCTCGGATGTCCAATGTGGCATTATCCATTTCTAGTTTTTATATTTTTGTCAATTTATAATGGTATTTTCATATGACATGAAAAAGATTAATGAATATTCACTGCTACGGAAACGGTCTTTCGTTCTCTCATTTGTCCCGGCTAACTTTGGATCCAAAACCAGTGAAGGCTTTGGTTCCGGGTCTGACAACTAGGGGATGTCGAGGAGCTTTAGTCCCGGTTGGAGCCACCAACCGGTACTAAAAGTCACCCTTTAGTCCCTGTTGATGGCTCCAACCGGGACAAACATTTAATCCAGGGTGGCAACACTAAACGGGACTACTTCCGGTTGGTGGCTTAAACCCGAACTAAAAGGGTCTTAGTCCCGGTTGGTGGCTCCAAGAGAGACTAAAGGGTTCTTGATGGGTTAGTTTAAAAGGAAGGCATTCCATTTAAAGTCACATGTGTTTTGTAGGTGGGGTGATAAAGAAGTTGTGCGTGAGGCAAAAGGTTTGAGTTCAGATTCTGTGGACCGCAGGGTTGGTTATGCTTGCGCAATTAATTTTTTGGGCATTAAAGATCTGGGACTAGGTCCTAGATTCGTAGTCCCGGTTGAGAAACCAAGACTAAAGAGCTTTTAACAACTGGTACTATTGAGCATTTCTGTACTAGTGATTAACAAATAATCTCTTTTCTCTTCCATTTTCTTTTTCATCTTTTCTTCTTCCATAAAAATATGATATGCATTTCTCTTATATTATTAGGAGTTAAGGATGAAGCTAGCGAGAAGATATGTTTAACAATGAATTATCATACTTTCAAATTGAAGAATTTTTCCAATGCAACGGCATTGACTTGCTCGCATGATTCCGTCCTTGCAGCAAACAGAGATAATCCAAACGCATATGCGACAGCGGAGCTTAAGATCAGGATCCGTCGTAGGTTCTATGAGCATCATCTCTTGGGTTTGGCGTCTAACCTTTTTTATTTCCTGGAGGACCTGACGTCACGGGTGCAACGAGCGCCATCGAACCATGCTGTTTGCCCCGCGAAGTGGCTCTCGTATGAGGCGGAGACGGAGAACGAGGTACTACGCTTTCTCCTACGCGACTACGCCGCTGAGTGCACAGAGCAGACCACCAGGGTTGAAGGCTGTTGAGGGCGGGCGATCCAACGCCTCGCGTCTCAGTCGGATACGCACGGTTCCATTCAGCGGCGGAGTACGCGACGAAATCGTGGTACGACGAAGAAGACAGAAAAAAAATTGACACAAAACAAGTGTTCAATAAAATGACAATAAATACCTTAAAAATATTGATTATTACAATAGCAATTAAAACCTGTCAACATAAAAGACAATGAGTTAATAATTTTATATATTTATTCAAAGAGTACAAAAATAGTAAAATAAACAATACACGTACCTCTAAACGCGTCTAGGAGATCTAGAAAATTGCATTTGCATGTCTTTCTTTTTTTGAAATGCCTTTTTAATTTGTTGAAGATCAAGACCTTTGAATATTTCTCTTTCGATGTAACACACCATCAAATCATTTAACCACCCATCGGTCATCTTGTTGCGCAATTCAGTTTTAATAATCTTTATATTTGAGAATGCCCTTTCAACTGTTGCTGTCGCCACCGGTAATATCAATGCCAACTCAATGAGACGATAAACCAATGGAAAAATAATGTGTCTCTCAAGTCTATAAATTGTTTTTGAAAGGCTTGCAAGATCATAACAAACTTTGAATTCTTCAAGTCTCCGCACATGAATGATGAAAGTTTGAAGTTGATCTTTTATGGTCTTGCGGTCATCAAAAGAGAAGTCATCATAATAGATATCCGCAATATGAGCAAGTTTCTCAACATCAAATTTAGAGAATGAATCTCTAGGGTCAAGACAAGAAAATCCAACAAGCAATTCTGAGGACCGCTCATTAAAGCGGTGATCAAACTCCGTGGTAGGAGCATCAATTGCAGCATAGAAGATATCAACACGAAAATAATGATCTTAAGTGATATTGTTTCTCCCACCTTTTCTTGATCAACCAAATCGTGGTACTTGATCACTCATATTTAGTATTGGGATAAATTTTGAAAGGTAGAAGGCTTTTGTTTCTTCAAACAATGGTTCCCAACCTTCACTTCTCAAATTATTCAAATGTATCATCACATCAATAATCAAAGGCATAGCTTGAACAACATTTTGATCCTTCCTTTGCAAGATGAGTGAGAGCTCATCTGTAATACAAAGAATTTGCAACATCATCTTCATGATAAATACAAAGTTGAAAGACTCCATTATTTGTACCAATCCTCCTGCCCTAGATGGATTGCGCTCATCTTGATTCACAATTTCTAACACTTCTATTACTGAATCCCACATTGACTCAATACGAAGTAAAGTCTTATAATGAGATCCCTATCTTGTATCTCCAGGTCTTGCCAATGATGTTTCTTATTGTTTACCTCTCCCAGATGATATTTCTCCACTCTCTAATTTAGACAAGAGATTCAATCGATGTCTATCAAGCAATAAATCCTTCCTTTTACATGAAATGGAAGTGCTACTCACAATTAGTATCACATACTCAAAGAATTCTTCAATAGATGAGGCGCATTTTGAGACAGCAACAATTACCAATTGCAATTGATGAGCAAAATAACGGATATAGAAAGCAAAAGGGTTCTCATCTCTAATTAATTTCTTAATATCATTAAATTCTCCTCTCATATTGGAAGCACAATCATACCCTTACCCTCGTATATTTGCAACAACTAAACCATGATCATTTAACACTTCAAGTAATGCTTTCTTCAATGATTCCGATGTTGTATCCTTGACATGCTTGATACCCAAAAATCTTTCTATGACTTCCCCTTTTTTGTTCACAAATCTAACAACTATGGCCATTTGCTTTTTGATAGATATATCACGTGATTCATCAATAAGAATAGAGAATAGACAACCCCCTATTTCTTCCTTTATTGCCTTTGTGATTGCTTGTGCACAAGAGTTTGCAAGGTCTTTTTGAATCATACCGGAAGTTATTTTTGCATTTTTTGGACACAACTCATCAAAAGCACGTTTCACTTCCTCATTCCTTTCCTTGTACCAATCAAGCATTTTCAAAAAGTTGACCTTATTCAATGAAGTAGAAGTTTCATCATGCCCCCGAAACGGCTCACCTTGCAATGCAAGATAAGCAACAATACTCAAGAAAACTTCCACTCAGGTTTCATATTTGACCGATGCATCTTTCGTATGAGTTGACACCCTATTTCTTACACTTGCTCTTTGGTTATCAAAATCATGATATGATGTTGCTGCAAAGTTATGAATGCTACTAGGCCCACCAACATGTTTTGGAAGTGCTAAATAACCATTCTTCCATTGCGAGAACCTGACTTTTGTAAAAGCATCGTGACCAAATTTCTCTTCTATTCGATCATGTCTAAAAAGATAGCAATAGAAGCAATAAGTTTTATTCTTCTCCACACTATATTCCAACCAATTGTATTGCTTAAACCATTTCTTTTGAAAACTTCTACTATCATTCGAGGTAGGAAACTTATGATCCATTGGTTGAAAAGGATCTTTAGCTATAAAAGCCCTTCTAACTTCATCTCTTATATTAGGGGCAAAATAATCAATTGAAATACAAAGTTCTGGATCCGATATGATATAGTCCAGGTTGAACTCGGTTATACCTTCTTGAACCTCTGCTTGAGCAACTTCATCTTCTACACCAGTTGTTGCTTGAGCAAATTCATCTTCTGCACCGGTTGTTACAAGCGCAAAATTATCTTGCCCATCTTGAGCCTCTTGTTGAGCAATTCCACTACCACAAGTATTTGGTTGTCTACTTGAACCACTAGAACCAGTGCCAAAATAGCTTTTTAAACCTGTAAAAATGAAATCAATTATCAGTCAATGTAAAAGTGAAATGAATAAATCAATTTTTGCAAATCACAAGAATACCTTTTTGAGATATCTTTCCTTTTACGTTTCCATTACCAGCCATCTCTTACTGGCCACTGGGCAGCAGAGTCGGGCAGAGGGGGGCGGACTCGCGGAGGCGCAGGGGAAGCCGGGAAGGGCGGGCCTCGGGGGCAGAGGGCAGGGGGCATTGCCGTGGTGGTACTGCAGCCTGCGCTGGGCGCCTGAGCCGCTGGGGGCAGGCCGGCAGGGGCAGCCGAGGAAGGGCGGCGGTGGTGCCGCGGTGGAGCCGATGCTTCATGCTCGAGGGAGTCGATGCCAAGACCGAGAAAGAAGGGGGCGGCGGCTAGGGTAGCGGAGACGGGACTCAGGACTTGGGAGTCGCTCGGTGGCAGTCGTGTTCGCGTCTAGTGTTGGAGGACGGGAGTCGGGAGCAATCTGCTGCCTGCTGGGCCGGGCTGGAAGCGAACGATGCACTCTAAATTTTTTTCTCCCGAGCGTAGGTATGGCCGTTGCCATACCTTGCCACACAAGGAGCTCCGCCACTGGTTTTATTTCACTTTATACGTTCGTGCCATACCTTGCCACACAAGGAGCTCCGCCACTAGTTTCATTTCACTGTATACGTTCAAGTGTGTGAGTAGTAATCGGTATTGGAAGTGCGATCCGGTGATTTGAATCAACAAGCTTTGTTAGAAATGCTCATAAAGAAGCATGGTTTTAAATTACCGGCTAAAGTGTTTAGCGGCAGGACCGCCGTTACAGCGCCTAGCCGGTTATAGCCGACATTTAGCTATAGTCGGTTTTAGCGGACTATAACGAATGCCAACTATTTAAAACTTTGAAAGGAAGTCCTTCCACTTTGCCTTTATAGATGCTAACACTTCTTCCTCCGTTGATATATGAAACCAAATCTTGCTATTTATGATCGCACACTGAAAGTAAAAAAAAGGAGCAGATATCTCCAAATGGATGCACAACATCGGATGCAGAATGCCATTAGAACATCCTGCTGGTCCGCCCTACACTGATTCCTCATAATTGCTCGGGTGGCAAATGGGATGCCTGAAATGATGTTTATTTTCCTCCTCTATGAATCCTCCATGAATAAGAGGGTGTTTGTTTTTCACGGACTAAATTTTAGTCCCGTCATATCGGATGTTTGGACACCAAGTAGCAGTATTAAATATAAGCTAATTACAAAATAAATTACATAAATGGAGGCTAATTCGCGAGACGAATCCAGAACTGATTTGACCATGTTGTGCTACAGTAAACATGTGATAATGATGGATTAATTAGAGGTTAATAGATTCGTCTCGTGAATTAGCACCAACTTATATAATTAGTTTTATAGTTAGCTCATGTTTAATCCTCCTATTTGACATCCAAACATCTGATTTGACCCGAACTAAAAATTAATCTCTGGATCCAAGCACCCCCCTGATATGGACCTGGTATGAATATCTACTGCCTTAGACAGGAACCAGGTTCCGACGGCGCTGAACGACCATAACCAGCTAGCGGTGCAGCAGCAACCCCTCTCTGATTCAGCAAGCACCTGAAGCGTGCCAATCTTGCAGCGACTGATCCCGCGTCCTTCGCAAGCTTCTCAATGGGTGTCCACAGCCGCTCTTCAAATCAATAAGTGTTTTGGTGAGTAAAAGCAACTTGATGCAGAAACAGCGGGTTATACAAAATTTAAGCTACTTTGTGTTTTGTGTGAGAACTCAAATCAAAACTACACGTGTTAATGAGTTTGTAGCTATGAGTGTTTAGAAACCTGATAGAGTGATTATGCCTTTCATACTATGCAAGTGTGATGCAGACATGAGATGCTTCATTGTATACTACCTTTGCTATTTTATAAGAATGAATCTGTTAAACTCTTAATGTAGGTACAACAAGAAGATGAAAACATATTTAGCTAATCATACCTGCAGCTGCTGCAGCACGTGGCCAAATGGTTTGCTGAATGTCTGATGCATCTATGTGTTCACCCCACATGCATACCTCACCACCAAGAACCAATCTCTGCTGTTCCGGGTTGTGGATATTTGTCAATGGTTCATTCATGTAAAATCCTTCCCATGTAGCATCCAGGTGATCTAGGTACCACTTATCCTGGTTGCTTACAATGCATCTCAGACCAGCAGTAACCACTTTCTCTGCAACTCCACTTCCAAGCCTGCCAATTTATGAGGAAAAACTAGCAGTTAAGCAGATGGGATAACTGGTTACTTCATTATGTGATTGCACTAAATATGTCCCTGTTATCCTATTATTTAGGGGTGTGAAAATTTCCATAGCCCTCTAGTCAGAACTGCGGATATAAGTTACTGAAGTTTTTTTAATTAAGAAGAATTATGAATATTTTTCACTAATAGATTTGTTGGTGCAATTTGGCCTGGGGTGCATGGCAAGCTAGCTGTTATTTTCCAACAAGGATGCTAGTCAATATTTCTCAAGTGCCAGCCAATAGGCTGTGAGGAGATACCAGTTATGCACCACAGTTTTACGATCCAACTTGTCTCCAAAGTTGTTAAATGTCTCTTCCCTACAAGGATGAGAAACTGTTTGTTAGAACTAGCCGGAAAATTTAAATCTGCAGAAACTAGTAACACCAGTCACCCTACCAGTTAATAATGTCATAACCATGTGATATGGCTATCTTTTGAGTTCTCAGTACAAAATATCTGTAGGCATCAGATTCATTCATGCCATGCTGAATCAACCTGCAAACCAGGAAACTTTTGGTCAGATTGGATGCTGATCATGGCAGGTTGTACCGATGACAACAAACAGAAAGGTTATCAAGTTAACGTATTTTCCTATTTTCTCTTTCCTGGGATAAGATAAGTACATACCATGATTTAATGCGTGGTGTGGTAGTCCAGCAACCTGAAATCATGATACAGCATTAATAGATTCAAACATAATATACTAGCTATACAGAGTACAGACTTCTGCAAGCTTACTTGTATTTACTTCATCTCCTCCTAAATGGACAAACTTGAACTTAAAAATCTTGCTGAAATCTGAAAATACAACCAAAGTTAATAACATTGAGTTAGTATTAAATGAGGTCATTATGTTATTTTCTCCTATGATTGACAATTCTGGCCATTCAAGTATATTTTTTTGTTGCTGAATTTTATTACAAAGTGCATTTTTTGTGACAAAGCCACGAAGATGTATTTTAGTTGATCTTTCGAGCATTGACTTTGGGGGGGGGGGGGGTCTAAATATCGAATAATTTCTTGACAGTACATGACCTGAAAGAATTCCGTTAATCACTTGGAATGTGAAGTCGTTGCTGACATCAAGCGGTTCTTTACATATAGCTGATGGCCACAATGATGGATATCCGACACCCCTGAAACAAGAGAAGTGCAGCAAATTTTAACAAACTTTAGGTATGCTCAATCTTAAATCTATTTTTACTATTTCATTAGTAAGACAAAATGTTCTTTCTACCTACGAACAATATAATGTGAGTTACAGTGCATAAAAAATAAATATTAAATTTTGTATCATTATAACTTTGACAATTGTGATCCATTTCTAGAGCAGAATAGTTGTACGAATTAATATCTTACCATGAGAGAGCATGACCAGGTACATCAATCTCAGCCAAGACATTCACACCTCGTTTTTCAGCATACCTGTGAGTTCCTGGTAAGTCATCTTAACTTGGAGAAATCCGGCAGCATAGCTAAATGATCTCTATAGTTGAGTCTAGGCAAAAGGTGAATAACATATAGGGTTCTTTTGAGTTTCCTTTTCATAAGTAAAGTTGTTTTTGCAAAGTTTTGCTGCCATGTTGCTGTTTATCACTTAAAAGTCTAGGTTTAGATGTCAAATGATTACTGAGATATAGTTCCTGTACAATGACAAAAGCAGGACTCACTGTACAATGTCGATAGCATCATCAAATGTATATCTCTCTGAATAAGAGTATGCACCATTCCATAATTTTGGGTACGAAGGTATTTGAAGGGGAAATGATTGCTCATCCACGATATGCCAATGAAGAACGTTCTGCGTGATGATAGATTGCACAGATCACACTTAGCCGGAACTAGTTTAAGAAAATTATGTTTAAGAACTTTTCAGTGAAGAAAATAGTAGCAGTAAGGACTAATGAACTTGCTTTGCATGTGGAAAGGCAAATATACCAGTTTACTGAAGGTCATTGAATCAATTACACTTTTTATCACTGGGACAGGAAGATAATGCCTTGAAGTATCTGTAGAATACAATGCACAAGTTAATATCGATGCTTCTCTTCAAACAATTTGTTGATAATAGATGAGCTATTAGATCAACTTTGTCACATGAAGAAAACTTGGGTTAAGGTGCATTGTGCATATAAGATTTTTGAATGTAGAAAGCAAAAAGCTTGTGCTAAGCAATCTTACAATTGTTCTTCATGGTGATTGTCAAGGGATTAATAACAATGTGATGAATAAATGATGTATATGGTTGTGTGCATAAATTTAAGAGGTAGAGATGAGAGAACTCTGCTATTTTTCAGATTTGTTATGACATGGTTAATTGTTAGTGTATTCTTATAGTTCTACTGATTGTATTCAAGAACAGTGTAGTTTTACTGTGTCACAGAGTGTGTCACCATCGGTCTTGCTTATTCCCTCTATCCCGTATCAATTAGGTGTCTTGGATGAAGTTATTTAAGTGTACTGTGATTCATGGCTTTACTATCCAGTTTTGTTTCCAGAATATATTAATTAATGCTTTATATAAGAGCAGAAAGACAAATTGCATTGTTTTCAACCAATAGAAGCAACATTGATGATCTGGAATCAGCTGCGATAAGTTCATTTAGAAGCTTGTTACTCTGAATATGATTGCCGTTACTAGAATTGATGCAAAATTCAGACTAGCATACCAATCAGAAGCCCTCGGTAATGAAACCTCGGCATGTCCATGATAGTCCAAGGAGCTGAATGAAGTTCAATCAGCCTTGCATTGAAATCAAAGTTGCATAATTGGCTAAATGTCTGCAAGAATACAAAAAATACAGTTAGATATCTTGGAAGTAATAACTGGGCGAACTGTCTATACTCATACATAGGTCTCATTTGAGTTACCTCCAAGGCGTGAAGTGCTCCGAAAACCGTTTGAGCCTGCAAAATATTATGACATGGCATCAACTATGTGTCACAATTTTTACAGTGAATAAGTTATTGCAGTAAGTGACATCAGGAGATAAGAATGGTATGTGCCATTTTTTATTTTATTTTTTCCTCTGCTTTTGATGAGTCATAAGAAACTAATCGGTTTAGTGCAAATTGTTTTTATTTGTATTTCAACCACATGAGGTGTTGCATGGATATTACATAGTTCTTCATAGATGTTAGTTGCCTGATTCGTATTATACGGCAGAGGAATCCGGTAGTTTATGTGTTCATGACCAGCGCTCTGTGCCAGCGGAGACAATGTTGGTGGAGTTGGTGGTACAGGCCACAGGGCAACTGCTTCCGCAGAGCAGAGGAGACGCTAAAAGCATGTATCGTCGAAGCACACTGCTATTTTCCCCACTTTTTGGATATAATTCTTAACCCTCCTACGCTTCTTCAGAGAAAGGAAAGCAAGCGACCAATTTGTACAGCGGGCATTGCATATTTCTAAGGCGGATGCGGTGTCTGTGTCATCATCCGGGTACAGTCTCGATCAAACGCGGCGTGTGACATAAACACTTGTGTCGTCTGGTTCCCCATGAAAATAGCAATTCTTTTTTAAGAAAAGAAAATAGTAATTCCACTTCTTTTCTTCTCCATGCATCCATTCACAGAAGGGAAGAAATCTGTGGGCTCTAGATCTTTCAGCACCTGATATGTGCTCTGCCAAGTTCCTACCACAGGCATTGAGATTGGGCAATGCATTTTCACTGACCTCGATCTGCGCGTACAGCGGGTTCCCGGTCGCAGGCACGGACAGCATGTACGATTCGTCCACCCCGAAGTTGAGCTGCAGAATTGAAGAAGCCCAATCAGAATGATGCAGAGGAGAAGCAGTCCTCTCCTGCAGCTTAAGTGCCCATCAGACTTGCGTGCGCACCTCGTCGTTGGGCGAGCGAACGACGACGCGGACGCCGGCGAGCACAGGCGATCCCCGGCCGTCGTAGCTCCCGTTGATGGCATGATCGAGCTCCACGACGGCGACCATCCGCTGGAACGCCTCCCTGAGGATGCCCCTCCCGTCGGAGTAGTTGCTCCCGGCCGTGGACAGCTTGAGGTCCCTGCTGACAAGGAGCGTCTGCGCCCCGCGGGCCACCGACGCCGGCATCGGCCACAGGTCGACGCGCCCGGCGCCAGCGCAAGGCCCGACCGCCGCCGCCGCCGCCGCCGCGAGCAGCGCCAGCAGCAGCCTCGCAGCCGACGCCATCTCCGCCAAAGCTTCGCAGGCTCGCGAGCAGCGCCAGAGGCAGAGAGAGCACGAGCGGCCGGTACAGAGCACCGTGTCGTGTCGCGCCGCGCCGCGCCGCTACAGGACCCACCCACTCGTCGGATGATATGTTGTATATATATATATATATATATAAACAAAACGCAGCTGGAGTGGAAGGGAACGTGACAAGGAGACGGATGGATTGGATGGAGAGCGAGCGGGTGACAGGGATCGCGCACCCACTGATCGGACGAGCACCGGTAACTGGCCGGAGCCGCGCAGGCTGGCAGCACGAACTGCCGGAGCTAAAATCCGAAAGCGCCGGCCGGCCGGGCCGCGGAGGAGGGAAAAGGCGCGGCCTTTTGCGGTGTCCCGGGCGGGCGGGGGAGTGGGAAGCCGGCGGGTACGAGTAGACGACGATAATGTGCCAGCAAACAACCACCAAAGGGAAGGGAAAAGGAGGCCGCTGCTTGGGGCACCATTTGGATTTGGATGCCATGCCAATGGTGGTGACAGGGTGTCTGTGCACCAAGGACACGTGGACAATTCACTTTTGGGGATCGGAGATGCGGCGCGTCCTCGAGTCGAGCATGTCGTTTGGCGGTGACATGGGTTTGGTGTGGGGACTGGGGAGGGGAGGAGAGGGGTTCGGGTAGGAGGAGAAATGGAGGGGAGGTGGTGGTGGGGTAGAGCCAGAGGACGCGGTGATCTAGGATGATGCTTGTGAAAGGAAACGAGAAGCACAAAGCAGGGGTGGAAAGGAAAGCAAGGGATCCGGTAGCTTGGCTAGGGCGGGTAGGTGCAGCAGCTTACCGCCAAACGCTAGCACGCGTAGATCCAAACGCCGATCTGGATCGCACTGCCTTTTACAGTGATCATGTCTGCAGATGAGTGGTTAACTCGGTAAAAAAGTGTTCGATGGAGCAGAGGGCTCCAAACATGAAACATGCGATGCTAATTGAAGCGGTCTGGTTTATCCGGCAACCAGAAGGAGCTGCACGTCGCATCTTTAATTTGGAGCGCGGGAAGCCGTGTGATCTTTGCTACCTGATTCTGATTCCGGCGGGAGCACTGGAGCTGCGGCCTGCCGTAGCAGCAGGAGCAGTAAACAGCGCGCGCGGCCGGCGGCACAGGCTGACAGCAACATTGGATGTGGAGTATTAATGGGCGCTGTAGCAGCTCACATGTAGCTGTCCCATCCGCTCTCCCCATGGCCGGCGCCAACTGACACGTGATTGGCCCTGACCCGGGTGCCGCGTCTTGCTTCTGCCTCCTGCATCGACGAGTGCTTCGGTTCGCCGAACTCGTTGAGAAGGGAATCGCCGAATGGGCGCGCAGATGATCGATGCCTGCACTGCACTGCACACTTTTGTTTTTTTAAAAAAACTGCGTTTGTTCCACTGGCTAGTACCGAAATATACTGCTGTAGCCTGATTGTCTTGTCCTTGTTCCTTCCTTTATCCTCTCGCGGTACGATTTGGTAGGATCAACCGATCAAACTCTACACTGCTGATGGTGACTGATGATGACGCTGGATAGGGCAGCCGGGAGCGTGGGGAGACATCTAGCAGTGATCGTGCCAGGGCCCAAGTGCGAGGATGCGGACCTGAGTCGGATTACTAGACCTGATAGTAAATTAGCACTCCTCCAGCTTTTTATATCCACATGGATATATACAGCCAGTAATTACAAGAACGCTTAGACTCTAAACCTCAACATGAGGATTACAAACACGAGAAAGAAAGCTCTAAAACAAAGAAAGAAAGCTAGAAGACTATGTTTTAATCTTCTTCGTTCACGTTTCAGTCTTGCAATACGTTTACACAGCATCAATTCAAGACATCTCTCGTCTACTTATAAACTTGAAGTCTATATTGTCTGCTGCTTGCCAAAACCTTTTATGTAGAAACCACATAGGAGAGGGCTCGTCGACGGCAAGGGTTTCTGCATGAGCCACCCCTGGAGGGCAACGCGGACGGCGCCATGCCCAAAAGATAGGTGGACATGCTAATAACATGCTAATGCTAATGGAGTAGGTTAAAATGGATTTTATGGAGGGGGATGGTAAAATATGTTTAGATGGGTTAAAATAGGTTATAAATTAGTGGGACGTGTAAGGGTTTGCCCTAAATGCGGTGAGCAGTTTGGAGCGGATTTAAAATAGATCTTTAAAATTTAGCTGCATGTATGTTGGTCGAATGTAAGATTTAAATTTCATTGTAAGATTCTATATGACACGTGATGGTCCTGATCCAACTCTCGTGCTGCGTCTCTTACTATCCATTCTACCACAGATGATGCTTTGGTAAGCCGAACTCATTGAGAAAGGAATCGCCAGATCAGCGTGTAGATGATCAGTGCCTGTACTGCACTACACACTTTTCTTTTTTAAAAAAAATGTGTTCATTCCATTGGCTACTACTACTGTAGCCTGAATGTATTGTCCTTGTCCCCTTCCTTTCCTCTCTTGCAGCGAATTTGGGGGATCAAATTTTATACAATACTATTTCATCTATCAGCACAAGGGGTGTTTGGATCCGAGGACTAAACTTTAGTTCATATCACATCGAATATTTTGTTACTAATTAGGAGTATTAAATATATATTTAATTATAAAACTAATTACACATATGGAGGCTATTTCGCAAGATAAATCTATTAAGCCTAATTAATCCATCATTGGCGCATGTTTACTGTATCACCATTCGTCTCGCAAATTAGCCTCCGTCAGCGTATTAATTTTATATTTAATCTATATTTAATACTCTAGCCTCCGTCAGTATATTTAATTTTATAATTAATCTATATTTAATACTCCTCGTAACCAGACATGGGCTATAACCATGGATCCAAACAACCCCCTAAGTTTGCTAGCAAGCCGGGCGTCACTTCAGTGCTGGCGTGTTGCGCTGGGCCAAAAGCTATTTGGGCCGTCGACTTGGACCCGAAACGCCATTCGTCTTCCTCCAGCCGTCAGACACCACCAGAACGCCGCTCTGAGCTTCAGTTGAAGCTCCGGCCGCCTGGAACACCATGGGGGAGGGGGTTGTGGTCCAACGGTAGCTGGGGCAGCTGCCCCACCCTGCAGTATGGGGAGCTACGCCTCTGCCTGTACATGACGTTGGCTTGGTGGATTGCAACCTTAAAATGTATTTTCCTTCCAAACCATGAATATATTTTTAAATCCGATTAAATCATGGTGTTAATGAGAATTAATCCAACACAATGAGATCAAACATGAATATGTTTTATTATTATTTTTAAAAGTGAACCTTTTGAATGAACTATTTCAACATTTTCATACCAAATGTTAAACTAGTTTATCTGAAATGTTGAATTAGTTTTCATGGATTGTCGAATCAAGTTTTTAAAATGTTGATATCTAATAGATGTACAAAATCTTGAACTAGTTTATCTGAATGATATTGTGAAATAAAAATGTTGAGTACATTAGCTCAATATTTTCTGTGAAACGTTGAATAAGATTGAAATTGTTGAGTTTTTTAAAACGTATGAAATATGTACTAAAAAAGGAGAAAAAAAGAAACATCTCTAACCTGTGTATCTGTATGTGGTTTGAGCCTCCCACATAGGTACTCCCGCAGCTTCCGGTGGGCTCCACTCTGGCATTGGGGGCTGGCGGTGCGTTTGCCTGCTGGAAGGAAACGCCTGCGCAAGCTTTTGACAGCGGGAGAAGACCGGAACTACTAGTGGGCCGTCACGGATTGACGTTGGGCCACTAGTTGGGTTTAAAGGTACACAGATTATCTATCTTCCGCAAGATACACAGGAGCTCCCGGCCTCATTCTCACTCTCAGCCCCACCCCTCCCGATTCAGCCTTAGCGGCGGCGCATTGGCCGAGCCATCGAGCGCACGCCCGCAGCCCCGACCTCCGCCTGGCTCCCGCACGGCCGCAAGCCCGCGGCTCGCATCCGCCGTCGGCCGTCCCAGCCTCGCGGTCCCGCGCGGGCGCGTGGCCGCACGGCGGCCTTCGGCCGTCCCGTTCCCGTTCCCACTGTCTTCTCCTCATCTCCCTCCCAGTTCCGGCCGCCCGGAGAGAATTGGCTTTTTCCACCGCCAAGAGGTGGCTTTGTCAAATTGCCACCGATTTCTTTGGCTTCGCCAAATTGCCATGCAGAATATTAACATCTTATTTTTTCTACCATCAGGCCATTACATTTCATTTCCATATTTATAGCCACATCAAAGGACGAATTTGCCCCTGCTAACTGACCATACCAGTACCAAATACACTTGACTATCAGTGCACATCAGTACAAATTCGATACAAGGAAAACATACAGATACATTAGTACAATTAATAGTGGTTGAGCTCACAGCTTCCTTCTTGGAGTAATTTTTTTGTCTGGGCTCTTTTTACCTTTTTTTCTTTGGAGTAGTCTTCTTTGCTGGACTTGCAGTGGCCTCCTGGACGTTTGTTGTAGAAGTGGCAGGTTGTGAGGAAGTGCCCTCACCAAACAAGAATGCAAGGCGGCTGCATAAAAAACACTTTAGAAATATTTTAAAATATGGCAGTAATGGATGTAAGTAGACCATACCTTACCTTCTAGTTATCCTACCAGGGCTATCTCTCAGTATTTGGTCCCTAATTGGCATTTGTGTTGTGGTCACTGAATCTTTTCTCTGCTTTGTTGTATTTTTCATAGGCTTCCTCTTCCTGCAGCAAAATAATATATTATTCTTGATAGATTAAGGTTACAATAAGGTTATTTGTAGTTTTACTTGCCTTTTCTTAGTTCCATTTAGTGGATATTTGTAGGTAGCTTGTCTGTGGCCCTTCTCTCCACATCTCTTGCAAGTGACCGGTTCTCTAACCATCTTCTTCCCTTTATCATTTGCTGGAGCTGAGTTGTCAGGGTTCCCATCAACAATATTGTTGTCATTAGAGACATTCTTAACACCTTTTTTTTCTGTGACCTCCTTCAAGGCAGGACTTGAACCTCAGTTTTCTTTGCCTCCCCACATTCCTCTTGGTAAGTGGGGCACACACAGAGAATGGAAGATGCACCTCAGGCCATTGTGACTTGTCTGTCAGTGGCTCAATCTCCCTATCGTATGCAGCTTGGAACATGCACACAGAGAAATAAGGATGCATATATTGTTCCATATCAATATTTTTCTGTGTTGTTAGGAATGCCAAAGTATGAGGACAAGGTTTCCCAGTGTGCTGCCACTCTTGACAAGTACAAGTATTTTCATTCAGCTTCACTCTGTGTCTTTCACCACCTTTGCTGTAGTCTACAACCTCTGCACTCCAACTACTAGACCCAACAACCTTCAAATGACCCAAACCTCTAGTGTTTGCCTTAAGCTGAACCATTACAGCAGGAAGAATCTTTTCTGTAGGGAGCCTTTCTGCAATCCTCCTCCTCTTGCTCCATAGAATCATTATCATCTCCCTCACTTTGTCAGCTAGTTCAGCAACTGGTAAGTCCTTAATACCTCTGATCCATTTATTGAACACCTTAGCTAAATTGTTAGTTATGAAGTCACACTTGATTTCTGGGTTGAAACCACATCTGTACCACAATAGAGAATGGAACTGTTTCATCCACTTCCATATGTCATATGACTCACTGAAAATTGCAGCCATGTGTTGTGTAAACACCTCCTCTCTATAAGCTCTTGCTGCTGGATAAATCCTACCAAATCGTTGAAATCTCTTCTGGAAATTCTTCATAAGGTGAAAGAAACACTCCCTCTGTTCAGCTGTAGGGAAGACTTTTTGCACAGAGTTCTCTAGTCCTTTGCAAGCATCTGTGCAGATAGCAAGGAGCGGCAACTCTCCAATTGCCTGCTTTAATTCATTCATGAACCAAATCCAATTATCTTCTGTCTCTGAAGCTATGAATCCAAAAGCTAATGGGTACATCCACGTGTGCCCATCTACTGCTATAGCAGAAGCTAAATGTCCATTCCACCTTCCATTCAATGCTGTGGAATCTATACTCAAATAGGGCCTACACCCTTCTTTAAATCCATCAATACATGGCTTCAGGGCACAGAAAAAATGATGAAAATATACTTAACCATCTACCTGAAAAGTATCAATTTCAACAACACTTCTAGGCATTCTCTTTAGTACCTCAGCCTTCCACCTAAACAATAACTCAAAACTGTCAGACCATTTTCCATAAACCTTGTCCAATGCAATTTCTCTACCCCTCCATACAGTGTCATACAAAAGAGTGACACGGTATTGTTGTTATAACTTATCCTGCAACTCTTTAGCACCCATGTCTAGTGTCACTCTAAGTATACTTTCAGCCTTGCTAGCAACCCAATTCTTTGATGGTGTAGTGGTCCTCATTCTGCTGCTTGATGTACAATTATGCTCGTCAACTAAAACTGTAACCTGCATTCCATTCCAAGGCAAAATTAGTTAGTTTAAGTAATAGATATACCATATACATGCATGTGAAAAAGTAAAGTAGTAGACATCAATTAGTTAGTAAAGACAGTAGTTCCATATGCACCTTAGTGCTTTTGTTGTCATCCTGCCGAGTTCCAACAATCCTCCAAGTGCAGTCTGCACTAGACTTGCAAAATCCTCTAAACCTCTTCTTGTCAGATTTTTCTGTGCCTAGTGCAAATTCTTTGTTGATTGCAAGCTGCCTCACAGCCATCCTAAAATCAGTCATTGTTGGGTATATAGTCCCAAGATCCATGCTTGGATGATCCTTATCACATGCTATGATAACTTCATCTGGAATGCTATCAGTGACAGGAATAGCAGCACCTACTGTATCATCACTTTGTACAGTTCTGTGCATTGCTCTCACCATTTGATTGTCCTCCTCTCTTTTCTGTGCCCTCTCATCTTCATCCCTTAAACCCAACATGACATACAACTGCTCCTCACTAACAATTTCCATCCTATCTTCCTCATCTTGCCCCATAACTTGCAGGCTGTTCCAATCTATCTCAGGAAGCGCATTTTGAAGACCAAGAGTAGGTTCTGATAGCAAATTGTTCCATTCTATCTGACCAAGAGTAGGTTTTGATAGCAAATTGTTCCATTCTATCTGCGGGTGCACAGGTTCTACTACCATATTTTGACCATCTACATCGCCCAATGATTGATCTTGACTGGCTACTAAGCACGGCCTCAGTTGAAAATAATGAAAAAATAGGAATTGACTTCGGTTAGTTCCTCCTAGTCGCAGTAGTGTGACAACAATCACAATTAGCACAAAGGAAAAAAACTTACGTAGCACGAACATCCTCTGGGTCACAATCCATGCCACCAGTTTGACCTAGGGTTTGGTGGGATTCCGATTTTAATCCAAATCTTATGCAAAAATAAAGGAGAGGCTTTACGGAACGGATTCAAACCTGGCAGGGGCAACGCCGTGCTGCGTCGCCGGAGGGGGAGGGGACGGACAGAGCAGCAGCCTAGGCGGTGACGGGAGCGCGCCTCCCCGGTGACGGGAGCGCGCCTCCCCTCGTCCCAGACAGCCACGGTGGAGGGAGGATGAGGAGGGAGGATGAGGGAGGATGACGACGGTCGAGGGAGGCCGTTCGCCAAGAGAGCGCCGGAGCTGGAGGTCGAGGGAGCCGGTGCCGTGCTGTGTCGCCGGAACGGAGGACGAACAGAACAGCAGCAGCCCACGAGCTCACGAGAGCTCACGGAGTCACGGTCAGCAAGCAGTCCAGGAAGTACCGAAGGGATGAAAGGATAAGGCAAGGGTAGATTCGTCCTTTGATGTGGTTGTAAATATGGAAATGAAATGTAAATGGATTAAATTGGTCCGATGGCAGAGAAAACAAGGTGTCAATGTTCTACATGGCAATTCGGCGAAACCAATGAAATCGGTGGCAATTTGGCAAAGCCACTTCTTGGCGGTGGCAGAAAGCCAATTCTCTCGGCCGCCCGCCCACCGGCCAGTGTCCATGGCGCTGCTCTCCGGCTGCAACGAAGAAAGCTGGCTGTTGACTACTGAATGTCTAATGTCTGAATTTGGTAGTTTTAGTGTTTGGTTATGTCCGCCACTTATTAAGTAATGCCAATGCCATGCCCTCCCGTATGACTGTATTGTTGGTGACCTATCAATTTGTTATTCCTGTTATTTTCATCATTTTTGCATGTATATATATTGAATGGTTCAACGCAGATTTGGAGTATACATTTAGCCAACTATGTATATACATTTAGCCAACTATGTAGCTTTGATCTGGAGTCGAAGCAAATGATACTTCGTTTGGCACCTTGGAGTATCCTGGACGCACCCAGATTCCCTTACCGAGGGCTTCTTATTGGTATGCTATAGCCAGATTTTGCATCCATTTTGTTAACAGCAGGTGCAAGCTTTGGCTCCAAAAAATGAACTCCGCAGAGCTACCCCTAGGTGTTCGAAGTAGCTCCATTTCCATTGCTTCAAACAAGTTATTTCTACATAAATAACCGAAATAAAAGTGAGTAGAGCATGAATGACAAGTCCCTTAAAGGACCTGATTGTTTCAACTACTGATTATGGATTGCATCTTGTATAATCCCTAACTGAAACATACAACATGCTTTTGATATCATATTCTGCAATCGAGCCATAGTCCACGTCATACATTTCTACCAGATTATGTCATACATTTACCAATCATGCCATTACAATTTACAAACATAAGGGTTCGTTTCTTATCCCCACCTCTTCTCCCTCCTTCCGCTGCATAGCCCACATGTAAGTGAGAGAAAGAGTCTATAAGCTAGAATCAGGTTGCCAAATACTTACCAGCTTTTGGACCTTCAGCTTTCTACAATTAGTATTTCACAATCCACAAGCTGCTTTTCACAATCTCTAGCTGAAACAAACAGGGTCTAAATAGCTACATGGCATAATGGTTACAAACAGAGGCAGCATAGCATGGCATGCTACTGGAATACAGTAAAACAACACTGTCCTTGAAGAAGAAATTACACTAGAACTATACAAATGCTCGAATAATTAACCAATAACCATTCCATAAATCTGAAAGGTAGTAGAGGTTGCTCACCTCTTGAACTGTACAACCACACATACCATTTCTTCGACATGGAATCATCTATTTTCCACTTGTTCTTATACTTCAGGTACTTTTATAGTCTTTCAGCAAGAGCAATTTCAAATATACTGGTTAGCACACGTTTTGCACTTTCTATATTCAATAACCCTAAACGCATGCGTAGCATCCATGAACCAACTATTTTTCTTGTGAAAATGATGACTTCTTGCATATACACTGTCTGAATTCGGAAGAGCAATATCAGTACTAGCTTGTACTTCATATGCTGCAGATACTTCAAGACATTATCTTCCTGTACCTGTAATAAAAAGGGTAATCGATTCGATGACCTACAGTAAGTTGGTATGTTTGACCTTCCACAAGCAAATCAAGTTCATTTGTCCCAACAGCCTTCTCTCCTTTACTTGAATTGTCAAGTACATAAGTTCTGAAATTAGTTTCAGCTAAAGAATGTGATCTGTGTCAAATCTATCATCATGCAGAATGTTCTTCATTGGCATGTCGTGGATGATCAGTCATTTCCCATTGAGATACCTTCATACCCAAAATTGTGGGATGGTGCATACTCTTATTCTGAGAGATATACAAAGGATGATGCTATTGACATTGTACAGTAAGTTTTTTTTCATCATTACTTGAACCACAATTTCTCTCATCACTTATTATTGAGAATATAACCTAGACTGCTAAATGCCAAATGGTAATATACCAGTAAAAAGTATGTAATATAAGCTTTTACTAAAGACTGCAAAGGAAACTCAACAGAAAAAAACCAATAAAAATCTTAAAGCCATCCAACCTTTTACGAGCCCAATGCGCTCAAATGTAGAGATCCATTAGCTATGGTACTGGATTTATCCAAGTTAGGATGACTTATCAAGAAATTGCAGGTATGCTGAAAAACGAGGTGTCAATGTCTTGGCTGAGATAGATGTTCCTGGCCATGCCCTCTCATGGTAAGACATCTGACTATCTGAGTCTACGCAATGCTGTCCTTTTCTAGAATATGCTCCCATGGACTTCAAGTTTTACTGACACGAAATGATATATCTTTTTTTGCTGTGTACACACACTTTATTCTTTGAATCCATACAGTAAATAACACGCAGATGAAATAATACAAATAAATAAGTTTAAGAAAAAACATACCAAAAGATGTCAAATTTGGTGCATTTGTCCTGTTTCAGGGGTGTTGGATATCCCTCATTGTGGCCATCAGCTACCTGCAAAGAACCACTTGACGTCAGCAACAATTTTACATTCCAAGTGATTGATGGAATTCTTCAAGGTTACACACTCTGAGCAGAAATCATGCTCAAGATTCTCCAGTCAATTTATACTAAATTAAGCAAAACAGTCCTTTTTTGAGTGACCTGAATAATAATCCAATCATGGGGGATGAGAACATAATGGTCTCGCATTTAGTGAATCAGTAATTTTTTTCTGTACTTCAGATTTTAGCAAGATTTTCAAGTTCAAGTTTATCCATTTGGGAGGTGATGAAGTCAACACAAGTAACTTTGCAGAAATCTGTACTCCGTGGATCTGTTAACCCATATACGATGAAATTTATAATTCTTTGTTATGGATTTCAGGTTGCTGGACTACCACACCACGAATTAAACAATGGTATGTCCTTATCCAGATAGATTAAAATTAGAAAATGTGATAACGTGATATGTGGTTAGATAACCCGGTCCAATATCATCAGTATAAATCGGCGCTTGTATTAGTCATCTAATCCGATCAGAAGCCATTTTCATTTTTTGCAGGTTGACTCTAAATGGTATGAACTGATGCCTACAGATATTTTGTATTAAGAGCTCAAAAGATAGCAATGTCATATGGCTATGATATCATTAACTGGTAGAGTGACTGGTATAACTAGATTTTGCATATTAAAATATTCCATCTAGCTGTCAACAGAAAGTTCCTCATCCTTGTAGGGAAGAACCATTTAACAACTTTGGAGACAAATTGGATCGTAACACTGTGGTGCATAACTGGTATGTGCCTCATATCCTGATAGCTAGCTTCCATTACACGAAACTGTTTTACCTAGTTAGAGAATTGCTGTTTGAGTATGTACAACGGGGGTGCTTAGAGAAGATGCTTAGCCGAAACATTGTGTTTTTCCCCCACATCATTTGCACCGGTGCTTGATGTGTGCTGAAAAGGTCGCTGAGCCTATTTAAGCACTGGTTTGCGTTGTAGGAATTAACTTTTATTCCGATGCTTAATAGCGTGATAACATTCTCTCTTTTTAGGCACTCACGTCTAAGCACTAAACATGTACATGCCCTTAGGCTTCATTCTTGTACATTTTGGTTTCCATACGTCTAAGCACTAAACCTGATATGGTGCTTAATGTATGTACATCTAAAAAAGAATCTAGTATAAATATAATAAATTATTAAAGTGACGGGATTGCAGAAGTAATAGTAATTAAGAAACATAAGATCAAATGAACAATTTGATGCAACTACCTATTGCAGTAACAAGCCATCGCATCTGCTTGTGCAGCTACCAACAATTAACAAATGCTACTTTTTCCCGTAATCATTGACAGGCTAGGAGGCACAGTTGCAGAGGAAGCAGTTGCTGCTGTTCTGAGATGCATTCTAAGCAAACAGGAAAGTTGGTACCTGGATCACTTGTATGCTAAGTGGGAAGGGTTCTACATGAATGAACCACTGGCAAAAATCCACAAGCCAGAGCAGCAGAGATTGGTTCTTGGTGGTGAAGTATGCATGTGGGGTGAAGCTTGCAACGAACACAAGTATGGTCGCTCCAAGGTTGGCATGATTCAGGTGTTTGCTGAATCAAAGAGGGGTTGCTGCTGCACCACTAGTTGGCTATGGCCGTTCAGCGCCTTTATATCCAGGGTCCTGTATAAGCCAGTAGGATTATTCATAGCAGGTACATATCATAAAAAGGAGGAAATAAACATGGTTTGAGACTTACATGCGCATGCACCCTTGTTGTTGCTGTGAGCAATTAAGAGAAGTTAAGATTAATGCAAGGTAGTGAGTTTTTTTGGTCCAACAGAATTTTGAAATTTTCTGATAATACTGGCATCACTGTGATGGTGGCAATTGTATCGATTTGGGGATCTATGATCATGTTTTATTTTGGTGTACTTTTAGAGCACACGATGTTCAATTTATTGAAACAAAGAAGTTGGCATCAGTTCTAAAAAGGTGCTTTATCCTCAACTCAAACGATACTTCAAGTGGGGCAGTTTTTTTATGGCAATCACGCCCTTCGTGGGAAACAAAGTGTTAAGGACTTCCTTTCCAAAAAAAAACAATATAGCTTCTCGATTCGAATTCACCAAGATCACTGCATTTAAAACTAGGCTTAATGTGCCAAGTGCCACATGACCTGAAGAATCATGCTAAATCCACCGAAAAACTCACCTAGTACCAGACAATAATTGGCTAGATTCCTGGAACATCCAACGTAAGAAACTACACCGTAGCTGCCAAATACTTTGTCGGCTCCGCGTTCCTGATCCTAGTATGCACTAATAAGCACCCAAAAGTTTGAACCGTGAATATTTACGAGGAGCAACCGTGGGTCGGTAGCGAGCGATGCAGGAGGATTGGAAGCGCAGTCAGTATGGGGACGAAGCCCCAGTGAGCAGGTTAGCGGGCAGCGCCGGACCCGCCGATACGCCCCCGTGCGGGGCGCCCTAACGCCCGTGAGGCCAAGCTCGCCTGGTCCGCGGCGTCCTCCCCGCGGGCATCGATCGGTCGTCCTCCCGGCGGCAGCGTGCTAGCCGGAGGAGGCTTCCTGAAGGAGGAGCCGCAAAATTTCCGCCAGGCTGGGCCGTATCTTCCCAAGCGAAAGGCGAAGAGGCCTGCCTGGGGAATGAGTAAGGGGGTGAGGCCTGGCTTCCCTTGCAAATCAAGGCCCAAATAATAATGCGCATGCAAATCGCAGCCCGCAATCACTCGGTCACAGATGGCTCTGCTTGCCTTTTTATGGACTCTGTAGTGCTTTAGCTGGGCTTGGCCTAATAGGGCCATGGTTTTCTTTTCCTGATTCTCGTGGCGGTAAATTGGAGATTTTTCCGGCTCCTGAAATAAACTCTTGGAGACTGCTCAGTTGCTCGTTGCTGCTTCAAGCTTCTGTCGAGAAGCTCAGGAGCCCTTCCACGCATGATCTGGATAACTTCATGATTAATTGGAGTAGGAGACTCGTTGAGACAGTCCTACACCCCTCCGAAATCTTGCCACAAAGAGAGAAATTTGCGAAATTCTGACGTCTGAATCGAAAAGAAGAAGAAGAAACACAAACCAAAACTCGGTTTTAGGTAAGCCTGTGCTTTTGCTGCAAGCATGATATTCTAGACTCATGTTTTCTTTTGCTGCACCTATAACATTCTACTGGTTGGATGCATAGTCATGATAACGCCAAAAACTTATCATAATTTACAATTAGAAAGCATTTTAGGTTCGGCTCGATCTTGCCGGGCTTTGGCCCGGCCACATCTGCCTATAAGGTCGTACTCAGTCAGAGGAAACCTGACTAAAACATTCACGTCAGCCCAAGCCTGGCCCAAAAGATTAAGTTAACTATTTTCAACTCAAAAATAGCGGGAAGCCTGAGCCCAGCCTGAAAATCGGGTCCGGCCATGCCTATAGGCTTGGCGGCGGCCTGAATTTTCGGCTAGAAACAGACTTGTTCTTTTTCCGCCCAGTCCAAGAAATGCTGAGGTCTATTTAGAATACTCCAGTGCATCGTAAAAATGTAGTCAAAATCTTACAAAATGCGGTCTTTTTCTCTTTCCACTTGTGTAGAAGAAAAGAGTTGTTATATTCTCATATGTAGATTTTTTCTCAGTTCTTTTAGTGATGAAACATAACCGTTGGATCAACATTCCATATTCAATATTGTGCTTCTTCCTCTTGCACCTCACCTCTATCATGCTTAGGTGCGGCCCACCCTAGCCTCGTGCCTCCATCCCCTCAGCATCGAGGCTATCACCGGGCACGTCCGACTAGAGGTGCATATCTGACTAGGGGTGGTAAAGAGTTCTAAATTTCAGCCTGTATAATTTAAGGGTCGGACTCCGATCTTATTCGATTTTAAGCTAAATATATATAGATATCAAGTTGGATTATGAAGAGAGAGAGCGCGCGCACTACCACGCGATCCCTAACCCACTGCCGTTCTTCCACCACCCATGGCCGTGGTCGCCACTGGGCGGCTGGGCCGCCTTGCCCTTCGCCCCAAGACTTGAGCGCAGTGTTAAGTACTTAAGTCGTAAGTGTGAACAAGTAGCGCTTGACCACCTTCGCAGGTTCCTCTGCTGACTGCCCAACTTTTTTCCTGGTGGACAGGTGGCCCCCACTGGCCTAGTCTAATCTTACCTGACCAAGCAGCGAAAGGAGCCCCCAGACACGGGGTAGTGTTTGAAGATTTGCTCTAAAGGAATAACAGCGATGCAAAGCTACCTTGGACATCACCACACGACCAATTTTTTCTAGAAAAAAACAGCAGTAAACTTACTGTATTTGAGAGTTAAATAAAAAAAATTATAAAAATAAAAAAGGGATGCGCATCATAGGATATGGATGCCTCCAATTTCTTAGCTGGTCTAGCTTGACCCCAGTAATCAGTTGGCACCATCAAAGATTTTCTCGATCCAGTTTGCTGTTGACTATGCGTTCACTGGAATTCCCCTTCCAGACCCGTTCGAGACGCGCAAGAGTTGCTGCTGTTCACACAGAAGCCGTGAAGTTCTTGGGTTTTTACATGGACCTGTAAAGCATAGTTGGAGGTAGAAAACCGGGCATGCATGATAAGCGTATCCACAAGAGGCTACTGGCGTGGTCATGTGAACCCGGCCGAAGCGGTTTTCCAATTCCAAGGTTTCAGTCTTCCATTCCATGGATGGACATGGACGTCAGAGACGGACCCCGCAGGACTTGGACCCGTTCAATTCGCCTCACTCCCTGCCGGCTGCCCATGTCGCCTTCGCAACAGTTTCATCAAGTGATGGTGATGCCGTGGCAACAGCACCGGTGAGCTCATCTCTGATCCCCTGTGCCCGTGGAAGACAAAAGAGCTTGCCGTTGTTTACACGCCCGTCCAAAGTCTTTGATTTGCAGTATAGGGCGCGTTTGCTTCTCTGTACCTCGCCTGGCCAGGCTCGCTGGGTGCAGGCAGCATGCGTTCGGGTGCCTGCATGCAGCCTGTCCCGCCGGATGCAGATGCCGTCGCTGAGCCTGGCTCGCACGGTGTGAGATTAGCATCACTAATGATATAATTAGCACAATGATTAACATGTATTAAATGATATTAATATGTTTTAAATAATTGTTAAGGTATAATAAGATAAATAAAGACTATTATAGTATAAGTACGTAAAATAAATATTATGGTGATGATTATTTAATTTTTTTTTCTCGTGCGACATATCTTCACGCAGGCAACTAAACAATATCTCTTGTCAACCAGGCTTAACAGATACAATCGACCAAATATAATACGTTGTATGTACTTAGTCAAGCTCAGCCTATCTCACCTATACAAGCCAGGTAGCCTGAGAAGAACCAAACACGCGCCGTGCTAGAAACTCAAGGTTCCAACTTCCAACACAGGCAGCATCCGTTACCATGATCATTGCCGCTATCCAATGCCATCGTTTTCTTAATCTTTTTTCTTAACAAAAAACTAGATGTGTTTAGTTAAGATTTCAGAAATGAGATGGTCGCGCGTTTGGTTCATGGAGTAGGACTAGGATCCTCCGTTGTTTTCAGTTTGATTGGAGGGACAAGAGGATGGATGCACATTTTCTATTTTCTCTTTTTTAAAAATAAAATAAAAGAGAAAGATGTTCTCGTCCGTGGCTGCAGCCCCGCCTCGCGCTCGGCGAGGAGAGGAGAGCCCCATCGGCCTCCATTTGCCCTGCGCGGAGACTGGGGATGCGCCGAGCTCCAGGCGGCGCGGGGCGACGACGACCCGAGGCGGATGGCGCGGATGCCGGGCAGCGCGAGCTCCGGCCGGCGCAGGCTCTCTGCGGCAAGGCGCGGTAGGCGGAAGGTTACGAACTTACGAAGACGGACGACCACGAAGCCGACGGGGCGGGCTCCGGACGGCGCGGGCCGGTGGGCGGCGGCGCGAGCACCAGCAACGGCGCGGCGCCCGGCGGCATGGGCAGAGGGCGCCGAGCAGAGAGAGGGACCCACGACCCAGAGCATGGCGGGTGGACTGGGAGAGTTGACCGGAAAGTCCTTGCGTTTCCGCGTCCCGGCCTCCTCAGCACGCCACACCCCTCTCGCGGGCCCCGCTGGGCCCCCACACGCTTTGAAAACTCTCGCCTCGCTTTCTAATTCCACACCGGCCCTGCCTGCTCGCTCAGTCCAGTTACCCCTCTTCTCCTCCCCTTCCCTGCCGCTTCGTCGTCGCCTCCTCCTCGCCTGCGCTCCCTGCCGTGGTCCGTCCCCGTGCGCGGTTTCCCAATTCCCGCCACGGCAGGACGCAGCTCCCGGTGAGCTATCCATGAACTCCCTTTCCCCTCTTTCTCTCCCTCCCTACTCTCCTCATCTGTTTGTCTGTACTGCCTTTGTGGTTAGCTATTGTAGTTTTTGCAAGTTTGCCATGGTTCCGTATGATCTTTGCATGCTCTGGTCGGGTTGAGGGTTCTCGAAGTTGAGAGGAGTTGTGAGTTGTACCGAGAGAATCGGTGAATTTTGCGTTTTCGCCGAGTACTGTCGAGTAATTTTGGGAGAGAAGCCCTGTGCATGTAAGCATGCTGTTGTTCTTCTTTTGGGTTTGTGGCAATCAAATAGTCCTTTTGATTTGTTAAAGAAGGACTCTGGGTGTGAAATCGGAGGGAAAGATGGGAGTATGTGTTTCGATGGTGCCCCCTTTCCGGAGATTTTTTTTTCCATAGATTTTTTTGTTGTGAAAAGTTGGGCGCCTTTTTGCGGTTGGAGCCGTTTCTGCTGGGTATGAGAGATCAGGATATTAAACAAGAACTGCATTTTTTTATTGTGTTTATACTAGTACATCTGAGGGCTGATTTATGTTCTGCTTCTATCAGATGACTGCTCGTTTTTTGTTGCTTGCCATGCATGATGCACCCGGTTTCGCTATGCGCTTATTCTTTGCTGCAACAATCTTAACCGAAATTGGCAACTCGTGTTATTTGCTTGCCTGCAGACTGCAGTGGGGACCGGTTCTTTGCTGACGTTGCCTGTGTGTGGTTCATATTCTTCATATTGTCCATATCACGTTTGAATCGAATTTTGCATTTTAGGTAGTGGGAGATAGAAGATGCACAGCGACTTTCAGGTCCCCATACGGTTGCTGTCACCAATTACCATGTGTGTTTCTAACTTTTCGGTTTGAATTATTTTTTTGCAGGTGACGCTTGAGTCGAGAAGTGGTGTTACCCATCAAGGAGAAGTTGGATTATCGTTCTGCAGTCCACACAAGTGCTCGATGACAGATCATTTTGCTCTAAGTGCTCTTCTTCTACTGCTGTCAAGTACTACTTGTTTCAGTTCAGACCTAGATGTCCAATGCTTGAGAGACGTACAGAAATCAGTGATTGATCCTAATGGTATACTCAAATCCTCATGGACTTTTGACAATAACACTGCGGGTTTTATATGCCGATTTACCGGTGTGGAGTGCTGGCACCCAGATGAGAATCGAGTTCTTTCATTGCGGCTGAGCAACTTTGGTCTTCAGGGTCCATTCCCTCAAGGTCTTAAGAATTGTACCAGTATGACTGGGTTGGATCTGTCAAGCAACAACTTTACAGGCCCTATTCCTTCAGATATATCTCTGCAAGTGCCCTTTTTGACATCGCTGGACCTCTCATATAATGGTTTCTCAGGAGAAATTCCACTACTTATATATAACATGACGTACCTAAATACCCTTAATCTTCAACATAACCAATTGAGTGGTCAAATTCCGGGGCAGTTCAGTTTATTGGCTCGGCTATTAACATTCAATGTTGCTGACAACCAACTATCAGGGAGTATTCCATCTGCTCTACAGAAATTCTCGTCATCAAGCTTTGCTGGTAATCAAAGACTGTGTGGGCCTCCATTAGGTGACTGCCAAGCTTCAGCAAAGAGCAAGAGCAATGCAGCAATCATCGGGGCTGTTGTTGGCGTGGTAGTTGTTGTCATAATTGTTACAATAGTTGTGCTCTTTTGTCTGCGGAGATTACCAGCCAAGAAGAAGGCAAAGGATGAGGATGATAATAAGTGGGCAAAGAGTATCAAAGGAACAAAAACTATCAAGGCAAGTCACTTTGTTGTCACTAAATTTTTCTTTTTCTTTGTCATGCGTGGCAATTTCGAGTTGTCTTGCTCACAAATAATTATAAAAAATTTCTCTCTGACATTGTTTTTACTATCCAGGTCTCTATGTTTGAGAATCCAGTTTCAAAGATGAAACTAAGTGATCTCATGAAGGCCACAAACCAATTCAGCAAAGAGAACATCATAGGTACTGGGAGGACAGGAACTATGTACAAGGCAGTGCTACCTGACGGTTCCTTCCTAGCCGTCAAAAGGCTGCAAGATTCACAGCATTCTGAATCCCAGTTCACATCGGAGATGAAGACACTCGGCCAGGTAAGGCACCGGAACTTGGTTCCGCTCCTGGGGTTTTGCATTGCCAAGAAGGAGAAGTTGCTGGTGTATAAACACATGCCTAAAGGATCACTTTATGATCAGTTAACCCAAGAGGAAGGTAGTAAGATGGATTGGCCACTTAGGTTAAGAATTGGCATCGGTGCAGCAAAAGGGCTTGCATATCTCCATCACACCTGCAATCCTAGAGTTCTTCACCGCAACATCAGCTCCAAATGCATCCTCTTGGATGAGGACTATGAACCAAAGATATCAGACTTCGGCCTTGCTAGGCTCATGAACCCAATAGACACCCATCTCAGCACCTTTGTGAACGGGGAATTTGGAGACCTTGGTTATGTAGCACCGGAGTATGCACGCACTCTGATGGCCACACCGAAGGGTGATGTATACAGCTTTGGTGTGGTTCTCCTCGAGCTCATCACCGGCGAGAAGCCTACCCACGTTTCCATGGCTCCAGAGAATTTCAGAGGGAGCCTAGTGGAATGGATCAATTATCTTTCGAGCAACGGACTCCTCCAAGACGCCATCGATAAGTCGCTGATAGGAAAGGACACTGATGGCGAGTTGATGCAGTTCCTGAAAGTCGCGTGTTCCTGCACGCTTGCCACCCCGAAGGAGAGACCAACCATGTTTGAGGTTTACCAACTCCTTAGAGCCATTGGCGAAAGGTACCATTTCACTGCCGATGATGACCTGGTGCTTTCACCTCTTAACACAGATGGCGAAACCCTGGACGAACTCATCGTTGCCAAGTAATTGCACAGCCATATGTCTCCAGACGACAAACAAGACTGCGAGGTTTTTTTTTCTCTCCATGGGAGTTAGCATCTGCTGAAGTGAGTAAGAAGGCCTATAAGATGTACCAGTTAGTAGCAGGATACTGCACCCACTGTATAGTTCTGGTAGCTTGGTTGTTACCCACCCTTGGGAGGTGCTGGTAGCAATTTGCATGTAACCAATTTGGTGACGAGGTAGTTGTTACTTGTAAGTTTGTTACCCTGGAGGCATGGGGTTTTATTGTCATTATGTAGTGGCTCTTTGGTGAAGCCATTTCAGATTACACTTGTATGTAGTTTGTACCAGAGATTTAGCAAATCTAATGACAGCTCAGGTAAGATTCTTTAGTCAACATGCGCTGATGGCCAACCTGTGTGTTCACTGTTTCCTGCACCTGAACCCTGGGTCCCTGGCTGCCTGCTGCATCTTGCAAAGCAGTGGTGAGTTTTTGTAAAGAGGCACTTTTGCCAGTTGGAACTATTCTATGGTCCACAGGCCTGGTCTTGTGTGCACGGCAGTCAAAGGTTTTGACTCTGACCATTGATTTATCAGGTAGCATCAGGCGTGGTCAGGAAGAAAAAAAATGACACAGACATGCATTATCGAGGGCTGTGATTACATGCAGTGGCGGATGCAGAAATTCATTGGAGGGGGCCTGATCTCCTTCTTCCTTCTCTATATCTCCATTTTTCTTTTTTCCTTCCCTCTTTTTTCTCTCTATTGCAGACTGAGCGATAGCCCAGTGGTTGGGCAGGCGTTGGTCCTGCCAGCCGACCAGGGCCCGAACCCTGGTATTGCACAAAAAGAAAAAAAAAACCCTCATCCGCTCCATGGCCAAAAGCAACGCCTGCCAGCCGACCAGAGTCCGAACCCTGGTATTGCAAAAAAAACCTCGTCCACCCCATGGCCAAAAGCACAGCTGGGTCCGCCCCTGGTCGCTGATCCCCGTGTGCGTGGGTTGCCCATTCTCACGGGTCTCGGGCACTGTGTACGGATGGGATGGGGTTCGGGGATTTTCTTGGCTTGTATGAAAAGGGTCTTCTTTCTTAACAAAATACCGTGGGGCGGTCCTCCCCCCCCCAAGGTCGAGTTTTTTCCTCTATTCCTTCCCATGTCTCCATTGGTGCAGCAGCTCTAGGGGGGCTCGCACCCCCTGCTCCGCCCCTGATTACATGATTTTCATAAAAAGTAAGGTGTATCACCTAAATCCTCTGCACCCCCCAGGCTCCGCCCCTGATTACATGATTTTCATAAAAAGTAAGATGCATCACCTAGATCCTCGAACTTTAAATTTGCAAATCTGGGTTCTAAACTCTTACTTATGGCATTCAAGGTTGGAATATCAGTACTTCGCATATGCTTTATCTATGTGCATCACTTAGATATGTCTTTAGTCATGGCATGCAATTGCTACACTCTCTCTCCCTCTATGAATGACTTGGAGCTCTAATCATGAGATAAGGTGGGAAAGAAGATATGATGGCTTTTGGATAGGGTGCGGAAGAAGATGGGGATGACACTTGGGTTTCACATACAGGACTAGTGATTCGAATGATGGGTTTGAAAAATTAGGTGCGCCGAACTGATTTGAGGGATTGAGAGCTCAGGTGATCGACCACTTTGTGCAAGTTTAGGAACCTAGATATACAAATTAATAGTTCAAGGACCTAGTTGGCACCCCTGAACCAACCTAAGTTTAGGTGCTGCTTGTGCACTTTGCTCTTTTTTATAAATCTTGTGAATATTCTGAGGTGCTGGATGTCAAATTGTCCCAGATTTTTCAAATGTTTTCAGGGAAGCGGAAGGATGATGCCTCCATTACCTAAAAGAAAAAAATCCGGTGCACATATGTCGCCTCGTGGTGTTTTTGTCAAAAGTGATAAAAAATTGAATGAGGAAAGAAGTCACAAGTTGGTCAGTGGAGATATCCAAATCATAGATACCGTTGAACCGCATTCATGTGCACACAGACCCCTTATGATGCCTCAATTCCATGCTGATTCCTTTTTTTTTCTTTTTTTGCGAAACAACTCCATGCTAATTCCTGACTCCAATCTCAGCTACAGCTGGTACTGGTAACCTGCACTGCTGCACGTACAAGTACAAGGCACCATGCCGCCATGCACCATTGCTGCCGCTGCCCCTCAGGCCTCAGCTATCAGGCGGCTCAACGCTGGCCGTGCGCGCGAGACAGTGAGGTGTGAGGACAAGGGATCAAGATAAACATGCTTTTGTATTACTCCCTCCTTCCGTCCCAAATTATTAGTAGTTTTGGCATTTCTAGGCACACAGTCTTTACTATGCACTTATATATAAATTACGTCTAGATGCACAACAAAATTTATGTATATAGAAAAGCCAAAATGGCTAATAATTTGAGACGGAAGGAGTATTTATTACTTTCTTAAGGCACGTGTATATCTGGTGCTTTCTACAAGATTTTGCCAATGCCATGTTTCCAAACCAGTAACTTGTTAAACATTACACTATAAATATGAACGTTGCATGCGGGGATTTGCTGTAAAATTACTTTCAGATAATCCCACATAAACAGATTCTATCTTCGATAGGGAGAAATGATACAGAGGCATCCATCTCAGCTGTTGGGAAACAACTCCAAGACTCAAGCTCAGTTGCTCAAACAACCACTTCCAGTCTTTGCAAATATAGCAACTGCTGCTTCCATCCTCTTCCTCTTGCTATAACTGCGAATGCCCTATGGACACATTTCCAGTGCAAGATGCATCATGTCGTCATCAATGTATGGGCGCAAATCCCACATGAGGCAGTATCCTTCAAGCTCTAATGGCAGCATGTTTATGGATAATGCACCGACAATAATTTCCTGTAGAGAAATTTAGTCTTAACTAATCAAGAGGGTGAAAGACACAGAATTGGGATGCCACAAAATGTAAAGCAGAAGAGTAAATGAACCTTCTGAGACATGGAAGCAATTTACCTGCATCGTGTAGTCAAGCTTCAACATGTTGCGAACAATGACCATCACAGTAACAAGCAATACATCACTGTCCAATTGATCTGCACTTTTATCTTCCTGCAATAGAAGTAACGCCAGTTTCCACCTCACTTCATCATTGTAAACAGCAAGGTATTCACCGTTGAAAAGAACACTGAATGTAAAGGACTAGTAAAAGGAAATATTGGAACAGAAACTTCTACCCCAATGATGCACGATTCAGTAGTCAGCTTGTTCTTGATGCTATGACTGTCTGAAACTTTTAGAGCACTTAAATTGGCTGTTAGTGTGATGCCATTAGACATCATCGACTAGACATTCAAGCTCTTCAAGCAAATTCATAACTAGAAAAAAATAACAGAACAACATGTCAATTAGAGCCAAGAGTTCCACAAACATGATAAGGAAATATATAAACACATAGCTCCAGTTTTAAAATATCAATCGAAGATGACAATTAAATGACATCGATGGATAACTTAGCCAAATGTTTCCCTATGTCTATCAATGGAAAGGTAGCGATACTTCTTCCTATTCTCAAGGGGGGAAAAACTGTGGACGTTGGGCCAAACAGCCATGTATACCAATACATGACAAATATAAACAAATCTGAGTACATCTGGCCACTCAAGCAGTTTGTAGATTTTCCAAGATTGCAGTGCGGTAATGCTTTACTATTGCTTGCTTGTGAATACTGAATAGATTAAATATTAACAAACAAAACTCGTATAAGGTAAGAAGTAATCAAGTACCTTTGTTTATATGATCCTTAAGTCCATCTTCACACGAGTGTACTGGTACAAGGGGGTAAAAAATCAATGCCAAACTGATTAAAGGGTATAGAGGTATCACTAAAAATAAATGATTAGCTTTACAGCTCATACTTCAACAAAGAAAAACACATATAGAATTTTCTCAGAATCACGATATGAGATATAAGTATACTGTCTGAACCTTGCATAGTCAGTACTGCTTCAGTTCGAAAAAAAAAATATGCACAGAGTGAGTTTAGATAAGCAAGTCATATCAACCATTAACGTGCAAGAATAAGAATTTTTTTTCACTAGCAAGGCTATATAACTCACGCTGATTTATGTTTGAGATATTTTGGCAGTGAAGCCTGCACCCAGCTTCAAGATATGACCTCATTCTGCCAGAGCAGTTAGATTTAACTATTTGACTCATGACATGTGATTCTTTAGGACTCTGTGGAATTCGAAAATACTCTGCAAAAAGATAATTCAATGGCCATTTCATTTGAGGAAAATTTACCCGTAAACAGTACAAGCGTACAACATACCCTCACAATGTTACAGAGTAAAGGCATAATGATGAATCATATAAACTGAACCTTCACGGGTTATTAGTTGTGCCCAGAAAAGGGGAAGGAAAGCATATCAGAGATACTAACCAAGCTCCTGATGGAACCTCACAAGCAATCGCTCCCCAGATTCAGCTAACTCCTCGAACCGGGCCACCCTGGGTCACGATAGAAGAGCCGGCACAGTGCACGTTAATGAGATTTCAGTCCCAAAAGGAAACAGATTCAGGTCGTGCAAAAAGGATGAAATACTTGGTCATGAACTCCATGAAGACACCGCGGCAAGTTCTCTCCTCCTCACCCACCGCAGCGGGCGGTGGGGTTGGTGCTGGCACGTCGAGCCTAGCAGCAGCCTCTGCCATACCTGCAAACTCCCACGGAGCTGCTGAAATGGAATTATGCCCTGCTGTTTGTCCTGCAGCCTGAGCTGCCCAGGTGGCTAGTACCTCATCCACCCGTACCCCCCTGCCATTCAAACCCTGAGTGTCGGCCGACGGAGGCGCTGATGGCGGAACCCTGGCTCGGGCTCGTGGCGGCGGCGCGGCCGCGAGGAGGGGCGGCGCACGGCGGTGGCGGCGAGGAAGGGCGGGAACCGGATCCTGTGCAAGACTGCAAGTTCCCCCGGCTACGTCAGGCAGCAGCCGCCTCCTATCCGCCGTTCGCTCGCAGGATCCAACGATTCTGCTCGACGCTTGGTCCGACTGCTTCCTTTTGCTTTGCCTGCGGTTACATGCGGCCCAGTTTGGCCCAACACCACGGTCCTGCTTCCCGCGTTGTCCCTGACACGGCTCACCGCGCCCGGTAGCTGAAGTCTGAAGCGACGTTAGACTAGGACCAAGGGTTGGGCGAAGTCAACCAAGCGGAACGAGAGCGACGACCAAGAATCCCCACCCAAAATTTCCCCACTTCATCCATCGCCGTGCCAACGGGCAACGAGGCAGCCCCGCAGCCAGCCAAATCGATTCCCGACGATGCCCGCGCCGCCGCCAGCGCCGTGGCCCGTGTCGCAGGACCTCGCCGCGCTCGCCGGCCGCGCCCGCTCCCTGTCCCGCGGCGACGCCGGCCTGGCGGACCTCGCCGCGGCGCTCCTCCGGATCCAGCCCGTCGCCCGGGAGCTGGAGCGCCGGGCGTGGCCCTCGCCCGGCGGCGCGGAGGCCCCTGCGCTGCACGCCTGGCTCGCCGAGCTGGGGGCCGCCGTGGCTGACGCCGAGGACCTCCTGGACGACCTCCACCGCCGGCGCCTGGCCGGCCCCGCGATCTCCAGCTGCGTCGGTGCCGCCCTCCTTGGCCCCGACAGGAAGCTGCGGCGGCTGGCCGAGAGGCTCGACTGCGTCCGCGACGACTCGGAGCGGCTGCGGCTTGGCCATGCAGCGGGGTGCGGGGTGCGATCGCCGAACCGCGTGACGGGCTCCGTCCTCGCGGAGCGGAGGGTCTTTGGGCGTGACCAAGTGTGCGACGCCATAGTCGGCAGGCTCGTCGGTGATGGCGAGGAATTATGTCGTCCGGTTGCGCCAGTTGTTGCAGTGGTTGGCCATGGAGGCATGGGAAAGACCGTGGTTGCTCAGTGCGTCTACAATGATGCGAGGATTCAAGGGTACTTCGATCTTAGAGCTTGGATCTGCCTCTGGGATAGGTTGGACGAAGCTGAGCTCACCAGGGAGATATTGCAGTCCATTGGTGGTGCAGATGATACATCCTACGATGATAGTTTGGAAAGGTTGCAGGAGAAGCTTGGGGAAGTGGTTGCGTCGAAGAGGTTCTTCCTAGTTCTTGATGATGTTTGGAATGACGAGGGGAAGACTGAGCTGGAGAATAGGGCCGTGTGGAACAAAGTGTTGGCACCTCTTAGCTCTGCTGCAATCGGGAGCAGGATCCTGGTGACCACTCGGATGAAGCTAGTAGCAGAGGTTCTGAATGCTGCATACATGATCACACTTGATGGATTAAAAGTTGCAGATTGTTTGTTGTTGTTGAAGGAGACAGCTTTGAGTGGTGAAACCATGGATTTTCCTCCCGAGCTGCTAGAGTTTGGGAGAGCCATTGCTGCAAAGGTGAAGGGATCACCTTTGGCCACCAAAGTTATTGGAGAAATGCTAAGGAACACCAGGAGCACACGGAAATGGAGAGCAATGATGGACACAGAAATTTGTGATAATATTATTATCTCCTCCCTCCAACTCAGTTATCAACACTTGCCAGGTCACCTCCAGCGATGCTTTGCGTACTGCAGCATATTTCCAACGACTTGGAGGTTTAATCGACATAAGTTGGTCAAAATGTGGATAGCTCTCGGTTTCGTTCAACCACCAACAGAAGCGAAAAGGCTGGAAGATTTAGGGTACAAATACTTTGATGATCTCCTATCACGGTCCTTCTTTGGGTCTGCAAATAAAGATCACCAAACATATTACTTCCTGGATGACCTAATGCACATTTTGGCACAGCATTTTTCTGCTCAAGATTGCATGAAAATTAATGAGGACATTCCTGTTGTGATTCCACCAACTGTTCGTCACCTATCTGTCTCAACTGATTATTTACCACAGCTGAAGAGCAAATACAGGTTGGGAAGGCTGCGGACATTATTAGTTCTCGGAAGCTCGTCCTTATCCTCAAGACATTTCCCTAGTAAACTTCTGGCCAAATTTAAGAACTTGCGTGTCCTGGATCTAAGTGAATCTGATATTGCAGAGTTACCAAAAACTATTGGTCAGTTGGTTCATCTCCATTACCTAGCATTCTGCAGTATGACTTAACAAACTTCCCAAGAACATATACAGGCTTCAATATCTTGAGGTGCTACCTGTATAGTTGTTCCATGATAACCATCCTGGAGGTGCTGGCAAATTTGCTACAGTTAAACATCTCAAAACATGCTATGGAAATTAGGTCAATTAAGGATTGATGTGTAAGGCTATGCATAAGAGTTGAACTCGTTCTTCTTAGGTGACAGCGTTATGGTCAGAGCATTAACCTGCAAAGTTGATTGGTTAATAACATGACCAGCTCCCTTGTGTGCTTTCAGAATCAAAGTTTACAAATGATCCAGGAGCAAACATGAAGTGCCATATTTCTTTTTTGAGAGAGAAGAGCAATTCAATACCTGCAAGCTCTATAATTCATTTGGACGCAACCTGTCTTATGTGATTTGGTGTCAGAATAACTCCAATTTGGTGGATCAAGAATCTGGTTGTTCACATCCTTCGGAAATTTAAACTGTTCCCTATTGGTTTGTTTGCTGATCTCCAGGATGGTACTTTGTGGCCTTTAAAGCTCCCAATTGCTGGAGTATCTGCCAGTTCTGCCTAATTTTTGTATCCTCACAAGCTGTGTATAGTTCCTTTACATTTCTTCTCCTTTTGATTTCTCATTTTGTAAGGTATTGTATTTTTGTTTTTCATTGGTTGTGTTCGCTATTATTCCTTTTCTACAAGAAAAGAAGTAAAGATATGGTACTCTGGGACTACATTTAGGATGCGGTTTTGCTTTGATGGCCTGTGGATTCCATTTTGTGATTTTGTGCATTTCAGTTTTCCGTAGGCCATACCAGATAGCAAGCAGTTCCTTAAATGCAAGGAGCCTGATTGCAAGGTCCCATTTATAAAAGATGAACTACAAAGGGGGCATGAGCCCTCGCTAAATGCAACTTAGTTTTATAAAAATTGCTTTTTTTATCATCTGCAACGGACCTCACATAGGGCTCGGAAAGAGATACACTGAATAATAGTTGGGTCCTTTTATGAGCTCCTCTGGGTTAGTGGAATTAGGGGCAGAAGCCATTTTGCCCTTTTCAGTAGTGTTAGTAGTTAGCCGGGAGTCAGTACAAGTATTTCTGTTTTGTAAAGCAGATCAGAAGGCAGTTTTCTGCAATGAAAGAAAATCCCACTTGTATGTTGTAAACGAACAAGTTTGATTTAGCTGAGGATAATATTTGTTCACAACTCAATAAATTGCACCAAATGGCAGTTTACAAACACCATCTTTACAGAAATATAAATGAAAAACATACTTTAAGCCAATGTGGGCACACAGACACAATAAATTCGTTATAGTACAATTTTTAAACACTAAGTAATAATTCAAGCTGAGAACAAGCTGTGGTCAACTATGCTTCATCTCGTATCCTTTGTCCTGCATAATAGGATTTCAGATATAAATTGTTAGCTTCACTGTGATGGAAGTGAACTCCGTGATCTTAAAATTTTGCAAGGGAAGGTGAATACTGTTAGCATAACATCAGAAGGCACAGTGCTACATCTCATTGATTATAAGTATTATGTTATTAGAAAGATGACATTCTCGATACATATAACTCTAGAAGGCACAATCCTACGTTTCATGGATTACAAATATTATTTCATAAGAAAGATGGCATTCTCAATTTATGATGAAACAAAAACTTAAACTTCAAAACAGCACACCATATACCTGTTGGTTTGAATAAAAAGCTTCTAATCAGCGGATTTGTTTAAAGGGAATACTAGCTATTTTATCCCATTCTGGTCCATCCTTGACTTGAAGTTGGGTCATCAAAGTTGGTTTGCACCCAATCAGATGAAGAACTTGCAGCGAAGATGGGAAGCCACTTGGCAGCGACTCCAACTCAGCACAATTCATAATACTCAGTCTTCTAAGAGAATTGTTGTTAAAGTTGGTAGGGAAAGATTCCATTGTGACCTTGGAGCAATTTTCGATCAATATACTTTCTAGTGCCGCAAAACTTGGCAGTGAGTGTAGAGAGGAAAATTCAGGACACTGCTGAATGCGTAGCTCATGAAATTTCGTTAAGCACTCTGAACTTTCCATCCATGGAAGACATGTGATAGTGTTGCAGTTTGATATCTCCAGCCAGGTAAGCCCTTGTAAACCCCTCAAACAAGTGTCCAACTGCTCATCATTAATGCTTGAATGAGATATTTGCAGCCTCTTCAAGGAAGTCAGCACCTCAAGCTCTTCAAATTTTACATCCTCACAGTTCCTCAGAGTCAAAGTAGCAATTGCTTCCACTTGTTGCTGATGCATTAAGCCATTTGTGAGGATGGTGGCAGAGCACGTATCTAATGCAAACTTGCACGCTTTTGATGGTGAGGAGGAGGATAGTTTCAGTTGTGAAACAAAACCTGTATTTTTTACCGTGACCTTCCTCACGGATAGAGGAAGATGAGGCACCTTAATCAACTCAGGACAGTTCAAAAGCCTCAACTTACGGAGTTTAGGGAACACTTCAATGTTCTTCTCTTCTTGTGTCCACTCCACCCACTGTGGCATATCATCAAATTCAAGTTCCTCCAATGATGGAAATCCAGTCAATTTGGTTCCATAAAAGTCACAGCTGATTTTTTGCACTGAAGTCATCTCTTTCAATTGCAGAACCTTGAGGCACGGAAGCTGCCCGAGAGGAGGCATGGCCTCCCACTTTCTACAGTTGATCAAATGCAGGTATTTAATGTAGAAGTTGCTCGCTTTCAAGCTTTCACTCAACCAGTTTGGTGACCTGTTACCATGATATCTTCTAATAATAAGCTTTTTAACATACTGGTGCGGTTCGAGACCATCCAAGACTTCAGCCGCATCAGATGGCACACTCTTACCGGTAGAATTCCATTCTAATTCCAGGACCTTAACATTCTCCTTCCTGTTTATTCCAGCTTGACAGGCTTCTTCCTTATCCTTTACAACATCAAGGTTCTTGATATGTAGCTCTTTGCGAAGACCACTCATACCATCCAAGTCTCCTAAAGTATGACCTTTTTCTTTTTTAACATGGAACTTAACTGAACCCTGCAAGTGAACCAGTTTCCCAATACCAGTGATTTTCGATGTATCCATATCCAAATGTCGCAGGCGTTTCAGGTCTACGATCTCTGCCGGGACCTCGAGGCCAGACCCCTTAGGACTACTAAAGGTTTGAAGTCGATAGAGCTTTGTCACTGCTTGTGGAAGCCTGGTGATTGATTTGCAAAGGGCCAGGTATCTGAGGTGTTTAAGATTCACAATTTTTTCTGATAGACGAACGATATTGCAGCCTTCCAAACCGAGAACTCGAAGACCTTTCAGCTCTATGAAAAGATCACCTGGCAGTTGATCCAACGAAGAGGAAGGGTTCTTGAGAATCAGCAATGTGTGTAATCTTTTGAGTTCACATCGGCTCTTGAGCTGTGCTATGTTATCACTGGACACCGATACGTGCCGAATTGTCTTTGGGATCTTTTTCGTTGCATCTTCGACTCTCACACAATCAAACTGAGAAACCTTTTCTGCCAAATTATGCATCAGGTCATGGATGTAATAGTACCTCCGACGCCCTACCCTTTGCCTATGGAAAAAGGACCTGTCCACAAGCTGATCAAAGTAATCGCTCCCCACATCCTCCAATTGGGTATTGCCACCATCTGCCTGGATGAAATCAAGAGCCATCCATATCTTCACCAGCTTATCACGCTTGAACCTCCAGTTCTTTGGGAATAAGCTACAGATTGCAAAGCATGGTTGCAGGTGTTCTGGCAAATTATGGTAACACAACTCTAATGTTTTGGAAACATTGTCAAAGCTGTCCATGTCAAGCACCCTTTTCCAGTGGGTGACCCTGCGGCTTCCTTCCAGCATCTGTCCAACGGCCTTTGCTACCATTGGTGACCCCTTGAGCTTTTCGGCAATTTTCCTCCCAATGTCTTGCAGTGCTTGAGGCTGCTTATCAATGTTGTCCTCACCAAAGGCGCACCTCTTGAACAGCGACCAGATGGCATCGGCCGGCAAGTCATCCAGCCAGACCTCCTTGCTTGCGTGCAGCAAATCTGCCACCATCTTTTGGCGAGTGGTGATCACAATCTTGCTCCCCGTCGCCTTCCCATGGCTGATGGGTGCCAGCACCTTGGACCACATTTCTCGGTAGGCATGCCCATTTATGTCCTCCCTGTTCCAGTTCCAGACGTCGTCGATAACCAGCAGAAATCTGCGTAACGAGACTTCCTCCTGGAGTTTCACCTGCAACCAGTTGAAGTTCTTCATGCCGCCCGGCACTTCGACGTTGACGGACTGCAGGATTTGCCTGGCGAGCTCAAACTCGTTGTCCGTGGCATCAGGCTGGATCCAGATCTTGAGGTCGAAGGTGGAGACCACTTTCTGATCCTCGAACAGGAGCTGCGCCAGCGTGGTCTTCCCCATCCCACCATGGCCCGTGATCGCGGCGACGGGGACGGACCTGGCGTCGCCGTCGGACGTGCCGACGAGCCAGGACACCATGTCTTGCCGCTCCCTGTCGCGCCCGAACACCTCGTGCTCGTGGTGGCGCACGGAGCCCGTGGCTCCGCCGTGCGGTTGGTGGTGGCCGCTCAGATCACCGGAGCCCGACCCGGACCCATGGACCGCCGCCAGCATCAGCGTCCGGGAGGTAGCTTGGACGGCTTCCAGCTTGTCGACGACATCCTTGAGCCTGTTGACGCGCTCGTCGGCGCCCAAGATCCGCTTGCCGAACCTGGCGATGGGGGATTCAGTCGGCGGGACCGAGTCGTCGAAGTCGTCGAGGACGTCCTTGGCCTCGTACACGGCGTCGATGAGCTGCTGCAGCCACGCACGGAGGTCCGCGCTTCTGTCCGGGGAGCCCTGCCGCTGGACGGCGCCCGCCACGGCGCGGAGCTGGTACAGCAAGTTCTCCAACCGCTTGAGCGTCTCGGGGACGCCGTCGCTCAGCCACCTGATCCTGTCGGAGGCGCAGGACTTTGCCTTGTCCATGACGATCTTGATGATCGGGCACACCAGCCAGCCGGCCACCGCCTCCACCATCTCGCCGGACGGGGATCGAGGCTGGGCGAGGTTGGTGGGCGGCTGAGGAGACTACGGGAGAGTGAGGAGCAGTGGGGTCAACGGCTGTGGGGGGTGGCCGCGGCCGTGCGTGCCGCGCTCACCCGCTGTTGGAGGGATTTGGGGGTGGTTCACACGGAGTGACGGGACAATTTCCGTGCGATTTCGGTTGTTTTGGGAGTATCGTTCCGGCAGCATGGACCCGAGACAGACAGAGCTTTGCTTCTTTTCTTTTCTTTTTTTTATGGAGAGAGCGCTTTGCATTGACCGACTTGGTGACCCGGACGGGCGCTTAGAAGTCTCCACATGAACACGGTTTTGGTGCGTACCTTCCGTGTATAATGGTGGGCACTACAATGGAGCGGACAATGATACCAGGATAAGAAATCTACGAGATTCTCCAACTAGACCGCAGGAAATGTTAGCAGTCTGTGCGGATACATATTTTAGCCTTTTTTGTTACATCTCTGTAGGAGGCCAAGCTATGACTGTAGCTACAGCGATTGATTCATTTTTCTCTAGCGGGTAAGTGAATCTGAGGTTATTCTAAGTTAAATCTTTTTTATCAACTGACGGTTATAGGGACCTAGGTAACCAGTGGGCTCACTTCTTGTTGACCAGTCCAAGGTCACGTCTGGAACAAACATCCGTCTGTAAGGCGACAACTTCATCTGGACCGACGGCCCACAACCCCGACTGATAACTTGGTCGGGATGACCAAGGGCCCATATCTCCAACTGTGGGAACGGTCAGAGATCGGGTCCGTACCAAGGCTCCGATCCGGAGACTCCGACTGGGCTCCTCCGTACACGTGCCTGCCTCCCCGACCGGCAGGCTGGGCGGGAGGCCAGGCCCGGCTTACCAGCGGGCCCAGGAATAGGTATGAGGATAAGGATGAGCCTCGAGGTCAACCTGTCGTACATGGCCAACTACTCCCTCCACGGGGTTTACAGTCCCCTCTACCGTGACAACAGAGCGCCACTATTCTACATGCCCATCCTCATGAAACGATGGGGCGAAACGTCATCGTGATACGACCGGAACGCCCCCCATCATGACGGAGTGGCTGGGCAAGGCGCCAGGGATGGGGCGTGATAGTCATACCATACCTATCGACGCCCCATGACCACCGACCAACGAAGCATGACGTGCAGGGACACGACAAGACGCTTGTCCCACGACGCAGGACTTGGATGATGGTCCGCGAAAACTCCGACCGAAGGGATGGGAAGACCCGACCGACGAAGCTGACAACCCTGACCAGCGGGGTCGGAAGTCCTCTCTTTCTATCCTTACACCCTTAGCTCCTATGTAGTGGAGCCCCCCTTGGACTATAAAAGGGAGGGTCATCCGCCTAGGAAAGGGAGGCGATCTCTCGATAGATCTGAACCATAGACTCTCAAATCTCATTGCTTCCGCTCAAAAGCTTATAACTCCCTAACTCTCACGAGCACCTAGGCTCAAGCAATACAACCGACTGACCCCCGACTGGACGTAGGGCACAATTGCCTAAACCAGTATAAATCTTGATTCATTAGGTGCTAGGCCACATCCGATCACGACACGCGATACACACTTCGAGTAGGTTTAGCTGTCAGCCATTTTTGGAATCGACAGTTTGGCGCCGTCCGTGGGGAGGACATCGTGCGTCCACAGTCCCGAAGATTGGATGGCCTCCATCTCCGGCACCTCCGAACTCGCGAGACTGGGCGGCACGATTCGCTTTGGCTCACTAGAGTTTTCCGCGGCCCCGCACATTGGGCTGTGGGAACCTCCCATCTTCGCGCCCTTCCAGGCCTTCCGCTTCAGAAGCCTGGACTTCGTTGCCGATCGTCTCGGCACGCTTCGCCTCCGCGAGGAGCCCACTCCTCTGACATCGCTCGAGGGAGACACCCCCTCGAACAGGCCGCTGGCCGACCTCGACACTGAGGCGCTGGGGCGGCGCATCGAGCTCATGCTGGGTGCCAACCCCTCAGCGAGCGACGTGGACCTGGTCCTTTTCTCGCTGCACAACTTCTTCCCCCAACTCTCCGGGGGGGACCCCGTTGTCCCCGCCGCGCTCACCCCGTGGCCAGTTCTCGTTCGGCCTCACGAACGCTGCAGGCGTACACGCTAGGGAGCTCCCGAGAACCATGCCACTACCTTTGCTCGCGACCAAGCTTGTGGGCATGACGGAGTACGGCCCCGCCTCATTCCACGATCTCCTCTTTGACGATGACCTCCTTACTGAGAGCTCCAGCTTTCGGGGATGTGTCGTCCCTCGGCTGTCCCACGCTACGGGAATGCGCCATGGCAGAAGTGCAGGGGCCACAGCCGGTCCCGGTGGAAACCGGGGACACGCACACCCCGCCAGACCCCCGCGCTCAGGCCTTGGCTAATGCTCAGGTGCACGGCGAGGACCTATGCCAGCAGCGGGAGCACCAGCCGCCGCCCATGTCGATGCATCCCTGACGCAACTCCAAGCCTAATGCTCGTGATGTGGCGCGCAGGCGCGCGCGTGTCAAATCCAGCAGGCCATCGTCACGGACGCCAACGGCCCCCATAGTTTGCACGGGCCGGGCAGAACATCGCCGCCGCGGCGATGCTCCTATGCAACCTGCCTAAGCCTGCAGACCCTTAACAGCAGGAGCTCTACCACAACATCCGGATGTTGGTGGAGTGTGTCGCCGTACAGCAAGCGGAAAACTCCACATCACGCCATCAGCACGCGCCCTCCTGCCCAGTCGGAGGGGCAAGCTCACAGCAGCCAAACCCCTCAGTCCACTAGAGGCAAGGGCTTACGGGTCGCGATGCCGCGGTTGCAACGTGCCCCGAAGCGACGCCCGCCGCACAGCGTCCCCCTCTGGTGTGTGGCCGTTTCGGGCCCAACTACGACGCATGCAGCATCATTCACTCGCGACAACTAGCCCGCCGCGACACCGATGTTGAACGGGCTGCCGTGGACGTGGCTGAGGCTTACTAGCCCGAGGGGGAGCACGAGGAGGCGCCCCCAGGCGAGGTGGCTGACCGTGCGACTGGGACGGCGATCGGAGCCCCAGTCCGGACGGACAGGCCCCTCATGCCTTCGGACACTGAATCTAGAAAGCGTCATTGCCGCCGCACTTCCGACCACCCAACAACATCACCAAGTACATCGGGGAGACGAACCCAGCTGTATGGCTGGAAGATTTCCGACTCACTTGCCAAGCTGGAGGAGCGGATGACGACTACTTCATCATCCAGTACCTCCCCATATGTGTTGGGGAGCATGTTTGAGCATGGCTTGAATTCCTGCCGCCCAACAACATTCGTAGTTGGGCGGAGCTCAAGCATGTCTTCGTCGGTAACTTCTAGGGGACGTACGTGCGCCCCGAAAACTCCTGGGATCTCAAGAGCTGCAAGCAGGAGCCTGGCGAGTCCCTGCGGGACTACATCCGCAGGTTCCCCACGCAGTGCAATTCTCTACCTGATGTCGTTGATGCAGACGTTGTCGGCGCGTTCCTCACTAGAACCACCAGCAAGTCCCTCATTCACAAGTTCGTCTGTCGAAAGCCACGCACCACCCGCGAGATCCTGGACATTGCCACGAACCACGCCTCCGGCAAGGAGGCGGTCGGGGCGGTCTTCAACGATGGCCGAACCCATAGGAAAGGCCGAGCGGGCGGAGCAGGATGAGGGTCCCTCCATAGCGCAGGAGAAGAATAAGAAGAGAGAACGACATCGCCACAACCCTAATACAGTCGTAGCGGCCGATCGAGCGGGCAAGCGACAAGGCAACAACGACCATTTCGAGCAGCTCCTGGAGAAGCCGTGAACCAACCACAGCTACCCCATCAGGTACAAGCTCAAGGATTGCGAGCTCCTCAAGCGCATGCTGGGTTAGCCTAGCAAGCGCAAGGGCGGGGATCGCGACAAGGAGACGCCCAAGGAGTAGGGAGCGCCGCCCAAGGATAGGAATACCTTCCCCGACTCGGACGGCTGCCTCATGAGCTTTGGAGGTCCTGAGGACAACTGCACCAAGTGCCAACACAAGGTCCGCCTCTGGGAGGTATGCGTTGCCAAGAGCTCTGTTCCCAAGTTTCACCGTTGGTCGAGCACTCCGATCACCTTCAATTGGGGTGACCACCCTCCCAATGTTCCCCGACCAGGGAGCTACCCTCTCCTTGTCGACCCCATTGTCGGCAACAAGCGCCTAAACAAGGTGCTGATGGACGGGGGTAGCAGCCTCAACATCCTATATGTTGAGACCTTCGACGCCATGGGCGTCTCGCGGTCCAAGCTCCGCACTTCCATCTTCCCCTTCCTTGGGATCGTGCTAGGCATGAGGGTGTACCCCTTAGGGAATATAGTGCTGCCGGACACGTTCGGTGACAGCATCAACTTCTGCACCGAGACCCTGATCTTTGAGGTAGTGGATTTTGAGGATCGTGCCACGCCATCCTCAGGCGTCCGCGCTACGCCAAATTCATGGCGGTCCCTAACTACACCTACCTCAAGCTAAAGATGCCGGGCCGAACGATATCACGGTCAGCGGCTCTTTCCAGCAGGCGTACACCTGCAGTCGCGAGCACTTCGAGCTCGCCACCGCCATCGCCAACTCTGTCGAGCTCCAGAAGCTTTGCCAGACGGTGGCGGAGGGCGCCCCCAACTCCAACGAGGCGACTTCGTCCAGCGCCTTCCGCCCGACCGAGGACACCAAGGCGATCAACGTCGACCCCAACGACCCGACCAAGACCATGCGGATTAGGGCCCAGCTTCTGGCCCAATAGGAAAGTGTGCTCGTCGACTTCTGTCGTGCCAATTGTGATGCCTTCGCATGGAAGCCCTCTGACATGCCAAGCATTCCGAGGGAGGTCGCCGAGCACGAGCTTCGCATCAAGCCGAGTTCCAAACCCATGCACCAAAGCCTGCGCCGCTTCGATGACCAGAGGCGCAGGGCCATAGGCGAGGAGATCGCCAAGCTCCTGGCAGTCGGTTTCATCAAGGAAGTGTACCACTCTGACTGGCTTGCCAATCCCATCCTTGTAAAAAGGAAGAATGAGAAATGGAGAATGTGTGTTGACTAACAAGGCATGTCCCAAGGATCCGTTTCATTTGCCTCATGTAGACCAAATAGTCGATTCCATGTCAGGATGCGAAATCCTCTCTTTTCTGGATGCCTACTCGGGCTATCACCAGATTGCGATGAAAGAGTCCGACCAGCTTGCGACCTCTTTCATCACCCCGTTCGGCACGTACTGCTACCTCACCATGCTATTCGGCCTGTAAAACGCCCGCGCCACCTACCAGCGTCGCATGCAGAAGTGTTTTGCTGATCAGATCGACCCGCCCCGGCAGTCCGACCAGCTCGAGCAACCGAAGCCCACGGTCGCTATTTGCGTGGACGACATAGTGGTGAAAACACCTCGCACTGGAGATCTGATCGCCATGCTAGACACCACGTTCGCTAACCTCTGAAGATTTAGCGTCAAATTGAATGTCAAAAAATGCACTTTTAGGGTTCCAAAGGGGAAGCTACTCAGGTAAATAGTGTCCGAGCGCGGCATCAAAGCCAACCCTAAAAAGATCACGGGCATCACCCGGATGGGCCCCATCCACATCATGAAAGGTGTGTAGCGGCTCACCGACTGTTTCGCCGCCCTAAGTCCGTTCATCTCTTGACTGGTCGAGCGGGGATTGCCCCTGTACAAACTCTTCAAGAAGTCAGATACGTTCGTCTGGACGGAAGAGGCCCAGTAGGCTTTGGACAACCTCAAGACCTTACTAACCTTGGCTCCAGTCCTCGTCGCTCCTGAGCGATGAGAGCCCTTCCTACTCTACCTTGCAGCGACCACCCACGTGGTCAGCGCCGCTCTTGTGGTCGAAAGGGAGGAGCTGGGCCATGTGCTAAAGGTCCAACAACCGGTGTACTTCATCAGCGAAGTACTCACCGAGACCAAAGCCCGCTACACGCAGGTGCAGAAGCTCTTATATGCCGTGCTCATGGCAACTAAGAAGCTGCAGCATTACCTCACCAACCACGAGGTTACCGTCGTCACCTCGTTTCCACTCGGCGAGGTTGTCCATAGCCGCGATGCTACGGGACGCATCTCCAAATGGGCACTCGAGCTCATGGGCTATGATATCGAGTACGCCCCCCGCACCGCCATCAAGTCGCAGGCCCTGGCCGACTTCGGACATCACCCACGAGTACTGGACCCTGTACTTCGATGGGTCGGTCATGGGACCCGGTGCGGGGTCCGGCATGGTGCTGATCTCGTCCGAGGGGAACAGGCTCCGCCTCCACTTCCCAGCTTCAAACAACATCGCTGAATACGAGGGCCTCATCAATGGCATCCGCATTGCTATCGAGCTCGGGGCCACTCGGCTCTACGCCTACGGTGACTCTAAGCTGGTAGTGGACCAAGTCATGAAGGAGTCCAACTGTGAGAGCTCCCTCATGAACGTGTACTGCCTGGAGGTGCGCAAACTGGAGGACAAGCTTCGAGGAATCGAGTTGCATCATGTCCCTCGAAAGGACAATAATGATGCTGATGCACTCGCTAAGATGGCAGCCCAGTGGGATCCCACCCCCAGTGGGGTCTTCGTCCACGACCTCCACGCACCCTCGATCTGTATTAAGCCGGATCCACCTCCAGGGCCGTCCGACCCGGTACTCGTGGGCCCCAGCCAGGTCTCCCCCGAACAGACTACCCCCGACCAAGCGCTCGGGGGCCCCAACTGCCTTGCGATGGAGGTCGCGACTTCCACGGCCGACCCTGACTGGAGGGTGCCTCTTTTGGCCTACCTCCTCGACGAGGTCCTCCCTCCCGACAGAATCGAGGCATGAAGGATCGCCCGCCGCGCCAAGACATTCATCACCATCGATGGCAAGCAATACAAGTGGAGCCCGTTGCCTATAGGAATGCTCATGAAAGGCATCCCGACCCAACAAGGCAAGGAACTCCTCTTGGAGATCCACACTGGCATATGTGGGCACCATGCAGCCTCGCAATCGCTGGTCATCAAGGCCTTTCACTAGGATTTTTACTGGCCGGCTGCACTGCGCGACGCGGAAGAAGTCATCAGCACATGCAAGAGGTGCCAATTCTACGCCTAGCAGACCCACCTGCCAGCAAAGGCGCTTCAGACCACCCCCCTCATATGGCCGTTCGCGGTCTGGGGTCTCGACATGGTCGGGCCTCTCAAGAAGGCTCCTGGCGGCTTCACCCACTTGCTCGTCGCGGTGGACAAGTTCACCATATGGATTGAGGCAAAACCGATCATCAAGCCCAGCTCCCAAGAAACTGTCAAGTTTTTTCTTGACATCATCTACCAGTTTGGTGTGCCCAACACCATCATCATGGACAATGGGACCAACTTCATGGGCAAGAAGTTCTTGGATTTTGATGACGGGTATGCGATCAAGATCGACTAGGCGTCAGTCGGACACCCTCGCACTAATGGGCAGCTAGAAAGGGCGAATGGCACGGTCCTCCAGGGACTCAAGCCTCGCATCTTCGACCAGCTCAACAAGTTTGCTGGCCGGTGGGTCCAGGAGCTCCCAGCCGTCCTCTGGAGCCTGAGGACAACTCCCAATTGGTCCACAGGGTTCACCCCATTCTTCCTAACTTACGGGGTGGAAGTCGTGCTACCCTCCAACTAAGACCATGGTGCTCCAAGGATCAAAGCCTTTGACCCCGACCAAGCCGTGGAGGCTCAGCAAGACGCGGTTGACTTGTTGGATGAGGCCCGGGAAACGGACCTGGTCCGCTCAGCAAGCTACCGACAGACCCTTCGCAGGTACCACGAGAGGAAGATCCGGGGAAGAACCCTCAAAGTCGGCGACTTGGTGCTGATGAGAGCGCAGTCGACCAAGGACAAGCACAAGCTCACTCCACCCTAGGAAGGACCGTACACGGTCGCGGAGGTGGTCCGACCATGAACCTATCAACTGAAGGACAGCGACGGCAACATCCTCACCAACACTTGGAACATTGAGCAGTTACATCGCTTCTTTCCCTAAATTCAGACCTTTCATACTCTTTTGTTCAAACGACGACTCCTACAGCGCCCCAGTTGGAGCACTCTTGGCCCGGGTCGCTTGGGGGCCCCATGGGGTTACACCACTACATGCACCGTTACGCCCTCTTTCCTTCTAAAACTCACATATAGAAAGGCAACCTCCTTTCGCCCGAACAAAAGGGCGACTCATTCCTCCAGCGCTACCTAAGTGATTTCTGTTGGGCCACCTAATTTACCGAGCTCTCGTCACAACATACGACGATCTAGGAGCTGACGCCACTCGGGCCAGCCCCAAGCTACATGCTGCAGCCTACGGTTAGCGACCAGGTTCGAAGGGGAAAGTGCGAAGGCCAAAAATCATTCTAGGAAATAACAGGATACGGGCGGGACACACTTCCCAAACATTGTTAAAACAAACATCAGCTAAAGTAACTGCAAACATTTAAGGATGTTCACTCGGGGGCTCCTTTAAGCCTCCTGCACCAAGTTTTTAAAACAAAAGCTAATCATAAAACTTTCTACTGCAACACCTCGTCCGCGTTGGCCGACGATGCGGACGAGAGGAGCTGCATTGCAGGGCCGACTGGAGGATTTCCTTGATCACGAGCCGGCTCAACTAGGGCAGACTTTGACCCGGCTTCTGTAGACTGGACGCCACCTCCGCCCCGAGTCGCTTCCCTCTCCACACGTTGAGCCTCCTTCACCAACTCCACGGTGGTCGTCTCCGCTATCGCCATCGCGACCAGCTCCATGCTCTGTCCGAGTTCACCAAGCTGGCCAGCGGACCACCCAGCGGTGTAGCCCCTCCTGACTGCCCCAAAGTCCAGAGTCGGGTAGTGCAACACTACCAATGTCAACACCCTCGAGGTGCCATGGAAGACTCTATCGGCGATGAGCCCCGCCACCTCACCCGAGATCTGTGAGAGGTCGGCGACAAGCGCGCTTGATCATGGACGAGGCCTGAGCACCTCTGTGACCACCGATCACGCTGCGCCTCATAACTAGCTGAGCTCTTCTTCGAGGACCCCGTTCCTCTCCAAGGAATCTGCCAACGCCTGCGTGTTCCGTGCCATCGATTCTTTGGCGCTGGCTAGCTCAGATTCGGCGGCACGGCAAGCATCTTCCAACCTCTGCAGTGCGCTCTTCAGGATACCGTTCCTCGTTTCCAGCTCTGAACATAAACAAAGCAAAGGTCAGAGGCCACAGAACGCAAAATAGAACCGAAGGGATGGGAAGAACCACTCAACGGTCGCGGCCGCCTCCATAATCTTGAGCCCTCTTCCCTCTGGGACAGCGTCACCTCCAACTCGGCGATACGTTGTCCCCTGGACTGAGGCTGCCCTTCAGCAAAAGCTCGGACCACCCGCTCCGCTTCCAGCGCCGCCTGCTCCGCGCCCAAAGCTGACCTGCACGTGGCAAGTTCTTGCTCGGCAGCAGTCGTGCGGCCATGCTCGTGAAGCACCAATACCCGAGCTGCCTCTAATTCGTGGGTCAGCTCCATGACCCATCGCTGTGCCACCGCTTCCTGCCCAAGCCAAGCGTGCTCCTCCCAAAGGAACCGGGATTTATTCAATGAAATCCTCTCCAAGTTCTTCAAAACAAGAAGTCAAACACGCCAAGTCAAGGTACCCACCAAAAACTAGAAAGGGGTCGTTAAGACTCACTTGAGCAAGACTCAGCAGTTCGCCGGACCGGTCCACCGAGCGACCATAACCCTACGAAGGGCTTCCTCGAGCCCCGACTCTGTGGGGGTGAGCTCATCACAGGCTGACTACCTGCTTTGCTCAGAGAGATCCCAAAGTTTCACCTCCCGCTCATCGCGTAGGAAAAATTGAGCCTCACCTGGCTTGCTAGGGTCGGGCCACACCCACTCTCCGATTTGACCCGCTCGTTGAGCCAGACGGACTAGAGATAGGGACCATTGCCTGCTCCTGACTTCTGCCAGTGCTGCCTACTGTGCCAGGGGACCGTTCGCTTGGGCAAGACGCTTGTCCGCCTGACCCTGAGCCTCCTCGCCCCCAGTCTCAGTGACCACGTTCGGCGATGTGGGCGTAGACCCTTTGTCCTCCTCCAACTCGGACCATGCGGGCAAACCGTATGCTCCTCTGCCCAGGGACTCGGGGCCGCAATCTCATTCTCCTCTCCCACACTTGATGAGGGAAGTTCTGTCAGACCCGGGGCCACCAGGCTGGGCACGTTACGAAGTTTAAGAGATTAAGCCCGTCTAATCTCTTATTCATTTTATTTATCTCTTATCCCGTTTGAATAGGAGATAGAGCTAACCAACGCGGAGAGGATCTACTCGAGATATGCTCTGGTGTGATCCCTTGACGGGAGTTGGTTAGCATCTTTGTAACTCCGACCTCTCGGATATATAAGGGAGGTCAGGGACCCCTCTCAAAACAGAAGATCATTAGGTCATTCTACATCAAAGGCAATACAAACCATACAGGACGTAGGGTGTTACGCTCCGTGCGGCCCGAACCTGTCTAAGTCTTGTGTTCCTTGCACCTTCGAGTTCCTGATCTCGGCGTCTCCTCATCCAAAACTTACCGCCTTGGGCATATCCCTCGGTAGGCAGCCGGTTAAACACCGACAGCTGGCGCGCCAGGTAGGGGAGCGCGTCGAAGATCCACCGGCGAGCTCGATGGCATTTTTCAATTTCGCCAGGTCAGATCCCTCTCAGGGCACGACGTTCGTTTTTGGCTCGTGGGTTTGCATCGCAGATGGTGCGGGCAACTTTCGGCGATTCCTCGTCGACATGACACCGAAAACCGTCGCTGCGAATCCTCGCAGCGGCCTCGACAAGTTCGTCGACGGGCTCGACAACTTGCCGCTCCACACTTCCGCGGCACAGATTGGGATGGAGTCCGCTCCAGCCTCGACTTCTTCTGGTGTTGCGGCAATTCCTCCTGGTTCGGACTCGTTCCAATCTAGGGATCTGCATAACCGATCTCAACTCGGCTTGTGCGAATCGGCTACTGATCTTCAGGAGGCCAACGCCTCCGGGTTCCTCTCCATGTTAGAGAAGGACCCGGACTTGCTACTCCAGGTCGGAAAGCCTGAAGCCACCGCGTGTCGGGGGGCTTCGGGTTGTTCCGGTACCGGTGATCTGGTGGTCACCTCTCTGTCGGGGGGGCACGTGGTGCACTGGAGGGGCATGACGCTCCCCAATCTACTCGAGGCAGAGGGTCGACTCGTGGCCCACCTTGAGCCCTTGCCTTTTCAAGAGGGCAGGCCATTGGCCACGGGGGCGGAGGGGTCGACTGAACTAGTCAACGAAAGTTCTCATGAGCTTTCCTCCCGCCAGGTGCTGATGGCCGAAGAAGGCGAGGGCGATGGGGACCTCCTCATCGTCAACTTTGAAGCGATCTCTGAGGATGAGATCACAGCCGATGCCGGTGACGAGAACGACGCCGATCGCGAAGCGCGGAGGGCCAGGAACAGGGCCCGCGCGATCCGGCGGAGGAAGGCCAACGAGCGAAGGCGATCTATGCATCGCGAGCTCGACCCTGAGTTTGCCGCCGTAAGCGAGCGGGGTTTCCGGACTCCGGTGGCCAACATCGCCAGGGTAACGGCCATCCTCGAGCGCAACCATGATCCGGAAGTGCGTCAAGCGCTCCTTTATGCACAGAGGGCCTGGATCCAGTTGGATCAGCACAACCCGGCGCCCACCATCAGGGAGGAGAGCGTGGGTGAGAGCTGGAGCCAGGCTCACAGCCGAACGGCTGGCGGCCGTCCTCGACACCAGCTCAGCAACGACAATGCTCGCGGGAGCCAGACCCCTGGCGGGAGGCAGCAGCCACCGCAAGGGGGTCAGCCACGACAAGCCAATCATCGATTTCCTCCGGAGGATCTGCGCCAGCACATCAATGAAGGCCGCGATGCGCGGACCGTGATTTCTTCCAGGTGCAAGACCCGCGAAGAAGTCGAAAACAAAGGTACTGACTGTAGCGATCGATTTCCTGCTTTCTCTGCACGCTTCAGTAGCTACAAGTACCCAGAGGGTTTCAAACCCATTGGCATCACCAAGTACGACGGCAAGCAGGCTCCTCAGCAGTGGCTCCGTTGTTACTCCACGGCTATCGAAGTAGTAGGGGGCTCAAACGTTACCAAAGTCGTCTACTTCCCGATGGCTTTGGATCCTGCGCCGCTCACTTGGCTGGAGAGCCTCGGCAGCAACTCCATCGACTCCTGGGAACGACTTAAGAAGGTCTTCATCGACAATTTCCAGGGAGCGATTGCTCGTGCAGGTACTCGACATGATCTTGCCCAGTGCAAGCAAGAACGCAACGAGCTCCTGCGGTCCTACACGCGTCGCTTCTTCGATGTCCGCGCCACTATCGCGAACATTTCGGAGGAGGACATCATCGACATTTTCTACAACGGCATCACCGACCCGAGCATATACAGAGACTTCGGGCGGAACAGGCCGAAAACTGTTGCGGGCCTTCGTGATATGATGCATGATTGGTCTGAGCAGGAGGAGAAGATGCGGGAGCGGTTCCCGCGGCGCCATGATAGCAATCTGCGGCGCCCAAACGACAACCGCAGCGACAAAGGCCAGCGGGACTTTTCCGGGCCACCCCGGAAACGAAAGCCAGATGATGTCATCGCGGCTATCGATCGTCCTTCGCGGGGCAAGAAGTCGACAACTCAGGAGGAGTTCGAGAAGCTCCTGCAGAAGAAGTGCCCGTGGCACCCGGGCGCCAGCCACGCCGCCATCGACTGCTACCACCTTCGGAGGACGTTCAGCAACTCTGGTGGTGGCAAGAAGAATAAGAAGCCTGCTGACAAAGAACCCGAGGACGATGATCAGGAGGATCACGGGCGCAACCCCAAGTTTCAGGATGCGTCAAAGGTGGTCAACGTCATCTTCGGGGGGGGGGGGGGGTGCGAGGATTTCTGTTCCAGGCGGGATCAGAAGCTGCTCCTCCAAGAGATTTTGTCCATCGAGCCGGCGGTACCACGGCCACTCCATTGGTCGGAGGTCCCCATCTCGTTCTCTCGTGATGACCAGTGGACGAGCTTTTCCGAGCCCGGTAAGTTTCCCTTGGTCCTGGATCCTGTGGTGGCGGAGGTCAAGCTTACCAAGGTCCTGATTGATGGCGGGAGCGGGCTCAATCTCATCTTCGTCAGCACTTTGAAGAAGATGGGTCTGGATTTCAAGGATATGCTAGTTCCCAGCAAGTCCCCTTTCTACGGCATCGTCCCAGGTAATGCGGCGCACCCGCTTGGTACGGTGGTCCTCCCAGTCACTTTTGGCACGCGGGAAAATTATCGTACTGAATTCATCAAGTTCGAAGTGGCTACTTTTGACTCTTCTTACCATGCAATACTAGGTCGACCAGCGCTTGCCAAGTTCATGGCAGTGCCGCATTATGTCTATCTGCTTCTTAAGATGCCAGGACTCGGTGGAGTGCTCACCCTCCGCGGTGACTTGAAGAAGTCGTACGACTGCAATCAGGAGGCGATCCAGTACGCTTCGACTGCTTGCGTGCCAGATGCTTCGGGAGAAGTACTCGCGGCCGCGCAGCAACTCTCCCAGACCGGGCTGGAGATCCCTTCCAAGAAGGCCAACAAGTTGAGCATCCAGTCGACTGATGATGTGGCCCTCAAGACGATCCAGCTCCAGGAGGGAGATTCATCCAAGACTGCCATCATCGGTGCGGGCTTGGGTGACAAATAGGAACTCGCGCTCGTCAGCTTTCTACGGGCCAACCGAGACATATTCGCATGGAAACCAGCTGATATGCCAGGGGTGCCCAGGGAGTTGATCGAGCATGCTTTGAATGTACACCCGAAGGCTACGCCTAAGAAGCAACGCCTGCGGAGGTTTGCCCACGACAAGCGTGAGGCCATTAAACGGGAGATCGCTAAACTTCTCACGGCTGGATTCATTAAAGAAGTGATCCATCCAGAGTGGGTAGCGAATCCCATCCTTGTAAAGAAAAAGAACAATGAATGGAAAATGTGTGTCGACTACATTGATCTCAACAAGCATTGCCCAAAAGATCATTTTGGGCTGCCGCGCATTGACCAAGTCGTCGATTCGACGGCTGGATGTGTCCTTCTTTGTTTTCTTGATTGTTACTCAGGGTATCATCAGATTGCGCTCAAGGAGGAAGACCAAATCAAGACTGCATTCATCACCCCGTACGGGACTTACGTCTACAAAACAATGTCCTTCGGGTTGAAGAATGCAGGAGCAACATATCAGCGTGCGATCCAGATGTGTTTTGCGGATCAACTGCATCGGAATGTCGAGGTCTATGTGGATGACATGGTCGTCAAGACCAGGGATTCCGATAACTTGATCGCAGACTTGGAGAAAACATTCAGCAGTCTGCGCAGATTTTGTTGGAAACTCAATCCCACCAAGTGCGTTTTTGGAGTACCTTCAGGGAAATCGCTCGGGTTCATCGTCAGCAACCGGGGCATCGAAGCCAACCCTGTAAAGATCATGGCCATTACTGATATGGAGGCTCCGGCCACAATCAAGGATGTGCAGAAGCTGACAGGTTGTAAGGCGGCCCTGAACAGGTTCATCTCCCGACTCAGGGAGAGAGGACTACCTTTCTTCGAGCTCCTAAAACGCCAAGACAAGTTTCAATGGACGGAGGAGGCCGAGCGGGCTCTACAAGACTTGAAAATTCACCTCCAGTCGCCTCCGATCCTTACAGCTCCGCTACCGGAAGAGGATCTACTACTCTACATCGCGGCGACAACCCACGTTGTCAGCAGTGCTATTGTAGTCGAGCGAGGCGAAGAAGGCCATGCGTTTGGAGTGCAGAGGCCTGTTTACTTCGTCAGCGAGGTCCTCTCCGAATCAAAGGTACGGTATCACTGTGATTACGGATTTCCCGCTGGCGGATATTCTCCATAATCAAGATGCCACGGGACGCATATCTAAGTGGGCAGTGGAACTGGGGGCTTTATCAATCGACTTCAAGCCACGCACTGCAATCAAGTCACAGGCTCTAGTCGACTTCATAGCTGAATGGAGGGAGAATCAAGTCCCAACCCCAGTGGACAAGCCAGAGCACTGGACCATGTATTTTGACGGGTCCCTCAAGCTCGACGGCGGGGGCGCTGGTGTTTTGCTTATCTCCCCACGTGGCGAACAACTGAAGTACGTCCTTCAGATCCTATGGAAGGTATCCAATAATGAAGCCGAGTATGAAGCCTTGCTTCACGGGCTTCGTTTGGCGATATCACTAGGGATCAAGCGACTACTCGTATATGGCGATTCCCTTCTTGTTGTTCAGCAGGTCAATAAGGAATGGGACTGCAAACAAGGAGACAATGGATGCATACGTACAGGAAGTGCGCAAGCTGGAAAGCAAGTTTTCCGGCTTGGAGGTTCACCATGTGCTACGGGAGCACAATGTTGGTGCGGATATCCTGTCCAAGTTGGGGTCAACGCGCGCTCAAGTCCCGCCGGGAGTTTTCGTCCAGGAGCTCGATCAACCATCCATCAAGCCTTTTCCGCAGGTAACCATCGACTCGGGTTCCCAACAACCCGATCGAGAGGTTTTGGTGCTGGGGGAGGACTGGCGAGCGGCCTTTATCGACTTCATTCAAGACCAACGGCTACCAGCGGGAATTGACGCCAAGAGTGCAGAAGCGGCACGCGTCTTGCGTAGAAGCAAGGGTTTCGCCCTGGTCAACGGCAAGCTCTACCGGCGTGGCGCTCGGTCAGGAGTTCTCATGAAGTGCGTCACGAAGGAAGATGGTTACGGCATACTGCGGGAGATCCACGAAGGCGTCTGCGGCAACCATGCGGCTTCAAGAACGCTGGTTGGGAAAGCATACAGGGCCGGATTCTGGTGGCCCACTGCAGTCACCGACGCGGAGGATCTCATGCGCAGGTGCACTGCGGGAGATCCACGAAGGCGTCTGCGGCAACCATGCGGCTTCAAGAACGCTGGTTGGGAAAGCATACAGGGCCGGCTTCTGGTGGCCCACTGCAGTCACCGACGCGGAGGATCTCATGCGCAGGTGCCAAAATTGTCAATTCTTCGGCAAACAGACGCATGTTCCGGCCCACAACCTCATCACTATACCGCCATCTTGGCCTTTTGCTTGTTGGAGTCTCGACATGATCGGGCCCTTCACGACGGCGCCAGGCGGTTTAACCCATGTTTTGGTGGCTATCAACAAGTTTACTAAGTGGATCGAGTACAAGCCAATCGCCATGCTCACGCCAGATCGGGTTGTTGATTTCATCTCAGATATTTTGCACCGTTTCAGCTTCCCCAACACCAGCATCACGGACTTAGGGTCAAATTTCACGGCCAACCAGATCTGTGAGTTTTGTGAGAATGCTTGCATCGAAGTTAAGTATGTCTCAGTCGCACACCCACGGGCCAATGGACAAGTCGAACGGGCAAACGGCTTGATAATCGACGGTCTCAAAAAGCGACTATATGATGAAAACAGTAAGAAGGGAGGCAAATGGGTACATGAGCTACCGCATGTCGTCTGGGGGCTTCGGACTCAGCCGTCCAAAGCCACAGGCCAAACACCTTTCTTCCTTGTATATGGATCGGAAGCCATTTTACCAGCCGATATCATGTGGAAGTCCCCAAGGGTCGAAATGTACAATGAAGGCGAGGCGGACGAGGCGCGGTGGTTAGAGCTCGATTCTGTGGAAGAAGCTCGCTGCGCCGCTCTTGTCCAGTCAGCTCGGTACCTGCAGGGGATCCGGCGATATCATGATCGCAACGTCAGGGAGCGGTCATTCAACGTTGGCGAACTGGTCTTGCGCCGTATTCAAGACGAATCGGGGCTACACAAGCTCAACTCAAGGTGGGAGGGCCCGTTCGTCGTCAAGCAGGTCACACGGCCAGTATCATATCGACTACAATGCCCCGAAGGTCAGGACATTCCGAATTCCTGGAACGTCCAAAACCTGCGCAAGTTTTACCCATAAGCAAATGCCCGGTGATATCCGAATCCCCGGGGGCTTGGACGATCTCCTTTCCTCGATACATATTGGAGGCTATGATCCACAATATTCGGGTTGAACATCCCTTCTCCGACGCACGACAGCCACGGCCACGTGCAAACACTTGTGAAAATCGGCCATTCGTCGTGAATGATAAGAAAGTTATGGCTACATTCATAACTTATCGCCTTTATTTTTTGTCGCACCATCCGCTCCGGCTAACTCCTCCACATATCGAGTTCCGCTGCGACCTTGGATGGTCGCACGCGACCGCAGTTGCATTTTCTCCAACTCAGTTGATCCGCTCGACTGGCTTAGAAACAGCACGTTGGAAAGGCTCGCATAAAGAGCTACCTCGACTACATCCTGAGTTTAGACCCACGAGATCGGGTTGTGGACAACTTGTTAGACGAGTTCCTACATGGAGCTACGGCTACCTCCAGGGTCGTTGCACCCAGGGTAGTGTCTACTACTTACGCCTTGTAAACCTGGGCATCAATCCAACACAGGCACAAACACAAGTAGAGACATCAAAATAACCATATATACACGGAAGTGAACGCTTGTTTCTCATACCCTAATCCTGCAGTACACTGTGTACAATTTGTTCTACTACAGGCTGGGCCTCTCGCAGGTACTCTTCGAATTGCTCGTCCGTGCAGTCCGCCGCCATCCCCTGCGCAAAAATGCCCAGCTGCGCGTTTGGCACGAAGGACTTCACGTACGCGAGCGCATTGCTCACGCACGCGACTGGAGCTTCAGATAAGAACTTGAGCATTTTCTTCGGGGCTTCACGAAGTCGCTCCAGCAGGGGCCGCGGGCCCGCTTCGCCTTCTTCTGGGGGATCCACCATATCCACCAGCTCCTGGGCGGCCCCCCGGAAGTGCTCCAGCTCCTCGCGTTTTGACCTGCTGAAGGCAGTCGACGAACTGACGTTCAGTATCGCCAACTACCTTCTGCAGCCTTTCGACTTCATCTGCACGATGATACATCATATTCTTCACGTCAGTAAGCAGCTCCTCTTTGTATTTCATTATTTTCCTAAGCTCTGCGGCAAGGGTACTTCAGCTTCTAAGGGAGTTACTGAGGAAAAGTACGTGAGGGAAGCGCGGGCCTACCTTGGTGCGCCTTCTTCTCTGCCTTGAGCTGCTCCTGGTGCTCTGCTTGTTGTTCCTTGAGCTGTTGTCGAAGCTCGGAGTTGGCTTCTTCGAGGTTCTTCAGGTCATTCTTGAGCAGCCAGGTCTCTCGAGTTCTTTCTTGCTTCAGTATATCCAGCTCTCGCTGCAGATAGCAGTTCTTTGTGATTTCCTCGGAGATGCGCTTGTCCAGGGCAGCTAATTCCCGTGCGTCACTCACGACCGCGCGGAGTTTCTCCGACTTCTTCTGGGATTTGGTAATTACATGCTGCGCAAAAGGGGGAGAGTGAGTCCTAAACAACTCCCAATGCGCACATCTGGAACATTACCCGAGTATTACCATGGAGAAGTCGTATAGCTCCTTGAAGGTGCTCTTGAAAGTCTTCAGGTTCTCTGCCGACAGCAGGAGGTCATCCACCAGGTCGGTGGTGATGACGTTCTGGTGCCCTGGCCTGGCCCTCAACACCTCACGGGGACTCCCCGAGGGCCCGGCGGCATCCCTGGACGGCGGCGGCTGGACACCTGCAAGCATACAAAGTGGTCAGCACATTGTGCCCAGACCTCGGTAACCAGTCGCGGGCAGGTAAGCGTGTACCTGTGCCATCGGTAGGAGCGGCATCAGGGGTCACGACTTGTTCTCCGCCACCAGGTCCGGCTCCTTCTGGTCGGGGCTCGGGAGGCGGCAAATCAGGAAGCGCTGCATCTGTTTCAGGGGCCAGCTCCGCAGGCACCTGTTCTCCAGACGCCGGGGGCTCGGAGGCCGCAGCAGCCGGGTCCGGTTCCGCACCGGAGGGTTCAGCCCGGGCCGATGGCTCCAGGGCTGCAGTAGCCGCGCCCGGACCCAGCCGAAGCTGCACCGCGCTCGCAGCCCTGATAATGGAGAAAGTCGTTATTACCCAAGTGGGCAAGAGCAAGATCTTCAAGCGGCCAAATAAAAACTCACAGTGTCGACTTCTTTTTGGCGGCCTTCTTCACCCGCCAGCCCCGTCGAGGAGCATCTGTTGCCGGTGGCGAGGCTCGGTCGGCCGACTGAGGGGCCCCTGCCACGGCAATAGTCCCTGCATCGCTGGCGGATGGGCCCGTCTTCACCCTTTCGAGCTCGGTCCCGGGTGGCAGAGCAGGGAGACTATAAGTGGACACTGTAAGTATTCAGCCTCATCGATACTTAGCAACTCGCCAAAACAACAATTCGATACCTGGAGGACTCGTCTTCTTGCGCCTTGCGTTTGCGCACTTGCCGCTGGCCCTTTGGCACCGGAGGTAGAGCGCCGGCTAACTCCATGCTCTGGTCGGAGGAGTTGTCCCGGTGCGGTTCGCCTTCGGCTCCTCCTTCCGCATGCGAGTCCACGCATTCGGCGGACTCGCTGCTGCCTTGGGCCGCGGCAAGGCGAGCCTTCTTGGCCGCCGTGGCAGCAGCAGGGCGCGGTTCTCCTTCGGCTTCTCCTCCCGCCTGCGAGTCCATGCGTTCGGCGGACTCGCTACTGCCTTGAGCTGCAACAAGGCGAGCTTCCCTGACAGCAGAAGGGAGGAGATGATATACTCGGGGGAGGTCAGGCTGTGGCGGGTAGCTACAATATAGCTCCGTGTGTCCCTACAGCAAGTTCTTCAGTTAAGCAATGGTACAATAGCATGTTTCTTCAACAAAAAGAAGTTGAATACTTACCAGCTTGGGCGGATTTTGTGCGGAGAACAATGTGGGCACGTACGGCGCGGTGTTCACGTCTAGCAGCACCCGTTGAACTCGCTGGAGCGCGACTTCATTTGGCAACTCCTCTGTGCACATGCAAGAAGGGTCAGCGGGGCCTGTGTACTCGAAGCCCAGGCAACAGCGCTGTTGGATGGGTTAGACGTGGCGCTTGTAAAATGAGAACATGACGGAGGCGCCGGTCACTCCCCTCTTCTTCTGTGCTTCGATGGCTTCCAGCAGCTCTCTGACTGGAATCATCTCCATGCCGGAGGGTTCAAGGTTCCATTCCCCCCTTACCACAGGTGGTCTGTTCGACTTCGTCGGGAGTTGGGGAGCATGGTTTTCAATGTAAAACCACTGGTTTTTCCACCCAGGAAGGTTTGAGGGGAATTTGTAGGAAAGGTATTTCTCGCCGGTCTGCTGACGCAGTTGGATGCCGGCGCCCCCCACTACAGCAAGTTTCTTTGTGGTAGGCTGGGGCTTGATGCGGAAGAGGAAGCAGAAGTGGATGAAAATGGAAACATGGCAAATGGAATTAGGGTTGAGGTGATGGAGCTCAAGCCCGTAATAATACAGAAGGCCACGAAAGAAGGAACAAGTGGGGAGGGCCAATCCCCGTTCGGCAAAATGAAAGAATGTCACGATTTCGTCGACATTCTCCATGGGGAAAGGTTCACGGTAAGAGGGGCGCCAGTTAACAAGGTTTTTCTCTTGCAGCAACCCCTCGGAAACTAGTTTGTTCAGATTGTTGAGGGACCACTTACTGTGTGTCCACTCCGCGGTCGACGGCTCCGCCTCTTTCTTCTTCCCTCCAATCTCCGACTTCTTGGACGCCATCTCCGATGCGCTAAGCCACGAGATGCTCGGGGGCTGCGGGGAGAGGGGTAGGGAGGTTGGAGCGGGAGGATCTCCTTGAGGGGATGGCGGCGGCGTTTGGCTCAGATTGGGGTTTTGGTGGTTTTTGGCGGAATGCGGACTGAAAGCACAATTTTCCTTCCTATGGCCGCGGGGTTAAGTAACCAGCGGGATGGGGAAAAGTTACTATTCTGAAGTTCAAGAGTCATTTTGTGGAATATTCCGAAGGTGAGGGGTCATTTGGTGATCTGATTGGATTAAATATTCAATTAATCATTTTTTCACGGCTAATTAGCCCGAAAAAAGGGGTTTTTCGAATCTTTGGTCTAATTACATCATTTGTATCATCACTTTGGTCTCCCCTTAACGTGTCATTGTTTAGCCTGTATGCCATGATTTTTGGACCCTTACCTCCAATTTTGTGGGATTTGGATTCAAGGCTCGGGGGCTGCGGGGTACGTGGCATCGACTACTTATTTTTCAAATTTCTTTGAAGGATAAGGAGGATTACAGATTAACGGGACCCTTAGCCTGATTCTCCGATTCAACTTAAGGCTCGGGGGCTACTCCATATGGAGTGCGATTTTTTCAATCGCACACCATAGCAGAAATAAAATTCGGGGCATGAGCACCTCATAGCTTCGATGCAGCCAAGGAAGTACTCGAAGAAGGACTTCAAGACGAAGCTTCAGAAGAAGTCGAAGACTGCTTCAAAAGTACTCGATAAGCCTGCAGTACTCAGCTACGAAGAGCTCGGGGGCTTGTCAGACCCGGGGCCACCAGGCTGGGCACGTTACGAAGTTTAAGAGATTAAGCCCGTCTTATCTCTTCATTTTGTTTATCTCTTGTTTATCCCGTTTGAATAGGAGATAGAGCTAACCAACGCGGAGAGGATCTACTCGAGATATGCTCTGGTGTGATCCCTTGACGGGAGTTGGTTAGCATCTTTGTAACTCCGACCTCTCGGATATATAAGGGAGGTCAGGGACCCCTCTCAAAACAGAAGATCATTAGGTCATTCTACATCAAAGGCAATACAAACCATACAGGACGTAGGGTGTTACGCTCCGTGCGGCCCGAACCTGTCTAAGTCTTGTGTTCCTTGCACCTTCGAGTTTCTGATCTCGGCGTCTCCTCACCCAAAACTTACCGCCTTGGGCATATCCCTCGGTGGGCAGCCGGTTAAACACCGACAAGTTCTGCCACGGTCGCCTCCACACCAGACTGTAAGGGGATCGCCTCCATCGCCGGTGGCCTACCCGTGGAAACTAGTTCATGACCCCCTCCTCAGATCAAAGCGAACCGCGCAAAGCTTGGTCTCGACGGCACATGCTTGACATTGGCCCCAAGGGTGAGGTCGTCAAGTCGCTGCAAAGAAAAGCAGAATAAACAAAAAGCATCCTGAAACAAGAGCCGAAACCACAAAAGCGGTCCTCTTACCTCGACGCCCATCCAATCGGAGGAGGTCAAAGCTTCCTGAACCTTCGGACGCCCAGCGGGGACTGCAAACCATGCCCCATCGCATGGATCAAGCCCGAGGCTGACCCTGTCGACTCCCGAGGCATGATGTTTTCTAGGTCGCGGGGCGGGTCAGTCTCGTTGGTCATAGTCAGCCGCACTTTCGGACCGGTGCGCTGCCCCCGACTCATCCTCGTGTTGTTCTAAGGGAGACAGCAACTGCGGCACTACCAAAAGTTTTTCCACTTGGGCTCGCTTCGTCTCCTCCATCAGTGCCACGTCATGCTCCCGATGCACTTTCTCGCCTCCGGAGCACTGGCGGATGTCCAGGACCCCTCTAGGATCTCTGACCCCGCGGTGCCGCGAGGCTTTACCACAAACGAGTCGGCGTCCCCCGACTCTGACTCTTTCTCCTCAGAACAGTCGCTGCCATCAGAGTCAATCGAGGGCTCCGGCTCATATTCTTCTTGGACAACGTCGCGATCCTCTCCCATCCGAACCCGGCGTGCAGTCTCCATCACCTTCTCCTGCCTCCTCTTAGCCTTCTCGGCTTTCTTCTTTTTTCTAGCCAGGGAAGCCTCCACCTGAGCAGCTTGCATAGCCGTGCCCGCTGCCCCCTTAGGCAAATGCGGGCGGGATTGAGGATGACCGAGTCCCAGAAAAATCGAGAGGAAATTGGGAGCCAATTGGAAGCAAGAAAACCAATAGGAAGAAGGGAAGGGGAAAAACTGACCGAATTTGGCGGGTGCCCCTATCGAAGGTGTCCGGACCGCCAATGGTCTGTTGATTCCCCGCCTTGAGGATCAACTCCACCCAAGACCACACCTCATCGTCGGGCATCTCCTTCGCTGACACTCGATCGGGATCTTGGTCGTCCTCATGGCCAGAGAAGAACCACGGCGGGCACGAATAGTGCTAAAGAGCCACACCCCATCGAGCCCCTCCTCTATGACGTGCTTCCATGGCGCCCTCTCAAGAAACGCCACGCGCCCCTTCTCCAAGGTTGGGGCCCCCCATATCCAGCTGTTCTGCTTCACTGGACGCGCCCCCATGAACGCCGGGAATGGCGCCTCCTCCAGGTTCGTGATGTAGAACCATTCTTCGTGCCACCCCCGGTTCGAATCCGCGGGGGTGTACGCCAGGTAATCCCCGACTAGCGAGATCTCTTTTGCAAGCCGAAGCCCCTGACCGGTGCGAGTAGAGGGTCCCTCTTCACTTTCAGACCTCGACCGTGGAAGAAGGCTCGGAATAGATTCGCATGCGGATCTATCCCGAGGAAGCTCTCCTGGAGCGTGACGAAGCCTACAATGTGCAGCACCCCATTCAGATTGAGGTGCTGCAGCTCAACCTCCCACTTGTTCAGCAGGCTGAGCAGGAACGGGTGCGTGGGTACCCGAGGCCACCCTCATGGAACGTGAGAAAGCTTACAATCTCGCCGGGATCAGGAAGCGGCTCCTCGTGCTCCACCCGGGGAGCCCTCCAGTGCGCCACCGCCTTCGGCGGCAACAATCCTTTTGCTGCGAGATCCTCCAGCTGCGACTCCTCCACGTCAACGGCCTCTAGTGTGACATCGTGATTGGGAAAGAGGAGGCGGAATGGCTTCTCTCTTTTCTCTCTACCTCTTCCTCCTCAGGCACGATGGGGCGGAGAAGGGGAGGGGGCAATCGTGATTGGAAAAATGGGGGAGATGAAGGCTGGCGGCAACAATTGGAATGAGACAAGTGGAAAGATAAGGAAAACAACGACCCCCGGTCCTCCCTCTTTAAAGAGAGGCACATTGCGGAAGTCCAACCGATAGACCACGGTGCGCAGCACGGGGGCCACCACGACCATGGCGTGGGCGCGAAAAGCGGGGCGACATCCAACTTCCCTAGTAAGTCCCCCTGGGCCATGCACCCGAACGGCATTTAACAGCAGGCGGGATGAGCCCCTTAAACATCATCAAACTAAAAAAGATAAATTTTAGTCGTCCACTCAGGGGTACTTCAAGTCCCCCTCACACATTGTTTCAAGCATATACATAAAAAGACCCAAGGTCGACGCAACCGCCACTACTTCAACCACAAGAGCCGCCTAGGACCGTACTGGCCCGAGTCCGCGCCCCTCGTGAGAATGTCATTGACATCGACCTCCACGGTGATGACGGTAGCGGCTCCGACGAACACGGTCATGAGCGCCCTCCGCTCCTGGGGGGTGGTCTCCATAGGGAACCCAGGCTCCAACCAGGCCAGATCCTAGCCGGATCGAACCCGCGCCGAGGCTAGCATGCTGGCGGCCCCTGACCTGGCGTAGCAGGGACCGGAGACGGTCGGAAAACAGATGCCCCTCCGGCCTCACCACCCACACCGCATCAAGCGCCGCGCGGGCAAGAGCCTTGCTGCGGTCTTCTAGGTCGTTCAAGCGGCGACACAGCTCATCCGCCTCAAGACGAGAAGTGGCCGCCTCCTCCTCCAAACCTAAAATGCATAGGGTTAAGCACGCTACAACCACTTTAGAAATAAAAACAAATGGAAGCCCTCACTATAAAGAACTCACCTGCTGCCGGGGCATGGGCATCCGTGGCCCCGGCAAGGGCCGAAGCCGTCTCCTCCTCTAAAGCATGGAGGACGGCCTGCATGATGGCGAGATCGGCCTCGAACCTGCCCATCTCTCGCGTCGCGTCCGAATACCGGCCCCTGGCCTCGGACGCCACGCGGACGAGCTCCCGTATCTCCCTACGCTGACTCGCATCGGACTCGGATGAGGAGGACGACCCCAACGATGCCGACACCGCGGCCACAGCGGGTCTCCCAACCACTCCGCATGCGGCGATGAAGTCTTGAGGACCCGTGGAGATAGCTCTGCAAGAAGACAAAGCCAAAACATCACCAACCGTAACCAAGGAGCACAGTGACAGGGTGAGCAACGCTTACACCTAGCAGCGTAGAATCTCCTGGAGCAGTGGCAGCCCCCGAGGCGGAGCGCTGGAGCCCTCATCCACCGGGCGCTTCTCTCCCACCATCTCGCTAAAGGGCAAGGAAGATAGGAGGACCTTTCCACTTCTTATGAATAGAAAAATAAGCTCTTGCCGGTGAGAACGTTTGGCCAGGACGGTAGAGTTTTATAATGGGACCCTAGCACCACACAGCGCATGACCCCTCGGTCTCCGCAGGAAGAGGAAAAGGTGTGAAACGTCTCCCATTTTGTTCGAATGAAATTGTGACAAGGAAAGGCAGCAGGCGCGGTTGCACTCCGTGACATGGTAGGGACGCTCCCGACGCGCACCTCTGGAAAAACTGCACCAGTACTCCAACTCCCCGGCTAAGCCTCAGTAGGCCACATCCTCATTCGATACATGTGTTTGATTACTCAGTTTTCAAAATACTCAAAAACCCAAAAGCACGTCGTCGGGTCCCGACTCGGGAATCCGACTGATCGAGGTACGAAGGCCGGTCCGCGGAGGACTCGAGGCCACCTCGCGTCGAACAGAGCCAAGGGAGAAAATGTAGATGAGCCCCAGCGGCCCTCGCCTGGTTTGCTCAGGCAGCGATCCGAGTCATCTCAACCTTCTCGTCCAATCCACACCTCGAGCTATGCCCACAGAATCTCCATCGAGGAGAGGCCAGCGGGCCACCTGAGTCGGTCGGATGACTTGAGCATCTGCCGGGAGGCGGGTCACGGAGCAATGGACTGCCACCTGCGGGCTATGCCGACCCCATCATGAACAACGGATCCGAATTCCACTCGGACGCCCGGAATCTTTACCCGGGCACACCCGTTAGAAGCTCACCGAGCACGTCACTCGGGCCATCGAGGCAAGTCATGCCGACTCAACCCCTCCGGTCGCGGAGATTGTGGACGGGGCCACCTATATGCGTGCATGCTCGTGACATCACCGACCCGACTGCCCTCCTTCATGACAAGGACTGTTGCGGGTTGGGGTACCACGTTTTCCACTCGGAAAGAATGGCAAAACGCCAGCCCTCGACCGGACTTCCGGACGGGTGCAGCAGATACAAAATACTCCAGAATAAACGTATTTTATTCCTCGCAAATAAGTGTTACAAAGTACAGTCGGCCCATGGCCGTTACAATGTACAGAAACCCGTTACCACCGCAAGGACGGTAACGATGGAACATCGAGGAGGGCTGCTACAAGTGCAGGAAGATTGGCAGGAATATTTTCCTCGCAAGCCTTCTTCTTGCATCGCCTTCCTCGAGGACAACCTGGCAGGGGATAACGGCGAGTGGTCCATCTGCCGCCGCCGCTGGCCGAACTACTCTCCATATTAGACGACAGCGAGGAGCTCTATCCCAGCCTTAGCCGCCTAGGAAGAACGAGCCTTTAGATGATGCGAGCTGAGGCTAAGGCACACGGGGAAACCAAACCCACATGGGGCCTAGGCAGTTCCCGCGGGCACACGCCACACCAGGAAGGGTCGAGGAGTTCCTCCCTATACCCGTACCCAGGCGGTGGAAGCACTAACACATCCTCCGCTGCGAGCCGACGCTTCCCTCCTGCTCGCCCAAGGCACCTGGGGAAGCCGTGCCACCTGCCCGACGCAGACAGTGCCCTGCCTGCACACCCGCTTAGCCCGATCAACCGAGCAGAACGCTTGGAGGATCGAGCTTGCAAAAAGCCCGGGTGGACCGCGACGCCCGCATGCTATCCCTTGCCGCTCACAAGCATTCTTCTAACACCGAAAGCTGAAGGAACCACCGGCTCCATCAGGCAGACGCACACAGGCTAAAAGCAACTCCATTATTTGAGGCAGGGCTCGCTCATGACTCAGGTTGGGGATGAGTTCAAAACGAGGCTCTAGAGGCCTCCATTTATAGCCCCTCAGGTACCCACCTGTCTGGCGAGCCGGTTTTGCCGCGTGACGCACAGCTCTGCCTCAAAAGAAGGGAAACCTTCACAAGAGGAGCAGGGGGAGCACCACCGCAGCGAGCTGACGTGACGGGTCACGCAGCCCTCAATATTCCACGCTGGAGATACACAGCTGACGCTGCTGCGGCGCACTTATTACGCGGACTAACCGGGGCAACCCTAGTTGACTCGTGGTCACAATGGGGGATCCCTTGAACGCTACATCTCTCTACAAATGAGACAGAGCAATGTGATTCCTCACCCGGGTGAAGGTATAGCGCAGCGAGAAATAGCGCTTCACAACTAAACAAATTGTGAAGCCGCTTGGGGGACTCTCACGGGTCTAAGAACCCAGGGTCCCCAGCGGGCTCACTTATCGTTGGCCAGTCCAAAGCCCTGCCTGGAACAAGCACCCGTCCGTATAATGCGACAACTTTATCTGGGCCGTCTCGGCCCACAACCCCGACTGACAACTCGGTCGTGATGACCAAGGCCCATATCCCCGACTATGGGAACGGTCAGAGGTCGGGTCCCGACCAAGGCTCCGACCGGGGATTCCGACTAGGCTTTGCCTTACACGTGCCAGCCTCCCCGACCGGCAGGCTGGGCGGGAGGCCAGGCCCGGCTTACCAACGGGCCCCAGGAGTAGGTACGAAGGATAAGGATGAGCATCAGGGTCAACCTGTCATACAGGACCAACCACTCCCTCCATGGGGTTACAGTCCCCTCTGCTGTGGTAACAGGGCGCCACTATTCTGCCTGCCCGTCCTCGCGAAAGGATAGGGCGAAACGTTATCATGATACGGCCGGAACGCCCCCCGTCACGACAGAGTGGCCGGATAAGGCGCTAGGGATGGGGCGTGATAGCCATACCGTACCTATCAACGCCCCCACGACCACCGACCGACGGAGCATGACGCGCAGGGACAAAACAAGACACTTGCCCCATGAAGTAGGGCTTGGACGATGGTCACCAGAAGACTCCGACTGACGTGATGGGAAGACCCGACTGACGAAGCTGACGACCCCGACCAGCGGGGTCGGAAGTCCTCTCTTTCTATCCAAACACCCTTAGCTCCCCTGTAATGGAGCCCTCCTTGGACTATAAAAGGGAGGTTCATCCGTCTAGAAAAGGGAGGCGATCTCTCGATAGATCTGAACCATAGACTCTCAAATCTCATAGTTTCCGCTCGAAAGCTTGTAACTCCTCAACTCTCACGAGCACTTAGGCTCAAACAATACAACCGACCCTCAACTGGACGTACGGCACGATTGCCTGAATCAGTATAAATCTTGAGTCATTGTGTGCTAGGGCACATCCGATCACGACGCGCGATACACACTTCGAGTAGGTTTAGCTGCCGGCCATTTTCGGAACCGACATCAACTTTATCATTATTAAATCTATAAGAAAAAGACTTTCATAGTACTTAACACTTTTTTATATTTTTGTAGATATTACTAATCAAAATGTGATCACGAAAAACAATGCAAGTCATTATTAAGTATGTCTTGACCCGCATGGCTCGTGTGCTCTACCTATGCACATCTCAAGCTTAATGGTTGACATCCTTCCTATGAATCATTTTAAGGTAACAGATTAGAGCTAATGTAGTCCCTAATTGAGCCCCGATTCATTTTTTTTCATGGCAGCAGCATGCCGTTGTGTGTGTCCAACTGTCCACCGTCCGCTGGCTGTGCAGCACGTTCAAGCCGCGGTCCTCACCGCTAATCACATTGTCCATCGTAGATTGCTTTTTGGCGGCCCCTCACCGTCGATTGCAGCTCATTCCCATTGTACTGGTCACGACTCAGACCGTTCGTGAGATCGTCCTCCTGTTGAGGATGTTGCCTACCGTTTGGCTTTTCTCCCGTTACGAGCATAGTTACTATATCATTTTTGTTGATGAATATTCTTGACATATTTAGACCTAGTTTATGAAACATCAATCTAAATTGTGCTATAAAGGCCCACCCTAAAATTTAATGCTATTAGAGTTTCTCGTTTTGATTCTGGAGGAGAATATTTTCATGTGCGGATGTAGCTTTTTCGCTAGTCTGACCTTCAAGAACACTCTTGCTCAGCTCTCATGATCAGGTGTTTCAGTGTTTATGCTCAAAATGGTGCTACTGCATCGCTCGCTTCTCATTGCGTCTTTTGTGCCTTTTTATTTGTGGAGAGAAGTTGTTTCTGTAGTTATTTATTTTATTAATCACCAATCTTCCTTCAAACTCGCTAGCAATTGTTCCGTGAGGTTATTTTTATTTACCTTTTAACTAATATCACCTTTGGATTTTTAGTTGCGCATGTTATGTCTTGCTTGTGCCTCATGAATGAACTCCGCTTATGATGTGACATTTGTTGAGAACTGCCTTTCCTCTTAGAAAATAGTCTAAATTACTACCCTTAAATATGATCATTCAGATAACTAGCTAAAGGATTGTTTTGTTCAGTTTACTCCTACAACTATGTTAATTGGTCCAATCTACCATTAATAAGATTTATCTTTTCTATTTCTTCATGAACAATTGAAATCTTAAGTTAAAATTTTGTGGATATAGCGGATGCCATAAATAAGTTAAGTTAAAAAATACATCATGAATGTTTCATCATCATTTTGGTAGGCTGGGATATTTAATAATCAATTAAATCTTTGGGGTACAAATTTGTATGCAAAGTAATGACGAAAATATCATAAGAATATTTTTTAACGTTAGTTTTGATGTCCACTATTATCCAGCAAAAAATAAATTTAAACTTCACTTGTGTGTGGAAAAAAATGAGAAAAATCAAATGAAGGGGTAAACGGAAAGAAATAACATAGTTTTCAAAGTAAATTAAACCAAGAAATAGTTTAGATAGTTATTCGAACTTTTGGCATACATAAGAAGAGTAATTTCGAATAATTTCTTTCTTGTATAATCATTCTACTCAATCCTCCTATTTCATCCAATGATGACGCCTCTAGATTACCCCATCTATTACGCTCATTCATGTTCATGCTACTTTTACACACCCACTTCCACTGTACATCCTCCACCACCTACATCTGCTCAATCTTTGCCACCCATTTCTACTAGGCCTCCACCATCTAAACCACATAATATACGAGTTCGCACTCATTGCCTCATGGATCATGTACAGCTTCCACCTAGTCCTACTATCTGACCAATCCTTATGCTTTAGTTTTTATGATTCTAATACTTCTGATGAATCACATGCTCTTTCTAATGATCCGCAGGTTGATCAGTATGTGATGATCCTACGGCTAGAGAGCTTGCCGGCGTTGCACGCAGCGGTGAGGACAGCGGCGCCGCCTCGAGCAGATAAGGGGAGGAAGGAAGGAGACGGTGTTCACCGATATCAATTCGTTCCCCTGTTTACTGGAGTTTCCAGGTTACATAGCGATTGGTCAAAGGCCCAAATGGTTACACAACCCACTTGGCCCATAGCAGCACGCAGGCCCAACTATAGTCCTGACATTCCCCCGGTCTTAAGGTGCAGCTTGTCCTCAAGGTGCTAAAGAAGATTGCCAGTTCTTCAGAAGACACAGATTTTCCCAACACGCCCAATGTTCAGGCCAGTTCTTCCACTGCACAAAGAGCATGAGGGGTCACAGAGCTACCCACTTTTTTGAGACAAGTATGCAGTACCTGAGGGGGAGCTGAAGAGATATCCATCATCAGGCAGTGAATTTGATCATCTGAAGAGACTTCAGTACCAAGGGACAAAGCTTTCTTCAGTTGGGAGACATGCACTATAGGATGTATCTGTGATGATGGTGGAAGCTGAAGCTTGTATGCTACTTTACCAACACGCCGCAGGATCAAATAGGGGCCAAAGTACTTGAAACCAAGCTTACGATTGGATCTGCGATGGACAGACTATTGAATATGAGACTGGAGCTTCAAGTATACCCAATCACCCACATTGAACTCCCTTTCCACTCTATGCTTTTCAGCCTGATCTTTCATGCGCTGTTGTGCTCGCAGGAGATTCTGTTGCATTGCTTGAGTCATGGCAGATCTTTCATTAAGCCACTCTTGCAGATTAGTGACAGAGGAAGCATCTGCTGGAACTATGCCAAAATGTCTAGGGGGGTAGCCATACAGTACTTCAAAGGGGGTCCTTCCCAAGGCAGAATGATATGTGGTGTTATACCAATATTCAGCAAGAGATATCCATTGGCACCACTTAGAAGGGCATGATTGTACTAGGCATCTCTGTTTGTCCATCCGTTTGGGGTGATAAGAAGAGCTCATGTTCAGAGTGGTTTCTGTGATTCTAAACAATTCCTTCCACAGAGAGCTTGTGAACACCCTGTCCCTATCTGATATAATCAGTGGGAAGGCCATGTAATTTATAGACATGATTGAGGGACAACTGTGCTACAGACAAGGCTGTATAAGGATAGGACAAGGGAATGAAGTGTGCGTACTTAGAGAATTTGTCAATGACCACCAAAATTGTGTCAGAGGTTTTTGATTTGGGTATACCTTCAATGAAATCTAGACTAATTGTGTGCCATGCTTGTGATGGGACCGGCAGAGGCTGAAGTAATCTAGGTAAACGATAGTGTTCAGACTTAGCTTGACTGCATACCTGACATTTAGATATATATTGCTGAATGTCTTGCTTCATATTAGGCCAAGAAAAGAGGGATTTGATTTTGTGATAGGTTGCAGTTATGCCACTGTGTCCTCCGAGACCACTAGCATGTAAGGCGAGCATGACAACTTGTTTGGCTACTTCATGATTCCCCAACCAAATCTTGCATTTATGCTTGATAATACCCTCTACCAAAGCAAAGCCTTTATCACTTGCCGCAATGATGCTCAATTCGGTGAGCAACTGTTTGGACTGTGGGTCTGTCTGGTATCCTTCCACAATAACTTCAAGCCATTTAGGAATGTTCACAGAAATGGCTTGCAGCTGTTCTATAGATGTTTTGTCTTGACAAAGCATCAACTGCTTTGTTATCTAATCCTTTCTTGTATGTGATTTTGTATTGCAACCTCAGCAGTTTGAGCCTTTTGTTGCATGTTTTGGTGAATCTTCTGCCAGATGTATTAGGCTTCTTTGATCAGTCAAGATTGTGAATTCTTTATGCTGTAAATATGGTTTCCACTTGTTAACTGCCATAATTAGTGCCAGACACTCTTTCTCATATGTTGATAGGGCATGTGCCTTAACACCCAATGCCTTGCTCAAATATACTATGGGATGACCACTTCGCATGAGTACAACACTTATTCCTGTGGCTGGTGCATCAGTTTCAATGGTGAAACCTTTGGAGAAATCAGGTAGTGCTAGGACTGGTGCTGAAATCAGTGCTTGTTTGAGAGTTTCAAAACACTGTTGGTGTTGTGGTGTCCACAAAAACACTGTGTTCTTCTTGAGCAATTCAGTAAGTGGCCTACTGATGACCCCATAATTCTTGATGAATTTCCTGTAGTATCCAGAGACCCCAGAAAGCCTCTCAGCTGCTTCAAGTCAGTTGGAAATGGTCAATCAGCCACAGCTTGAATCTTGGTTGGATCTGTTGAAACCCCTGCAGCACCGATTATATGTCCCAAGTACTCTAGAGATTGTTGAGCAAAGGAACATTTAGACTTTTTTAGCAGAAATTGATTGTCTTGTAGGATGTAGAATATTTTGTTGCAGATGATCCAAATGTTCTGACAAGGAGCTGATGTAGACCAAGATGTCATCCACAAACACTAGGACAAATTTCCTTAACATGGGAGCAAAAATGGTGTTCATCGCTAGACGCGATGCTATGACAGTAGGTTCTGAAAAGGCTATAGTCACATTTCCAATGGGTAGACAAATAAATATCGAGGAGGCATTATTGTGTCCATATCCAACTCGTACCCTACTAAGTTATAGAGATATCCGATAAAATGGAATTCATGTGGAAACACATGAAGAAAATAAAGAAGATTTTCTTCTTTTCATAAAGGATATCGGACAAGCTAAAGAGACACTTGAAAAGGGTGCCCTCTCTCCCATCTAGATTGTCCTGCAAATACATTCAACCCGTAATAATGGTTGCGTACACAATAATTCTCTCTTGATGGAATCAAGATTTGGCATGACTGCCCGGTCATTCTACCTAGGACGGCAAGAATTATTATCAATTTTGTTGGTCACAACATCAAATCACCAGATTTGATGTGCACGACAAGGGAATCAAATTAAGATCCTCTTACCTTAAATTTCGAATATGAGCTTCACAATTTCTTGATCATATTAAAGAATACTCATGTGGCTCTATTTCGACCATCATATGGATCAACAACCAGGTACTTTAAAGAGCATGTTAATGCATTACATAGTCCCATTTTGTGTCCCTTAGGGTGGTACAATTTATAGCAAACTCGTTGCTCAAATTATTCATTTGGAATAAATGATCCTGGATGCGGGATCACATCCATGTACATAGAATTGTTTGGTCTTTTAGGAACTATAATAATAAATACTTACATCCAGAATGGTCTAGTTGAACCTCTACTGAGAGAATCACATTGTTTACATGACTAAAATATAATTGCAAATTGCCAACATCTCTTGGTGCATGTGGATGTACACATCACATACATTTCAAATTCATCAAACTGCTATCATACGGCTCCTTCCGTTACAGTGGATACATGGATATTTGACATCAAATATTTTCTATTTACATGTCGGTTATGTCTTGCACATACTGATATCACCAACTCAGCATATACTTATGGGAACGAGAATCTTGGAGGTATAAGTATCCGTCATTCATTATATACCTCAGATTATCCAAAGGGGATTTTTATTCATAGCCTGTATGCTGATCATTTCCTTTGGAGAATTAGAGGTTTTAGGGGAAGATTTATACTACACATAGAATGCCAAGAATTCGGAGTGAATGTCAAATCTTGATATTCTCCCTCATTTATATCATGTGCGAGAAGAATCTGGACTGCTGGTTCGGAATCATATATTTGCAATCTTTTGCAAATGATCTGCCAAATGCATTTACTGATGGTGTCATCTGTTTATCATCTTATTGCGCTTGAAAGAGTGGAGGTACCATTTTCAAAACCACTCAACTTCCAATAAGAAGGGGAGAAGATGGTCACAAGAAAGATAACTCTTTACAAACTTTCGTGAAAAATAGAGTAAATATTAATCAACATCAAGTTGATTGACAACTCATGTATATTTACTATCCAAAGCCTATGGATTTGCATCATCCAAAAGACCAACATATGTTTACACATATTCAAACGCTGAGTCATTGAGACATCCTAACTCTGTCATTGTGGGAAGTGACATGGAGTTCAAAAGTTAATATTTTTACAAGCAATATTGGTTATATTGAACAAATCATATAAAGTCTACAGTGTCGACATTTCTCCATCTTAGATTGCCTTACACCTACTGAATCCAGATTAAAAGTCCTAGACAAGAGTGTTTTCATGCTCACTTTGGTTCAAATCAAAGGTGGTAATTGAGGAGAATCGCTTCCGCTAAATAATGATTGAGTAATAAGTTACTCTCATAATACTTTCTTTATAGAAGCATGGTGGTAAAATAGCAAGAGCTAGTAGCATATGGTTTCATGCAGAGATCTAGCTAGCATATCCTTGGTATGTGTGAAAATTATGTTCATACATTCAATCACTGGCAGATCTTTGGAATTTGATGGATTCATATACACAAGTCAATAGACTTCGTATTAGGAATCAAAATTGCAACATATATTGTGTACAACTCAAGTTAATGAATGACTTGAAATAATCGGTGTTTGTGGTACACTGAATAGGTGAGTTCTTTCCTCTGAAAATTTACTCCCAACAACGATGGTTGCATATGTGTGTTCGTATTGAAATTCTAAACGGAATTTGTATCATTCCCGATCACACAGTTAATCATGCAATCATCTTAGGGCGGATTATGGAATGAAGATTTGGATAAAACCAAGTCACCTTTAAGTCTACAACTTAAGCATTCACATCAGTCTACCAATATCTAATGATATTGGATGATCATATCCATCAAATCTTATGGTTTTTTGTCCCTAAACATGGATTATTATCATTCTGACTCTAGGATTGAATCCTAAGTACCAATAAAGCGCTCATGTATTATGCAAGTCGCAATTGGCCTGATATTGCATTTGCAGATATTTGCTAGCTCAAAATAGCACTACTCCAATAACACCTTATTGGCGGGAGTCAAGGGATATCAATAGATATCTATATGGTACTAAAGGCTCTTAAATTGTCATTCGATGAGTTGAACACGACCATAGTGGGATATGAAGATACTCCTCAACTGATCCTATGAATGTGTATCACATACTAATATCTTTGTGATAGAATTCTCATAATAGTTATCATAAACTCTAATGATTATTCCTGCGTATCATTCCGAAATCGAACATGGCATGTAAGACTTCGTTGAATGATTAATTATGATTTCATCACATCATTAACTTTATCTATTAAGATAAGATTACTTATATTGATTGTATACTGACATGTTACGTGAAAGCAATATTATACTTTTGCTCACAAAATAGTCTATCCTCGTATATTACAATACATTGGAGGAACAAACATCCTTGCAAACTTAATCTTACGGGTTTGCGATCCAGCAATAGCCATATATGCCGTATCATTTTCTCCTTATGTTTGCCACTGGATTTTTGAAAGAGTTTTAGTGGCAAATACACATATTTTTCCCGCAAGATTTTTGAAGGAATTAATCATTTCATTAATCTCAAGTTCGGATTCGATTAAGGGAACTGTCAGAGATATTTTGGATGGTCTCATCCGAACCACAGGCGGGGAAAAGTCCCGCCCATGCTCGGCCGCCTGACCCGCGTCGTGCGCAGTCAGGGGCGAGTGCCCCTGCTCCTCCGCTCCCACGTTTATCATGGAAAGCTACAAATATGTACCCAGATTGATAAATAAAGATTGCTCCATTCACTTTTTCCTATCTCTTAATTCTATGGTGTTCATTTATATTACACCGAGTCACAACAGAAACCACGGGTACAAGGAAGGAGAGCGTTGGGCAGCGGCTGCGGCGGTGGTGATAGGTTTTGGGCAGGGCGGTCAGAGAGGAGATGGTAGGCCTGATTTGGCCCAGTTCGGGACAATACGTTCCGCGAGGCCGAATGGTCTTACGCGCCTCCAGCCCGCGTTGCCTGGCCCGGTTTGCTTGCGCCGCGCTTCGGCCCGCCCAAGGCCCCAAGCCCAACTCGAGAACATCAGCCGTCCATCGCGCTATTCGACCAGAACACCCCCGGCCCCACCCCACCACACACACTGACATACACCCCAACAGGCCAACATCGATCCCGGTCCCGGCACCTCGGCGGCGCCACGTCCGTCGCCGTGATTTCTCCGGTCCCCACCTCTGGACTGCCGGCGCCACCCACGCCGGCTGGGTCGCCGCTGCGCAGCGTCCGTCTGGAGTCGCCAACTGCCCGCGCCGACCCAGCTGATTCCGTCTACTCGCAGTCCACCCACGCATTAGGCGCGCCAATTCCCCCGTCCAGCCGTTCGGGCTTTACTCGGCGGCGGCGGCGCCAGGTACCGCGTACGGCGAAGGAAGGGGACAGGAGCCCGAAACCAACTTGGGCGACAGGGTGGCGGGGGAGATCGGAGACAGCCCAGCTGGAGCGCCAAACCCCAGGCAAGGTGAGGTCCGGTCGTCTTCCGCCCTTCAGCTTGCTAGTCACCTGGCATCCCGTCGCGTCTCGGTATGCTCTGCCGCGCCTCGCGACTCACAAACTGCGCATCGCCACAAGTTTTCCCCCGTTTTGCTGCCCAAAGTTTGGGGCATAATTACACTCCCATCCCATTTTGTGTTTAAGTGTACCTGGTGAATGCCATTAGTTCCCGCTGGCTTATTCCTGGTGAATAAACTAGCTTGCCGTTTGGCGATTTCTATATTTAGAAGGATCATAAATCAGGAGTGCTGGGATAAATTTTGTTTGTATTACAAGTTGTTGTTTTCTTGTGGTATTATTTCCATGGGGAGATCAAAATGCATGGGACGGGCTAATGGCAGAGCATATGGTCGAGCCTGAAAATATTGCCAACTGAAGTAGACAATATGCTCTTTTGCTGCATGCCAACTGAAGTTCCCCTTGATATCCTATTTTACTTGTCTGGCAAATCTTCCATTCGATGCGTGTGGAGTACTACTTCTCTGTAGAAATGGCCTGTACAAAGTAATCAGCTCTGCATGACACTACTGAGTACTGACAAAATTTGAAATAGGCTATAGAATCTTAGACTTTGAAAGCGATGTCATGCCTAAAGAGGCCATGACATGGACCGTTGCTGGTGCTATAGATAATACCTTGTAGCTATATTAGCTCATTTCATGCCATGTCCGAGATACTTTTCTACTCTTCCTCACTTTATGATGTACGTTCATGTGTAGACATAAATTTCATATATAAAACCTGTTCTGGAATTGCTCTCGCTAATTAAACTAGGGTATGCATAAGAGATCCACGCCTATGGATTTTAATCTGTATCAATAGTTTCTATGTTTGATAGTTAATCCATCATAGTGGATGCATGAGATGGTTAATCCATCATAGTGGATGCATGATTTTTGGCTAAACATTTTGCATCATGATTTTTTGTATTCAATCAATAAGCTTTGGCTAACTAACATAGACTGAGTTTTAGAAAGGGTTATACATTAGTTTAGCACCTAAAAAGCCTGCTGTGTTGAATAGCTTCCGTGATATTAGAAGCGTTCAAGTATAAATCCTCACCTAAAGATGTAATGTTCAACTCTTGTTGGGTTCTAAGCTTTAGATACTTCTTTTCTTTCCCAAATAGATATTATTTCTTCCCATAATAGAGTGTCTACAGATATATAAAAGAAAAAAATTGTTTCCTCATGTCTTGTCAGGCTTAGGCTAGGTGTATCAAGCATCTAGCTCAAAGTGAGGCTTGAGCTTGTCCTGACATTGGGCCTGACCCAACCTGACATTGAGCTAATAAAGAAGTTGTCAGGCTGGTTGGGCCGCTCATGGACTCCTGTACACTCTACCACTACTCCATTAGCTTTCTTGGAACTTGCTATGATGACATATATATTACAACTTAATTGGGCATAACTTGAACTGATGAAAGAGTCCAGCAGTAACTCCATAAGGTCTCAGTCATGTAATTGTCATAGATATAAACATAATGAAAGAAAGAAAGCCTATTATGATTCATGTGTTAGACTTACATATTTATGAGTTGTTTGTCACATGAATTGCCGATGCAGGTTCTTGCAATAGAAGTGTGCCCAATGGATCGTGGAGGTTCCCAAAAGAAAAGACATAAAGCTGTTGCAAATGTTGATATCATCAGCAATCTACCAGATGTTATCAAGGACAAAATTCTTTGTTGTTTGCCTATAAAAGAAGTTCTAGGAACATGTCTCTTGTCAAGGAAGTGGAGATACACATGGGCTTCAATGACGGAATTGACTTTCAGGGAAGATGATTTTGATTTAGGTAGTAGTATTGAAGAGGGTGAAACTAAAAAATTTGTCAATTTCATCAACATGGTTCTCTCCCTTCATAATGGCCCAATTCTGAAGTTCGAACTGAATGCCCGACGGGTTCATTTGCTATCCGCTGGAGGGCACATCCACAGGTGGATGCTTATGCTTTCAAGAAATGGAGTTAAGGAAATTCAAATTAGGACAAAGATCTGGAGGAATCACAAAATCCCTTCTTCTTTCTTCTCCTGTGAGGAACTGGAATATGCTTGCCTGCAAGGTTGTATTTTTCAGTTGCCACCTCTGTTTACAGGTTTTAAGCGAATACATACCCTTCATTTTATTGATTTCTGTGCAACGGAAAACAATATAGGGGAATTAGTAGCAAGCTCCCCAAACTTGGAGAAACTGATTCTCTCTAGGTTGCTCAGCTTTGCCGATATCAGTATCCACTCAACAAAGCTCAAGATACTAAGAGTTGACGGCATGTTTAAACACCTCAGTCTGGTTACGCCACATGTCTCTTCAGCAGTGATTAATCTGCAAGTTAACACTGGTTATGTTCCGAGGGCTGGGTGCAACTTTAATCTTTCTCAATTCATCGGGTCTCTTTTAGATATTGAAAATATTTCATTGCTCGGGCATGCTTTCGAGGTAAGAATTGAGAAACTGCCACAGCCCGTCTGTAGATGTTTATTATTTCACCATTCAGTCGTGTGTTAGGTGACACCTAGCTACTTTACAGTGCGCAGCTCATGGAATCTTGCCTGGTAAACTACCAAGATTGTTAAATCGGTTGACTGAGATAACCCTGGAGATTGACCTTGGTAATATGAAGGAAGCAAACGCTGCTCACTGTTTGTTTCAAGTTGCTCCCAACTTGCGACGCGTTGAGCTACAGGTACAGCTGATGAAAATCCCTCGCCTTGCTATGTCTCATATCTCCATTTCTCTTCTTGACAGTTTGTACTTTGCAGCTTATTTACAGGGGCTATGCCGCACCCACCTCGAATTTCTGGGACTCCATTGATCACCAGGCCGGTCTCTTCAATAACCTGGATACAGTTGTTCTGAGCAACTTTGCTGGCTCCTGTGCAGAGTCGGGCTTCTTGAAACTTTTGCTTGAAGATGCACCCGTGCTTAGGATAGCGCAAATAAAAGACAACAACAAACTGGATAAAGAATCTCTCAAGCGTCTCCTGAAGATGAGAAGAGCATCGAAGGATGCAGAAGTAATCCTCCTTTGAGGCATGGTCCCCTGACTCCGATAGACATGCACTGTTCTTTCCTGGTGAAGCAATTTAGTCTGTTGATACTGTAGGGTTATTCGGTTAGTCTTATCGGTATTAAGCTTCATCAAAGCAAAAGCTGTAGTCCTTTGCAGATATCAATGCCATCTTCAGCAAAGTGAAAATGTTGCACCTGAACCATGGGTTCTGTTTCTTTTCCATTTGGGTCTTTTACCATTCGAAGTTCAGTCTCACCGCATTGGTCCGCACGAGTTTGCTTAACTGACTTTGGAACGATGGACAAACTGGTGCTTGTGAAGACTATCCTTTAACTTTTGAATGAAGGTCGTTTTACCAAACCTAGCTGAGTAGCTGACTTGACGTGCCCTATATTTTTTGCGCAGCTCAACAGACAATCATTCGGCCTACTTTCTTCGAAATTGTTGGGGCCCTCTCCCCTTTCCGCCCCTCCTCTTTTTTGAAGGCAAAGTTGTGTTGCGGATGTGTGTCACGCGTAGCTCTTTTTCTTTGGGCGGAATTTGTAGCGTGTGTTTGCGTGTGTTGACTTGAATAGTTGAATTGTTAATCTTGTACTGTTACTTGTTTAAAAAATTCCGGTTGGGTCAGGTCAACTTTGCTACCATAAAAACTGGCACCCCAACTGTTTCCTGGAGGATAAGATCAGGTCTAGTCTCTGATGGAGCAAGATGGGACCTGAGAAACAGTCAACAGAATTGGAAGGTTGCAACAACCCTACTACTTTCATTTAGTAGTACGTCTTGTTGCATTAGCTGTAACCCTGTTAACTTCCATTTCGCCTCTCTCTTTTTTTTCCCCACAGCAATGCCTTGCAATCTCGTGCTTCTTTATAGAAAATTTCGGTAAAGAAACAGCTGGCAACTCCGTATCTTTAAGTTGACCACCAAACCATGATAGTCTTATTATTTTAGGTCACAGGGTAAGAGAGATTGGTTCTGATTAGCTGAATGAAGCCATTACGCCAAAGCTTTTCTGGATTAGAAAAGGTCGTGATGACCTAATCTGTGAACACAGGATCATGTCACGAGTGAAGGACGACGCATGATGTCCGTCCCATGTGTGGGCGTCTTCTCTTGTGCGTCCGTCCATTGTGTCTCCGTTCAACATTCTGCAAGGAAAAGGTACGCGAAACCCATGCGAGTGTTGCCTCTCGAAAATGAAACCGATGCTTCTCGCGTTACTCTACTGAAAATCCAGAAAAGCGCTAGCATTCTCTCCAGCAAAGGAGATTGCCAGGAACTGTTGGAATTTGCAAACAATTGGGATGGGGGGGCAGAGGAAATTTTGGGTGGGTGAAGAGCACGAAAGTGCAGGAAAAAATCGAAAAGAAAAAGTGTACTAGAACACTGTAGACTAGAGAGTAGAGACCTCTGAATTCCTAAGCCAAGATTGAACTGAAGCGCACGTGCCGGGCCGTGCTACCGCGCGTGCTGCTTTCCAGGACCCTTCCCGTCGGGGGCACACGCGCATCCCAGCTGACCGACCGCCCAAAGAAAACACACGCTAGAGCTCAGCTCAGCTCGCGCTGCGGGGCGGTGGTTCCCGCTGCTCCGCCGGGTCGGGCCCGGTTTGTCGTTGTCCCCGTCCGCGGTGACGAGGAGAAAGGGCAAACCAGCTGTGCGGCCCGCGCCCCCACCCGCGGCGCGCCGGCGCGTGGTTTCCTTCCTTCCTTCCCCGTGTGCGCCGGGCCGGCGGCGTGCCCTCCCCGCTTTGGCGGCTTCCGCCTGGGTGGGGCGTGGTCGGTTTCGTTCCGCGAGATCACGTGGCCCGGCCGGGCCGCGCACGCGCGCACTCATGGCTGTTTGGTTCGGCGGCTGTTTTTTTTTCTTCTTCTTCTTTGGAGATCCATGCGCTCTCTGTCTCTGCTGCAATCCGGCATGGGAAACACATGTTCCCGGACGGTGCCTGGTCGCGCATCACTCGGTTTGTGCCTGTGGGAATACGTGTCCTTTTCTCAACTCGCCTGGAACCTGGAGGAGGATATGTAGTGCTATGTGCGTTTGAGCGTTTCACCCCCCCCCCCCCCCCCCCCCCCCCCCCCGTTCAGTTGTCGCGCACGAGTGCACCCTTGTGCCCGTGTTACATGCAATTTTGAGATTATCTGTAAGCCGTTTCGTTATTACAAATACTTATACCCATCCATAGACCATAAGACCGTATTCAGCTTTGTTAAGAAATCAACTTGGTATATAAAAACCGGTTAATTCTCTCTTCGTTTTGCCGATGTAGAGATAGATCGAGCTAGTTGAGCCTTGGATCACGCATTATTCATTGCAGTATCACGTGTTTTTTCCAAATAGCTAAATTTGGCGCGACAATATTTATAGGTCTCATCGATGATACCTACGGTCAACACCTAAGGAAGTATCAGGATAACTTGCTAAAGACTACGTTTGTGGATCCAAATTGATTAAAATGATTCAATTAGTGAAGCATGTGCCATTGTTTTTACTTATAGAATCAACTAGAGGGTAGGCATGTATAACGAAAGGGTAACTTACTATTATCAAGATACTAGAATGACACTCAAACCCAAATAACATATGAGATGGCTTCTATAATTATTCTAATAAAAATGACCAACGCTACAACGCCAGTTTTGGGTTGTGACGATATCAAACCTAGTAGTTCCAATCAGTAGCACTTTAATTTTCTTTCCAACGTGCGTATTAGAACGAAGTTTTTCTTTTCCTTTTTAATGTCTCTCTGGCGGTAGACGTGAAGTCACCTTATTAACGAAAGGCCATATGCAGCCACGCAGCTAGTTGGCCCTTGAGCTGTCCGGGCAGCCAGCCAGCCAGCCAGCCACTCCAAACGCAACCCCACATCCAACGCTAGCCACCATTGGTGGGAGGCGTCGAAGCACTGCGCAGGCGCGGAAAAACAAAGACATGTTCCCTCTTAACAAAAGCAAGAAACACATGCCACTTCTGGATCGGAGTGTCCATCCACCCCTGGAATCGCCACCCAAGATGCTCGAATCAGGGTGCTCCCTGCAAAATAGGCAATTGCTGCACTGGATTGTCATTTTTTGCCCCGGGCGTGATCATTGTTTATGTAGACTTGGACTAACCCTAGTGCTTTTTCTCTTAATGAAAAAGAAAGAAGTTGCGTGAGAAGATCATCAATATTTGCTTACAGCAACAGTAGTAGCACTACTCTAAAATAATGACCTAAAGTTCGAAATCGTGCTCCAGTCCAATATTAACTTTTAAGCTGACATGTTAAGCAAAAATCCCTGCTGCTTGATACGAGCTATGCAAGGATTTGTTTTCAAAACAATAATTATGGAAGCCACCGTGACCGAAACCAAGCTGAGCGAGCAGCAATTAATTAATTAATTAGTCGTCCGTGGCCGTGCTGCACCCAGAAAAAGGAAACGGAGACCAAACGGAAAGGGCGCCCCCCGAGTCGACAGGGTCAAAGCAACAAGAAGCAGCCACGAAGCCGCCGCGTCTCACCCATCTCCCCCCTCCCTTCCCAATCTCTCTTCCCCTCCCCCAGCGTTTCCGCCATTCCCTGCGGCTCGAGCCCGGCCGTGTCCTGTCCCGCCCCGCCCTTCGCTACCGGTAAAAAGGAAAACCACTCCACTCCACTAGAAGCTGCAGGAAACGAGGACAGGCGGGGCGGCGGTGACGCCACGAACGCGCAGTTCTGTTACCGCGACCGCAGCTGCTAGTGGTGGCCAGAGGCATGGGCCATGGGGGAGCCTGGTAGGGGAGGGGAGAAGGGAGTAGTAGTTGCTGCTGTTTGGTAGCCGCGTAGGTCTCGTGGGTTTGCGTACCCTGCCATCCGCGTCCCTATCCGCCCCCGGCCCGTCTCGTCACCCCCGCCTCCTCTCCTCTCTTCACCTTCACCTTCCTGGCTTTGGCTTCCTCCCCGCTTCCTCCCTCCCGCAGGGGTCAGCCAGGCCAGATAAGATTTGCTTTGGTTAGGCTACCGCCGCGCCGCGCTGGGCTGGGTTTCGGGCTGGTACGGGATTGTTGAGACCGTCAAGGAACGGGGACGTGGGGGCGAAGGAAGGTGGCGCTCGGTGCTGGTTTCCTCGTCAATCGATTCCTTCCGGCTCCCGATTCGCCCTGTTCTTGCTCGCCCCCGCTGCTCCTCGGTTGATTGGTTCGCTGGTTCTGCCCACCCGCGCCGCGGATTCGGGGGGAATCTGATTCGCCGCCGGGCGGGGAGGGATTGGATTCTTGGTCTTGGTGCGGGTGCGCGCGGCGCAATTTGATAAGAACGAAAGAAAATCCAAGCAGGGAGGGAATTGCCAGGGGAGCATCGGTTCTTGGTGGTGGTTGTGGGAATCGCGGTCGGGGGACGCCGATCTTGGCGAGGAAGGGGAGTTCCTGTCACGGCGGCCCGGCGGGGACCGGCGGCGGCGGCGATGGCCGACGGGCTGGATCGGTGGCGCGACTTCTTCCGTGGCGCCGGGGCCGGCATCTGCGACGTGATCGAGAACGCCATCCTCGTGGCGGCGGCCGACGCGCCGCGAGAGCTGCTGCACCGTCGCGACCGCATCGCTGAGCGGCTCTTCACCGCGCACCGCCGCGACGCGGCGGCGCCGGCGCCGGCGTCCCTCGGCAGCGCTGCGGCGTCCGCCACGCCGGCCACGCCCGTCGAGGAGGACAAGGGCAGCGTGCGCCGCGTCGCCGAGAAGGAGAGCAAGGTCGACAGCAGCAGCAACGGCGCCCACGGCGGGGGCCACGGCCACGGCGACGAGGACGATGACTCGGACTCCGACGACGAGCGCCTCCGCCGCGCTGCGGCGAGCAACTACGGCCACAGCTATGATGATGATGATGATGACGAAGACCAAGAGGAGGATGAGCAGCAGCACGCCGCTGATGATGCGGAGGAAGAGGAAGAGGACCACGAGGCTGAGGAGCTTGAGGCGCTCACCAATGAGATCGACGAGGAGTCGCAGATCGTTGGTGAGGTCCTCCGCATCAAGGACCTCCTTTTGCACAAGGAAGATCAGGTATGCTTAATTTCTTTTCTTCTTCAACTGCTCAAGTTTCAAGCTTTGAATTGTTCTGAGCTAAATCATGATGTTTCTGCAGTCGGATGCCACTTTGTTTGAGTCGCTGAGGAGGCTGCAGTTGATGCAATTGTCTGTCTCCACGCTAAAGGTACATGATTGATATTGCTTATAAGTTATACGAGCTATGTGATGTGTGTCAGTGTGTCTTGGTTTTACTGGTTGATCTAGCTATTTGGTTTCTTAATCTTTGGCGCTGCTAATGGCAGGCTACTGAGATTGGGAGGGCTGTTAATCGGCTGCGGAAGCACAACTCACAGCAGATTCGCCACCTCGTGCGCACTCTCATTGAGTAAGCCGCATGTTCCTTTACTGAATTTTGGACTCAAGGCTAATTCATATCTGCTTTTAAAGAACTTAGAAGTGCAAATCACTGATAAAACATATCAATGGACTGCTCCAGCTACATAGTCATAAATGTACTAGCTTCTATGCTCTTGAGTCTCGGAAGTGCGTCTTGATAGTGTTCTTGGAAATGTAGTTGACATGTCATGTTGCTCTGTGTTTCAGAGGTTGGAAAGTTCTGGTCGATGAGTGGGTTAGTACTACAAATGCTGCACTGGCAGGTAATTGAAGTGATTTTGTTAAAACCATAGTTTGGACAGTTTTAAATGAAGAATCACATCTTAGTTTAATACGAACATGGATTCTTTGGATCTGCAGATAACTCCCCTGGCTCTTCAAATCCTTCTGTTGTTGATGAGGAAGATGAAGAAGGGCTTCCATCCCCACCTTTAGATGAAGGGGCCTTCTTTGCAACCCAGCCAACTTCTATTCAACTCTCTGAGGTACTATATGTTTAATTCCTTCTATCTTATTGCATTTTTTGTTGAACTATAGTCTAACTTTGCTTTTATTTTTTCACCTTTTGTCTTCCCAACTTGAAGTTCTTTGATGAAATGGACGAAGATGGAAGTGAGTACAACAACCCAGCAACTATTTAGTTTTCCATGGCTATTCAAATATACTGATTATTAACATCACACTTGTATGGCAGACTTGAGACATAACAGTGATGCAAGCCTTGGAAACAAGAGGGGAAATAATGGTGGGAGACCTGCGAACTATTCAGCAGTTGCAACGCAAGAACCTCCTCGACATTCTCCTGGAGCTGTTGAAAAAGTTCAATTCAGGAGGCCAGAATTGGCAAGGCAAGAGCCATCAATGAGGCAAGCAAACCCACAGAAACCTCAAAGTTCAAGTTTGCAAGTGAAGCCTCATGGAGTGCTCAACAGCAACAAGCAATCTAAGCCCTCAAGTTATGAATCTGGGCCTGGGAGACCATTAAAGGCAGCTCCTCCACAGAAACCCTTTGGTGACATGAAACCTAGACAAACTCACAATTCTGTCGAGAGAAGGCCTGCAACGAGCCAGATGGATGTAAGTGCACACTACCCATGCCTAAGTCTTGGCAATGATCAAGACCTTGTGAGTTGTGACTCACTTCTCTATCTTTTTGGCTCTAGAAATCAAGGCTCGCCGCACAATCTTCATCAGGAGCCAGGCTAGAGTTGGCAAAGCCAAAGGTCAATGATGATGGTTTGGATAATAACAGGAAGCTGGAAGCAGCAAAGAGAAGGCTCCAGGAGCGTTACCAGGAGGCTGAGAATGGTTCGTGTCTTTATGTTAAAACTCAGTATTATCCTCTTTTGTCACTTATAGATCTCTACTCCTGAGATTTTACCTAATTGTTCCATGCTTCATCTGTGCAGCCAAAAGGCAGCGCACGATACAAGTAATGGAGCTGGGTGACATACCAAAGCCTAAGCATCAAAACAGACAACCTATGGTGAAGTCCCGGAATAACCTTAGGAATTGGGCGAACGGGCGGCGCTAACAACTCTCTGGTTTTTTCCTCACTGATGAATTGTTGCCATGCCTGCCTAGTCCGAACGCGAAAGGTGTTTATGCTCATCCGAAAGCAGCTGAAACCAGCTGCCAGGACTAGAACAAACTTTTTTGAACAAAGCACCTCCGATGGGAGGGTTACCCCTTGAAGTGGCGGGGGCTGCACTTGATGCCATGACCATGAGTGAAGCTCCTGCGTTCGGAGAGTTTAGCCATGTCTGGATAATTGTAGAGTGGACATGTAGCTCGATCTGTATCGGCTGGTTATTTTCTTCGTTTCTTCTTCTCCTTTCTTCTTCAAAGGAAGCTGTAGATACCAGATAGAATAATCAGCAATATTTGGTACATCCCTTTTTACCTTCAAACTTTGACAGGAATTATTCACCCATAGCAGCATTCTTGGTGTGTCTCTTGCAACTGGCGGCCTATGCATGCTGCCGCCATGGTCTTGGCGCTTGACCTACTTGCCCATCACCTGCAAAGTTACAAGCATACGGTCATCCTTTGCAGCTACCGTCTTTTTCATTCTGATGCAGTAGCATAGGTGTGGTGACAGTCAAGAGTCAGACGCCCGGAATTGCGCGGGAACAAATTCAGTTGCATCTGTTGAATGTTCACCCGGGAGAACATGTTGATGTCAGCAGTTTTCACTGACGGGGACGGGCAAATGTAAACACTGACTGATCCATGAAAAATCTGATGGGAGCCAAGAAAGGGGGGGATGGGATGGGAGAATTGGAATGCAGCAAAGTGGTCGGACATATGTGCGTGCGTGCATCTAGTGGATTGGGAGATAGCGTGGATTCCACCAGCGGGGGAGTGGGTGCAGGGCCATTAGCATAACTGCATAGCAACAGCCGGGGAAGGCCCCACCACCCCCCCAATTATTCAGTCCTCCTGCCTCCTTATCCATACCGGCTCTTCCAAAGAGGCCGTGACTCACGAGCCAGTGTGCTCCAGCTCCAGCTCCAGCTTCTTGTATTATTGCTCGAAAATGATGGTAAACTAAGACATGAATTTGTTTGGAAGTTTTCTTGAGAACGTGATTTGCATTTTTCGCATTAAAAGGACGAGTTTGATGGCTTTGGAACGTGAGAATTTCACAAGATAAAATTGTTGAAGAAAAATATGTTAGTTTCATTTCCACATAGGGTGTCCTATTTCGGATACAAACACATGATGAAATCATGAAAAGAAAAAAAAGAAAACGCTAAGACACAGGCGTCCAGACGGGAAAGAAAAATCGAACGCTCCAACGTATGTTTCAATAGTTGATCTTCGATGTTGCAACTAGTTTTTCTCGATGTTTCAAGATGAATGTTGCATGAAACATAGTGTTCGTATTGCGACGGGAATTTTCTATTTGAGAGTCAAACGATTTAATTAGTATTTTCGTATATTTTATCCGAGAGTCAAACAACTTAATTAGTATTTTCGTATATTTTTAAATGTTGCACCTATAGATTTTTTATGTTGCAGATGTCTTATTTCGATGTTGCAACTGAGCGTCCGATGGGAAAATCCCATCGGACGTCCGGCGCAAAAAGAAAATAGCTTACTCAGAAAACAAAGCATCCTTATTTGTTAACGGCATGGATGCGCATCACGTGGACGATGCTGGCATGTTAGATCATGTCCGGGCACACCACATGTAACGCCGTCGCAAGATTTGCGCTGCGGTTATCCTTGTCACGGCACAGGCAATCCCTATCTGACTTTGGATTCCCCACTGGCATGGCATGTGCGCTTCCTTTGGTTGGGAGCCCGCCCCTTTCTTTGACCCGTTCCGTTCCATGAAGCAGCACAGGGGTGATGAAAAGAAAAACCCGTCACACAAGAGTCCTTTCCTACCCACCTTCCACCTCCTCGGATTTGCGCAAAGATTTGCTTCGGGTGATTGCTCTAATTGCTAGTTGTTTATTAGTAGTGTTTAATTGTTAAACACTCCAAAGCAAACAGGGCTGGACACGCCATCAAACGCAGCCGTGAACCTTTAATTTCTTTGTTTGTTTTTTTACAACCGTGAACTTCAAGGTGGCATTTCACACATTATATAAAAATGGTACTACTATCTTTAAGGAAAGATATCCATGTCATTTTTTAAGTCAACCAAAGTATGCAGGTACAAATATACTCCATCCATTTTAAAATATAGGTTATTTTATTTTTTTAACTATATAGTTTTTGCTATGTATAAATATATTTAGCGTGTGTCTAGGTGGATAGAAAATCTATGTCTAAACAAACGAAAAACAACCTATAATTTGAATTTGAAAGTATGTCATTTAGACCGCACGCTGTTAGTTATTGTTAATTCTTTGGTATATTTTACAAAAGGAAATGTCTACCCTTCACGGCTTCATCCAAGTGTTGCAATATATTTTTTTCATTTTTGAAAATTAAGTGTTTTGAAGTATAGCAACAGTCAACTTTCTCTTGCCCGCTATATATCTCGCTTTCTCCACCACTGAGTTGCGCCCTTCTTCTCCTCTCTAACTAGAGGAGCTTCTTTGATGAGCTGTTAGATAGTAACGGTGGTGATCCAACTATTATGTAGTGGTAAGCGAGCTAGGTACCGCTAGGAAGGATAACATGGGACAAAAAAAAAAGAAAATAGTTAAACGGGAATGCAGGTGATAATACATTAAGACGATCAGTATGGATGTTTTGCTGCGGATGGGTTAAATCTCATATAAGGGTGGGTCGACTGCTGCGCTGGGAGACGCTCCTGCGAGACCCTACCCTACCGCAGCTCGCCAATAGCATAGTGAGTTGTAGCAAGAATGACAGGCCCGTGGGGAAGAAGAAGGGTTATTAACAGCATCCATGAGATATTCAGTGGATATTCACAGCAACATACATAAGATATTCGTTGGATGCCTAGTATATTGGACCTTCTGTAAATATACAACAATGAAAGAAAAGAAAAGAAATACTATTGAATTATTATGTCCTTTGTTAGGAGTCAGAACTGTGGTAGCACGTGTAGGGATGTTCGTCCAGTATTAGCGAAACAGGTCATCATCCTGCGCGGACGAATCAGGCGGGTTCGGTCCCTACGCGAGGACGTGATCGCATGCGCGACGCTCTACTAAACAGCGGCGCCCAACAAATGCTCCTAATTGCGTGGCCCGAACGGCTATCCGGACGGCATTAGATTAGAGGCGAGCACCAATGCGATCCGGAGATGGCCGTTGCGGAAACGGAAGCGGAAGAAGAATGGTGGCGCGGTACGGCGGGTCGCCGTGGCGTGCCGGCGTCGCGGCCTCATTTAATGGCTCGGCGAAGCTCACTGACTTGCTGAGCTGAGCCGGCCTCCAATGCGAGAACCTGGTCTAAAGTAGCTGACAACCTGACCTGTCAGGTGGGGCCCCGTCCGTTATTCTGACCGGGAGAGGTGGTGCCTGGTTAGTTGGATCGCCAGCCACTGGCCCGAGCAACTTCTTCTGGCGCGGCGACATTGAGGGCGAGTGATTTTCTTTTCTTTTTGATAAGGGGGGCGAGTGAATTCTGAAGTCCGGTTGAGAACGTAGGAGGAGAAATTCCAAGAAAATCCGGGTGGATTTGGACGTGATTCGGTGGGTGGCTCGTGGGGCGGGCCCACCTGGCATGGACGGTGCAGCCCAGCCTCCAGCGCCGCCCCCGCTTACTTCATCGCTGACGAAAAAGCCTTCAGGTTCAGGTCCTGGCGGCCGGTGGTGGGGGCCTCCAGCGATCTATAAGCCGAGCTAGGCGGTGGGGTCGCCGGTCGCACGGCGGCGGCGAATGGGAACGCGGCAGGCGAGGTTGCGGCCGGCCGGGGCTCCTTTATCATCAGTGCGCGGCCGGTGGTCAAGAAGCTCAGGCCACCTAGCTCCTTTTCAGTGCCGTTCCCTGATGCGCCGCGGTGCACATCGCCGTCGTCGTCCCTGTACCAGCGTACCTGACCGACGGGGCGCCTCTCACCTACTGGATCAAGCCGGCCATTCCGGTTCCGTCAACTATTTTTCTTTTCGATTCATGTCTATCGATCCGAACCCGTGCTTGTTTTCTTTTCTTTTCGTGAAATATTTCGAAACCGAAACAGGTGACCGAATTGAAAAATTATATGGCTAGGATCAAAGGATGTAGTAGGATATTTCCCGGGACCGTCTGACCGAGCGAATCGAACCGCCTCCCGCGTTCCGTCACGTGGATTTGACTGCCCGCTACCACGGTCGACGGTTGCCCGTCGCTCGGCGGCCGTCCCCTCACCGCCGGACGGTCGAAGCCATCAATGGCCGTCGGGCGTCGGCCACATCGCCGTCCCCTCCTACCAACAACAACGCCCGATCCCACAGCCAGGACCCAGACCCAACCAGCCGCCGCAGCTCCGGCGAGTTAACACGACCTGCATAGATGTACTACGATCTCATATCTGACTGTCAGATCATCATCACTTGGCAAGATGGCAGCTCTGACTGTTATCCTTCCTGGTAGTTTTTATTGACAGAGATGGTTGACATGGTGCAGTCCTGCCAGTGACCTGCGCACTGACGGCGGAGTTTTTCCACCGTGCTGAAAGAGTGAAAGGGCCAGGCCGGCCAGCTCACAGAGTCGGGGCCGGGCCAGCTTTGGCTCAGAAAGTGACCTTTTCTTTGCTTGGGATGGAACAGAACAGAACAGGAGAGAGCCATCGCTTTTGCACTGACCGTGCTCACACTGTTGCGTCCAACAACCAGTGAGACTTTGCGTACTTGTGGAGTGAGGACGATGGAGGTTTAGCAACACAGCATGTCTTAGTGTTTGCAAGGTGGATTTGGTCATTTTATCCTTCCAACTTAGAGGAAGCTGTAATTAATGTGGAATAATTTTATTCTGTTCTTAAAAAAATAAGCAGTAAGATCACAACCGCCAATAACCAGAGGTCCAGGCAAGTAGCCACGATCAACAAGCTCCGGCCGCCGTGGTAATTTTATCCGCTGCTGCTCATCATGTCGGAAGGAATCTCCTGACGTGGCGGCGCTTCTGTGCCGCTGGTGGTATTGGTAAGCACTGCGGAGGCGTGAGCTCCGAGCTGAAAGGTGACAGCAACAGCTCGGGGCTCCTGGGGCCCCAACCAGCTTGTGGCGATGATCGCTCGGGCGGAGGGAGGAGGATGAGGAACAAGGGTTGGTGTGACGATGGCAGGGGGCAATCGCGTTTCTTTTTCTCCCCGCTGATCCTGGCGTGATCGCGTTTGGTGGCAGGTGTTCGGTGCCGGACCGTGACAGCATCAATTTTGTCTCACAGTTTTTTCCTCTTTCCCGGCATCCCAAGTCACCCCCAGAAACCAATTCGAGTTCAAGAGATGCAATGTGAGCTGCGTTCAGTTGCAGCGGCAGCCAACTCTGCGGTCTCGGTCCTGGTCAGAGACTGACGGGTGGGGCCCTGTGCGGCTGTGCCCGTGTCCACGTGGCGAGGGGAGACGCGTAGGCGTAGTGCTGAGTTTTTCTTTCTTTCTTTCTTTTTTCCGTTCTTGGGGACGGTCGGCCGTCGGCCGGGTTGCTTTCCTCTGCTCCTCCATCACGGCACCACCACCACCAGTACCACTGAAAATGCAGAGCCTGTTTGGGACCTGCCGACCTGGGCTCCGACGGAGAACGACGTGGACGGGCGGGGTGGCGCCGCGAGCCGCGTCGCGGGCGCGCTCGGCCGGGACGTCCGGATCAGGATGGGTTTAATCATTCGCTTATTAATTCGCCGTCGCGGCCGTCGTTAATCACGAGGGCCCGGTGGCTTAGTGGCGCTCCGATCTGATGCGCGCCGGGTCTGCTGGCGTTTCTTCCGGCTCTGTTGGTGCATGCATTGATGGACGATGTCATGGTGGCTCTCTATCTCTTTCCCAGCCCATGTTTTACTTCTATGAAGAAAGGGCTAATAAGGGGGGCGACGGTGATGTTCACCGGTTGCCATGCCGTCATTTTATATGTTCGTAGTTTTTACTGCAACATTGAGGACATGTCCAGTGTGACGGCGGGCTGGGCGTTACGCACCGTGTTACCAACTCACGGCTGCATCTCTGAAAGTGCACAGAAAGTTCTGCTAAAATCATGGATTGGTAGTTCATGGTGTCATCTACATCTATGCAAAAATTCGGCTTCAACGAACGATGAATAGTAGCAGGTTGTAGATACCAATTGAGTCGTGCTCGACCATTACTATTTGCAAGCTGTTCTTTTCTTCTTGAATAATTTTTTGCTCAGCGGTGGTGTCATAAGTTGCTGAGCCAGTAAGACCTATCATAAGTCGGTAGCCCAGCAACACCTAAAATCCTAAATGCCGCTAACACCAGTAACACATGTGTTTCCTATCAAGCTATTAAAGCAAGATTTCATCCCGTCGGAAAAAGAGCCAAGATTTCCCAACTGATCAACTAGCAACTGACTAGTCCAATGGCCCGTTGTCGTGGGCGCGGCCCATGGAAGTCTTCCTGTTTCCGGTAGGAAACTTGAGCTTCCCGACTAGAAATGCTTTCAGGTTTCAGGCCCCGCGTAACAATTCAATTCTTTTTTTTTGCGAGGGTAACAATTCAATCCTTATTACGAATAAAAACGCAGAAATCTACATACTCTTCACGAGTTTCTGTTTGCATTACCATTTTGGGTATAAGAACACTATACTGTTACTTTACGGATTATTTGCATCGAAATGACGGCTATTACAAAACATGCGCCAACAGCAACAGCGGCTGCTATTTCTCAACGGAGAAAACAAGTGCCGAGTGATCTAGTCTACAACTTATGGATGGTTTTCATGTCAGCGGCCTCCTGGAGGGTCCCTTGCTCGACATGATCCCACCAGCCCATGAGGAAGTTATCCACCACCAGCCTGAACCAAGGGGACAGCTTAACACCATCCTCCCCAGCGTCTGCTTTCCTGAGCAGCTCCTTCACCTGATCACGGTTCATGTACTTGACGTCCGCGACTTCTTCAGGATTTGGGTTGAGCTTCACGTCGCGAACCATGAACAGCAGGTAATCCACTGGAACAAGTTATTAAAAAGGTAAGTCTGCAAGCATGCAGAAAGCAACAGACAACTGAAATAAATAGCATGAAAACTGGAAACCAGGCATTCAAGTATTTACACTCATGTTCGCCCCATTTTCCATCTGAAGGAGCCTTATAAAGCATTCTCCCAAGCGGAATGAACTGGTCAAGTGGTAATTCGTCAGCCACTATTCCCAATTCATCAAATAGCTTGCGCTGGGCTGCATTTCTCACCCCTGAACAGAAATACAAGATTGTGACTGGTAATCAGTAAGGTCCAAGTAACAATATGGATGGTGCGCATGATAGTATTGATTGGTTCGTCGCTCTTTAAGGCAGATATATGTACCTAGACAATTTTCCTCAATCAACTCTGACTCACGGTAGAGAGGATGGCTACAACAAGTGTTCGTCCATACAAGTGGAAATGTCACTTTTGTTGCAGATCTTTGCTGTAAAGAATATGATGTTACAATACCTTCTGTGGTGACAAGATTAGGAAATACTTTACGATAAGCCAGTTCACAGAAATAGCAAAGGCAGAAGAACCGGTAATGAATGATTCATGTTCAGTGTTCTGAGTTGTTGCTTCGCAGTGTGTGGAACCGTTGAAAATATGATTAGACACAAATGAAACTCAAGGCAAATTTGTATCAGAAAGCAGAAAGATATGTTAGATTCAAGAAACAAAATCCTAAAAGCTGGTGATGTACTATATCTATATAGTTCTTTCATGGGGGAACTATCTCACCAGCAGAAACTTTCAGGGGATAAAAAAAGCAAGAAGCATTCAAGAAAAGAAAAAGGAGTGATTCTTCAGGGGATCTCTTCACTGTGACCATTCTATGTCTGGAAAGATATTGTCTCTTTAGGGGACCCTAGAAGCATGGTACGATCAAATCTGGGATTCACTCACAATATAGTTATCAGGACACAAACTAAGCGTGTTTCCAATTTCAAGTTGAACTCAAGCTGAAGCTATCCATAATACCAAGCTGGAATACGTGCAAATGCAAAAATACACAGTGCGCACTAATATGGGCCAAGACATCCAAACCCCAGCTTGATCAGGAACCAATCTAAGTCAGGCTCCTCTACTGGCAATGAGCTATATCAAATTATGAGGCATCCCAACTCAAAATAATGTCAAGTACCTAAGCCCATTTTGTATGCACACCAATTCCTTTTTTCTTTTTCAAGCATATACCGCCAAGTTCAAACATAATAACAAAATGTTGCATACCCTACTTGAATGGAAATATAATAAGATGAACCCCAATCAAGAATTAAGGGTGCATGGTGAAAAGTGGAATTTACACAACATCTTAAAGCCAGACAACCATATTTAGTGTAGAGTAAATACCTGAAGTAGCAGCTCATATTTGGAGTTGAAAAGGAAAACACTGAAAGCTCTGTGTAGCGCATGTCCAGTTTCTATCTTTTCCATGAGATGGCCTACAATTATTGAGAGAGCATAATTAATAAACAAATGCAATAACAGCTAAAATCTGATACTTCACTACTAGGACTCCAGTTGATGTTCACAACTCACAAGTTATCATCAATATTCACTTATTAAAACTGAAATTGTAGCTTGTATTGCTAAGGTATTAACCATGCTGTCCTGTTGAAGTTCCACATAAGTTTATAATGTCTGGAAAATAGTGTTAGCCAAATTCACCAACAACAAATTGCAACTGTGTTTAATGCTATTTCTGAAAATGAATCTATATCGTATTGATGGCGGTAATCATTGCCAAATATCAGGATTGGCTTTGTGATATTATTTATAAAAAAGGAGCAAGTACTTCACTCAGCTATCTAGACCCTGAGATTAGTACTACAGTAATTTTGGTTGGTCACTGATTTCAGCTACTCGTCATAGAATTGTACTTGGCGCTGATTTCATACAGAATAGTATGAACAAATGAACACAAGCCAAACATAATGGCCTAATAATACTTGATCTTGATGGGACTACAACCACAATAAAAATCAATACAACTCAGGCTTCAATCATATATACACGTGAGAGAGCAATAGAAAGCAAATTGTTCCTGCTGAACTAATTAGTACTAGTCCAAGTCAAACATGGAAATTGGGATACTTGTACCAACAAAGTACCATTAGAAAACAATAGCCAGCACCAATGTCAAAGTCGTGCTTTGAAAAACGCAACCACACATAGTTGAATGGGATAGATGGATTAACACGTTGTCACGTACAGTTATACTTGGACTCGTGGCCGACGACATTGTCCTGTTCGTCCACTAAAATGCACCTACGATGGAAATTTGGAATTTCAGTCAGTTGACAAACGTCACGACATACGAAATCGAAGGAGCGATTAGACTGGACGACTGTTTCTCAGCCTCGATCGCAACCTGAATCTGTCAGGCTTCATCCAATACTCGAGAGAAATAGTTTGCGATTCGATGCTTTATCCCTGATTATCGACAGGAGGAAGCATCTCGCGTGCAGGCAAGCTAGAAGCAAAAAAAAACACCACCGCGCCGCGCAAGTTGACCAGACCAGCGCTACTAGCGAAATTGACGGGATAAGGGGGACGGAGGCAACTCACTCATCCTCGAACATGAGCCGCCGCTGCACGGCGTCCATCCCCGCGTCGGCTTCGACGGCGCCGGGGCCGGCCTTCCCCATCACGGCGCCCCCGGCCGCGGCGGCGATCGCGCGGCGCCCGCGGAGCCTGGGGAGAGCCAGCCCCGCCGAGGAGGAGGAGACGGCCAGGCGAGCCCACGCGCGCCGCCCGGCCCCGAGCGACGCCGAGGCGGACGCGAGGAGCGCGAGGGTGGGACGCGCCGCCGGTGCCGCCGCCATAATGAGAGGAGTGGGGAGAGATCCGCTGCGCGCACGGGTGACGGCTGGATTTGTTGGGCGCGGCTGGCCTGCTGGCTGCTGCTGTTGGGAGGGAGAGCGCGGCGACTTCGCGAGCTGCAGCCGAGCGAGCGAGGCCGGGCCGGGGGGTTTTATGAGGCAGACGTGTCTCTCTCTGCAGTTGGGTCGTTGGCGTGTCAGTGCCCTATTTGGCAGGGCTCCGGAGCGACTTCAAAACCGATTCCGGGTCACTCCTAAACGGGTGCACGTATACGGCTCTAGCAGTAAAATCTCAAAATTTTCGCTCTCTAAAATAATTTGGTGGAGGAGGAGTCATAAAACGTGGCTCCGCGTGTCTCCTCCAGCTCCTCCATCTTGCATACCACCTTTGCCCCACGCGCACTGCGCCTCCTCGTGGCGGCCGGCCAGCTACGCCAGCTGCAGGAGGCTAGGTGACGGCGGAAGCTCGAGGCGCGACAGGGTGGGGTGGAGCGAGAGGCCGGATGGCAGTGGGAGCCCGTGACCCGTGGCAGGGCGTGGCGAGCGGGAGGCCGGGCGGCAGCAGGGCTACAACGGAGGAGGCGGCGGTGGGAGCTCGTGGCCCGCGGTGCGGCGCGGCAAACCATGGCGGAGGAGGCGGCGGCCGCTGGCGCTAACCCGAAGCGCAGGTTCGAGGTAGAGGAGGCGGCTTGCCGTGGCCCGCGGGTGTCGAGGGGTGGGGAGGATTCGGATCAAGGAAGAAGGGAAGAAAGGATAAGATGGAGAGAGAAGGGAAGAAAAGAGAATAAATGAGAAGAATGAAAAATAAAAAAGAAGGATATTATAATTATTTCATACTTTTTATTTATTTTAACAATTAGATGAAACCGTTTTACCAAATATTTTTCTAAAACAGCTTGAGCTCCATCAGAGAAGCCGCTTCACCAGAGAAACTAGAGCCGAAGTTATTTTTTAAAGAGTCTGAACCCTACCAAACATACCCGGTGCTTCTTCTCGGAACGTGCCAACAGGGTGGAAAAGAACGTGACTGAATCGTGGGTGCGGGATGGATGGATTTTACTACGGCAGCTGTGTCGAAGGTTGGCAGAGGACAAATCGTACCAAGGCACAATCGACTAAATTTGGGTCATGTCTGTAACCGGCTAAGGCTTAACAAATTATGTTTGCTTACTTGATTATTGTGAAAATAATGATATATTAGTCTCCGGAGACATGAAAAACATGTTACCTCCTCATATTCTTGTAGGGTCGCGAGGACAAATCTCATTCTTGTTTTGTCGCAGCCTTTTGGAAGTAATTAACATGTTTCTCAACCCCCCATCAACCTAGAAGTCCGTGGCTAACTATAGGTATAAATAAAATCAATTACTTTCCGACGATTTGTCACTTGTTTCAAAGGGTGGGCCGGCGGGCCATTTGACAACAAGCCCAGCCAGAAAAAGGACCATGGGCCGAAGTCATTGCAAAGTCAGTGGACTCTACAATTAGAGATTTTGATCAGATAGTTTGAGAATTAGTTGAGTGGGGCACTATCTTTTAGTAGATTATAGTTTCCATATTATGACAACTTGTGGGGACATGAGTTGATAGGCAAAGGTGGTAAAATTGTGCCCTCGCTGTTGTCATGCGTTTTCGCTGTTGTGAGTGGCTAATTTGATGAGAACTCGTTTCGTTCCTCTACATGGTCTAGAGAAACAACATGCTTCAATTCTTGGTCACGTTTTCGGTTTGTAGTGTACAGGTTGATATGGTCTTTACTCACATGAAAAGGATACCTTTTCACTTCAAATTGATGCCATGTGTGTGATTGTCGCATATTCTGGTTGAAGCACTCGTTATTCAACATGACCTTTGCCGATTTAGTTCTACTGGATTGACCGATAGATTGCACGAGCAAACTAAATCAATTACTGGGAAAAAAAACATTCAGAAACAGCATCTCACTTGAGCATTCGATTTCCAGTCTTTTAGGGCAATCATACAGAACTCATCGTCGCACAAACGGCAACAAGATACTCTTGCCCTGTTTACAGGCCACTCGACATATGCCATGGCGTACAAACCAAGCACCAAAAGATAGGAGCATCATGCAAGAGAAGCTGCATAAGTTGAGGCAGGTACTAGTGGCAGTAGCATCAAGGATAAACACTCCATACATAGACAGGCGATTCAAAGAAAGCCCAAGGCAAATATCATTGCGCCAACTGATGGCAGCGGGCCGCCTCACTCTGCCGCAGCCTCCTCATCCTCATAATCAGCCTCCTCGTCGGCGGTCGCGTCCTGGTACTGCTGGTACTCGGAGACGAGGTCGTTCATGTTGCTCTCGGCCTCGGTAAACTCCATCTCGTCCATGCCCTCACCTGTGTACCAATGCAAAAAGGCCTTCCTTCTGAACATGGCCGTGAACTGCTCGCTCACCCGCCGGAACATCTCCTGGATCGAGGTGGAGTTGCCAACGAAGGTGGAGGACATGGAGAGGCCACGCGGAGGGATGTCGCACACGCTCGACTTGACGTTGTTAGGGATCCATTCCACGAAGTAGGACGAGTTCTTGTTCTGCACGTTGATCATCTGCTCGTCCACCTCCTTGGTGCTCATCTTACCCCGGAACATGGCCGAGGCCGTCAGGTAGCGGCCGTGGCGTGGGTCCGCAGCGCACATCATGTTCTTGGAGTCCCACATCTGCTGGGTCAGCTCGGGGACGGTGAGGGAGCGGTACTGCTGGGAGCCACGCGAGGTGAGTGGCGCGAAGCCCACCATGAAGAAGTGCAGGCGTGGGAAAGGGATCAGGTTGACAGCAAGCTTGCGGAGGTCGGAGTTCAGCTGCCCTGGGAAGCGAAGGCAGCAGGTGACACCACTCATGGTGGCACTGATCAGGTGGTTCAGATCACCAACTGCCGACAAAATCAATATTCACATCAGTAAGTGTTGAACAGCAAAGGAGTACAAGTTCATGCATATTAGGCAGTTTGATCAACATAATAGATGAATAAAAGAAAAGTATAATAAAGATATGACCAGGATCAGTTTGATTCCATCAAAATAAATTATACACAAAGCGTAGTAAGATTCCAGGAAAAAGAAACTAGACATTCTAAACAATTGTGATTGCGCCTGAAGCTGCATAAAGGCTTGTTTTACAGGCTTACAGCCACTGCTCAAATGCATGTGGTTCATCAGTTAAGCACATGATAGAATAGTTTTCATATGATTTTGAACTGCCAGATTTACAAATTAGACAACTGAATATATAGGGAATGATACACCAAAACGAGTACAGCCTGTCTCCTATATCTAACACTTTGACAGGTTTACAACTCAGCAATAGGAAAGCAATGCCACCCCTTCACCATCCAACAATGCATACACAGAATTGAACTTATTACAGATGAACTTGGAATGTTAGCAGAATTTGCAACTAATTTCGACAGCTAACATTTTTTTCCTTTTGTTTTAAGCACAAAGAGCACTCGAGACACAAGATTACTAGCAAGTTGCAACATAGCTCACGGCACTGCAACAAACCCAGAACCCCAATCACCATCTACTTCTATAGGCGGATACAGTAACCAAACTATTTGAGTATAGAGTTGCACAAAGCTCAGAAACATATAAAATTACGCGGACGTTGGAATCACGTCTATCTAGCATTCTGACTACGTTTATCAATTTAGCATCCAACTCCCCTTTAGCTTTCAGTCATACATGCAAAATAATTAACTTGAGACCAATATTGTAGCTTGCTGATGATAAGCTGTTCACAATAACCAACATAACTGTATGCAACATTTCAACAGTAATTTGGCTTCCATCAAGACCTGTAGTTCAACAACCTAAATAGTTCAGGACTGGGTTCCACAATACTAACAACATTTCTGACAGTAGGTTCCAATCACTAAAAGCAAATGCCACTAGTAAGACAAAGATTTCATTCATTTCAATCGCAAAGCATGACCAAGATAACTAGTGAGTTGGATCATAATTCAAAGCACCACAAGCACATAACAATTAACAAAGCTCACTTTTCAACAGTCACATAATGCAATTTAGAACCAGGTGAGGTAATCAAACTGTAAATATCAGCAGACGAGGCAGTAAAACTTAGTGGAGCAGATCAGCTTACAGCTAGGAGTGGTCAGCTTCAGAGTGCGGAAGCAGATGTCGTATAGCGCCTCGTTGTCCAGCACCATGCACTCATCGGCGTTCTCCACGAGCTGGTGGACGGAGAGCGTGGCGTTGTAGGGCTCGACCACGGTGTCCGACACTTTGGGGGACGGGAAGACGGAGAAGGTCAGCATCATCCGGTCCGGGTACTCCTCCCTGATCTTGGATATGAGCAGGGTGCCCATGCCGGAGCCCGTGCCTCCGCCCAGCGAGTGGCAGACCTGGAAACCTGACAGCACACACCCAGAACAGCGCGTCAGAGATTCAGAACCCACGAGATGATGGGAATTCGGAAGAGAAGAGATGGATACCCTGGAGGCAGTCGCAGTTCTCGGCCTCCTTGCGGACGACGTCGAGGACAGAGTCGATGAGCTCCGCGCCCTCGGTGTAGTGGCCCTTGGCCCAGTTGTTGCCGGCGCCGGACTGGCCGAAGACGAAGTTGTCGGGGCGGAAGATCTGTCCGTAGGGCCCCGTGCGGACGGCGTCCATGGTGCCGGGCTCCAGGTCCATGAGCACGGCGCGCGGCACGTAGCGGCCGCACGACGCCTCGTTGTAGTAGACGTTGGCGCGCTCCAGCTGCAGGTCCGACGTCCCCACGTACCGCCCCGTCGGGTCGATGCCGTGCTCGTCGCACACCACCTCCCAGAACTTGGAGCCGATCTGGTTCCCGCACTGCCCGCCCTGGATGTGCAGGATCTCCCTCATCTTCCTCTCGCCTGCAAACGCCGCACGGATCAACGCGCGAAGAAGAGGAGACAGAAAAAAAAATCCAGGGTTAAATTCCCCCCAAAATCCCCAAAACGAAGCGAACCCAAACCAAAAAGGAACCGACGAGATTCAGGAAAAAATCAGGGACCCGAAGAAATTTGGGGAACAGGGATTCGATTGCAGCATTACCTTGGGGGGGAAAGCGATCGGATCGGGGTAACCCTGGGGGAGGGGAAGAGGTTGCGATCGGGGACTCGGGGAGAGCGTGGGTGCGTGCTGTTGAGGGAGAGGGGAGGCGAAATGGGGGCGCGTGTTTTATAGCGGCGGTGGGGCTAGGTCACTGGATCGGACGGCGCGTGGGGTTTTCCCGTTTCCCTCCAAGGACGCGCGCAGGGAGATCTCAGACGTCCGACGCGGGGATCGGGCGGTTCGGCCGTCGGCTGCCAAGGGGCCCGTTGCTTGGCCTTTTGGAATTTGAATTTTGAAGGGGTGGGCGCTGGCTGCCGGGTTGGAATTTGGATGACGGGTTTGGCCCTTGGACGTGGTGCGCGTGATTCCGAAGAAACGGCAGTTTCACACGGAGTACGGGTGCAAATGGGGATTCTGTGCATTTTGTGTGTCAAATTTTTTTTTAGAAACCGAGTTTGTATTCATAAATGTTTCTGGTTTACAACCCAACACACTTACCACTTACAACGACACCTCTTAAAGAAAAAAATACATTCAGATCCTTGCAAGCTTCTCCCAGTCGTCCTCGTTGCGGCAGGAACAGTCACATTCAAGCCGACCATCCTCCCGACGAAGAAACTTTGAAGGTTTTAAACGGCGCCAAGAGCAGCATACCGGCAGCACCAACAAGCTTTTTATCCGCTGAGCACACATGCCTAACAAGATGGCCAGCAGCAAGCAGCCATCGCATCGTCGGAAAAACCAACTCGATTTCACAAGTTGGTAGACATACCTCCAAAAGATTATGGCGGTACCAACGAAACCGAGGGAGGGACCATACGGGACCTCATCAAGAACTAGAGCACCTATGAGGACTTCAGTTCCGACGAGAGCACGCTTTATTCTCCATGGATCGTCACGGAAGGAAGGAGGTCCAGTTTCTCCGTAACCGCTACCCAGTGGCAAATCTAGGATTTCTAGTTAGGGTGGCCCAATAGAACATTTTTAGATTTTTTAGATATTTTAGTGAATAAGTCAATATAGTCTTATAAAAAATTCTAATTTCCCACTTTTCATCTTCTCAATTAATTTTTTATTGTTGTATGTAAGAAAATAATTAGTAATTATTTTTCTATTAGTAATATATAAGGGCATATATGAGAAAAATCTAGAATAAAGGTGCTTGGACCAAATCTTAGGGTGGGTCGGGGCCCACCCGGCCCACCCCCTAGATCCGCCCCTGCCGCCATCGGATCCGCCGCAACCACCCCCTCCAACGTCTCTCCAGATGAGCAAAAGAGCCGGCAGCCATCTAACAATCGACCCCCCGCCTCATCTCCACCTCCAATGTCGAAATGGCCACCGGAGGCAAAGAGGATGCAGCGGAATCGACGCTGGAAACGGAATCGCCCTTCTGTCGCCCTTTTTTGTTGTAGCGGTAAGAGAGGCGAAGACGATGATGGTCGGGGCCTGAGCGCCCGCCGTCGTGCCTATGCGTGCGCACGTGTGTCAAGAAAAGCTAGGGCCCATATGTTCTCACAAGATAAAAATCTTGGGCCCATGCAGGAAATAAAACTAAAAGGAGATATATAGCAATGATAAAATAACAGTAAACATCATGAAATCTATAATGAATTCATATATAGTGATTTATTTTGAACGAGCATGCATAAGATTGTGCCTATTTCATTAATAAAGGAGGAGATTACAACCGGATTAGCCGATAAAAGAGCAAGTGACCAACTAATCTTGAGCTAATAAGGACGGTAGATCTTTTACGTCCATAGAAATCCAAGCCGTCACGTCGTTTTTTATCTTCACCAAAAGGGAGATCGTGTCGCAACGGTGGCAAGTTCTGGAGTTCCTCTCCTTCCACACTTCCCAGCTAATTAGAAGAGCAAGACTTCTCACTTCTTTTGCGAGGAATGTAGGTGTATAGTGGTTATGTTGGTCCACCAGTCGAGCGTGTTGGCACTGTGCTGCCACGTGATGGCTACAGACAAGGTGCTGAAGTGTGTGAGGCGCCGTGAATAGCATAAGAACTATTGCCTGGCCAAAGCTAGATCAGGTATTCAGGTTGTTTGCCTGCCAAATCATATTGCCCACCAATGACTTCAACGTCCTGGATCATAAGTGACAGGAAAAAAAAATCCTACGACTTAGGATCTGTTTGGTTCCTATGATTTAAAGATTAGACCTGCACTTTTAGTTCAGTTTTAGACTTTGAAGAACCAAACAAGTGGTCTAAAAGTGCATGTCTAAAGTTTAAACCGCATTAAACCATTAGCTCCTTCAAAATATGCTAAAAGGATCTAAAAGTGGTACATGATGGGCAAAAGACACACCCTACCCTCCCGCCCACCCCCCTCTCTCTTTATCTACCCGCCATAATTAGGGGTAAAAAGTGTCTTTTCAATATCCTAGTCTAAACTTTAGACCTTGGAACCAAACAGCAAAAGTATCTAAACTTTAGTCCTTCATTTGAGAGGCTAATCTTTAGCCCTTGAGCTAAAGTTTAGCCCAAGGTATCCAAACAGAACCTTAAGCGTAGGGATGAAAATGAAAATGGTAATTTTTAATTTTTGAGAATCGTTTTCGAGATTTTATTGACTTTTAAGGATAAAGAAACTGAAAATAATTATTAGAAAACAAAAAAAATAGTAAAATAATAGGAAAGTGAAAATGAAAATGATTTGAGCATCCTCCGATATTTAAACATCGAGAACTATCGTATTTGCAGAGTATTCTACCGTATTTTAGTGATAGAAATACCATATTCACGTACAATACCAGCACCCCCTGCTATATATATTTTTAGAGAGTCATGACTGATTTGTTCTAACCCTAAATCACAATCTAGCAATCTGAATTCATAGGACTATAAATAGTTTCTTAGATGGTGGGATTAATATTTAAATTTTTATTATTATGAAATGAGATACATGTCATGGATGGATGGATCCTTGGAGTAACATCTTAACCATCAGTACTTGTGCATGAAGTGTATCAAGTTATATGGTTAGAGTTGTGCTCTATGGTTTGATATATTTAATGTTTTTGAAATATCGTTTCGAGAGGTTTCGATTATTATTGATGACTTCTCGATCTATATTTTTGTTTCCGAAATTACCGTAATACCGATGTTGTTTTCGTTTCCGATAATATCGTATCGTTTTTGTTTTCGATGAAAAAAATGTGAAAGTAAGAGTAACGAAGCCTTTCACCAACCGTTTTCATCCCTACTTAAGTGTCTCAAGGTCGGAAAGGATAAATCGTGCATAAAGCAATGCCAAAACACATTATAATTTCCCCAGTGGTGGAGGAGCACGGTGGCAAGGTACGACCATATCTTTTTTTTTACAACTATGACATACCTTTTTTACTACATTAGAGCATATTCAACAGATTACATATCTCTTTTACCCTATATATTCTCTCTTTCCATTACCAATAACACTTTTTTATTTTCGTAGTCAGTGCTACAGCAGATTACTTAATGGATAGGGTGGAGGGAGGAATCCTCTATATTTGAGTAAGAGAGGTATATGATTTGGCGGTCACCGAAAATATTTTATTATTAGCGATAGAATTCATAATCTATTGTAGCATCTGCATCTTCCATTACTAAAAGAATAATTTTTTATTTAAGAGAGGGATGAGTAATCTGCTGGAGATGCTTTTATCCTACTCTTTTTAATCTTCAGTTTCAGCAAGTTTAGTTCTGCACGCCCTTGCTCAGAAGCTGGAGTGGGCAAGTGGTCTGCACATATCCATGACAAATAGCAGTTTGGTTACTTGAAAATCAGTTGACTCCATCATACCCCGTAGACCATCGAAAGGTGGCAAGTTGCAGCTAGGAATAGTCAGGCGAGCTTATGGCCAGCTGATTAGCTCTCGGATCATTTTCTCGTCCCGCCTTTGCGTGCCGCGTGGTGCAGGCATGCATCTGCCGGTCGATCTCATCCGCTATCTAATCTCCTTTCAGTTCAGTCCCACCTCTCCCGGACCCGGATGTATCAATTCACGGTTCCTGGCAAGTTGCATTGTTGCAAGCCCTGCAATCATGCGTCCCAACAAATAAAATGGAATCTGCAGGTCACGTATATCTTCTGCTACGCAAGCATCCAAACACAACGCCAGCTACGAGGATAAGCGAGTAGCAGCATCTTCCTTCTCAGCTGATTCAGCAGGGTTTGGTTCCACAAAATAAACTTTAGTTCCTATCCGTTTAAGTTACTAATTAGAAATATTAAATATAGATTAATTATAAAACTAATTGCACGGAGGGGACTAATTTATGAGATGAATCTATTAAACTTAATATGCTAATGATGGATTAATTAGATCTGATAGATTCGTCTCGCGAATTAGCCTCCATCCGTATAATTAGTTTTATAACTATTTTATATTTAATCGTTTTTAATTAGTACGCTTGGAAACAAATACCCCTTCTATGTACACGAAGCCTTGTGGATGCACCACGCGGGCCAGGCAAGAGATGAGATCCCTTCTGCGACAGGAGCTCGATCGAGGCGGCATCGGATCCCGCCGGGGCGCGCGCGGGCGCCACCACGTCCACGCCGGAGGACGCCACGCTCCATCGGCTGTCGCCACTCGCGCGCCGGCCCGCCGTGGGCACTCCGACAACATGTGCCGTGTTGGGACTTGGGAGGAGGAACCAACGGGAAGGTCGGAAACGAAACGTACGCAGCTGCGACGCAATCCGTGCTGAGAGTAGAGCGTTGATAAACCCGGCGATATATTTGGTGGTCAGTCGGCAGCGGCGCCGAGCTGTCGATTATACGCAACGAGCCTATAGCCAATTCGTCGCCGGGAAACTGAAAAGGGCATGTCACCGAACATCAGTCTCGTCTGGTGGGAAAGCCCAACCGCCGGCCGACCTGCTGCCAACGCGCAGCCCTGATCGATGCTTCGTAGTTTCAGGAAGCTCATCATCCCCTCTGCCCTGCTCGCTAAGATTTTCTTTCTTTCTTTCTTTTCTTTTTCTTTTTTTGAAAAGGAAAGCTAAACTTCTTTTTCTCATTTCATGGAACTTCCACCATAAACGTAACTGCGCTGCACGCATCATTGACCATACCAAACAGTTAGAAAACAAACTGCACGACGAATCGACGCACAGCACAGCGCCATCCATATCGGTGCCCTGTCGGCAGAGCCGACGGCCTGCGGGAGCGCTCTCTCGCTTGTGGTGCGCTCGAGCTCGTCTCGGCGTTGGGAGAGCCCAATCTTCCAGCTGCCGGGACGCGATCGATGCCGCTCCCAAGCAAAAGCTCATGGGTTCTTGGGTGGTGTCTTGCGACAAGGGGTTTCGTGCGTGATGTGTCTAGTTAGTGGCGGAGTGGAGTTCTGCCCCGTTACGATTAACAAATACATCATCGCACCTATATATCTTGGTTGGCTTGTCGTTTCGTGCGGTGGCACTGGACAATCAACGCCGCATTGCTGGGGAAATCTATTCCTCACGCACGCGGGTGGGAGACGAGCTGTCGTAGAAGTGGGGTGAGGGAAGTGGGTGGAGCGGCCGTCGGCAAGCTAGGGAGAGGGGAGGGAAGTGGGAGGAGCGGCCGTCGGCGAGGTAGGGATAGGAGAGGGAAGTGGGTGGAGCAACCGCCGACGAGGGGTGGGAGGTAGAGCTAGCGGCCGCTGGCGAGGTCACCGGCGGCAGGGGTAGTGGTCAAGACGACGGAGCTTAGGATTTCGGATTTCCGGGGTTCCAATGGCCACCGGCCTTAAAGACGGCAGAGCTTAGGGTGTCAGATTTCCGGAGTTTCAATGGCCACCGGCTCTAGAGGAGGAGGTCGGGGCGGTGGTGACGGTTCGGCTGGTGGCGGAGGCAGGGCGGCGCTCCAACTAGGGTTGGATATCGGGTGGGCGGTGGCCGACGGTGCGGCAACGAGAGTGACTAGCGGCGGTGCGGTGACAAGAGTGACTAGCGGCAGCGCGGCGGAGGCGACGGAGGAGCCGGAGAAGGCAGGGAAAGCGGGGGCGCTTGGCTCTACGATTGGACGAATTCAAATCGCAGAGAGCGATGAACAGATGCCCCCTCATTGTTAGGTTTAACAAGGTTTCGGTGACAGCACCGTAGTAATCTGGTGCTACGGCATCGTAATAATACTTTGTTTTCTTTTATGCGAATCGGTAATAAACCTCAATTTTACGTGCGTGTTTTTCCATATTACTAGAAAAAACTTACTCCTACAATTTCTTTCTAGGAAGAACAATTTTTTCCAGTGATTGTGTTGTCTGGAATTTTACGTACGTAGAATTTAGTGAGATTGTTAGGACATGCTTAGTGTGGTTTATGGAATTACGGCTGGAATAACGGGGCTTTTGAAAAAATATGATGGTTTATTAGGACATGCTTAATGTGGTTTATGGAATAACGGGGCTTTTCAAAAAATGTGATGGTTTATTGTATGGCTGTATAATGTCCTATTGAATTGAGATAGCAAGCAATGCGCGTGTCGACACCGATAACTTCGTGAATCTCAAAATTATCTACTGACATAGTTTTCAGAGGCGTCGTAGGGTCAGTAGTGTGTGTATGCGTGTAACCATGCATTCATAGGATGGGTATAGTTTTCAAAAAAAAAGGATGAGTATAAATCTATGTCTATGATGTGTTTTTTCAGAAACAATAGATTTGAGTTACATGTACTTTAGTGGAATGAATTTCATTAAACCATTGACACAACAATGCCGCTGCCCACCAAATCCTCCACGCTTACCGGCGCTCCGTCCCACTAGGAGGGAATTACAGTGGCATTTACAGCCCAATGCCGCTAGGGAGCCTGTTACAATCACGAGGACAAAGTACAACTGAAAAGGGTGGTAAAGCTAGCAGCTATGAGACCCTTCCTTTCAACGACCATTCCTCCCATTCGTGCTAGTGTGAAGTTCATGCCCTCCAGCGCAGATTTCAACAAACGACAGCATTGAGTCTGTTTCCAGCACCACCCGCTGAATTCCCCTTTCACTAGCCGCTCTAATGCCTTTGCAGACTTGCCATCACTTCTGCATGGAAATGCATCCAGCCATCCAGGAGGTGCTTTGCATTACCACCTCCAGCGTCGACTGCTTCACCGCTACGATCTCTGATGATGAAGGATCAGTGTTGGTTTTTTGGTATTCCTTAGTAAAAGCACCGTCTTCAGTGTTAGTTTTCAGAACCTCAGGGGCAGGACGTGGTCACTACTGGCCTTTGGCGCCTTCTCCGGCAACTCTGAAGTTCATATGCCTGCATCATCATCACACTGAAAGAGATGTAAGATGTTCCATGCTTCCTCCATTCCCTTTAACCTTTCCCGGACATTTGGTATTCCATAGCTTCCTCCAAAAAGCATCCTCCCTGGCATGCGTGCGTTTTCCTTCGAGTGAGGAAGCAACGATTTGGTGGGCTACCTTGTACATTTCCAAACAAAGATGGGCCCTCTGAGCCCATAACTAACAGCTCAGAGGAGGTGAGCCACTGCCAAGAGGCCGCTGCTAGTCCTGCAGTGCGCTGATGGAGATTAGCTCTGAAGATTTCAGAAATCGACCTGGGTGCTGGTGATGCAGATTAGCCATCTAGTATTCTGGATTCACAGGTCCGGAGAAAGCTCGGCATATCAGGAACAAAGTCGCTTCAACTCATGACACATCACACATCCATTTAACTGAACAAGAACAAGCATTCTTCCCCTTTCTTTTTTTGAACCTAGTTACCCGATCAATAACTCTACATCGATTTAGTGATTAGTGAACATCCTAATGACTGAACCTGAACTGCAAACATTTACCATTACACAGGTATTGAGGGGCATCAAGACACCGGATTGCTAGTAAAAGCTGTAAGCCTGTAACAGAAAAATACCACTAATTTCTTGAATGTTTGCATCTCATCAAAGTAAGTAAGCTGGTGGCATCGCCATTCTTCTCCTTGGCAACCTTTAATCCCAATGCAAAATCTTCAGAAATCAGAACAATGCTAAACCTTGGCAAATCAACAGGCTAACCAACAGTCAACAGCAATCATCATGCTAACACGGCCGCCGATGCGTCACGCGCTCATCTTCTTCTTCCTTGCCCGCAAACGTTTCTCCTTCGACCCATCGAATCCCTCGAACGGGATCTCGCCTTTCATTGCCCGGAGCACATCGGGGAGCTCGTCGGCGTGCGGCAGCACGTACACCTGAAGGAACCGCGCCTCGGTGGACACGAGCGCCACGGGCAGCCGGTACTGCCCTGACCGCTTCCCCGCCCTCCTCAGCACGGCAAACACAGCGCACCTCCGGGAGTGGGCCCCCAGGCTCCGCACGAGCATGGTCGGGTAGGCCACGATGTCCTCCAGGCTCAGCCCCGCCTTGCCGGTCAGGAACCCGACGATCTCCGAGATCTTCTTCTCGGAGGTCGCCATCGAGGCCGGGTACCACCGGATCATGTGAGTGATGCTGTCGTCGTCGAAGCCGAGGCGCCGGAACAGTGCGATCTTGCTCTGCAGCGTGGCGGCCTTCATCTTGGAGAAGATGGCGAAGACGTACGCGAACATGGGGCTCCCGGGCTCAACGCCGACGCGTCTGGCCGCGGCGACGATCTCGTTGATGCGGTCGGGGCTCTGCATGATGACGGCGGGCTGGAGTGCGACGAGGGTGGCTACCTGGTCGGCGGACAGGCCGTGGACGTCGCGGAGGAGAGGCACCACGCGGAGGAGACTGACCTTCGGCTGGCAGCGGGCGATGAAGGGCATCTGGCGGAGCACGGTGATGACGCGGTCGTCGGAGCCGCCAAGCACCTCGCGGAGGGCCGCGAACAACGGGGCCAGGTGGTCCTGGACGCTGCGGTGGAGGAGGATAGGGCTCAGCGCGATGAGGCGCGGCAGGAGCGGCGCGGAGACGCCGACGGAGGCCAAGAAGTCGAGCTTGGGCTGCAGCGTCTTGGCCGGGTCGGAGACGAGCACGATGGGTAACTTGCGGACGGTGGCCGAGATGTGGGCATCCGAAAAGCCGTAGCGGCGGAGAAGGGCGAGGACGGCGTCCGCCTGCTCGGCAGCGCCCGGGGAGGCCAGGCGGGTGGAGGGCGCCGCGCGAGCCGCGGCTGCGGGGGAGAGGCCGCAGCGGGAGATCAGGTAGGAGACCGCAGGGTCGTCGGCGGCTGCGGGGGAGGAGAAGGCGGCGGCGAGGGCGCCGACCGGGAGGGGGAGGATGCGGCGGCGGACGGCAGCCAGCATTGGGGAAAATCGTGGATGGGGGCAAGGCCGTGCGGCGGCTGAGGGGGTTAGGGGCGGCCGGCGGCGTGCTTCCAGAAGAAATATGCTCATATCGCACAGGCCCAGAAAACAGCTTCCACATCGGACAGCCCACCACACTACCACTCGCGGGCCACCACGCGAAAAGCCCTTCAGAGCCCCAGAGCCAAACGGCCAGCCCACCACACCCCTCCTTAAAGGTACGTTTTTTTATTTCAGTATCGTATTTCAAAGCTTTATTATCAAACTATTATTATCGATTGTTTCTGCCATTATGCTTTTTGTTCAATGGTTTGAGAAACTAGATTTAACATTACCACACTTGAGGTCAGCATTTTAAGAGACTAGATTCAATCTTTTAAAAATAATGAACATTTGAAAAAAATACTACATTTGATATTTTTGAAAACATAGATCAACATTTTGAAATTTTGTGTTAAAAATATTTTGAAAGCTATATTAAAAAATGGAGTAGATTGGACATTCTGAAATATCACATTCAATATTTTTTATAAAATAGATCAACAATTCGAAAAGAGTAGGTTTAGAATTTTGGAAGAACCGCTTCAATATTTTATGCCAAACTATTGCATACGATAATTAAAATTTTAAATTAATAGAAAACGATGTCGACATAGTATAGTGAAAGTATCGAACTAGAAGATTAAAAATTAGAACTGGTTGTCTTAAATACAAATCTAGAAACCTTCACGATACATAATCAAGAACAGGAATTAATTCCTGTTTCTGAAAATGAACGAGTATTTATTGAAGGAAAGGAGACAATGGCTTCGAGGATTTTCTTACCACATATCACTGCTAAAAATGAGCTTTGGTCCCTTCGGTTAAGATCCAAATTTGAAAGCTTCCGGAATCATTTTAGTACCGGGCCAAGACACCAGTCCGGTACTAAATATCGTATTTTAGTACCAACTGGTGTTTTGGTCCGGTACTAAAATAGCACGGATATTTAATACCGATCAATGGCACCATCAGTACTAAATGGTGATATTTTACCCCTAAAAAGTACCGGCCGGTGTGTTTGGCCCGGTACTGAATGGTCTTCCACGGTACTTCAAAAAGGAATGTATTTCTCACCCAGTCACATATGACGTATAGGTGGGATGACGTATAGGTGGGATGGTAAGAAAGCTCTACGTGAGGCAAATAGTACTGACCGTACCGTTTGCCTGGTACTAGAGGTAGTTTCTCACACAGTGTATGCACTAGAAATGCGTAGGTCTATATTAAGATAGAAAAAAAAATGGAACCATGCTACGCACGACGCCGAAGCATGCGCACCACCGTCACGAATGCTGATTTACAAAGAGAAACACAACCATGAGCTTCGAGAATGAGCAAGGCGAAATAAAACACGTGCGTGTTTCCCAAAATCAAACCGCTACCACGTAGAGCCAGCTTGCCAGGGACATAAAGAGAAACAAGAGAGCTCATGAGACAGTGCGGCAGGATGGTAATAAAAAAAAAAGCCGAGTCAGCCACCGGATGTTAAAAAAGAGAGATTAAAAGGAGCTGGACAGAGAAATCGATCCCCCGTTATCCCACGCCGGCTTTCATCCAAAGAGCTCGCCTGCGTATCGATGGAGAGTACATCTCAGCACACGAGGACCACGAGTTGTCATCGCGCCACCGGATGAATCCGCATTCTATCTACCCACAAGTTCATGCAAGGTCGCAGCTGGCAGGTGGACCCGCGCGGGCAAGGTCTCAAGCAGCATCGTATCGTATCGCAGCGGCTTCACTGCTCCGCGTCGAGGACGGCGACGACGGAGCCTGCCTCTCTCTGACTCGGAGCACCCGCCTTCTCTCGTGCTCCCCCTGGGCGGCCGCCGGCCGCGACACGGCACGCCTCACACGAGCGCGCACCCACATGACGGGACGACTGGGTTCCGGCAGCAGAGAATGGCGTGTGGGTGTGGGCACGGCGCCATCGAGCGCCCTCTGCTTGCGTATGCATCTCGCAGCACAGCGCGAGGCCGAAACCTCTCTGCGCCGTCGGATCGGCAGCGAGCCAGCGGGGTCCGCGCCTCCACAGCATCATTAGCAGCTAGTGTGAGGCACCAAGATCTTTTGTCCACTCCAGCCGGGGTCGACGAGGACACGTCACGTAGAGCTAGCTGGTACAAAGGAAGGCAGTACCTGATGAGTGCCCTCCGGTTCGAGCCGTCAGCCGGGCTTCCGATCCTGATTCCTGACGCCTGAACCTCCTTTCCATGCACGCGCTCGCTTGCCCGGTCGATAAAAGCACCGCAGCGCGGACAAGGACGTGTCACGCGGCCTTTGCCCCCGCCGAGCCATAAAATTCCGCTCCAACCCAACAAAGGGAACGTGCAGCGAGCCATGCGCCGTCCAGCGACGAGCTTTCACCTCAGCTAGCTGACAGCCGCCGCCTGCCGCCCGGCCCGGCGGCCGCACGCGGTAACTCGGCGCGGCGCCGGCGGCCGGCAGGGTCGCAGTGAAAGTGAAACGCTCGTTCGTGGCTCGCCGGGCGGGCCGGGAGGCATGGGTGGGCGCGGGGATAGGCCGGTGCCGTGCCAGCCACGCGAGGAAAGGCAGAGGCGCGCCGCTGCATGCCGGCCGATCAGTACTGGCCGCCACCACTTGTGACAGTAAAAACGCAGTGATGGGAACTGTTCGGCGGAGCCGGGTGCTTTTGGTCGAGCCGTCCATCCGGCCGGCCGGGCAGGCGGCGGCCACTGTTGCTTTCCCTCATCCGTCGGTCCTGCCTCCTCTCCCCGCCGCCGCCCTTCCCCGGCTGTTCGACGTCCGATCCAACAGCGTACGCTCGCTGCCTGTGCGCTCACAGTAGACTTGCGGGCACGGAATTGATCGATCGGTCAGTACCCGACGCAACGTGACGCTGCATCCCAGTCGCAAAACCAAAAAAAATAGTGGCGCACGATTTGTTTTTTACTTTTTAGGATCAGCGGCACGATCACACGATGTAAACTGAAACAGAGTGCGACCGGTGATCCCGGCGGTAGACGCATCTGGCCGGCCGGGTTTATTCTGGGCTGCGTTGCATATTTGCGTGCATGCGCCGGTGCACGAAGGCGGTCGCCGGTCAAAACGCACGCCGCAAGATTCCTCCTCGCTGCCGGGTTTGGTCGTGAAAGAACATGAAGGTTTAGTCAGGCGCACGGATCAAGGCCTCGGAGACTTTGTTCAAGTGCTTTGACCGGGATTGCAGATCAGTACCTACAACTACTAACCAGGATTTGTTTGCGTGTTTCACAGTCGCCGTCACTCTTCACGCCACGAGTGACCCGGGTTCATTACCACACGGTGAAACCTCCACTCCCGTTACGAGGAACTGCTGCTGGTAGTACAGCCTGGCCGGATTGTTCCGCAAGCCAAAGCATTGGGGGAACAAGTCGAGAGCGAACCCTCCTCCTCGGTAATCGTGTCCTTCTCCTTTTTCAACGACTGCTCGGTAATCCAGAAGCAAATCAGCCAGAGCTGCGAGGAAAAGGAGATCGTCCGGTCGGCGATGGCTTCCAGCTCGACCAGTGAGAACAAACATTTTTACCAGCGTACACAAAGCAGCTCAACAAGTAAAGTAATTCGAAGTTCACAGTTTCACACTTCCCCAGTGAGTACGAAGTCCACGGCGAGCCGGTGTGCCGTGCCCTGGAAGCCTGCTCGGCCCATCCCGGACGCACGCCTCGCCTAGGGTTCCCATGGCCCAACGCGGCACTTCGCCCCACTTTCACGTGGGCCCTGGCTCACCGTCTCCGGCTTTATATAAACCCGTCCACCGGAGCTCCAAGCCACGCAGCAAAACCGAGCTCACTGCACACCACCACCATTACTAGCTGCTACTCAAAGAGGAAAGGAAGCATCTTGATCTCGAGAGGTAGGGTCCAGCAGGAGCGAGCAGCTCAGAGAGCTCAGAGCGCGCGGCGAGCCATGGAGAAGACGCCGGAGAATGCGAGCCAGGCGGCGCCACTGAAGCTGTTTGGGTCGTGGGCGAGCTCGTACACGCACCGCGTGCAGCTGGCGCTGCGGCTCAAGGGGCTGGAGTTTGAGTACGCGGAGGAGGACCTCGGGAGCAAGAGCAACGAGCTGCTGCGCCACAACCCCGTGTACAAGAAGGTGCCCGTGCTCGTCCACGGCGGCCGCGCGCTCCCGGAGTCCGTCATCATCCTGCAGTACCTCGACGACGCCTGGCCGGAGACCCGCCCGCTCCTCCCCGCCGACGCCTTCGACCGCGCGCTCGCGCGCTTCTGGTGCCACTTCGCCGACGACAAGGTGCGTCGATTGGGTTCTCAAGGCTGGGACATACACGTGTGGCGTCTTGTCTGCGCGTGTGATGAAATATGGCTGACGCGTACGTGCGGTTCTTGTTCTCTTTTGCGATATGCAGCTCGGGCCGGCGGTGGGCGCAGTGTTCGCGTCGATGGGGGAGGACCAGGAGGCTGCGGTGCGCCAGGTGCACGAGAACCTTGCCCTGATCGAGGCGGAGCTCCGCGACGGCGCGTTCAAGGGCCGGCGCTTCTTCGGCGGCGACGAGGTGGGCCTCCTGGACGTCGTCCTGGGGTGCGGCTCCTACTGGCTCGCCGTGTTCGAGGAGGTGACCGGGGTGCGCCTCGTGGACGCCGACGCGTTCCCGCTCTTCCACGCCTGGCTGCGCGACTTCGAGGCCCTGGACGAGGTCCGCGAGACCATCCCCGCCGTCGACCGCCTGCTCGAGTACGCCCGCGGCGTGCGCCACATGCTGCTCGGCCTCGCCGGCGCCGGCGCCGCGGCCGCGTCCGCCGCCGCCGCCGCCCCCGCCGAGGCCCCAGCCGCGCCGGCGCCGGCGCCCGCGGCGGACATCGCCGTGGACATCTGATCGTCCCGCGGGACGCCGTCGGGCGCCTGCCGGCGCCGTCCGGCTGCTGGTGATCAGTCGCTAGCTAGCTAGTACCAGTGTAGTTTGCCGTGTCGATGGCGCCATGTGTTGGTGACTGCTGAGGCTGCGTGCCCACCTGAAGCGCGCGCCTCTGCTGCCACCGCAGTTCAATGGCGCAGTCTGTCTAGGTGTCCAGTTTGTTTCCTCAACTCCGTCGTCGTCGTTGTCGTCAGTCGTGTTAGCGTCTGTCTGCTGCGGGTCGTTCTTGTGGCTGGGAATCTTATGTGTATCTACTAGTAATCTAGCGGTTTAGCTTGCTCTTGTTTAAATGTTAGCCATGTGCCCCTGGTTCATTTCTTCTAGTAAGTTTCAGCGTACCAATAATTTACTGGCAATTACTAGCCACTAACCATTGATCACGGATTGCTGACCGCGGTTAATTCGCGTGCCAGCACGAAGGTGCTCGCAGCTCGCTGCCCATTGCCAGTGGCAGCAGCCGGGCACCCCCTGCGGCACGGGAAAGGCATTTATTTAAGTACCTGATCAAGGACCCATTTTTTCCGTCCCTCCCCTCCCTCTTGCTCCGTCTGTGGGAGAATTGATGAGCGCGCGTGCCCTGCCTGAATCCGGTAGGGTACCTGCTCCTGCTGCAGGGCGGCCATTCATCTCAACACCGATCGGTTTCGCACTTCGATGACGACGCATGGGAGATCCTACACGTGGAGCGACTGAGCGCCGAAGCATCGCCGTACGAACCAACCTAGATCCGGTTCCAAGACCGAGAACGATTTATTTCAGAAAAAAAAAGCGAACACGATTTTTTTTTAATGTATAGCAAGATTTTCAGCTGATCTTCTTGCTCGAGTCAGCTGAAAATCCTCTAGTGGATCTCCACCGCGGCAAGCTGCGACATAGCGGACAAGGACGGCGGTAGATTAATGGCGATCCATCGGAACGAAGCGCGCCGAGACAAACGGTTCCGAAACCGCACGAGCTGCCGCGGCAGGCTGCAGGTGCGCCAGGGCGCCGAGCTCCGGCGCCGGGGCAGCGCCGATTCCGGCGGCTGCTGCTACTGGAAATCGGAGCCGGGGCGCGGAGGGGGGGTGGGGTGGGGAGGGGCGGGAGAGGATCCGAAGCACAGTAGCGCGGCGCGTTTTGAAACGGGCGGCGCCAGCGGAAGGGGCGCTGCTGCGTGCGGCCGTGCGCGGGGCGCACGTGAAGGGGGGCAAGGGGCGCCTGCGATCACTGTGCGGCAGCCGCGGCGCTGCGCGCGAGCAGGCAGGGCGGCAGTTACTCGTGCCGCGGCACGTGGGGCCGATGGGGCGGCCGCGCGTGGTAGCGCACCCATTCACTCCCCCGCGTGCCGTGCAGGCGCCGAGTTAAATTGAACTGAACAGTGATGAGCGCCGGTCCCTGCTCTTTCGCAGCTCTTTTCCTTTAAGACCAACAGTACAGGATCGGCCGTGCATAATACGACTATACAATGAAACTTTTAACGCTTTTTTTCCCCTGGAGAATTTCGCTGGTGCTCGCGAGCCACTTGTGAATTTTCAACCCAGAAAAAACAAGGCCGTAAGTACCTGTACAGTTTTTACCGATGTTTCCGGAATCCATCTCATCCGCCATTGCTACGCGCGTGCACGTGCTGACGTGCACCCTTGTCCTCGCTCCTGCTGCTGCTGACATTGGATCCCATGCCGTCGAGTCATCATCCTAACCGTCCGCATCCAGGGCAAAGCGCGGGCTCTCAAGTGAGAAGGCACAGGACAAATTAATTAAAGCGGCTAAGTGGGCAGACATGGATCCATGCCGTTTCCGGCAGATCGGTGATGCTCCTTTTGACCCCCGCCGTGGCAGTGATGATGATGGTACGGTGGCGCGCCGATCACTTGCTTTACAGAGAGAAGCGGACAGAGATCGCTCGCACTTTCCTTCGGAGGATCAACTCAAGCATGCATGCAGGCCTCTCCTCTCTGGAGGGCTGCTGGAAACTTTGCAACCGTTCACGAGCCACCGCTCTGGGCCGCCGACGACTCCGCCGGTGGCCGGCGGTCCTCCCCGGCCCGTCGCAGAGGCTTCCACCACGCTTTGTTCCGCCGATGCTGCAGTTCTCAGCACTCAGCAGCCGCACACTAAAAGCATGCATGCTGGCTGCTGCAGGTGCTGGGGCGACCGGAGAGGGGAGCGGTTTTTGAATCGATGATTCGCCACAAAAGAAAGGGCGATCGGGCGCGTACGCAGCCGATCTTCTCACGAGCACTTTCGTGATGTATGGACCTCACCGGTTCCTAGCTTTACTGGATATCAATTTTATCTTGTTTTGCTGGATGACCACACTCATCTTGTATGGACCTATCTACTCAAGCATAAATCAGAGGTAGCAAATGTCATTCAGTCCTTTTTTGCCCTTGTCCGCACACAATTACGGCAAAGAATACGGCAACCATGCTCTTCGTGATTTTTCCTCACGTCACGGTGTGGTTCACCAGTTCACATGCCCATACACTTCAGCTCAGGATGGAAAGGCCGAGCGCATTTTGTGTACTCTGAATGACTCCATGCGTTCGCTGCTCATTCAAGCATCACTGCCATATCATTTTTGGGCTGAGGCCTTAACGACGGCGACTTACCTCATAAATCGCCGGCCGTGCAAACCCAAACTCCTCTCCACGCCCTATGAACTTCTCTACGGGCATCCACCTGACTTCTCCCACCTACGCGTGTTCGGATGCCTATGCTTTCCCAACCTCTCCGCGACCAGTGCTCACAAGCTTGCGCCACGCTCGATGGCTTGCATTTTTCTCGGCTATCCTCCCAACCAAAAAGGCTACCGATGCTACTCACTGGACACACGGAAAATAATCATCTCACGGCATGTTTACTTTGATGAAGATTGCTTTCCATTTGCTCAGATGACAGCTACTCCATCGACGCCAGTGCCAGCTTCCATGCCGCCGCCGCCGCCAACGGACCCCGTGCACGTCGCACTAGCACGGCTTCCTGCTGCACCGGCTCCCGTTCCTCCCGCGACGCCTACCTCCGGAGCCGCCACACCGTCCGGTTCACCGTCACCAACTGCTCCCGATCTGATCGGGTCCACGCCAACGGCCTCGCCACTTTCTGCGCGCCGCACGCCACGGCCGTCCGCGACGCCGTTCGCCTCGGCCCCTCCTGCTGCTCCACCCTCGATGCCATGCACTCCGCCACCAGCTGCTCATGCTCCTGATCTGCAACAGCATCCCATGGTCACCCGTGCCCGTGCAGGCATCAGCAAGCCAAATCCTCGCTACGCCAACGTTGCTGATGCATCCTTGTTCATCTACAACACTGGTGATGATGTTGCTCTTATCCTGCTATATGTTGATGATATACTCCTGAAAGCTTCCTCAGCACAGATGATAGCTTCTTTCTTTCACAACAGGCCTATGCTGAATGTTGCTGGCTTCGTCAGTTGCTCTCAGAATTGGGTTGTGATATATCGACAGCCACAATTGTCTACTGTAACAACATCTCCGCTGTGTACATGACTGCAAATCCAGTGCATCACCGACGGATAAAGCACATAGAGCTTGACATTCACTTTGTGCACGAGCGAGTTGCTCTTGGGCAGTTCAGAGTTCATCATGTACTGACTGATCAGCAATTTGCAGATATCATGACAAAGGGGTTGGCCACGGCTCAATTCAGACAATTTCGTGACAAGTCTGTCCGTCATTGCTCCAAGCAACCACGATCACACTGCCGGGGGGGGGGGGGGGTGAGGGGCGTATTCTTGGTCGGCTCGGCGTGCAACAGTGTGATAGAATCTTCTTCCAAGCTAATTTACCTGGAAAACCAACGAAGCAAACCCTTCACACGCGTGGCGGCGGACCGCATGCGAGGCGAGCAGGTCGTCTCGTTGCCTCTGCACGCTGCAGGGCGCGGGCCACGCACGTACATGGAGCCGTGGAAGAGCATGCACGGACGGGTTAGGTGGTCATCAAACAGGAGGAGGAGGAGGAGGAGGAGGAGCTGATTAATTTATGTTCGCGGCGCAGAGCATAGAGGTCGGCGGGTTGGTCGCCGTCGCCCCCGCGGCTGCTGGCGAACCCATGCGTGGTGCGCGCATGCCCATCTTGCCGGCATCAGACCAGCTCGATACTTGGAATGAGATCAGCTAATTAAAATGAGTTATTTTTTTGGCTGACTAAAGAACAAACACTTCCCTTTATTTTACACCTGAAGAACCCCTGATCGCTAGGCACTGCTGGCAATGGGCTTCACCCAGATCCTGTTTCAACAAGACACCATTTCACCTGACCAGGTAATTTCATCGGTAACCAGCATCCAACCTCTCCTTGACCATCCTACTTGAAACATCTCGCTCGGCTCGCCCGCCCACAAGCTTCATTCCGAAGACATCGAGGCCCCGTTTAGATTGCAAAAAATTTACAACAGTACCACTGTAACGCTTTCGTTTGTATTTGACAAATTTTATCTAATTATGGACTAATTAGCCTCAAAAGATTCGTCTCGTGATGTACAATTAAACTGTGCAATTAGTTATTTTTTTATATATATTTACTGCTCCATACATGTGTCTCAAAATTAATATAATGGAGAGAGAGCGTAAAAAGTTGGAATTTGAAGTTGACCTAAACAAGCCCCGAGATTCTTTCGTGCACACAATTGCACACCCGCACCCCGACGTGGACCCAACGTTCTGCGCAGCGCCACTGTCCTTTTGCCGCCGGAACGGAATCGAAAACTTGGTAGGCACCCGAGGCGCTACGCCACTGTCCTCTTGATGCCTCGTGTCTTTCGGGGCTGTCACGTCACGGCCATGCTCATAAACTCGTACCAGTAGTCACCTACTACACCACCAACTCGGCGCACATACCGCTACACATGCCTTTAATAGGCATCTGTACCCCTGTTGCCTCGAACTCTCTCCACTGCCCCCGATCTCACCGCCCCAAAAAGCTCACACGGGTGCCCATCAGGAGGTTGCTCTGCGTGCAGCAGACAGAGGCGCGTCGCGACTCGATCGGCGGACGGGACGACGTGATGACGGCGGGCTCCGAACTGGGCGGTTCTCCGTCGCACGGACACATACGGAAACCTGTGCGCGGACCCGGCAACGCAACATGCATGCATAAAGGGGACGTCGAATGGACGCGGGGCCGTCACATCCAGTCCCTTCATTCGCCACGGACACATGCCGCCTCCGGCTGGCCCATATGGCGCGAAGTTTCCGTCGTGGCCAGGTGGTGTGGGTTGCGTCGTCTCGGCGACACCGCGGCCGCCGGAGGACCGAACCCACCGAGCGCGTGCACATGAACCCCCCGAGTGCCCGTCGATGGACACGGCGACGGGCCTGCGCGCGCACGGCCTGCGCCCGGGTAATCTGCCTGCGCCCTGCCACCGTGCCCTCGGCTCTGCGGAAACCAGCGCGCTGCCGGCCGGTGCCGGCGAGGTAGCCAGTTTTGGCACATGGACCGGAGGTATCTACACGGACACCGGCCGGCAGCGCGCGCGTCGGGCTACCTCGCTTAACTGGTCGTCACACGGCACGGTGCTGGCGCGGGCGGGCGGAGTAATACCTCCGTGCCGCGTGCCGGCCTTTGCAGGCGCGTGTCGGGCCCCCGCGGCGCGTTCGCAGTGGAGGAAGCACGTACGTACTGGCTCGACGAGACGACCCGTGAACAAGGACGGCATGCAGGACCGGCCGCCCCGAGCGTTGAAAACGACAAGAGCTCACGGAACTGTCACGGTCTGTTCATCATGGCTTCTGTTCAGGCTTGGCGGTCCCGTGATGAGGGAAGTGTGGGATCATTAGTCTAGTGGAATTCCTCATCGACGAACATTAGCTAAAGAGAGACATCTCATCATGCGCCGCTCGGAGAGCGTAGATACCTTCTCCTGGAACCCAGAGGCTCGGTGAAGGATTCCTCATCCAAAAAGAAAAAAAAAAGATTCGGTGAAGCGGCGCAGGAGGTCACCAAGAGTGCCTGCGTGCGGACGGAGTCCGAAAGCCTAACATTAGCAGCTACACGCAATACCGACCTCATGTGCGTGTCCTGGTGTACCTAGGAGTCTAGCACACCAGTCCAATAATATGGTAGCTAGACGACCACATGCATGTGGAACTTTGACACTGCGGATCCACGCATGTGGTTTCATGCACTCACGGGGCTCAAGGAGGACACCAACGTGCACCTGCGGGCATCAACCCTGCGGTAATCATGGCAACTGACATGAAAAGGCTCCCTACGATCCCTGCATGCATGCACTGTGCACTGCCCTCGGGCTAGGGGATGCTTAGATATAAGTTGCTGATATTTAAAAAAGGCCTGTTTAGTTCATTTTGCATTTTTGCAAAATTTCACTGTGGCAAAGGAATCTTGCTAATTTGAAGTACTAAATGAAGTCTATTTGCAAAACTTTTGGCATGGATGGGTTGTAAATCACGAGACGAATCTAATGATGCTAATTAATCCATGATTAAGCAATAATTAGCGGGTGGTTACTGTAGCATCACTGTTGCAAAACATGGATTAAGTAGGCTCATTAGATTCGTCTCGCGATTTACAACCCATCCATGCAAAAAGTTTTGTAAATAGACTTCATTTAATACTTCAAATTAGTAAGATTCCTTTAGCATCTTTGCGTTTACAGCTTTTTTTGCGTTTTCGCGGATGGAACTAAGCAGGCCCAAAGTGCTGGGAGTTCCGTAGGTGGGTTAAATTTTACCAAAACTAAAGCAAGAATATGAATGCTAATTGATACTTAAATTTAGCACTCAATTTTAACGCACCAAAACATATCCCAGTGCTAATAACACGGTTGGTATATGCCACTTTTTTTCTGCATAAGTGCATAACTGATGCTCCAAAGCGCTCCGCACATCACCTCCAGAGAATGCAGAACCGTCCCGGCCACACACGGGCCAGCCAGGCCCAGGGTTCCAGGAAGCAGCACGTACGAGAACCCTGTGGCCGACGATCGCCGATCCACGGCTGCTTACACGTCACGTCGATGAGCGGATCGCACAGAGGCCAACAGGGACCTGCTGACGAGACGGGATCACTAAAGCTTGAAGAGGGGGTCCATGCTGGATCGGAGGTGACATCGTGAGCCACTCGCCACAGGATTACGAGCCGATCGACCCCTGAGGTTCCCATGGCGCTCCAAGCAAATACGATGTGCATGGAGTGCACGTCACAGCCTAAGCCTGCCGCGGCTAGCCGGCTACGGGGCGTAGGGCGGCCGGGGCTTTGGCCGGCCGCGGCCACTGTGCCGTGCGTGCATGTGCCCAGTGAGCGCCCGTGCGTCGACCGGCGTCGTACGCTGTCGCGTCAAAATGGTCGGTGGTGGATCGATGCAGTGGCTAGCTAGGCTTCTAGTAACAGCAGCCTAGAAGACTAGCAGCAGCTGTGGCAGGCCAGGCCTGCTGCTTGCCTGCAGGCTGCACGAGGGGAGCAGGAATATCTCGCGGTACGGCCGGCCACGCGGGGAACATGTGGAGTGGAGTCACACGGCCGGAACGGCTCAGTGGGGGAGGAAACCCATCCATGCGTGACGCGCCCAACTTTTTGCATCGCCGCGGTGGACGTTCGTGACATCGTCCTTCCGTCCTTGCCGAATGTCCGTGGTCCGTCGCCAACTCGCTTTTGCGGTTTCCCGCTCGTGGTGTCGTGCGCGCAGACAATCTCGCTCGCTCCCATGGAACAAACGGGGCTTGTGCGTCGTGGCCAGCCCATGGATAAAGATAAACCGAGGCCCAGCGTGTGAGCATATCGCCCGCAGTTAGTTGTCCACCCGGAACGGATGGTCTATTGCGGCCCAACTCCCCCACGCGTCCACGAAAAGCCCACGGTTTTTCACGCACGGGCCCGCACGCACTAAGCCCATTTTCGTTTCCCAGCTCCGACGCACGCACGCACACTCTCGCAGCGCGGACTCACTCCTAATCAAACTCCTGGCACCCTGGAAACGGGGATGAAAACGGACAGGAACGGCGGGAAAATCTTTTACCTATTTTCGTTGCTGTATTTTTCGATCGAAATAGCTAGAAACAGGACACGAACCGAAATAGACAGATATACGGAGACAAACAAATACGGATGGAAATACAACGAGAGCGAAATGGGAACCGAAAACTTACACCACGATGACACGTTACGACTTACAGGATATACGTAAGCACATACCATCAGACGTGAGCTGCTGCCACAGGCTAGGTAGCATTGTAGGCAGAGCCAACACCAGCAGCGACTTTTCAAACAACTGAACCGAGGCCCGCCGCTGCCCCACACGCGCACAAAACTGTCGCCCTCGCCTGCTTCCCTCCAACCTTCGCACGTATCACCACCACGCGCGATCGGAGTGGACCACACCCGCTGCTCCGACCGAACCAGGCGGAGCCGCCCCGAGCTGCGGAGGCCTGGAGGCGGCACGCGTGCAGCACGCTCGTCGGCGTCGGCGGACGACGGTGCCACTGCCACGAGGCTACGACGGCGGGCACCGTCGCACCGAGCGCGCGGTCGCTCTCGGCGTGCCAGCTGTCCCGGCCGGTGGCGGCACGCGTTCCTCGTATGTTGAACTGGAACACTGGATTGGCGTGGACCAGGCGGAGGGGTGCCCGCGTTCCCCCGTCCAACCAGGTGTCGCCGGCGCGCGCCGCCGCTGGTAGGGCTGCCGGAGAGCGACGGCGACGCACGCCGGGCAGCCTGCTTCTCTGTTTCGTTACGCTACGTTACTGGAGCTCGAGCGGCACGGCGGGACGAACGCCGCGGCCGATGCAGCGGCCCGTGGTCCAGGCATGGCAACCGCGCACGGCATGATGAGCTGCCGCCGCAGGCCGCAGCGACCGAGGCGAGCGCGCGCGATAGGATCCGCCCGCGGGCCGCTGCCAGCGCCCAGCACCAGCAGGCAGGGCCGCCCTCTGATAGCCTCTCTGATCTGATCGCTCCCCAGCGCCACTTTTCCGCATGGAGGGCCGCAGCATCTCCCCTTGACAGCTAACGACTCCCCGCGCCGCGCCAACCGGGAGCGGATCAGATACGCGCGGCCGTGGGCCCCCACCCCGGCCCGTTCCCTGGCGGACAAGCGGGAAGAGGACAAACTCATCAGATTCTGATCTCATCCGCCAAAGCCACCACCGAGCCGAGCCTGGCCCACCCGACCCGATCGCCCACCCCCGGGCCGGGCCCGCGAAGCCAATCTCTCCCTCCCCCTCTGCGCGCGCGCGCGCGCAGTTGATTGAGGAGGAGATGCGCGCGCACAGTGCCATTCTGCCCGGCGCAGAGTCATCCGCCGCGAGGCGTTTACCTGCCGGCAGGCTTGAGTGCTGGACTCGGTTGCTGCTGCTGGCTGGGTCAGGTGGGCAGGGAGGCAGCAGCCCGGCACAGGAGTGTACCTTTTGCGTCTTCTGGGATTCGGGCCATCAGAGCATGGGGCGGTACACCGGTCGGGGTCACGAGCCAGCTACCCTGCTTTTTTTTCACTGTTTTTTTCTCACATAAGTGCAGGAACTTTTACACTGACCCTTTTTTTACCCATTTGCAGAGCGTTCTTACTGCCTGCTTGGCCTTGAAAATGGCCGGTGCTCGTGCGCTCTGGCTTCGTTCTAGGATTGCTGCGAGGGATAACCCCAGTCGCTGGAATGTGAAGCCCAAGTTTGGCTGATGGCGAAGTATCCGAAGATAAAGCAGCACGCGCTCGTTGAATATGGGAGGTTAACGTAAGCTAATGGCGTTGATGGAGACGAATCCGTTTAACTGCTGCAGCAGCAGCTCTTGTGGACCTTTTCTGGTTGGTCGTATTCACATGCCATGCGCTCGCTTTTGAAAGGTCTCTGGTGATAGTCTGGTGGGGGGACAAACGAGTTCTTCAGATAAAAGAAGAAATACACCGCCACGAGGATCACGTACCACTTAGACATCACGAAAATGAAAAATAGGGAAAAAAGAGGATAGAGGATAATATGGTAAGGATGTCTCCGTAAAGAAATGCAGTAAGTATTCTGTAACTTTCGGAGTAAGTTTACAAAAAAAAAATGAAATTTTGTTGATGAAATTGTGTCACGAAAAAAGTGGCATGCAGGTGGGTTACGCAACAGGTCGTAGATCTCCAACTTGTTCGTTCTGCACCTGGGTAATGCCACTTGCACAACTCGATCCTGTCATTACCAAACCAGAACCAGGCCCATCCGGCGCGACTGGGTGGATGATCTAGTGCCACTTGGCTAGGCCCTCCAGCGATCACCCTGACGGGGGAGATCCTGCCTCTTCTGGCCGCGCATGGCTCTCTGATTAAGAAATGGGGCTCCACGAGGGGCCTCCCCGCTGATCCGATGCCCCCTACCGAATCATCCTTCCATCTTTGGTAAAGGGGAAAAAAAGGATAATCCCTCTGCAATTCGCGTAACTGGCTAATTGTTCGTCGGCAAATCTGGTGATGATCCGTGGACGGACGGGAAATGATTGCCTGCGAACCGACCCACTCGATACTACTAGATGATGTGGTAGATCTGGAGCACGTCGGCGTCAGGCGCATCAGATTCAGATGCCGGGATGCCGGTAGCTCTCGTCGCCAGCCGTCGGATGGAAATTCCTCCTCCACCGCCACAACCCCCCCCCCCCCCCCCCCCCGGCGAGCGAAAAGGCGCCGGCCGCCGGAACCACAACAGCGGTCGGTAGCTTTTGGCGGCACATTCCCTGGCGCCGGATCAGCGAGCAGTAGGCGCACCTGCTCGGCGCAGGCGAGGTGGCGAGATGCCGCGCTGTGCTCGCCGCTCGGCTCGGCTCAGCTCAGCTGCTGCCGCCGCGCGCCGGTCGCTAGATCCTAGCTTTTGTCCTCGCTGCTGCCCGCTGCGGGTGCCTTTTTCCCTCCGCCAGAACTGGGTAGGAGGAGGAGGAGCAAACTGGCCGGGGTCGCGTCTGCTCTGAGTAGGACTCTAGCTCTGAGTCTCTGATCGTCTGATCGTCCCTGCAGGGGAGGGGAGAGCACATGAGCGCGGCGGAGGTGGCAGGAGGGGCAGCGCGTGCGGGAAAAAGCAGGGAAAGTCGGATAGGAATATGCAAAGTACCAAGTGGCCTTTTGCTGCCCCGCCCCGGCAATAATGCAGCGCTCGTTTCGGTCCATCCCGGTTCGTGCTGCTGCCAGGATGCACATTACAGATTACACGCGCAGGTGCCACCTCCTTTCATTTTCGTTTATATTACCCTAGTAACTGTGCTAGCATTGTAGTAAGAATATTTGCTTGCTTGGCTAGCTAGTGACAAGACACGTTTCAGTTCTTTTTTTTAAAAAAAAAGAGTGCTTTTTTTTTCCCCTTCCAGTGGTCATGGACATGTGGATGGCGAGTATCTGAGATCCATTTTGGAACGTTCCTGGTGTTCAGCGCAACCGGCTTCTCTCGTTTTCTTTGGAGCGGCTTGTGGCGGGTCGCGCCGAGCGGTCAGTTTCATCATGCCGAACCAAGACCACAAGAGGCCAGCCAGACAGACAGACCAACGACGGACTGTACTCGCGTGTCCCCCTAACTAATTTTGTGCACCCCAGTTAATGCCGAGTTCCGTGCCTACAGTAGCGCCACCAACATCATGCTGCTGCGTGCATGGAACAGTAACCCCGCTGGTTTGAACTCATCAGACCACGGGTTCAGAGAGTCGGACAGAGAGATGGGCAAGGCACGCCGTGGAAATCGCCCCATCGCCGCACGAGCTCGTGCAAGATCAGACCCAGGTGTCGATGGGGCGCCGCGCGAAGCGAAACGCCAGAAGGAAGGCAAAGCCACGCTGCCGCCGCTGCCGGCGCGTCCCGAGGCCGGGGAGGCCGGGAGAGGAGCAATAGGAGGGTCGAGGGGACAGGGCAGGGGCGGCTCAGCTGAACAAAACCCACACACCTCGCTGTCGCCCCGGCCTCGCTCCCCCTCGGCCGCGCCTGCGCGACCCCCCTGGTCGCCCTCGTGGTCACATCGCGTGAATGCCTCGTCACGCCAACATGCCCCTGTCCAAGGAAGTAAATGCCAAGCAGCGCCAATGGCCTTCGCTCCGATCCTCTCTTCCCAACCAAGCGAGCCTAGCCTAGCCTCTAGGAGGAGTCGGGGAGGAGACCCTGATTCTGATATCCTTGGACTCGTCAACGCGGCCTGCAGGTGCGGCCAGGGACGAGGTGGCGGCCATCGCCGTAGAGCCTAGTATGAATAAATCTCAGATCGGATCAGATGGGCAGCAGTGAGGTGGGCAAGTCGAAACAAAATCGCAGGGCCAACCACCACTGGCGATAAACTAATCCAGATTCGGATGGGCACATCGGACATCAGGCTCCGCTCAGCATCCAATCAAAGAGGATCAAGGGAGGGGGGGGTGAATGAACTCTCTTTCGTAACAGCGACATCTGTTAGCGGAGGAAAAAAGAACAGAGAGAGTATGAAGATTCTGACTTGATCGGAGCCGGAGAACAGTGCTAGCATACAAGAACATAAGCATCCCACTGTACTAGCATGACTGAACCAGATCTTTTCCTCAGTGCTACAAAGCTCTTTTAAGTTGCGCAGATATACAGATGACCGGTCGCTACAATTTGCTACAACAACAACAAACTCCAATTTGAGCTGCTCCAGAGTTCTCGGGAGGCGGAAGCAGAGAATGTGACAACACTATCCCAGCCCATGCTACATATATCATACTATACTCTTCTACCTCCATCAGAGGAGGTGCAAGGAAGAAAACTGGCAGAGCAGCAGACTATGCTCTGAAATCTGAATCTCTCTATTTGGTGGTCCTCGCAGATGATTTGACTCCCGCAGCAAGATTGAATTTTATCATACCGGTATACAATCCTCAAGCTTATTGATCTTCAGGGCGTGCCGCCTTGGGATTGCTTATTCCTGTATCCATATGGAACTCTTAGTAGTGATGCACAATGGTTGCATCACTTCTTCGATGGGGGTCGCTGCTCTGAAGCAATGGTTGTTGCATCACTGAAGAAGAACAGAGCAGTTCGACCCCGGATCCTCGGCGCAATCGCGAGGATTGAGCTGTTCTTCGACGGCGAAGGCGAGAAAAAATTCTAGATTGTAGGTAGACACAATTTTGTTGTACCCTCTAAATATCATCTCTAAGGCTAACTTTATGTCATCAGCAACAAGAACAATGGAAGGGGGAGAGAACATGACAAATAGCAGCAGAGCAGTACACGAACATCAACAGCAACAATGGTGGGGCGGCGGCGAGATGCTACGGAACACACGGATCATGGGTGGGTGGATGGATTGCTAATTCCCAATAATTCTTGGACTCTATGAGATGTGGTTTGAGCCTCGCTCGATTTCGATGCCGATCTGTGGGAAGCAGAGCAGGAAGCGAACGAATTTTATGTACCCGAGGGCGGAGGTGGCCGCCCGCAGCCCGATGCCCGTCGCCGTCGGATCCCCCCGGCGGCCTCAGTGGTCCCCGGACGTCGGGAACAGCGTCAGCTCGCGGCGGCCGCTGGCGCCGCCGCCGCCTCGGGATCCGAGGTCCATGTCGTCGGCGAAGGAGGCGGGCGCCATCATGCGGTGGTGGTGCATCCCGGGCGGGCCGACGGGCGGCGCGCCGGCGCCGACCGCGCGGCTGAGGAAGCCGTGGTCGAAGCCGGCGCCCGCGGGGCCGTAGTGGCCGAGTGGCCGGGCGGCGGGGTGGTGGAAGTGGCCGATCTGCGGCGCGTGGTGGTGGTGGTGGTGGTGGCCCATGGGCGCGAAGGGCGGGTACGGGTCGGCGGCGGCAGCGGCGGGCGCGCGGTGGCCGGGCGGGAGGAAGGGGACTGGCCCCGTGGCGAAGAGGTGCTCGGTGGCGGCGTCGGTGCCGGAGCCGGAGGAGTGGCTGCCCCCCGCGCCGCCGCCCCCTCCGCCGCCCCCGCCGCCGCCGCCGCCGAGTCCCTGCATGCGCTTGAGGTAGAGGCGGTACTTCTGGAGGTGGGAGGCGACGTTCTCGCGCGTGAGGCCGTCGACGCTCATGAGCTGCATTATGGTCTTGGGCACGGCGTTTTTGATGCCGAGGTGCGCGACGGCGTCGACGAAGCGCTTGTGCAGCTGCGGCGTCCACACGAGGCGCGGGCGCTTGAGCGTCCGTGCCGGCTCGTCGCCGGCGCCGCCCCCGCCGCCGCCGCTGGAGCCCGCGGCCGACGACGCGCCGCCGCCGTTCATGTCCGGGCCGCCCGCGCCGCCGCCGCCGCCGCTGCCGCCGGCCCCACCGCCCCCCGCGCCGCCGCCCGCCCCGCCGCCGCCGCCATGCGAGTGGATGTCGAAGGCGACGGCGAGATCGGGCGTGATGAGCGTCTGCGAGAGCGGCATCAGCTCGTCCGGGCGCGGCAGCTGCTCCTCGCAGCGCGCGAACCAGCTGGGCTCCTCCTCCTCCCTCATGGCCGCCGCTCCTCCCCTGCTCCCCTCACCTCGCCGGAGCAGAGCAATTCTTGGAGCTCACTCGACCCGTCGTCGAGGGCAGCAAGCAGCAGCACCAGTAGACTCAACTCGGCTCCAGGTCTCCAGCAGAAGCGAGGGAGGGAGGGAGGGAGGGAGGAGGGGTTACTTCGAGGTGGATCTCTCTTCTTCCAAGCTTTCCCACCCTTCTCTCTCTCTCTCTCTCGTGTGTGTGTTTGGGCCTTTCCCCCCTGCTGCTGCTGCTACTGCTGCTGTGCCATGATATCCTCTCCCTCCGCGCCCCTCTCTCTCTCTCTCTAGCCCCTCTCTAGCTGCTGCTGGTGCCGCAGCTCGGGCGCCGATGATGAGTGAGGGAGAATCTGGCGAGTGAGTTTTGCGGGTGGTGCGCTGGGCTAGTTTAATTAGTGCGCTGCCCGCCCCGCCCCCTAAAGCTATTTTTGTGCCATCCTTGGTTCCTTTGTTTGCTTGTTCGCTTGTTGCCTTGCCAATTCTGAATTCATCAATCATCTATTATTCCCCTTTCCAACCCCACACCCTCCTCTTCCCACCCCATCCCATGACAGAGAAAGTGAGAAAAAAAAAATTCCAAGGATCAATTTCTTCCTAAAACCCCGGAGCGCGTACTGGAAGCATGAATTCGGCTAACCATCACGGTTGAATCAGGAGCAGGAAAAAAGATGAGATCTTGCGGTGATTACTCCTAGATTGATTGATCACAGTACGAGATGGGGCCCTGCAGCAGTGGGGAGCTGCAGCGGCCGCAGGGAGGAGGGGTGGGATCGGGTGGGGGTGAGATGAGAATCAGACGGGGTGATGATGACGATGATATCTTAACTTGAGTTTGGTTTGTGCTCATGTGAGCATGTCGCCAGGGATCATACCTCGTGTCCTCTCTTCTCTCTCTTGGAAATCTAGACTAGTTTGCTTGGGCTGGTTAGGATCGTGGATCTGGCGAGTGTGCGCATTAATGCGTACAGACGAGTGCTGCTGCTGCTAAATTCCAAAGAACAAAGAGGGGAGAGGGGGGGGGGGGGAGCGATTTGATCTGTTTAAACCAACTTGTTACTACTAGCACTGAGGTGTAGTAGCCCTGTGCTTGTTTGGAACAAAGAAATTTCGTAGAAATTTTGCGAATACAAAAATTTCAAAAAGGGAGCATTAATGGTTTAAACAGTGAGTCAAGTCGCACGTCCAGCATGCAACTTGCAACCATTGTTTCGGAAAGATGGCAAAAAGAAGAGAGGAGGGAGTGAATAATTGAGAAAGCGTTGCCTTTTTGTTTGCATGGCATTTATTCTTTTGGGAACGGTTGTCCGCTCTCGTAGGGCTCCTGTTCTTGCTAGTAATCCATGACGTGCGCGTGGTCACCGGTTGACTACCACCAACAACAGGAAGAATTATCCGTTGGAGGGCCAGATCGGTGGTGGCGCATGGATTGACTGGGGCTGTTATTGTGCTATTAAGGTTATACTGTATAAGAGAGGAATTGTTTTTTCAGATTTACTAGTTAAGAGGGATTGATTTGGAAATGTTTTAGGGGAGAAGCCACGCCCTACAATTACATCTTGACGAGGCAACAAGAAAAATGTTTGCTAAGGAATCACCAAGAACACAAGCTATTATACTCATACATGTTGCATATATAGACACCCTTGATATTCATCAAAATATATATCTTATTGTCGTCGCCATGCTTAAAATCCCGTGGTGATGTGGTGTGGTGGTAATGCTTGAAGTGAGAAGGCTAGAGGCTACGTGTTGGTAAGTACATATCCAACATGCTAGAAGTATTAAGGGTCCGTTTGGGAGGTCTCCAGCTTTTTCCTGCTCTCAAAAGCCGGTCAAATCGTCCGGTTCATTTTGTGAACGGCTTTAACGAGCAGTTAATACTATAGTATACAGGAACCCATAGAATCCGGAACTGCTTTCCAAGAAACTGTACCAAACCTGGACTTAAGAGAAACTCCAAAAGCTTAGGTATAATCCTAGCTAAATTTAGAGTTTTAGAAAACCTGTAAAAAAATAGAGAGCTTCGTAATGGTGGTGTAAACCAACAAAATCTCCAAATCATAACTCTCCATATTAATCCCTTTCCTCTTCCCTTCATCCAGAAGCAAACCTTCCTGCTCGGCTTGAACCGAGCAGGAGCATCGCCGTCGGCACCCCAGCCAGCTCGGGCCGCCATTCTTCGATTCCTCCCACCAGGACTTGCACCACCCCCTCCTGCACCTTTGCCCGTACTCCACCACCCTCGCCCGAGCTTCTCCCGGCCGGAATCGGCCATCTGTGGCCTGCCGGAGTTGCTCCTTCGCCCGACCTCCTCCCTCACCATCGACCCCTACCTCCGACCGCTCCTCCTCGCCCTCCGACTGCACAAATCGGTTCCAGATGAGCTCCTCGTTCTGTCCGACCCCGTCCCTGCCCGTTTCCCTCGCCGAGCTGCCAGGAACGGCCGCGCCGCTGCGCCAGCCACTCCTGCTGCCACCGTTGCTCGTCGCGAGCAGCCCTTGCGTGGCCCGCACCGCACCTGCGAGCGCCCCGGCTCCGTCCGGGTGCGCAGCCCGTGGGTCTTCCCTTCCCCACCGCCGGCGAGAATGGCGCCCAGCGCCGCCGGCGCGAGGGGGCGGGAGGGCGCGGGAACAGGCGCGCGCGGAGGAGGAGGAAGATGGCGAGGGGAGGGCGCTCGGCAAAAAAGGCTAGCAGAGGCGTGTAGATGCCGAGCGGGATAGCGTGGGGAGGAAGATGGAGAGTATGTTGGATGGAGTTTTTACCACCCCTAATCCAAATTTACCCAGCCAAATAGATTTACCTAGATTGTTGGCTGTTGGAGTTGCTCTAAGTAGTGTATGTTAAAATCACTTTATATGGATTTATTGGAAATTGAGATAGACGTTTGGGATGGCATCAAAATAATAATGATACCATGAAAACTATGAGCAAGGCAAGTGATTGTGAGATTAATCCAACAATTAAGTGTTTGGAAGTAAGAGGAAAAGACTTGGATTAGAGATAAGTGGTTCAAAACTAAGTGTTGAAATCATAACAAGGGATTTTGTAAAGATACAGTACCTTGAAGCCACAACACAATACAATTAGCAAAGATATATAGTACTCTCCCCTACTTTTATAAAACGCACATGCATTGCGAGATTCAAACTCTATAATTTTGTACTAACATTTGACCTAAAATTTTGTAGATTTTCCATTTCAAAAAAATTTCTAAATTTTAGAATATGACTTTAGAATAATTTTATTCATATTTGAACCAGTACCATACGGTGCTCATCTTATAGTGGATTATATCTACAATATAAAAGAAATTAACATCAAAGTATATCATTTGCAAGGGCGAAGCCAGCCGAGCTTGCCATCGGGGTCGGCTTCACTGAGATGACGGGTCAAATACTGATATAACAGTACTATACTCTCTCCGTCCAAAAAAACAAATCATTCTAGGATTCAAAATTTGTCCTAAAAAATAAATCATCTTACCCTATTTAGAAAGTGCACGTGCATGCACGAATCAGTTAGTGCCAAATATAGATAATAAATAGGGGCAAACATGATCATTTTATCTTTTTGTTAATTTATTCTAGAATTCTTAAGATAACTTATTTTTTAAGGATGGAGGGAGTATATAGGAATTTGCAGATTTCGTAGGGGTCGCCGGACCCCGACGAGTTCAGGCAGCTTCGCCCTTGATCATTTGCGACTGGATGCCAAATTTCTTCTTATATTTTGAAACAGATGGAATACCCCTTTAAGGATGTTTGAATTTTTTTTTTCAAATTTTGGTGAAGCGAAGTGGCGGTTGCTATACTTGTGGGCGACAATAGTTTGATTTAGATGAATATCCAATGGTTAGAAGATCTTTTTCACATCTTATGACTAAGGAATTTTACCTGGTTTCCATGTCATGCATCGCCACAACCATGCTTTCTCGTCGGTCTCAGCAATAGATGCGATACTACGAAACACGGGAATGGTGAGTTGATGACATATGGCGTCCATGATCCCAAGTAGTAGGCAAGTACACTACCGGGCACAGTTGAGACGTCACCCGCAGAGATCATCCTGCGAATACGTGCTGCGCATGCGCTGCCCCAAATCTCAGCTCGTTCTTCTTGACTCTTGAAGAGAGTACCATGGCACGGTAACCCACAGAATATCCAGGCACCTTTTCCTCGTCCCGTAGGCAAAGGCTCCCTCTTTTTCTCAGGCCTACGCCACTCCTTTTCACAAGAACGTTGGCCCTGGCGAAAAAGGGCAGGGCCTCCGGCAGGCATGCTCTCGCGGAAAAAGGAGGGCGCAGCAGCCAAATTCAGCTCCCAATCATCGTCGCCTCGCCTGCTGGGGGAACCCAAAACGTGGTGTGGATTCGAAGGTTAAATCCCCTTGATCCTCGGGGGCCCGAGATCGCCGTGGGAGACGAAAGCCGGGGGGAGCGGGGAGCGGGCGGCGGCGGCGCGTGATCGGATCAACGGCATTCAGGCATGGTGCATGCTTGCTTGCTTGCTTGTGCTGCCCAGTTCATGCTCCACTCTTGTGCGCTTGTTGCGCTAGTCGCCGATCCATCACGAAAAGGCAGAGCACGCGTTAGGACCCCCGAGTACAAGCATGCTGCTGGTCCTCAACACTAACGCAGCACTCAGTGACCTCAAATTGGCACTTTCCTGTTACAATGAAAGAAAAAAGACTACATGTACTGGCTATAGTTAGTCTGTATACCGTGCACATTAGTCACGGACATGTGGGCCCTGAACGGTCTAAATAACTTGTTTTCTTGTGGACTCTTTTTTTTTTTGGCCTTGTAACAGTGTTGATTGTACATGTAGCAATGCTTATCTGGCTGCTACTGCTCCACCGGTCTATCCATCCATTCCATCTAGGACGATATTGGCACCCATTCTAAGTTCCGGTTTCCGAAGCCGTGCTTGAGCTTTCTCAGGGAGTCGGGAGCCACTTGAACACCTGGTGGGTCGACGACGGGGACGTCGAGGGACACGCGCAGGGGCTCGGATAAGAGTTTTGGTGGACTTAGCTTGGCCAGCTAGCTCGGCCAATGCTTTGGGCAGCAGGATGACGACGCCTCAGCATCTTGTGCGTGGGACCCGCCTGTCAATCTCTGTTCTGTTCGGTTCTGGATCAACGGCTGCTAAGATCACAACTTCAATAAAAGAGATACTGAGCCAAATTTGCTAGGGGAATCCGACCCCTCAATCGCGTAGAGTACAATAATGAATTCCTTTTAGGAAAAGAGCAGCGAATTTTTCAGCGAAGAAAAAACTAGTGGAGTCAAAGCCATCCAATAGGTTCCGTTTCAAAGCTAGAGTGCCAATCCTAGAAAAATGGGAGAGCCTAAAATTTCAGTAATGATTGAAGAATTAAGTATCTCTCCCCCCACATATGTAGCACATCTTGCCCTGAAAACAATTTCGATCGACTCCGAATCTCTATCGCCTTGATTAAACAATCTGCCATCAAAGAGTTCTTCCTCTTTATCCCTAACAATTTTTAAAACCGCAAGTCATTGTTCCTTTTGTTCTTTTCCTATCACCAAAGTCACTGATCCCTTGTTCCTCCTTATCGTCACCACCTAATGAACTAACTAGTATAGTTTTAGGCACGCATCAACCTAGATTTGCTATTTTCTAAACCCTGCAGGTACGGCGGCGCTCATGTTCGGATATGCGGTGGTAGATCGATGCATGAACAACGATATGGCATGACATAGCTTGGCTTTGGCACTAGCAATAAACAAACCGGGAGTTGGAAGGTTTGGAGGTATCAGCTGGGATGGAGATTGCATAGCGACAGCGATTTTTGTCCGGGGATGGCGACCTTCAGATTCTTTCCATTTTATTCGCTGAGAAGGACAGGACGGCTTGACACCAGAGACTTGTTCGTTTGGCTGCTCGTATAAGGTATTGATGTGGCACAACTGAATCCTCTAACCCTCTCCACACTACCTTTGATCAGTTCTGAACTCTGAACATGGTTCCAGTTAAAGAACTTTTCAGACAGGACATGCTAATTCAGGCTAACTCCTGCTTTGTTCGAATTGGGTTAATAAAGTTAAAAGTAAACATGGTAGTTTACAATTTCTTGGTCCAGCCTTTAGCAGTGGCTAACCTTGGATTCTTGCAATTTGAAGGAGAGGAGGGCCTAGATCAGAGACAGTAGCACTAGCCAGTAGATGCCTGTATAAAAACTAAAACTCTGCCTGCCTGCATGCTCCATGATAGTAAGTAATTGGTGGGCACAGCATCTGGAGATTCGTCTGGAGAATCCAACTCGCAAAAAGCTTTGCAAAATTCCCTGAAGTTAGGCCCAAAGTTTCACTTTCACGCACAGTCGAGCCTGCTGGGTCCGGTCAAAGTAAACTGCAGCTTTCACTTGTGTTCTCGCAGCGAATAAACAAGTGCGGACATGCTTGCTTTGCGACGTGAAAAAGTGTCATTCCCTTGGTGATCCCTTGTAGTTTAATCCAAAGGCTGATGCATCATCAGCTCTCATCCCTCTAGATGAGAACAGGATAAAAAGTTGACTGGAAGCTAAGCATCGCCTAGCCATCAGGTTAAGCCAAGCCAGCCACGCCCAGCCTGCGTGTTTGGTTGGCATTTGTTTATTGCTGCTGGTCACCATCGTCGCGAGAGGCTGAAAGCGCTTTCATGGACTGGGGGGACAGGCATGCTTTGCTGATGCTCAGTTTTCCCACACTTCTAAACAGTGGTGGTTAGGATCGAGTAATAGTGAACAGTGACGGCTGGCAGAGTTTAAGTGCCGAGTTGAAAGTCGTTATCTGATTTTAAACCTGGGTTTCTTCGGTTTGAATTTTGGTTTTTCTGAGACTGATCCCATGCTATCATCATTCATACATGATAAAACGTAAGGGTATATAGGACCCAGGATACTAAATGTACTGGTATGAATTCAGGATACCTGCATTTTCGGAAGGAAAAGATTCAGGATATCTGAACCACAAAGCTAGATGTTCGTAGCTAGGTTGTAGGTTCTGTACGACTGTACATCTTCAGAGATTGAGGCACTTTCTGTATGGAGATGGCCAGATCTGTATCGTAGCGCATAGATGGAATTGACAACTGACAAGATTGGGGTTGTTTTCCGGAAATTGTCGTCTTCTCGAATAAAAGGAAAATAAGGGAGAAAATCTCCAGGTCAGTCTTATCCCACGAAAGCATCACCTTTGTACGTTTGCTGTTGAACCGTATCCCTAACTCCATCTTTTCCTCTACATATATAAAAGGAAAAGTTTTCTTTTTTCATGGGAATAGTCCAGGGACTTTGATTCATACAGTAAAAGCCCTGCAAATCCTTATGCTAGTTCAACAGAGGAGGAGGATTCGCAGAAGGGTAATAGAACAGTATTTTAGAACAGGCAGATGCTAGATGTCGCTGCAGCACAAGCCCATACAAGATGCCAGTGAATTTCACTAGTCCATTCCAGCTGCAGCGCCCAGTGCCCCAGTCAGAAACCAGATGGTCTGATTCCTCGTTATGATGTGAACTATATTTTACAGCTCCGCCCAGTGGTTTATACTAGCAGGGGTTGGTTGGTGTCAGTGAAGAAGCTTTCTGAGTGCGTAGCGTCAGACGCACATCTGATCCGGTCAGGGGCGGAGCTGCAGCTTCTCACCGCGGTCCGCCGACCCTAAAGAATTTTGTAAAATACAAAGGAAAATCACTGTTCATACTTGTTGTTAGTAGTGCTTGATGACCTCGTCGTTTGATAGACATGATCTCGGTGAGCTTGTGGTCTGACTTCGCCCCTGGATCCAGTTGCTGCCCAGCTGCTTAGTGGCCTACTGCTGTAGTGCTGTACTGTTCGTTGTAAGGTCATGCTCTCGCTGTCGGTTCAGGCTTATAAATATTGCTCCAGATGTCGTCGAGACACCAATACCGTATGGTGCCAAAGCTAAAATACTCGAGGGCCCATGCCATGCGTCCCTTGTGCAGTTGTGCCCTGCCCTCCATTGGCAGGCAGGTGCAGGTAAGCCACCTACCGACCACACGGGTTAAACTGCCATCTCTAACTCGGTTCAGTTGATAAACAAAATGTCAAAAAAAAAAGCAACAACATGTCAACATGGGTGTTCTTGTGACCTGCATCAGCAGGAAGCTTCACAGGATCTGACGGGCATCACCACCACACCAACCGGCCCACCACACCCAAATCCTACAGGTCGCCGGAGCATATCTGCCAGGCAGGGACAGCAGATGCTTCTTGCTACGGAGTGCAGCTACCAGAATATCTCCTCCTAGATAATGATCTGCCAGAAGATGCTGGGCATTAAACTGTTCATCAGCGAGGGATCATCTCAGCTCGGCTCGGCTCCGCCGAGATCCATCGATCTCGCTCTCGCTCGCGCGCGCCCCGCCGCCATTAGTTTATGCGCCCGCAATGTAAGCACGCACCCATCCACGAGACGACGCGATAGGATATGACAATGTATTGCCAATCATGGCCGCCTGCCTCGCCATTGGCGCGGCGGGGAGAATCTGATCGCGTTTTTTCCTCCATTTTTTAAATAATGCGCGCCACTTGGTGGTGGGGGAAGCGGTTGCTCTGATCTTTAGTCTAGTCCGGGGATATGGGCTTAAACATATATGCATCGCGGGAAAGGGGATAAGAATGCGGCGGGCACATTGTCTGCGGCATGTTTGATCGCAGGTGCAGCGGATTTGGGGGCAGCCGGAATCTACCAGTAGTTTAAGCTGGGTTCGATTTGGATCTTGGAAGAACCATTAGGATACAAGTGATATAGACAGAGACGAGGGCTACACATGGTACTTATTTCTCATTGTCTGAAACTTACTGCCTCTGGTCATGAAAAGTTGTCGTTTTACACAAGCTCAAATGCTCAGTAAGCTAGTACAAAGAAGTTTTTTTTTTGCGAGGAAACTACAAGTTAACTGCCTAGTTGAGCATAAACCTCATGTAGAAGCTGGAATAAAAAAATTTATCCATCTAGAAAAAAACCGGTCCTTTGGCGATGCCAAATGGTATCTTGATTAAATTGCGTTTATTCTTCAATGGCACAAACCAAATAAGTTGTGAACGCTAACAAGTGGCACGACCTTAAATAGGTGTACTTGTATGTCTCTGGCGAATGTAGAAACGATAACTGGAAATCTAAAAAGTATTGGTTGGCGACCGGTGCCCACAGAGGTGGAGTGAGATCGAAGATGACAAGCTTTTGCTTTGCGTGCTGGGCCTGCCTGCTGTGTCAAGCTTATTCTGCGTATTCGAGTGCGGCCCGACCGGCCCAGCAGGCGAGCACTACTAAGTCGTCCAGTGGCCTCTGAAGCCTGAACTATATGTATGGGACCAATTTTACTCGGAGTACGCGGCCCAGATTTGTACCAGGCCAAATTGCCAATCTACCAGTTTGGGCTTTTATTTTTTTCCCTCTTAAACAAAAAACCGCACATTCAAAAGCATTTTATTCAGCTTCGGTCCTGTACTCCTGTCAAGCTGTCATATTTTGTCCTCGACGTGCGTCCATGGTAAATCGATCTACTGGTGTGGTGTTTTTTTGTTTTAACTATAGACCGAACCAGTTTATGGAGGATGGTCGAACTATGCCAAAGATGGGACCCTTGCAACATGCTCTGATTGCTTAAAAAACACCGTTGGATACTAGTTGCCTAAGAAACACCGTTGGATCCTAGTTGCCAAACACCATGGGATACCTACTCGCATCCCTACCATCCCGCGAACTATTTAACTTTTGCCTTCAAGTAAAGACAGATTCCAATCTCGAACTTCATTAGTCTACCATGTACTCTAAGAACTACTATTAATGGTCAACCAAGTAAACGGGACTGCCGAACAGAGAATAGCAGACTAGGAAACCAATGACCGCTGGCAAGGCAATGACCAGCCTCGGAACAGTACCACCAGACACCACGCAGTTCACGGTTATCCACCCAGCACTGTTCTAGGGGCCCTAAACCAGAGTTGAGCAGACGAGCACTGGACATTAGACAAGCACCACCAGTTCCAGACTAGTTCACAATAATAGTTTCAACGAATTAAGACTCCTTATACAAACTACGTTCGACGCTACACTGAAGTTTTGTAATAGAAATAGCTCGAATCTGAAGTAGACTCCACTTAACAACACAACACAGTGCAAGTTCAACAGAGAGTAGTTCCCACTTCCCAGAAAGAAGAATCTCTTAACCATGGTTGAAGGATTGGTACAGTGGAACCTGCAAGAACAAGAAAATATTCTTGTCATTTCTTCAGAGATGATCCCAAATGAATTTAACTGGAAGGTTTTCATTTGTTTGAAATAAAAGAATGCATGTTGTAACTAAGGTCAATTTTGATATTACAAGGATAGACACTTCAAGTCATGACCCCAAAACCAGAGCATTATAAAAGGAAATGCACGTGAGCACAAAATATGTTTGCTGGCTATCCAAGTCTAAAACTCTAAATGGGAAACCTTTAGTTGGGCTACTAAGTGTTGCAATCACAGGGACACTACATCTTAAGGTGCACAGTGCACTGAGAATGCACTGAACCTTGCACATGATGCACAGTGTGAAAACTGAGTGATATGCTCACCTGGGAAATCATGGGTCCAGCGTTGTCATAGCAATGGGGATACATCATTGCTGGGGTTGGCCAGTGTGGGTAAACAGCAGCACCAGAAGATGACCCCATCGGTAGATCAGGTTGGCCAAAGTACACAGTAGGCTGGTTCGTGGACATGCCAGGAGATTGCACATAACCAACACCATACTGCATAAACTGAGGCACAACAAAGTTGAAGGCACCTGGGCTCAGGTTGAAGTCAGGCACTGGGCTCCTAACATACCTGCAAGAGGATATATGTTACTCCATCCCATCATCAACATAATTTAGTGGGAACAAGAATTAACTAATGGATATGCTAACCTTTTGTAATTTCGATCATAGTCAGGGTCACTACGATCTTTTTCAGTATCCTTGAAAACTGCAACCCTGGAACGGTTGTTCATTGTGCTGACTTTGATCTCATCAGCAGAAGGCTCAACATTCACTGGCTCATCTCTGCCAGTGGAAAGAGTTCCCAAAACACTTGCAGCATCAGTATCTGCAGAAATGGAACCATTGAAGATGCGTGCTCGCGCTTTATTATATTCCTCTATCCTCTCTTCAACAGTTTTAGGTGCACCATTCTTGTTTCCAGCATCAGCTGTGCCATTTTGGAATGCTTTGGGCCTTTGATAGATGACAAACTTAAGCTTCTCTGCTGCTTCATGGTCATTTCTTGCTTGTTTGCTGGGAACTTCTGATAAAGCAATCAGAGGATATCTGCTTTCTGGTGTTTTTCTTGCAACTATCTTGCTAACTGAACCATCTACTGAACTATCTGCTACTGTAGTCTCTAAGCCATAATGTTGTGCGACACGATGAGCAGCACAGCGAAGGTATGAAGTTGGAAAGTTCTGGAATTCAAATTCTTGCAGCTGAGGGTTCTGCATAAATTTCTGTATATCCAGTTCCATCCGTAAAACTGTAATAAGAGAGAACCAGAATGTTTATGTAGAAATATAAGACTAAATATGGATAGTTACCTAGTGACAAGAATTGTAGAAGAAACCAGTTAAAAGGATTAATCTTCAATCGAACAGCAATTATCTTCAAACCAGAAGAAATACTTTTCAAACATACAATAACTAAATGAAAATTAGAAGATCTATGCCATAACAGCAATCTCACTGCCCAAATTCAGCTATTTATATTAATATGCTCCTCATTAAGTTTACCTTGATAGGATATTTTCAGACGGGCACAATGTTATTCCATTTCTGCCTTACAGATGAAGTTCAAAGAATGGATAAACAGATGATTTGAACAACAATTTAACAATATGGCAAATAAAAAGGAATCAAAACTCAATTTCCATGGTGCAGATTCAGGTATATCTAGTGTTTGTTGCATAAGATGCTTTACTATGTATATAAAGGTGCAGTGAGAAACAGGGCACATGCTTAGGAGTTTAGATGAGGTACACGAAAGCACAAACTTCACAGCGAAACGGTTTTAAGGTATGAAAATGCAGGGGATAGGGGTGGTGAGTTAGTTAGGGACATTTAGATAGGGACACAGGTGTAAACATGATAAATTAGCTCATAGATAAGCAATGCTATGCATATGATGGATCACGGATCAGTACAACCTGCGTGCAACTCCATTGAGCGGCCGATCACATAGTTCATCAGCACATCAAATAGCCCAAGGCAAGTAGGAAATCCAAGGTGATGTGCTTAGTTGTATGTGGTTGGGAAGCAAATTGTTGTCCGTATACCATTTCCATTCATGGAATAGATCCCTCCCCCTACATCAGTACACTGCTAGCGTCATAAAATGAGCTTCGTCTAGCGCAGTTAAAAGCCCTACCACAGCAATGATCATGCTTCCACCCATAATTACCATCAATTTTCAGATATATGGAACCGATTGAACAGTTAAACTATAGGAAAAATTACCACAGGATTGCACAGCGAAAACAAAGCATAATCAGCATCCAAGCAAGTAGCAACAATTAAGTAAGCCACCACAACACAACGAGCTTAAAGGAGAGATAAATCGGAAAAGTTAAATTCGTAAGAATTCCCGCACTAGCCGTGCTACATCGCTCCTACCGAGGCAAATCAAACCGAAGCAGACTCTAATCCTCAATTACTTTGGAACGCAGCAGGCACAAACCCTAGGGACATGACGCACGAATCCGGGCCGAAATCCCACAGCCCGCTTGCGCGGACCCGCCGCGACCATCACATCCGCGTACGCATGACCCGACGGCACCGAAATCGCGAGCGAGACGGCGAGTGGATAGATAAGGCGGGGTCGGCACGTACCCACGAGGCGGTGGCGAGGGTTATCTAGCGCCTCGACGAGGAACGGGTCCACGTGGGAGGCGACCCTCTCGTCGACGGCCACCGCCTCCGCCGCCCGCGCGCCCTCGTCGGCTGCGGGCGGCTGCGGCGACGACGCGGCTGCGGCTGCGGCTGGGGAGGAGCTCATCGTGCGGCGGTAGGGGGCGCGGGCCGGCCTAGGGTAACGCGGGGGCGGGGCGGAGAGGAGAGGGAGGGAGGCTGCCGTGGACGTCCGACGACTCGCCTTTCCCCTCCCCGCGTCCCGATCCCGAAGCGGCTGGCTGCTGCTGTGCGGCTGCGCCTGCGCGGAGGGGAGGCCGAGCGGTGCCCGTCTGCCCGAGAAGAGGAGAGGGGAGGGGGGGGTTCCCAGCGCCAGCACGGCTCCGGATTTTTTAACGCCGCCCGCATGCAACCAAACCAAGGGATCTGCGGTGCGGGTCGGATGAGGCGACGGATCGGGCTCGGCTCGCGGCTGGAGTTGGAGTTGGAATCGGAATCGGCTGCGGGAGGGCGGCCGGTCGCGATCCTAGGCGTTCGTGCGAGATCAGGCGGCCCAGGATGGCTCTCGGGGAAATGCGGCGGGTTTCTGTACGCGGCGCGGGCCGTGGGATTTTCCGATTCACACACAAGTCCGAACACGTTATGCTTCCAATTTACCTTTTTTTTTTCTTCCCCCCCCCTCTGTTTCTGATGAATTGTCGAACACGAGTGGGCGCTGCCGATCAGCGGCGTGGGAAACGCAACGTGGCAATATCATCTCCACCGGTTTGTCAAAGGATGAAAGGAGACACAAATATCTAGGTATAATATCTAGTTAAAAAGAACAAGCTCCTAGGCGAAAAAGTTAACAAAACTATTGGGCCATGCTAAGCCCTAATGAGCTGCACAGTTCAACTCTCTGAACATTTTCCGTGTTACCAAGAGGTGGATACTCCGGGACTGATACTGCATGAGCTTTAATTCTCACAAAATGATGGAGAGGTTCTGAATGGAAGGCAACGTACAGCTCTTGTTTTTTAATGGTAGTGTATATTTAGATACGGTACTTCAACATATTGCTTACATGCCCTACCTTACCTTCGTTTGTTTTATGGGTTACTTTTCCAGACTACCTTGCAAGTTCTTTTTTTGTCTTCAATCATGCTATTACTTTTTATCTTGAACACCCGCAAGTCTGTCATGGTATTAGCAATTGAAAAATGAATTAACCACTCGTAGATTACCACGTACTCCCTCCATCCAAATTATAAGTCATTCTAGTTTTGTTCTTAGTCAATTTTTTTTCTAATTCTGATCAAGTTTGTATCTACAGCATGAAGCTACTTTCATAGATACACAATGTACTATAAATTGGTAACACCTTATTTGATGCTGCTGCAGATGTTGATATATTTTTGGTTAAAATTAGATAAGTTTGACTTAAGATAATACTAAAGCAACGTATCGGTTAAGCTGAAATGTTGAATAGAATAAATTAGCAAAACTATCCAAATCCCATTGTCTCGTGCCCATAAAACCCAACCCCATCATCTAGATTCCAAATAAATAACAGATTGCACGCTGTGTACCATGTGACCCTGATGATGAAGCGCTCAAGATATTACCTTCCTTTTTACGAAACAAAGATTGCTTTCCTCCTTGTAATTATAAGTACTACTAGTCTACTACTCCACAAGTTGTTCCAGCTCTACCCAGCCAGATCTGGTGAAGATGAATTGATGAACTTCCTAAAACATCCTATTTTTCCTTCTTAAGTTCCAGTTCTCTCTACCCTAATCTGTCTCTACTCCTTACTTCCTGCGGAGTGCCATAGCAATCATGGCGGGGGGAAAAAGAAATTCTGTGCTGTGGAGGGGATTCTCTAATGCCGATCTAGATACGATTATAAAAGCGATGATGGGCAGCTAGCAACTTAGAATGTAGCACTCCATATTACCTTTTTCTTAAAAAAAGTTACATGCTTCGGGAGCATAGATCCTTTCTTCTCCTCACACGACCACAGTGGCCTCCAAGTCAGGGACAAGAGGCGATCCTTTACCTTGGCAACGGTTTTTAACTTGTTGGACGTTGCGAAGCAACCAATCACGACCTTGAGTGTGGCGAGGTAAGTCCTACTGGAGCCAGCAAGTATTCCGGTCCAACGAAAACCACAGAGCACAGCTCATCGCCAAAAAAGAAAGAAAAAAAATAAAATTCAGGCAACACGCGAGCGCGTCGGTCCCGTTCGCTGGAGCCAAGGCAAAGCGATTCGGCAAGTTTCGTGCCGTCGTTTTTGGCCAGGCCGTCAGCCCACGACAGGACGATGCCGCCGCGGTGGCCAGTATCCCCGTCATTCCCAGCGCGCCAGACGACACGGGCTCGTTGTACAAGTCTATTCCTGGGCCAACGGTTTCGGAATCCACGGGCGCCGCCAGCCGGGCCTCCGCAGCCCGCTTGGTGGCCGGGATGCTTGGACTACTACCGTTTTTTTTTTCCCACTGGTTCTATGCGCTATCGTTGGACACTTGAATTTTTCTAGTACCCGCAAATCTAAATTCATAGAAGTGTAGATTCTCAAAGAAACGTTGCAAACATGTTAGCAAGGCTCCACAACATCCTAAATTCAACATAAAGTTTGGGACTTGCAAAAATAACGAAGTGTCATGTGACCTCGGCAAAGACCGAAGGAATAGAGTATCTAGTACAAATGCATCTTGCTGCTTCCAAGTTCCGCTGCTGCTCGCAGAGCGAACGGTTGACCCCACTGCGACTGTGACAGGGCGGCTAATGTTGCTTTTGTTAAGTAGACTAGCTGTTGACTGTTTTACTGTCTTGATTGATGGTTCGTAGCGACTGTTAACCTCACGGTGGCAGTGCAACTAATGTTCCACTGCTTGCATATATAGCTAAGTGTCGTTTTTGTCAAGTGGACTATCCGTCGACCTCACGTAAGTATGTAAGAGCATATGCAAGAGTTTTTCTAAAATCTACTCTCTAAAATTATTATTTAGAGAGTTATTTGAGTAAAGTTATTTTATATATTTTTTATTCTCCAGCAGCTTTTCTATATCTTATGCATAGTCTAGAGAGCAATTCTCGCTCTCCATGTTTGGCTAGCGAAAAATCCGGAATAGAGAATTCTATATTTAAATATCCAATTGAAAAGTCTGTTGGAGAGTATTTTTTTTTACCAAAATCTCTATTCCTAAAGATATAAAGAGTCTTTTAGAGATACTCTGACATGTACGTTTTTATCACTCGTATTAGGGGTCCACTTGTATTATCTATATGCAATTGTAACGACCTAGCCTAGAAAAACTGCTCCGACCCACTCTGCACACTAAGTGCTTCGCGTAAAAAGGTTAATTTAAGGTTGCAATGCTACTAGCTATTTAAGTTGGTATTCCTCACTTTAGTCTAGCAAAGTGGGACTAAATCTCATACGCACTTGTTACCATGGTAGAGTGAGCTACCACATGATCACATTTAACCCATAAGCCTCAGCAATATTGTTGCGTTTTTTCGATCTAGGTTGGAGCTTTGTTATGTGGAGGTACTCGGGCCGTCAGAGAGAACTTTACTATATCACGAATTCTAGCCGTTTCAGCCACAATTTTAAGCAGCGATAGCGAACCTTATCCACATCCCGTATATAAGTGGTTCTTTTACACTCTAATAATAAGTTGAGACGTAAGGCCCCCTTTTCATTTCTCCTCTATAGCAAAATGGGATGTCGATCCATGTACTCGAGCAAAGACCCTTTTAGGCCCTGTTTGATGTTGGTGGTCTACATCTAAATTCTTGTGGTTTAATTAACATTTAAAGTGAAATGCCTAAAATTCCCAAATCAAGCATAGTCCTGTTTGGTTTGTATACAAATATGACGCTTGAAAGCAAAATACAGTAATTCACACTCTAAAATCACGGATACCAATTTAGCATATAGCATTATTTTTCCTACTTTAATATAATTAACTAAGTGGTCAAATAAGAGAGTTGTTTTAACTATTTTGTTTTGCATCGAACAAAATAGTGCTAAAATCAATCAAAACATCCAAAATCTGAAAGGACAACAACGGGGTGTTGGTGCAACTCACACAAATTACAATACAGTCCTTTCCCAATTCCCATGCGATTATCTTAGCCATGGCTGGTCCAAACCCTTGCCACCACTACCAAATTACAACAAACTATGCTATTAAGTCGATGCTATGTTCAGACCAAATAAAGCCTTAAATCCTTTGTTCAAAATTTTAGCAAAATGCATCGCACGCATATTTCTCTCTGCTAGTCACGAGTCTTCGACACGTAGAACGAGCCATTCCGTAGCCCACCCCTTAACCCTGTGGTGGCTAGATGAGCATCAGAACTGTACGTCTGCCTGGCCAGAAATGGAAGTACCGGAGTGAACGCGGAATGCTATCCCCACCTGACCTTTCCGCACCTTCTGATTTTTCTCTTTCTGGAGTGTCCGTGCTCTTTTTCTTGCTTCTACGCGAGGGAAAGATCACGAGCTCAGGCCAAAAAATGATGAAAGCACGCCTCGACGATGCTGCCCTCGAACTCATCCAAGACAGGAAGGTGAAGCTCCCCGCTCCCATGGGCATACTTTCTACCCCCAGGCAGAGGAAGTGAAGTGCGCGTTTTTTCATGCAAGCCCTTTGCACTCATCGTACGGTTTTTGCGTACGTTCAGAGTGTTTGCTTGCATTTGGTTAAGAATCAATAATCTTGATAGGCCTATAATCTGCCATATATTGGAGAATTGAATAGCCTTCAGACTTCAGAGTATAAACTCCTCCCTCCATCTCTAAAAGAATGCAACCCCGACAAAGCCAAACAATTTCAAATTTAATTAAATATAAAATATTATTAATATTTATGTTATAAATAAGTATAGTTAGATTAATTGTGTAATATATTTTTATACTAAATCTATCTGGAGATATAAATATTACTAATTTTTATATAAATTCAGTTAAATTTTAAATTATTTGATTTCTCAAGATGCGAGAGTTGCGTTCGGGGCAGCGAGGGAGTATGCAAAATTATTTATCGTGCAATCGGCACATATTTTATATTGAACGGCAGGCCGGATTTGTGATAGTTTATTAGAGGGCGGCACGCAGAATGGATCGGTGATCCTAAAAGCTACGCACAACAGAAAAAAAAATTCAGACGTAAGCTACAAGATCCAATTTTAGAGCAGGCAAGGGCTACCGAAATCCATCTCCAAGTTACGCCAATGGAGTAATACCAGAGGATCCACATGGGAAGCTTACCAGAAAAATAAGTAAAATCTCTTATCCGAAATCGTCACATTCGCTGCACCACTCACCCACCCACCAGACCAGAACCTTCCCGAACGGACCTCTGTAACTTTTCTTACCCGTTCTATCCTTACCCGCGGCCTCTGCACCTAAAACTAGCGGTCCGTGGCCCCACATGCCAGCGCACACGGTCCTAGGCGTCTTAACTTCCCCGTTACTCATGCCCCGGTGCTTTTAGCACGCCACCAAGTCGCCAACAGTGGCGAGCCCAGATCTGGTCGGTATCGACGCAGTCCCGTCGACCACGTATACTAGACGAGCAGATGACCTGCGGGCCCAGATTGACGGTAGGACCCACCTGTCATCGGGACGAAAGGATACGTTCTGGGAAGCTACGCGGTAGGGAGGACCGGCACGGCGGCACGTCCCGAGCACGAGCTCGTCAACCCCCCCGGACTCGGTCCGCACTCGCTCTCGTGACTTCCATTCCAAAATTCCGCTCCTTCCTCCCGTGCCTCCACCTCGACGATGCCAAAACCCTAGAGGGAACCCCACCTCTCCCCCCCCGTCCTGTTCCTCGGGGCGCGGCGTCAGCCATGGCGGAGCCGGCGCTCCTCGACCACTCCCCGTTCGACCTCCGCCACTACCCGGCGCACCTCTTCGACCCGGACCTGCCCCTCGCCGGTGGCGACCTCCCGCTCGGCGAATTCGCCGGCGACGACGGCCTCGACTTCGACCTGCCGGTCGATTTCTCCGTCGACGACTTCCTCCTCCGGTCCCCCGACCGCGGCGGCGAAGGCGACGACTCCGGCGAGGGCTCCGCCGCCGGATCCGGCCCCGCCACGTCCTCCTCCGCCTCCCCGGCCACCTCCGCCGCCAACTCCGCCGTGGCTAACGCCGGGGACCGCGAGGTGAAGCACGAGGACTCGGACGAGGGAAGGAGCGGCGCCGCCGCGAACTGGAGCCTGAAGCGGAAACAGGCGAGCCCAGGAGCGAGCTCGGACGGGGCCAAGTGCCGCCGATCCGGCGACGGAGAGCTTTCCCCTTCCGCGTCGGCGTCGGCGTCGGCTTCGGCGTCGCGGGCCGCCGCGGAGGACTCCGACGAGAGGGGCGCGGGCGGCGAGGAAGAGGACAAGCGCCGGACTGCGCGTCTGATGCGGAACCGCGAGAGCGCGCAGCTGTCGCGGCAGAGAAAGAAGCGGTACGTCGAGGAGCTGGAGGAGAAGGTGAAGTCGATGCACTCGGTGATAAACGACCTCAATTCTAAGATCTCCTTCATTGTGGCCGAGAACGCCACGCTTCGGCAGCAGCTCGGTGGCGGTGGTGTGAGTGGCCCGCCACCTGGGGTGTATCCACCGCCGCCGCTGCCGGGCATTCATTTCCCGTGGGTTCCTGGGTATGCAATGCGGCCTCATGGCTCCCATGTCCCACTCGTGCCTATCCCGCGTTTGAAGCCACATCAGACAGCGGCTGCAGCGAAGGTATCCAAAAAACCAGAGGTCAAGAAGTCGGTGGAGAACAAGAGTAAGGCCAAGACCAAGAAGGTGGCGAGTGTTAGTCTTCTTGGTTTGCTGTTTGTTGCGCTTGTCTTTGGTGCTTTTGTTCCGGGGTTCAACCATAGTTTCGGAATGAGTGGCAGGAGCAACGATGTGATATTTGGAAGTTTTGGCCACTCTGATGCTAGGGTGTTTAGTGTCACTAACCATGGGAAAGGACCTAAAGGTGGTTTAAACAGTAGCGACATGATCGATACTGATCCTGGAATGGCAGAGAGTGCCGATGGAGCAGGGCAGAAGCATCATCCTGCACATAACTCAAGTGAAATCTTGCCTGCTTTGTTATATGTGCCGAGGAATGGAAAACATGTTAAGATCAATGGTAATTTGATTATCCATTCTGTTCTTGCAAGTGAGAAAGCAGTGGCACATAGGGCCTCAAATGGTCAGTCAGTTAAAGATCACAAGGAGACTAGTGTTGCTGTAGCTCGCTATCTGTCACCACCTAGAAAGGATACGGATTCAAAGGAAACATTCCCGCCAGATGCACCACTGCCACAGTGGTTCCGTGAAGGAATGGAAGGTAAGCATGTCAACGTTTAATTTGTTTAGCAATATCTGTTTATTTGTAGTACTGCATTCATGAATTCATTTGTCGTCATCTGTAGCATTCATACATCCTGTTATGTAATGCGGTAATCGTTAATGATTCTTGCATTTGTTATAAAGGGTATACGACGATATATTTGAATAATAATCCAATCATCTCCTGATGTAGAACATAAAATTTAAGACTTCGCTAAGTGAAAAATACGAGTCTAAATGGTAAATACAATCAAGTGACTTGTAGAAAAGCATGGAAGCAGTGAGCAATGTTCAAAAAGGCGCTAGGCAGTTTCCAGGCGGTGACCCACCGCCTAGAGCCTAGGCGAGCCTTGGCGTTTCAAGGCGGTTTGCTAGGCGGTAGCACATACACACATATACATATGTATCTTGCCATACACATACATAAATCTCCAAAAGAAAAGAGAAAATAAGAAGCCGATGGGCCTAACTTTGGACAAAAGCCCATTAAAATGGCCCAACCCAAATGAACAGATCAGTCGTACCAAACCTCCCAGCCTCCCCTTATCCACTCACGGACTCACCCCTCCCTCGTTCTCACCCGTCGCCGCCCCTGCTTCCTCTTCCTCCGCCGCCCGCCTGCCTTTACCTCCTCTTCCTCCTCCTCCGCCCGCCCACCCGCCCCTGCCTCCTCTTCCTCCGCCCGCTCGCCCGCCCCTGCCTCCTCTTCCTCCTTTGCCGCCAGCCCCTGCCTCCTCCTCCTCCGCCCGCCCCTACCTCCTCTTCCTCCTCCGCCGCCAGCCCCTGCCTCCTCCACCGCCGCACGGCGGCGCCTGTCCCCTGCCTCCTTCTCCGCCGCCCGTTCCTTCCTCTGCCGCGCCCATACCTGCCTTCGCCGCGCCCATCCCTGCCTCCGCCTCCGCCACAGGCCGCCTACCCCGTAGGCCAGGCGGAACCTCCTAGCCTAGTGCTTTGTCGCGCCTAGGCGGCCGCCTAGAACCACCTTTTTGAACATTGGCAGTGAGCATTGGGAATGAAGTTATTTAAAGTTGCCAGCTGATAATATGACATGGTAGCTTGTCGGAAAAGGGAACTATGTCCATATTCAAGGCCTCTTCCTTATAGCAATCACCAAAGTGCTAGCTTAGTAAATAGCAGTTGTATTGTTCCCGTTCATGGGGGAAATATCTATAATTGTGATAGACATGCCATATCGACCCATAAGAACTCAGGTATTGTTAATGCTTGATTTATTCTGTGGTCATGTATGTGTTGATCTCTACAATGGCAATAGGGGAATTTCAACTTGGATAGGGTGATCTTTGTATGTTGATCCATGCTTTTGTTCTCCACCCATTTCTGAGGTTGCAAACAGTACAAAATTAAATTTGCAGCCTATGCTTGGCAGAGATGAAATATATGTCCATTTTGTAGTAATATTTGGTAGGCGTCCTGGATCTTTGGCAGGCATTTCTTGTCAGAGTCTCCCATTGATTGAAATTGATACTCCTTGAGTGCTTGTCCATAGTGTCTTACCCTGTGATTTCTATGTAACTATTTTCAGGACCAATTTTGAACTCAGGAATGTGCAGTGAGGTATTCCAGTTTGACATTTCCGCAGCTTCTGCCGAATCTGGTGGCATTATACCTGCTTCTCCAACTGTCAACTCCTCGAGCGTCAATGCTACCCAGAAAATTCCAAAACCTGCTCCTGCTTATGGTGGCAAGCTGAAAAACAGGAGGATCATGTACAACGAGGCGATTCCACTCACTGGAAAAACGGTGAACAACACAGAGCCTCAGGCTTTTAACAGCACTTCTGAAAGCAGCAAGGTACCTGATAGCAAGCCAGCATCATCAGTTGTTGTCTCTGTGCTAGCTGATCCCAGGGAGGCTGGCAATGGGGATGGTGATCCAAGAGTGTCGCCGAAACCCCTCTCCAGGATATTTGTTGTCGTTCTCCTTGACGGTGTCAGATATGTGACTTACTCCTGCACACTTCCTTTCAAGAGTGTCAGCCCTCACCTTGTGAACTAAACCATGGGGGTCAGTGCAGTGTTGTGGTGACTGAGCAGCTAGATAGTTCAAAATCATGTGGTGCTGCTTGCTAACAGCGGAAATAGACTTTCAGACTTCGTGTGCACTTGGCCTGAGGTAACTGGAGTTTGTCGAAGGTTTGTAGTGGAGACTGGTGAAATGTTGTTCTTCAAGTTCGACTTTAACCGATGCGGTTTGTCCTGCTATGTAGTCGAGTTCTTGGTACTCCTCTGTCTTGAGTGTAAACCTACGGAGCTGGAAAATGTAACAGTTGACGAGGGAATACAGGAACTCGAACCGAGCTATGTAACCCAAACAGGTTTTTACTGATAAGTTAATATATAGAATATGCTTCCTATTTCCAAGTGGATAACGCGCCCATCGATTTCTCCGATGTGTTCTTTTTGGATCAAAGGCCACTGCCTTGTTTTTCTATTGAAAGCTTAACAGACAATCCCAGCCTTCTATCGAGAGCTTAAAAACAGATGATTACACATTTACAATCCGAGCTGGAGACCAAGGGCAACTCGACGCCGCGAGCGCAGACACCTATTCTCGACTCAGGCCTGTTTGGATCCGGCAGGACTAAATTTCAGTCCTCTCACCTCAAATGTTTAGTTGTATTAAATGTAGATTAGTGATTAAATTAATTGTATAATTTCTAGGCTAATTCGTGAGATGAATTTATTAAATCTAATAATTCATGATTAGCCTATGTGATGCTACAGTAAACATATGCAAATTATGGATTAATTAGATTTAATATATTCATCTCGCGAATTAGCCCTAGACTTCTGCAATTAGTTTTATAATTAGTTTATATTTAATCTTTCTAATTAGCATCGAAACATATAATATGATAGGGTTAAACCATTGTAATCAAACAGCCCCTGGTACGCACTCTAGCAAAAGTACAATGCACAACTGCACAACTGTGTAACATGGTGCTATCTCAGTTTGTTGTAGATTTGCTTCACATTTGGAACGTCGTCCTTGAATAGTGACTTCCAAAACTTGAGAGCCATCTTATGTGTGATTGCATGTGGCGCCGGCCGCCAACAGTACTTTTACTGTTGAGGACTATGTTATTTCTTGTTTTTCAAGAACGTCGCAATGTACCTGTACAACTAAAAAGCTCTCGCTGAACGTGGCCGACAGAGGAACAAACAGACATTCCATTTTTGTTCGAAGTACCAGCTACTCACCATGAACTCGTGTATCCATTAACAGAAAGACACAAAAACAAGCTGGGTGAATGATTTGATTCAAATCTCCAATCTCCTATTCAAGTATTTGAATTCTCACTTACTTTGTATAACTTTTTGAGAAAATAACCGTTAGGCGTACAAACTCATCGGTTCGTACAAACGAGCCCCCAATAAACCTCTCGTCTAAAACCCACTCTTATCCGCAGGGGCGCAAGCGCTATGCCTTTCTCCAATCCTCCCCAGTCCCCATCATCCGCCATGGCGCTGGCGTTCACCACCGCCTCCGCCTCGGGTCCCAGGCTCTCACCCTTCTCCCTCCCGCCACCCTACCCGTTGCGCGCGAGCCCTAGCTGTGGTCTCGACGCCGTGACCGCGCCCTTCCCGCGGCCGCGTCGATGCGGATGCGGCGCCGCGGTGCGCTGCGCGAAGCGCACGGGGAAGCGGCGGTACCCGTCGGAGAAGAAGCGGCTGGACCGGCGCCACAAGGAGCTGCTCCGCCAGGCCGCCCCGGTGGAGGGCAGAGAGGGGCGGGAGTCCGGGTACTGGCGGCTCTCCAAGCTAGCCGTCCCCGCCCGAGACGACCCCGGCAAGGACTTTACCGGCATCTCGCTGCCGCTTCTCCAGGCCATCGCCAAAGCCATCAAGTTCCCGGTACGCTAATCAATCACCGGTTGAAATTGATGGGGTAGTGTAATTTGAAATGCCGTGCAATTGCAAGGTTTCTAGTGAATTGCCAAGGGCTTGCTGAAACAGAGGTTTGGGTGTTGAATCGTAGGCTTAATGTATGCAGACGCCGCTCAAACCTTACACATCGGTACAAATGTAGCTTTAACTTGGTTAGTGCCATTTAGTTAACATGATCCTCACCTTGGCATCGGCAGTCAGCACAATCTCTGTTCCCTGAAGTTGTTGGTAGCCTCGGTTTTCAAGTAGTTTGACTGCAGTTTTTCATGATATGCTATTTGTTACGTTTTGGGTTTTGGGAACAGCCCCGGAGTCAGTTTAGCCTGACTTTTACTCCTCGTAGCCACCTGCACCATACCTGCTTTACTGAACCTCCTTTTTAAAATGGTTTGAATTTAGATGCTGGTGTTAAGGCAACAACAAACATTGCCTTGCTATTCTAAAAATCTGCAAGTTAACTACTTAACTGGCAGGATGAGTGTTGCACCGTGCATCTTATAAACCAAGTGGCGACTGCTTGAATCTGCCTCTGCTCTCTCATTATTTCTTAGAACTGCATTCATCTTTTATGCTGTTATTGTGATTGAGATTTTTCCTACGATTACATTCTCTAATTGGTTCAGCTGTGCTGCAGGTTGCTTCTATGCTCCCTGACGAGGCTTTCACTGTTATCCGCAAGTCATTCGATGCACGGAAGGTTCTTTATGGATTGATGCCATCTCTATCTTAGTTAATATTGGATGTGCTTGATGTTGAAACTGCTAAAATGATTCAGATGAATTGCATTACACTGGGGCAAAATAGACATGATGTTAAGAAATAATATAGTAAGCTTCACCATACCTCTCCATAGTTAAGCTGTCAGCATTTTGTTGAGGGTTCCACGCTCCACACTCACACTAGAGGGCAAATTTTTACATTTTTTTTATTATATACCCAACCATTCTAGAAAGCTCCATAACATAAATTGTGGAGTGCAGTAGTGATGATGTTATGGTCTTAGAGAAACTATGAGGTTCTGCAATAGCTGTGATATCCTGTGAAATCTGCTTACCCAATCAACTGGTTTACCAGTGTGGTTATCCAAGTCTTGATATATTTGAATACACAACTCTGTCTTACAAGAATGGGTTCATCTGCATAGCTTTTGTAACTGTATTTACGTCTACTTCTATGAGAAATGGTGATATTTATTCATACCAATGAATAAGAAACATGTTTTACATCTACAGGTTTTGAAAGAACCTCAGTTCACTTATACTGTTGATATGGATGTTAAGAAGCTTCTTGATATGGAGCCAAGGGCATGGGATTTTATTGCTCGGTTGGAGCCCAAACTTGGAGCTGTAGAATACATGCCTAAAGAGAAGTTAGCATCTGATTTGGTCAGCATGCTCAATGCTAGCAATAAAGGTTACGATCATGAACTAGGAATCAGGGATACTCATAATGATTCGATCTGTCCTCAAGATAAGAAGCCAAGAGTGGCAGTTATAGGAAGCGGACCATCTGGCTTGTTTGCTTCCCTTGTGCTAGGTGAGCTAGGTGCAGACGTTACCTTATTGGAACGTGGTCAGCCTGTTGAACAAAGAGGTCGTGACATTGGGGCCCTTGCAGTTAGACGAATCTTACAATCAGAGAGCAACTTTTGCTTCGGCGAGGTATTTTATTGATTCCTATTTCGCACTAAGACATCACAAAATGATCACAGATGTGAGATGCCTGTGTTTTGCAATATTGGACTAGGTAATTTGTTCATTTGATACATTGAAAATGAGTTGTTTATCCTAATTTCATAATCTGAAAAAATGTAGGAAGACACATTTGGACTTCATCTGCATAGGGATCATTTAAGTATGTTTCTGGTGAACTGAGTGAATTGTGAAGAAAATAATCTGTAATAACCTTTCCATTTTGTGGGTCTGTTTTCATACACAAATTACATCACAAAATTATTTAAATACAGTTAAAAGTTAACTCATACTGAAAAATATGAGCATATTGTGAACTCCTTCATAATTAATTGAGATTTCCTTTTTTATGCATCATCTTGAGTTTTAATAGGCCTGTTAGTCTAATGATCATTACAAGCAGGAATTGTGGCATTAGACAGCCACAGACAATGTTTTTGGAGTGCCAGTTACCCATTTGGTAACTGGAAGGAATGATCAATTAATCAATCCCATGTTCATGTTCCTTCAAGACTTAAGGCCATCGATTCTTGATCTTCTGTTCTTAATCATAGCAGGGTGGTGCAGGTACATGGAGTGATGGGAAGCTCGTGACCAGGATAGGAAGAAACACTGATGGTGTTCAGGCTGTGAGAATCTTCCCACTGTACCTATCATATCCATTTTCTCATTAGCGCATTGTGTTTTCACAGTGTCCAGGCACGAATCTTCCTGCTCTACCTTAGCCTCAGATATTGTTTGATGTAAAAGTTCACCGTCATGTTCCATTTGTTCAAGAGCTCATGACTTCTGCATGAAATAGCTTTGTATAGCAACAGAAGATTATCGAATCAGATTTTATTTTTAACTACTGACACATCTATAATGCCTTTTATAATGTGAACATTGCAATTTATTTCTTGAGAGATGTGCCTCTTGAGTCTTGACTGAAGGAATTAGAGCTGAGAATTTAAGTTTCGAATTCTGTTTTTAAGTCCTTTGGAACTGAACTGTTGGGCATTTTGTACTGTTTTGAAGACATTGCCATCTAATTTTAAGAGTTTTAAGCAATATCCTAGTTCAAAGCAGACTATTTTGTGTGTTTAATATAGTAACCATGAGTCTTGGGTTGCAGGTTATGCAAACATTTGTTCACTTTGGAGCCCCTCCAAACATTTTAGTTGATGGGAAACCTCACTTGGGTACCGATAAACTTGTTCCTCTGCTGCGAAATTTCAGGCACCACTTAAGAGAATTGGGTGTAAGTTTCAACATAATCTGTGTCTTTGTTAAGCTTTTTTTTTATTCTGCAAGTTTCCATGTATTGATGTATCATGTTCCATTTCCTTACAGGTTACCATAAGATTTAATGCTAGAGTAGATGATCTTATAGTGGAAGACAGGCAGGTAAAAGGAATCGTGGTCTCTGATTCAGAACTACGGCCAGGTTCTGGCAGCCAGAAACTATCATTTGATGCAGTTGTATTGGCTGTTGGTCACTCAGCTCGTGACACATATAATATGCTTCAGCAGCATAATGTGGACATGAGCCCCAAAAGTTTTGCAGTAAGTTCTTAATGCTAATAAAACCATGTTCTAGGTCGATATTACCTACATTGGTCGTGTCTGCTCACATTGCAGCCAATTTATAATGAAAATATTTAACCATGTTTCTCAAAATGCAAAAGTTTCTTGGATGGTACGTGCACCCTATATCCATACCATACATTGTTCACTGGCGTGTGGACATTGCGAAAATTCAAATTGAAAATGGTATAGCACACATCCAGTTCATAACCAACAGGGGTACAAAACCTGTCCTCGTTGCGGAGGAAGTGCACACATTCCTAAGTTTTGGTTGGATATTGGAGGTCTGTTTAGTCTCTGGATGGAATAGAAATATTAATATTGAACCAGTTTTATTTACTTGGTCAATCAAATCAAATAAACCATATAACTTAGATACAAACTAACGAGCCCCTGAACCTTTCACCATAGCTTATCAATGTTCTCTATTTTAACAGTATCCTGTTACCCTATTTTTCTCTCCAGCATACCTCAAAAAGGCAAGGGTAATAATAATATAATTTTTTGCACTCATACTACTTCCTTGGAAATGCCTATATTACATTTTATTTGACCAAACTCTGGGCCACAAGTGGTTCAGCATAGTTCCCCTTGAGATATTATGTCTAACTCTTGCTCACTGTATCTTTGTAACTGCTAAGTTATAATTACTTTCCGACTCAGTTCATATAACTAAAAATCAATGGTTCTCTCCTTACAGGTCGGCTTAAGAATTGAGCATCCCCAAGAACTGATAAACAGTATCCAAGTAAGACTTATTTCTTTATTCTGATTATCTTCTTTCCAGATGACACCTGTCTTGTGTGATTAGCTGCACTTTATGTACCATATCTGATTTTCAGTAACTTAGTGTTCCACCAATCCTTGAACTCAAATGGCTATTTTCAAAAGGGAAAGAGTAAAACTTATTATTCGTAGCATGCACCTGAGCGATCTGTTTGTAATCAGTGGAACAATAGAGAAACTGTCTGTTGTTCCAAGGTCTTTCACCCAGTTTTGCAATACAGATAGCAGCTTGGACTCATTCCTTCTGCCTGGAGACACCAATGTAGCCAGTGTACTAAAGTAATGAATTCAACATGTGCAATAATTAATACGTTGTGGATTTATTAAATCATGATTTAAATTGTGAATTATTTATCTGGTTGTTATAGAATGTATGGATTGAATGCTGCAGTATCTTAATACATTTCCATGATTTGCTGACAACCGCTGATATGTTGCATGATATTGCTACTGTGACAAATTACAGTACTCTGAACTGGCTGCTGAAGTACAGAAAGGACGTGGGCGGATACCTGTGGCAGATTACAAAATTGTGAAGTCTGTTGGTGAAAAAAATGCAGATGAGCTTGACATTGCCGAACAAAGTCGCAGTTGTTACTCCTTTTGCATGTGCCCTGGTGGACAGGTAAGTCACCTTCCTTTCTTTAATCTCCCTCCCTCCCTGTGACACACTGTGTATTACAATGCTATGTCCTTAAAAATTTGAGACATACATGCAGGTTGTTCTAACTAGCACGGATCCATCAGAATTGTGCATCAATGGCATGTCATTCTCACGGCGTGCATCAAAGTGGGCAAACTCAGCTCTTGTGGTTACTGTATCATCTCATGATTTCAAACCATTTCGGTCCCATGGTCCTCTTGCAGGTGTTGAATTCCAGGTACTTGTTACAGGAATTCTCTGTGATAACAACAGAACCACTCAAATAATCAACTTGCAGAATCTCTTAAGTTTTCAAATCCTGTATGCTAAGCGAATATGTTAAATCAGTCAAAGAGGGTTGGAGGGTTATCTGTTTCATTATGACAGGAATGCGAGTATGTCACAAGAGTTTTTTTTTTGGTAACATATAACCTCCAGCTTAACTTACCTTAGGATGATGGCCTCTTTTTCTTGCTATGTAATTTGTTCCTCATGTTAATCAGTTATTTTTGTTTTACAACATGGAAACATATCAGTAGAATTTGACCTTAAGATATAAAGTCAACGTCTCCAACTAGACATGCACATCGGTGAGGTGATCTTACTGGTCATTCAATAGTGCAGTGCTTGTAGCAGTTTTCTATCCAAATTGGGTAGGAACGACACATGTAAACTATCCCATATCGGGCATGCAGTTTTATCTGTTATTTTTTAATTAAAAAGATGAGTTTGAATTGTTAGCGGTTCTCAAAGGGTATTGGAGGAGTGATTCTAGAGTTGAGTCAGTTAATTTTCTGTTGTGGAACTATAACAAGGGGGCTGCTTCCATATATAATTTAAAATATAGACTCAATTAGTCAACTAATAATTTTATACAAATAATGCAACAGGTATATTGCCCACCTTCCCTCATCAGCTTAAGCACTTAGATGGACTGGTTTGTGCATTCAGCTCAACTGTAATTAATGCAAAATAATGTCAGCTTCAATCGCTGTCATGTATCTTTAAACCTACCATGGGCATGCACTATTTATTAGAATATAATGTAGATACTCATAAATGTGGCATGGCCTGCCTTAATGCTCAACAACTTCTTTTCTACATTGTTACTCTATTACAGTGGCAAATTCTCCCGAGCTCACAAAAAAATTGTACACATTGAAAACAGAGAGAATTTGAAAGAAGAGCAGCTGTGATGGGTGGAGGGAATTTTGTTGTCCCAGCACAGCGTGTCACAGATTTTATCAGCAACAGATTGTCAGGTATTGTTGTTGCTAATATTTCTGAGGTAACAAGTAATCAGTTTTTTCTTTCACTAACTTGTATCTGTTACAGTTACAACTCTCCCACCATCAAGCTACAGGTTAGGAGTTCGTCCATCCAAACTCCATGAGCTATTCCCTCCTTACATAACTGAAGCTCTACAACAGTCAATAATAATGATTGACAGAGAGGTATGAATTTTCCTTTTTATTTCTTATGATTTTAAGCTCCATGTGCCTTGATTCATTTGAATTACTATGTTTTCAGATGCCAGGCTTTGTTGCTAAAGAGGCCCTACTCCATGGTGTGGAGGTATGCAAGTTGTTGTGTTCTTTTCTGTAATTCTCACCTGTTAAGCATTAACCCAATACCTCTTGCTTATTGGCAACCACCCAGACAAGGACAAGCTCTCCCTTGCAAATTTCACGATATGGAGAGACATATGAAAGCACATCATTGCAAGGATTATATCCAATCGGCGAAGGTGCTGGCTATGCTGGGGGCATCTTAAGTGCTGCTGTGGATGGTATGTATTGTGGTTTTGCTTTAGCCAAACAGCTTTCTCTATTCCATGGTGATATAGAGTCATTTCTTGGCAAAGCACAAAACCAAACAGGTTTTGTAAAATATTGATTGTCGGTGCCTAGTTTTTCTATAGGCACAACATTTTCAGGAATAGAAAACCTCACCATGCTAGTATAATACGTAGGAAATTTTTGCCACATGGAACAGCTCTGATAAGTGAACTCATCAAATAATTTGGGCCCTGTTGATATAGAAGAGGAGATCAATCATAGCCAGGTGAATGTTCTGGAATAGATAAGCAATGTAACAAATACAACTCCCTAGTTGGGTGCCACCTTAATCTTGTGGAGACTATTCGCGTGATTCAAAGCTTTTCATTGAAGTTGTTCAAGGGCTTATGTTTGAAAGAAACTGGCGCCATAGATCTTCTTTACCTTTACAAAGCATTCTCAGTTTTATTTGTTTATTTTGCTCAAGTGCTATTACACTTTCAGAAGTTTGGGCTTGCCCCAATTGCTTCTTTGGTCATCCAGCTTTTCTTTTCTTGGTTAAGTATAGATCATAAATAGAAATATCCGAGCTCTTTTGATATCTGGAGTTCTTATCTACCAATATAATATGATGTTTTTGTCCATAGATGAAATACGAGTGTAAAATATGTAAGTTAATGGAATATGAAGCATACTATTTAAGTCATTGGGCATACCTGGACTGTTCTTACTCGAGGAAGGTTTTGATCGTTAGATTGTTTGATGCTCTCTCACTTCCTAATGGATTATTAAAACATGCATGTTGAAAGTTTTGAATTTAAAATTTGACCATTGACTAATATACACATCTTTTTAAATGTATCATGCAAAAATGATATTAGTAGGATTTCCATCAAATACTTCCATGCTAAATAGTTTTGATAATTATCGCTATCATATGATTAGAAAAAAATAAGGTTTAATGTCTGTTAGGCATGTGCCGGTGTTCGAATTGACAAGTGGAGAACGGAGGTACTGGTAGCTTATCTGCTTGTTACGTCCACTGGTAGTTTATGCATGGTAGACAATTCTTGTGGAAGTGCTTTTTTAGGCCACCTGGTCTCCCTTGTGCACTAAAATAATTTGCCTTGATTCCCTGATTCGTTCGGGGTACTTCTATAACTTATCTGCCTTGTAGAGAAATGTCCGCAGAAACAACCTATCAAAGATGCTAGTGAAAATCTGAGGCATAATTTGGGATTTTAGACCTAGTTCAACCTAGATTTGGCTCGCTGGTTCAAATTTGATGCTTAGTTCTTCAGCACCTCCTTTTTTTCCTCTCATCCGTGCAATTCTACGGGTTAATCCTCTCTTAAAAATTCTAATAATAAATCATCCAAAAAAAGGAGACTCATCTAATTTTTTGATATAAAACATTTTTTGAATCAAAATTGCCCTCATTTCGCTGTGTCAATAGCCCTCCTTTGAATCTTCTATAAAAGAGGTCATTCAGTGAAGACTGAAGAAAGGCAGCAAAATCTCTATAGATCAGATGATAGCAGAGGCCGAAGCTCTACGTCTTTTTCATCGCTTTCTTTCAGCGGTTGAAGCTCCAAATGCTTCTCCTCGCATCCTTTCTCCTCTCTGTCATCTCAGCTCTCTCTCTTTTTTTTTGAACAAAACCGCACCAGATAGTACGAGTTTCTATTGATATAGCAGAAAAGTACAAGACTACAACCCTAAAAGGCCATAGGCAGGAAAAAGAAATGAAAAAGGTAATCTAAACTTGTCTGGTTGGATTGGGATATCAACGCGGGTAAACTCAACTCAAAACCGCCACAACGACCAGTTGGATTGGGGCCTCAACGCGGCCGCATACTCCACTCGACAACGGCAGCCGTACTAGAAGCCTTAATGCAGCGCCCACCAACAAACACTCTCATGTAGTCGCTGAAAACCTCTGGCGTGACCCCGTGTTGACGGGGACCCAAAGGAAAACAGAATGCACCGCACTAAGAAGGCCACCGCTATGCAGGACCCTTCGCCGTAATGCCGCCGCCGCCGCTACAGAGTGAAGCCATCAGATCCATACCTCTCGCAGGCTACCTCGCAGTCGCCACCACGAAAACGCGCAGAGACCCCGCTACATCCATAGAGTGAAGCCATCAGATCCATACCTCTCGCAGGCTACCTCGCAGTCGCCACCATAAAAATGCGCAGAGGCCCCGCTACATCCACTGTTGGACTCCACGTCGCTCTCGTTGTCGCCTCGAAGATACATGTCACCAGCAACCAGTAGTACCGATCCAGCTTCCCTCTGTTGAGGTTGTCCTGAAGCCATTGTCCTTCCCCTTTGGTCCCCTCGCGTTATCACGAGCAGCGTGCCCATGTAGCTCCCGGCCGACATGGTCAGCCAGTAGAGCGCCGCAGCGGAGCTCCTCATGCTCTCGGGCGCTTGGTCGTACAGGAACTCCATGCGTCCGACGTCCATGAACGCGTCGGCCACGCCGTGGATGGCGTACTGCGGCGCCATCCAGAGCACGCTCATCGGCACCGTGGCGCCAGGGCTGTCAATAGGCCGTGTCGCGCCGCCGCCCGCTTCCTCTCCGCCTCAACGACCGCCGACACCGCGTTGCTCAGCGTGCTGATGGCGAGGTCGATGCCCGTGCGCTGGAGGTGCGTGATCCCTGCGGGGCGCCCCGTGGGCGTCGCAGCCGGGGCACCAGCACCCGGTCGTAGAGCGCGAGGGTGCCCAGCATGGCGAGGTTCGAGAAGATGAGCATGGAGGCCGGCGGGACCTCGAGGCGCGCCGCGACGCGCCGGTCCATGGTGCGCGCTTGCTGAATGGCGAAGCTGTGGTTGTGGGACGCCGATGTGACCAGGAGGATCCCGGCGCACCAGATGGGGAGCATGCGGACGATCGACTTGAGCTCCTCCACACGGTGCACCGTGGACAACCGCCATGGCCGCGGGGCGCCGCTGCCGGTGAAGTCGCCGTGCGTCATGATTGCAGCACGGTCAAAAATGCTAATGGAAGAGGGCACACATGGAGGCATTTTAGCTTACGTTCGCACGACATAAGATAAAATTAATCCATATTAGTATAGAAAACAAATTAGAGAGAATTACGTGAGTTGGTTCGTGTGCAGCAGGCGGCCGGCGGTGGAGATGCCGGCGTCGAGCTCCTTGTCTTGGTAAAGGTGTCCGGGGTCGCTCGGCACGGCCACATTTATCTTCCGGAACGCGGCGACGGCGACCTGGGCCAGCCGTGCGAACGGGCTGCCCCCTGGAGCCATCTTGATGTACAGAGGGTAGCGCGCCACGAACGCGGTGACCGCGGCGAGCATGGCGATGGTCGGGACGCCGAGCCCCCACCCCCACCCCACGTTCTCCTGGATGTACACCACCAGGGTGATGGCGGCCAGCTTGGCGAGCTCGACGCCGAAAAAGTAGAGGTTGAAGAAGCTCCACCTCCGCTGCCTCGCGCCGGCCTCGCCGTGGCGCGGCCTGTCGAGCTCAAACTGGTCGGCGCCGAACGCCATGACGCACGGCCGCGTGCCGCCCGCGCCGACGGACGTGCAGAGCAGCGACAGGCGGAGGACGAGCAGCGTCCAGGCGGACGCGCGGGCGCAGGCCTCGTCCGCCGCCGCCGCGGCCGCGCAGGGCGGCTGGCGGAGCGACGGGAGCAGCGCGGAGACGGTGAGGCTGACCATGCCGAGCTGGTAGACGGCCGACCCCGCCGCGATGGTGCAGAAGCGGCCGGCGAAGGAGTCGGCGATGAGGCCGCCGACGACCGGGGTGAGGTTGGAGAAGCCGTGGAAGTTGGTGAGCGTGTTGGAGGCCTCGACGAGCGGCAGGCGCAGCTGCCGCGTCAGGTACGTGATCAGGTTGGCGTTGAACCCGACCGTCGCGAACCGGTCGCAGAAATCGTTGGCTGCAGCGCGCGCGTCTCAAGCTCAGCTCCGAGCATGGCTAATGTGATCGACAGGAACAGAGACAGTCAGTGCGTAGGGTGGATAGGATAGACACTTCACCTAAGATGAAGGGCATGGTCTTGAAGCCGCCCTGCTTCCTCCGCTCGTGCGTATCGCCTTCCCCGTGCCATCGCCTGCTCGAGCCTTTCCCCGCCATTGCTGGAAGCTGTGAGGCAGGAGATCCAGAGCTCCCCCGGAGACGGATTGGGGAGAGAAGAGCCGCCAGCCGGAGGAGATTGAGCTTTGACGTCTCAGAGCTAACGCCTCCCCTGCTTCCACTCTGGGCACCATGTGAACTCGCTTCTTGGTCCTCGATTCCAGCTTATTCGTTTTTCTTAATCGCTTCGATTTCAGGGAAATTAAGCCGATATAACCTACTCCAACTCCAAATCTTTCAGAAATTAGTATCATGATCGGGTGTCGGTGCCGGTGACCCTGACAAGGCCATGCTGGTGCTGCCTGTGCTCGGAACTGGTGCCGGTGTCTACATGGGATAGATGCCCGCATGTCGCCATGGCAAATTGCTCTCGTATCCTGTCTGAAACTGCAACCGTTTGTAGTCTATGCGTGGATCGTTCAGTTGGATGGGCCATGTGCGCGCTTGCACTTTCTAGTTGCCTCTCACTCTGTTGCATCCAATGCTGACGGCCCATTCGTCCATTGCACAACCAAGTGGAGACCAGGATTGGTCATGCATGCGAATTCTGGTATTGTTCGTGTCACTTTATTTGGCACCCAGAGAGTCAGAGAGTATCTTCTCCGGGGTTGTACAAAAGCCGATCATGTGACTGTTTGGCGCTCAGAGAGTTGTCACTGTGCCGTGCAAAATGAGTGCGCGTCACACCGGCATGATGCACGGCTCCCCTTTTTTCTCTCCTCCCTGAGCAAAGCTCTCAAGATCCAATGGCCAAAGGCCCGTCAACTGATAAAAAAAAAGGAAAGGAAAACACAATTATACCTTGGATATAGGGGCGGAGCCAGGAATTCTACGCCCGCGGGGGGGGGGGGGGGGGGGGGTGGGGGTGGCGGGGCTGAGCATGTTAGCATGTTAATTTAGCCTAGGATTGTCTAAACTCTGCACTGCAACAAGGGGGTTAAAGAACTTTTGCCACGTTAGGCTAATCATAATAGGGTTTCATATCCCTATTTCCAAAAATGCCACATCAGCTTGGGGGATGAATGAAACACTATGCCTCAATAGAGAGTTTCATTTCACTATTTTCAAAGCTAACCAGTGTAATTAAATGCTAGTTGATCTATTGGTGCATGGGATCCCCATGAAACAACGGTGGTCATAGTGGTCGTTTCACGCCATTTTCAACGTCTTGGAAACGAGTTAGCAGAGTTTCATGGGGATGAAACTGGTTTCTTCTCTTCCCTCATTAAATCAGTGCCACATCATCAAAAATGCTGATATGTCATGGTAATTAATGCCATGAAACTCGCCATGAAACCCCATTGTGATTAGCCTTAGGGGAGCCTTGGCCCTTGGAATTTTTTTAAAATAATAGTATTTTAATGAAAAATTGCAAAAAAATTGCACATCTAGCAGGCAGCTGGGCCACGTGGGCTGTCGGCCCAACTGGATCTAGTCGCCCCTGGCTGGCTGACAAGTCTTATCGGCTTTAGAAGGGCCGACTAGCTTTTTTTTTTTACCGCGCTCCCTCTTCCTCCTCAGCTTTTACTCTCTCTCTCCATTTACCCCCCTTGCCGGCCGCATCTTGCCGTCCCCGCGCCTCGTGAGCCCCACTGCCGCCCTCGCCTGCCTCCCGCCGCCCCTCGGCCCTACCGCCTCTAGCCGGACTCCCGCGCCTGCCCAATGCCTCCTGCCCAATGCCTCCGGCTGCGCCTACCTGCCAGCCTCCTGCCCCACACAATGGAAGGTTCATTCCTTCCCCCTTTCCTCTTCCAGTGCCTAAACCCTTTCCACTAGACGACCCTCTAGACATTGTTACTCCAGCGAATTCTCGTTTTGAAGTTAGTAACAACGCATACAACAATACGTATATATAGGCGGAGGCTGGTTTAGAACCCGTTGTGTGGAGGCGTAAATGCTCATGAAAAGGCTACGTCCGTATCACCGAAAAGCCTATTTCGAAGAACACTGAAAAACCTATTCAAAATCATAGTGCAAAGGGTATTTCAAATCAGACTGGAAAACCTATTTGAAAACACACTGAAAAGGCTAGATTCTTTCGCACTTGTAATTTCAATATCTATCAAAGTTAGGAGTTGCTAATGTACTTTACTTCTCATGATTTGTTGCGAATCAGAGCTAAATACAAAACTGCTTAGTTACATTTATTGAAAATAGATTATCGGCTTCTACAAGACCGATAGGCCCATCGGTTCCGCAAAAGCCGATTGCCTTGTCGGCAGGCTGTTTGCACCGACAGTTTCCAGTCGGCCCACCAGCAGCCGACAGGCCCTATCGGCGCCAACAGACCTGGTCCGGCGGAGCCCGGCGAGCCAGGTCAGATGCCACGTGGGCTGTCGGCCCTTCAGCAACTGCTATATCTGCAATTTTTTTTGCTATTTATTTTTACAATTTTTCATTAAAATACTATTATTTTTTAAAAAAGCTTGCCCCTGCTGGCCACCCCCTTGCTCCGCCACTGCACCAACTCGCTCATTTTCGTATCCTAGCTATCGAGGTGTCCGTTTCCCTCCCGGTAGGTACAGTGGCCAACCACCACGGATGCGCACGCGCCGGATCATCACTGCTCATGACACGACCTGAAGCGTTTCTATGCGTGGCTCGCCCGTCCAGTTGGACACGCACATTGTCTCGGTGTCTGTTGCCTGAACCTGTTGCGTCCATGGCTCATCCATGGCGCAAACAAGTCGAGGCTGGAAATGGACATGCCCATTCCGGTGTGTTCTAAGTTCTAACCTTCATTTCAGAAACCAAACCCTACCTGTAAGCTGTACTGTAAGTTGCGACCAACCAGCTCCTGCCGGCTCTGGATGTTTTTTTTCTAACTTTTCGTCTTCAACAACTGTGGCAGTAGAATGTTGCTGCAATCCTGTAGCTGTATTTGCCTTTTCTTTTGTGTAAATTAGCATAGTGATCGTCCTTAAAGCGCTAGTACTCTGACTCATCCGCAGTGTTTTCTTCTATAAAATTGGCACGCATGCGTATTAGAAAGATTTTTCCAACTTTTCTGGCAAGGTTCCGATTTCCCCTCGATCGGTAGGTACAGTGGGACTGTGGGAGGCTTTAACTATCTATGAGTAGTATGGGCATCTTGGTTGAGTGCGCCTGATCCTCACTGCTCATGGCACCACCTGAAGGCTGAAGCTATTGGATCGGAGATAGGAGAGAGTAGCTACTAGTTCGTGGCTGCACCTTACGGCCACCTTTGGGTCAACGGTTCCGCAGTCAGTGCATGTTATGTCTCGGACAGTGTCACAACCATGCGTCCTTATCGTTGCCGTTATGTTTGTACCACTCCTCGTCCAAGCTCAGTGGCTAGATATTTTCCTCATCGTGATCCTCTTTCTTTATTTTTTCCCTGTACTTTTCTGTTTTCCCCCCTGTACTTCTGATGCCACGAGTATGAGTATGTGTTGGGTAGGGCAGGGTTTTGCTCCATTGAGGTAGGGTTAGTAACCCTTTTTTATTTTGAGAGGAAGGTAACCTAGTATGCTACGGGGCTTCTTTTGAAATACTTCAGTTCACTCATTTAATCGAGACCTATAACCAAAGTAGTCGGACTAAATTCAGTTATTTACAGTTGGAGACCGAAATATTTGGTTTTAGTTCGCTAAGGTTCGATCTCGGATAGCTCGGTTCAGTTTTTTAGTCTCCAAGTAACTATAATCACCCCTGTAGCCTACCATGGTGGATGACAGGCCTATGCTATTTGTGAGGATTATGGATATCTCTCCAAATAAGTTTCTTTGTGGACTCATGGCGGGATTCGTTTGGAACACAAGGATTTCATAAATAACGAGTCGTGTTCCAAACGAGGCTAATAAATTGGTCTAAAATGCTGGGAAAAAAGCCTACCTAGATTAACCTCAAATAACTAGCTGAAACTAACAGGGGGGAAATCTCCCAGGATGGGCCGGTTTGCAAAGAGCGTTTTGGGACCCCAATTTCTAGAATTTAGTACAAGATTGAATTAGATCCTAAAATTTCCAGGATAACCCCTCTGTTCCAAACAGTGCCGTGGTAGTACTGCATAATACTGTATAAAGTGCTAAGATCTGCCACTTTCTGTAGGAGAAAGTAACCCTGCAGAAATATCTCTGCTTCTCATTATTGGTATCTAATTTCAACTTCAAAAGGGGAATGCCGGCAACGTTTCTCAATCGCCAGAAGTGCCAAGGACCATGTAGGCATCTAGGATGTAGCATTCCCAGCAAGTAGCAGTAGTGTCCGTCTATTTTCCTCCGCCAGAAAAAGAGAGAGATGCCAAGTATCACCAGTGCAGTGGTGCCGCCACTGTGCACCGAGATGCCGCTGACCCGCTGTGCCGTCGCCGTCGGCGGCCCCCCACGACGCCGGCCGGTGGACGGCGCCGCCCGCTGTTCGTAGCATGACAAGGAGTACAAGGTAACTCGTTGCTATCCGCGGGGTCGTGGCGTGGACGCACGCGCATCCAGCTTGGTGCAACAAGAATGATGATTTCGTGGACAGACCAGGATATTTGCGCACCAACATTTATCTTTCTTTTTGTTGTTATCTCGACGCCATTTATCCTACTGATGATATTCTGATCCACAAAAGGAAAAAAGAAAAGGAATTTTAGTGATCCTTGGCCTTGGGGCTCGAATGATTCAGAATTCAGTTAAGGAGCACGCTTGCGCTAGATAATATTCACCGAGAAATATTTATCCACACTTTTTCTCCACAAGTGCTAAACATTAGGTGCGGCACTGAAGTTTAATATTGATTTAGCCCAATAATATGCGTTTGCATTATTATCCGCAAAGAATATTCGGCAGTCTCTGTCCCACGTAACAACTTCAGCGCCATGCGAAGCCATAATTTAGACTAATACTATTATCAATCGAATATCAAAGTATATATATCGTCGGTTCCGAAGGCCGCCAGCTAAATTTACTCGAAGTGTGTATCGCATATCGTGATCAGATGTGGCCTATCATGCAATGAGTCAAGATTTATCCTGGTTCAGGCGATCGTGCCCTACTTCCAGTCGGGGATCAATAGGATGTATTACTTTGAACCCAGATGCTCGTCAGAGTTGGGGAGTTACAAATTTTCGAGCGGAAGTTATGAGATTTAAGAGTCTATGGTCCCGATTCCAAAGTGGATAGGATATCTTTTCTGGACGGATGACCCTTCCTTTTACAGTCCAAGGAGGACTCTATTACAGCGGAACTAAGCGTGTAAGGATAGAAAGAGAGAACTTCCAGCCCCGCCGATCGGGGTCGTTAGCTTCGTCAGTCGGGTCTGCCCATCCCGTCAGTCGGAGTCTTCCGGTGACCACCGTCCAAGTCCTGCGTCGTGGGGCAAGCGTCTTGTGTTGTCCCTACACATCGTGCTCCGTCGGTCAGTAGCTGTAGGGGCGTCGATAGGTACGGTACGGCTATCATGCACCATCCCTGGCTTCTCGTCCGGTCACTCCGTCGTGACGGGGACATTCCAGCCGTATCACGATAACGTTTTGTCCCGTCCCTTCGTGAGGACGGGCATGTAGAAGTATAATAGTGACGCCCTGCTGCCACAACAGAGGAAACTGTAACCCCCGTGGAGGGAGTGGTTGGCCGTGTACGACAAATTGACCCCGAGGCTCATCCTTATTCTTCGCACCTACTCCTGGTGCCCCCTGGTAAGCCGGGCCTGGCCCCCCGATCAGCCTGCCGGTCGGGGAGGCGGGCACGTGTAAGGCGGAACCTAGTCGGAGTCCCCGGTCGAAGTCTTGGTATGGACCCGGCCTTTGACATATTGGCCTTGGTCATCCCGACCGAGTTGTCAGTCGAGGTTGTGGACCAAGACAGCCTAGATGAAGTTGTTGCCTCATGCAGACGGGTGCTTATTTTAGGCGTGGCTTTGGACTGGTCAACGAGAAGTGAGGCCGCTGGGACCCCCGGATCCTTGGACCGTCACATATCATCCTGACTTTATCATCAATTTATACAATATTTTATCATCACTTCACCACTGCTATGCTTTGCCTCTTGATATAAAAAAAATCCAAATCCGGGACTATCCTAATATCACTTTTATATGAGACCTGAGTCCACCTCATTTAGTTAGAATCTTTGTGATGGAATCCATGCACGCGGGCTTAGTGGTGGAGGATGAAATTAAATTAAGGTATGGCAAAACCAATATATGTGTTTTCTTTCTTTCTCTGAGCTAAGATAAGAAACACAAGCTGCAGTTACGAGCTTTGGCACCCATCACAGGTGAAGAGCACGTGTATTCGTGGAGGAATCGAGGTATGGCGAGCGCCGTACCTTACTATACCGGGTCCTCTGCCCCTGCCCGGGCTTGAATTTTCGACTGAGCACATATGCTCGTATTTTTAATAAATAATAGGCTTCTTAGTATTTTACAACTTTTGATGAGAGGCGAAAGACCATTAAGTTATAAGTTACAAAAGGCCGTGGAACTGCATGCTTAGTTGGTTAGATTGCTTTGATGAAACTTGTAAATTCGTGTACAATTCTCCAACCCAGCTCAGTATTTTCGTTTATCTATTGTTTCTATTGCAGCCAGGGGCCGAGCAAGGTGCTTTTGTCGGGGTCAGCTGACTCCGACAATTTTTTTTCAAAATTACTAGTAAATCATTGTTAAGAACTCTCCTACAATGGTGGTGATCCTGGCTTGCAGTGGTGTTGATCCTGGCGGTGTTCTTCGCTGGCTTCACCTTGTAGCCCGATGTATCCGTCAATAAAGAGATGCTCGTGGCTCCTTCGTCAACCTCAAAGAACATAAATTCAAAGGAGAGTCCAACATAATTTCTTTGAAGCTGCAGCTGATATGGTCCATAGATTAAAATCTAGAGCACCAAACGGCGATTACCAGACACTAGTAATCAACCTTTTACTTGTGCTCCTGCCACCTGATGTGACTGCAGTGGACGGGTTCCGGTGGGGGTGTGGAGTAGAGCCCGGGACGCATCCCGTTCCCGTGCCGCTTTTCCGCGTACATGTATCCATTCCATTCCAACCCCATCCCAACCCCGATTCCTCTTTAAAAGCGTGCGTACAACGCTTCCCCGTCTCCATTTCCCACACGCATCACAGGTGTTGGGTGCCGGCGGCCCGAGTGTGCGGCAGTGCCTGCCTAACCGTGAGTAGCTAGCTAGCTGGCAGCTCTAGCTCTCAACTGGGCGCTCTGAGGCTGCTAGCTTCTCCTCTGAAGGAGCGGGAGGGGGACAGCAATGGCGGCTGAGGATGGGGGAGGGGAGAAGCAGGGAGCGGGTGCGGCAGCCGCGAGGAAGGCGAAGCGGCAGGGCGGGTTCAGGACCATGCCCTTCATCCTAGGTGAGTGATTCTGATTCACCTGACTCCTTCAGTTGCTGCTGCTCCGTATGATTTGGTCTGTTCTGCTTAGATTCCTGTTTTTACTCCACTGGATTGCCCTTCAGATTCTTCCTCTGTTCCTTGAGCTGGGCGCCTCTGCAATTGATTAGTCTCCATTTTACACCGCCAAATTCAAACATGTTGTTCAGGAACAAAAAAAAATTGGTAACTGCTCATCAGAAGATTGCATGGCACCATTATTACTAGAATCTCTGGTTGCAGATAACTTTTTTCCTTTTGAATTTTCCTGATTCTCCCTGCATGCGCGCCACCTTTCGGTGCTGCAACGGCAACGGGCGCTGCATGTCTGAACTCTGAACACGTTGCTCGCAGCGAGCACGCCAGTCCGCGCGTGCAGGGCGCTCTTTCTTTCGTAGGCGTAGCAGTCTTTGTTGTTTTCCCTCCGGGTCAAACCAGTATAGTGTGCTCGACAGACATAGGCAGCTAAAGAGAATGATGTCTTTGGATTTGCATCAGATAATTCAACCAAGAACAATACCAAGGATCTGCTTTAAGAGTACTGAAATTCTGAACTGCCAAAGTGTAGCTATCATCGTAGCAACCAATCACATAGTGTTACATGTTTATGCTCTGGTTTTGGCTGGCTTTATGGGGATAAAAATCTGACTATGGGATAAGCTCAAGTTTATTAGGATCCAGTGATCCACCATCGAGCCTATGGTAGAGGGGACCAGGGATGAAGGTTCCTCTGGCTCCACTGCACCTTTCTGGCTCCTCTGATCTCCGTCTAGGATGAAAACCGTGGGAGCACGCTCTCTTCCTCGACAGCAAGATCAGCTGCCTGTCCCTCCTTGCCGGCCGCCTCCAACGGCGTCCCGGCCGTCTGATTTGATTGAGCCCACCACTGCACTCAGCTGCCTTAACCAGTGAAACCAGACAGTCTCTGTGCCTGACTGTCCTAGCACTGCCCATTCTCTCTCAATACACATAGATTGGGGAGTAGAATAAACTAATTTCTTTCCAAACCCTTGAAACACGTATGAATTAAAGGGGATTATGAAATATCCAAACAACTCACGGCCCAAAAACTCAACTAAATAAACAATTATCAGCTACGATTTATATCCACAATACCATCATGCGCATCGAATTTAAACTAACCGTTTCTCGCCATGCCTGTGCCCGACGACAGCCAACGACTTCTGCGACCGGCTTGCCTCGGTGGGGTTCACCTCGAACCTCATCACGTACCTCACCCTGCAGATGCACCTGCCGCTCGTCCAGGCCTCCAACATCATCACCAACTACAACGGCACCGCTAACCTCACCCCGCTCGTCGGCGGCCTCGTCGCCGACTCCTTCGCCGGCCGCTTCTGGACCATCACGTTCGGCTCCGTCGTCTACCAGATCGGCATGGTCTGCCTCACCCTCTCCGCCGCGCTGCCCTCGCTGCACCCGCCGCCCTGCGCCAAGCACGCCGCGGACTGCCAGCGCGCGTCCTCCTACCAGATCGCCGTGCTCTACATGTCGCTGCTCTGCACGTCCATCGGCACCGGGGGCACGCGCCCCTGCACCATGGCGTTCGGCGCCGACCAGCTCGAGCTCAACGCGCACGGGCGCCGGGGCGCCAGGCCCAAGTGGAGCTTCTTCAACCTCTACTTCTTCGCCGTCGAGCTCGCGAAGCTCACGGCCGTCACCGCCGTGGTGTACATCCAGGAGAACGTCGGGTGGGGGTGGGGGCTTGGCGTGCCCACCATCGCCATGCTCGCCGCGGTGATCGCATTCGTGTCCGGGTACTCGCTTTACGTCAGGATGCCGCCCGGGGGCAGCCCCATGGTACGGCTGGCGCAGGTCGCCGCCGCGGCGTTCAAGAAGAGGAAAGCCGCCGTGCCGGACGCGAGCCTCCTGTATCAGGACAAGGAGCTCGACGCCGGCATCTCCACCACCGGCCGCCTTCTCCACACCGACCAGCTGAAGTATCAAAATGCATGCGACGAAGTGTTTTGGGAACTCGATCGAACTGCACGAACTGACTTGCTGTTTCTCACCAGGTTCTTTGACAAGGCGGCCATCGTGACGGATGGCGACGTGCTGCCGTCCGGCCAGCCGAACCCGTGGCGGCTGTCGACGGTGCACCGCGTCGAGGAGCTCAAGTCGATCATCCGGATACTGCCGATCTGCGCCGCCGGCATCATCCTGGTGACGTCGTCGTCGCACAACCACAGCTTCGCCATCCAGCAAGCCCGCACCCTGAACCGCGACCTGACGCCGCACTTTAGGATCCCGCCGGCCTCCATGCTCATCTTCACCAACCTCGCCATGCTGCTGACACTGGCGTTCTACGACCGCGTGCTCGTCCGCGTGCTCCGCCGCCTCACCGGCCGCCCGAACGGCATCACCCACCTCCAGCGCACGGGCGTCGGCTTGACCATCGCCATGCTCTCCAACGCGGTGGCCGCGGTCGTCGAGCGGCGACGCAGGTCCGTGGCCGCGGCGAGCGGCCTGCTCGACGCCCCCAAGGCCACCCTGCCGATGAGCGTCTTCTGGCTGGTGCCGCAGTTCACCATCCACGGCATCGCCAACGCCTTCATGGACGTCGGCCGCATGGAGTTCCTGTACGACCAGGCGCCGGAGAGCATGCGGAGCACGGCGGCGGCGCTCTACTGGCTGACCTTCTCGATCGGAAGCTACCTCGGCACGCTGTTGGTGACCATCGTGCACGCCAAGACGCAGCGCAGCGGGCAGTGGCTCCCGGACAACCTCAACCGAGGGAAGCTAGACAACTACTACTGGCTCGTCGTGGCACTGGAGGTGGTCAACCTCGTCTACTTCTTCGTCTGCGTCAAGTACTACACCTTTAAGCCATTGGAGACGGTCGGTGGAGAGGAGGAGGTCGAGCTCTACCATGGCAATGGCAATGGCGCCAACGGCGCCAAGAAGCATGGTGGAAGCTTCAAGTAGCTTTAGTGTTTGCTTCGATCCCCGACTAGATGACTAGCTTGGGTTGGGATGGAATAATGGTATTTAGATAACCTTTTCTTTTCTGCTTACCACATAATCTTACCGATTCTAAGAACTTTACCAGTAGCACATTTTGTGTAAGGTAATTGTTCGAGAAATGTAGGAGTACCTGTTTATTCCCTAGATTTCTATGCTTGATTTTGATGTGTAACATTCTAATATTTTATACATCCATAATACAAGAGCATAGAGAGAACAGAGCGCTTTAGAAAGTCAGTGAGATCTAAGAAAAACCCCGGAAAATATATAAAAAAGAAAATTTAGGGGATGAAACAAGAATCTTGGAATGCTCGGTCCAACAAAATTCATATAAAAATAGATATGAAATCACATGGGCCCTTGAGCAGGTAGCAATATTCGTAAAATAAAAAAAATAAGAGGGACTTCAGGTACTTAATCAGAAAAGACTGAAGAAAAGAATTAAATAAATCCAGAAAAAACAAGCACTTTATACTTATTTGCATGATGCAATGTTATAACCTTATTAAACACAACTTTGTGCTGTTGTAGTTGCCCAAAGTAGTACAATTATGGATTTAGTTATAGACATTAACATTACGTCGTAACTGTTTCTTTTTTTTAGAGGGGGGGGGGGGGGGGGGGGGGGTTCCCGTTTACTTCCATAGGAAACAAACGTCGCAGTCTTTGGCAGCAGTTTTTAAGCACTAGGCGTATTATGAGCACGCCCGTTGTTCACAGAGTGCATAGAAAGGTTTGGAACCTCCTGATTAATAGCTAACTCAGACACTACTGCCAAGCCAGAACTTGATGAAGCGGCCGTCTCCTCCCAGCTTCGGCCCGGCACATCAAGCGAAGCCAGCATATGCTCCAGCCTATCTGCAGAGCCTGACTCGCCTTGCTTTCCAGTTTTCGCACGTACTCTTCTAGCTGCAGTCCTTCCTGGTCTTGCATAAGCTTTTCCATCTTCTCAGCATCCCTGCCGCACTGCGAATCACCATCCTGACGTCCATCCACACCTGACCCTGAAAGCACATATTGTTTCTTAGTTTCCAAACACTCCAAAGAATAGCAGAGGTACACATATTAAGTAAAGCATGATTTTTCCTACTGATCCACCACTTAGCAATGCATACAAGCTCAGACTGAATGTGGATGTTCAGACTATCAGCAACACAGACCCAGACTTCCTTGGCCACACAACAATCAAAGAAATATGAGTAACAGATTCAGGTTCATTACAGAAAAGGCAGGTTTTGTCCTCCACTTCTCTTCGTTTCCCCAAGTTATCTCGGGTTAGAAGTTTGTTGTTGCTCAAGAGCCAGAGGAACACCTGTACTCTAGAAGGGATCTTAAGCCCCCACACAGCCGTGCAGTGAACAGGACAAACTATTCGTAGGATCTATATTCTGTCTGATTGTTAAAATATGTTATCATGATGGAACCCTCCCCACATGTGCCTTCAGCGTTCAGCCCCAAGGCCAGGGTCTTATTTTACAGTTGCCCAGCTCATGATTTGACTTATGCTCCGAATGAAATGCATTAATTGCAAGCATGATATATCAGCTTATCAGTATACCAGGAGATCAAAAGTCACAAAGAAACCCTAGAAATATCTCCTCTAGGCTCTGGCTGCTGCTCAAGACGAAAGAAAGCTCAACAAATGTCTACCCATGCTGATTGCCCAATTCATGGCATGCCTAGTTTACAAAACTTGGAGTTAATAATGCCCATAATGGTCATCAAACGGCAACTGGTAACATGACGTTCTGATGCCATTTTATCTTGCTGGAGTGGATGGAGATCCTCAATGGAGTCATACCTCGATCGCCCGAGAGTGGGTCGGGCGACCCTCAATAATATCTCAACCAACATTTGGGATTTTATAATGCCTTGGAGGGCTCTTTTGGGTAATATATTCAACCCCGATCGCCCGTCCTGAGATGAAGCCTCCAGCTGCAACTGCAAGCTCCCCATTCCGTGATGCTTGTCCAGGAACATATATCCAAATCCAGCCTCCCATCTCCACTGACTCTGAGACCAGCTAGCTTCTCCTCTAAAGGAGGACGAGGAGAGCAATGGCGGAGGAACGGGGAGGCGAGGAGATGGATGCGGTGGAGAAGAAGGCGAAGAAGAAGGATGGTTTCAGGACCATGCCCTTTATCCTAGGTGACCTATTCACCCTTCCTGATGCTGGTATTATTAGTTTTTTCTTTTTCTTTTTGCGAGAATATTATTATTTTTCTTTCCAATTCTGCTGTGGTTGGTTTATGATTAATTTATGAAGCTGTGCAAGGGCTTCAACAGATTTTTGAGCTTCACAAATATGCTTATGTGCTGAATAAGCGATGGCCTCGTAAAGAAGTGATTCATGTGACTAGCTAGTTCTTGGTCTTAGATTCCTGGTGGTCTTACTCCACTGGATTTTTACCCCCCTCCCTCCCGTTCTGTTTCTTGAGCTGGGTGCCAGCAGATGTGGTTCCCCAAATCCTTTTCCTTCACGGGTCAGTGGAGGCTTACCCAAGAGACAAGACTAGCTGTGAAATAATTTCTTAACATGCTGATCAGATATTAGGTGCATCAACTACGGATCAGATCTAGAGACTGATAATGGCGATATCACTATTCACTATCATCCAACCTTTTCATGCAAATTCGTAACAAAGGAAAAACAATTCTTCAGGGAGAAAAATGCCTCAAAACCTTTCTAGGAGATTAAGGAGGTGTTGTTATATAACCATGTAAAATTTCGACCTCAAACTTTATGTACATATGAAATTGGCAGACAGAAACGGAAAAGACAAAAAAAAAATTGTCTGGATGAATATAGATTGTACTGTTTCATCATCATTAGCTTCTTGTCAATCTGGTGTCTGACAAATTAATCAAAGTTGAGCCTGATCTGGAAATTTTACATGCTTGCACCTGTTACGACATACCCCATATTTTCTTGGAACAATTTTTTCAATCTCCTAGACGTGTTTTTTAAAAGTTTGTATGATGGTGATGAAGGGGTAGTTCCCGCGAGATATTTAGGCCCAATTTGTTTCATGGGCATATTATTCAATCCAGTTTATATATGCTAGATCATATAATTTAAAATAGGCATACCTTAGACATCTTATGAGATTATGATAATCTTGGGTATAGATTATATAATCCAGCTTATATATGCTAGATTATATAATCTGAAATAAGCTATGTGACTATGATAATATGGGGTATACATTATGTAATCTGAAGAATAATTGTGGTGTTTATTATCCATATGAGATTATATAAGCTAGATTATATATTCTAGAGGGTAAACTAACAAGCCCTCAGTCATGTGAGGGGGAAATCAGTTAAGCCATTACGGTCCTATTTATTTATGTCATGATCAGATTATAAAATCCAGTATATATCTGCTAGATTGTATAATCTGAAATAATCATATCTTGGACAACTTATGAGACTATAATAATACGAAGAATAGTCTGTGGTGTCTACTAATTGTCCATATGAGATTATATAAGCTAGATTATATTATCTAGAGGGCAAATAAACAGGCTCTATATTTGTATTCAATGCCCATGAAAATCGGGCGCTTAGGTGCCCATATTTAAAGCTGTTCGAAAAATGGAAATAAAAAGGGTATTCAGCTCCGCTATTGGTATAAAAAGGCAAAATAGGAAAACCGTGGGCAACATAACCGCTAAACAAAATGAAGATCTCGATTCTTAAACCAATTCAAATCATGTATAGTACTCTAAAAAAATCAAATCAAGTAGAATAAACGTATTAGTACTTACTATCGTAGTATAGCGGAATTACCATGAACATCGATGCATATGGGTAACATTTCCCACCATGTCTTTGCACGACGACAGCAAACGACTTCTGCGACCGGATCGCCAATGTCGGGTTCAGCTCGAACCTGATCTCGTACCTCACCCTCCAGCTGCACCTGCCGCTCGTCGAGGCCTCCAACATCATCACCAATTTCAACGGCACCGCCAACCTCACCCCGCTCATCGGCGGCCTCGTCGCCGACTCCTGGGCTGGCCGCTTCTGGACCATCACGTCCGGCTCCGTCATGTACCAGCTCGGCATGGTCTTCCTCACCCTCTCCGCCGTGGTCCCCTCGCTCAGCCCGCCGCCCTGCGCCAAGAACGCCATCGGCTGCCAGCGCGCGTCGTCCTCCCAGATCGCCGTGCTCTACCTGTCGCTGCTCTGCACGACCACGGCACCGGGGGCACGCGACCCTGCATCATGGCGTTCGGCGCCGACCAGCTCGAGCTGGACGCGCACGGCAGGCCCCGGGACGCCAAGCCCATGTGGAGCTTCTTCAACATCTACTTCTTCGGCATCGAGCTGGCGAAGCTCACGGCCGCGACAGCCGTGGTGTACGTCCAGGAGAATGTCGGGTGGGGATGGGGGCTCGGCATCCCGACCCTCACCATGCTCGCCGCGGTAATCGCCTTCGTGTCCGGGTACTCGCTGTACGTCAGGTTGCCGCCCGGCGGAAGCCCCCTGGTCCGGCTGGCGCAGGTCACCGCTGCGGCGTTCAATAAGCGGAGAGCCGCCGTGCCGGACCCGAGCCTCCTGTACCAGGACAAGGACCTCGACGCCGGCATCTCCACCATCGGCTGCCTTCTCCACACCGATCAACTAAAGTAAGCAACTCTACTTGTGGCAAATTAAACGTGAAATGGTCGGTTGTTTTGTCTGCAGGCGAGCTGACGATTAAGCACTTGTGCTCGCCAGGTTCCTCGACAAAGCAGCCATAGTGACGGCCGGCGACATGCTGCCGTCCGGCGAAGCAAAGCTATGGCGGCTGTCGACCGTGCACCGCGTCGAGGAGCTCAAGTCGATCATGCGCATGCTGCCGATCTGGGCGGCCACCATCCTCCTGGTGACTTCGGGGTGGCACAACGGCAGCTTCGCGATCCAGCAGGCGCGCACAATGGACCGCGACATCTCGCCGCGTTTCAAGATCCCGCCGGCCTCCATGCTCATCTTCACCAACGTCACCATGCTGCTCACCCTCACCGTCTATGACCGCGCGCTCGTCCGCGCGCTCCGCCGCCACACCGGCCACCCCACCGGCATTACCCACCTCCAGCGCACGGGCGTCGGCATGACCCTTGCCATGCTGGCCAACGCGGTGGCCGCGGCCGTCGAGCGGAGGCGCAGGTCCGTGGCCGCCGCGAGCGGGCTTCTGGACGCGCCCAAGGTCACCGTGCCAATGAGCGTCTTCTGGCTTGTGCCGCAGTACGCCATCCACGGCGTGGCCGACGCCTTCATGGACGTCGGCCGCATGGAGTTCCTGTACGACCAGGCGCCGGAGAGCTTGCGGAGCACGGCGGCGGCGCTCTACTGGCTGACCAACTCGATGGGGAGCTACCTCGGCACGCTGCTGGTGACCATCGTGCACGCCAAGACACGGCGGAGCGGGCAGTGGCTCCAGGACAACCTCAACCGAGGGAAGCTGGACAACTACTACTGGCTCGTCGTAGCATTGCAGGTGCTCAACCTCGTTTACTACTTCCTCTGCGTCAAGTACTACCACCTTCAAGACATTGGAGACGGTCGGGGATGACAAGGAGGTGTAACTCGACCATGTCAATGGCGACGACTACGCCAAGAAGGGTGCAGAAGCAAGCTTCAGGTAGCTTAGGGTGTACTTCGATGACGTCGTCGGTTTCTTCAAACCATGACTTGCCGATATTTGTGAACTCTTTAGCAATAGCGAATAGTGTTTGCAGATTTTTTTTCAATAATTGTACATGTTTTATATGTCCTCAAATCGTTCTATATACTTCTATATGCCTGATTTGAGTAAGCGTTGGTATGCGAGACTCGTATAGTTTACTTAAGTTCAAAATTGTCCTTCAAATAATGACTTTTATTTTCTGTCAGTTTGTGCAGACCACTGTTTCAAGTGACCTTTCCTGTAACATTGTTAATTCCAAAGGAATCCATCTTCCTCCCAAAGTAACCTTGTAACTGCTAGTTTGCTTTGAGTATGCTGTGCAAATCAGACACATACAGTATGGTTGCTGAATTGGGCAGAGACATAGTGAAAGCATAATGGGTATATCACCACGTTTGGACCTAAGCTGGTGGGCCTTTCTCAAAAGAAATAATTTAGGATCCTTTCTACTTTTCAGCTCCGGAGGACTGAAACATTAACACCAATTGTGGTATATTTATCTTTACCTATTTCAGGACTCTCTCCTTTCCAAAATGTAGACTTTTGATAAATCTAGATACATATATTTTGCTATGCACCTAGATAAATATTGTGTTTAGATACATAGTAAAAATTATGCATCTAGATTTGCCAAAAACAACTTACATTTTGGAACGGAGGGAGTACATCGTTTTCATCAGTTCTCGTGGCCCCCATGATCATGGTGGGTTCATGGATGATAAAAAATAATATCGAATCCAAATAGGAAACCAGACCCTACGGTCAGCTAAGGGTCCGAAACCATATAGAATGTAAACCCGGAAAATACTGAAGTCCTCGACCGACACATACTAGGTTATTACTCTTTTAGTTATAATAAAAAGATTATTACAAGATACATATACTGTATAATATATCACACTTTTTATAAAATCACTTTTGACATTATACTATGCTAATCAATATACTTATATGACTTCGCCCGTAGCAAACGCACGGGCATATTTGCTAGTCTTATCGAAAGAATGAAAGCAAAACATGATTGGAAGATTAATGAAAACAAACCAGAGACATGCACTTTGATTAGTAGCACAAAGGTATGAATCATTATTTATACGCAACAGATCATATGACATATGTAATATGTTCCAAACAATGCAGCTTCCCTATAACCTAATTGTTTTCACGCACGTAGCTCCCCAATCCAGCATGGTGTGTATGGGAATGACTTTATTAGGGACGGTAAATCTAAGATGCCCAACTCTTGAACCTTGAGGCTGTTCAAATGATAAGATATTGCTCATGTTTGTGATACCCAAAAGAACACAATCTCTTTGTAAGGATGAAATCCGAGGAAAAAGGTTTCTTGGTCATACTTTTCAGCCGAATCTTTGGTTTCAAGGATAGCACCATTTTTATAATTCCATTCAAATTGCTCTTCTGCCCGTGCTTCCTTCATGTCATCATTGTCGTTCATGATCCACGGTTTGCTGTATCTATTCTGAATAGAAAAAGGATAGTTTTGCACCATCGCTTGAAGGCTGATGTTACTTTTCAACGCCCACTCCATCTGATCGCATGATTCATTAAGCAACCACACTCGACATTGGGGCCACCTATCATTCCAAAGTAACACACAGTGTACGCCTTTCTCCGATTTCCCCAAGTGAAGAACACCATCACCGACTACTTTGCTCTCCAGTGGGGATTTGATCGTTTGGAACTTATCATTCGACAAGTTTATTCTACGAACATGAGAAAATGTATGTAATAAAACAAATATGCAATTAATAAATAAATACTAATAAAAGGAAGAAAATTAAATCTAAGGAGAAATAAAATAGAGGAGTGCATGGATACCTTATAACAGAATCATCTTGACAGTGCACAGAGAGTGCTCCCCGCAAGTAAATAGCGTGGCGTTGGAATCTTTGCCAATCGGACATCATGTCAGAAATTGTCGCTACAGCTACCCCTCACGGATGAAGGACCTCTCTTCCCACCTCCAATTCCTTGATGAGAAGACGTGCGTTGTGTATGGTGATGATGGCCATTCCGAGTCCTCCTTGAACCTGCAGTTGGAACCGAGCCTTGCAGGAACTATTTGGGATCTGGAATATCTCGTAGTGTGGTGACACCATAGGATCGTACACAAGGCCGTAGTTCTCACGGAAATCCTCCGTACCGATGGACGGGTGCGGGGAGGGAGGCAAGCGCACCCATTGCCGCGTGGCAGGGTTAACCACCCGCCCAAAATCGAGCAGGAGCAGACCATTGCAGTGATCTATGATCTGCAAATCCATGGCGTCACGGGTGTCCAAGAAGTCGAGCCTGCCGCCGACTTGGGGGCGTGAAAAGAAACATGGGGCAGGATTGAGGATCTGCCCGAGGAAGAAGAAGCCATCGAGCCGGAGAGGGAGGAGATCGGTGCGTAGCAAGCGTCGGGTGTCGATGATGGCACACCAGGCTTTGCGGACGCAGCGTGACGCGGCGAGGCTGCACGGCGCGAGGCGGCGGAAGACGTCGGCGAGCAAGTCGTCAGGTAGCAGATCCATCTTTCACAAGGTCGCAGGAGATCGATCTGTTAGGCTCTGTGTTTCCTCCCCGTGATGGCTTACATGGCTATATGTGATCCAACAAAATTAGGCCAAGCCCAAGAAGATGAAAAACATTGGGCCAATATAAACACGGCAGCACTTGCGGCCTTATGGGCCTGAGCGCGACCGCCCTAACGAATAGAATTAGTATAGTTTAGTTTATTATAGGTGAAAAAGGCCCTCCGAGTCGTCGGGGCATCTGCATCGCCCCTTGCTGGCTAGAATTGTGTGCGTGAGAGAGAGATCGGTTTGAAAAGATATAGGAGTTGCAAAAAAGCAGGAGATTGGGTTATTACGATTAGGTTAGAGTTGTACAGAAATAAATATGGTGCGATGGAGTAGGATCGGTTTGAAAAGATAGGAATTGCCAAAAAAGAGAGCAGGAGATTGGGTTATCAAGAATAATTTAGAGTTGTACACAAATAAACATCGAGATCGATTGAGCAGGATATGGGTTTGAAAGGAATGCAGCCGCCAGGAGAGAACAGGATCACCTACCAGGACTCTGACGAATCAGGAGAGAATACGAGTAGGACGACTAGGGCCGGATGAAATGCTCGTAGCTTGTTACCTCGCTCGGCTTGCAGCTGGCTCGGCTCGGTAAAATTTACTAACGGGCCAAGCAGGATTTTTGCTCGTTAGTATAACGAGCCAGCTCGAGCTGGCTCGCGAGCTTAATGAGCTGCGCACCAGCAGAGTACCTGCCCAAATATACTGCTCCAATAAGCTCAGCAGCCCGTCTAAATGAACCCAGCAGCTACTTGAGCCCTATTCATCTAAAAAAATAAAAACTTGAGCCCTATTCGAGTTTGGCGAAGGGCTATTCCCTAACCCCATTCCGGATCGACTAGCCTCCCCCGTTCCTCCTCTCATTCGTGTCGCACCGCCACGTGCTGGTGCTGTCTGGCCTCCCTCCGCCCACTCCCCTCTAAATCTTCCCTGCTCCGAGCAGCGCAGGCGTAGGGGTGCCCAGCCATGGGAGCCGTCGCCCACCATGAAGGGCCAGGAGCTCGAGCAAGCCCGATCCCGACGCTAACGTCCTGCTGCACCGGCACACCGCCGTGCCCTAGGCCTGATGCCAACGCCCTGGTACGCTGGCACGCTGCCGTGCCCTCAGCACCCGAATCCCCAAGCCCTTGTTATGACCCTCAGCGATAAAACTAGCAACGGCTCGCAAGCTCCCCGAGCTAGCTCACGAGCTAGACCGAGCCAAGCCGAGCAAACTTTTCTGCTCGTTAAGATAACGAGTTGAGCCGAGTTAGCTTGTTGTCTTAACGAGCCAGACTGAACCAAGCCGAGTCGAGCTAAACCGAGCCGGCTTGTTATCCAGCCCTACTGAACAACTGTCCCGGGACTCGACGTACCCTTGAATCTGTATACTATATATAAATAAAGGCCACACCAATATTGGGAGGTTTATTTTTGCAACCATAGACATCTCTGGCTCGCACCATGGATCTGCGCACCCTTTTCTTTGTTTCTCTGTCCTTTGCGCCGGGGTTTTCTAATTTACAGTCGTCCGTTTGTTTCAGTCCCTATGGCGATTTTCTGACAACCTCCACCTTTCCCTTTTTGATATATGTGCGGGTTCCGATACATTCTCTTTTCAGGAGATGATAAAATCAATCCATGCGCACGCGAGCAAAAATCAGATCGCTCCACCCCCTCCCACCGTCCGTCCCCAGTTCCGCGTCCCCTGCACTAGTAGATTTTTTTCTCTTTCAGGCGCCATTTTTTTGGAATGTGGAAAAATTGGGTGTAAAATTTGGGTGGAGGGAGTAAAAATAAAAATAACATTCAAGCAATCTGAGAGCGCGATAAATATTTAAAATATAATTTTTTACGAAAAATTGTTAGCTAACAAACTTTATAGATTTGTGCTTGGCTTATTGAAAATTTTAAGCATAAAAATACCAGCCGCATAAAAAAATTGATTAAATAAAAGTATAATAAATTTTATATAATTTTAGAAAAATTGACCGCATAAAAAATGTGTAACAGAATAAATAGTATAAAATTTTTGAAAATCTTTTACAAAAAAGAAAAAAACGACCGTATAAAAAATTTAATTAATAGAAAAATTAGTAACAAAAAATTTTAGCTAACAAACTTTACAGAATAGTGAATGAACGGTTTGAAAAAACTTTTACGAAAAAGCTTTCCGAGCGGATAAAAAATATGAAAAAAAAGGAATAGCATAACAGAAAAAATAGTAATAAAAAGTTTTAGCTAACAAGCTTTACATATTACTGACGTTTTGAGAAAACTTTTACAAAAAAGAACTTCCAACGGGATAAAAAAAGAATACGTAACATAAGAAAATATACAATTCTTTTGGCGTTCTCTGCATATCCAAATGTTATTGGTAATTGCTAAAGAGCGGTGGGCGGCGGCTCAAATTTCGAAACCTGGCAAAAAATAAAAAAGGAAAAAAGCCCGCACCGGAAAAAGTTTCGAAATCTAAAAAGTCTGAGCGCGGGGGGGGGGGGGGGGGGGGGGGGGGGGGGTTGTGCCCGTGGGGCGGGGGGGCGCTGGCGGTGTAGGTGGACCAGGGCGAGCGGAAGCCGAAAAAAAGGAAGGGTAGCCCGTGCGACGAGTTGCCAAGAAAAAGGGAAAGTGAACAGAATTGGATCCGGGCAGCTGTAGAAACAGGATTGGGCTTTGCGTCCCTGGCCCAAGCAGCGCCCCGTCTGCTCCGCAAGTTCCGTCGTCTGTCCATATTGGTTTTGACCTCAACGCCGAGACATATGATGACCTGATCAGAAGACACGGACCTGTGATACAAAATAAAAAATATTGTTACTAACTAAATATATTATAACTAGATAATGATGAGTATGTATCTTTAAAGTACTGTACGTTAAAATATTTGAGAAATAAAAGAGAGCATGAGATAGATAATTATAATTATTAGCTATAAATCTTATTTCTATATTGACTCTAATTAGTCCGTGCAGGAGTATGGATTGATAGGCTAGTTATCTAAATGCATGTATAATTTGATTTTAAACAAAAACTTGTACACTGAAAAATAGAAACCAGCACCTGCATAAGACCCGGTAACGATGGTTTTTCCTTTCTGAATCAAATCCACAACGATGCATGATTTCCTGCTAGAGGGGATTACGGCGGGCAGGCCGATGCTTTGCTGGCCGATGTACTCGGAGCAGAAGATAAACAAGGTGTTCATGGTGGAGGAGCCCGGGGTCGGTCGGCGTGGAGGTGGCCGGGTGGAGGCAGTGGGTCGTCAGCTCCGAGGAGGTGGAGGCCAAGATAAGGCTCGTGATGGAGTCCGAGGAAGTGGAGCGGATCAGGGCGCGGGTGACGGCGCACAAGGAGGCCGCCGCCGTGGCCTGGAAGAGTGGAAGGACGGCGGGTCGTCACGTGCTGCGCTCGGCCAGTTCTTGTCGCACGCGGGCGTGCCAGGGGACAGGGAAGACACGCGTGATGCAAAGTGCACTCTGTTAATGTTCATCAGCTCATCATCAGTTACAATTTGGAAAGTTCCTTAAAAAAGTTACAATTTGGAAAAGCCCATTTTTCCGTTGCATTTCACTAGATTTGCTATGACTGATTGCTAGCGAATGTGCTTCTCACCATCACACACGGTTCCCACACCATCCCCTGACGCCCCAACCTGGCCGAGGCAGGGCTCTGCCATCCGTTCTCCACCTTGCTCCCCACCACCGTCATGAGGCCGTCGCGCCTCGTCGCCGGCGTCGACCTCGAACGTTTTCAAGGTGTAGAAATGGAAGCACGCGATGTAGTAAACAAGATTGAGCACCAGGAGGAAGGTGACGAGCCAGTAGTAGTAGTCCAGCCTCCCCCTGTTGATGTTGTCCTGGAGCCACACCCCTCTGCTGGCGCTCTGCACCACCGTGACGAGCACCGTGCCCAGGTAGTTCCCCAGGGAGCCAGCAACCCAGAACAGCGCCGCCGCCGAGCTGCGCATGCTCTCCGGCGACTGGTCGTACAGGAACTCCATGTGGCCCACCGTCGAGAGCGCGTCGCTCATGCCGTGGAGCGCGTACTGCGGCACCAGCCAGAACACGCTGATGGGCACAACGGCGGCGGGGCTGTCCAGCAGGCCGTGCTCCGCGGCCACGCCGCGCCGCCTGGTCTCCACGAGCGCGCCGGCCATGACGCCCAGGACGGAGACCGCGAAGCCGGCGCCCATGCGCTGGAAGTAGGTGATGCCCGACCGCCGGCCCGTGCAGCGGCGCGCCAGGGGCACGAAGGCGCGGTCGTAGAGCACGAGGCTGACGAGCATGGTGAGCGTGGTGAAGATGATCATGGTGGCCGGCGGGATCTGGAAGCTCGGGGTGAGGTGGCGGTCCATGGTGCGCGCCTGCTGGATGGCGAAGGTGAAGTTGTGCGACGCCGCGGCGATGAGCGTGATGCTGGCCGCCCACAGGGGCAGCATGCGCACGATGGACTTGAGCTCCTCCACGCGGTGCACCGTCGACACGCGCCACAGGTGCGGCTCTCCGGAGTCGGCGACATCGCCCGTCGTCAGCACGGCCGCTCGGTCCAAGAACCTTCACGTGGGGGCAAGTACCAGCAGGCATTAGTAATTGTAATCTCGGAGACGTTGGAGCCCAGCAAAAATAACAACTAGCCACATGAGCAAATTGACACACATCGATGCACATGGACCAACAACTCAACTAAGAAATCACAGTGGTATACTTGCCTTAGCTGATCGGTGTGCAGCAGCTTCCCGTCGGCGGCGATGGGGGCGTCCAGCTCCTTGTTGTGGTACAGCAAGCCGGCGTCCTCCGGCACGTCCTCCTTCCTCTTCCTGAACGCGGCGACGACGACCTGCAGCAGCCTCTTGAAGGGGCTTCCCTCGGGCTTGACCTTCACGTACAGCGGGTACCCGACCACGAACGACAGCACGGAGAGGAACATGGCGATGGCCGGGATCCCGAACCCCAAGCCCCACCCCACGTTCTCCTGGATGTACACTACCACGGTCAGCGCCAGGAGCACGGCGAGCCCCATGCTGAAGAAGTAGAGGTTGAAGTAGCTCCACTTCTGCTCGCCGCCGGGGCGCCTCCCGCGCCGGCCAAACTGGTCGGCGCCGAACGCCACCACGCAGGGCCGGATGCCGCCGCCGCCGAGCGCGGTGAGAAGCAGCGACAGGTACAGCATGGCGAGCTGCCCGCCGCTCGCGCGCTGGCACGGCGGGGCCGCAGCGGCGGCGCACGGCGCGGGGCGGAGCGCCGGGGCGAGCGCGGCCGCGACGAGGCCCAGCATGCCGAGCTGGTACAGCGCGCCGCCCCCCGCGATTGTCCAGAAGCGGCCGGCGCAGGAGTCGGCGACGATGGCGCCCAGGACCGGCGTGAAGGCCGCCGTGCCGTTGAAGTTGGTGAGCAGGTTGGAGGCCTCCACGAGCGGCAGGTGCAGCTGCTGCGTGAGGTACGTGATCAGGTTGGCGTTGAAGCCGGCCGTGGCGAAGCGGTCGCAGATCTCGTTCGCTGCAGGGCATGGGCGCCGGAGTATATATACCATCAAAATCCACAACGAGAAACGCTGCCGGAAAACACTGATCGAACTGCGATTCTACTGAAGAAAAACTGATTTGAGTGCCGTGACCGCACGCACCTAGTATGAAGGGCATTGTCTTGAAGCCGCCCTGCTTCGTCTCCCTCGGCGACCCATCCTCGTCGGCTGGCGCCGCCGCCGCCATGGCAGACGCCATGTCGTCCGTCCTTGCCCTTGCCGCGTACGGGACAAGCTACGGATACTGAGATACAGTATACGAAACCGAAGTGGCAGTGGAGGCGCAGGTCGAGGGCTACAATAAGTAGCGACCCTCCCTCTGGCAGATGCAGATTCGGGCAAGTGGGCAGTGTAATCTAGTCCGCGACGGCGCGGGATTCGGTAGCTGGTGAACCAACCCGGCGTGCGAACAGCGAGGCGGGCACCAGAGACAGAGAGACAATCAGAATTCAGACAAGCGAGCGAACGGTGCAGTGGGGCGCAACTAACAAGAAGTTCAAATCGGAGAGATAGCAGTTGCTATGTGGGACTCGCAGTCAGTCAGCAAAGTCAATTCGTCGTCGGTCCAGCCGTCCAGGACTCCAGGTCCGGCCAATCGAAAGGGACCCCCACATGCTATCCCTACTTGTAAGTTGTAACAAAGGCTAGCGGCAAGTGGACACCATTTTCTTTCTTTCAAAAAAAAAAGTGGACTCCATTTTTAGTGCTCCATGTCCATGCTACAGAGAATCATGATGCAGCTCGTCCAGGGATGCAGTCATCACCTGTTCAGCATTTTCCTTCAGCGGGCAAGAAATGACCGGGACTAATCGTTTTGGTACGGCCCAGAAGATTTCATGGCAAAAATGATCGGGCTTGATCGTTCCAAGCAATCTATTTCACGATTGCGGCGGCGGGACCGCGCCGGAGCTGGACAACCAGCGAGGTCCTAGTCTCCTCTAGAGTCCTGGTGGAATGGAAGCCTGGGCGCGCGAGGCATGACCGCACGGGACGGGAAACCACCGCGCCGCATGTCCGGATCACCCCCAGCTGCGCGGCATGGACTCACCGTCGCTGAGAAAGCTCGTGAGTTCGTAGAAGAGGACGGGATCCAACCGACCAAGATGCCTGACAAGAACAGGAGATGGGTTGCTGGTCCGGCGCACCGGCCTCGCGCCGTCGCGGGCAGGAGGGACTATACATCGCCGCAGGCGATGAAATTACTGTTTATCACCTGAAGGGGCGGAGGAGTCGTGACCCATCGCGCGATGCGGTCCATAATCCGTTTTCTTCCGCGGCGACGCTTGCCCCCTTGGAGCTTACCTTCTCCATCACCGGCGGCTCACGAAGACACTCCCACCAGCTGTAACCACCATGCTCTGATCTCGTCGAAGCCCTACGGTAACGCCCCTGTCAACCGCATCCTTTATCTCCAGCAGCGCTGCCGGATCCGCCTCAGCCCTCCACCGCGGGCCACTGCCGGCTTTACTTCATACATCACCTTAAAATCTCCACCTCCTTCTCCGCCCACCAGTTGTCTTTCGCCATCCACGACCGGTGGCACCCTACCACCTCACCGACCCGTCCACAACCCGTGGCCACCGCCGGTCTACCTCCGTCCAAACCCTCTACAGCTGGGATATCACCGACGACAATCCCAACCTCAAAACTCTGGACCCCGAAGCCCCAAACTCCAACTGCTGCCAAGTTTGACAGTCGAGAGGTCCGGCGGCGGCGATCAGCAGCGTAAGGAAAATGAAGAAGACGATGGTGATGGGCTCAAACTGGACCAGATTCTATTGATTAGGCTGGAATTTCTTTTTGGTAATAGGCTGCGAGTTGTACCGCGCGATATATAGTCGCGACGGTCGGAAAAAAAAAACAACGGTGGCCTACCTACGTACGTTCTTGCTGCCTTTGACTCGAAATCTGCACGCACACGCCGAGTCCGGTTCCCTCTCGCTGCCTGTGAATGATTGATCACTTGATCACCAGACGTCAGCGAACCTCCAACCATGTACTGTTCGGACAGGACGTGGATTGATGACAGATAGGATAAGATGCAGAAGACAAGCTTGATCGAACCGCAAACCTTTTCTTTGGGACCGATCCTGCTTACCAACTGTGCGTCCGACACAGGCGCCAATAAAGAAATGGCCATGTTGCTGCAGGTCATACAAAAATTCGAAGAAAAAAATTGGAAGTCGGAAGATCTTTTCGCGGCTCATTTGTCCTCGGCGTCGGATTGTAGCGCGCGAGATCGATGCCTTTTCCTTTTCTAATGCAGTCGAGAACGACCTTTGTTGGTACAGGAGTAGTAATGTTCCAGTCCTCCTTGTCGGCTCAGGATTTCTGTAAACTTGTGGGAGTCCTACTCGTCTACTCGAGATGTGTTTGGTCCAGATGACTAAACTAATATTTAGACACTTAGAAGTATTAAATATAAATTAATTTTATAAATAGAGACTAATTCACGAGATGAATTTATTAAGTCTAATTAATCCATCATTAGCACATATATTTACTGTAGCCCAACATTGCCAAACCATAAACTAATGGATTCGTCTCGTGAATTAGTCTCCATTTATACAATTAATTTTATAATTAATATATATTTAATACTCTTAATTATTGTTCAACATCCGATGTATTCCGGAATAAAGTTAGTCCGGATATCAAACACCCCTCAGCTTCGTTGGTTAAGCAGATAGTAGTAGAGTTCAGAAAAGTCAACTTCAGTTTTGTGTCCAGCATGGCAGATCACTCACCCATGCTGATCACGACGCAGCAGGCTGGCAGCACTGGCATTGCCTCCTCGAGGTCCTAATTAACCCGCTGAAAGTACAGGGGCACCTTCAGAGACCCTGTGACAGCTAGATGCCGGATTATGATACTGGTTTCTGCACCGTTTAAGACAAGAGCTGAGTAGATCGATGGTATAATCTGGTACAGCCAAATCGTACACTCAGAAGTCATGGTACATACACTCAGATCGCCTGTACTGCTAGCACGCAGGTCGCCCCTGGACGCCGCTGTGATGTTTGTCTGCTGCTGGATCGGCGTGCTTATAAAAACATACGTGGCTCCATCCTCACAGCACATGTAAGGCATGTGTTGGTTACAGAATAGCATGGCTTGTTCTGCTTGAACAGTTGAGCTTGAGCATCACCAACGCCTCATTTGCTCCATAGCAGGGAGGACCTGGGTTCTCTGCAGGCTACAGCCATGGTGGCCGCAACCGTGGAAAGGGAGGGAGATGGAGAGCACCACCAGAAGAGATGGAAGCAGGGAGGCTACAAGACCCTGCCATTCATCATGGGTGAGTAGTACAGCGTATCTGTTGATCTTTCTTGCATAATCAACATTAGCCATCTTCAGGATTCTGAACGTTCTGGGTGCTGAATTGCTGTCCTGTCCGTTGCAGCAAACGAGATCTGCGACCGGTTGGCTACGGCCGGCTTCAACGCGAACCTAATCTCCTTATTGAGTTGCATGCACCAACCTATTCAATCCAAAAGCTTAAACTGATGGGAAGAGAAGGACAATTCACTTATATTTCAACACTCCCCCTCACGTGCAGGCTCCGCTAGGCCTCAAACGTGGAAATAGGAGTCGGCTGTAATTATTTTATTTAATCGCGCCTGTCAGGATTCGAACTCGAGACCTCTGGCTCTGATACCATGAGAAGAATCAGAGGCGCAATAGAAGATGTGAACGTCGGCCTCTAATCAGAGATCACGACGGCTTCGTGTTAATAATATTGGTGGCGCATAACAGACGCATGTACACAATATATAGGAGAGTTGGCTGGTTTGGAAACTATCTAGGAAAGGAAGATTTACACGGTTACAACTGTTCTATCTCTAATAACATCCTATGTTTCCTAACCAGTCATATCTCTTTTATATTAGATACAACCATATTTGGTTAGTTACAACTTGTTTAATGCTCCTACCTGACGCAGCAGCTGAACACTGGTGATGCGTCCAACACGCTCACTAACTTCGGCGGCACCACCAGCCTCACCGTCGTCCTCGGCGCCAACGGCGCCTTCTTTGCCGACTCCTACATCGCCCGCTTCTGGAGCATCATCACGGGCTCCATCTTCTACCAGCTCCGCATGCTCGGCCTCGTCATGTTCGCCGTCGTCCCTTCGCTCCGCCCGCCGCCGTGCGCCGCCGCTCCCGACCCCGACGCGTGCCGGCGCCCCTCCGGGGGCCCGCTCGCCGTGGTGTACGTCTCCATGCTGTGCATGTGCCTCGGCACCGGCGGGATCCGGCCCAGCATCGTGGCATTTGGCGCCGACCAGTTCGACCAGCAGGGCGCGGAGGCCTGGGCCAACCGGAAACGCCGCTACTTTAACATCTACTTCTTCACCATGGGGTCGGCGTCGCTGCTGGCATTGACGCTGGTGGTGTACATCCAGGACAACGTCAGGTGGGGGTGGGGTTCGGGATCCCAGCCATCAGCATGTTCGTGTCCATCGTGGTGTTCAGTGGCGGAGGAGCCAATGTGGCAAGGTATGGCGGTTGCCATACCTACGCACCGAAAATCCGAAATACCGAATCGGTACAAAAATTTTTGGCCGCCCGCCCGCCCCTGCCCTGCTCCCCCCCGCGCCGCCGCCCTGCTCCCCCCGAGCGCCGCCGCCCGCAGCTCCTGCTCCCGCAGCTCCCCCCGCGTGCCGCCCCCCGCTCCTCCCACGCCGCCCCGACGCCCCCTGCTCCTCCCGCGCCGCCCCCTGCTCCTGCAGTCTTGCTCCCCCCGCGCCGCCGCCCTGCTCCCCCCGAGTGCCGCCGCCCGCTGCTCCCGCAGCTCCCCCCGCAGTGCACGCCGCCCCCTGCTCCCCCCGCGCCGACGCCCCCTGCTCCTCCCCGCCGACCCACGCCGCCGCCGCCCCCTGCTCCTCCCCGAGCGCCGCCGCCGCTGCCCCCTGCGCGCTGCCGCAGTGCCGGCCCTGCTCCCCCTCCCCCCCGCCCCCGTGCCGCCGCCCCCTGCAGCAGGCTGCAGGCCTGCAGCCCTGCTCCACGCCTCCACAACCACAGGACAGGGATATCAACTAAATGCTTTGATCTCGATGGATCTGGGACAAGGGTTCAGTACACAAATTTAGGTATTAGATTCTTAATCTGTTATGCAAGCCGTAGCTTCTTTGCTTCCCTGAGATTATTTTGATGTCATGGTTGTTGGCAATGAGTTAATTTAATTTTGAGTTAACAACGTTATAGTCAAGAACTACAGTTAGGATGGGATGTAGTACTTGTGTATAATTGATTTTGTATAATTGATTTTACATATGGCCGCTTGACATCGAATGGAAGTACAAAGCTTGTGATATGCAGTAGTTGCCCGAAAAAAGTTCATTGCCACTTCTATCTATGATTATTGCATTTCAGATTTTGCAATTATATACCTACATCACTACATGCAGTGCAATAACAAGGCTGTTGCAGTGTTGGTTACTTGGTTGTGTTGCAATTTTGCAAAGCTTCAAGAACTTAAATTGCTGTTGATATATCTGCTTTAACAGAACTACAGAAGAATTGCAAGTGTGTGTAGGGTTTGCCTATCTAGTGTTAACTAAAACTCTAAAAGCTTATCTAGTATCTATAATCAATGTATATATATTTTTACAGGACGAGAAAGAACTCCAGTAAGAGATGGCTGGTGATGGAAAGGGAAAAGGAAAGATATCTCAAAAAGGTATTCTTGTGATTTGCAAAAATTGATTGATTCATTTCACTTTTACATTGACTGATAATTGATTTTATTTTTACAGGTTTAAAAAGCTATTTTGGCACTGGTTCCGGTGGTTCAAGTAGACAACCAAGTACTCGTGGTAGTGGAATTGCTCAACAAGAGGTTGAAGATGGGCAAGATCATTTTGCGCTTGTAACAACCGGTGTAGAAGATGAATTTGCTCAAGCAACAACTGGTGTAGAAGATGAAATTGCTAAAGCAGAGCTTCAAGAAGGTATAACCGAGTTCAACCCGGACTATATCATATCGGATCCAGGACTTCGTATTTCAATTGATCATTTTGCCCCTAATATTAGAGATGAAGTTAGAAGGGCTTTTATGGCTAAAGGTCCTTTTCAACCAATGGATCATAAGTTTCCTACCTCGAATGATAATAAGAGTTTTCAAAAGAAATGGTTTAAGCAATACAATTGGTTGGAATATAGTGTGGAGAAGAATAAAACTTATTGCTTCTATTGCTATCTTTTTAGACATGACCGAATAGAAGAGAAATTTGGTCATGATGCTTTTACAAAATTCGGATTCTCGCAATGGAAGAATGGTTATTTAGCACTTCCAAAACATGTTGGTGGGCCTAGTAGCATTCATAACTTTGCAGCAACATCATATCATGATTTTGTTAACCAAAGATCAAGTGTAAGAAATAGGGTGTCAACTCATACGAAAGAGGTATTGGTCAAATATGAAACCCGAGTGGAAGCTTCCTTGAGTATTGTCACTTATCTTGCATTGCAAGGTGAGCCATTTCGGGGGCATGATGAAACTTCTACTTCATTGAATAAGGGCAACTTTTTGAAAATGCTTGATTGGTACAAGGAAAGGAATGAGGAAGTGAAACGTGCTTTTGATGAGTTGTGTCCAAAAAATGCAAAAATGACTTCCGGCACGATTCAAAAAGACCTTGCAAACTCTTGTACACAAGCAATCACAAAGGCAATAAAGGAAGAAATGGGGGGTTGTCTATTCTCTATTCTTATTGATGAATCACGTGATATATCTATCAAAGAGCAAATGGCCATAGTTGTTAGATTTGTGAACAAAAAAGCGGAAGTCATAGAAAGATTTTTTAGGTATCAAGCATGTCAAGGATACAACATCGGAATCATTGAAGAAAGCATTACTTGAAGTGTTAAATGATCATGGTTTAGTTGTTGCAAATATACGAGGGCAAGGGTATGATGGTGCTTCCAATATGAGAGGAGAATTTAATGGTCTTCAGAAACTGATTAGAGATGAGAACCCTTTTACTTTCTATATCCATTGTTTTGCTCATCAATTGCAATTGGTAGTTGTTGCTGTCTCAAAATGCGCCTCATCTATTGAAGATTTCTTTGAGTATGTGACACTAATTGTGAGCAGCACTTCCACTTCATGTAAAAGGAAGGATTTATTACTTGATAGACATCGATTGAATCTCTTGTCTAAATTAGAGAGTGGAGAAATATCATCTAGGAGAGGTAAACAACAAGAAACATCATTGGCAAGACCTAGAGATACAAGATGGGGATCTCATTATAAGACTTTACTTCGTATTGAGTCAATGTGGGATTCAGTAATAGAAGTGCTAGAAATTATGAATCAAGATGAGCGCAATCCATCTAGGGTAGGAGGATTGGTACAAATAATGGAGTCTTTCAGCTTTGTATTTATCATGAAGATGATGTTGCAAATCCTTCGTATTACAAATGAGCTCTCACTCATCTTGCAAAGGAAGGATCAAAATGTTGTTCAAGCTATGTCTTTGATTATTGATGTGACGACACGTTTGAATAATTTGAGAAGTGAAGGTTGGGAACCATTGTTTGAAGAAACAAAAGCCTTCTGCCTTGCAAAATGTATCCCAATACCAAATATGAGTGATCAAGTACCACGATTTGGTCGATCAAGAAAAGGTGGGAGAAACAATATCACTCAAGATCATTATTTTCATGTTGATATCTTCTATGCTGCAATTGATGCTCTTACCACGGAGTTTGATCACCGCTTTAATGAGCGGTCCTCAGAATTGCTTGTTGGATTTTCTTGTCTTGACCCTAGAGATTCATTCTCTAAGTTTGATGTTGAGAAACTTGCTCGTATTGCGGATATCTATTATGATGACTTCTCTTTTGATGACCGCAAGACCATAAAAGATCAACTTCAAACTTTCATCATTCATGTGCGGAGATTTGAAGAATTCAAAGTTTGTTATGATCTTGCAAGTCTTTCAAAACCAATGGTTAGACTTGAGAGACACATTGTTTTTCCATTGGTTTATCGTCTCATTGAGTTGGCATTGATATTACCGGTGACGACAGCAACAGTTGAAAGGGCATTCTCAGCTATGAAGATTATTAAAACTGAATTGCGCAACAAGATGACCGATGGGTGGTTAAATGATTTGATGCTGTGTTACATCAAAAGAGAAATATTCAAAGGTCTTGATCTTCAACAAATTAAAAAGGTATTTCAAAAAAAGAAAGACAGGAAAATGCAATTTCCTAGATCTTAATTGGTATGCATATTCTAGTTTTGTTATGAATTTTTTTCTATACATGTTAAATTAGTTTTGATCACTAACTATATCTTAAATTTGCAGGTTTATCGTTTATTGATATGTTTATGTGGATTGTACTGCTCGCAAGTAATTTTAATGCATCATATAAGAGGTAACATCTGTAATCTCTATGGTGCTTTTGATTTGTGTCTTGCGTTTTAGTTTGTGTCATGCACTCTCCACACCATAAATTTGTTGCTGGCTCCGCCACTGGTGGTGTTCATGGTCGCGTATCCACTCTACGTCCGGGCCAGGCCCGGGGGCAGCCCGTTCACGAGGCTCGCGCAGGTCCTCGCCGCCGCGTTCAGGAAGCGCAACGCCGCCGTGCCGGAGGACACCGGCTTGCTGTACCAGGACAAGGAGCTCGATGCATGGGCGAAGGATCCAGTGTGGCAAGGTATGGCAACTGCCATACCTACACACGCACGGAACGAAATTTTTTAGTCGCCCGCCCGCCTGCGCCTGCTCCCGCCCCGAGCGCCGCCGCCCTGCTCCTTCGCCCGCCCGCCCTGCTCCCCACGCCGCCCCTCTCTCCCCCGGTCCCCCCCACGACCCCACCCCCTCCGGGCTCCGGGCCTCCGGCCTCCGCGCGGGCGCCGCTGCCCCTGCGCGCCGCCCCTCTCTCCCGGTCTCCCCCCGTCGGCCCGTCCCCCGGTGACCCGATCCCCCCCACGGCCCCACCCCCTCCGGGCCTCCGGCCTCCGCGCGGGCGCCGCTGCCCCTGCGGCCTGCGCGCCGCCACTCTCTCCCCCGGTCCCCCCCACGGCCCCACCCCCTCCGGGCCTCCGGCCTCCGCGGGGGCGCCGCTGCCCCTGCGCCGCTGCGCGCCGCCCCAACCCCTGCAGCCTGCAGGGCTGCACGCCTGCACCGCTGCCTGCACGGCTGCACTGCACAGCTGCAGGCTGCAGCCGCAAGAGGGAGAGGGGGCGATTGGGGCATTGGGTGAAGGGCCGAAGGTGCACTAGTGCAGCAAGCAGCTTAGCAGCATTCAGCATTTCAGCAAATCAGCACTTCATCAGTACAGGTCGCAACTGGAACAGGAATCAGGAAGTGAGTGCCCTTTCTTGGTTAAGTGTAAATTTAAAAGAACAAAAGCAAGTAATCCCAATTCCCAGATGTGATTGAGTATTTGAGTGCTAAGTGTAATACTCTAGTCCTGACATACCTCTACAGGTTAAGAAATTGCAAAGGCAACTCCAAGAAGAATTACAGAGATGGTTGGTAATGGAAAGGGAAAAGGAAAGATATCTCAAAAAGGTATTCTTGTGATTCGCAAAAATTGATTGGTTTATTTCACTTTTACATTGACTGATAATTGATTTTATTTTTACAGGTTTAAAAAGCTATTTTGGCACTGATTCCAGTGGCTCAAGTAGACAACCAAGTACTCGTGGTAGTGGAAATGCTCAACAAGAGGTTGAAGATGGGCAAGATCATTTTGCGCTTGTAACAACCGGTGTAGAAGATGAATTTGCTCAAGCAACAACTGATGTAGAAGATGAAGTTGCTCAAGCAGAGCTTCAAGAAGGTATAACCGAGTTCAACCCGGACTATATCATATCGGATCCAGGACTTCGTATTTCAATTGATCGTTTTACCCCTAATATTAGAGATGAAGTTAGAAGGGTTTTATAGCTAAAGGTCCTTTTCAACCAATGGATCATAAGTTTCCTACCTCGAATGATAGTAGGAGTTTTCAAAAGAAATGGTTTAAGCAATACAATTGGTTGGAATATAGTGTGGAGAAGAATAAAGCTTATTGCTTCTATTGCTATCTTTTTAGACATGATCGAATAGAAGAGAAATTTGGTCATGATGCTTTTACAAAAGTCGGATTCTCGCAATGGAAGAATGGTTATTTAGCACTTCCAAAACATGTTGGTGGGCCTAGTAGCATTCATAACTTTGCAGCAACATCATATCATGATTTTGATAACCAAAGATCAAGTGTAAGAAATAAGGTGTCAACTCATACGAAAGATGCATTGGTCAAATATGAAACCCGAGTAGAAGTTTCCTTGAGTATTGTTGCTTATCTTGCTTTGCAAGGTGAGCCGTTTCGGGGGCATGATGAAACTTCTAATTCATTGAATAAGGGCAACTTTTTGGAAATGCTTGATTGGTACAAGGAAAGGAATGAGGAAGTGAAACGTGCTTTTGATGAGTTGTGTCCAAAAAATGCAAAAATGACTTCCGGCACGATTCAAAAAGACCTTGCAAACTCTTGTGCACAAGCAATCACAAAGGCAATAAAGGAAGAAATGGGGGGTTGTCTGTTCTCTATTCTTATTGATGAATCACGTGATATATCTATCAAAGAGCAAATGGCCATAGTTGTTAGATTTGTGAACAAAAAAGGGGAAGTCATAGAAAGATTTTTGGGTATCAAGCATGTCAAGGATACAACATCGGAATCATTGAAGAAAGCATTACTTGAAGTGTTAAATGATCATGGTTTAGTTGTTGCAAATATACGAGGGCAAGGGTATGATGGTGCTTCCAATATGAGAGGAGAATTTAATGGTTTTCAGAAATTGATTAGAGATGAGAACCCTTTTGCTTTCTATATCCATTGTTTTGCTCATCAATTGCAATTAGTAGTTATTGCTGTCTCAAAATGCGCCTCATCTATTGAAGATTTCTTTGAGTATGTGACACTAATTGTGAGCAGCACTTCCACTTCATGTAAAAGGAAGGATTTATTGCTTGATAAACATCGATTGAATCTCTTGTCTAAATTAGAGAGTGGAGAAATATCATCTGGGAGAGGTAAACAACAAGAAACATCATTGGCAAGACCTGGAGATACAAGATGGGGATCTCATTATAAGACTTTACTTCGTATTGAGTCAATATGGGATTCAGTAATAGAAGTGCTAGAAATTGTGAATCAAGATGAGCGCAATCCATCTAGGGCAGGAGGATTGGTACAAATAATGGAGTCTTTCAGCTTTGTATTTATCATGAAGATGATGTTGCAAATCCTTCGTATTACAAATGAGCTCTCACTCATCTTGCAAAGGAAGGATCAAAATGTTGTTCAAGCTATGTCTTTGATTATTGATGTCATGACACGTTTGAATAATTTGAGAAGTGAAGGTTGGGAACCATTGTTTGAAGAAACAAAAGCCTTCTGCCTTGCAAAATGTATCCCAATACCAAATATGAGTGATCAAGTACCACGATTTGGTCGATCAAGAAAAGGTGGGAGAAACAATATCACTCAAGATCATTATTTTCATGTTGATATCTTCTATGCTGCAATTGATGCTCTTACCACGGAGTTTGATCACCGCTTTAATGAGCGGTCCTCAGAATTGCTTGTTGGATTTTCTTGTCTTGACCCTAGAGATTCATTCTCTAAGTTTGATGTTGAGAAACTTGCTCGTATTGCGGATATCTATTATGATGACTTCTCTTTTGATGATCGCAAGACCATAAAAGATCAACTTCAAACTTTCATCATTCATGTGCGGCGACTTGAAGAATTTAAAGTTTGTTATGATCTTGCAAGCCTTTCAAAAACAATGGTTAGACTTGAGAGACACATTGTTTTTCCATTGGTTTATCGTCTCATTGAGTTGGCATTGATATTACCGGTGGCGACAGCAACAGTTGAAAGGGCATTCTCAGCTATGAAGATTATTAAAACTGAATTGCGCAACAAGATGACCGATGGGTGGTTAAATGATTTGATGCTGTGTTACATCGAAAGAGAAATATTTAAAGGTCTTGATCTTCAACAAATTAAAAAGGCATTTCAAAAAAAGAAAGACAGGAAAATGCAATTTCCTAGATCTTAATTGGTATGCATATTCTAATTTTGTTATGAATTTTTTTCTATACAGGTTAAATTAGTTTTGATCACTAACTATGTCTTAAATTTGCAGGTTCATCGTTTATTGATATGTTTATGTGGATTGTACTGCTCGCAAGTAATTTTAATGCATCATATAACAGGTAACATCTATCTTTATGATGTTTTTGATTTGTGTCTTATGTTCTAGTTTGTGTCATGCACTCGCGGACTCGCCAAGTCGCCATACCATAAATTTTTTGCTGGCTCCGCCACTGGCTCGATGCCCTCATCCCCACCAAAGGCAGGCTCCTGCATACTGACAAGCTCAGGTAATTCAGGCAGCGTGCACGTGACATGTCTTGCGTTTTTTTTTTGAGCAATGAGGGTCGTGCTCACAATGAGACATGCATTTTTGTGACATCTACAATAATGGGCGTCAAGGTTCTTGGACTGAGCGGCGATCGTGACGCCGGGTGACGTCTCCGACTCCGGGCGGCCGAAGCTGTGGCGGCTGTCGACGGTGCACCGCGTGGAGGAGCTCAAGTCCATCGCCCGCCTGCTGCCCATCTGGTCGGCCGGCATCATCCTCGCCAACGCCGCCTCGCACAACGGCTCCTCACCATCATGCAGGCGCGCACCATGGAGCGCCACATCACCCGGAGCCTGGAGATCCCGCCGGCGACCCTGTCCATCTTCACGACCGGGACCACGCTCGTGAGCATCATCCTCTACGACCGCGCGTTCGTGCCCCTGGCGCGCCGCGCCACGGGCCTGCCGTCCGGGGTGACCTACTTCCAGCGCATGGGCATCGGGCTGACCATCGCCGTCTTCGGCGTCGCCGCCGCCGCGCTCGTCGAGACCAGGCGCCGCGCCAGGCGGCGGAGCACGGGCTCCTGGACACCCCCAAGGCCGTCGTCCCGATGAGCGTGTTCTGGCTGGTGCCGCAGTACGCCATCCACGGCGTCGCCGACGCCTTCGCGTCGGTGGGGCAGATGGAGTTCCTGTACGACCAGTCGCCGGAGAGCATGTGCAGCACGGCCGTCGCGCTCTTCTGGCTCTGCGGCTCCTTCGGGAGTTACCTGAGCACGGTGCTCGTCACGGTGGTGCAGCGCGCCACGCGGGGCCGCGGGGACTGGCTCCAGGACAACATCAACCGGGGCAGGATCGACAACTACTACTGGCTCATCACCGTCATCATGGTGCTCAACCTGGGACACTACCTTTGCTGCTTCTATTTCTACACCTTGAAGCCACTGGAGGTGGCTGAGGAACATGGCGATCGCGACAAGGAGTCCGGCGATCTCCCTTCTCCACAGAAAAGTGGCGCCGGGATGGCGTAAAAATTGATTTGGATTGTTAGAACGTGCTGCATCTGGTTGGGATGCTGTTAATAAGTAGTTGTCCATCTGTTCATGCCACAAGGATTACAAGTTCTAAAGGGGTAGTGTTCTGCCTTTGTAAACATACTGTCACAAAAGGTCCAAGTGATGATCTTGATCAATCATGCGGTTCAAAGCAACAATGATAAGTGTATATGTGACCATGTCCGCATCGTCCTTCACTTTGATAGCTCACGAGCTCAAAGATAGCACCAGAGTTTTTTTTTCAATGATGGAAACGTACAGCATGTGGGCGTAGTGGAAATTGTTTTTCCAGTCAGTAGCGTTGACAAGTGTCCTCATCGTTGTGTAGCCGAAACTGTTCGTTTTCAAGAGAGTAGGGTCACAAGTAACAACTGACAAAGCACTTGGAAAATAGGATAATGTGAATTCTCATAGTCTAGGACTTCTGGGTCCTGGCTAGTACATGGATGCGCTTTTTTTTTTTCTTTTGCCATATCATGATTGCAAGTAGTCGTGTACCGAAGATTGTAGTGAATTATTGGAGCTGCCTGGAGATAAGAGGGAGACACGGTTATGTTATATATCATGTCGACACCATGATATTATGGAACCTTTTGTCTGTTTTCGTAATGGAGAAGCCATTTTAGTTCCGGTTGGGTAGGAATCCGGGACTACACCCACCCAACTTTGTAGAATTTAACTCAAGACCTCTTATTTCGTGTACTCATGTATAGCTTACTTACCACCTCCACCTACACAATACGTATGACTCTAGATAGAATGCTTTACTTTTGAATTATCCCATAAAAGATCCCCAACCGGCAGGACTAAAGGGTCTACATTAGTCTACAGCCCTTTTAGTTCCGGTTATTAACACCAACCGGAACTAAAGGGTAACTTTTAGTCCCGGTTGTTCGTTAAAAACCGGGACTAGAAGGGCTCCGGCATCTATAAAATTTTCCAGATCTAAATTATACCGAGACAAATAAAGATGGATGTAGATTTCACTACTAGTGGTTTTTTGTTGACATTACTACTAAAATTGTTTGGAAAACATCCTTTGCATTAGTTTTCAATATTTGAGGCTACCTGATTAGGACTGTTATTTTTTTTTCTTTCCCATCTTGTGTTGGATTCTAAATGGTGATTCTGCGCCTAATGCATCCACAGTATGCTCAGACAGAGAGAACTAGACTTTCATAGAAGAGATTTTTTTAAAGAAAAAAAAGCAAAGAAGAAGAAGAAGTAGTAGAAATGGTGAATCAACAGTAAGTTAATAACTATAGAAACCCTTACATCAGATACAGTACCGTAGGAGCTGTGGGGCACAGATCGAGGGATAGGATAAGGAGCAATCCACAGACAAAATAACATCAAGTGGCAGCATAATTTAGGCTCCAGCGGCGCAAGCATCGGTAGTCAGTGAACGAACCGGCGACAGGCGTGGCAGTTCTCACAATCTCACACACGTTGGGGACAGCGAGGAAAGAGCGCGCGCCAAAGACGAGCAACCTAACGGTGCAGCCGGTTCAGGTCGTACTGCTACTACGCGAACAGTTTGTTTAAGAATTAGGAGTCGCTTTCAGAGTTTCAGTTTCAGCTGGTCAAACCTTCTTCTTCAGTCCAAGCCCAGGCTAGCAAGTAGTAGAACCCACATAGTGCACGAGTTAGCAAGTACGCACTGTAGAATCTGCTGGTGCTTGCGCTGCATGCACGCACATCTGCCCGTCATCGGTTCAGCAATAGTATTCTCCTTTTTCAGTCTTGAACTGCTAGCAGCAATAGCAGTCGCAGCACTCAGCAGAGACAAAAAAAGACAGGGTTTTTAGTCGATCAGCGACGGCCCATAGGATATTGCATAGAGACATGGGCTGGGCTGTATGCTGTCCACGTGAAGCCCCGTCTGGGCTGGTAAATAAATGGGCCAGCTTGCATTGTATAGATTCGCCTGTAAACAAAACTCGGCAGGTACGCTCATCTCGAACCTTCCTGTATACATTTCGAGGGCGACTCGCTCTTCCATCCGTTGATCCGCCGGCCCCACTCCTCCGGCGTCCTTGCCAGCGACGGAGCTGAGAAGAGCGCCCAGCCCTCGGCCCTGTATAACTTTAGGCTTAGATTTAATAGCTTCTTTGTCCCGCCGGCGTCTTTTATATCGCTATCTCTGCGTTTCTCCAGCGATGATGGCATCAGCGGTGGCATCTCCGACGAGATCTGCACGAGGATCTTTTAGGCTTCCCTACGAGCTTTCCCTTCCGGGCTGGTGGCGCTGCCGTCGGTTGCGAACTTCCTGCTGGGCTCCGTCTTTGGATCGGAGGGGGTGGTGCCATCCTTTACTCCGGCGGCCTGGGCGATGGCCCAACGGGTTCTACCAACTCGTTTCAAAATCGGGTTGGATCTTAACTACCACCTGCTCTGGTGGTTTGCCTCCCCTTCGGAGTGAATCATCGTATGGTGAGCGGGGGATGCTGATGGTTATGGTGCCAGATGGTCTCCGACCATCTTCTCCGGCCTAAGCGTTCAGCAGCTAAAAAATATATTAGAGTTTCTTATATGCTACTCTTGGTGTCAATGAAAATTTCTGATGTTCCTTCATCGGGAAGGTGGTCGGTCTCAGCGACTTGCTCCGATCGTTGGCGACGAGGATAACCAGGATTGTCTTGCAAGGATTTGTGTGTAACTTTTATTTCTTTCAAGGGTGTCTTTATAGATGTGGGATGTAAACTATCGGAATTCTATATGAAATACAAACCTAGTTTTTCTAAAAAAACAAAAATCAATTTTGATAATATTTTTTGAGCAGTTGGTATAATTTTAAGCGAGTGTAGTCCTCCCTTTCTCCGCAAATGTGAGAGTGAGACTTATTTTCTTCCTACGCATTTTGATTGGAAGGGCGTTCCAGACTTTCAATTTAATGGGAATTCCTCTGTTTTAATAAAACAAGTCATTCTAATTTTTATCTTAAGTTAAATTTTTGTTATTATATTTATTATGAAATATATTTTTATATTATATCTATTTTGTGTCATAAATACCGATACTTTTTGCAACAATTTTGGTCAAACTTAAAAAAATTACTTAGGACAAAACTAGAATAATTTGTTTTTAGATAGAGCGAGTAATGCCTCTGAAGCCAAATTTGCAAAATAGAAAGTGTTATCTATCTATATAGAAAATAACAACAGCTATTGTCTAAAGATTTGACCTCCACCCCCTTGCCCTATTCCCTTTGACTTTGAGCTCACTAAGTCTGCACTCTGAGCTTCCCTCGAGCCCTATTCCATATTCCCTTTGACTCGGAGCTCACTAAGTGAGCTTCCCTCAAGCCTTATTCCATATTCCCTTTGACTCGGAGCTCACTAACTATATGGACAACAGCGGTCAAAGGGAATCAAAGATGGGATTGGAGTTGACAAGCCTTAAAAAAATACGGTGAGAGGTGAGGGAGAGAAGGAAGAAGTCTCAATTTTGTATTTAAAAATTTGGACTTTTGGAGAGCTATTATTCACTTCCTATCTGTATTTGTTTTTCGAATGACCAAGTCTATATATCTTTGTTCAGAATTGGAACGTAAAGTTGGCAACCTAACTAATTTTGATCATCTTTAGACTGCCTTAGCCTTTTCTTGTCGGTGGCTGCAGTTTGCCATAGGCAATGATTTTGTGTGCGTGTGTGTTTGTGGTGGTGGTGGCGGTGTGTGTGTGTGTGGGAGGGGGGGTGGTGTTAAATGGTGGTTTTAACTTTTTGTTTGTTATGCTTGAGCAATTTTGGTCATGCATGCAATAATTTATTATATCGGTGGTTGTCGGTGTTTTTACCGTCGGTCTACCTAGAGATACCCTAAGGTAGGTGATTATTTGGTGAGGGATCGCCGGATCTGGAACTTGAAGGTGAACGCAAGGACACAAGACAGGATCGGGCTGCTAGAGTAGCGTAATATCCTACGTTCTATTTTGGGGTGTTGTATATTGCGCCCTGCGTTTGTGTGTTGAGTTGCCTGTTGGCTGCTCTCTATTGGTTCTCTGCCTATCTAGATATCCCTGCCCTCCTTTATATATCCCAGGGGACGGGGTTCTGGGGTTCCTAGTAGGATTACAAGGTAGGAGTCCTAATAGAATTACAAGATATGAGTACTAATAGGATTACAGTGGAATCCCAGTAGGAATTAGACTTTTTCCTCACGGGTAGTTTCCTTGCGGTACCCAGGGGATCTATCCATGATAAGCCCCCGAGCTCTTCATAGCCGAGTATTGCAGGCATTTCGAGTACTTCTGAAGTAGTCTTCGGCTTCTTCTGAAACTCCGTCTTGAAGATCTTCTTCGAGTACTTCCTTGGTTGCATCGAGACTATGAGATGCTCATGCCCCGAATAGTTTCAAGTCTTCTTTTGTATGGGGTGCGATGGAAAATTGCACTCCATATGGAGTAGCCCCCGAGCTTTAGGTTGAATCCAGGAATCAAGCTGAGGGTCAAATTAGTCTTGAATCTTCTTTTCTTATCCTTCGAGTACATTTGAAAAATAAATAATCGATGACACGTATCCTGCAGCCCCCGAGCCTTGAATCCAAAACCCTTAGGTTCGGAAAAAGGATCAAAAAAATCGTGGCATTGGTGTTACTCTAAAATCCCGAGAAAAACTCTTCGCCTTCTACACAGTGAAATTGAGTCTCTCGCTGGTTTATTTAACCACGCGGTGACTTAGGGTTTCTTCTGCACTCTCAGTCATCATATGAGTCGTCTTCGAGTAGTTTTGCGGCGTCCAGCCCCCGAGCTTACGAGCTAGGAGAGCCGAAGGAGCCATGTCAAGTAGTGTGCATTACCCAGCCCCCGAGCCTAGGAACTAGCGGAACTGTGATGGCACGTCGTGCTGCCTGGAGGGTTGTTGCCGAAGCTTGATCTGAAAAAAGACAATGCATACATTATGTAGCATAATACGAAGATACCGAGTAGTACTTAGTAATAATGTAAAGACACCAAAACTTATTCGGTGTAAAAATTGTTATGTCGAGCTCTTCTTTAGGCCATTTAAGTCTCCCGAGTAGTCCACCTTTTACATTCACCCGGTCCCAGTTTAGCCTTCGCCCATAGCATGTACAAGTCGCTTAGATCTATAGCCTTCGCTCATATCATGTACGAGTCGCTTAGGTCTCTAGCTTTCGCTCATACAGGACGGGTTGCTTAGGTCATGACTGGAGACTCGAGGTTTCATGGATTAAGGTATTTGCTACTCGAGTAGATTAGCAACTGTTAAGAGGAGACAATAAGCAGAAAGTAGTCGTCATGCGATAAAGAGGATGCGCAGTGCGCAAAAGTAGTCGATATTGCGACAAAATGAATGCGCGTTGCGAAAAAATAGTCGACGAAGTGTAGCTCTGGAGGGTTTCAATGCCCATCGAGAGTCATACACGGATAAGTAGTCGGCGAAATGTAGCTCTGGAGGGTTTCATGCCCATCGAGAGATGTACGTGGATAAATAGTCGATCATGGTGTAGCCCCTGAGGGTTTCATGCCCATCGAGAGGCGTACCCAAAAAGGTAGCCGATCTTGTGAAGAACAGGTCGGAAAAGGTATAAGTCACTTAGCTTGATTCGTGGACGAATGTCGATGAAGCCGTGGAGCTCGTGAAGGGTTTGTTGATGAAGCTCGACTAGTTGGAGTCGATTCCGACTAGTTTTCAAGTTGAGACAAGTAGTTGATGTAGTCGTTGCTGTGAGGCTCGCCCTCGACTAGTTTCTAGTCGAGATACGTAGTCGAAGTAGTCGTCGGTGGGCTGCTGATCATCCTCGCAAAGTCGAAGTGATCGCCGGCGTGCCGCCGAGCCTTCTCGCGAAGTCAAAGTAGTTGCTGGCGGGCTGTCGAGCCTCCTCGCGAAGTCAAAGTAGTCGAACTCGTCGCTGTTGCGCACGGACATTGCGGCACAAGCCGAAGTTGAATCAGGTCCTCGAGGTCAGCGGCCGCGTTGGATCGACGTTGCAGCGCGTGGTTAAGTCGAGCCGAGTAGTCGAGGTTGATGTAGCCGTTCGCTGAAGGATCTGATCTCGAACTCGATGAATCGATCCGCCGATGCATATGTAGGAAGTAGCAATCCGCCATCTTGAGTGGATTGATGTTGATGAAGAGGTCCTTCAAATTCGCCCAATGATCACGACGATCTACCCCATGGTGGGCGCCAGCTGTTGGTATTTTTACCGTCGGCCTACCTAGGGATACCCTAAGGTAGGTGATTATTTGGTGAGGGATCGACAGATCTGAAACTTGAAGGTGAACGCAAGGACACAAGACACAAATTTGGACAGGTTCGGGCCGCTAGAGTGGCATAATACTCTACATGCTGTTTTGGGATGTTGTATATTACGCACTGCGCTTGGGTGTTGAGTTGCCTGTTAGCTGCTCTCTATTGGTTCTCTGCCTATCTAGGTATCCCTGCCCTCCTTTATATATCCCAGGAGACGTGGTTTCTAGTAGGATTACAAAGTAGGAGTTCTAGTAGGATTACAAGGTATGAGTCCTAATAGGATTACAGTGAAATCCTAGTAGGAATCAGACTTCTTTTTTCTTACGGGTAGCTTCCTTGCGGTACCCAGAGGATCTATCCCTGACAGTGGCACTTTGCTTAACTCCACTAAGTCGATATCTTAAAAAACGAAACCAGCACCATACAATCTCTAACCTGATTCGACCACATCATTTGCAAATAAGAACCCTTCGATGAAACCTTGATTTGATCTCAACCATCTATTCATTAGCTTGCCCCACCGTTGCTTCTAGATAGATCAAGGGATTCAGCAACGTAAGTCCAGTGAATCCTCGCGAGAAGGCCTGAACTTCCGTCAATGCTCATATATTACCTAACCTGTTCTGTCACATGATCATGGGTAGAGATGGCAACGAGCACGCGCCTGCTGGGTATTGCTTGCCCATACCCATGCCCGTCAGGATAAAATACACCCGCTAAGAAACCCATATCCGCTGCCGGGTATAGATTATGTTCCAAACCCGTACCCGCACGGGTGGCGGGTACCCGTGGGCTGCCCGTGCCCGACAATCTGTTAAGTAGTCAACCACTCAGATGTATCAGCCAATAGACACATACATAAAACTGAGGCAATAATACATGATAAACATCAATCATAAGACTGAATGAGTGTTTCACAAATCATAACACCATTGATTACATCAGACATCACAAGTTCACAGCTAGATTAATATCCAGTTACTGTCCACCATCCCTAGCATGGCACCACTAGTTCACTACATTAGACATCAAAGTTCCAAAATAAAGTTATTGGGCCATAATAAAATAAGTATATGATCTGCATTCTTTATATTATGTTGGGTTTAAAAAACCCGTGGGTTTGCGGGTTCGGATGCTGCGATCCCATATCCGTGCTCGTGTACTCGCTGGGTACAGATTATCACCCATTAAGAAACCCACGGGTATAGATATTAGCCCGTACTCGTACCCTAATAGAGTAAAAAGCCGCCGGGTTTCGGGTGTCAGGTACTGTTGGTACATACAGACAGGGGTGCCTCCTGCTAGGGTGTCCAGGCCCTTAAGAACTCGCAAATGCGTAATCTCTCCTTTGCCTTCTGGGGGACGTGGCAGGCAACCAGGGCCTGACAGCTGGGACCGTGGTCTTCGGACCCTCCCCGAGTTGCCCCGGGTCAGGGGTCCCCGCGTCCCCAGGAAGGTTGGAAGCGCCCTCAGGTAGCTCCTGCGGACCCAGTCTCCTCAGGGAGGTCCGGGGGCGCCACGTGTGATGGTCCGCCCATCACAGGCCAGGCCGCTCCGACCGGCCTTGGGGGCCCGGACCCCCCTTCCCCCGGGAAGAGGTCCGGCGCTGCCAAGTACCATCCTGCGGGGGGAGCGGGGCTGGCCCTGCCGCGTGCCTACGGCTGGAGGCCCCTTGCGGATCACCTCTCCACCTACCAGCATTTAATGCAGTAGCTGGGCCGGGCGCGCCCAAGTCGAAAAGAGCAGCCTGCCACCGACACACGGGGCAGGTAGGCTGACACCACGGTAAGGCCGCCTATTTCCAAGGCAGCGCGTCGTATCACCGTGCACAGTGCGCGACGGTCCCGTCACGGTGCTGCGTGCGTGATGATGGCCTGTAATGGGCGAGCCAAGGCGTGCACTGCGACAGTGCGTGTGCAACAGGTCAGTGCTGTTTCACCGCCTGACAGGAGGTTACATCCCAACAGTGACAGCACGGCTTCACTGTTGGGCAACGCTGACACCAGACACGGTGCAAGTCAAGTCTGTGCATGGCCGTATCCTAGTTGTGGATACGCACATCAACTTCCCGATTGTGAGGACTACGGAGAGGAGCTGGAGATGAAGATCTCCATATCTCTCATAGAACAAGCTCCTGTTGGCTGGACCCACATGTCGGGGTCCCGCTCAGTGTAAGCACTCCCCTTGGACTATAAAAGGAAGGGTGCACTCGTTAGAAGGACAGGTCCATATACACGAACTCAAGCCCAGGCTAAGTTCTTCCCAGGGTTACTCAGTCAATACAACTCCCAAGTGGATGTAGGGTATTACGCTCCGGCAGTCCGAACCACTCTAAAACCCTCGCGTCCTTCCTGTGTTCATCCACACATCGATCCAGCGCTCCTAAGTCTCCTCCAAACCCATCCTAACTAGGATTAGGCGGGTGCATTCCGCCACCCGGCTGGAGATTTCCTCCGACATCTGGCGCGCCAGGTAGGGGCTTAGGTTTGGTTTGCGCTCGGTCAACCTTCAAGACCGCAATGGCGCAGGAAGGTGGTCACAACGACCTCCTGTTAGGCGAGGAGGTGGCGTCCACGACGCCACATGTTTCCCGTCGTCCAACATCCAGGGCGGCGCGAGCGGCTCCGCAACGCGCGCCGGTGCGGGCCTCAGTGGCCCAATCGGTGCCCGCACCGAACGGGCCACTCATGGCAGCCAGGGAGTTGCTCCGCAACCCTCTAGTGAGGCGGCCTCTCCCGATGCCCAGAGGCAGTGGCGTGACGACCTCGACCGCCTCCTCAACCTGGCACAGGCTTCCCCGTCTTCCGCGGGGGGGTCTGCCCCCAGACAACGCCGTCATCAGGGCGGCGCATCCGGCTCCGTGCACTCACCCTCAGTGAGGAGTGCACGAACCGAAGATCTCCGGGCGGAGCTCAACCGCAGACGTGCGGGGGAGGACGCCCTTTGTCTCCATTGAGCGGGCGCATGGCCGCCGGCTCAGTATCGAGGGACGCGACCTCGATGCCGAATTCGCTGTGGTGGTTCCGGCCCCGTAGGGACCTGCCCAGGCACCGGTGTCCAGGGTGGGCTGCGCCGCGCTAGCAGACCACCTTCGTGCGGTCGCCTGGCCGTCCAAGTTTCGGCCACACCTGCCGGAGAAGTATGATGGGTCCTCCAACCCGTCGGAATTCCTGCAGGTCTACATCACCGCCATCACGGCGGCTGGAGGTAACGACGCCGTCATGGCGAGTTACTTCCATGTAGCCTTGATCGGGCCAGCCCGGACCTGGCTCATGAACCTTACTCCGGGATCTATCCGATCCTGGGGTGAGCTGTGCGCACAGTTCATGGCAAACTTTGCTAGTGCGTATCAGCAGCACGGAGTGGAGGCACACCTCCACGCCGTGAGGCAACAGCCCAGGGAAACCCTCCGGGCCTTCATTTCTCGCTTCACCAAGGTACGTGGAACTATCCCACGTATCTCCGATGCATCTATCATCACGGCCTTCCGACAGGGGGTCCGAGACGAGAAGATGCTGGAGAAGCTAGAGACCCACCAGGTGGAAACCGTTACCACCTTGTTCGCTCTGGCGGACAAATGTGCCCGGGCTGCAGAAGGCCGTGCATGGCACTCTGCAACCCAGGCAGGTCCCGCTCAGACGAGTGGACCCAGTGTTGCTGCCCCCGGCGGCGGCAAGAAAAAGAACAAAAAGACACGTGGCTTTGACAAGTCACGGATTGGGAGCCCGGCCGTTGCTGCGGCAACCACCGGGGGGGCAGAACCCCCGAGGCAAGCGCCCACGGCAACAGCGCACCGACCCTGGGTCGTGCCCTGTCCATCCTGGGGCTCGCCACAGCGCCACTGAGTGCCGTGAGATCCAGAAGCTCGCGGAGCGCCTCAGCAAGAGGCGTGACCAAGCCTCAAGGGAAGGCTCCTCCCCTCCGCAGCGGTCCGGCAAGGAGAAAGACTCTGACGCCGACGCGGCCGCAGCTGAGAGGGAGTTGGGGTACCAGACCCCCAACAAAGACCTTAAGGGTCTTTTCCACCAGTCTGACTCTGAGTCTGGGGGTGATGAGCGCCGCAAGAAGCTGTACGTGATGTACGGCGGCAGCTCGGAGCTTACCTCCCGGCGGGACATCAAGACCCTTCGCCGAGAGGTCCTCTCGGTGAAGCCGGCAACGCCAAAGGCGGTGCCGCACCAGCGGTGGAAGAACACCACCATTTCCTTCGGGCTGTCGGATTGCCCGGAGAACATGGCGGGTGCTGGCGTGCTGCCGCTTGTCACGGCACCCACCATTGCCAACGTCCGCCTTCACCACGTGCTGATCGACGGGGGTGCAGGCCTCAGCGTCATCAGCTATGCTGTGTTCAAACACCTGCAGATCCCGGAGTCCAAGCTGACTCCTTCACGCCCATTCTCCGGAGTGGGCCCTGACCCGGTGTACCCGGTAGGGACCATCACCCTACCGGTTACATTTGGGACGGAGGACAACTTTCGCACCGAAAACGTGCAGTTCGAGGTTGCGGAAGTTAACCTCCCCTTCAATGCCATCATTGGCAGGCCGGCCCTGTACCGGTTTATGGCCATTGCCCATTACGGGTATTTGGTCCTGAAGATGCCTTCTCCGGCAGGCGTTCTTACCGTCCAGAGCGACCGGGCTGCTGCCGTAGTAGCAGTCGAAAAGCTCCACGCGCTGGCAACGGGACTTGCCCCTGCAGCTGGCGCCCAGGGGTCCGACCCCTCGACCTCACATGCCAAGGCTCTGCCCAAGGCACCGATGGTCCGACCGTCCGACACAGACGACGTCCCCGTGAAGACCGTCCAGGTCGGAGCGGAGACCTCCCAGACTACCCGCATCGGTGGAAATCTGGGAGAAAAATAGGAAAGCGCGCTCATCGCCTTCCTCCAGGCAAATGTTGACGTGTTCGCCTGGGAACCGTCACAGATGCCCGGGATCCCTAGGGAGGTGATCGAGCACCATCTGAAGATCCACCCTGACGCCAGGCCGGTCCGGCAAAAGCCACGCAAGCAGTCCATCGAGCGGCAAAACTTCATCCGGGAGGAAGTCCGCAAACTGCTACAGGCTGGTTTCATCGAGGAGGTCTACCACCCAGTGTGGTTGGCCAACCCTGTCGTGGTCCCGAAGGCAAACGGAAAGCTTCGGATGTGCATCGACTACACCAATCTTAATAAAGCATGTCCAAAAGACCCCTATCCACTCCTACGTATAGATCAAATTGTAGACTCCACCTCCGGGTGTGACTTGCTGTCCTTCATAGATGCCTATTCTGGTTTTCACCAAATCAAAATGGCTAGTGATGATAGGAAGCATATAGCTTTTGTAACAGTGGATGGTCTATATTGTTATATAGTGATGCCTTATGGATTGCTTAATGCTCTGCCCACCTTTGCTCGTGCAATTAACATCACTTTAGGTGATTTGGTCAGAGATATAGTTGAGGTGTATGAGATGACATCGTTGTCAAGACCAGAGAGTCACAATCCCTATTAGAAAATTTAGCTCAGGTCTTCGACAAGTTACGAGCGACTTCTACCAAGCTAAACCCCGAGAAATGCGTCTTCGGCGTATCGACGGGGAAGCTCCTTGGCTTCCTAGTCTCCCACCGGGGGATCGAGGCCAACCCGGATAAGGTCCGGGCGATCGAGGCAATGAGGCCCCCTGCGCGCCTCAAGGACGTCCAGAGGTTGACGGGATCCCTCGCCGCCCTCAGCCATTTTATCTCGAGGTTGGCGGAAAGAGCGCTCCCCTTCTTCAAGCTAATGAGGGGGTCCGGTCCGTTCATATGGACTGAAGAGGCAGAACGTGCCTTCCAGGAGATGAAGCAGTACCTCACCTCCTTGCCGGTCCTGGTTGCACCGGACCCAGGTGAAACACTGTTTCTTTATCTTGCAGCGATGGCCGAAGTGATCAGCATGGTGCTGGTCACCGAGAGGTCCGAACTTCTCCCGCAGGGGGCCTCCGCGGACCCTCCTGCAGGAGAGGGAGGTCCGGCCTCCACCACGCCAACAACTGACCCTACTTCGGAGGGTCCAGCCGGGTCCCGACCCGGGAAGTCACAAAGCGACCAGGGGTCCGGTGAGACCCCAGCTCAAGTTGAAGGATCCAGTCCACCTGGCAGGCACAGGACTGTCCAGAAACCGGTTTACTACGTCAGTGAGGTCCTTCAAGAGGCAAAGGCCAGGTATCCTGAAACGCATAAGCTTCTTTATGCCATACTCGTTGCGTCCAGGAAACTCCGTCATTACTTTCAGGCCCACAAGATTGTGGTGGTGACCTCCTATCCTTTGAGGGCCATCCTCCACAACTCCAATGCCACAGGCAATATCGCCAAGTGGGCAGCTGAGCTCGCTGGATTCCAACTCGACTTCCAGCCGCGCCACGCCGTCAAGAGTCAGGTCCTAGCTGACTTCGTGGCGGAATGGACACCTGCACCAAGCGCCTCTGGGGGTCCAGACCATGGGACGGACCCCCCGCGTCCGGAAGTCAGGACCCCGGTATTTACCGGACCCCACTGGACTCTTTTCTTTGACGGGTCCGCCCGCAGCAAGAAGGCAGGGGCTGGCGTGGTCCTCATCGACCCACAAGGCGAGCAATTGAAGTACATGGTGCACCTCGATTTTGAGGCCACCAACAACATGGCGGACTACGAGGCCTTAATCTTTGGGCTCACAGTGGCTCTGTCCCTGGGGGTCCGGGAGCTCCTGGTCAAAGGGGACTCCCAACTCATCATCAGGCAAGTCCGGGGGGAGTGTTGCTGCAACAACCCTCAACTTGCAGCCTACCTCATTCATGTAAAAAGGCTGGAGAAGGACTTCGATGTGCTGGAACTGCAACACGTTCCACGCGAAGGCAATTCAGCAGCTAATGCCCTCTCCGCGAGCGCATCGACTCAGGCACATGTGCCTGAGGGCGTCTTCCAGAGACGTCAGCTGAAGCCTTCCGCCCAGCCTGCCGACCTGGGTGACGGGGGTCGGACTAGCACCTCGAAGCTAGCGGTCCCGGCGGTGCTCCATCCGTGGAGCCCGCTAAGGGTTGTGTGCTCCCTTGAGGGTCCCGAAGGCCTCAGGGAGCCGCACCCAGTTTCTCAGGAAGGTCCTGATGCATGGATCTCTAGGGTCCGGGACTACCTGAAGGATAATTATCTTCCTGAAGACCAAGCATCTGCTTAGCGTGTTGTCCGGATGGCTAAGCGATACACGATGGTAGAAGGGGATCTCTACCGACGTGGCACCAACGGCATCCTCATGCGGTGCATCACCCAGGAAGAGGGCCGCGACTTGCTCGCGGAGATCCATGGAGGCGAGTGCGGAAGTCACTCTTCATCCCGCACGCTAGTTGGTAAAGCCTTTCGGCATGGCTTTTACTGGCCGACAGCGCTCCAGGATGCAGCTGAGTTGGTAAGGACCTGCAAAGCGTGCCAATTCCATGCAAAGCAGATGCACACTCCAGCTCAGGCACTGTAGATGATTCCTCCCTCTTGGCCCTTTGCCGTATGGGGGTTAGATATCTTGGGACCTTTCCCTCGGGCCGTCGGCGGGTTCCGGTACCTCTACGTTGCCATCGATAAATTCACTAAGTGGCCGGAGGCAACCCCAGTGGTCAATATCACTAAGGCGTCAGCAACTGCTTTCCTCAGGTCAATTGTGTGCCGGTTCGGGGTCCCGAACCGGGTCATCACTGACAATGGGACTCAGTTCACAAGCCAATACTTCCAGGAGTACTGTGAAAATATTGGCATCCAGCTCTGTTTCGCCTCGGTGGCGCATCCTAGGAGCAACGGCCAAGTTGAGCGGGCCAACGCTGAAATCCTTAAAGGGCTCAAGATCCGGACCTACTGTGATCTTGAGAAGCAAGGTGCAAGGTGGATTGATGAGCTTCCGAGCGTGTTATGGGGGAACCGGACCACACCCAGCCGGGCAACAGGGGAAACCCCTTTCTTCTTGGTCTACGGGGCCGAAGCGTGCCTTCCCCCGGAGATCACCATGGGCTCTCTACGAGTCCAGTCTTTTGATGAGAATTTACAGGAACAGCAGCGTCGCCAAGACGTGGACCTCGTCGATGAACGGAGATCGCGAGCGGCAGTTCGAAACGCACGGTACAACCAGGCGCTCCAGCGCTACCACCAGCGATTTGTGCGCCATAGGGAGCTCCGGGTCGGGGACCTAGTCCTAAGGCGGGTCCTAAACCGAGAAGGCCTGCACAAGCTCTCCCCCAGTTGGGAGGGGCCCTTCAAGGTGACAAAGGTGTGCCGTCCCGGTTCCGTTCGCCTAGCTGCGGAGGATGGTATGCAACTGCCCAATCCGTGGAACATTGAACACCTCCGTAAGTTCTACCCCTAGGACCTAGTTGAGAGAAAAATTTTTCCTTTGTAATTGGTAGCCCCAACGTGCGGACCAGGGCAGTGGAGGTCCGCCCTCGTAAACCCGGCCCCTGGCGTACATCGCACAACCTTTCTGTACCAATTCATTAAGGAAAAATTTGTTTCTCAATGTGTCCCTGATATCTATGCAATTCTGTTTATCCCTGTTTTCCGTCATGATAACCCCCCACGAGGTTTTTTTTGTGTCTGTTGTTCGAAAGCCCTACCAAAGCTGCTACACTGCGTCTCCGCCCGGGACCCCTGTCTCGCGGAAGAAAGGGAACCGACCACCCGGGAACTGGCTTCAGGGAGACGTTCTCGTTCTTTGCTGAGGTTCAGGGCTGTGTAGCCACTTAGCCTGGTTCCGTACCCTAAGCCTACATACCCTGCCTCCTTAGGACGAGTGCCGTTGTACCTCGAACAATGGACCCGGGGGCCGAGCCCCCTTAGATTCCCGAACTGTGGCTCCAGTGCTCTGACCTGTTACGCAACTTAGTAGGCCTTCGTGGGGACGTCTACTAAGCGTTGATCTGAGTCACGTGCAGGACCTCACTCTTATGGCAGCTAGTCCCAATCTATCGCGAATACCTCCCAGGGGGCCACGGGACCTCGGACCTCGGACTCAAGAGCACTTTACAGATCCACTTTACAGATCGATAACCGGGAAATCAGCTAAGTTTTTCGCACGAAATACTTGAAACACTTAATGCATTACTGATAATATAAACAACGTTACGGAGTTATCTTACAAAGATATCTTACAACTGCGAAAGTTATATTACATAAGAAACAACAAAAAGTTTCTAGAACTATTGATCTGGTGTCCCGGAGGCGCCCCCACTTTCTGCAGGATCGGGACGGCGCCGGAGGCGGGCCGCAACCATGTCGGCCGCTTCCAGGACTCCTTCCCGCGCAGCGGCCACCGTTGCTCGGAGGGGTCCGACCAGAACTGGAGTCAGCTGGATGGCGGGGTCGTGGCTCCGGAAGCTGGTAAGGATGTACTCCGCCATCCCCCGTCCAACTTCACGCCCTTCCGTCTCCAGGAGCTCCTGGATGCTGGCCTCCACGTCCTGTAGCCGTCTGGCGGTGGAGTCCAACAGCTGGAGTGCGGCACCGAACGGTGAAGGGGCCTCCGGTACCCAGATGGGGTTGGCTCCAAGTGCTTCTAGCAGAGGGTTCACCGTACCGACCCATCTTGTTAACCGGCCGGAGCCGGCGCGCTGCTCTGCCAGGAGCCCCTCCACCTTGGCCTCCCTCTCCTGGAGCGCCGCCTCGTGTTCCTGGAGCCTCCGGTTCCCGGCTGCCAGCTCCTCCCCCACGGCCTCTTCCCATTTCTGGAGCTCCTCGAGCCGGGCCACCTCCTCTGCTTCACGGGTGGCCAGCCATTCTTCTTTCTTTGCTACCGCCGCCGCCAAATCTGCGAGGGTGGACTTTTCCACCTCGACCGCTGCTGACGCCTTCCTGGCCTGAGCCACCAGCTCCCGGGCGACCCGCTCCCTGTCTGGTACCGCCTCCTTCATCTCCTCTACGGCGATCAGCCCCTTAAGGGTTTCCGCTTCCCGCCGCGCAGCCTCCTTCTCCCGTTGGAGCGCCGCCGCCTCCCGGAGGCGAGCTTGCTCTAGCTCTTCCTGCAGAAGCTCGCGCCCCTCCACGAGCTTGGCGCGCTCCTCGGCGTAGCGGGCAGAGACGGAGTTGATGCGGTCGCCCAGGCGGACCTCCCAGTCGGAGAGTCGGTGGCGTTCTGCCTCCAGCTTCTCCCACTCCCGGCGCATGCCGGCCTCTAGCTCCTGCTGAGCTTGGTGGCATTTGGCTATGAGCCGGGGGAGAGGGATCTCTGCCGAACTCGGGAGGAGGCGCCTTCCCAGCACCACCTCTGTCTCCTCCGCCTCTTCCGCTGCCTCTGGTGCCGCCGCCTCTGCGGCCTCCGGAGCTGTAATCTCCGCCACCTCTGCTGCCTCTGGCGCTACAGCCTCCGCCGTGGCAGCGGCCCCCTCAGCTGCTGGCTCAGCTGGTGAGGGTCCGGCCTCGTCGTCTGAAGCTGCTGTTGCTGCCTCCATAGCTGCAGCGGCTTTGGCGGCCTCCTCCTGGGGGGCAGCTTCGGGTCGTGGCGGAATGGAGGCTTCCGGCTCCGGACCCATGGGCTCGGTAGCTTCTGGAGCTGCTTCGGGCGGGGGTCCTGCTGGGGTCGGCACGGTGGGTCTCGGCGTAGGCTGGGGGCCTGGTCCCCCAGTTGGTGCACCTGGAGGTTTGGACCTGCCGTACCACCAATATGGTTAAGGACCAGAAATCAAGAGGGATAATGAAAAACCTTGACAAGAATACTTACGGGAAGTCGCACCATTCCCATCTGCCCCGGGCAGCCGGCGGGACCTTCTTCCCTGACGAGGACCCCTCGGACCTCTGGTATTGGTCTCCGACTGCCGGTGCTTCCGGTGGCAGGGGTGGAGCTTGCGACCCCTGCTCTCTCGGCGGCGGCGGCGGAGTCGCCGGCCGCCGTGTTGGCGATGCTGGTGGAGGAGTCTGCTGTCTCGGAGGAGGCCGCCGCATCCCCTCAGGTCTCCTCTCTGGTTGCTGCTGTTAGGGCGGGGGAGGTGGAGCTCTGCTCTGCTCCTCTGCCCCGCCATCTTCTGGCGTTTCAGCGCCGGCTCACCGACTAGGGAACCGTCGCCGCGCTGGAGCCTCCGGGATTTGCTCCCTTCGGCCTGACTGCTTCGTGCAGGTGCTGCCCCCAGAGCTTCGTCGCTCCTCTGGGCCAGGGGAGCACCCACTTTGTCCTTCTGCCGCTGCTCTGGCACCGGCGCCTTCTCCTTCCCTTTCCCGCTGGGGGCCGGACCTCTGGGCTCCGGCTCCTTGGGAACCTCGGTAGCGTGTTGCTGGCGGTCCGGTGAGGCTCCAGGGATCTGGAGCCCGCGGTTGGGGTCGCCCCCCAGTTGCCGGACCGCCAGGCCGCCCTCGTCCAGGGTCGGCATTGACGCCAGGACCGATGACCGCAGCGCCTGGTCCTCGCACAGGGCCTTCACCCCGCTCGGGAGGAACAGGGACTCCGGGATGAATACCTCGCCGGTCATCGCCCGCACCGCCGCTTCTAGCTCCGCCCTGGTGAAGTCGCCGCCTGGCCCACGCGCGATCCTGCAGCAGTCATTTAGCCCCGTGTACACGTAGGCCATCCGGGACCGCTGCTGCAGGGGGGCGATTCGCCTCTTAAGGAAGTCCCCCAGCACCATCATGGAAGTCAGGCTGCTCCTTGCCAGCTTCTTGATCCGGTACAGCACCGGGTCGAGCTCTGCTGGTATTGTTGGCCTGGCCTTCCACGTGCTCCGGTCGCTTTGGGGACCTTCCGTTGGCAGCTCCAGATGGTCATGGGGGTCGACTGCCGCGATGACCCAGCCTTCGCGCCAGTCCTCCCACTTGGAGCTGGAAAAGGCGTCGATGTAGGAGCCCGCCATCCCGTGCCGGAGCTGGAAGTAATAAGCACCGATCTCGCCGCGCTTAGACTTCTCGGTCCCGACCAGGGTGTAGAAGTGTTTAAAGATGGTGGTACAGGGGCGCACCCCCACGAACATCTCCATAAAATGAGCGAAGACCGCCACGTGGAGGACGGAGTGAGGGGTGAGATGGTGAAGTTGGAGGCCGAACTCCTCTAGGAGCAGGAGGAAGAAGGAGGAGATCTTAGGAACCAACCCGCACATAATGTACGAGTTGAAAAGGATGAACTCTCCCGCGGCAAGGTCGCGGAGGGGGATTTTGCCGGCCCTGACCTTCCCGGCTTGCGCCGGCGCGGTCCATCCTAGAAGGCGGCGCACCGAGTCCAACTGGACCTGGCTCTGGAAGCGGCGCGGGAAAGGAAGTGAAGACATGGTGATGGTGGTGAGTTCGCTCGGGATGGATTGCAAGGGGCTGGGAAGAGAAAGAAGCCGAGCGCAAGGAAGATCGTGAGAAGGGATGCGGAGACGAAGGGGCGCTGCGGCGTCTGTTGGTGGCAAGAGCGAAAAGGTAGCCGTTCCTTTCGGCGCCTACCTTTTATGCAAAGAGCTGTTCCCTCCCTGCGCTCCGCGGCGGCCGGGAAGAAGTCGAACGGTTGCCTGCACTTGCCTTCCCTCCTCTCACACCCTATGACCGGTGGGCCCGGGCCCGCCAGTCAGCGACGAGGGTGCTGGGGAATTGGGGGAAAAAGGCGGAATCCGAACCGCCCGAGCCACGCGACGGGCTCGAATAAGACAAGAATCTGAACCGCCTGACGCGCGCGGCGTGGGCGGGGGACGGGCCCATTGGGGTTCCCGCTCTGGCGGAAAAAGACTTACATGCCCTTCCCCCGCGGGAACAAGCTGTCCACCCGGCGCGGTGCTGGGATCTGGCCCCAACTGCGGGTTCGTCCTATTCCCGAGGTGGGCCCGGGGGCCTCTGTCGGTACATACAGACAGGGGTGCCTCCTGCTAGGGTGTCCAGACCCTTAAGAACTCGCAAATGCGTAATCTCCCCCTTGCCTTCTGGGGGACGTGGCATGCGACCAGGGCCTGACAGCTGGGACCGTGGTCTCCGGACCCTCCCCGAGTTGCTCCGGGTCAGGGGTCCCCGCGTCCCCAGGAAGGTTGGAAGCGCCCTCGGGTAGCTCCTGCGGACCCAGTCTCCTCAGGGAGGTCCGGGGGCGCCACGTGTGATGGTCCGCCCATCACAGGCCAGGCCGCTCCGACCGGCCTTGGGGGCCTGGACCCCCTTCCCCCGGGAAGAGGTCCGGCGCTGCCAAGTACCATCCTGCGGGGGCAGCGGGGCTGGCCCTGCCGCGTGACTACGGCTGGAGGCCCCTTGCGGATCACCTCTCCACCTACCAGCATTTAATGCAGTAGCTGGGCCGGGCGTGCCCAAGTCGAAAAGAGCAGCCTACCACCGACACACGGGGCAGGTAGGCTGACACCACGGTAAGGCCGCCTGTTTCCAAGGCGGCGCGTCGTATCACCGTGCACAGTGCGCGGACTGTGTACGGTCCCATCACGGCGCTGCGTGCGTGATGATGGCCTGTAATGGGCGAGCCAAGGCGTGCACTGCGACAGTGCGTGCGCAACAGGTCAGTGCTGTTTCACCGCCTGACAGGAGGTTACATCCCAACAGTGACAGCACGGCTTCACTGTTAGGCAACGCTGACACCGGACACGGTGCAAGTCAAGTCTGTGCATGGCCGTATCCTAGTTGTGGATACGCACATCAACTTCCCGATTGTGAGGACTACGGAGAGGAGCTGGAGATGAAGATCTCCATATCTCTCATAGAACAAGCTCCTGTTGGCTGGACCCACATGTCGGGGCCCCGCTCAGTGTAAGCACTCCCCTTGGACTATAAAAGGGAGGGTGCACTCGTTAGATGGACAGGTCCATATACACGAACTCAAGTCCAGGCTAAGTTCTTCCTAGGGTTACTCAGTCAATACAACTCCCAAGTGGATGTAGGGTATTACGCTCCGGCGGCCCGAACCACTCTAAAACCCTCGCGTCCTTCCTGTGTTCATCCACACATCGATCCAACGCTCCTAAGTCTCCTCCAAACCCATCCTAACTAGGATTAGGCGGGTGCATTCCGCCACCCGACTGGAGATTTCCTCCGACAGATATCCATTGCCATCTCTAATCATGGGCCGGCCAACTCCTGCGCCCCCTCCCCTTAGATCATCCGTGAGCATGGTTCACCATTCCTGCGATTCACTGAGCCATCAATTACCTGCATCGTGGGCATCTCTATCTGTGATCATCAGAATGATTACCTGCACAATTCTTTCCTTCATGCCTTCCTGCAGCTGTGGACCATGGGAGATATAGAAAGCTGTGATCTATAAGGCTGGTGTCTTGTCCTGTCCCCGTCGGCAATTTACTACTAATCTGCATTTATATGCTTGCTGCAGTGAAGTAATTTGTATATCCAAGATATCCGAATATTCCAGTACTTCACTACTGCTCGTACTACAAACTGCATTATCTCACAGGTTAGTACGGTTTAAACCATTTGATTGCAATTCAAACTCCGTAAGTCTCATTTGCTTGCTGAAAATGAAGAGCACATCTGGATGATCAAACACAGGTCTTGAAACTAGTGGTGCTACTAGAGAGGCTGGACAAGTAAAGTGACCCGAAAAAAGCTCTACATGACTCCATGCTAATGAGGCCAATCAAGCTCATATACCCTCCTCAGCTATCTCAGTGTGTAGAACTTGCAATGTTTTTTGATCATTGTGCTCTTTTGTAGACATGCAGAACTTGAAACTTTGTGGACCTGACTAGGCTGTGCCCTTTTGTTAAGACTGAACATGTGGACATGGAATGTATTTTTGTTACATTTGAATGGAATGTGGTCATTTGAAAATGGAGTACAAATATGTCTGCTAATATGTTTTCCTCATGAAACGTATGATCGATGGCACTAAGACGTCGTCTGTGAACTATGTATCAAATACGAAACACACAATCATCAACCTTAGTAGCTTTTATATGTTAATAATGATATCCTGCTGCCAATGTCCATCAGTGACTACTAACAATTATATCTTAAAAAAACACCGGTCTAACAATTATATCTTAAAAAACACTGGCCTAACAATTATATCTTAAAAACAATTATATCTTAAAAAAATACTGACCTAACAATTATATCTTCAAAAAACACTAGCCCAACTCAATGGCGTGGCAACGCCACGCCCAGAGTTCTAGTGTTATCTAATGCAGCTACGGAGTACATTGCGTTACCTTGAACCATAATTCCATAAACCTCCCTTTTCTGGAATTGCACGGTTCCATGGGTGCATGACACGGCATCTTATCGATTCGACACTAGGGAACGGAACTAAATCGTGCTACATTCTCGGCAGCTAGGTGTTTCGTGTTTGTACAATACTGACATGACACATCATCCTTTCAAAAAAAACAAAGACATGACATATCATCTAAGTGCCGAAACCGCTACAGTGCTCGTCAGGCATGCGCCACACACATCAAGGCATGCAGTTGCCCAGCAGCAAAGCCCCAAGTGGAGCACGGTTCTGATCTCCAAACAAAGTGCCTTTCGAAAGCAAGCCCTTTCGGCATCCCATCTCCCCCATCCCACCAACCACGTAGCACAGGATTTGGCATGCCCCACTTCCCCAGCACCTCGGCACCACCACCAACAGGTATCGCCGCAGGCCGCAGCAACGCGTGCGTGGCCGGGCACGTCCGGCCAGTCGCCGACGTACGCGATCCGCGCCCGGCGCACGGGCCGCACAGCCAAACATTGCCACCGTTGCTGCCGGTGCCGTGGCCCGCCCGCCTGCCCGCGGCCACGGATCGCGCGCGATGATGAGGTCACGCGGGATGCCACCAATTTTGTCCTGCTCCCCGCCGGCGCGCACGAGCACGAGCACGAGCAACCGCGCGCGCGCCGCACGCCGCGGGAGCATTCCAGCGTGCACCGCCCCGCCTCGATCTCGCCCCCGCTCGACAACCGCCGCGCAGCGCACGGGAACCAACCACCCGTCTCCTCTGCGCCTGCGGCCGGAGCGCAGCCGAGGCGAACCGCGGGACCGGGCGGGGGCAAGACGCCGACCGAGCCCGTGCGCGGCCGAACCCGCCACGTCGGCGGCCGCGCCGGGCCCGAACGAGCAGGAAGGTCCGGGTGTCCGGATACTGGATCCTGATGGGACGGCGCGCACCACGCCGCCGGAGACCAGGCCACCAGCGCGCACCAGGCACCACGCCGGCCGGCGGCGCACCGATCGACGCTCACCCTGCATACACTTGTAAAGCGAAGTAGGCGCGCGTCCGGTTCTGATGATTGATTGATTTGGGATTGAGAGGAGCCTGTGAGCACGGGAAGGACCGGGACCGGCGGATCGGGATGACAGGAAATGGACGCCTTGGACTGGACCAGCGCGCCGGCCTTGCTGCCGGGATCGGCGTTCATTCGTTGTCGCTGTCGCGCACCTGCCGTGACGCGCACTGGCTGACTGCCTTTGACAGGAATTTCGGGCGCGCATCTCTGCATCATTGGTGAATGATTGCTAGATTAGTGGTACTCAGATCACCACAATTCATGTCAGGATCGTATAATGCTGCCAGAAGAAGATACCATGTTGGGTTGGGTTCATTATAACAGGCAAAAATATAAGATAAGATTTGTTACACCATTAAATCGGGACCGGATTTTGAGATAGCCGCCACATGAGTCATGGCCATCCGCTATCATCGTCTTCTCCTTGGATGCCTGGTGGGAGGACCGGACGGCCGGACAAGACAAAAGGTCGGGTTCTCTGACGACCGTCCATAACACACCGGCGGCAGACCTGCCTAACCTAGAATGGCCGCTTGGCTTGAAACAGTCACAATGCGGTATGGGTAAACAAGCCAAACCTGACTGGGAGTGAGAGCCTGTTGCAGGTTAAGCTCGATGGACACCACACAAAATTCATTGGATCTGTGACTGGATCGGCAGACAGGAGACGGGAGAACTGGAGAAGAATCACGAACCAAATTGTTCGCAGCACCGCTAGGCGTGCGCTGCTCGCTTCCAATACAGGAAAGCCTTTCAGCTTTCGAGACCAACAGATGGCTGGTACTGGTACAGTCTTAAAGCTTCCTCTCCACTAGCATGCCTGGTGTGAATGAAACGTAGGCAGGGAGAATGAACTCGAAGCTGCTTGCGCAACAAAGACTGATTTGTCGACCGGTGTGTGATTGCACCACCCGAGTCGAGCGTAGTGTGATGGCGAAACGAGGCAGAAGCAGTCGCAGTACAGAGCGAACAGAAGCCTGAATGCCTGATAGGAACTAGGTTCAGACGTCTAGTGATTCGACATGGCAACGGGTCTCGGAGCTATTAGATTTTCGGAGCTGCTATCAGATTCGGAGCCCCTGGTCTCCACTGCTCCTTATCTTTTTTTTGCTCGTGATGCCGGGCTGGTCAATCTTGTCATACTGCGATGATTAGCATCTACTCCCCTCTCGTTCATTCTGTTCTGACAGCATCAGTGATGTCGGCACATGTGATCCAAGAACTTATCTTTCAATCGGCGTGAGTGTAGTGTGGATACCTTCAATCGAACTTACCAATCTTTTATTTTGAAGGACCCATAGAGCTTGCCAGCAGAACCATACGGCGCAGGCGCCAATAAACAATCTTCAGGTTGCTGTTGCTAGTCACACAGAATTCTCATTCTAAAAAAGAAGTCACACAGAATTCTTTGGAAATATCTTTTTACAGTGCCCCGCCGCCGTTGGTACCTCGTAACCGAGATCCCTAGTTCCTTGTAATGATCTACAAAATTAGCAGGACGGGGACAAACATGAATAATGGGAATCCAGTTGAGCCGAGAGAAAGGACGGCATATTTACGCCGCTCTTCTCGTTCGGAGTGCACAGATGTTCTCTTGTTGACTAGATTCCCTGTCATGGTATTGGTGTATTTCGCGGGCGAAAGCGTGATTCAGCATCGGATTCAAATGTGACAGCGATGCCTTCTTTTCTGAATCAAACTGAGAACGACTTTTTGGACCCTCAAACTCAAGCTGGAATCTCGGTGACTAGTCATGATCTGTTGCGTGAGGAGCAGAGCCATCGTCTATCATTCAGGTTACTGTATGCGAAGCAGTGTTTCGCTTAGTCCTGCATGAGATTTATGTGGACTGGTGAGAACTGACGGACCGTCATGTTCGAGTTTTTGTTTCAGAGGCGCAGCGTATCAACGAAATAGGAACGACACGCGGCAGTTGAACTGCACTAAAAATTGACAGGAAAGTTGGCATTGCAGTGAGAGGACAGTAGTGCCAGGGTCGGCACTCGGCACCTTGCAATGCTTCCGGTTTGAAGATTTCAGTCCTCGATCACGAGTCATGACTGATTGCGTTTGCAGGTTCGCTCCAATGTCCAGTCTTCTTCGTCCTCTCGAGAACATAGACCCGATCGAATTTAACACTCCATCAAGTGGCTGGGCATAGAGATGGCACCATAGCGATGAGCCCATGAGCTTGTGTCCGGTTCACAGTTCATAGACCCGAGCCTAGACTAGCCAGCTGCCCAAACCCGAGCACGACCACCCTCCTCCCCGTGGCACTGCCTCCACGCAGATGGCAACGTCGCGGCCGCGCATCCCCACCGGTGCGACGGCCAATTGGCTTCGTTTCCCCGGTGCGGCTGATGGATGCGTTCCGGTTCGGTGCCGGTCACTGTAACGCGCTTCTAGCCTTCGTCCCCGCGACGAGACCCTCAAGGACGGGAGGCCCTTTCGGGCGGCTCAGCTCAGCCACGCCCGGAAATGGGAACGGCCAGGCGCCGTCGCCCGTCGGCTTCCGGCCGACGTGGAGACGGAACGGACGACATGGACGGGCTGGAGGAGGGCGTACGCGTAGCTTGCACCTAGCGAGGGAGCTCCATTCGGGCCGGCGCTGGCCTCCCTGATGACTACATGGAAGATAGTAGGGAGCTTGGAACCCAGCATGATGAGTGACTATATGCTCAGGCCAGGGCCGGCCGAGCTCGATTGGCTTGTCCTGGGCTCCTGGCTCGATGCTGATTTTCTGACCTATTTTTTTGCTTTACGATGTTACAGGTAAACAATAAACGTGACCGCGGGAAGAGCAGAGACATGGCAGAACCTTAGTATGGTCCACAACTTCATCAAAGATGGTTTGGAAAAAGGAAAAGCATTCTGGAAGCTCTGTTTCTAATTCGATTCAATCAACTAGCACGATAGAATCCGCTTAAAGAACCCGGCCAAAAAGATAGCAATGGAGCACTCTAGCCAAAAGTCCGCTTTAATTTCTGTCTAGCTAGGCCAAAATCTCACCTAGCTACACTCTCCTCGACCCATGCAGAAAGTATCACGAAGGCGACCATATCTCCCTATATGGAACATTGTGCACTACTATGTATAGCTCACTCCAAACTTCTAATGTTAACTGCTACCCGAACACAAGAATTGAGCACAGTACTGTTAGTTTGTTAGGTTACTTTGTAGTGGAACCTATCCATCCAAGTTTGAATCAGAATGTATATGTTGTAATGCTTTTTTAAAGAATACATGAAAAATAACTCTTGAAATGCCTATTACTTAAGATTTAAATGAGGTTGATATGCATATATTGACCATGTGTTTGTTACTATATTTCTCTACTGATTCTGAATGTTTTGCGAAGTTTCTTTACTTGGTTTTTCTTCAAATTCATGATATTCTCCATATACATGTTGCCACCCACGGTCTATTTCCTTTCAATCTTGCTGATTTTCACGGTCTTTGGGAGGTATCAAGAAGTACAAATCGGTACCACTCAGTGACCCATAAAAAATTCTTCTATTTTTGGTTTGGTCTCTGCCCTACACCACACAAACGAGTAGGGAAACCAAATCAGTGTTTAAGTAAAAAGCATATAGAACAATGTTAGACGGTGTCATTTTAAGTTATTTTTGTTATGATGCTTTATGTGGATCATTTAGAAGCAAGTATTTAAAAGTTTTCTAGTTTAGCTTTTAATAATGGTACATGCAAGTAATTTAGAAGTCTTTGTAGTTCTTTGGGTTAATATGTCAGGGTTGGAAACAAGAAGTAGGTGACAGAGGTATTTTAGGTTAATTGTTCTTCTATCGACGGAGGTGGTTAATCTAGAAGCATGTATTAAAGATACTTTGGTTTAACTTTTTTACAATTCCAAATGTAGAAAATAGCAATAAAACAAGCTGGCCGGCATTTTAGTAAATAGTAACAATAGATGGATAAGATACCATGGCCATATAGTGCCAGTGATTATTAGAATCCACGGCTGCTGGCCGGCATTTTACGAAATGGTAATAAAACGTGCTTTCTCCCTTGAGAATATCTGGGGTCCCTCCCTCTCTCTTTTAGCATGTCTCATCTAATAACTAGTGTAGACACTAAAAGAGGATTAGCATTAGTAATAGTACTTATTATGTATGATGGTTAGAATTTGACAGTCTAGTGTGTAATTTGTTTCTTTTTAGAATTTCTAATATTCTTCTAAGGGAGTCTCTAATTTTTTAGTACTCCCTCTATACACAAATAGTTATTATTTTAGATAGTGATATGGTCAAGGAGACAGTAGTCGATCTAACCACATTGATTGATAGTATGCAATGTATGCAGCATATATCAAAGTTAATAAACTCTTTGTATCATTCTCAAAAATAAGTTTGAAATGTTAAAAGAGATGTTGACATGCAAAGTTTAACGTGCTATGCACGTAAGTCAAAATAACAATTATTATTTGTTACTGGAATAAGTAATTGTAAGATAGTGACGATTAGCCCCTAGCAATGGAAGCATCGCCCCATCATCACTTAAAATGATAAGAAATGGCCTAGCTAGCTGGGTGCGCAAACACTGACCGGGCCACAAAGTTGATTTATTTCCTACGGTGATCCTCTCGGCTCAAATGTAAATCTCACCCAACGGACCGTGCACTTAGTTCCTGGAAAAAGAAGAAAAAAAAAGGGAGAAAAATTGCATCGTCTCCCTCGCCCCTTGGGCGCCGCCGAGACGTTTGTCTCCTGCTGCCTCCGCGTGTCTATATATAGTGCGTGGCACCATCGTCCTCGCATCACATGTAGGGGGCATGTGAAGGTCACAGTCCATCGCAGGGCCTGCGCTGCTTCAAAACCACCAACGCCGCGCTCACTCTCACTCGCCACGGTAACGAGCGAGTTCTCTGGCCAGCTCTGTGCAGAGCTTGCCTGCCATGGCGACCACAGCGCCAGCAGCGGATAGGAATGCGGATGGAGATGAGCAGGGTAGGAGGAAGAAGAAGGGAGGCTTCAGGACCATGCCGCTCATACTAGGTGAGTTCTGCACAATTGGTTCAGAACGAAATGAACCAAGATAAACGGATGTTTATTTACATTTTGGGTCGGTGATTCAGTCCAAAGATAGCTGTACATGTCTAGCGAAGATTACAAGCTCTGCTTAGCAGGGCTCACAATTTAATATGATTTTGTTGCACGAAGGCGTACAGCGTCCGGTCGTGTTCTTGGAATTCTCTAGACACAGGGCCTCGCCGGTGCCAGTATGTTTTTCTTGTTTGTTTCTTTATTCGTTTTCAATTTTCTTGTACTGGAATGGACGCTGTGTTCATTTTTTTTTTGTCCTCGTCCAGTTCTACTTCATGCCTTAAACATTGGCTTAAGGATGCTAAATTTGATGAGAAATGGGTTGGTGAACCAAGAAATAAAGACCAATCTTGACGTTGTGACGGATTAGTTAGTTCTTGGCTTGGTGATTTTTTCTGATGGTCTCATTATTCATGGCTTGCCCATTGCAGCGAGCGAGGTCTGCGACCGGTTCGCCATGGCCGGCTTCAGCGCCAACCTGATCACGTACCTGACGCAGCAGCTGCACCTGCCGCTGGTGGAGGCGTCCAACACGCTGACCAACTTCGGCGGCACGTCCGCGCTGACGCCCATCCTGGGCGCGCTCGCCGCTGACTCCTTCGCCGGCCGCTTCTGGACCATCATCGCCGGCTCCGCGATCTACCAGGTCGGCATGGTCGGCCTCGTCGTGTCCGCGCTCCTCCCTACGCTGCGCCCGCCGCCGTGCTCCCCGCCGGCCACCCCGTGCCAGCGCGCCTCCGGGTGGCAGCTCGCCGTGCTGTACCTCTCCCTCCTCTGCACGTCCCTCGGCTCCGGCGGGATCCGCCCCAGTGTCGTGGCGTTCGGCGCCGACCAGTTCGAGCACGAGCAGCAGGACGGCGCCGAGGCTGCCAAGGCGGCGGCGGAGCGGAAGCGGCGCTACTTCAACCTCTACTTCTTCACCATGGGGTTCGCCGTGTTGCTGGCGCTCACGGTGGTGGTGTACATCCAGGAGAACGTGGGCTGGGGCTGGGGCTTCGGGATCCCGGCCATCGGCATGCTCGTCTCCATCGTGGTGTTCCTGGTCGGGTACCCCATCTACGTGCTGCTCAAGCCCGACGGCAGCCCGTTCACGCGGCTCGCGCAGGTCGTCGCCGCCGCGTTCAAGAAGCGGGACGTCGCCGTGCCGGAGGACCCCGGCATGCTGTACCAGGACAAGGAGCTCGACGCGCTCATCTCCACCAACGGCAGGCTGCTGCACACCAACCAGCTCACGTAAGCCTCCACTCCTCTGATCTGCCGTGCTCCGCGCGTATGTTTTTGATGTGCACTCGTCACCCATAATTGGGCTGCAAGATAGCGTGCACGTGATGTGTTTTAAGCTGATGCCTGCGTGCCTGAATGGTGATCGACCTCTCGGCTACTTTTTGTGGTGGTTACATTATCAGTTCAGAAAAGGGAATGCAGTGCACGGCTTTAAAATTGCCTGCTTTTCACATTTCTTTCTACTCTAGATTCTTCACTATACTCACTGCTCAGTATGATTTTTTAAAACATGTCACGATCACACAATCACACTTGCATTAACATAGTAGATGTTGAGATGAGAATCACTGAGGTATTGTTTCTTGACTGTTCCGCTTCTGTGAATTAAGATTCTTCGACCGGGCAGCGATAGTGACGCCGGGCGACATCGCCGCCTCCGGGCAGCCGAACCTGTGGCGGCTGTCGACGGTGCACCGCGTGGAGGAGCTCAAGTCCATCGTCCGCCTGCTGCCCATCTGGTCCGCCGGCATCATGCTCGCCACCGCCGGCTCGCACAACTACACCTTCACCATCATGCAGGCGCGTACCATGGACCGCCACATGGGGCCCCACTTCCAGTTCCCGCCGGCGACGCTGTCCATCTTCTCGACCGCGGCCATGCTCGTGACCCTGGCGTTCTACGACCGGGTCTTCGTGCCCCTGGCGCGCCGCGTCACAGGCCTGCCGTCCGGGATCACCTACTTCCAGCGCATGGGCGTCGGGCTGGCCATCTCCATCCTCAGCGTCGCCTCGGCCGCGCTCGTGGAGACCAAGCGCCGCGACGCCGCGGCCCGGCACGGTCTCCTGGACGACCCGGCCGCGGTCGTCCCGCTCAGCGTATTCTGGCTGGTGCCGCAGTTCGCCGTCCACGGCATCGGCGACGGCTTCTCGTCGGTGGCGCACATGGAGTTCCTGTACGACCAGGCGCCCGAGAGCATGCGCAGCAGCGCCGTCGCGCTCTTCTGGCTCGCCGGCTCCATCGGCAACTACATGGGCACGGTGCTCGTCACGGCGGTGCAGCGCGCCACGCGCGGCCGCGGCGAGTGGCTCCAGGACAACATCAACAGGGGCAGGATCGACAACTACTACTGGCTCGTCACCTGCATCATGGTGCTCAACTTCGGCTACTTCCTCGTCTGCTTCCATTTCTACACCATGAAGCCGCTGGAGGTGGCGGGTGAACACGACGACCGTGACAAGGAGTGTGAGCTCTCCTCCCTACAGAAAAATGGCGGCGGCGGCGCCAATGGGATGGTGTAATTAAGGAGGATTATAGGACAACTAAGTAGACTGGATGTTGTTAATAACTAGTTAATCACCCGCACATGCACAAGCATTACAAGGTATAAAGGGATTAGTGTCTTGGATCTAGAACTGTGACTTCCATTGTGAACATAGTGTCACAGGAAGATACAGCAAGCAAGTGTGACGATCATGATCGTGATCATGCAGCCAAGAGAATCGAGGCCATTGAATTATACTAGTATAGTACATGTATTGTGTCTGGATCACCGTTCACTTTTATGAGTGGAGCTCGCAGATACTATCACGAGCCAGCACAAGATCTACAGGTTACGGCCACCTCAACCAAAGTGCCGCAAAGAATGTCTTATTTTCTTTAAAAAAAATGATGAAAAGACTCTTGTTCCATAGCAGAAATTGGTGGCGACAACTGACAAATCACTCGGAACCATGATAAGGTGAACTTGGCACGGACGACAACCCATGTGTCCTGGCGTGCTATTTTTTATGGTTATTGGATCATTTACACGTAATAGCATACGTGAGATTGGATCATTAGAGCTAGAGCGAGATACTCTCTCTGTTCTTAAATATGTGACATTTAGGACAAGCAAATTAGTTCAAATATCATATATCTAAGAACATAGAGAGAGAGAGAGAGAGTACAATAATAAGGATTACAAAGTCCATCCTAATGCATGGATACAAAAAGAACATCATACTATGCAGTGCTTCATTTATCATATGGACATATATATCGTAATAACCATCAATTTTTCACGGACATTACCGAGAACATTGCCTAAAGAACATACTTACGACACCAAGTGGCATTTCCACATGTGTCCATCAATTTCTTGCTTTGTCAGATATCAGACACTACTATCACATCCCAGTAAAACCACCTCCCGTTCCCCAATTTTTCCTAAAATAATTCAAAATTGTGAACTTTTCCAAACTACAACCTGAAGAATATCAACCCTAAATGTTGAAATTCCTTCCGAGAACTTTGAAGCATCAAATGTAAGATTCCAGTAGAAACATAGTGCTTGGGATGGCTCCTAGCAGCAAGACGACATTGTCGATGAAGATGCCCTTGACAACAGCAGAAATCAACTATATGGTGAACAAGAAAATAATAGGAAGGGGATGCGAGAGAAGTTAACCAGGGCATTGAATCTTGCATGATCGGCGGCATATATCACTCAAAACCAAAAGTGGGTTAGAATCCTGTAGCAAATTAGGAAATTTCAGGTGCCAAATTTCGAAACTCTGCCTATTTCAAAAGGAAGCTCAACAAAAGTTTACTAGGTCAGTCAAAAGTTCAAAGCAACCACAACCACAAATAAGAACTTATAGCCACTGATACAAAAGAAGCAACAAAAGGCAAGTCATCCAAAGCTATTTTTGACATGCACATTCTGTAGCAGAAAATATTGGATTCTTCTTCGTTTTGGTAGCATCCACGTCATCTTTGATATGATAGGTAACTTGTTGAACTGCAAGATATTCCAGAGATCTTCTGGTTCTGCTCTGACATAATATTTAGTAACATCATAACATGTGTAGATGAACACAACCACCAAATCTTAAGCTCTTTCTTTTACCCTTGAAATTGTGTTATTCGTCAGCCACCTTTCGACCAGTTGGTAGGAATGTAGGATGGTCATGATCTGTGTAGTGCATAGAATTATGTGACCACAATCTGCAAGCACCAACCCATGACGCAATAAAAAGTACAACCTATAAAGGATTTACTTAATGATTAAGGATGCAAGTGGATACCTAATAATATTTTTTGGATCAACTAATTAATTACAATGGCATGCTATTCTAGTTCATTTCTTCTTCCAAATTATTTACGCAGAATGCCATTCTAGTTAATTTTATCAACTTTTTGGTCGACCCAATAACCCAAAATATATATAACTTGCATGCCTATTCATGATCATTGTAACCCATAATTTTCCTACCCATATTGCACAACTGAAATCAAATGTAGAATCTGAATGACCAAGAAAAGTCATAAAAGGATAGTTTGACAAAACTAGCTTGAAGAAATGCAACACAACAGAGCAAAGCAATTACTGATGATGACTACAGAGGAGTTCAGGGAACACTCAGCAAGTTTCAAACAATTTCTTGGTTTGAGTTTTAACAAACTAACTCTCAAGTTAGGGACTTAAGTGAGGATGCAATAAGGTCGTGAAGCTTATTAATCGACCATGGTGTGGATCAAATCCGCAGAAGCGTGACCTTGTATCAAGTATAATATATGAATGTGTATGGTGTGAAGTTCTCGATAGATCTTGTTCCATTCTTCCAGTCTTAACCATCCCAGTTCTGTTTTCTTTGTTACAAGGAAGGCACTTTATGCCTTGTGTTCTGTCCCAGTACCACAAGCAGTAAATGTTTTTATGTCGAGAATTGAGGATTGCTAATAAGGGAAGCACACTATAACTGATATTTGTCACTAATCACTCGTGGGAAATGTCTTGGAGAGTGGCACCTGCTTCGAGTAAGATTTTAGGGGCACTGGGACCCTGCCGGCGAGGGCTTCAGTGACTGCCGGCGGCATGGTCACTTGGATCCTTGGAGCCAGTGGGCGGCGGTCGGCGCCTCGGTGGGGCCGGCGAGCGGCAAGGAATAGATTAAATTAGTTTCTTGGTAAAAAAATTGTCTTAGCTTTTAGGCCTTTTTCGATTGAACTCGCTTCCTTGGCCTCAAAACAAAATTTGTTTGGGTTATTAGCCCTTCCGTTAGTTTGAAGGGCTAATGGTGTTAATAGCAATGTGAAATAACGTTTTTACCCCTGGCGCTAAATGGAATGCAGAAGCAGTGTACAGACCTACAAGCATTTTAGGTTGCGTATTATCATTAATCTACCAGAATAAGTTATAATTTTATTTTGAAGCATAAAATTATTATTTTCATATAGATTTGCACATGACATCACAACTGACCATTTGAATTGCATATAAATCCACAATTACAATCGAAGTGCACACATACACAATGATTTTGAATCAAAGGATGAAACATGATGAGATAGGTTCAGGTCATGCATGAAAAAGGTGCACACGTACAAGAGATGTCTAGGTTATCTGTTTTAGTTTCAAGATTTGAAACTAAACCTTACAGAGAGGCCCTCAGATTTTGCATAAAGGATCCTAAAAGTATTTCAGTGCTCGCAATGTAGCCCTTCGCCGGAGCTGGGTGGTTTGTTGCTGGAATCCGGGGAGGGGACAGAGGTGGGGGAGTATGAAGGGGACACGAGCTACCTGGGAAGGGGCTTGGCTAGGGTCAGGGGCGGCCGGAAGGGGCTCGTCGGCGTGAGCCGAAGCTCGGCGGCGGTGGCATACAGCGGTGGTGGGGTTCCGGTGGGGGAGTGGCGGCGAGGTGAAGCCGAGGGGCTTCAGGAAGTGCAGGGCAAGCTAGCTAGTGGTTGGGGCGGCCGAAGGCCGGAGGAGGGGGCTCGGCGCGAGCTTCGGCGGCGAGCTCGGCAATGGTGAGCGGCGGCCGTTCGGGCGCGAGCAGGGACCGATCTCGGCCTTTTATAGGCGCGAGGGAAGGGAGGAGGTGCTGGGCAGCCGGGCAGTATGGGCAGGCCGGGCAACGACCCGGGCACGGCCGCAGCAGGGGCGCGGCTTTGCCGGCGTGTCGCGGCCCGACCATCAGGAATCAACGGCTGTGTAGCACGCGCATCGGGTAGGGGGGATTCAGGCAGGGTAGGAGGATCTCTGGTGCGGCCGGTCGGGGTGCCGACCTTGGCACCACGCCTGCGGCGACCTGGATGGCGCGGCCGGCGGCCAGCACTGACACCAGCCAGGCCGCACAGCTCTGCTGTGGATACGGTGGATTCGGCGCCGGCACAGGTGCCGGCAGGATCTCATCGGAGACGATCATCGCCGTCGCCCGTGGCCTGTGCAGTAGCTGGCGCCCAAATTCCCACGGGATTGAAATCGCGTTTGGATACAGGGAAAGAGAAACGTGAGGAATATTTTGATCTGTTTGCACGCTCTCTATGGACCGGCTCACGGCAGCTCCAGACGGAATGGACGATAGGGCCAAGGACCTAAACAAAATTAGTTTTGAGGCCAAGTAAGCAAGTTCAATCAAAAACAGACCAAGAAACTAGGAGCAACTTTTTCTGGCTAAGGAACTAAGAGCTTGATTGGTTTGCTACCAATTTTTTGCCATGCCAAAATCTAGGCATGCCAATATCTTGTCTTGCCAAAATAAGAGCATGGGAAATTGTTGGCAAAAAATTTAGGTATTCATTTGGTTTAGTGCCCACCAATACTTTTTTATCTTGTAATATTTAAGAAATTTTTAGTAACTTGCCATGATTTTAGTGAAATTGACCAATTTTTAGGCCTGAATCAATTGATAGCTAAATTTTATTAGAATGCTTTGATTTTGGCATGGCAAAAATTGGTAGCAAACCAAGCAGCTCTAATTTACTACGAGAAATAATAGGCAGGCCTAAGCGAGGACAACATTCACTGTGCTGTGGGCTTATTTGGGCCCAAGGACTTCACTTACACGTGTGGGCTTTAACAACTGAATGATATTGAGTTTTTCTTAAAAAAAGGGATAAAAAAATTTAATTTCAAAAAGGGTACCGTTTTAAAATTTTTCAAAAAATAGGTGCCTCCTGCCCGATCAACGGGCGGGAGGCGTGGGGCCGGCAACAACCTGCCCGTTGGATGGGCGGGATGTCTGAAAATTTTTCCCAGGCCCCTCCCGAGGGTCTCTTCGCGAATAAAAAAAGTTTCTTATTCGCGAAGAGGCCCCTGAGGCATCCCGCCCGTCCGTCAGGCGGGATATGCTGAGGCGTCCCGCCCGCCCGTTGGGCGGGAAGTTCCTATTTTCTTTTTTTTTTTTCTTATTTTCTGTTTGAATTCTTGTTTTACATACTATTTTAAATTTATACTTTTTTCAAATACAAGATTTATTCGCCATACTCTTTTGTTTACATATTAAATTTTAATTCAATTTTACGAAGAAGATTACTGTATCTAAAACTCGTATGAAGATGGTTAAACGATAACATTTTGCAACATAGAATCCAAATATTACGATAATACGATACATCAACCTATTAAAAATAAAATAGTATCATACAAAAATAGTTTAAATATATAGAGCCCACCGAATCAGGAGTATCTACCCCGCCTGTCCCGGACCTCGCGCTCTCTTCATCCTCCCCCCCTCTAGTCCTAGGCCGTCGGCGTATGTGGCCCTCCGAGTATGTGAATGCATCTGGAGCACGGTGATGACGAGGCGGAGGAGGTGCTGGCGTGAACGGGTCATCCTGGGGCTGTGCACTTGGAGCGTCATACATTTGGGAGGGACCAATGATGTCAGGCCTGGCGCCGCCGCCCACCAACTCCGACCAAGTGATGGAGCAACCCTCCCAGTCGTCCCAGTCCGGCACACCGAATAGACCTCCGTGTGCAGAAGCTCCCATCGACCATGCATACTGAGTATAGCCCTGAGAGTACGGAGCAGCTGGCGTCGAACCTGACGGGAGAGACGTTCCTGGAGCATAGGCGCCAAACGTTTGAGGTTCCATTCTTCCAGGAGGAGGTCCCATTGCCATCGAGTGCATGACTATAAAAACAAATGAAATTAGTCGTGTAAATCAAAGTTGATCGAAATGGCAATTATAAACGACTTACAGCTAGAACTGGCGGCAGTACCGCTGGACGCTGCGTGCGGTGCAGCAGAGGACAACGGGCCAGTTGTGTACACGTGGGCGGACGCATGAGATGAATTGGAGGCCCCCATGTCGTCTCTGCCGCGACAAGTCAGTGCACGTAACGCTCGCGTCAAGTTGTCTTGAATCTCACGAAAGCTGTCTTTGTACTGTGCGTCCGGTACACGTACTCCACGTTCAAGCATCGTGATCTGAGATGTAGCTTCGACCTCCGCGCAGTTGATCAGATCGATCTGCATACGTAATGGGAAGCAGAGTAATATTGTTATCGATCTTTTATAAAAAAATTTAATAATTCAAGTTGCGAAAGACATACCGCGCCATGCTACGCCTGATCACGGTACGAGGGATACGTGTCCGAGATGGTCGGTTGGTGCTGATGCTCCGCGTCATCAATACGTGAAAGAGTGACGTACGGACGCGTGCGAGTGAGGTACTAGTAGAGGTATGCGTCGTAAGACGCCTCCTTGTGTGGCTGCGGCTCGTCCCACACATCGTCAGGTGCGTCTAGCCACCCTCCTACTTACTCCTGCAGCTTGACAACCCAGTTGACCTCGTTGGCATGATATCCCCTGCGCGAATATCTGTTGCAAACATTTGAAAGACAACATTATTTTATAATAACTATTATATAATTAATACAAAATGAGTTATCACAAACTTACTCATGTACGTTGCACGGCATGGCCTGGAACGCTCAAGGTAGGAGAGGAAAGTGCTGTTGTCGCCCGAACTGCCTCATCACTTGCTCGACGCAGTACGGCTCCACGACAATATCGAACACTAGGTTCGCCTTTGTGAGCCAGTACGCCTCGTCACGCGTGCAGAGGGAGGACAACCCGTGCGGCGCACGTGTCTGGACAGCCGCAGCGGTGTATGGGGTCCAGATGACATCCTGTGGCCGCATCCGATCAAATTCGGACACGAACTGCGGGTATGCTTTTCGGACCTGCCGATGTGCCCAGCTCATCTGCAAAATTACTCAACTGTGTCTGTACTTTGCATATACAGAAACGTACAATAGTAAATTAAAGAACTTACCCGTCGATCGGTCCAAAGCGAACCCATCGTGGGGCTATCCTCATGCCACATCCCATAAATCTCGGGCGGATAAGGCTCCTCGCTGATTAGGGGGCGTGCTATGGCGAATCGCTCGTACGACCATAGCTGCAGCAGAAGTGGAAAGCCTGTGATGACGGCGGTCCTCTCCGTCTTGAAACAGGCCTGGTAAAGGCCTCGGTACGTGGCAGCAAGCACTGCCGATCCCCAGCTCCACCCAGATACCTGGCCCGGCTCTGCATCAGCAATCGCGCGCGCCTACTGGATGAGAACCTTATCCACATAATTGCCGCTAGAGTTGCAGAAAAGAGTCCAGCCGAACAACCACAACAGATATGCCTCCAGGCAGCGCGACACCTCTTACTGCCCAGCCAGAGGATGGAGATCCTGAGCCTGAAATATATTTCTTCAATGCTTAGAGGTAGTCACGTATGATTCAATTAAATTAATTAAAAATAATTGTACGTACCCTATATTGTATTACCCAACCCTTGGCGGGGTCGGGCGCGTCAGGTACGTCCACAAAATGTGGCGGGTTCACTGGAGCAAACCGCTCCTGAAGCTCCGCCCTCTAGGTAGATGGCACGGCAATCAGGCCAACAGCTTAACCTGCAATGGGAAGTCCGAGCAGGTACGACACGTCCTGCAACATGGGGGCCATCTCCCCGCACGGCAAGTGGAACATGTGCGTCTCCAGACGCCACCTGTCCGCCAACGCCGCAAGTAGAGAGCGGTCCAGCTGCATCCGCTTCTTGGCGCCACCGTCTTGGCCGTCGCCGGCCTGAAGCATACGTGCGAGTGGCAGCAAACCAGCCGCACGTAACCTGTATATTTTGCATTGTGGTTACAACTGTCGTACAAGCTATACATTCATTCCGTAAAAAAATACAAAGTATCACCTGTCAAGCCAGCGGTCGTCCAAGTGCAACAACACCTTTGCTACACGAGGGCGCAACTCGTGAAGCTGCTGCCCCTCCACCGCTGTCAGGTATGACCTGTGCCGTTCATCGGTGTTCGTGTCAAGGAGCTCCGGTGTCTGCGCCATATCTGCAAGAAAAATATAACTACCCTAAGACATATAATTATGAACAATTGAAAATACTAAAAACTATTCAAAATATAACTACCCTAAGAAATATATCTAAAAACTATTAAAAATACTAAAAACTATTTAAAATAGAACTACCCTAATAAATATTTCTAAAATCTATTGAAAATACTGAAAACTATTCAAAATATAACTACCCTAAGAAATATATCTAAAAACTATTAAAAATACTAAAAACTATTTAAAATAGAACTACCCTAACAAATATTTCTAAAATCTATTGAAAATACTGAAAACTATTCAAAATATAACCACCCTAAGAAATATATCTAAAAACTATTGAAATTACTAAAAACTATTCAAAATATAACTACTCTAAGAAATATATCTAAAAACTATTTAAAATAGAACTACCGTAACAAATATTTCTAAAAGCTATTAAAAATACTGAAAAATTATTCAAAATATAACTACCCTAACAAATATTCCTAAAAACAATTGATAATTATACGACTAGAACGAGAATATACCTCCAAACCGACGTGTGAACAGGGCTTCGCCGCTTCCTCTCCTCTCTTACTCTCCTCCCTTTCTTTTTTTCTGGATTTTTGCTGAATAATATGAGAATTTGGGGGTGGGTGTGGGCTTAAATAGTGGGGGGGGGGGGGGGACGTCCTGCCCGTTGGGAGGGCAGGATGCCCCTCGGGGGACCTCCCGCCCGTTGGACGGGCGGGATGCCGCCTCAGGGGCCTCTTCGCGAATAAGAAAAGTTTCTTATTCGCGAAGAGACCCTCGGGAGAGGCCTGGGAAATATTTTTGATCGCCCGCCCGTTGGATGGGCGGGAGGTCTCCAGCCCCACGCCTCTCGCCCGTTGATCGGGCGGAAGGCACCCATTTTTCAAATATTTCCGAACCGGCACCCCTTTTTCCTAATTTAATTTTTTAAACCTCTTTTTTTAAAAAATCGAATGATATTAGTAGATCTCTAGAAGAAGCCTTTTTCTGTTGCTGCTGATGTTTGGATAGATGTCTCGTTACACATGGCCTGATGTCATGCGTGATGGCCACAATAATTACTTGATTAACATGGCTGTTTTTCGCTGATGATCAACACCTGAGATTACCACACTTGGATCTCAGCACCATTTCCTTTACAACTTGTATAATCCTTTGACCAAGCAGCTGTCTAATCATAATTAACAACTATATATCCACCCCAATTAGTTGACCGCAAATCAACGTCACACCAAACCTCCGGCACCGGCGCCATTTTTATTGATAGAGGAGAGCTCACACTCCTTGTCATGGTCGCCGTGTTCATCCGCCACCTCCAGCGGCTTCATGGTGTAGAAATGGAAGCAGACGATGTAGTAGCCGAGGTTGAGCACCATGAGGCAGGTGACGAGCCAGTAGTAGCTGTCGATCCTGCCCCGGTTGATGTTGTCCTGGAGCCACTCCCCGCGGCCCCGCGTGGCGCGCTGCACCGCCGTGACGAGCACCGTGCCCAGGTAGTGCCCGATGGAGCTGGCCAGCCAGAAGAGCGCCGCGGCGGTGCTGCGCATGCTCTCGGGCGCCTGGTCGTACAGGAACTCCATGTGCCCCACCGACGAGAAGGCGCCGGCGACGCCGTGGATGGCGAACTGCGGCACCAGCCAGAACACGCTGAGCGGGACGGCGGCGGCCGGGTCGTCCAGGAGCCCGTGCCGGACCGCGGCGTCGCGACGCTTGGTCTCCACGAGCGCGGCCGAGGCAACGCCGAGGATGGAGATAGCCAGCCCGACGCCCATGCGCTGGAAGTAGGTGATCCCGGACGGCAGGCCCGTGACGCGGCGCGCCAGGGGCACGAACGCGCGGTCGTAGAGCGCCAGGCTGACGAGCATGGCCGCGGTCCCGAAGATGGACATGGTCGCCGGCGGGATCTCAAAGCGCCGGGTGACGCGGCGGTCCATGGTGCGCGCCTGCATGATGGTGAAGGAGCCGTTGTGCGAGCCGGCGGTGGCGAGCAGGATGCCGGCCGACCAGATGGGCAGCATGCGGACGATGGACTTGAGCTCCTCCACGCGGTGCACCGTCGACAGGCGCCATAGGTCCGGCTGCCCGGAGGTGGAGATGTCGCCCGGCGTCACTATCGCTGCCCTGTCCAAGAACCTGAATTCACACGTAGGAACAGTTATTGATGACTGCGTGACAGCTTCCAGAAAGAAAACTGGTACTGAGCGGTGATCATAGCGAAGTTAGAGTACTCAAAAATGAAAAAAAAATCTTTGAATTTGCTGGTGTACTCTCTTTTTTGTACAGTGATAATGCAACCACCAAAAGAGTTTCCAACACGTCTAGTACCGTGCAGGCACGCAGGTGGACGCTATGCCGAAGAGATGCAGGGAACACGTCGAAACATACGGAGCACGACAAATCCATCAAAGAAACGGACTCACGCGAGCTGGTCGGTGTGCAGCAGCCTGCCGTTGGTGGAGATGAGCGCGTCGAGCTCCTTGTCCTGGTACAGCATGCCGGCGTCCTCCGGCGCGGCGACGTTCCGCTTCCTGAACGCAGCGGCGGCGACCTGCGCGAGCCGCGTGAACGGGCTGCCCCCGGGCTTGAGCCGGACGTACAGCGGGTACCCGACCACGAACACCACGATGGAGACGAGCATGGCGACGGCCGGGATCCCGAACCCCCACCCCCACCCCACGTTGTCCTGGATGTACACCACCACCGTGACCGCCAGTAGCGCGGCGACCCCCATGGTGAAGAAGTAGAGGTTGAAGTAGCGCCGCTTCCGCTCCGCCACTGCCTCGGCGCCGCTGGTGCCCTGCTTCTCCTGCTGCTTCTGATGCTCCTCCGGCGGCTCCTGGTCGAACTGGTCGGTGCCGAAGGCCACGACGCAGGGCCGGAGCCCGCCGGAGCCGAGGGATGTGCACAGCAGGGAGAGGTACAGCACACCGAGCTGCCACCCGGAGGCGCGCCGGCACGCGGGGCCGCCCGGGGGCGCGGGGCACGGCGGCGGGCGCAGCGAAGGGAGGAGCGCGGACACGACGAGGCCGAGCATGCCGAGCTGGTAGAAGACGGAGCCGGCGATGATGGTCCAGAAGCGGCCGGCGAAGGAGTCGGCGGCGAGCGCGCCGAGGATGGGCGTGAGGCTGGAGGTGCCGCCGAAGTTGGTGAGCAGGTTGGAGGCGTCCACGAGCGGCAGGTGCAGCTGCTGCGTGAGGTACGTGATCAGGTTGGCGCCGAAGCCGGCTGTGGCGAACCGATCGCAGACGTCGTTCCCTGCGACGACGGCGAGAAGCCATTAGACCATCGACGACGCGCCAAGAACTGCACGATCGTTGCTCAGAATCCTCAGGCGGCAGATGTTACATGCTGGCCTACTCACCGAGTATGAACGGCATGGTCTTAAAGCCTCCCTTCTTCCTCTTCTTGTGCTCCCCATCTCTATCTCCTCCGTTCCCACCCACCGCCGTGGACGCCATGGCCGTGCTGCAGGCAGGGAGCTCGCTCCTTGCCACGCTCGCTAAGTGAGGTGTGCGGTGCTCAAGCAGAGCAGGCCATGTGACAACAATGGGCCATGTAGGAAGTATGGAACCACATGTTCATGGACACACCAGCCTGCTATATATTAAGTAGAAGTGCGGTAGTAAATGCTCGTTTAGGTGTTTACAGGTTATAGCCATGGCACAGGGCCCCACCACCCGGAAGCACCTCCCCCTCCCCGCCTGTCGGGGCAGTGAATGCCAGAAGAAGAGGGTAAATCCGGCCGGCGGCGCCGCACCGAAACGCGACGGCGCCATCAACCGTGCCGGGAAAAAACTGAGCCGACTGTACCCGGACACGCCGGCCGGATGGGGACCCGCGGCCGCTAGCTGCCGTTTGCATCTGCGCGGAGTGGGGCGCCGTGTCACGGACTCGCCGGGAAGGCTGGCAGGCTGGTGGTGCAGGACCTCCGGCCCGGTGTTGTATGTTCAGCTTCAGGCCTTCAGCGCTCCCTCCACCAGCTAAGCCTGTGTGATCCAGACGCAGTACAGCACAACAACGCACGCGTGTCGCCTGTGGTACCATCTCTACGCACGCCTACTGAACACTACCAAGTGCAAGATGCGATGGATCGGCAGCTCTTGGGGGTCCACAGGAACCTCAAGCCGAGACCGGACAGAGATCCCCTCCGGCCAGCGGTAGCAATGCAACCTTCTCGTGCCATTCTTTCCGAAGCTGAAGCGCAGGCTGGGGATACCAGATCGCCGTAAACAGACCAGACGCGGAAAAGGCTTGGAAGGGGCAGGCACAAGGTGCAAGCACAACCACTGTTCTGAACTAACAACACAAGTGAGCTGACAGGCAGCGATCAAACCACCGGGAAGGACGAGCACGTTGGATAAGTTCCGTGCAGGCAGCTTCAATGACCGCTGGTTCTGCAGGTCGCATCAAGGCTGTGAACTAATCATTGAAACGACAGTTTTGAGGCACCAATAGGACCTTTTGTCGATTTCGTACAAGATGGAAGATAACTCTTCTTCATCGCTCTTCAGCCTGATGCCGATACAACAAACCGGCGGAATAAGCGTTGCTTTGGAAAGATCTGCCGTTCTGTCGCCTTGGACTCAACCTGATTCCGCGAAAAGGAAAGAACGGTAACTTTAGTTGCTCGCGTCCAATCTAAGCAGCAGGAACACACTGATTAGAAGGGCAGCGCTTGGAGTTCCACGAGTGCCGACATTACTGACGCTGTCAGGACGACGGAACACAAAAGATTAAAAAGAAGATGCTAATCATCGCAGCACGACAGCAATGACTGATGCAGAAGCATGACGACGAGCAGACAGGCCTAGCAACCACACTCGATGCTCAGCAGATGAGTCTTTCTTCAACGCTTTCCATTAATTCTTGGAAGCTGGACCTGAGCTCTGCGAGCCTAGCAAGACTCTGAAGACATTTTCTGCGAGTAATTTGTACAAAAAGTAATTTGCTCGTCTGGCGGCGTTTCCACACGGTGCAACGGTTCGGTCCGGCTCCAGCCAGGAAGAGGGCTTCGTTGTCGCGCCACGCTTGGCGAGGCCCGAGGTCTATGTGGACTCTATGCAAACTGAGGCCCGGCGGCCACGACCACAAAGTCGGTCAGCTCGACAGCTTGCTTTCGGCCGTGGCTGGGCTCGCGAGGTTCTTGCTCCTCCGGAGCGGGCCAGAGCCCAGAAGGGTCCTAGCACCATGCGTGGCGGCCGTGCGGCCCATGCGCCGAGTGAGAGCATGCATGGATCGCGCCCCCATGCGCTCGTCTGTTCCGGCGTGCCACTCACACGCGGTGCCGAAATCTTGTTGCTATAGTCCTATCGATTGCAGTTGAGGGTGTATTTGGTTGTTCGACTAAGTCTAGCCTGGCTAGAATTTTAAGCCTGGCTAGTTCAAGCCTGGCTTCATATTGCAATGTGTTCGTGTTTGGTTGCCTGAATTGGGGGAGTCTGGTCCATACGTACGCGACCGTGTTTGGTTGAATGAAGTATCTTGGGTATGTTCACCTGTATTCAATAGGGTGAGTTTTAAGTCTGTCACACCTCTATCTTCTTCTTCCTCCCGAACTGAGTGAATCCCTTTCCTTCTTCTTCCGTATTTCTTGCCGCACATATCCAACCGATTTAGACTTGACATCGAGCGGCGACATGGTGCTCCACGCCGCCGTCATGCTCGAGCCAGCTCGTTTAGCTTGTTTAGCTACACATCTGTTCTTTTCACTGCAGCATTCTCACGCAAGAAATCAGGGCATCAGCAACAATCTTAGCAAGAAGCAAATCCATTCGTTTGCATATTGGAACCAGTATAGATTATACAGCAATAATCAAACTAAACAACAATGATTTTGCCAGAATCAAAATCCCAATAGTTGTCTAATCTCCAAATCTAAGAAAAATGCCAACGCAAGTCCAAGTCCCAGCTATCCACAGCAAAAAAAAAAACAAGAGAAGGAAAAAAGAAATAAAAATAGATGTACATGTAGATCGCAGATTCAAGTGCTTGCACATCGGGAGAGGCAGCGGCGCTTGTTCCCGACGCGGAGGGCGTGGCAGTCGTGCGCCCGCATGGGAAAGGAAGGGAGGCGGCGCGACTTGAGGAAGGCGATGGGAGCCGGGAGACTGGGAGGACGGAGGAGAACGACCACGAGGGAGGCTGCAGGGGCGGCGAGGCAGCGACCGTACCCAGCATCGGTGCCTGGTGCCCCGGCGGCCAGGCGGCGGGAGCGCAAACTGGAGGGAGGGTACGAGGGGTGACGGGAATCGGAACGCCCAGGACTGAACCGCTCAAGTGGGCGTTCAGTCCGTAAATGGGCCGCAGGGCTTATTGGGCTATGTTTGGGCTGGTCACCTGCTGCGACGCGTAGCTCGTTGAGCCTGCGAGCTGGCTCGAACTCGCTTGCTCTAATAAGCATAATAAGAGCCTGTTCGGATCCAATAGAAAGAGAAAAAGAAAGTGCAAAATTTTTGCTCTTTTACATTTTTTTGCACTTTTGGATCCAAACACCCCAAAGTGCAAAAGGGCAAATGCTACCGTAATTTTGCTAATTATGGATTAATTAGGCTTAATAGATTCGTCTCGTCATTTAGTCCTCAACTATGTAATTAGTTTTTTAATTAAACTATATTTAATACTTTTAATTAGCGTCCAAACATCTGATGTGACAGGAGCAAAAATTTTACCATTTGTCGTTTTCCCATTTGCCCTTGGATCCAAACAGCACCTAAGCATAAAGTACAACTCGGCTCGTTAGTAAATTGTATTGTGCCAAACCGAGCCGAGGAACGTGCGAGCCGAGCGAGCTAATGAATTACGAGCATTTCGTCCAGCCCTGATCTTCGTATGCCTCGCGTACAAACTTTTTTTCCCCGACGAACCGCATACAAACATTGAAGTGGACTGATTGACGGATACGAATATTTATTTATAGTAGGGACAAAGTCAAGCCAAATGAAAGCAACACCACGTGTGTCTGGGCGGAACACTAACACGTGCTAGGTCGACCTGAGATGCGGGATGAAAAGAACTTCACAACTAGATGATCAATTCCGGCACGTGCGGGGACATAGCCCCCTGTCCTTGCACTTTTCAGTGGCGGGAGATGAAGCTCTTGATGGCGTCGATGAGCTCCCGCGCCCGCTCCCCGGTGGCGGGGTCCATGTCGACGGCGTACTTGTTGAGGTAGAAGGAGTGGCTCATGCCGCGGTTGACCAGCACCTCCACCTCCTTGCCGGCGGCGCGCAGCGCGTCGCAGTACTCGAGGTTGGTGTCGCGGATAAGGTCGTCCTCGGCCACGGACACCAGCATCGGCGGCAGCGGCACGGACGCCAGCGGCGGCGCCAGCGGGCCCATGGGGCACGTGAACGGGTGGTCCTTGGTCGCGCCCTCCGGCAGCGCGTACGCCAGGAACTTGTCCAGCATGTCCAGCGTGAAGAACACCGAGGCCGCCTTCGTCTCCAGCTCCGACCGGCTCCGCGCCGCGCGCACGAACCCCGGGTGGATCGGGATGCCGCCGGCCACGCGGAGGGGCGCCCACTGGCTAGCGTCGCCCTGCCCCGCCTGGGCGGCCACGAGGTGGACGAGGTTGCCGCCGGAGCTGTCCCCGATGAGGAACACCCGGGACACGTCGGCGGCCCCGCGGAGGAGCGCGGCCGCCGGGCCGCCGCCGTCCTCGGACAGCGCGATCGAGCGGAGCCGGCGGAGCGCGGCGACGCCCGTGTCGATGTGCGCGGGCAGGCGCTGCTCTGGCGCGAGCGGGAGCTCGACGGCGACCACCACGGCGGGGACGGCGCACGCGAGGCGCGCGTAGAAATGGTGGTACATGAGCCATGAGGGGTGGGAGATGCAGAAGCCGCCGCCGTGGAGCTGCAGGATGACGGGCAGGCGCGCGCCGCCCTCGCCCCCCGCCGCCACCTCGGGGAGGTACACGCGCAGGTTGGGCTCCCCGGGGAGGTCGTGCAGCGTGTGCCCGTCGCGGGGCTCGGCGTACGGCGCCACGGGCTGCATCAGCGGGAGCGCCTCCGGCGGGCCGGTCCACGTGCGGTCGACGCTGCCGTCGTCCAGCACGCGCAGCCAGCCGGACACCTCGTCCACCACCTTGCGGCCGCCCGCCGCCGCCCGCGCCTGCTGCTGCTGCTGCTCGACATCGGGAGGGGCCATCGCTGCTGCTGCTGCAGGTGGTGCGGCGTGCACCGAGGGGCAGGCCGAGTGCGCCGGGGCGTTGTGTGAGAACGAGGCGACGCTGTCGCGGTGGAGATGACAGGTTTGCATTGCACAGAGCGACGCCGGGAGCAGGGGCTTTAAAGGCAGCGCGCGTGCTCGCGGGAGACCGGAGAGACTGGTGGTTGCGGGCGACTTGCGTGTCCCGAGCCCGACCTGATGACGAACGGAAGCTTCACGGCGATCGGCAGGTCGATTCCGAGCAGATCTCCCGATCGCGACGGCGGAGCTAGCGGCCGAGCCGCGAGACGACGGAGGCCAGTAAAGGCTAGGAAAATCGTGTGCCGCGTGGACCTGTGTGAAGGGAGGGAACCAGACCGAGCCTGCTCTTGGTGACACGGAGCTCTGACTCGCCGCCGGGAGTGATCACTGGTCCTCTTGCTGCAACTTCGGAGCACATGGGGACGCAATTGCCTCTGATTTCGAGTATGAACTGGGGCTCGGACTAGAGGGAAGCTTTAGTTGGTAGCTAGATAGTCTCGGCTCGGGTCAGCCGGGTCAAGGAATAAGCTATTTCCTGGCAAAGAGGAAGACTCGCTATGCTTTTCCAAAAAAAGGAAGACTCGCTAATTGGGGAATAATTGAGCGTGTCATCTGGCTACTGGACCAGGTTAAGTCGGTCAAGCGCAGAGTGCAGACGGCAGCGAGCGCATCGCACATGCGCTAAAATCCAGCACGGGAATGGGTGAACTACATGAAGTAGATTTCATCCATTTCATTTTACAGGACGTATTAGAATTTCAAGAAAGTCTTCGAATCCATATTGCATGAAACAATACGTAAAATACAAATATGTTTTCCATTACTTTTGTTTGTTAAGCACGAATATTATTTCACGAATTATTGTTCAAAACATATGGGATTTGATTTTTCTTTGAATCAAAATAAAAGGAGGGTGTATTATAGTTATTTATTTGCAACTGAAATATACTCACTCATTATTTTGATTTACTTATATTTTTCTATTTTTAAGAGCTATGTTTAGAGTATACCCCTGAATAATGGTGTAGACTCGAATATGAACTGAATGTGTCTGTTTAGTTCACCATTTTGTTGGTGCTGGTCACCGTTATTGCTTGGCAAAACTGAAAGTATGAACTAGCTATTAAGAGTGAATAGTTTGAACACCAAAATAGTATCAACCTAGTTCTCGACTTGTTAAATGGTACAGATTTTTAAATTTGGTAGGCAAGTTTGGCATTCGAAGAATCGGAGATGATGATAATCATCCAATCGATCTTCTCCCTGCCACATGAGTGGACACCATGACAGCTGCCCGCACACTGTCCATTCCTTTTTATGCATGTTCATTTATCGCTTCTCCGACTCCAATTTTATCCTTCATCTCCCCTTCATTTTCCCCTTCTTCCTCTTCTCTCTAGATGTAGCAGCGCCAAAAGGATCGAAAGCAACCATGCCGTAAGTAGCTGGGGAGCATGCGGGAATGGGGCTGGGCACGCAATGGCGGCCTCTTCGGCTAGGCTCCATGCATGACAGTACGCTAGTGTGCGGTTCCCTCAACCTCAATGGCAGCGGTGCAGCTGGCCATGTTTTTTCATTTTTTTATTTGAATTTTATGCAAAAGTGATGTACATAATTTTTCATCCACTTTTTTATTGCATAGACTTCCAAAAAAGTAATTTCCCTTACATTTGTGTTCTAACTTTTGCCTTGAACTTATGTTCTTAAATATCTTGTGTAATTTACTTTGTTCCATTTCTTGTTTCCTTGATTTTTTCCCTGAAATTTTGTTTCCAAATTTTTTGTATAGATTCTTTGTTACAGAATGTTTTGTTCGAAATCTTTGGTTATCAGAATTTTTCTTGTCCATTTTTCATTGAAACAAACAATTAATTTTTGTTTCCACTATTTATCACTAAAATTTTCTCTTCCAATTTTTCCTAGAGTTTCAGAATTATTTGTATTAAAACTTGTTTGTTTCAATTTTTTGCAATTTTTTATTTAAATTTGTTTATAAAATATTCGTTACATAAAGTTGTTATATATGTGTATGTATAATTTATTATATATGCTTATTACATCACTTTTATATAAATTTGCTACATATTTTTTGTTTAGACAAGCTTGGTATTAGTAGTACATAAATAAGGCATGCCATTTTGTTTGTTGGGGTAGGGAATTTATTTGTCGCGTGCGCAAATCATCGCAGAAGCCGCGCCCTAGCCCTGTTCATCTTCCTCCCTGAGTCAGGGGAGGGTGGAGCGACCGCCGGCGAGCTAGGGGAGGAGGAGAGGGTGGAGCGGCCGCTGGCACCTCACCGGCGGCGGGGTTAGGGTTTTGGGTTGCTGGAGCTTTCAATGGCCACCTGCCCTAGAGAAGGAGGTCGGTGGGGGCGGCGGCCCGGCGGTGGTGACGGTTCGGCCGGCGGCGGAGGTGAGGAGGCGTGAGAGCTCCGCCGACCTGGCAGGGTCGGATAACCGGTGGGCAGTGGCCGGCGGTGGGGCGAGGAAGAAGGCGGCGGTGATGAACGGGTGGCACTGCAGCAGTGGTGGAGGACGAGGCGGTCTTCTACGATAGCTCCGCATGAGCTTGCGCGAGCTAGAAATAGACGGCCCCTGGACGGCATCAGAAATAGGGCACATGAGAGACGCTGAAGCCAAAAAGGAAATTGCGCTGTTAAAAATTTTCAAAAAAGGATGGTCGAAGATTGACCTCTGGTCGAACATATGGTTGCTTATTTGAACTTTTGACATCAATAAAAATGCATGAGCTGGCTCAAACTCAAGCCAAATGTTACTGGTACAGGGGAGACGTTGACCTCGATTGCGCACATCCACAAGCACAAACACAACGAAGCAGCAGCAACACATGCTAGGTACATATTCTTGCGCTTCAGTGTTCAGTTGCGGGCGACGAAGCTCGTGATGGCGTTGATCAGCTCCTGGGTCCGCTCCCCTGTGGCGGGGTCCATGTCGACGGCGAACTTGTTGAGGTAGAATGCGTGGCTCATGCCGCGGCTGAGCAGCACCTCCACATCCTTGCCGGCGGCGCGCAGCGCGTCGCAATACTCGAGGTTCCTGTCGCGGACGAGGTCGTTCTCGCCGACGGCCACCAGCATCGGCGGGAGCGGCACGGAGTCGAGGGCCGGCGCATGCGGCCCCATGGGGCACGTGAACGGGTGCTCCTTGGTGGCGCCGACCGGCAGCGCCATGGCGTTGAACTTGTCCAGCATGTCCAGCGTGAAGAACACGGAGTCCGACCTCACCTCCAGCTCCGACCGGCTCCTCGCCGCGCGCACGAACCCCGGGTGGATCGGGATGCCGCCGGCGACGCGGAGGGGCGCCCAGCTGCCCGCGCCGTCCTGGCCCACGCGCGCGGCGACGAAGTGGACGAGGTTGGCGCCGGAGCTGTCCCCGATGAGGAACACCCGGGAGACGTCGGCGGCCTCACGGAGGAGCTTGGCCGCCGGGTCGTCGAGCGCGCCGCCGTCCTCGGCCAGCGCGATGGAGCGGAGCCGGCGGAGCGCGGCGACGCCCGTGTCGACGTGCGCGGGCAGGCGGCGCTCGGGCGCGAGCGGGAGCTCGACGGAGACGACGGCGGCGGGGACGGCGCACGCCAGGCGCGAGTAGAAGTGGTGGTACATGAGCCAGGACGGGTGGGAGACGCAGAACCCGCCGCCGTGGAGGTGCACGATGACGGGCAGGCGCCCGACGCCCTCGCCCCCCGCCACCTCGGGGAGGTACACGCGCAGGTTGGGCTCCCCGGGCAGGTCGTGGAGCGTGTGCCCGTCGCGGGGCTCGGCGTACGGCGCCACGGGCTGCATCAGCGGGAGGGCCTCGGGCGGGCCGGTCCACGTGCGGTCGACGCTGCCGTCGTCCAGCACGCGCAGCCAGCCGGACACCTCGTCCACCACCTTGCGGCCGCACGCCGCCCCCCCCTGCGGCGGCTGCGACTCGGCGAGAGGGGCAGTGGCCATCGCTCTTGCCGCACAGGTGGTGCGCTCTCCACTGGGGCACGCGGCCGGGCAGGTGCGCGCGCGGCGTTGTACGAGGTGGGACACGACGCGAGCGGTGGAGATGGTTGGGGTTGCACGGTGGGACGCGGGAGGCGGGCGAGCGGCTGGGCTTTAAAGGCAAGCGGCGAGGCGAGGCAGGGGGCGCAGGAGCTAGAGCTTGGTGGTGTGTGGCCTTGTGCCCTTGTGGCCGCTGATCTGGAGGTCATAATTCGGGCAGGCACGGCGTGGAGTGATCAGAAGCTCAGAACCATGGTTGACTCTCTAGGAGTCGGTCCTCTTGGCGCTACTCAGAAACATGTGGGGAGGCATCGTTTCAAATGTGAACCCAGAACCAGAAACATGTTGGGAGTCATCGTTTCAAATGTGAAGGTTCCTGACCGAGCGAGCGTGGACCTGAGTACTGACAGTCCTTTTCATTTCTGTACTAACGTTATCAACATTTGTCATGGTATTTTCTTTTCATTTCTTCCAAAGGTTTGCATTGGTGATTAAAATGGACATCAGACCTAACGACGCATCAATTTTAATTTTCAAGTCATTGAGGAGGAGGAGGAGGAGGAGGAGAAGAAGAAGAAGATAAGCCTATTTTAGTTACGAAATATCAAACATGATTTGACCTGGCCAAGTTACACACTATCGTGCCTCTGCCACCAAATTATTCCCCGTACATAAATCTGTGGAGTGAATAACAGTGGACATATTCAATGGTCCCATTTTTGGATATTTTGGTATTTGGTAATGCAACATGACCTTATTTGTTTTCCGGATGACCCAAAACATAGCTCGTCGTCATCTAATAGCACATAGCTCCCACTTGTCTTTGATCCAAGTTTTGCAAGCCAGCTGCTCCAATCAAATCGACTAAACCTTGCCAGTATTTGTCAAAGAAAGACGGTGAAGAATACACTTCAGTACTCCACCTCATGCCACTATATCAGGCTTTAAAGAAGCTGTGATGTATATAGTACGCTAGGAGTACACAGCGACCATCTTTGAGAAGATCAGAATTATTTCATTTTGACATTGGTTCCTATTTGAGTAAACTAACCTCCAACCTCTGATCTACTCAACTAAAATGGTATTTGTAGCAAGGGACTGCACACTCTCATGCTTCCATAACCAAGGTCTGAATACTCTTTGTAGGAGTAAAAATAAACGAAGTACCAGACGTATTCCCTGTACATAAATATTCGGAGTAAAGATTGATTTGATATCACTGGAAATTTTCAATGGTGCTATTGTACAATTGTTGATAGCGCAACATGATCTTAACTATGTATTGTAGAAAACACAAAACAAAGCTTGCTGTCACCAAATTCACGCGTCCCCTAGCTCCCACTTGTCTTTGGTCCAAGTTAGCAAACCACCTGCTCCAATCACATTACATCTTTCTTAATGACACATTAGTCTGCTGCATGTTCAAACAAATTATATTTTTAAATTAAACCAGTGTTAGTCAAGTCTACTACTGTATTTGAGCTAGTTTATTATCAGATAGTAAGATTTGTGTGAATGGTGGACAATATACTTCACAAATGTAGCACAAGGAAAGCAACCAAAAAATTATGTGCTCTGAGTTACTGGAACAACAGTAAGATGGGATAATTACAGCACCATCGTTCAGAATGGAAGAGAAGGAAAGCAAAACAAAGACATGTTTGGCTTGGTGCGTGTGTTGGGGATTTTACTCCACCAAACAGAAGAAGAGAGGAAGCGAGGAAAATCCAAAATGACAGAAGCAAAGTGATGAGAGCCCAAAAAGCCCCCTTCTCATAATAAATTGGGTACTTTATATTTATATAGAAGAGGGAGAGTGTGGCAAACGTTCCCCAAGCCCTTAGTGGATACAATATCATCTCTATATACGCTGGGCCATTTCCCTCAACAACGTGAATTTGACAAGCTTATGCTCTAGCGTGAGTTGTGCATGAGACCAAAACTCTTGGCTGTGATGAGTGCTGACAACTCAACGTACAACTCAAAGTAGTCACAAAGTTTCCGGATCAATGGGGTCAAGAAACGGGGTACCGTCCTTATGAGAGGATTTTACAAGGTGAGGATGAAAATGACCCCGTGTTCTCAGGACGGGGTCGACGTTTCCGGATCGAGGAACAGTACCTTCGACCCCGATTTATGTCACTCTCAAACTACTCTGGCACAGAGGCGGTTCTCGTGCCAATGCCTCACCATGGGGTTCATGACTTCAGGCATCTTTTCCATCATCTTTTTGTAGTTCCTCGACGATCCCGGTGCCTGCAGAATCTAATGGCTCTACAGTCTGTGAAAGGGAATCCTCAGCTAACAGTCCAGTGCCATCCATAAGACAGCTTGCAACCATAACTTCAGTTATCAACTTTATTTGATTTAGTCTAGCAATTACTATCTAGGGCAAAATTCAAGACTGGAATAGACTTGAAAGCGATGACTTGACAGTTCTCAGTGTATATTCCCTGGCTTTTCCAGCCATTTCATAGTGGCATTTAGAAAGCTAAATTCTGTTTGTCTGCATTGCTTATGCAATTTCATGAGAAGAAATGAGAGTCCTATCCTTTGAGAATATTTAAGTAATTGTGAACAGTCAGAAAAAACACTCTTCTGTTGACCAAAACTTTCTCAGAAAAAACAAGGAAGTTGGATGGTTGGAAAGGTGGACTGAGTTTGCAGTTATGACTTATGAGTGTCTGTTATTGAGGGTAAAAAATCAGATGGAAGATCGAAGTCATGCTAATAGTCTATTTGTCTCAGCCTCCAAGGACAGCGATTGACAAGCTATTTGCATATGGAATAACTTATTCCTTTACATATTATATGCATTTGAAGGTGAATTATATAGAGTAGTATAATATCATCATATCCCCCTGTTAGGCTGGGAGAGTCAAAATGAGCATGTATCCATTTATGCAAGGAGTTCCTCAGTAAATCATATAGTTATCATACCAGCATTAGCATCAAAATTTCTAGAACTGAAGTATCACTCCCATTTCTACTCAATATGAATAAATCGAAGACAAGAACCCATTTCTAGGTGGTCAAACAAAAGGGTCTAATTTATGTCAATGCACCGATTATGTACACATAGTCTGGTTCAGTTCCATACCATTTGCTCAAAAGTTCATGTAGAGATCTGAACACACTATGAGCGATCTTAACACACTATGAGCCTGAGTCGTAGTTACTTCTCTGTTCAAGCAATAATTGTCTCAGGGAACTGTACAGTTTTCAGAATCACTGCAACAACTTTATACACCGGCAACCCAGCACAATGTCCATTAGCACTGCATCAAGACTAAAATCGTCAGTACAGCCCACTTTAGCGTATCATTTTCCCATCACCTGTTCTATAGAACAAGGAACACTGGTAATGGAGAAGAAATTATTAGCAAATAAACCCACCACCATATTGCCATCCACTTCTTGTGACTACCAGACCAACCTTAACCAAACATTTCTCCTCATGTGTCAACAAACTTGGGTATCATGATGTGTCAGTTTCAAAAGCTGTTTCAACCCCCCAGCCACACATAGTGGACTGTCTCTTTCTTCCTTCCTCAAAGAGATTGAGAAAATTGCATGATTTCAGATTATGATCATCATGTTTTATTTTTATCAAGTCGTCCATATCAGCTCAAGAAGTGGCTTTCTTACATTTCGACAGCACAACACAGTAACTGACAACATTATGAAGCCTATAACTATCATGCGCTCATGCTGTGTTGCCGATACATCTCATTCACTCTTAGTGTCCGATAAGCACCTCTATTCATTTGTGGGCAGGGTACCAGAGAGTAGAATCTGCTTCAAGTACTTCTAACTCCGTTGATCTTTATACAAAATCTATCAACATCCAATTCAACTGAACTATATCCAGGAAGCTTGTTGACTTTAACTTCTTTCATGAAGCCTCTTATTCTCTCTGCATCACTATACCTTCCTACATCTGAATATATGTTTGCCAAGCTCATATAGTAGCCACTCTTTCCAGGAGACATGTCCATCAATCTCTTTGAAACCCGTTCAGCAGCCTCCATTTCTCCATGCACTCGGCAGGCTGCTAGTACACCTCCAAGCATTGCCTCGTCAGGCTCAAAAGGCATTTCCTCTATCAACTTCACAGCCTCAATAACACTCCCTGCTCTACCAAGCGTGTCAGCCATACAAGAGTAATGCTTCAGTTCAGGCTCAATGCCCCACCGTTTCATCCCCTCGAAGATAGAGTATGCTTTGTCCACCATTCCTGAATGTGCACAAGCTGACAATGCCCCAAGAAAGGTTACCGAATTTGGTTGGATTCCTTCAGTTGCCATTCTATCGAAAAGACCCAATGCAACATCAGAACGCCCATTCAAACCATGACCAAGGATCAGTGCACTCCACGAGATAACATCCCGCCTAGGCATCCCAGCAAACACCCTTTCAGCGAACGCGAAGTCCCCGCACTTGACATACATGTCCACAAGCGCGTTCCCAAGCGACAGAGGCATCCCTAGGAACCTCCGTACGCAGGAGGCGTGCACACTCCTCCCATGACGGCGCCACCCGAGCTGCCCGCACGCGAGCAGCAGGCTGACCATGACCACCGCGTCCAGCTCCATCCCCGCGGCCACCATGCCACCAAAGAACCGCAGCGCCGCGTCGGGCTCTCCTCGCTGAGCGTACGCGGACAGCATGGACGTCCACAGGACGGCGTCCCGCTCGCGCATTCCGTCGAACAGCCTCCGCGCGTCCGCGAGGTTCGACAGGCCCGCGTAGCAGAGCACCAGCGCGGACGCCATGAAGAGGTTGCCCTGCGCGCCGAGCTTGACGGCGAGCGCGTGGGATGAGGCCGCGAATCCCGCGGCGCCGGTAAGCGCGCAGGAGCGGAGCACCGGGGGCAGGGTGAAGTGGTCCGGCGGGACGCCCCGCGCGAGCATATCGCGGAACGTGCGGAGCGCCTCCCCGGGGCGGCCGGAGCGCGCGAGCGACGCGAGGAGGGCGTTGCAGGAGGCAAGCGTGGTGGCCGGGGAGGGAGGCATGCTGCGCTCCGAGGCGGCTGGCGACGCCGTCTCGCCGCCGACTGCCGCGTGCCGACAAGGAAGTGGGCCGTGGGGACGGGTGTGTTGCTGGTTGATCGGAGGCCAGAGTTTTGGGCTCGTACCAACTCCTCCTCTCTCAAGCCCTGTCATCATCTCTATCTAAGCATGCACATATTATGGAGGCGCCAGAATTTTTGTTAAACATTTCAGCCCATTAACGGAAGCGGGCCACAGTTTGAGCATAGTAATAAAGGGAAAACTCCTTCTTTTTACCCCGTGAACTTAGGACCAGCGTGCCTTTCCTTCCTGGATAATAGAACCGTCCGTTTAGACTCTTCGAACTTGCCATACTGGACACATATCTCCCTGACTGGTTTCTCTGAGTAGTTTTCTCCTTTTCTTTTATATTTATTTTAGTTGAATCTTTAAAAATTATAGTAAATAAAAAATTATAAAATAAAAATTCTAATTTTTTTGACTCGACATGAGTAGATCTATACAATGAACATATGGTAGTAAAAAAGATTTATTATACTTTTAGATATATATTTTTCTATAATTAATTCATAGCTACAGTTTTGTAGTTCATTATGGTGAAATTTTTATGGTGGAATCATTATATACTTGAGTTGTAATAAAAATTTCAAGCTTATTAGATCATGTATGTTTGAGCATTTAAATTCCAAACTATATCAGGAACTCTTCAGTTGCTCAAGCATACATGATCCAATCAGCATAAAAGTTTTACTGTAGCTCAAGCATATAATGATTAGACCACTACAAAAATTTCACCATAATTGGACCATGCAACTGTACCTATGAATTAATTACAGAAAAATATATATCTAAAAGTATAATAATTTTTTTACTAAATTATATCGTACTATATATTCACTGCATAGATCTACTCATATGGAGTCCAACAAAATTGAATTTTCCATTTTATGATTTTTTGTGGTTTACTAAAGATTCAGCCAAAATAAACATAAAAGAAAAGGAGAAAAAACACTGAGAGATACTAGTCATGAGTTAGGGAGATCATGTATCCGGTATCGCGAGTCCGAAGAGTCTAGGCAGATGGTTTTATTATCTAGGAAGAAAACGCAGCGTGTCCCAAAGTTTAGTGAAATAAAAATAACTTTTTCGAATAATAAAATAATAAAATATGTGTGTTGGGTCTGATTCTCTAGCCCCGAACCGAGCACAAACCGAGTTGGGCTAGATTTGCTGGGCCGCCTATTTTTTTTTTGAAACAAGCTGGGCCGCCCATTTTGTCTTCTGGGTTTTCGGAGAAGTGGCGCGCGTAAGGTCCCGTTTGGATTGGATTCTGGATTTTAAAAATTTAGGATTCTATATATATTTTGAAAATCTGGATTCTGCATAAAATCTTGATTGTGCTGTTTGGATACTAGATTCTGCTGATTTCATAGTTATTTGATTCCTGCATCCCTTTTATGCCCTTATTAATTTTTTCACAGCCATCCCTTTTACCACCACAAAGTGGGGCAGGGATGGGCGCCTTGGCAAGGACGGGCGTAAGAAGGCGCCTCGGCGGGGAAGGGCGTAGAGAGCGGTGCTTGGGTGGGGACGAACCCTCCTGTGGCCGTTCAAGGGGATGGCTGTGAGCGCCTGCCTGGCCGTTCGCCAGCGGCGGGAAGGAGCGACCGCCCGCGCCTCCTTTGCCGCGGGTGGGGAGGGGCAGCTGGGAGTGCCTCCTTCGCCGCGGGCGGGGAGGAGCGGCGCTGGGCCGGCCGCAAGAGGGGAGATCTTGACTGGGGAGGAGGCGGACAGGGCAGATCGAAGTGGAGGGAAGGGGAAAATTATGTGTGGGGGTTGGAGTGTCAGACGGAGAGTTCGATGGGGGCATCGGCGGTGGCACATTTGCGTAATTTTTCGGAACAATCATTGGTAAAATGGTACTTTCGCTATCCTGTAGCTGCCCGCAGCTTCCAGGATTCTGAGAATCCTGGAATTCTACTTCTAAAATCTACAGCAAAATCTGGGCTGTTTGGAAGCTGCTCCGGATTCTGGATTTTGAATTCTTAGAATCCGACGCTTTCCAAACGGGCCCTAAAATCGTGTACAAAGCCGCAAACAACACAGGTCCACGGAATGCGGCGAGTTCGTCCGTCGCGTCAAACAAGTTACAAGTGTACCCCAGCGTCGCCATCCTGACCTGCACCGTCACCTTCTACGCCTGCAAGCTGCAAGCTTTTGCACAAAGGGCGTCTAGATTCACTCGGAGTCCATCCGGCAGAAGCAAAGCGCGAGCTCACTTTAATGGCAGCATCACTCACAGTCACATGCCAGGATAAGAAGCCGCTCCGCGACGAGCCGTCCCTGTCCAGCGGCCCGCCGGCCGGGTGCCGCTTCGCCTTCGCCGGCGTCACCACCGCGTCCGCCATGCCGTTCGTGCTGCTCCTGCTCTCCCGTTCGTCCAACGTGACACACGGGGCCGCCTTTGCAACGACCCTGAACTCTGCGTGATCGGCCGGCGTCGTCGGCTCTCGGCATGATCGATCCTGAACTCTGCGTTATCCTAGGAAGAGGAAAACACAAAGCTGGATGCAATGCATGCGTCTACCTGTTTCCATCCTCGAATTATTAGTGCTTTTCTTTCTCCGCAGCGTTCGATCTTTTGGGAAAGGTCTCCTTATAATTGCATGCTTAATTTCTGCGTCCAGGGTTGGCGACCGATGGACGGAGTGGCTTTATTTGGCCGTGTTGTTTGTCGTGTTTCTTGTCGTTGAGCTTGCAGACTGAACCACCGTTCTTTCCCCGACTGTCGCTGTGAAGTCTTTTCCTGGAGAGATGAACTAGCAGATAACCATAACATACTGGTAAAAAGAGCGTGCATGACGTTTCTTCTGATGGAGGCCATCTGTTACGATCACGAAACTCAGAAGATTCAGAGTATTCAGTTTATGGCTTTTGAAGCTGGTTTTTGGTACCTGTTTGCTTCTTAAAAAAATAAAAACTGTAGATAGAAAACTAATGACCTGCATTTTAGTTCAATAAGAGTATGAGATAGGCACCCTAGCAGTTACATGCTTTCAGATTTAGATGTAATGCAGTTCCAGTATGATATAATGAGGATGCAGGGCAGTATGGAGTATGGACTCATCTTTTGCAGATTTGCTGGTGATACTTTTCAGCTGATAAGTTTCAAAAAGAAAATATTGCAAAAAAAAAAGATACACTTCAGTTGATCGATGCCACTGTGTGCACTTTGTATAAGGCACAGACAATAAAAGACTAAATTTTTTTCAGTCAAGGTCATTCACGAGTCTTTTTAATGACAAGGAAATAAAGATATATAGTGCTAGTAGAGTAGGTAATCCCAAATGGAATCAAAGGAGGCAATGCAATGGGCCCTTTCGACGCCAGCCCTGCTTTTGTCTGATGGGCTACCGCTTTTCCTTTGCTAGGCTTGTCGTATCGGCCTGGCTAGTGTTGGACTGTCACCTGCAGATCCATGGACCACCGTGGTGTGGGACTGTTGGTGATCGAAGCAAGCAAGCTCCACTGAAAAATAAAGCAACCTCTTCTTTGTACAGATGTTTCTTTGGACGACAGACAATGTAGGTTAGCTCATAGGGCGTTGTAACAGAAGACCTGCTCGTTCAATAAACAAGAAGAGATGCGATTGATATTCAGAAGAATTCAGAATGCGAGTGCAGCAAATGGGTAGATGGGACTATGGGAGCCACCAAGTGCAGGTCGAAAATATAGTTTTGTTTCCTTTCAGCTCCTGTCTCTGCGCCTGTTCATGGTGTTAGTTTAGAGTTCAGACAAAAGGGAGAGCACCATGAGAGTTGGAGTTTGAGTGGGCGCTTGATTGGGCATAAAGATCCAGGAGAAAGATGAATCTCTGACCAGGGATCTGAATATTGCCTGTCTTGCTAGCTTTGATGCCTACCTTCATGAGCGAGCGATCAAGACGCCCACGACGACATCCTTTAGCACAAACTTTTTTTTTAATTTAGGAGACTCAGCACAAAGTTAAACAAAGGCGCCGCAAAAAGAAAAATGCGCTCGTGTTTCTAAGCTCGAACAGCGGCACCGGAAAGCAGGCAGGCAGACGCAAAGGAGACGATCCACCCGTCCATCAGTGTGTGCGCGCGTCAAGGACGACGGAGAGAGCGAGCGAAGCAAACGTTGGTGGAGGCAGATGAGGGCGAGGATTCGGTTTGCATAGTTCAATCATCATGTCCTCGCGATGTGCGCGTAGTGCATACAAGCTAACTAGCTAAGAGCATGATAAATGCCAGTAGCTTGTGTAGGTTCATGGCGGTTCGTGGTGCTGAAATGGAACGTGTGCAACGAACTGAACTGAAGCCCACACTACCTGAAAACGCGTTTTAGATAACGTGGTATCGGTAACTGGCGTTTGATATCCGTTGCAAGAAGAGTTAAAGTAGCGGCTATTATTTAAACCCGTTACTAATAAGTTCCGCCTGTTCACATCAGTAACCGATGTTTGATGCCCGTTTAATGTGATACACATGGCAAGGGACGTTAACGATGCCCATTACCAATGTGACTACATTGGTGGTGCATATTGGTAACGAGTGTTTGATGCCTGTTACCAATATGGTGCACATAATTTTTTTTCTATTATTTTATGATATTTTTCCTTGAACTAGGAGCACATAAGTGATAATCATAAAAAACAAACTAATCGGACTTAAGGGTGACCTATAGAAATTCAAAAAGATTCAAAACTATTAATATAAAAGTATTGCATCTCTCTTTCAACCACAAGTGAATGTGTGGTGTAGTAGTTAGGGGAGGCTAGCGCGAACTAAGAAGTCCTAGTTCGAATCTTAGAGGAGGCAAAAATCGTGTTTGTGGGGGCACAAAACGTATCTCTTGGAGGTAAAGAAGGCTACTCAAGCGGGGATGACTGTCATTGGTAACGGGTTATACCCGTTACTGATGATGAATCATTAGTAATACAATAAAGGTAACATTGGTCATGTCCGTTACCAATGACTATCGTCGCTTGTTACTAATGAACTTTTTTCTTGCAATGCCAGGAAGGTGAGGGAACACTAGGGCACACCTTTTGCAGGAGGTAGAGGCCTATTCTCCCAAAGAAGTGTACATCAGTATATTTGAGGGAAGACATGATGGGAGGGTGTGAGATTTCATAAGTGTTTTGAAATGAAAGAAACAGCTTCGAGATCGATATCGACAAATTATCACCTTATTAGTGGCTATTGATCGCGAAGCGGATGCTAGTGGTACCGGTAGGAATGGTGACAAAGAACAACACTATGAGAACGAATCTTTGTTTCTCTCTGATGTGTGATGTCTTCTGTCCCATTTGCAAAATTTTACAAAGATGTGTCAATATGGTATGTGATTACTGAAGATAACAGTGCACTGTCCTCTTTTCTGCTTCTCTTTTCCATTCCTTTTTCTCTGAGATAGCTGCTCCGTAGTAAGTCCATCAGGTAGCGCTTTTGTCAATTTTCGTTTGCTTTAACGCGGTATTCTTTCCTGAGTAAGTTACGTGCTATCTTGTCAACTGTTCACCTTAGTCGACAACGCATCAGAGTAATAAATCTTCATTTTTTTTCTAGGTCATTCATTCCTTTCCACACAGAAAATGAAATACACTCCAAACTGTCTTGCATACTACTAGTAAAACTTAGCTGAAGATGTTGCTAAACTGATGGATATGTTTGGAGAGCCAATGTCATCCTTTAACGTGCGTCTTCTGCACTGAACACTGTTCCGTTCTTTTTGTAGTTCTAAAGGAACTACCAATTGGTGAATTGGAGCGTGGGCAGCCATTGTGTGTGCAGTTGTGCACCAAAGGCACGTCCAGATCATCAATAATGACATAGAATTATTAGTCATAGCTCATCCCGTCTGGGACGGTCAAAAGGAGTCTTTCCAAAAGAAGACTTTTGAAGGATAACTATGTTTTTGTTGGGTTCAGACTTCAGACACACAGACCCATCACCGACGGGTCAAAATTATCATAACTGCCGGTTCCGAGATCCGTTGGATCAAGATCGACAGTGATAACTTGGGCCATCACCGCCGGTTCTAGACCCGGCGGTGATACCCTTGCCACAAAATTAATAAAACACGCTGTAGCGCCCCTGCTCCGCCCCGCTCGCAGCAGCTTCACGCTGCCGCCCTACTGGCTGCGCCTCCGCGCTGCTCACCGCGCCGCTTCCTTGCTCGTCGTACCGCTCACCGTGGGGAGGGGAGGCTCGGTTCCGCGCCGCCACCCGCCCGCTGCTTGCCGCGGCTCCGTGCCGCTTCCCTGCTCCCCGCAGGGAGGGGAGGCTCCACGGCCCCTCCCGCCACTTGCCCGGTGCCGCTGCAGATCCACACGCCCCATCGTCCTGCTCACACAGTTGCCCCACATCGTAGCGGATCCGGGCGCCCCACGTCGTAGCGGATCCGGGCGCCCCACGCCACTCGGCGGGGATGCGTGGCAGAGAGGGGAGGGAGGGACCGCCGGCGAGGGTGGGCAGGGGAGGGAGGTGGCGCCGCGGCGGATCCGCGCGCCCCACGCCGCTCGGCGGGGAGGCGTGGCAGAGAGGGAAGGGGAGGGACCGCCGGCGAGGGAGTGCAGCGGAGGGAGGTGGCGCCGCGGCGGATCCGCGCGCCCCGCGCTGCTTGGCAGGGAGTCGTGGGAGAGGAGCGGCGGAAGGAAGCAGTAGGGGAGGAGAGGGAAAGAGCTGCGGGGGAGACGCGGAAGAGGAGCCGCGTAGCAGAGAGAAGGATATAACTTGGGATTTGAAAGAGAATTGGAGAAGTGGAGGGAAATAATTAATAATGAGTGGTGAGGGTATCACTGCCGGGCCGTAACACAAACCACCATCACCGCCAGTTCGTGTTTACGAACCGGCGGTGATGCCGGTCCAGCCTATCACCGCCGGTTCCAACAGCCACTACAGCTATCAACTTTGGAATCGGTGGCGACATGGCATCACTGGCTGTTTGTTTTGAACCGGCGGTGAAAGTGTGTTTGTAAAGATGTAATCTGTAGTAGTGAAAGTAAGGCTGGTGCTCAGAAGTCAGAACTACGGAGGGTAATCACCTAAGAAACCTATGACTAGTTACTGAATCAGTTGTTACTGTAAGTTTCGCTGCACAACATTAACTGCTCCTTGATTTGTTCTTCTACAATTCATTTTGGCCTCCAAGATCGCGGCACGCATGTTGCTGCTGAATATATGCGGTCAGTCTCGGATCAACTACTAGTAGTACGTATACGCAGGCAAGCAAATAGCAGATTCGGGCACGAGTAAGCAGCCCTCCAACTATACAAGTGCACATGTTCATTGGATGCAGAGACTACGAGCCTGCCTGCCTGCTGACTTCTCCCCAGCATCTGAAGGAGAGGTATCGAGGAATTACAGAGACAGGCGGCAGGACGAACTGTTGTTGCAAAGAAGGCAGATGCCAGTAATTACGGCACGAGAGGAACTGCTAGCTGAGCAAGCAGCCTCTCGATCAAAAGGGATACAAACAGCATCAGACATTCAGACTTTGATCGCCGCAGTTCTCTCACTTGCACAACCAAGCAAAGCATCTTGCCTTCGATCTCGAGCCAATCCGCGAAAGAAACGAACCAGTCGCATAGTGGCAACCACCTCGTCTCTGATCTCGAGTTGAATGTAATGGTCAGGACCAGGAGTCCAGGATCCCATCTGTGTTTCCGTCGAGCTCCCTGTACCTTGGACAGCTGCTGAGACGCTGTGGCAAGTGACGCGGCACGGGCTCTCTGCTGGCACCCTGTGCTGTGGTGACGCCGACGCATGCCGATGCCGATGCGGTTGTTCCGGGGTCCTGGGCTGGGCTCCTGGTTAGTGCCGCGGGGACGTGTAGATTCATGCCATGCTGCCATCCACTAGGAGGGCACCAAAGGGGTTCCAGGAATAATTGCCGCTTCCCTGCTTTGGATCGCATCATCAGCGGCAGCAGTATCCTCCGGAATGGAACATGTTTGGCGGAAGCGCGTGAACAGACTACTAGCATGGGGGAAAAGGCTAAGCAAATATGCACAAAGCCTAAGCAAATATGCACATGGTACCTTTCTTTTCCCCTATTAATAAGGTAGTTGCCTTTTTTTTCCTAGCTCTGGTTTCAAATTTAGGTTTACTCTATGACAAACTTATATTTTTTTACTTTGATTATCAATCTCTACTATTTCTAAATCAAGCAATGATTCCTTGGTCCATCAATCAGAATTCTAAACTGAAACCCGGACAAATTAATCGGAATCCTAATTGGAACCCGGACAAATTGAAATCTCAATTGGAACCCGTACAATCAATACCTCACGCAGTCTCGGCACAGTCCGTACATGGAGTAAAAAAGCATAAAGTTGATAGTCTCATGTAGGTCCGGATAAATTTATATTACCCGTAGCAATGCACGAGCAAAAATTATACATACTAACGACATAAAGTCGATGTTACTAGATTCATTATGAAAAATATTTTCATAATATAGCTCTTTATATTCAAAATAGTATATTTTTAATACATCATGATACTTTGACAAATAATGTCTAGGTCCTAGATTCATTATGAAAAATATTGAAAGGAATAGTTAGCTATTTTAGTGATTCTAGGTTAGACTGCACTCTTAGTCTTAGTTAATAAAATGATATAAAGAGAATTTCCAACACACAATGCTCAAAATGTTAAATTTTCTGTTGAAGAATTACGAGTGCTGGAGTGCACCTTTGTTATAAAAATGAGAACTTATACAGATATGTTATAATGTCTCAATCAACATGTATAAATTTATCAAAAATATGAACTAATAACATAACTTATTATCATGGGTTATTATTATAATTTTAAATGCATTGTCAGTTTTTGTAGCTCATTAAGTGTTTTTCCCCGTGATTGCTAAACTATAAATATAAACTTATCGCTCATGAATGCATGCATATTTGATCTGTATGATGGCACACAACATTTTATGTGTACTTTGAGTAAGTTTTTTATATTAATTATGGCGGGAGTAGGTAATTTAGAATCATATAAGTGGTACTTTATGGTATTTATTATAAAAGCATGTGGTAATTTAGATTTAAGGGGCTATTATAGTTTATTTTTAGTAACGGCATACGTGAGTAAATTAATTAGATGCATATTTAAGGGGCAATTGTAGAGGTGGATAATGTAGATAAATCAATGAGATTTTCATATTTATATGCAGATTTATCAGTTTATTTATTTTGTTTTTATAATGGCAAAGGTAGGTACTTTAGGTACAGATTACTGGAAATGCTTAATTATTATTGTCAATAACGATTAGAGTGTACCAAATTGATAGCTAAATATTTCATTTTGTTCAGAATTTCAAGGATCTATATCTATTTCTAGTACTAAGTCTCTTCATGATTAATGCGAAGGTGTCAAAAGGAGCATCAAATTAGTAACTGTTTCGAAAATCTAATTTATGTTATTTTTAACATTAAAATTTGGTAAGGTTCTTACGGAATCCAATCAAGGAAAAAAAATAAACAAGCCAATGTAAGTTCATCCAAAAGAAATCGAGTTAAAGAAGGAATCGTGAAGACCACGATATCACAGTTTAAATTTATCTATTAGCTAGACATAGTCAGTTACTTTTTATCTTTAGAGAAGTTTACGTCGCGTCCAACAAGGACCAGTATCTACCCATGGGTATGAATACGTACACCCGGGATTATTACATAATTTTTGACGCATCGCCAAACTCTTTTCCGAGGTTTCATCACTAGCGGAACTTCGCACCTAACACGGGGCTGCATCGCTTCAATCTCCTACGAAGGGGTAAGCCCTAAGTTCTGTCGGCCCCAGCAATTGTATCGGCTATATTGGCGTTGTTCAAGGCTGCATCGCTTCGATGTCTTGGATTGCTCTGATTCAGTTGATATATTTGCCTACCCGTTATCGATTTCTATCAAATCTTGTAAGGTTGCATCGTTCGACCTCTTGCTAGATCTGATAGAATCAGATTTATTTGATCTTGCTTAGATCTATCGGCTTATATCGTTGAATATGTTGCTTAAGTGCAATAATTTCATTGATAAAAGCATCAGATTAATTCTAATTAGCCGATAGTTCCTTGCCTTGGCCTTATTTAAGCTTTTATTATGCCTATCTGGTCGTAACTAGAGATTCATTGGCTTGTAGCCTTTAATTTATCTCCTTGCTGCTAACGCTGTCTCGGTTAGGTTCGATCCGATTGGTGATGAGAGTAGATTAATTATTATTGGCTTGGTGGTTCTTTTACGATAAGGTAGATGTTCGGAATCGCTCCATCCTCATTAGAGTGCTAGCCTATAGCTTTTATCGGGGAAGTAGCCGATAAGTTATTTTTGCATCAGATTCTCCAGCAATGTATACTTTAAACATCGAGCATAGATTTAATATTCTGTATCAATATCGGCCGATTGGTTCGTATCATTATTTATCTATCAAGAACTATATCAGAGATATAGCCACGTGAGAGATATAGCCGATTATTTAAAACCTTATCGACATCGGCTGATATTGCTACATCGGACCGTCGGCCTATCCGCTTTCTTATCTATCTTGTCAGTTGTAGAATCAAACTGACTGTCACGCTAAGAACTTTAAGATTCAGGATCTGTACTGGAACTAAACAGATCTTCCAAATCAGAGTATTGCGCACGAGAAATCATTGTCGGATCGATTTTCACCAACAGTTATGGAGGCTTTGCTATCCATAGTTATATAGCGTATATTGATCAGTTATGGAGGCTTTGCTAACCATAGTCATATAGCGTATATTGATTAAGGGCCTGTTTAGATCATTTTGCAAAAACGCAAAATTTTACTGTTGCAAAGGAATCTTAACAATTTGAAGTACTAAATGAAGTCTATTTGCAAAACTTTTTGCATGGATGGGTTGTAAATCACGAGACGAATCTAATGATGCTAATTAATCCATGATTAAGCAATAATTAGCGGATGGTTACTGTAGCATCACTGTTGCAAAACATGGATTAAGTAGGCTCATTAGATTCGTCTCGCGATTTACAACCCATCCATGCAAAAAGTTTTATAAATAAATTTTATTTAGTACTTCAAATTGATAAGATTCCTTTGCAACAGTAAAATTTTGCGTTTTTGCAAAATGATCTAAACAGGCCCTAAAAAGATGCCCTGTTTGCTGCTCTCTCCGCGTTTTCCGGTCTCGTCGCGACCTCCGCTGCTCACCACATCGCCCCTGGAGTGAGAGCACGCGAGACGGAGCAAAGAGCGCAGCGAATGGAATGGAGGGGAGGGGATTTAGCTCACCCCGCCTCGATTTCCGTGCAAGGCATATATTCAAAGAAAAGAAATTGTTTTATTTCACAAACCAGTTATCCAAATTAAATTTCGATTGCACTGTCGCATTTCTTACGTTGAGACCTTCAAAATTAGACCATACTTGACTATATTTAGATGATATTTTTGCTAAAACAATTTTATTTATTCCAAAATAATTTTTTTCTGAAATATTAAATCTTGTTCTGGAATATTTTTTATTTTCAGATCAACAATTTTTTTATGAAATGCATTCGGAATATTTTTTCTGTTGAACATTTTTATTTATCTTCAAACAATACTATCTATTTCTTATTTATCTTTTAAACACTATCTGTTCGTGCAGTATATAAGCTATGCATGCAGCGGTAGCGGGAGACGTGCTCTCTGATAGTATAGCAACCGATCGCGAGGGTGAGAATAGAAGTCCGGCGGAAAGGGCAAGGCTGCAGCTACTGGCTCGCATGTCAGGAGGCATTCCCGTCCATTGCTTTTTCCTTCGTTCCTCTCGCCCGGCTGCTCTCTCTCTGCTCTTTCCCATCACTTAAACATTTTTATTTATTCGAAAAATAATTTTTTTCTAAAATATTATATCTTGTTCTGGAATTTTTTTAATTTTTGGACCACCTTTTGTTATGGAATACATTCGGAATATTTTTTCCACTGAATATTTTTATTTATTTTCAAGCAATATTTACTTTTTAAACACTATCTGTTCCTGTTGTATATGAGCTGTGCATGCAGCAGTGGTGGGACACGTGCTCTGCAATAGTATAGCAACCGATCGCGCACCTTGAGAATAGAAGTCCAGCGGGAAGGGCAAGTCTGTAGATGCTGGCCTGCATGTCAGGAGGCATGTGGTAGGCCCCACCTTATCTCTTCCTGTCCATCGCCTTCTCCTTTCTTCCTCTTGCCCAGCTACCCTCTCTCTACACTTTCCCATCACTCAAATGTCTACCGCTGCTCGGATTCGCCATAGGCAATGGAGGGCGCCACGTTGAGAAAGAGGTCATTGTGCCATCCGTCACTGCTACAGCTAGCACCACCCATCATCCCGTTGTTCTACTTCTCGAGGGTGCCATCAAGACCGTGGTGGGTGGCGGCGGCAGTGGCCAACGACAACATCGATCAGATGGTCGAGGGTCGGAAGACCGTGCTGCTCCCAGCACGTCGGCGTCATGAACCTCGAGGGACTCAGTTAACTGCTGCTTGGTGTCTAGATATATGCCCATCATGTATTCGGCAATGGGTATTTGATGATAGATAGTTTATTCATCGGGTGTTTGATGATTGAGATGCCGAACAGAACTCCTAATGGATAGAACTCTATTATTGATGATGTTTTTGTTGGCATATACTATGATTTCGTGATAGATTTTTCATGTGATATGCATCTATCATTTGAAATAGATAGAACAAGCGATTGTTGCCTTTCATTGACCTGCGTAAATTTAACTATCTAATACTTTTTGATTGTTGAAATGATGGCACACGTGAAGCGCGCCAAATATTCTAGTTATCACAACATCTACGTATCGTATATGGCTCTACAAATCATATTATCACGATCTACCTCAACATCAAATGTAAGCTGGAAAGATATAGGACTCCTCTACTAGCTCACTCTTTTTATAGACTATATTGCTTTTAAATTGTTATGTTCCTAACAAAACAAAGATCTGACATTGTCGACCCTTTTTATCTCAAAAGTATAGATCGACTTGCAAAGCCCAAGCCTTTTCTCCTCGACAATGTTGGCAACGACTATGTCATCGGAGCAAAGATTTGGTGGAAACAGTCGTGGCCGCTGCTACATAGCCCGCGATGCCTTGTCCTCTACTTTCTCAGCCTAATCATGCTCCAGAGCCTATGTTTTCCAGGACAATTTGATAGTGTCAGTTGCCCTCCAAAACCTTTGGTAAAGCAACCGTGCCTCTTGTGGGAGAGCAAGGGACAACCAAAAAGCTAGCATAGCTTATGTCAAGGCGAATTGTTCCAGCCCAGGAAGCAAAATAGCACAACTACTGCAACAAATGTGTGCTGCCTGACCGCTACCTATCTTCATCTATCACTAATTCATCACTACGGTCGTCGTCACCACCAAGTGTTGCTACCCCGGTAGGTATTCCTTGCTGCTCTGCACACTGACTTCAACAGAAAGTTAGTGTACATTTTTAAGAAAATTGCTAGGTCCAACTCCAAAACTACAATAGAAAGTTAAACCTCCAAAGTGGAATGTTCAAATATTTTAACTAGGAAGTCATGTTCTTGAGGTGAAGTCCATATCGGACAAATTATATTCTTGGCTAACTATTGCCAACACAAGTCATTACTACAGAAAACATATACACTACTCGCTCTGTCCCACGAAGAGTGCAATTCTAGTTTTTACCAGACAGATTAGTGGTGACGTGAAAAGACTCTTATGCCCTCATTTGTTTGCCATAAGAAGTTAGTTTTGGCATACAAAATAAATCTAACCACTTAATTAGGCAGGTGGTTGAGATCTAATTTTTAGAATTGTACTCTTTGTAGAATAGTTTTTAAACACGGGATTACACTTTTCACGGATGGAGGAAGTACCTTTTTATATTTTATTTATCTTCAAGTTCTAACAAACCGGCACTGATAACTTATCAGCTGGTTTTTCACGCGAACGAACAGTGACAAGACATAAAATTTTAAAACCAACAATCTATATATTGTCACCGCCCCAGACCGGTCGATCCATAATATGAAACAACGATAATGAAAATGATCTTAAACCAATCTTTGGAATTCATAATTTTTTTCACACAAGTTCAGATGAAGACAAGCTTTGTACTAACATTATATCGAGGCGTATGCTCAAACCAGTACAAACATTCTGAAAGGTCTAGTGAAAAAGTTTTGGAACCAGTTCCCAAGAGTTGCAAAATAGAAATTAAAGTTGTGGAAAACAAAAGTTACGAGATGGAAAGTCAGGAAGGAGGCGTATGCTCTTCTTTTTAAGCAAAAACTTGCATCTTTATTATATCATAGATGATTCACCGATATCATGAACCATCAAAGTTTTTACAAGTCTTTACAAACTCTAGGAGGTGATCTATCCATATGCAAGCTAGCATGCGCACGACCATTACAAGAGCGTGGAACATAATTCACCTCAACACAAGCAAATTGTGTGGAGATTACAAATTTAGCTTCTCTAAATAAAACACCTCCCGGAGACTGATCATAATCGGTCAAATTGAAGGCCTTAACCAACATCTTGGAGTCTGATTCAAGCTGAACTCGCATCATGCCGTGATCTGTTGCTACTGTTGAGATGCCCGTGGGGCTAGGACCTTGTGATGAGTGATTGAACAACACAGTGTGCGTGTGACGTTTCTCTTAGTTGGTGTCGTTGCAGGTGATAGGTGGAGACTGAACATGCGGCGACGTGTGAAGAATGAAGATATGATGCCACGCCGATGGACTGAGAGCGGTGAAGGGTGGATCAAGACTTGCGTTCGAGGGATTTGAGATCGTGCAGTGTATGTCTAATGTACCTGACGACACAGCGAGAGAGCGTTGGTGGACGGTTTCTTGGTTAAGCCACAAAACCAAGATCCCGGACATTCGTTGCGGCGGACGTGGCCGAAGATGGGGACAATTGTCGATCGCGAGAAGATTCCGGATCGTCGTGCGGCGAGATCACGGGACACCATGGTGCTAGATGGAAGGATCGCGGACATCGAGATTGTTTGCCGTGGAGGATGATATTGCGAGATACGCGCCGATTACGTTAATTTGATTTACGTAATGGCAAATTTGTAATTTAGGTAGTGCCACCCTATGGGTTATAAATATGTGGCACCTAGGATTGAGGTGAAGTTTTTTAGGGTTTTTGGGGCGTTTGCTACAGTAGCCGCCGTGAACAGTCCCTTGCTACAGTAGCTGCCTCCCTGAAGCTCTTCTTGCGTGCACTCCTCTCTCCAGTCTAGCCTAGGGTTTAATTCCTAGTGAGGGATTTTTGTTGATCTCTCTAATCAAGAGAGGGAGGACGATCGGGCGGAGGCTAGATGCAATTTTGTAAGAACAAGTACTTGGTTTAAAATTTTATCACTAAGTATTGTTCTTCGTTTCATTGCATCGTGCTTATTTGTTCTTCGTTAGGTTTATCGTCGGTTTCAATCTAGGTTTTCTTGATCCGCATTTTATACTTAATTTCCTTGCATAATATTTTGGGAATAGCTTTCTAGTGATCTTGTGAACCTATGTTTCGAGTTTCCTCGCGTTTGGATCTAATTTGCTAAAGTTCTTGAAATTTGGGAGTTTGATCTGTTTGCTTCCGTGCGAAATTATTTTGAGTTGCTCCCATTCACCCCCCTCTGGTCGCATTTTCCGGTCCAACTGTGATAGCTGCAGGCTTGGGCTTCTGCACAAAGAGCATCATGTATCTTTTCCAATTTCCCTACCCTCGACAGTACTACCGATCTTTCCTGATCCCTGACGATGAAACCCCAAGCTCCGCTTTTGCACTTATATGAAAAGCACCATCAAAATTGATCGTAAGGAAATCAGATTTTGGTGGACACCAATGTAACTTCTCTGTGGGTGGTTTGAAGACTTTCTCTTGCCTATTCGTGGAAGTATCAAGGTTTATGGACTGGGCTCTATACACAATCTCCTCCATTACAAGCATTTTTTCTCCAGAATTCGCTTTACTGCGTGCATCCCACCATACCCAAAGGAGGCCAAACACTCTTGCCCCTAAAAAAAAGAGGCCAACCACTCTCAACCTTGTCTGAGAGGCGTATGCTCTGAGAGCATCTCCAGCGGATCCCCCATTTCCCAATCCAACTAGCGTATTGGGAGAGTTTTTGTAAAATTTATACTCTAGCAGATCCTCTTTACCTTTCCCTTTTGCGAATAATTATTGGGACAAACCAATAATCCACCCAAACTCTCCCCAAATAGAGGGGGAGTTGAAGCTCTTCCAATATGGTAGTTGGCTTGGGATGGATTATTGGGGAACTGCAAAAGTAACTCTCCCAATAACCATAAAGAATTATAGAGCTACTAGCGCCTGACCGTTTGATGGTAGATTTTTCATCGGACGCTCCGGTGCAACACTAAAAGTTAACTAATGCAACATCGAAAATCACTGCTTGCAACATTAAAAACAATATGTATAAAAATGACTATCATCTAATTCGGGGATGGAAAATTCCCACCACAACATGGCATCATATTTCATCCAACATTCATAGATAGCAGCAACATGCACAAACTTTGTTCGCAACATCGATGTTTTCCTTTTGCAACATAAAAAATATGCGTGATACGATCCACGCACCCATGCATCGCCGGTGAATTCCACGAGGAATCAGATGATGGGCAGGCCACGGCGTCGTCGATGATTCCCCGGAAGTGATGACCCGGGAGTAGCACGATGCTGCACGAGTGCGTGCGGAGGAATTTCCCGGGCGCGCGGCCGGGGATCTGCGAGGCTCACGGATGGAACTTTCGGCGTCACCACCAGATCCCTGCAAGTTGGCGCTTCAACTTTGGCAGACGCCGCCGTCGCGTCGCGCCTCGCGAGCCGGCGAGCGCGGGCGTTGACAAGTAGCCGGCCTGGGTGGGGAGGATCGCGCGCAGCGGCGTCACGGCCTCATGCAGCCAACGCCGCGTCGACACGCGAGCAGAGCCCCGCGCCTCGCCGCGCGGTGGTGGTGGGCCGCGGCCGCCGGCGTACGTCACGCCGCACCGGAGCCGGCAGCCCGGGGGGTCGTCCCGCTCCGCGTCGCCCTCCACTCCCGACGCCTCCCTATTGGCCGCCACGCCGGCATGCTCATCCACATCCCGTCCGGATCTGTCGAATGCTTGCAGCGGCCAAGTGTGATTGGGCGCCGCGTTTGCAGTTGGGCCATGATTCCTCGTGTAAAAAAACAGAGCATGGATGACGGCCGGTTCTGGTTTGCTGCATCCGCTCCAAGGACTGAGGAAGATTCAGCAATGTTTTGTTGCAGCATCGACTGAACCGTAGAATGCCAGTCAGAGTTACTGTCAGATCGAGCAGATCAGACTTCTTCCGAGGCAGGTCGCTGGATTTGCTAGCTGTAACAACGGTTAGCTAGAAAAACACACCGGATGACATACAATGGCACACGACCAATGGCCTTCACTGTTCCTGTCTTCCTGAACAGTGCCAGCACTGCCAGGCCCCGGCCAGTGTGGGTGTGGCAATGGCATCACTGCGCCTTTCGCCTTTGCAGCAGCAGCGGAGCACCCATGCACCCGGATCCCGCCGGCCGGCGCGACGTCAGCGCCGGCCCCCACCTTCAACCAACCAGCTGCCGCCGAGCGCCTATAAATAGCCGCCGGAGCGCCTGCCCACTCCCTCCTCAGGCGCCGAGCGATCGAGCGAGCGAGCACACCCCTCTCCGGCCGCCGGCGGAGCTTGCCGCTAAAACCATTGCCAGCCCATCAGCCCAGTACACACGACTACACGAGCCGTGCACGTGCTCCGACGACTCCGGCATCAATGGCGCCCGTTATTGGAGGCGGCGGCGAGTCGTCGCTGATGCAGCGGTGCAAGCCGTACGTGGCGATGGTGTCGCTGCAGTTCGGGTACGCCGGCATGAACGTCATCACCAAGGTGTCGCTCAACCGCGGCATGAGCCACTATGTGCTCGTCGTCTACCGCCACGCCTTCGCCACGCTCTCCATCGCGCCCTTCGCGCTCGCGCTCGAGCGCAAGGTTCGCCCTAGGATGACGCCATGGGTCTTCCTCCAGATCTTCGTCCTCGCGCTGCTCGGGTGGGTAGCTGCTGGCTGCTGCAGCTAGCGCAGAGGGTTCTCTGTTCTGAGCTCTGGCATGGAAGGCCCTGCTTCCTTCTTCAAGCTCTGTTTTCTGGCGTCGTCGTGACTGATGAGCATGCATGCGCTCGTGTCGTGTAGGCCGGTGATCGACCAGAACTTCTACTACGCGGGGCTCAAGTTCACCTCGCCCACCTTCTCCTGCGCCATGAGCAACATGCTCCCCGCCATGACCTTCATCATGGCCGTGCTCTTCAGGTATGCATCTTCGCACTGACGACGGGCAAGAATCAACACGATCGAACAACCATGAGGCTAGAGAGACAACACAATTGTGGCATTGTCAAACAGCAAACTAATCAAACAACTGAATGATGAACATCGATCAGGATGGAAAAGGTGAACCTAAAGAAGGCGAGGTGCGTGGCCAAGGTGGTGGGCACGCTTGTGACGGTGGCCGGCGCCATGCTCATGACGCTCTACAAGGGCCGCGTCGTCGAGATGGTCTGGACCAAGCACGTGCACCTCCACGGCCCGCACCCGGCCGGCGCCGCCGCGGCCGCCGCCGCCGACAAGGACTGGCTCACGGGCTCCATCTTCCTCATCATCGCCACCCTCGCATGGGCCTCCCTCTTCGTCCTCCAGGTCGGCAGCCATGCATGGACGCTCCATAAACTAGCTAGCTCCAGGAGCCTTGGAGCTTCTTCGACTCGTCCTAACTTTTTGTTTGCCAACCTGTTGCACGCAGGCCGCGACGCTCAAGAGGTACGACGCGCCGCTGTCGCTGACCACCCTCATCTGCTTCGTGGGCACCCTGCAGGCCATCGTCGTCACCTTCGTCATGGAGCGCAGCACCTCCGTTTGGAGGATCGGCTTCGACATGAACCTCCTCGCCGCCGCCTACGCTGTCAGTCTCCTACCATACCTTGCTCTGCTCTCCGCGAGCAAAAATGGCATGACGCTGACCAAGGAATATCCTCCGCATGTGTTGATCCGTGCAGGGCATAGTGACGTCTAGCATTGCCTACTACGTGCAAGGGCTGGTGATCAAGAGCCGGGGCCCGGTCTTCGCCTCGGCCTTCAGCCCCCTCATGATGATCATCGTCGCCATCATGGGCTCCTTCATCCTCGCCGAGAACATCTACCTAGGAGGGTAGGCGCTGCCCGCCATGGCTCCATGATCGAGAGAGCTCATCCAACATCCATGCATCCACTGGTAGAGTACCCTACAAGCAGTAATTCATGGCCCTTGTCGTTTCTGGTTTCCAGGATCCTCGGGTCCGTGCTGATCGTCGCCGGCCTGTACTCGGTGCTGTGGGGGAAGCACAAGGAGAACCTGGAGAAGGAGGCCGAGGCCATGGAGATCCCCGTGGCGATCAAGGGCGTCGACGGCAACGGGAGGATCGTGGACATCGTCGAGCTGGACGAGGTGCAGCTGGAGAAGGCCCAGGCCAACGCCAAGCGGGCGGCGGTCGCCGTCACGGTCCCCGCAGAGGAGGCCCGGATGCAGGGCAAGGACGAGGCTTAAGCCACAACCCGCCCCCGCCGCCGCCGCCACCCCCCCCCCCCCCCCCTCCAAAAAAAAAAGCGCCGATCAATCGATCAGCGTTTCTCGTGTCATTTTACCCCTTTTGGCCGTAGCCTTTGTGCGTTGTGCCCCATCGTATTCTAGTGTGGGGTGATCTGATGCTGTAAGCAGTGGTGGCGGTAGTACTGTGGTAGTGTAGTAGTGGCTAGTGAAGCAGTGATCAAGATGGAAGCTGAGGAGGATGTCATGAGGAGAGTTTTGTAACCCCTCCTGCTAAGCAGATGCTGTCAGTGATAAACATCCCCTGCATACATGTCTTGTACTACCATATAAACCTTCAATCAGTGATTACATTTGCAGCATTGTGCCTCAGCTTCCAATCAAAGTTCAACTAGGTGTTTGATCATTTCATCATTGTTTTTTTCTAGGAGAAATAGGGGAAGTGCTTGATCACTTAGATTTGTGTCCTACATGCTTTTTAGTTAGCTACCGTTTCTTCTATCCAAGGTCAGAAATCCTGGTCTCTGAGACAGGTCATATGATTGGGTGTGGGCAGGCAGCATTCCTGGAACCCTGAAAGAGCAAGAACTCAGTGGACCTAAAAAGGCAAATCTTTTTTCAGGCTTCAGCGTTGTTTATTTCTCCACAACATCCTTTACATTTTTTTATGTTACGGAAACGCGATCAATGTGCGGTTTCACTATGTAGCATCTTGATGCGGCCATTGGCACATAGCCACATAGTTATTAGTAGTATTAAAGAATATCGTTTCCCATTGCATCTTGAAAAGAAATGATTCCACTAACATGTGTATATGTATATCCTATTGGTGTACTAGGCAACATCCATGAGATACATACTGATTCCAAGAACCATGTCTGAACTTTCTTTTAGATAGTGAAGAACCATGTCTTAATTAGCAAGGATAACCTCAACGAATCACCATTATGTAGTATCAAATCAAAGAATCAGCATTGGGTAGTGATGGGAGTTGAGGGAATAATTCCCCGAAAGCAGTCCTACATTGCAAGCACTTGAAAGATTCAGTGTTGAGCCCTAAACCAGCATGCATCTCTTTAACTGAAATATAAGAGGATTCCAGAGACCTGAGGTCCCATCTCCACTCCAACTGCACCAGTGCAGTGGGCAAGTTGGTTGCATAAAGCCCCAGGGCCAGGAACAAGAACAGTACCTGAATTTGATTGCCCTCCCCAAGAAAAATATCTCATTCTAAATCCTGGGCACTGGATCGGATCTATCGATCGATACGCGAATTCAATAATAAAACGAACTGGATTCCCAAATCGAGAATCCGACTCCCCGTTGTGATAGTCCCTGGATCAAGCGCTACCAAACACAGAACTACTCATTCCAATCATAATTCATAGCCATACTTCGCATAAGGTCAATTATGGGTTTAATTATTATATAAATTCATAAGATATGCAGTACGGGATTCATTACAAATTTCTTCTCTTGGCTAGATCGAACAAGCAGAAAACGAATAGCGGTAGCTAGACTTCTGGCCGTCCTTCATCTTCTAGAATCTCTTCCACAACTAACTCGAACGTAGCATGGGCTTCAATCGTACCAACCGTCATCGTTGGGGTCAAACTCTGGATCGGATCCTGCATCGTACCAGGCTATCCCCAAGATATGGGATAGGTTCACGTCACCATACGAATGCAAGCTTTAAAGTGGACTATACTAAAAATATAATAAAAGTTCAAGGGATTAAGCTGGGGTTTCCTATGCACGCACAACAATATATGTAACTTCTTCCAAGCTCCGAACTCGGGTCTTTCCGGCATTTCGGACTCCCGGTCCAACACACACCTTCCAAAACCACCAAGTCGATGCGAGGACTCTCTCTCCTCGCATCTCAACTGCCCCAGACAGGAAGTCATCTCTAGAGAGAGGTAGAAATTATGAGTATCACTAACTAATAAGAGCAACAGAAGAGTAGGGTTGTCCATGACCGAGGACGCTGCTATATGTATAGTTTTCACCCTGCAGGGGTTGTACACCTGAACCCACTCGAATCGAAGCTAGCCGGGGATCAGTCGACTGAGCGACGAGACACCGGTATACTAAAATAGGACTAGGAGCCACGGCACCATCCGGCTTTCCCAGGTCTCGGCCGCAAACTCCCGCAAGAGGTCCCCCCGGGACTGTGAAGCCTCCCTTGCGTCTCGGGGAACATGAGGCTAGCACCTCCTTCCCCTGCACCGATACTCGATCCTCCTACCGGCTTGGTACCGTACTTGCTAGCCCTGGACCGGGCCCACCCTCATAATGGGTAAGTGGTGTGCACGCTTAACATAGTTCCACTAATCATAATTACTCTCACCCGGTCCTCAATTGGCGAAGCGAGTATCTTTATCATAAGCGTCTCCACCGCAATGGTCCGCAACTGCACCCATTACGGGTGTTCCCAATACCTCAACCAAGTATCCAAAAAGTTGTACCCGTCACAGGTACTCCGTAAAGTGTGCTAAGATACACACCCCAAGCCCTCGATCCACGATCGAGTGAAGTTTGCCCGCTCCCGGCTAAAAAGCCCTATTCACCAAGTCCAGAAAAATGTATCTCCACTCATGCCAAGACTATTCACTCATTCTCACACATACACATGCAAAGCATAACAAGGCATCTCATATAATGTTCAAGTGTATGGGATAGCAAGGAATTCAGATAAATAAATAGGCTATGCAGATTCATTTCATAGTAACACATCTTTGAAGTAGTAACATATCTAGCGAGCAATATCTAATAGGTATTCAGATCGTAGATGGGCATGAACCTGGCGGTTCTTCTAAGTCCTCGTGGGCTTCTGGGTGGTTCTGGCCGTCGATCAGCTCCTGGTAGCTGGGTCCTATTCGTAAATACGAGTAAGGGCAAGAACCAAAATGCAAAAGTGCACAAAAGATGCCAAATAAGACCCAAATCACCACAAAACCTACTCTAACGGGGTAGTTCATGATTTTAGAATAATTATGGAACTGGTTTCATAATTTTTGGAGGTCTGGTTGATTTATTATGAATTTTCTAAGAGAAAACCTATTTCTAAAACAAATAAAAGAATTTTGGAAAAGAAAACACTCAATAGTGACGTATGGCAGCACCAGAGCATGCCACGTGGCATGTATTGACGTCAGCAGGGGGTCAGTACCGGCTGACGTCAGCTGTGGGCCCTGCTGACGTCAGCGTTGACCGGTCAACACTGACCGGTCAACGGGGTCAGCGGGTCAGTGGGACCCACTGGTCAGTCTCACCTCGAGGCTGACAGGTGGGGTCCACAGGTCAGGTTGGGTAAAAAGGGAAAAGGAGAAAGGAAAAGGGGCTGGCTCGGCTACGGCTAGGCGGCCCAGCTTGAGGTTTATCCGCTGGCTTGAGCTTCTGCTTCGTCGCAGGTGGCGCATCTTCGGGCCCAGTAGCGCCGTGGATCGAGTTGGGCTGTGCGGCTCCTCCCCTCCTTCTCCTCTTCCTGCTGACTGAGCGGCCCCACGCGTCGGTCTCAGTTGGATCCGGTGTGGCAGCGCCTGGATCCGGTGCGGCATATGGGTGTGCGTGTGTTTGAGTGTGTGCAGAGAGTGTGTGCGTGCAGAGGCACGCGAGGTGCTCGGCGAAATGCCGTAGAGGCGCCCGCGTGTGCCAGGCCGCGATGCCGTGGGGGTGTGCGCGGTCACCGTGGCCGCGGCATGACAGCGACGGCGGCGACGGCGTGGCGAAAAGGTGGCCGGTGGGAAGGCTCGGCACGAGTCAGTGCTGGGTGCGAGTATGTGTGTGTGCATGGTGTCCTGGTCTTCCAGGGTCGTGGCTCGACGCTGGCGAGGCGGTCACGGCGGCGGGTCAAAGCCAAGGCTCGGGCTTGGTTGATGGCTCGAGTGTGCACGCACGCGCGCGAGTCCTGGCATCCAGGGACCGCGGCGTGGCCGTGTCGTGCGCGGGGTACCGCCGTTCCGGGCCCGCGGCATGATGCGGCGGTGAGGTGCGACAGTGGTGGGAGGGAGTACGGCGGCACGACGGGCTCCTGCAACAAGAGCGGCACGAAGGCTGGGATAGGGGCTGAGGGGTCCTAGAGATGTACTAAGGAAGGCTCATCGGCGGCGACGGCAGCACAAGGGAGATGGGAAGCGGTGGCGAAGCTCACCGGTTGAGGCCGGGGAAGACGGAGCTCGGGGTGGCGCAGAGGCGAGGCTGTGACGAGGTGGAGCAGTGTCGGGCAGCGCGGGGTCGTCGATGTTGTCGATCGGGGTGCTTGCTCGGTGAAGACGCGCCTGCGACAGCGGCGACGTCGTTCTCCCCGTGCTTCCCCTCTTCTCCTTTCTCCCTCCCGGTCGCGGCGGCGGTGGGAGAGGAAAACCCCGAGATGGCTAGGGTTTCTCGACAGCGGTCGTGGGGTTCTTATAGAGGCCGAGCTAGGGTTCGCGGCACGGGCCCAAACATCGAGGGCAGCGATGGGACGGGCCGCGGCGTGGAGACGCGTGGTGCCATCGCACGGCGTGGCGCGGGCTAGGATTCGCAGTGCGGGGTTCAGTGGCCGACACGGGAGGCGCAGCAGTTTCGCTCCTGTGTCGCGGAGCGAGGACAGGCAAGGCGCGGGCGCGGGGGTGACGTAAGCGAAGGGCGCGGCGGTTTCGCTGCCTTGTCGCTGAGCGGAAGCGGGAGCGTCGCGGGAGGCGCGGCTGGAGGTGTAAGGGAAAGATGACAAGCAGGCCCTGCTTGTCAGCTGCCCAGGTGAGAGGTAAAGGGGAGCGGCAATGCGGCTGGCGAGCTGGGCCGTGCTCACGTGGGCTGTGCTTATGTGGGCTGAGCTCGTGGGGAAAGAAAAGATAGCGCTGGGCTGGGCTGCCTCTGCTGGGCCGGTTTCGGGTTATTGGCCCAAGAAGGCTTAGGATAGTTAGCTTTTGAATTTGAATTTGAATGGTCCATTCAAATTTGAATTCCACTCAATTGAATCAAACAAATTGGAAGCAATTCAAGTAAGATCCAACAACAATTTCAAACAAGGTAGATTGCAAATAAATCCAAATGACTCCAATATTACACATTAACAATGTCGTCCTTAGTTTGATTTCGGTTTAATTTTCTAGGAGTTTGGGGTAGAAAGAGATTAAGTTTGATTTCGGTTTAATTTTCTAGGGATTTGGGGTAGAAAAAGATTATCCTTATATTTGGTCCTAACTAAAAGCACTTGCATGAAAAGTTTTTAAAATTCACGATTTTTGCAAAATTAACATTTCAGAAAAAAACCTGGGACGTTACAGATAAGCTCTCGTAGGTTTCTTCTCTGGCTTCCATTCCATTGCTTCAGGGAATATCAACTAGCAGATGTGCCGCTGCATGAGCCATACACATAATCATACTTGACAAGCAGCAGGCCACCTAGTAGCAAGTTATTGGACTCTGCACTTGCTACTCCGCTTGGAAGTCGGAACACATTCCGCGATGTCGTTGCGCACAGTGATGTGTGTCGTCATGATTAATGGTTCTTATCATGAAGCAGCATAACTTATCTGAGGTCCACCATTTGAGATTCAAAAGAAATTGGTGCTCGTAGTCTAAGAGAGGGAGAGAATAAATAAGATAATTTTAGAATCTTAACCTATGGCTGGAACTAGTTAGTACAAAATATAAACTAAAATATATTATATTATTTAGATATATGAAACTATAGTTTAACTAGTGTGAAAATCTCATTCCAAAGAGTTTTGCAATCGATGGTCAATCCTAACAAAATACGAGGCAATCTTAAAGGCACACAAGATTACAATAAGAAATACGGAAGCCTAAAGGAAGGAGACGAGGCGAAGCAAACTCTCGACACGAAAATTTATCCTGTGGTATCGGTAGGCACAAGACCACCTCTAGTCTACGTTGTTGCACTCAAGAGTATTGCTTCCCGATCACCAAATTTCTTTCGGGACTCTTCTTGACTCGCCACTAAGGCTTAGCCACCAAGACTCTCGTCAAGTTTCCGGTCACCTTGATGCCGTCTCCACGAAGGAAGAGGGTCTCCACGTGCCCCGCACAAAGCCATCATCGCTGCTCCACACCAAGCCGGAGGGTTGAAGACTTGCCGGCGAGCCACCTAAGACTACAAGGGGCCAGCACACCAAGATACAACTTGTGGTTCACTCAAGAACCAGCACACAAGGCAGCAACGCCTTGCTCTCTCACTCTCTCTAGAGCTAATCCTAGCACAAACACTCTCAGGCAAACTAAATGACCATTGCACTGACGCTCTGTACCGTAGCATCGGTTCAACCGATGTCTCTGACATTTCTTCACTTGATCTCCATATTTTCTTCACATTTCACCGATGCCTCCCTTCATGCACCTTCGGTTCAACCGGTACAACTGACTTCTTGTTCACTTGATCTCTACATTTTCACTAAAATTTGGACATCTTAACAGCAATTTGGACTACCTTGTATATAAATTGGACTCCTCCATGGAACCTAGAAGCCCTACAAATTAGTACCATTGACTATATTATCACACAATCACTAAAATCACAATTATAGTCCAATAAGACCATGTTCCTTGCACACAATCATAGAGATACCAATCTTCAGCTGAGGAGCTGTGTGAAAACTGACAAATCGTAAAACCCCTTGTACGGAGCAAATGCTGTCACATGACTGCGGAAGGAACAACTCAACAAAGGTGACACTGGTCCTTTCTTTCAGATACGTTTCGTTCTGCAACTCTACATCTTTTCTGTTTCTTGGCGTGTACTGGTCCTTTCTTTCAGTTATGGAAGTGCAAAACAGGAGCAGTTGAGTATGCAAGATGCTTGCTTCAGGAGTAGACGAGCACAGAGTCCAGTCCAGCACTTATCCCCCGATCAGACAGTGGGGGGAAACAAAGTGCTTCCACTAAGCATCTATCAACATCTTGGGAATAACAGAGAAGCGGGAGAAGCAATGCAACCATAAAAGCAAACCACTCACACGAATAGTGAATTCGCACTCAGGTTGTATTCTCCTAATTTTGCCATACATTCTCCAAAACTCATGTGATTTCCGCTACTTGATAACCTCAGCAGAGTGCTAAAAACAGGATGATAAAGCATCAATATTGAGAGCCGTATGCCGAGCAATAATCTTCTTAAGATTCCTTGTTCCGAACCAGAAATAATGCAGCATGGGCATTATATTAGCAGGATGTGTCACATCATGCAGCCGGCAATATGCCGAAGTGCATAAACTTGTTGTTGAATGCTACCCCAAATTGCATGTGTTCGATTCATGTTAATTTAAATCAACCTCTTCTCTTTTTTCTTTCTTTTTTTTTGGCAGGCTGAGTACCCTAATCAGAAATTGTGGCTCGGTGTTCGATTAGAGTACTAAAGTGGCTTTAGAAGTGCCAAGCTTTTGGTTCCATGATTATCCATACATCATGAGAGTCCCGAGCCAATAAAGAATAGTTCCATAGATGACCAAGTATGCATTCAACCAGGAATTGAAAGAAAAATGTTGCTAACAAGGACACGATGGAATCCTTGATACTTTTTTGTTTTTAAAATCAAAGAATGCTGTGATGTTTAACAGATACCCAATTTTTAACTTGGCAAGTAACACCGTCTACCATAAAAACACTTTAATGATTCAGTAACTTTCACTGCATTTGAAATAACTTTCTTGTAAAGTACTTTCAGTAACGTAATTGATGAACAATTTACATCATTGTTATCTTTACAACAGCTAGTGGTGTAGTTCAGCCGCGTCGTTTTGCAAGGGTAGTAATTTCTGCAGCACCAAAGTTGAGCCTCCAGATCATTGCACATGCTTTGCAATACTCCAAATATTATTTGTGTTAGCCAACAAGGATATCACAATCACAAAGATGGCTAAAGTGGCAAACCCAATCTGCATCAGAGCTAGTAGCTAGTGTGGAATACTATTTTCTAATCCGAGGTTGCATCTCATTAGGGTTCTCACTAGAGGAACACTTGCAACTTCAACTTGAATGTCGACTGTCTAAATCTTATTTTGGAATAAAATCCTGAGGGGCTGATGTCACTGAATTCTTTTGCTGGAGATTCACTGACTTTACCCGTTGGATTAGCAACATCAGAGCAAGGGGGCAAGCAGCACCAAAACTGCCTTTGGAATCAGGATCAATGGAATGACCAGGCAGGCAACACTGGTATCTAGTGTGGTTCAATGAGATAACCTGCATGACACTAATGGTAATGACTACTCGCTAGTGACTACAGAGCATGGGCAGCTATTGGAGGACGATGTGTTTGCAAACAGTACGAAGGAAGACTGACATGATATGGCAAGCCTCCAGTCCACTTTGCTTCAGAGATCAGACAAAACAATTAGCCAAATTTTCTAATGGGCAGTTATTAGCAGTTACATAGTTTCTGTTTAGAAATTATTTTAAAATGAACACAAAAGGGGGAAACTGATTACAGCAGGAGACTCTCACAGGCTTTGTTCTAAGAAGTGCCATGCTTCGAACCCCAGTAATGACAGAAGTTTTAACAACTACCCGAGTTGCACTCTAACCGGTCCACCACGAGAAGCTTGGCTACGGAGGTACCCATGAATGACGCAACATAGATACGCCCTGAATATAGTAGAAAATATTCCAAAACTTTGAAGACAATCCAAGCAGACCTGCGTGTTTTCTTGTACAGAGACAGACCAGCAACACTAATGGAGTATGGATAAACTTGCAAAACTTGAGGATATTTATAAAGAGGCAGGAATGCACCCGTAACAATTATGCGACTAAACAGTACCAGAATTTGCAACTGTTCAAAGGAGGAGAAAAAATTATATTATGGAGAATAGAAACTTAGTCTGAAAGTGAGCATCAGGCATTGGGGTAAGCAACTTTTAGGCATTAGCAAGAAGCTAACCTATATAGGTCGATAAAATGAGAAATCAAGCAACGATTAGACTAGCTCCAACTTATAGGTGGTGACTATGCTCAGAGGGAAGAATTGTTTGAGCAATCCTTCGGAATTGCAACATAGTTTGCTGGTGCCACAGTTGTCTTCGCAGCTTCCTTCACCTTTCCAGATGACAGCCCTCCCTTCCGAGACATCGGTGTAGAAACACGGCGGCTTGTTGGAGTTCCAACAACAATATTGACATTAGAGCTCTGGCCAAGAGGCTTCCTTGCAGGAAGAGGACGGATAGGGCTTGGCTTTATTCCAAACTTGGCACCTTGCTCTGCTGCAAACTGTTCCTGCAGCTTCTTCAGTTCCTGAAAATAGTGACCACTACCCAGTTAGACTTGAGATTTGCAGCAGGAATAACTACACATGTTACATAGAGTGACATTGTGGTATAATGATCGGTGATCAGAGGATAGTTTGAATTTAAAATTATTGTGCCAAATTACCATTCATCACAAGCATCTAAATAAAACAGGCTAACAAAGTAAACTACAAAAACACAGCATGCTTGAAATGACCAAGAATTCCTCAAATAGATGGCATATATAGTAAAAACTAACCCTTGAATGACGCTTTCCCTCTTCTTTTTGCTGTCTTGAAGAGGTGTACTCTTCTAAATTATCCAACAGCCTCACCTGTAAATAAATATATGAAATCTTAAGCACAATGATGTTGCCAGTTTGGCGCAAACAAGCCTTCTTATTTAATTGAACTTGCCTTATCAAACATAAATGGAATACCCTTCTCTTTCTCCCACACTTTAATTTTAGCAGTCAAATTCTCCAGAAGAGCTGTAGAATGAGATAAAACTTAGGTTGACATTGAAATTTTATAGACTATATGTATTAGAAGAACAAAGAGTTGCAGGAAACAAATGCAAAAATGGAAGGTAATAAACTTGCACTGTTATGAATGATTACCAAATTATACTGTAAATTTGACTTAAACAGGAGAAGATGTGAAGGAGCATGTACCACATGTTTCCAAAAGAAATCACATGACTGAACTATATTTTTATTTTTGTGAGAACAGTAGGGAGGCGGCAAATAGACAACAAGTCAACCAGAAGATTCTTGAAGTAAAGGATCAAGATAAAATTAACTGATTTTTTTAACTGATCTTTCCAATTTCCTAGGCATGCATATGGTTCTATTATAAAATCTTTAATCCAAGGACTATTATCACGAATTTGCTTAACCTATTACCCACACAACCTGAAATGGTAATAATGTAGGGGTACCACAGCCTTCTGGTATAATGTACACATATAATACGGGGTGCTCGACAGTTCAAAGATATGTAGAAGTACAAATAAGTATACAGCTTACATGGAATTTTGCTGACCAATACCCTAGCTTTCTCCGCACGCTTGAGATTTATGTGAGCTCCTCGACCAGCATTGTAGCGGTTCTGATCCTGGAATGGATATATAGGTTGTACACAACTATTACTACATGACAGATTTAGCACTGCAATATTTCAACTTAAGACAAATAAATGAACTCTTTGAAGAAAAAACAAATAACAAACCCTTTCATATTCATCAAGCCAAATCTCCTCTTCAGATGTTGATTTCCACTTCTCCACCTTTTCTAATATGTCTTTTCTGCTTAGAGCATGTTCTTTTGCCTCCACAATTCGATCATCCATTCCTGCCAACAACTCCGAGAGATCTGCTCTACCTACAGATCAAAGTTTTCCATATTCATAAATTATGGAATCAATCAAATGGCTGCAAGAAACCATCCTGGAATAAACTCAGGACCATATTATCAACATTTGTTCAAACATTTCAGTCTAGGATAGGGAAAAGCAAAATCTCATAGATTAAGTTCTCTTAATTCAGTAAAGCTGGCAACCAGAGAGTCAAGTAACAACAATAAAACGATGTAGAATTAAATTTATTAAAAAATGGTCATCAAAAGCAAAATGTAGTCATGGTCATGGACATGGACATTAAATATGAAGGAAGAACTAGACAAGGGGAACAAAAAAGGGCTAATGTCTTTCATCGATTATAAATGTTTTCAATTCTTCTATTCCGTTGAACAACAGAGTGGAAATTACAGCATACATGTTCTAGTTGCAGAATCATGGTAGCAAATTAGTCATGGCCCTCAAACAGGGAAATAAGGTAATACGGTAAATATGAGCAATGATAACTAAGCTAAGAAATTAGTTACCTGCTTACATGTTAATTTCAAAAGGTGTAATTGAGAAGACAAGAATCAAATTATAATGCAACTGCACAAAGCCATGAACATGTTTTTGATGGGAAAGATATTAAAATTTAAGTTGGATACACATGACACATAAAAAAAATGAATGAAAGAAAAGCTAAATGAAGGAAAAGAAAGAGATGGGTATTTATATTAAGTTTAACGACCATTTCAGTATGAAAGCACAAGAAAGAAGTAAACCGGAATCAATTAGATCATTGAGGATTCGCCGCTCAGAATCACTATCAATATCCATATGAACACTTCTATAGATTTCTTCAAGCTCAGTCATTTTCTTGAAGACTAGTTCTTTCATTTTGCTGGCTTTCAAATGAGTCAGCCTCTTAACCTCAATCTCGACCTATATCAGAGGATAACATGATTCTACATAAGAACCGGCATAAGTTTAAGGATTAGCATCAATGAGAATTAAAAGGGAAGGGACAGTAAATGATAACCTTCTCAATAAGGTCATGTGCAAGGCATCCTTCGGGCATCGCTGTATTAGGTGAAACTTTAATAAGAGAAGTAACATGGTCAAAACATCTTTGTTCATCAACTGGTGTGTCCATGAGGTTCCATAACTCAATGAGTGTGCTGCCAAGATCTTGGAGCTGCAATAGAGTGCGAAGTTCAATGATGTGGTATACTGAGCACAATGCAAATATAGAACATAAGAAATATAGTACCCAAAGAAAACTTTTTTTTAGGGGTAACCAAAATTTTTGAAGTACATACAGGATGATAATCAAAGAAACATAGCGATAGGTTACTTAAGTCATGAACCACAAGGAAATAAACATTTTTAGTATGGAAATGTCAGAAAACAAGCTGTGAGGATTGCAAGTAGGATTAAAGTAGAAAAGATAACAGAAAAATCAACACAAAATACAAAGTATTTTATGAAAATCTGTGAGGAATGCAAGTTACAAAATACAAGTATTTTACAAATCCATGAGGATTGCAAGTCAATCATCCTCTGAATAAAAAATATTAGTCCCTCAATCACTAGACATTAGTCCAATATAATGAGACTTGCAATATTGAAAACGCTAAAACAGTGCTGATAAATTTACCTAGAAATGTACCTTAAAAAGTTTTCAAATATTTTAATTGCATACTTTATTTTAAAGAAGTGATCAAAATCATGAATTAGTCACCATGAAAAGTCAAGATAACTTAAATATAGAATGCAGGGACGAGGAAATATGTCATGTTACATATTTGATGTAATTAAGAAAATATCATGGTATTCTCGCAAAACAGTTTCATCAAATTTCATCTCTTTAAGCTCACATTAACTGCCCAGTAGTTCGTTAAAAAAAATGAAGTCAGGAAAACATGGAAAAGACTGGTTCAACACAATTCAGTGATACATGCTGATATCTGTTTCAACAAATAAACTATCTTGTACAGATATACATACCTTCCTAAGTCTTTGTTTCTTTTCATGATTTAATGCATGAACTTTTCCTGCAAGCCTCTCGAGTGTGCTATTGCTAATACTCACAGGTTTGCTTCTTCCCAACTCAGCATAACTGGGATGAACGTCATACAATGCCTTCTTAAGATCAAGAGACAATATGCTGCACATTTCATTAACACAGTTGATCTGGATGTCGATCTTTTGCAGCCTGAGATTCTGAAGTATTAAAAACAGTCAATTTAAGAATGACACCGTAAGCAATATGGGAAATGAGATTTTAGAGCTGATGCACAACCTTTTCTGTCTGAAGCTCGTTGAGCTGCAACCTCAATTCCCCTAATCTCTTTAAGGATAGATCATTCTCATCTACCACAGGAGCAGTGGGGTCCCCATGATCAATGGTTCCTGAAATTTCTGATTGTAGACGAACTATCTGCAACAGAACAGCCCTGAACTCATTCACTCGCTCATCTCTCCTCTGTCTCAAATCTCTCAGCACTGGCTCTATTTTCGCAAGTTGTTCCATTAATGTGCCCCCAAGCTTCTCTGACTGAATAGATAATGATTTTCTTGACATCAGCTTGAAAATTGCATTCCTACAACTAAAAAAACCACGGAAACTGATTGATGACAGAAAAACTTACCCTGGGAAAGGATTCACGCTCTCCAAGAGCAGAAAGGATTTTATCTATATCAGCTTCACCAACGGACAGCGCTTGAAGCAGGTCAGCCTTCTGCCTCCTAGTTTGATCCACTTTTTTCCTGTATACGTTGAGACAATCCTCCTCCAGCTGCAGTATCATCCTATCCCTTTCCATTTCATCCTGACCAATTTCTCCCCATAATTCCTGATTGAAATTTTTGATATTTAGTATCGTATGCAACGGTGAACCGGGTGTAGAGAGAGAGACCCATCCAAAGGAAAGCAGAAAGAAAGAGAGAACGTGAATGCATTCCCCCAGTGGGTTTGGAAACAAGGATGCACGCAAAAGAGACAATGGTGGGACGACGAATGGCCATGATCAGAACGGCAAATGACAAACCACGCCAGAATTGGTACCGAAGGCACCAGGAAACAGAGAATTTCCGGCGGTCGGCAACATTGTCCCTAGAACCAACAATCATGGCAAAATTCAAAACCAAGAAACGCAACGGCCGTACGCCCCAAATCCCCGGACTACGTCCAAGAAGCGTGAAAGAAACACAAAATCCACTGCCAATTCCACTGCGTCGTTACGAAATCAACAACGGGAACCACGAAAGCGCAATATTCGGAGCCCGATCCCCAGGATCCACACGCTTGAACGCCCATTTCCTACCAACCCCGAAGGCACGAGCCCCCTACTCCACCAAGAACCACCGCGGCCACAGTCGCCGGCTACCAACGCGAAACCCAATATCCACTGAACCCGTACGCCCAGACCAAACAACCGTAGTCTCGCAGAAAACCTGAGTCGCGGGATCGAACCTGCAGTTCCTGGAGAAGAGAGCCGCAGGAGACGCGCCTCGGCGGCTGCGGCGGCAGCGGGGTCGCCATTAGGCGGCGGCGACGCGGGGGAACGTATCGGGGAGTGGGGTGCGCGCTCCCTCGCCTCGGCTAGGGTTTATAGAGAAGGGCGGCGGGGGAGGGGATTTGATTTGAAAGGGGAAGAGCGGGAGCGGGGAAGAAGCGGAGCGGCGGTGGAAGAGAACTGGAGGAGGATGGAAGGAACGCTATTATTGGCTGCCAGCCGGCGAGGGGAGGGATTTGAAAAGGTTTGAAAACGGACGCGCTGTTCTCGGCAGTTTTGCTGGGCCGTTATTGCAAACAGAAGGTGCTCCTAGTCCTAGGCTACGGCCTACGGGCCTACGGCTAGGCTTCCGCCGTTCAAGCCGTACAGATGTTTCGAAACACATGAGTCACCATCACCATGCTAAAAATATGGTAGTTCTATTTTTTTTCAAACACAACAAATACGTTAGAGGGTTATTCAGACCTTTGACCAGCACCATGCTAAAAATCGAATAATAAGTATGTCGGAGGAATTCTCCAGCCGGGTGGCGGAAAGCACCCGCCTAATCCTAGTCAAGGATGGGTTTGGAGGAGACTTAGAAGTGCTCGATCGGTGTGCGGATGAACACAGGAAGGACGCAAGGAATTTAGAGTGGTTCGGGCCGCCGGAGCGTAACACTCTACGTCCACTTGGGAGTTGTATTGATTGTGTGACCCTGGGAAGAACTTAACCTGGGCTTGAGTTCGTGTGTCTGGCCCCCCCTTCTAACGAGTGCACTCTCCCTTTTATAGTCCAAGGGGAGTGCTTACACTGAGCGGGATCCCGACATTTGGGTCTGGCCAACAGGAGCTTGTTCTATGAGAGATATGGAGATCTTCATCTCCAGCTCCTCTCCGTAGTCCTCACAATCGGGAGGTTGATGTGCGTATCCACAACTTGGATACGGCCGTGCACAGCCTTGTCTTGCACAGTGTCCGGTGTCAGCGTTGCCCAACAGTGAAGCCGTGCTGTCACTGTTGGGATGTAACCTCCTGTCAAGCGGTGAAACAGCACTGACCTGTTGTGCACGCATTGTCGCAGTGCATGCCTTGGCTCGCCCATTACAGGCCATCCTCACGCACGCAGCGCCGTGACGGGACCGTACACAGTCCGCGCACTGCGCACGGTGATACGACGCGCCACCTTGGAAACAGGCGGTCTTACCATGGTGTCAGCCAACCTGCCCCGTGTGTCAGTGGCAGGCTGCTCCTTTTGACTTGGGCGCGCCCGGCCCAGCTACCGCATTAAATGCTGGTAGGTGGAGAGGTGACCCGCAAGGGGCCTCCAGCCGCAGGCGCGCGGCAGGGCCAGCCCCGTTCCCCCGGCAGGACGGCACATGGCAGCGCCGGACCTCTTCCCGGGGGAAGGGGGGGTCCGGGCCCCCAAGGCTGGTCAGAGCGGGCTGGCCTATGATGGACGGACCATCACACGTGGCGCCCCCGGACCTCCCTAAGGAGGTTGGGTCCATAGGAGCTACCCGAGGGCTCTTCCAACCTTCCTGGGGACACGGAGACCCCTGACCCAGGGCAACTCGGGGAGGGTCCAGAGACCATGGTCCCAGCTGTCAGGCCCTGGTCGCATGCCACGTCCCCCAGAAGGTAAGGGGGAGATTATGCATTTGTAAGTTCTTAAGGGCCTGGACACCCTAGCAGGAGGTACCCCTGTCTGTATGTACCGACAAAGTAGGATACAAAAGTGTATGAAAATTAATGATGAAAAACTCATAATATAAAACAAAAATGACAAATCTTATTAAGAGTAGAGTGGACCAATTCATATAGTTGCAGGGATAAGTTGAAAAAAAATACTTTAGAGGGTTATTCAGACCTTGACCATACTTGGGAGTTTAGAGAAGTAAACTGAACCTTTTTCTTCCATAATAAACATCTACAAAGAGACAACTATTTAGATTGGGACTCAAAATATATATGCACCTTGTCATCAACGGTAATTCCGTATGAAAAAAAATAATTCATTGTAGAAAAGTGAGTACTAAGTTGGAGCCTTGGACCAAATGGATATGTTGCTATCTCAGTTCGCCGATAGTTTTAGTTAATGAGAATTTTGTTAAAAAGATCCTAAGGCAAAGGTCATAGTCGACACACGACAACAAAAGAGAGGATCAAAAGGCCATAGGATGGGAATGAGCATCTAAACTATCTGTTTTTATCTCACATGATATTTGAAATACCCATACATTTTTGCTAGATTATACCTTTTTTTCCGAGTTAGATTATACATATTATTGGTATCACTTCCTAGATTATCCATGTTATTAGGTATCACGTTCGACTTCGATTGTGTATTTGTGTCCAGGTTATTCCATATGTTTTTAAAGAAAAAAAAAAGAGATAAGCTAATGGAGCATTTGGGTGTTTTTGAGCAGTCCAGCAACTGATTTTTCATTTTTCATTGGCCTGCCCAACTCTCGCGAGCTACGGACGCGATCTTCGACTCTTCCTCAATCAAAGGTATCAAGGCAAGAGCGACAATGGCATAAGCCGAGGCCACCTGGGCAAGGACAAGATGACAACTGACGATGGCAATGAAGCTGTTGCGCGATGCTCTGGCGAGACCCTACCCGTGGCGGAGCTCTCAGAAGACGACTCGTCGTGGCCAGAGGTTGCTGGCTGAAGGTTGGGCCGTTACTCTTCATCCGAATCCGATGGGCAGAAAAAACAGGTGCTAGGCACCATCCCACCCCAAGAACCGCTTGGAGAGCGGCGCCTGGCGCCTAGTTCCTGAATAGCGTTCCATACAGCAATCCAGTGGCCACCTCTTTTTTTATCGCCATCGCCAAGCATTTCTTTGGGCTCCTCCCTTGTCCTATTACTTTGGAATTGACTTGTAATAGTTGAAAACCAGACGACGATTTTGCCTAACATTTATGCAGCTGAAGAACTACTGCCATAATACAGACAGAAGAACTGCCCACCTTCTGTACAGACATGGAAATGGGCAGCGTGAAAACTGAAATATACAGATCTATGTTCCCACGTTCCGAACGAAATATACATATTCCGGTAGAAGAGTCAAAGCATTTCAGCTTGACAGCGACCTACTATCTATAGATACCTTGGACTTCAGCTACTACCTTCACACCTTCCATCCACCTCCTGGAATTCTAGTCACACCAAGTATGTCTGAAATTGAGAGATGGGTCAAAACATATCAGTCACCTTGTGTAAAAAGAATGCTTAGAGGAGTATGGACGTGGGAACATAAACAAAATGGATATCTAAGCAAACCGGTAAAGTACAAAGGATGATTTTTCTTAGCCATGCCAATTTGTATGGCACTAATTATAGCACAAGAAATCCAAATACGGTGCTCATGATTTCCTTCACCTGGAATATTTTTTAAAGCAACCCGGTAATACATCAAACATGGCAGTTACCTACTATTGCAAATTGTAACCAGCACCAAGTACATATCAAAAAGTTCAAATAAACAAAACAGAAATGCAGAGTTCAGTTGGTGCTCGAAACAAAAGCTCTTTCTAAGGATTTATGCAATCACAGCACACCACATCTAAGGATACATATATATTGTTCATTGGATATTAACTGGCTCTTGAAAACGATTTGATTACGACCTGGACTCCTGAGCTAATGAAATGTATGCAAACATTGTGAATTATATAGAGAGAGAACGAGATATGGCTATGTTCCAGACTCCAAAGTTGCAGATGGAAGCTAATGGAACAAGATATATGCCTATGGCACCTCATGATGCAAATAATGTGTTGAGGATTGTCTCGCATTGGTGTGTACTTAACATGCATCTTTAGGTATCGTAGAGATCTTTGAACTGCTTAGGCATACAAACTCTTGCTAATAACATAACTAAACAGCAGGTTGTCCACTAATAGCACACAAGGCCTTGATGAACCATCAACGCACCAGTGTCACATGAAGACTGACCATTTTACAACACATAAAACCCTCAAGGCCTCATTTTTGGATGTTCATAAAAAAAGAAGTAACTAAACCACCACAATATTCAACTAACAGTAAGCGCCCAGTGGAAACTAATCTTCTAGATGCCAAAAGTAAGATCTCACATCAGCACTAAAAACAACTATAAAGCCATTGTTTAGTTTGTATCGTGTATCGATGAAGAAATATACAGGTAACTAAAAGAACTGTGCAGGACCAAACAATATCACCATAATAGTCATTAGCATGCACTGACAAGTAATTGACACATTTGGTCATAGGTCAGTTAACCAAACAGCAAGAGAGTTTTTAGCCCAGGAAGATGAAAGGAGGGGGCATCATACCTAAGAGGACAATGCGAAGTCGCTGGAAAGCCCTTCATTCTCAACGGTGTGCAGGCGAGCCTCTTCTTGTACGATGTCTGCTTCAAGAGAGACCTTGGCAATAGCTGAAAAATGTAAAACCATGTATAAGCAGGCAACATTTTTATCCTGGTAGATTACATTGGATAACTATGAACGAATATATTATCCAAACACTCAGGACCAACAATACCTTGACCAGAGCTACCATCTGAAGCAACAGAAGGCTCGGATTCGACCTCAGAGTCTCCAACAAGGCGAAACTCGACAACTGACTTGAAATCTTCCCATGGCTTCACCCAAACCTTTGCTCTGTACAGACTCTTTTTTCCAGCATCAGCAGCCTCCAATACCAGGTCATGCAGGGTTCCTGTCACCACCTGCCGCTTCGATTTCAGCACCCGTGTAAACTCCAAAGCAGCACCCTGCACAAGAAAATTCTCCGAACATTAAATAGAACTCAGAAGAAACCCAACGTGGTGTGCATCCATGGAGTAATCATCCTACTAATATGAGGAAAACACTGCTAACTTTTCGAGTCATGTCCCAGTATATAGACCAATTGAGAAAAAATCTAAAAGTTCAATTTCTCCTTGGAATAACATGAAACAAGGACCAAATTCCTAGGCATTGCATATGTGGCTCATCATATGTTTCCGCACACAATTCAACGAACTAGAGAATTCAGCTATTAGATCTCGAAACTTGGTTCTAGTAAATCTAGTAAACCATGCCCTCAACGGGGAGTCGGGGACCAAGTTTAGGAACTCCAGCAAGTTGCTGCAATATAATTGAAGCCCGTTCGCGAATTCATGGAACTAACTTCTCCCCCCTCTCGAGAGAGGACGTTCGTTGACCTAATCTGGTGATGTCAGTATGTCACCTCTTAAGTCAATGCAATTCACTCGTCTCGTCGTGCATAAAGAGTTCACAGAATCGGTGTCGACACCGGGGGAGCGCGGGGAGGCGCACCTGGTTCTTGTTGTGGTGGGCGACGGCGAAGCGCGCGGCGTCCTCGGCCTCGGCCCGCTCGCGGAGCGCGGCGAGCACGCCCCGCACGAGCCCGCTCTCGTCCCCGCCGAGGTGGAACCCGGAGACCGCCGCGGCGGAGGCCAGGAGGAGCACGGCGGCGAAGAGGGCGGCGCGGCGCGGCGCCATCGTAAGCTAGCTGCCTCGCTAACCTACCACCAGCCGGTAGGTCTGGTCCGCGTCGGCGTGTGGTGCTTGGCTGCTGCTGCTGCTGCTGCTGCTATCCTCTGCCCGGCTGCCCGTGCTCGTGCTCTCGCTTCGCTTGGGAGGGTGGGGAAAGCGAGCCCGAGCCGGGTGTGGTGGTGGTGGGGCCAGGTTGGCGTGGAGGCGACAGCGACGCGTGATCCGATCGGAGCCGTCAGCGCTTCGGGATCGGGCGGCGGGGTGGGGACAGGGAGCCCCGACGCGGAGGCCGGTTTGTCCTCTTCCGGGCTATGGGCCGAGCCCAACTGCCCAAGCGTGTCTGCTCGCTCTTTCGTCTCCGGCGGCGCCACCGCGTCACGGCACTGCGTCGTCCACCTCAGTTCAACCCGTGGTCCCCTTCTGGCACACCCGAAGCTTCCAGTTAACTAAGAACGCCCCCTCGTAATAATATTTTATTTTTACAAATTTATTTGACATATTTACGTCACGCTAGGGATGTATAGAGCCTCCTATGCAGACACTAAATAAACATATTATTCAGACAGGGATGATATCCCTGTAATCGAGATGAATATGTTAACATCATGATATCTAAGCAATTAGTATATGCTTGTTTTATGAAAATATACGAAGGATGGTCGTGCTACTGTTTTCTAAATAGGATTGTCCCGCCTCACGTTTGGTTGACAGGAATGGATATGCATCACCCTAATTCTTCTTTTTTTGTTTGGCTTGAGGAAATCACATATTAGCGGAGTAAATGCATTCCCTTCGAAGATAACTCCATCCCAATTATTGCCTAAACCCAAAAACCATCAAGTGTCTTCATCTTATAAGGGCCCATCCTATTTCATAAACCAAACACATCCTTAGAGCATCTCTATATAATCCTCATTTCTCAACCCAACTACTATATTGGAAGTTGGTGAAAAAATTGTGTTCCAGCAGATACACACCTTTTCCACTAATTATTAGGATGAGCTAACAATCCGTCCTAATTCAATCTGAATAGAAGGGGTGTTCTGATTGGTTAGAGATTTTGAAAAACAGAAAAGAAAAAATTGTGCTGATCCCAACACAAATTCTAAAAATCTAACTCTCTAGATTCCTATAATCTCATAAGCCGGTTCTACCCTGCTAATAGCAAATAATACTATCTTATATTTATATAATCTGGGAGTATTGGATCATTACTCCAGATTTTTAAGTATCCAGCTTTTATAATCTCTGACCATAATCTAGATTTTTGGACCTTAGTTGGATTAGGATGAATTTATAGGGTGTGTAAAAGTAGCTCCCCAATAATAATGAAATAGATATTAGGATATCCTCATTAGCTAGTTGTTGAGAAAGATTTATTGAAAAATTGCTTAGGATGCTCTTGGAAACTCCCTCCGTTCCAAATTAGGGGCTGTTTGGATCCGGTGACTAATTTTTAGTCCGGATCATACCGAATGTTTGGATACCAACTAGGGGACTAAATATGAACTAACTATAAAACTAATTGTATAAATAGAGATTAATTCACAAAATGAATCTATTAAGCCTAATGAACTCATCATTAGCACATATTTACTGTAGCACAACATTATCAAATCTTAGACTAATTAGATTTAGTGGATTCATCTCGCGAATTAGCCTCCATTTATGAAATTAGCTTTGTAATTAATCTATATTTTAATATTCCAAATTGGTATCCAAACATCCGATGTGCCGAGGACTAAAATTTAGTCCGGAGATCCAAACAGCCCCAGCCCTCTTATTAGTCATTTTAACTTTTATTCATTCATAATTTTTACTATGCATATACATCTGCATATATTATATCTTTTATTTAAGTACATAGTAAAGTCTGTAAATCTAAAAAAAGCTAAAACAACTAATAAATAATTTAAAACGGAGGGGTCAAACATATCGCACTTCGAGACATCTTTTTCGGCTAAAGCCTTCATTTTTATATATATACAATAAGGCCCAGCAGCAGTTGGACTCATCTCGCATACTGCAGCGGTAAGCCGTTGGCCTCACTGGCTCACCAAAGTCCAGATGCTACTCCACGATAGTTCCTCGATTCATATGAAAGCGACTAAATTAAGTACTGTAGTGAATATAACGTCCATACATCATTATTGTTATTCTATCCCTCGAGATACTCTGGCAACCTGCTACTTCTTGAACATCTTCAGCAAATCTCCCAGCCATCGCCGTCCTCGTTGGAATTCGCTCGCTTGCAAATGCCTTTATCGGCAGTGTCATTTCCATCTGATACTTCCACAGTGCTCACGTTGTCATCCAGATCTTTGTTGGCCACTGGAATTGCAGCTTCAGCGACGATGTGCTTATCTAGAGACGCGGCTGCTTCAGTAGTTCTATCCGAGGAACTCCAGCTCTTGTGAAGAGAAGAATGCAATGAAGATGAGAGGCTTGACATCGTCGAACGCTGCAATTTGCTGAACGATAGGCGCTCGTTCACCACTCGCTTGAGTAGCGAGACGTCCTCACAGATCACAGACATCTCACCTCTGCAATGAGGACAAGGACATGAATGATGAATCACAGGGTTGGTTGCAGGTTTAAAGCTCATAAACACTTAGAATATTCTACTACCATTGCTACAAATTCGAGCAGGCGGGGTGGAACATTAATGTACAGTGCAGACAAAACATGACTTGACATGTTGTAGACATTACACTAAAATAATAAAATAATGTTATAAGAGAATTGTCTTGATGTTTCAATTACTATTTATCTGGACAACTATTATAAAAGAGATCCATCATAATGTGTAGTCGGTATGTTTGTGAGCATCTTTGAAGATACAAAAGATAAAACGGTTCAAAGTTCAAACAGAACTAGTATTAAACAGCTTAATAGTGCTTGAGTAGCTAAGATGAAATGAATACTTACTGCAGCATATCAACAATTCGGCCCCTCTCAACCAAGAATTCCTTCAACTGTCATCAAACAATTTAATTAAACATGAGCAAATAATTTTAGCTTAGTTCCTGATATTGTTTGTTGTAAAAATATAGTATTTTGTTCTGGACAATTTATAACTATGTGACTAAGAGACAAAATGCGCCAACAGACAAATATGTGATGTGCCTAAACTCCTCAGGAGTCTGGAGTATATCATCCATACAACATTTTATTGATATAGAGCAGATATTCAATATCTATTATGCACAGGTGCAGCATGTTTGTAGAAAAGGAAATAACATCTAAATAAAATTATCAAAACCAGATTATGAAGGAAGCAGATACTACCTTCAAGTTATCCTCTGCTTCCTTTTGCAACTTTCTCGATTCTTCGACAATAGAATTCATCATCTTTTCTTGTTCATCAAGTAGTGCATGAGCAGCAGCCTCTTTTTCAATCTTTTCTTTCTCAGCTGCTGCAATTTCTTGTTGTGCGGCAACCAATCTTTCATCAAGGGTTTGGTGTATCTGTACACATCAAATTTTAATATCAAATTTATCATCAATTCAGACTTTAAGTAATTTATTATGCAATTACATGGCCACTATAACTGACAAATAATGTTAGGTTTTAACAACAATCGTTTTGTCAAATTATTTAATCAAGTCAGATTAAATAATGAAAAGAATCAAATTCTGCACGAATAAGGAAACTGTAACTGAAGGGACCAAATCTTTCCATGTTTTGGTACAAAACTCTACCAGAGTAGAAAACTTCCTAAAAAAAAGTCTTCCAGCATTGAAGAATAACATGCCAACTGTAAACTATGAGGCCTGCCTTCAACATCACACTTTACAAATTTTGTAAAAAAGAATCACATTTTGACTTTTATTTAGTTTATGCAGGTATGTGCCAACTCCTACATAATGCTAATGTCAAAGAAACAATTTACCTCTTCAATTATCACCAGATACTTATTCCTCTCATCTGAAAGCCTCTGAAGTCGTGATTGAAGCTCACGTGCCTCTGTGGTTAAAATAGATTTCTCACCAAAAACCTCACCAGCATGCTGTAGATAGAAAAAATTGTCAGATATCCTTGTGCCATGAGCCTTGACAAATCAAGAGGTTTTATGAAATGAAATATTATGTCAAAGGGAAAGACCATATCATTTGCTTCTTTTGCATGAGTTAGCATTTCTTTGAGTTCCTCAACTTTTGTCAGAATGCCTGTACCAGCAACAGATGACTCATGCTTGGCTACTTTAGCCTTTTCTTCAAGAAGTTCTACATCCTCTATCATTTTTGTAACCAACTCCAGAGAAGGTAACAGACCATTCTGCATTATATCAAAAGCCCAAGAATAAACCACCAACATCAACAACAACATGACAATGAACCATTAGAATAGAACATTGTACATTTTACCTTACCCTTAACAAACTCAATATTTAAACTTTAGAATGTATCAGAAAGTGGTGTTTAAAACTTGAGAATGTATCAGAAAGCAACAGAAGGTGAAAGAATAAATATGGCATATGGTTTATTAAGCTTCTTGCACAGAAATTTTGAGGAACTAATCGGCAGTTCTTTTTCTTCAGAAAATTTTATCCAATACACAAGGAGCCTGCCAGCTCAAAGTTACCTCATCAGTTGGACTGGTCAATATACCTAATGCGTTAACCACGACCCAATATGATTAAACTCAACCTACATTGATAGATGATACAATTATATACTAAACCTAGTGCATATGAATACAAATCTACACTTTCCTTTTCTACATAGAAAAAGACCATGCTTAGTGTGTTTTGTGTACTTGTGATCAACCAAAATAATCCCAGCTAGTAAATATGGTGTTTGTAAAATTCTTTCACTTATCAAAATTGAGCATGTGACATGTTTCATCGAAAATTGAGCAGTGACATGTTTCATCAAAAAATTGAGCATATGACATATTCCATCAAATATTTTTCATAAATAACCATGAAAATTAAACAAAATAGCTTAGGTTTGCTTTAATGAGCTTAATTTAGTCCAAAATAGTAACTCTATTTTCCATGGAAGACCAAATAGCAATAAAAAAAGAAGAGAAAAGAGGAAGAGGAAGCTGCCAGTGACTACAAACAAATGATATACATTATCCACAGGTGATACTACAAGCCAAGCACATGGTAAAGAATATACATGTGAAAAGATAATAGCTATGATGTATGAAAAGACCAGTGCACAGAGAGTTTAAATTACATTACCTTATTGCTTCTGGCATCAGCAATAGAATCTTCAAGAGACTCAATACTAACAGAATGGCTTGAATGAGTTGAAGCCGTAGAAGCAAAGTGATTCAAATTAAGATCAGGAAGCATATCTGTTTTAGGAGACAAGAGAATGTCATCATTCTCAACTATATCCTGTGATGGCTGCTTACAGCCAGTGCCAACATTGCTGGCATTCCTCTGTTCTGTAACTCCAGAAGTCCCAGCAGAGGATCCTTCTTCATCTGGATTGGGAACATCCAGCACAGGTGTATAAGAATCTTTTTCAGTACTCAGAATTCCAGAAGATAAGTCATTAGAACCAAAAGCCAAAAGGTCCGAAAAGAACAAATCATCATCAAAATTTATGTCCTCATAACCACTAAAGAACTTTGATGGATTGTTCTGGGGAAAGTGATCCCCAACCGGAATGTTACTGGAATCTTGATCATGGAGATGTAGAGCTTTAATACTTGTGTTGTAAGCACAGTTTTCACCCATCGGTAGTTGAGAAAAGCATTCACTTGATAATCCACCATATCCAACTTCGTTATCTGAGTCAGCCAACTTTCTATCTGGACCGGTATTTGAAGATACCACATCAAGGTTGGGAACAAAATCGTGTTGATTACCATTTGGGATAGTATCAGAACACAGATTTAGTTTCTCGCTCATTCCATGGCTTGATGCAAGTCTCCCCACATGTAGTTCACTGTCTATGTTTTCCTGTGCGCCAGTTGTGATCTCCGTAGAAGTGTCTTGTGCAGAGTGAACACTTTTATCAACCTCATCAACACGTATATCATGTCCTAATTTGTGAGCAAACTCATTAGTGTAACTTCAAGAATGAGAAAGGTGGTATACAGCAACAGTATCCAAAACAAAATATGCTTGATTCAAAGAATAACAAAAAAGGACTATGTACAGAACAGCTCTAAACTTCACCAAACTTCTCCTCAAAAAAAAAAACAAAACAAAACAAAAAAACTTGAGTTCAATGGACTGGTCCAAGATAAAACTTTACCAACGCGTAAGAAAGCACAATCTCAACAGCCTTACGTAAATACTATAAACTAACAGCGGCAGCGAACTAGTTTACAGAACTAGTAAGTGAGCGGTGAGCCAAAATGACAATTTTATACATGTTTTGGGATCTTTTAGCCATATCATCAAGCTCATAAGAACCCAAAAAAAAGATAAGGGGGGAATATTATCAATGCAGAAAACTATGCAGCTATCAGCTACATATTCAACACATCTATTTTGCAGAACAAATACAAGATATGAATTAAAAATGGGGAAAAAAAAACAAGGGAATACCTTTAACACTAAGTACAAATTGACTAAACTTTGGTATTCAGACTCACCAGCAGATGATGAACTTCCCACTTCATGCGTGCTGTGATTAGCAAACAAATTCCGACCAGAATCAGCCATAGATGGCGAGACTTCATGATGAGCGGACAAAGCTCCAGCCGAACTGGTCATGGACGGCATGACTTCATCAAGGACCGCAACCACCGCTGAATCAACATCTTTACGGTGCTCAATGGCGATAGCCTTCAGTATACGATGATCAACCTGCACATAAAAGGTATCAGACAAATTTGCCCATCCGTAAACAGCCACAAATGACACAAACCTAGCAATCCAGCTCGCCCATGAACCCTGATAACACCCCTAAATTCGAACTAATAATCGAATAATCATGTGCAATTTCTCCACGTCCACTGAAACCGAATCAAACCTCACCGCAATAAGCAGCTCCTAATCCCACTGGAATTTACCATCAGCTACAATTGCCTCAGTAATAAAAAAAATTCACGAAAAAAATCCTTCTTTTTCATCCTCTTACACACGGAATCTCAATAGGATGCACGCGAGACACGAACGAAAACCGATCGTACGCACCTTAGGGAACAGTTCTTGCAGGGAGCGGAAGACCTCCTTGTGATCGCCCATCTGGGAATCCAAAATTCCAGAGATCGATGTAGAACCCCGAGGACCGATCTCCCAGACGTCTGGCTCCGGCGGCGCGGAGGGGAGGGATTAGGGTTTGGGGTTCCCCGCTGATTGCGTGAGGGGCGAAGTGAAGCAGGAAGGCGAGGAGGTGGCCGAGACCGCAGGGGGAGGACGGCTTTTACCAGGAAAGGCCCGTCCCAGCCCTTTTTCCGTTTAGCCCCCCCGGCATTTCGAAATCGAGAATTTTTTATAAAATCCTAAAATTACTAGTACCTTCACCATTGTTGTGTGTTGTTTTTTTCTTTTTTCTTTGTGTGTGTGTTGGGGGGGGGTGAGGGGGGGCAGGGGTACTTGGCTTGCTTCATGTTGCGCGAATTACGACATCTATCTCTTTGAGCACGATTTTTTTCCCTAAAAAAACAAATAATAAAATAAAGATTACTTTTTTCTATCTTGTTGCCCTTGATTTGATTCCATGGTTCTTGTGGTGCAAAATATGTCATTCTTACATAGGACGAAAAGCGCACATATAGATAGCGCGGTCCTTTTTTATCTTCCTTCGCAACGGCAACCCTACGATAACTTTATTCTTCAAACCCGCCACACTACCTCTTCTAGCTCCTCCATTGGTGAAGTTCACATCCTCGTTAGCTCGTTGTCCATCATTTAGAACACAACCTACCCTTCCAATCCCACTTCCATAACATCCTGCCTCGCCACTTTACTCGTACAACGCCACCCATCATTGGCTAACCACTAGAAGTACACTTAGGTTCAGAGAAAGTGTGTTCTCCAAAATCTAAATTCTAACCCAGAATGCTAATCCTACGTTATATTTTCATGTCATCTCTGATATCACACGGTCATGTGCGCTTCTCCTCGAGCACGAGGAGTCACGTTTTAGAGTTAGTGTATTAGATTCTTTTAGTTGTGAAAAAATTTGTGTGATACTTTTGCTCGTCCCGTTCCCATTATCATAAGTCCAAATAGCGTTGAAATATGATGGCGCTGCAGCGTGGGCCGACCTTGCAATTCTATCTCGTAAAATAAGCCTGCAGTCACTTGGAATTCGCTCCGTTGGACATTCATCTTCAAACTCGGTTGTACGAGTTTACTGCAGTTTCTGATTGCCAAACTGGCACATATATTTCAAAACAAACAAACAAACAAAAAAGGATCCTATGAAATTCTCAGTAGAGCAAAGTGTTGAATAACTCAACAGGAACGGAAGACGACGAGGCGTCTGCATAGGAGAAAGAGGGGTATCATTTATTAATTCTTAGTCATTAAGGATGTACAACATCAGCTGGACACTGGACGTCTGGATACATCCTTTCTTTCTTTCTTTTTTGATGGGAGATACATCCTTTCTTAGACACGAAGGAAGTAGCATTATTATCTTATAATAATAATGGAAATAGGATGGACGGTCTTCCATAGCTGTGGCCTGTAAGCCCGTCCGCCGCAGCAGCGCTGCAACTTGCATGTCGCGCACTGTAGCTTGCAGAGTGCGAGCTGTTCCAGTCCGAATCTTTTTTTTAATTCGTCAAACGATGAACTCGAGAAGGAGATAGCAGTATATTCTGGTACGGTTGTGCCGACACCAACATAGGAGTAGGCACCATCCAAACACGCCACAATAGCACATATTCCAAATAAACCAGCAAGAGTGAAATACCTCATCAGCGTTGGTCCACAATCTAGTGATCATCCTATACTATGTCTGATCAGAAGACTGAAACACCTGATCACCAATTATTAGTGAAAACTTAATGTATTGCACAGATGCTTTGAAATTAACAAGTTTTGTTACGCTGCTCCTCTTGTAGTGATCTTTTCTGTTTTGGAATTTCGGGGCTCGAGTTTTGACCCTGAAACACCCACCATTAACAAGATGGACCAAAGTGAAACCCAGGTTCGTCCCAGGCGGTACAAATTCAGCACAGCACTATCAACTGGCATTTTGAAAAAGAAAACAAAAAATACAAGAGCTGCTCATTTCCATACGCTATGCTATTTAACGAACCCAGGATCGTCACGTCCTTTCTTATAGCTCGCTTTGCTCCACACTCTTTTCTGCTCATCAAAACTGCCAACAAGAGCTGACTGCTGCTTGGTAGCGAGCAGCTTCGCAAGCTCTGTGTAGTAAGCGTCTGAATCAAGACGATCTAATACCTTCACCAGCTTTCCGTTTGTCTCGTCAAGGATAGTTTGGCCATGCATGCTCACATGACCGGAGCCAACATTGATGGCCTTTTCAGTGATCGAGCAATTTAGATGTGACTGCTGAACCAAGAACATCGAGCCAAGGAGCTCCCCAAGGAACATATCCTGCAATTTGCAGAGAAAGAAAAGGAGACAACACAAAGGTTGTTAATATCAAGCCTGTGATTTAATTACGCACTGATCAAATAAAAGGCTTGGCAGATATAGATACTTCATTGGTACTGAATAATGATGGAGGATGCGACAATTTTTAAGGATGAATGGAGGATGCTGAATGCTTTGTTATGCATGCTAGACGAAATAATCGGTAATTTTTCCTGTGAATTAGCCACCATATGCATGACAATACTATTTCAAGTTGTTGACTGATATTTCTTGTGCACTACTCGTATGTCAGTAAGAAGAACAGAACTGTAAAGACAACTTACAATGTGACTGTATGACTGGTGTTTCTTTTGCAGCTTCTGCATCAACAGCAGCAGCCGGTACACGAATGATGATTCAGGAGTCTTCTCAGCAGCAATTAGTGATCTTAGAACTTTACCAAAAGAAGACACCTGGCGTTGAGCCCTCAGAGGAATGACAGTGATGTCTAACCTGGATTCTACAACTGTCTTGGCAGCTTTAGGGTCAAGAAAGAAATTGAACTCAGCAAACTTATTTGACGGCACAGTAAATAGATTGCCTTCTTCTCCTTCTCCATCAACCAAATGAGTGCCAACTATATAAATTTTCTGTGCGCAATGAAAAATGAAGCCCATAAAAAACTTGCAACTTATTCTTCAAACAATATCACTAGAAAGCTCTAATAATATAGCTCACAAGCTTTCGAAACTAGCTTATACTAACCTCAATAATTGATTTTGCTTTTGTGTCGGATAGAATGATGTTAGCGATGTTTGTGAGAGGACCATTTGTCAGGATGGTTATCTTGTCCGTTGGTCCAAGCTCTGCTGTAACTTGTTGCCAAACTTCGAACGCCAAAGGTTGCCTGAGCTCAGGGTGAGCAGTGTCCCTTGGAGCGCCATATTTCATTGAATTTTCTGCTGTGTACCTGTTTAAAAAGAGATAGAGATAAGATATTTCATTTTCTACATCCCCATCGTTCTTTACATGGTCATATACACCTGTGCATCTATGCATACAAATCAGTCTATAATATCCACATATCTGTGACAGATGACATTGAAGCCATTCATTTTTACCTTCTTGGTGCTCTGGGCAACATCCGGGCTAGTCCAAAAAGTGTATCAGTGTCAAGACCACCCCCAGAACCATGTGGTATGACCTTGACGTATTCACAGCCAAGCTCAGGGGCCCCTAATGCAGTGATACTACCAAGTCCTACTGGAATGTCATCGCGGCCCATCATATGAAGAACATCATAGATAACATCTATTGTTGCAGGATTTGACCAGCCATTGCCACTTACCAGTATCCCCTGTATATCAAAGCACACACTTATAAAAACTTTAGCTATATTATTTTGCTTTAAGTTCTTTCATGAATTTATCAGAAAGAAAGATAAGGAGACATGATTCTGACCTTGAGGTCAATTACTTCTATATTTGCTTTCAGGATGCACATGAGAGCAATAAAATCACCTGGACTCATGTCCATGTCGAATATGACAGGCATTCCTCTAATCCGATGTCTGAAATCAGGTTTGTACATAATCTCTTTGTAGTGAGGGAACTGGTTGGTCAAGTTGAAGCGGCCAGAGTGTGCAGGATGATTCAGGACCTGCATGAGATTATGAGAAAGGGCTTCTTAGAAACAGAAAAACAGACATGTGCTGGCTGCAAGGAATCTGATTTTGCTCCATTCTTCTTATCGCCAATATCACTTTGCCTACAAATACATCATCTGCTTTGCTCATCAGATCATCTTAAACTGAGCATCTTTTGGTGATCCTGAGAACTTTCAAATCTCAACTTTGCACAACAATATCTTTAATCAGATTAAAATAAACCTTACATCCCCTAACTCCTTTCAGAGTTGGTCAATGTGGCTTCAATAACCATAGAACTTATGATGTTTAGGTGTATACATGAATGCAAATGCAAGACTTCTCCTCAGTCATCTTAAGCATGCATCAAGAGCAACAGATTTATCACGTACAGAACCAGGTCCATGACATGAGTCATAGGTTTTTCTCAATAATCTTCCAATTTTTTAGACATGCTGCAATATCTAAACAGGTAATAACAACTTAAAATGGCATACATGAGCGTGAAAAATGCAGATTCTTTAAACAAAATTAAACCAGTACTTGAGAAACAAATACCTCAAGGAAGTTGTTGAAAAACTCTCTATCAAGAGGGCTGTCAGCGTTTCTATTAGGTTTTGCTTTAACGGCAACAAGCGCAGCAACCGAGTCAAGACCTTGCACTTCTTTTGTGTAGCCATCCTGGTAAATATTCAGGCCCATCATGTTATCTATCATCATGACTCCCAAGTCTACATGATTATAAATGGATATAGGAACAGCCCTTAAATCTTAATTAACCTCAAATTTGTAGTTATTGATATATCAGTAATGGGTTATGATGTTTATGTAACATATTTCCAATTCTAAAGTTACCTACCTGGCATTTCCCTTTAATACTCCCCTTCATAACACAAAATGGATCATCGAGTCCAGTCAGAACATGACCACTATGTACACCACCCTCCAGTAAGTTAAACTTTGGCCTCACATGGCCATCGAAGAATGGATTTGATCCATCATGAACACCATATGGTTCATTAGATGTCACAACAGTTATGTTCATCACTTCCATCTCAGCAAAATCATTCTCACCATTTGGTCTCTCGCCATTGCGCATAATGGAGAGTGCCACGCCAGTCATGAACGAATCCCACATAAAGTAACTCTGCAACCATCTAAAAGGAATGGAGCTAAACAAACAAACAATCAATGTATCCAGAAATAGCTTGCTTACTGTGTAGAATTGATTGAACCAAGTATCCCGAGCAATCTTCAGAGACTGGAAGCAGTACTTCGCCTCATAAGTGTTCTGCTTTTGCTCAAATTCCTTAAAGAAGTTCTCAGTGATTGGTATCGTGTTGGTTGCATCAAGAGGCACGAGGGTGATAGGAATACCAGAATGAAAGACCTGTCAAATCAAATGAAAAGATAAGCTTCAGAAGCTAAAATATGATTACGGGGAGAGAAAAAAAACTGTGCAGGCAAGTCACCTGATATGCACCAAAAGGATCCCCAAATATGTTGAACTCAGCATATGGATCTTTGTTGTAAGCCGTAAACATGTTACCGTGATCTTCACATTGTTGAGGCACACACGAGATGCTGCTCTTGGAGCAGCAGCCAGTGGGATTGTGTGATCGCACACCGCCACCCATTATGTAAATGTGCTCCACATTTTTTTTCAGATGTGGGTTGCTCATGAGGAAAAGTGCAAAGTTCGAGTGAGTTCCCATTAGGAGGACGGTCGTCGGCGCAGCAGATATGGTGTCAATCATCATCTGCTGTGTAGTTGGTTGTTGAAGAGGGAAGTATCTCCGGTTGCCCTGATTCAAGAACCAAAAAGTAGTAGAAAAATCATAATGCTTTATGGTCTGTGCTTTCTAAACTAACCCACAACAAAATTTGGTGATCATGAATGAACCTTTCTCTGAGTTATGTACCTGAGGAAGAAATGCTCGTCTGATTCCATAGTTTGTGTTGACATCCAACCGGCCATTTCTCCCTTGCGGAATCGTTTGTCGATACCGACAACCCCCCACTGTTGACATTTCCTGGAAAATTCAGTCATATAAAACTACTGAAGAATTGGAGCCCGTGGCAAAATGGCGATCTAGTATTCTGTGCGAATGGGTGGCAAGGAGAATTGCAAGGGAGCCAAGTTTCAGAGGAAAGAGAAAAAAAAAGAAAGTAATGTTTAGAGAGCATAGTCTACTTTACCTGCTCAATTATTGCGAAATAACCACCAACATTGGGATAAATCCTACCATTATCTGATATACCACCATCCCCTCCGACACCAACTGCTATGTCATCTCGCCCCATCATGTAGAGTAGATCATACAGATGGTTAACAGCATGGCCAGCATCAGACCAAGCATTTGCACTGATAGTGATAGCCTGTATCAAGTGAAACACTAACAAATGAATTTCTATACTCTAAATTAGGATAATAGAACAGAAGAAACAATGCATTTCAACTGAGCTCAGAATCCAACGCTCTATATAATTCGCCAAATTTTGATAAAATTAGACATATTTGGTTTCATTTCTTAGCAATTGCAATCATGTAACATCTTCCGTTCAGACCAAAGTACCATACTGTATTGTTTTGGGAGAAAAATGCTTATATCCTAATACAGAAAAGTTCAGACAAGTAGCAGAATTGTACTAGGATAGATTGATGGAAGATGATTTAGTTAAGTATTTGAGGCACGAGTCAGGCAAATAATCGCAGAGGACACACGGAACAACTCGCTCCGGCATTTCGCCGAGCACTTTCTGAGCGCTCAACGAATTGACAATACGATACTACCAAGAAGGCGAGAACAGACCACCATTGCTAAGACGCTCCAGCTTCTAAAGATCATCGCCAAGCAGCTAGCTGGTTGGCGTCGAGATGCTCATCGACCGAGAGCGAAAGAAACTGCATGGCAAGAGGCGGCGGCGGGAGCACGTAGGCGCGCACGCCATCGCAATTCCCACCGTCCGCCCATGTCACAGATTCCCAACGGCCGGGAGGAGAACCGGCCATCGGGGCATCATCTCGAGCGACAGCACCGTGCCAGCGTGACGAGTGACGTGAAGCACACTGGCGGCGCCGGCCCCCGCGACGGCGACCCCGAGAGGCTGGCTACGGCGTGGCCCGAGGCAGGTATTTTGGGCTTCTTTGGGCCCATCCACGAGTAAACAAGGACAGGTTTGGAAATGGATTAGTCATCAAGGCTTAAAAGATTCTAAAAATGTTGACATGTGTTTTAGCTTAGCTGAGCTTTGGTTCTAGAGCCGTACTGTTAAGGCTCTAGAAATCTATCACCAGGGTGGTTCTCTAGAAATCTAGCTGAGCTCTGATTCTGAAAACTGTGGGTTTGCATAGTGCTTTTTTCCACCGAAAGGAGTAGTTTTCTAATGAGCGTCAGAGGCAACAGATGCATATGTTCAATGTCATCAAGAATATAACGGGAATAAATATGGAGGAGTAGAGCCCAATATCGTGGACAAAGAATATCGTGACGTGAGCATAATCTGTAAGCTGAGGGATGCAGCTTATTGGACTATAAAAGTCTAGCTGAGGGAGTATAATCTTATTATAATCCGAAGCATGCTTTATTATTAGAGTAAAATGTATGGTCGATTCTTAAACTTGTTTGGTTGTGTTATTTAGATCCTATACATTGAAATTGCAGATTTAGCTCCCTAAACGCAGCCTTAGGTGTCATTGAGATCCTTTACTCTGAAAATACAAATCTAGCTCTATAAACTTAGCTTCGGGTGTGAGTTCAGTCCCTTACTCGATTCAGTCTCGTAACTTGGCAATGACTGTCACTACTATCGATTTCCAAGGGTCAAACGTTCCTGTCTGTTCAACAGACCAGCGTTCAGTTTTTGCTGAACCCGACACCCTTGCGTTCAGGTTAGTATTTTGTACCTGCTGTTCACCTATTTTCCGGGAGAAGAAGAAGGTTCAGCCCAAGAGAAAATCTAAGTATTCTCGCCACTTCGCCAGACTTGTACTAGCTAGTACATGGGTACTCCACCAAATAGCTGAAGAGAACATGCTTTCTTGACTTCATCGTCATCCCGGGCACTCGATGCGACCTAATCATTCCGATTCCATCACCCACTTACTACAAGAGACCGTAGCCTATTCCCAAGTACAGAGGCTTTTTCTTCACAACGCACAAGAAGCGCCCGGTGTTATCCGCCTCGATCGGGAAGCGCAGCGCTCCGGGACAAAAAGCGCGCGGCGGCGACCGGAACCGCGCACCTTCCTTGGCCCGTCGTCCGCTCTATTGCCGTCCACGTCCGGCCATCACCATGCAGACGGCCGGCCGGAGTGACGACGGCCGGGCGCGGAGGGAGAACGTGCATGCTCGCGGGAGCGGGAGCCACGAACGGAAGCGCTCCACTCGACCATGTCAATGGCGCGAGCACGATCAACGACGGGAGCTCGCCGGCCGATATATTCTGTGTCCGGCCTCTACCGGCGGGGGATGGGAAAGAGCTAGCTACAACGCGCGTGCATATATACATACCTTGAGGTCGAACTCGGAGCGGTCCTGCTTGAGCAGGTAGAGGATGGCGAAGATGTCGTCCGTGTCGACGTCCGTGTCCACGAGGATGCGCCGCGGCCGAGCCCCGGCCCCGCCCGCCGCTGCCGCCACCATCAGGAGCAGGATCGGCACCACCGCCGTCACCATCATCATTGCGAACTGGAACGCTGGAAGCTTTGCTTTGACTGGCCGTTCCCGTAGTACGGGGAGGGAAGGGAGACGAGCAACGTGTACTGCTAAATAGTAGGACTGCCATAGGAGGAGCCGAGGTCGAGGAGACGACGTGGATGGATGCGCGCGAGTTAAAAATGGAAATGCTTGGCCGGCGGCCCAGGATCGATGCCCCTGGTGGGTGTGCCATGCACTTGGTGCACTGGCGGGGCATGGGCACGGTGACGGTGGGGTCAACAAACACAACAACGCAACCGCCGGCGTGCTGTTCTGATTCCCTGCCCACACATGCATGGGATGGGAAGGATTGGCTGGTGGTAGTGATTAAATTATGTGGGCGATCGTTAGCTAGAGAGAGCAGGGGATTAATTCCGTGGCCTGGTTAACACGCCCAGAAAAAGGCAAGAATTTAGTTCCGCGTATACGTCTGTGCCGGGCCGGGTTGCCAAATGCATTATCTGCGTCCTGTGCACGCTCCACCAGTGTGGAATAAAATGTTTTGTTAGTATAAGAGGCCTGCCTGATGACGACGGAAATTCTCAGCTCCGATTCGGGACGGCGGATTGTATCTGTATACAGCCAACTCCGTTCATAATTAAGTCATTCGATCGGGTGTATATCTAGTCTCGTCTTAGTTTTAGGCGAGACTTTGCGCGCAATCCTACCACTCAATTCTTATGTGCCATGCACGGTATTATATTGCCAAATGAACTAGGAAGGAGAATCCTAGCACTCGCTCGAGCACAAGCGCACGTACGTTTTTAGGGATGAGTGTGCATGCGTTGTGAGTATCTGAATTGTACTGGCTAATCTAAAGAAAAACTCCCACCGAGGATCGAGGAGGGGTGGTAATTTGGATGGAAACTGCACTACTCTAAGTGGGAGATCGATGCATCACAATTGTTCATCTTGACTTGTGATACAATTTACCACTCCCTAACCCACGAACCTAAGTAGAACTTCTCCTCTTAATTCCAACTCCCACCTATAATCCCCATGTACTTTCCCATCAATTGCCAAACGCACCGTTGCGGTTAAGGAAGAAGATAACTGAGAGAGATAGAGATAGATCTTGATCCTCTGCCTCAAAAATACGAGTAGTCGTGGAGGCTCTAGGAATAATGCTTGAAAATGAAAATCATCCGGTGAAAGTTATGGAGCACAATCAAGGACACTACTACAGTACTCTACGCAGCACGCACCACTTGTTTGAAGCAACTATTGACTATATACCAGCAAAAACACTACATCAGCCGTCGTCGATCGAAACGGGAAGCCACAATCTACAACAAGTTTGATCTCAAGGCGTGCCACCACAGTGATGTCAATCCTGCACCAGAAGTGAGCAGGCAAACAACCTCAGTGCCGGAAAATGAAAGAAAAGGAAGCAACGTGCTAGTGAACTGATCCGATCCAAGCATGCCGACGATCTTTTTTTTTCCTTTTTACCGTACCTGAGGCGAGGACGGCCCAGCGAACCGCGGCGACGGCATCCGGGGAACGGGCGGCGGCGCCCGAGGGCGCCGCGTCGGCCGAGGAGTCGCAGTTGGAGGTGGAGTTCCAGTCCCCGCAGAGGCACAGGTCGGCGTGGCTCTCCATGTCGTGGCCGCACGCCCCGCCCGTGGCGCGGCACGCGCCGCAGAACCCGCGGTTGGACTCGGGGAGCGACCACGACGCCCGGATCCCGTACGCCCAGCCGGCAGCGCCGCCCGCCGCGCGCACGGGCGCGAGGCTGTACGCGCTGCTGTACCCCTCGCACTCCAGCCGGGACACGTTCACCGCCCGGATGGCGGCCCAGGGAACCGCGCAGCACTCGGGCGGGGCGCCGGTGCCCACGGCGTCGCCGTACGCGGCGTCGTCGCCCGGGGGCCGCCGCCCGCCGGCGTAGTAGTCGTCCCACGCGGGGCAGGCGAGGAAGTCCCCGCAGCCCATCCCGGACACGTTCCGGCACGGGAGGTGCCGGTCGGGGAAGCCCTGGAAGAGCGGCGAGGTGGCGCGGCAGCCCAGGAGGAGGAACACGTTGTCCGGGTCCGGCGACAGGTACGGCTCCCGCCACGGCTCGAGCACGAAGCCGTTGCCCCGGCCCCCCGGGGTGCGGTCGAGCGCGCGGCAGTCGGACATGGCCGGGTCGTGCAGGGTGAGCCCCCGGTAGGCGTAGTCGACGTCGAGGACGCGGTAGGAGCCCGAGGGGAGGTGCAGCATCAGCGCGCCGTTGATGCAGAAGAGCAGGTCGCGGAGCCCCGCGTGGCCGCACCCGGGGTGCAGCGCGAACGGGTAGTCCACCGTGATGTTGCCGCAGAAGGACCGGCACGTCGTGATCGGGACGCTGGCGCCGGCGGCCGGAGCGGGCGGCGCCACGGTGCACGCGCATAGGACGAGCAAGGCGGCCAGCTGGCACGAACGCGGCGGTGCCATTTTTGCGCTGCGCGCGCGCGCAATGCAGGTGAGACTAGAGGGTGCCGACAGCTGAAAGAACACCCCGTGCTGGGGGAAGAGGATATTGGCAATGGCATGAACCGCGACGATGCAGCACAGATCGATTCCTTGCTTTCTCTTGAAGAAGAGTCGGGAGGCATCATTTGCTTTTCTTTTTCCGGCGCTTTTGCTTTAGCTTTCTTTTGATTTTAATTCCACACTCTTCACCCCGGATGCTTTCCGGTTCTTTCTTTTTCCATCTCGTTTGAACTTTGAACACAAGTGTGAGTTCGGCAACTGCGAGTAATACAAATTACCGGCGTTGATTCACATACGTATTCATGGAGGTTATACTAAGTATAGGCATCACCCGCGAGGACAAGCGTGCATCATTCTCCGCATACTCCTTCCGTTTCAAAATATAGCTACTTTCTAAATTTATAGTATTCAAATTTTATCCTGTAATATAACTATTTTTAAATTTCCAAGTGGGGTTTTTTGAAAGGTCTAAAATACCCCTCCTTGCGTGCAAATTAATTATGGTATGCAGTTTCTTCTCTTGATTAGTGCATGGTAACTAAAAAAAAGGTAACTCTATCCTTAATCTGTTTGAAAAACTCTAGAAATAACTATATTATGAGACAAAAAGAGTATATCCATTTTGGTCCAGGAACAACTAAAAATATGCCAAAGGAGTACAAATAATATAACGTTGTTTTGTCACTGCTGGATAACTAACAAAAACATTATGAAATATTACAGATTTTGAACTGTTCTATGAGAATAATGGATTCTCATTTTTAAGGCAATCTAGAATGGACCATAGAAGAAGTTGAAATAGTTCACTCGCCACGATTTTTTTAAAAAATATGATCAAACTGACAAAGCAGAAAAGTAAATCCGTATTATAATTATTTGACCGTGAAGACCAAAAACAACACAAAAAAAGCTAGAAAAAGGAAGAAGGAAAAACCTGCTTATGCGCTGATCCATGCGATACCTGCTGAGCTGCTGAAGAAAAAGGAAGAAGAGAGAAGAAACAGACAGAATGAGAAAAAGAATGCACCTGGGCCAGTAACACTTAGTGGAGTAACTGGACCACGAAATGGCCTGTATCTTTTGATTTGTTGGGCCATGGGCCACTTTCATCGTGCAGGATGGTTCCCATGTCAGGCCCATCTTTTTAGCAGGCTTGACCGCTTGACCGGCATCCTCCCTACCAAATTCTCGAAGTCAGGCCTGTAATGCAACCCAATTTCCCAGCTCTGCCCCTGTGCCGTGCCGTGAGGCGTGAGGATCTCGCGCGGTCGCGGTGGCGCCCCCACCCGATCCACGCCTGCGCACGAACGCGCCGTCCCACCCCCACCACACGCGGAACGCAATAGACCAGCGCGACCCGCAGGCCAGAGGCCAACCCGAAGCCCACCCGATCGCTCGTCGGTTGCGCCTGCTGCTCTGCTTTGCCTCGGCGCCCCCTCCCCTCGCTCGCCCGCTGTCTCGCTCGCTCGCCTCGTCCCGTCTCGCTTCGTCTCCATTTCCTCCCCACCCCACCGCACCCGCGTCAACCAACCAAACCCTAGAAGGCTCTCGCTCGCCCCCCGTCCCCAATCCCTCGCCGCCCCCCCTGATCCCCGCCGCCCGCAGGCCAAAACCCTACGCCTCTCCCTCGCCGCCGGGTAAGCTCCTCGTCTCCCACGCCCCTCCCCCCTTCCCTCTTTCTCCCTCCCCTCTCTCTCGCTCTGATCCCTCGTTGGTTCGATTCGGTTCGGGCGTGGCGTCCGGTGCCACCCACGGTTTGATCCGCCGGCGCGCGGGAATGCCACCGCCCGTCGGAGCGTGGGCGGGCGCCGCGTGCCCCGTGGAATTTCGACGCGGGACGGGTCCGCCTGGTGCCCAGGGGATCGCGTGATTCCGTGGCGGGGGGCGACTGTGGCGGGCGGCCCCACGCGTTCATGGGCATGGAGCAGCGCTGCACGTGGAGAATTTCTGGTGAATTCGATGGGGGCGAGGGGGTTGCTTGGCTGGATTGCTGGGCGATTGTGCTGTAGGGTTTCGCGAGAACAGAAATTTTGCTTTGCTATCTTCTGGCTGATGATTAGGTCTTACAATTCAGGAGATGAGGAATGCAAGCACTGTTTTTCCGGAGGCTAGTAGATGCTGAATGCTCATGCAGCCAAAATTCTCCAAAATTCTGGTTATGGTTACTTGCAAGATTCCTGTTTTGATTCGATAATCCGACAAAAAAAGGGAACGTAAGCGAATATACTCGGAGCCAATCCTATGAGTTGGAGTTCTCAGATTCTGCAACGCTTTATCGTTTTGTTGTTATGGGCGCAAGGTTGTTTTCTGTTGCTTGATTATTGAACATGGGAGATGGAATCAAGCATGCTTTTCTTTTCGAGATGAAAAACAACTGAAATCGAACATCAGTAGTCAATGGAGGTTGCATCCGAATGGAAGTGGAGCCAAAATGTGTCTGATTTTGAGTTGCTTTTTGGCGTGGGAGATTTGGGCTAGTTGTCGTCTAGCGAGCAAAACGACATTCATGTATTATCAGGTCATCAGGCCTCTTTATTGCTAGTTGCAATAGATAACGTTGCATCACTATTGTTTCCTTATTTAACGGCTGTTTGAGTTGGCATCGCTGTTTGACATTCTTATATTTGGTCAGACACTCAGACGTACACGCTTCGATACTTATCAATTGCAGTTAATTTGTAACTTGGAGATATTGATATTCTTTTTTTGTTATGGTTGAACTTTCCTCATCTGCCAAGAGGAAGATCAGTACTGTGCATATATTTTCTTAGAGTGCTCATTTTTCTTTAAATTTGATTGCAGGTAAAAGCAGTGTAATTACTTGTCTAAAATGCCGTCTGCATCCAAGTCGAAGTCGAAAGACAGATCAGCTGCAAAAGTTACAAAAGAGCAACCTAAGGTTGCTGGAAAGCCAATGGGGAATGGTACACTTGCAAGTTCTTACAACAACCTCTCTGGAAAGTTTCATGTTCTGGAACCATCAGCATCTTTTTTGGGTAGCCAAGGTATTGATAAATTCAGGAATACAGATGAAATAGATGAGCATTCTCGTAGCTCCCATGGTACAGGGGACTTCGATTGTGCCTCCAACAATGGTAGCTGTTCTGGTGAGTCAGAAGATCCAAAGGAGAAAGCAACCAGTACTGCGTCTCGAGTGGACTCTGTTCCAGGATGCGATATTGATAAACGTGAGAAGATCAGACAGAAGAATGAGAAGAAGCATCAACGGCAGAAGGAGAGGCGTGCCCAGGAATTACATGAGCGTTGCAAGGGATACCTTATGTCTAGAAAGTTGGAGGCACTCGCGCAGAAGCTTGTCGCGATGGGTTTCTCAGCAGATCAAGCAACGATGGCCCTTATACAGAATGAGGGTTGCGTTGAGGAGTCTGTTACCTGGCTCTGCAACTTTGATGGCAGTGAGGAAACTAAGCAACAACTTGCAGCTGATCAACAGTCTGGGGTCAACTTGAAGATTGATATAGCTGACGAGCTTGCAAAAATTGTGAGCTTGGAGGCAAAATATAAGTGTACAAAGCAAGAGGTTGAAAGGGCAGTTGTTTCCTGTGAGGGTGATCTAGAAAAGGCTGAGGAGGTCTTGAAGACACATAAGCAAGAATCGACTGCAGCACCATCTAAGCCTGAAGGTTCTGGCGATTCAAGTGGCTTGCCTAACAAGCAGCAGGTCGTACTTGTGCAGAACCCTGCAAGGCCTCAAACAAATGGATTTTCTTCAGTAGGAGTTCAGCAAATGAGGAGAGAGGAGAAAGACTTAAACTATAAGCTTCTGATGAATGGTAGTGGTCCAAAGGAACCTGCAATGAAAGGCTTTCAGCCACTGGCTGCACCAATTAAGCCAGAGTTGGTCCGCCAACAATTTGTCCAACCTGAGAAGAGGCGCCTTAGTGCCAACTCAGTTCCATCAGTTCCTTATGTGGCATCATCTCCTTTGCCTGTTGCAGTACCGCAACTGAAGTCAGACATGCGGCATGTGGCAGGAGGCAATGAGGTGAAAAGTGCGATGCCCAATGGAAGCTTGCGAGAGTCAGTAGTTGTAATGCAGCGTCCTCAATCCGCAGGTTCCAAACAGAGCCTACCATCCACCAGCCATAGTATGTTTGCATCAGAACCATCTTCAAGGGAGTGGTACTTAAATGGTGCATCAGGTGTTGATATGATATTGAATGGTGGCTTGGGGCATGGACTAAGGAATATGAGTTTGGACAATATTAGTTCTGCCAGGCCATTTGGACATGCAAACCATCAACAAAGTTTCGTTTCCAATCCTATAGAGCTGGCTGCCAATGGTTGGGGTGGCACCTGGAGTTCTGGAGGTACATCATCCTCTCGTTCTGTGGCGTCATCACTTGGGGCATTTAGAGGGTGGAACTCATCTGAATCCTCCTCTACATTGTCTCATTCTGATTGGAGAACCAATGGGCTAGCACCTTATGACTACACCTCAGTAGACTGGAGCGTCGACACAACGTTGTTGAACCCAGCAGCAAAGAGCGAGCGGCTGTCGGACACATGGTCAACCATGTTCATGGGCGGCAGATCCGGAAGGTCAGCTGGGAACCTCAGTGGTGCAGGCATCGCTGGGTTGCATGACAGTAACCATCCAATGGATCCTGCTCCATCACCTCGTCCATATGAGTGGCCTTCGTTCTGCAGGGGAGGATCTTCCTAGTTCCCCCTACCCTGTAGGTAAGAGGCCATTGAATAAAAAAAGTAAAAGTTGTCATTTGTTTCTTTCTTGTTTTGGTCCTCAGTTGCAGTTGGATGGAAAAGTTTTACTTTGTGTATCGAACCATGCTTGTGTATCTTGACTGTTGGCCCAGATAAGTCATTTTCCTGCGAAACCATTGTGCATGAAAAATTAAGGGGGAGAATTGGATCTGTCTTGGCTGAAATGCAGTTCCCTGTATTTTATATGTGTATAGTCACTTAGTGGTTCACCATCACAGTTTGGCTCATTAGCCCATAACCATTCTGGATTCAAGCACGGCCTCTTACTGGGCTCATTCTAAAGAAGACGCTATTTTTTTCCTTTCTACTTGTGCCAAGGATTTTCATTGAAACTAGCATATGCAATTCTTCTGTTTTCCAGAAGGATGGGGAGATGAGGTTCAAATAATATATCTAGATTTATGCTAGCATTATGTAGCATAACCTGTGTTTTAGTCACCTGGAGTGTACTTTCCGAAATGCCATTTTAGGCCCATGAGGTCTAGGCAGTTCTTTGCTTCGTCATGTGGATATTCAAAGTTATTTGATTGTATGAGTTTCTCTTTAATCTTTTGGGTCTGTCAATTTTCTTGCGCCTGTGGTGTGAGAAACTTCCTTAAGAAAGCAGAGCTTACTAAATTAGTTGCAACCTCTTAGTGTTTGAAACTATGGAGCCTAACATGGCATCCTCATTTAGACTTAGTAGATCTGTGAAGACACCACAAACATCTTATTCATTGCTGAATTCTAGTATGACCCTCGGGAATTACTGGTGTAATTAGCATACCCAACATCCCTTTCATTGACTATGGTGTTATTAGTGCAACTAATATGTCTTTTTTATAATTGAAATGGTGCCTTTTGATGACTAAAGTAGATGTAGATTCATTGTCTTTTACTAGTTGAGGATGTCATCTTTGTGCATACCTGCTTGTCTTTCTGCAACAATACGGATGAATGGCGGTGCTGCTGCCCTTCTTTTGCTAGTGGAATTTGTCATCATTTTGCATGCCTGCTTGTCTTTCCGACAATACGGAATGGTGCTGCTGCTCTTAAAGTGTCGATCGGATGAGCTTGAAGTACCTTATTATTTCCTTATATGATTGTGTGGTGGGCTGTTTCTTTGTTTTTGGTGTACCTTGTGTTGTGATACATGATACATTTCGTATTGTCTTGGCCTATACGCTATAAGCTTGCGAGGGACTCTCTATTTTGTTTCTTTTTCTTTTTGCGCAAAAGGCCCATTTGTTGCTAACCGGTAGGTTTCGTTCCAAGATTGTTGATTTTTCACTCCGGTTGAAGCTTGTGCCGCCTTCGTGAAATCTCTCTGCCCTGCACTTGCTATCAAGGTTCAGTTTGTATCGCAGTGGTCTTTGTTCGATGCTCAAATATAATCTTGTAAGAATATGTTCCAGCCAACAGCTCGAGAATTTTTTGGCTGTAGCTATATCGACGGGTGTTGCTACATGCCGCAGGGTTTTGTCGATGATGCCGGTATGCGATCCCTGTGCGTCGGCATGCTAAAATTTCGTCAGTGGTCGCTGATGCTTCATAAATCTGGCCATTTGAGTACGACGAGTCTACTGACTGCCTGAGAATAAACCGCGTGGCCAAACATTCCGCCCGTTCTGCCAACCTGCCGCCGCGGCCGGAGACCGCCGCCGCATTCCCTTCACCTCCCGGTCAAGTTGGCGGGCGCCGCGCCACTTGCGGCGCCGGGCGGGCGATTCCTTTCGCTACTCGCCGAAGCGGATGCGATCCGCTGCCGGGGAGCGGCGCATGTGCGCACCGTGGTCAGGCGGAGTGCATCTGGCCCGGCTCTCGCGGCGAGGGCGCCAATCATGGCCCATTTTTCTAGTAGCGCCCCCCGCGTCGGGCCAGACCATGCTCTTCACGGAATCACAGGGGCGGCGGGTTCGGCGGGCAGGCACGCGCGCGGGTGCCGGCGCGGCGGCGCGCGGCCTTTCGCGTCGCCGTCCGGCGTGCATCGATTCGGAGTTGAAGTAGGACGACGCGGCTGGGGGCGCCAAATATTCTGACGCGGTGCATGCATGTCGATGTCCCGTTCAGGTTATTCGAGTTCGACCGCGTTGTTCGCCTGCTGCTCTCCGTTCCGGCGGCATGGTCAACCTGTCCACGTGAAGCGGGGAAGTTGTTTCTGATGTTCTCCCGCCATATCTTCTCACCGGGATTGTTGGGTCTGCCGGGGATCGAAGCCGGATACGCTAATAGGCGCTTCTCCAGTTCGGCACACGACGCGGGAGGTGCAATTGTGCATAGTCAGAACCCATTATATTTTAGTAAAAAATTGTTCTTTTCATCTCTTAAGTATTACAAAAGTGTGACATTCATTTAGCGCACAACAACCCTTTTACTATCTAAACCGGTGCATTTATCATCCTATCTTAGTTTAACAATAATTTAGTGTCATCTAATGGTGGTTTATATCTAATGGTGGTTTATGCCCACAATCATCTGACTAATCCCTATATACTGCGTTGAAGATATAAAGCCTACAAAAAATTCAGTAAATCCTCTAAATTGGGTACTCCATAAAAATCTTATTGGAGAAATTAACGAAACCGATTCATACCGAATTATTACAGTGATCGGCTGAACATTAGACGTGGCTAAATAATTATTAGTAAGATAATTATATAACCTAAACTAATATTATATGACACTAAACTATTATTAAACTAATCTGCAGACGATAGATACGCCGATTTAGTTAGTTAAGGGGTAATTTGTACCAGATGAAATATGAAGAATGAATGTCAGACTTTTGCAATACTTGAAGGATGAAAAACACACTTTTTGCTCCTCCATCCGTCCCATAAAGAGTGTAATTCTAGCTTTTTCCAGACACAGTAGTGGTGACATGAAAAGACTCTCATACGTTTATTTGTTTGCCACATGCGGTTAGTTTGATATGCAAATTAAATCTGACCACTTAATTAGATAGGTAGTTGAGATTCAATTTCTAAAATTGCACGTTTTGTGGAATTTTTTTTGAAACACGGGATTGCACTTCTCGTGAGATGGAGGGAGTATATTTTAGTAGAAGGGAGGTGTAGTAACAATAAGGCAAAGTTGTTAAGGACTCGAGAATGGTTTCATGAGATCTACGCTCTCTCTCTCTCTTTTGGCAGAACACGAGGCACACGACGCGGCCGGACATATACCTTCTCGGCGATGTACTTTCAAAGATCCATTTTTTTTACAAGTGGACGGATGCACGGTCGTGTGTATCTGTGGGTGCTCGGCGCTGAGGTGAAAGCCTAGCTGCTAGCTACGAGCATTTTCAGGCGCGCGTGGGTGAACGAAGGGGCATGTACACCCAACCTCTCGATTCTGGTGCTCGGTACGCTTGCCGATCGGGGGCACAGATGCTCCACTGAAAGTGGAAAAAAAAATCCGAGCCTAAGAGGAGATCCCCCAAACCCCAGAAATGATCTCTTCACAACACTTGGACCGAGCCAACGAGCCGTGCGCTCTAGCAGTCTAGCTAGTGCCTCGAACGCTCGCTGCCCACGACAAGTTGGCTGAGCCGAACGCGCTTGGCATCGGCCACGGCCCACACACACGGCCGGTCACCACCGCAGCCCGGGATGACGCGCACTCCCACCCCGCACTCGACCGACCGGCCGGCCGTCCCGTCGCACTCGCGAGGCAGTGCGCGCGGGCCGGCGCACCGGCGCCGGAGTGGCGCGGCACGACCTGCCGACGACCTACAGTCCAGGGACGTGCGGGGGGCACCGCCCGATCCCGTCGCGACACCTGCGCGCGCGCGCGCGTCAGTGGCCGCGACCTCGACAGGCACCCGCCCGCCCACGTCGCCACGCGCCCACGCGGCACCACGGGTCCACGGCCGAGGTTGCCCGCCGCGCGCTCAGTCACACCGTCGATCACCCCACCGGTCGCCGTCCGGCCGACGCGCGCGGCGCGGCGCAGCTGGAGTGCAGGCTGCCCTGGAGCGCACGCACCTTTTGTCCTGCCAGGCTTCTTCTTGATACTACGTCGACGGCGTGGATGCAATACGTCTTTAATTATGTACTACTCGGTATTGAATGATCGACTGGTGACGGATGCTTGGATGGGATGATGGTCATGTGCAATTCCGACCGTTTTAGTGATGCGGCTGCCAAGCGCCCTGGTCAAGCATGGATACTGAGAACTTGGATGATGTGGCCCTTTTCATGCGTGAAAATTAGCTGCTCAGTGTTCTCCCCCCCCCCCCCCCCCACAAAAGTTACATTGATAATTAATATTTTCTTTTGCAGGGAGTAATGAGTTAATGACCAACAAAACGTAAGGCCTCCTTTGAGATTGAAGAGCTTTTATAGGAATTTTGAAGGACTCTTATCCTTACATTTTTCTTATAGAGGTCCTTTGGAGTAAAGAACCGGGGATGTCAAAGTTCCTAACAATTGCACTCCTATGCTTCGATTCTATTCGGAAACAAGAACGAGCTCCAACGTGATGTTTTTTTTGGCTGTCTCCAATGCATCTCTCTCTCTCAAAAAAAAAAACCTATACCGATTTCCTGCAAACCGTAGAGCACATACCTCCAACTTTTCTGTTCCTATGAATTCAACTTTCTATGTTCTGAAGGATGCACAAGTTCAACATTTTAAATTGTTTCATTTTCTATTATAAGTGAAATGTTCATGTTCCTATATTATTTATTAATATTGATGAGACACACTAGAAATGACGACAATCCTAAAATCTTCATAATCATAAAACGTTCAAGCATCTGTAGTCGTCATTAGCAACAATAGCTATGGGATCTATTATATTTCAGGAAAAAAATACACTTTGTCTTTAATAAAACACTCTAAAATACCCCTAAATCTATATTTAAATTACACACATCTGCCTTTATGAAAACGAACCATAAACTAACCCCCCCTAAAGCAACCCTCTGAAATAATCTAAAGCAACCCCTAAAATTTGCATCTAAATTACCCATCTCCATCATTATTAAAAATAAAATAAAGTAACGCCACCTATCATTATGAAAAATAATCTAGAATAAACCTCAAAATTTGCATCCAAATTATCCACCCAATTATTATTAAAAATAATCTAAAGTATCTTTAAACACGCATCTAAATACTACATCTGTCATTATAGGAAATCCTAAAGTACTTCTACATATATACTCCCTCCGTCCTATAAAGAGTGCAATTGTAGCCTTTTTCAGACGGTTTAACGGTGGTGTAGAAAGACTCGCACCCTCATTTGTAGGCCACATACAGTTAGTTTTGGCATGCAAATCAAATCTGACCACTTAATTAGGCAGGTAGTTGAGATCCAATTCCTAGGATTGCACTTTATGAGATCTTTTTCAAACGCAGGATTGCACTCTTCATGGGACGGAGGGAGTATGCCTCAAAATACTCACTTTTCCCATTGCTACTGTAGAAAAACTAACTCAAGATATACATGTTTGTCACTTATCACCATTCACACCTAATGTACATCTATGCAAGAAGCTATGATCATATCTATTTTTATGACAAACATGTAGCTCAAGCTAAGGCTTCATTCAAACACACACCAACACAAGGGTGGAGAATATTTGGTATATAAGGTACCACCATAACTGGACAAAGATAAGAAAGTTTCTATATGAGTACAACTTTAGAATATGAACGCATTAGAGAGAGAAAATATAAACAAGTTTAATCAGCTGCGGGCCTTAAATTCATCTATGAATTTTTAACGCTTGTCTCCCTTAATGTTGTTTGAGTAGTATGACTTAATGTTAACTTTATTCATGATAGGAATTCTAATAAAAATATAGATCGTCACAAATAAAAATGCTGGAAAATTATTTTTGTTGATTTAGTGTAAGCAAACAGACTCCTGAGTTGAAAGACCCTAGCTGGCAACGGAGGTGAGGGTACAAGATAGCGTAGTGGAGGCTACAAGCCTGCAACGCAACATGGTAACATCATGGTACAAAAGAGAAAGATGTGATTTTTGTGCTGTGTTGGATTTCCAACAATGTTAGCGAGGTGGATGCCGTAGAGCAGGGCATGCTGCTGTAAAGATGGAGCCATGGAGATGAAGGTGATGGCATCCATGGCACTTGGCATCATCATTAGAGTCGTGGAAGAATGCCATGTGGCAGTAGGAGCCGGCATTACAATGGAGTTTACAAATAGGTACGCACCTTGATGTATATGTATAAAACCTAAAAGAAACAAGAGGATGAAGAACATGTAACACGTGGGTTGCGCATTGATGGAAGCAGAGATGGGCAGTGGTGGTGAGATGGACATAGTAGAGGATACTATAGCATCCGTAGTGTTGTAAATAGGCAGATGATGTAGTCGTCATCATTAATCGTGCTGGAGATGTCAAAGAATGTAACGTTGGACAAGCAGTCCACCAGAGCACCCCGACGATGGTGATTTCCAATAGGGGTGTTTTTGTTGTATTTGGAATATTTGGGTCCAGTGAAGACAAAAATTAAAAAGGGGAAAACAATCGTGGGCCTTCCTTTTACTACAAAACAACATGTGGTCCTTCTTTACAATTTTGTAGGTGATCAATGTGTTTTAGCAAATTGTATCATTTTTCTCGAGTGGGGGATAAATTTTGAATAGACAACATATGCAGAACTCAACTTCGGATGGACAAATTACACTATAAGAGATCTAACCGTCGGAGATACGCCAATCGCGTGATGGCGAGTGTTTAGAACACATGAATACTCCAAGACGGATAGTGTACGGATACACAAATTAGTAATAGACTCAAGTGATTAATCATTTTATTTTCCTTTCAAAAGGCACTAACATATCAGAAGAAAAGCAGTTATGGACCAAATATAAATTTGATGACCGACGCGCTAGTGAACAAATGCTCAAATCTTTTCTCTACGGTTTGGTCTCATCTGAAACTTTTCACCTTCTGTTTCGGTGTTCAACCCAAGAAACCTCCGAGTTCACGAGTGCATCTGACCACCGATCGATACGCCAAACTTGTTTCTATCTTCCCAAATCCTTGTAGTCCACGTCGCCTTCGTTCCTCCACATCCTGGGTTGAGCTGCGGCCACGTACAGCGAGCTTACGCGGTAGGTGCCCTCCAGCTGGGCATCCGCCTGCTAGCTAGCTGCTAGGGGCGAGATGCGGTCTTGGCGTCCTGCTCTAGCAGCGGCCGGCGGGGCGAGGTGGAGCAGTCTGGCCGGCGGGCGTGACGTGGTGCGCCGTGCGCGGCATGGAAGAGATAGCTCCGGCAACGCTGGCAGTGGCCTACGCAGAGTACTGTAACACCGTGATGCCATTGCCAAGGTGGTTACTGAAAAAAGAAAAATCTCGCAAATTGCAATAGGCTAAAAAATACAAAAAAAAATCTTGCAAGAGCTATCGATGGATGTTTCGTTTCGTCCAAAAGTACACATGTTTTTTCTCCTTTGATTTGATCTGGACACTTCCTGGCTGATTCCTCCCATCCCGTCCAAACGATGGGATAGAAGGCGGCTTCACAGGAATGCGCCTCCTACGTTCCTCCCTCCCGTCCAAGCAGGGGCCTAATTTGCTATTTCTACGATTTTATCATATCCCACGTTATCCTCTCGTGATACTCCGTCGAGCTGGCCCAATGGGGTGCGAGATTGGTAGGGCGCCCGTTGCTCTCGCTCCCGCCGGTGGCTCGATGCGCGCCGGGGCACGGCGCGGAGGAGGGGGAAAAAGCGAGCACTTGGGGCACAGGCGAATGAATTCCAGCCACACGCGCCCGGCCATGGCCTTCCCCACCTCCGTGGTCACCCACACAGTCACACTCGCCGCCCTCCCCTCCCCTATCTCCATCCCGCCGCATCACCCCATCACCTCTCCCGCCGGCCGCAGCGCACTACTACTACTATAGGACGAACCTCCTCCCCGCGCTGTCTCCTCACTCTCCCCCTCCGGCCACTCCCCGACCGAATCCCCCGCCGTCCTTTCGCTACTCCGCACACTGCTGCTGCCACCGTTAGCTTGCAGCTCAAGCTCGGCACTAGCGTTTTGGGTCGGTTCTTGAGGAAATCGAGCACTTGGTTCGCCGCCATTGGGAGAAGCTGCTGCGATCTTGAGCAGCAGCAGGAGGAGGAGGAGGAGGAGGGGGAGCAATGGCGCTGTCGACGTTCTCTGTTCCGAGAGGATTCCTCGGCGTGCCGGCTCAGGACTCCCATTTCGCTCCGGCGGCGGAGCTCCATGTCCACAAGCAGCTTCAGGCCAGGCCTACTGTGAAGGTGAGCATCCTCTGCTCTGCTCTGCGCAAGCTTAATTGTTACTGGCTTGTTAATTGCGTGCTGCAGCTCAGCTGCTGTTTAAATTCGATGGTTAACAGTGGTGCGCGCGTGCGTGCAGGCTCGGCGGAGGTCGACGTGCGTGTCAGCGTCGCTGTCGGAGCGCGAGCGCGAGGCGGAGTACTACTCGCAGCGGCCGCCGACGCCGCTGCTGGACACCATCAACTACCCGGTGCACATGAAGAACCTGTCGGCGAAGGAGCTGCGGCAGCTCGCCGACGAGCTCCGCTCCGACGTCATCTTCCACGTCTCCAAGACCGGCGGCCACCTCGGGTCCAGCCTCGGCGTCGTGGAGCTCACCGTCGCGCTGCACTACGTCTTCAACGCGCCGCAGGACCGCATCCTCTGGGACGTCGGCCACCAGGTACGCGCCATGGCGCCATGGGCCATGGCACGGCTCGCTCCGGCCCGCAACGTGCGCTCCATGTGGGCGTGCCGGGGGCAGGCAGCTCGCGGCCGGGCCATCTAATGCATCTAACTATATCCGGGGGTTTAATCTTAATTAATTTGTTTATTAATGTGGGGTGCATGCATTGCAGTCGTACCCGCACAAGATCCTGACGGGGCGGCGCGACAAGATGCCGACGATGCGGCAGACCAACGGGCTGGCGGGGTTCACGAAGCGCGCCGAGAGCGAGTACGACTGCTTCGGCACGGGCCACAGCTCCACCACCATCTCGGCGGCGCTGGGCATGGCGGTGGGGCGGGACCTCAAGGGCGGCAAGAACAACGTGGTGGCGGTGATCGGCGACGGCGCCATGACGGCGGGGCAGGCGTACGAGGCCATGAACAACGCCGGCTACCTCGACTCCGACATGATCGTCATCCTCAACGACAACAAGCAGGTCTCCCTGCCCACGGCCACGCTCGACGGGCCCGTGCCGCCCGTCGGCGCGCTCAGCAGCGCCCTCAGCAAGCTGCAGTCCAGCCGCCCGCTCAGGGAGCTCCGGGAGGTGGCCAAGGTACGCCCCCACAAACTGAGCCTCCAACGTGGCAGCCCCCGCGCGCATTAAACAAGGCTGGGATCCCAAGTCTCCCGGCAATCGACGTCTGAAAGGATAAAACCTTTTTTTTTGTCTTTCAAAAAAAAGATAAACTCTTTGTTTTTTTTCAAATTTTAAAAACTCGCTTGGGAAATGGTAGGAAGCTTGTCATTAGGCAGGTCGACAGCAGACGTGTCAGTATTGCGTACATCTTCTGGACGCTTGCGCTAGACGTGCCAAAATAAGCCGCGTCAGCTGCAGCGTGGCGCGCTGCGATCTTCTTCTGGGCGCCATGCACGGGATGGATGTGTCCACCGGAGATGGCGAGGATGCAACAATCTGTAGCTTCGAGTAGTGCCCACTATAGGCAGTCTGCATAAACAAAAGCTGCTCGAGGATGGATGGATGGATCTCAACAAGTTGATGCGTTTTTTTAGTCCAACCTCATAGATAGAGTCCTGCTGGTTCTGAACCTTTAAGACTCCAGCAATAGTCCCATAGTTTATCCTCGGCTCAGAATACTCAAATTTTGAGTTAAGTTGGTTGGGTTTAAAAATGTGCTCTACAAAATATGGGCAAGTTCGTAGAGTTTGACATTCATTTGGTTGAGCTCTAAAAAATTAGCATGCTTAAATTTATTGGCAAATCGGCAAGGTTCAGCTTGCCCATATTTTGACTGTTTGTGCCAACCTCCTCTTGTGGTATTTATATTTTGGTATCAAACTAATTGATAGCTAAAATTTTGACTATCACATTTTTGCACCCACCCAATTGCTATTCTTACCCGCATTCTGGCAAATAAATTTGGTATGCCATATTTTGGCCTACTCACAATGGGTCTGTTTGAAAATCCTTTGATCCAAACAGGCTAAAATTTTAGCCAAGGAGGTCATATGTATGGTATCGCGAGTTCGAGAAGTTCACACGGACGGTTTTATTGTTTAGAGAGGAAACGCGGATTTATCATAAAGTTCAGGGAGGTAAAAATGATTTTTTTTCTTGGGATTGGTCTTAGAAATTTCACGGGCTATGCTGTAACAGGCCCATTGTTGTTGGGCCTAGAAAGATTGTGGTAAATACAAAGGAAAACGGCGGCCCAGGTCTTCAGCTCTCTGAGTGACTTTGACCAGCCATTTCGTTCGTGTTTCAGGGCGTGACCAAGCAGATCGGCGGGTCGGTGCACGAGCTGGCGGCGAAGGTGGACGAGTACGCCCGCGGCATGATCAGCGGCCCCGGCTCCACGCTCTTCGAGGAGCTCGGCCTCTACTACATCGGCCCCGTCGACGGCCACAACATCGACGACCTCGTCTCCATCCTCAACGACGTCAAGAGCACCAAGACCACCGGCCCCGTCCTCATCCACGTCATCACCGAGAAGGGGCGCGGCTACCCCTACGCCGAGCGCGCCGCCGACAAGTATCACGGTGAGTGACGACCGCGCCGGCGTTCGTTTGCTTCAAGCTTGCTTCCTACTGGCTAGCAGATCGTGCATTGCCGGAACTGTGTGTGATTTTGCTGTTGTTCGATGCACGCGCATCCAGGCGTCGCCAAGTTCGACCCGGCGACGGGGAAGCAGTTCAAGTCGCCGGCCAAGACGCTGTCCTACACCAACTACTTCGCCGAGGCGCTCATCGCCGAGGCCGAGCAGGACAGCAAGATCGTCGCCATCCACGCCGCCATGGGCGGCGGCACGGGGCTTAACTACTTCCTCCGCCGCTTCCCCAACCGCTGCTTCGACGTCGGGATCGCCGAGCAGCACGCCGTCACGTTCGCGGCCGGCCTCGCCTGCGAGGGCCTCAAGCCGTTCTGCGCCATCTACTCGTCCTTCCTGCAGCGCGGCTACGACCAGGTGCGCGCCGGCGGCGGTGCCCCGTTCTTCGCATCGTTTATTTATTTCTTCTTCTGCGTGTGCGGTCACTGTGACACTGACGCCGCTGCCGGCCGGCGATGTGGCGGCGCAGGTGGTGCACGACGTCGACCTCCAGAAGCTCCCGGTGAGGTTCGCAATGGACAGGGCCGGGCTGGTCGGCGCGGACGGGCCGACCCACTGCGGCGCGTTCGACGTCACGTACATGGCGTGCCTGCCCAACATGGTCGTCATGGCCCCGTCCGACGAGGCCGAGCTCTGCCACATGGTCGCCACCGCCGCGGCCATCGACGACCGCCCCTCCTGCTTCCGGTACCCGAGAGGCAACGGCATTGGTGTCCCGTTGCCGCCCAACTACAAAGGCACTCCTCTCGAGGTAAACCTCCATGGCCTCTCCTGCTGATTGCAATCGGGGGAAAAGGAAACCATGGCCCCCTTTTACTGATCCGATCGATGCGCGACGCGATCAATTCGCAGGTCGGCAAGGGCAGGATCCTGCGTGAGGGCGACCGGGTGGCGCTGCTGGGGTACGGGTCGGCGGTGCAGTACTGCCTGGCCGCGGCGGGCCTGGTGGAGCGCCACGGCCTCAAGGTGACCGTCGCCGACGCCAGGTTCTGCAAGCCGCTGGACCACGCCCTGATCAGGAGCCTCGCCAAGTCCCACGAGGTGCTCATCACCGTGGAGGAAGGCTCCATCGGAGGGTTCGGCTCGCACGTCGCCCAGTTCATGGCCCTGGACGGCCTTCTGGACGGCAAACTCAAGGCAAGTTGCAGACCTTTTAAAACGGACAAGAATACAAGATGCCTCATCAAGTTTTTCCATTGCAAAATTCAGAAACAAATTGGCTGACCGACGACGATGAATTTGCCTTCGTGTTTGTGCAGTGGCGGCCGCTGGTGCTTCCGGACAGGTACATCGACCACGGGTCGCCGGCCGATCAGCTGGCCGAGGCCGGGCTGACGCCGTCGCACATCGCCGCGACGGTGTTCAACGTGCTGGGGCAGAACAGGGAGGCCCTGGCCATCATGGCAGTGCCGAACGCATAGGATTTGCGGCGATTCCGGCCTATAGAGATGCTTTGTACATTTGGGTGTTAGATGTCAGCAGGGAGATTAGTCTGCTTTGGATGAAAACGCCGCGGGGAACGAGTCAACGATGACAGTTTTTACTGTTTATTCTGATATATTAAAGTACAGGTATGTTCTTGCGACAATGATTTTTTTTAAGATGAAGGCCGGCTCATTCATTAACACAAACACTCAACGTTTACAGCATCCACAACATTCGCACTCTGTCTCCCTAGCCAAAAGATGAGCAGCTTTTTTAGCACTACGTACGGCTAACATAATTACTAAAATAACCACAAAACACATTGCCAATGCTTCTGAACGAGCATCCGAAAAACAGCCATTTCTTTTTGTGTGTGTTGGGGGTGGGGTTGCAGCATCTCCGGCGGATCCTTATTCCCCAGCCCAACTACCATATGGGGTGCATTCCCTTTATCTTTTCCTTTTTTCAATAATTATTAGAACAAACCAATAATCCATCCCAACTCTCCCTAAATAGGAGAGTTGAAACTCTCTCAGTACGGTAGTTGGCTTGTGATGAGATTATTGGGGAACTGCAAAATCAACTCTCCCAATAATCATAAAAGAATCATTGAGATATCCCATTTTAGATGGTTATTGGGAAAGATTCATTGCGAAGTTGCTGGAGATACTGTAGAACCCGGATGTTGTGTATCCATCTTGATACCACACCATCCACTGTATTTTATATTTTTAAAATGGAAGGATTGAGAAATCAACCAGAGGAATGAAAAATCTAAGGAATTCGTGGAAGGAGTGAGAAATCGAAGGAACAATTGGTATCATCGGTAGAATAGGACACTCGCCACCCTCTGTCTCAGGAACAACCTAGATTAATCAAGCTAAACCGGCTTAACCAAACTAATAACATCAGTAGTTCTGGTTAAGCCAAACTGGTCAATGGTGGACAGTTCTCATAGACTTTCTGTAAGAGCTAGCCTCGATTTACTCCAGTTTCCATCAGGGTCGTCAAGCTCCTCCATGATGAGGGATGCGAAGGCCCCGGAGCACCTTTTTTAACTTCGCCATCTTGTTTTCTAATCCTTGTATCTATCTACTTTTACTTTCCCGTACTTCTCATTTCATATTCAGATCATTAAAACCGCGGATGCAAATAATTGTACACCCAATCCATTTTGGCCCCATGCAGGCGTTAGGCATAGGTTAACATTCTTTCCTGATCTTCAGAGCATGGCATCTGCTGCATACTGTGGTCCTAGATCTAGCTTTGTTGTCTGTGTTCATTGCCTTTGCTGCCAGTGCTCACCTAGGAATACCTTCTCCGTCAAGAAAGAAAAAGAAGAAGAAGAAGAAGATCAGATTCTCTCTCTGAGTTTGCAAGTACGTAACTGGCGATGCCCGTTGCGGCCTTTGCTGCCTGCACTTGCGCGCAAGGACGAGCAGCCAATGAATGAAGCATAAAGTAACAATTCGCGATCCGTTCCTTCAAATTAAATCGGAGTGCATGTACACATGTGCTGGCCTCTGGGGATCTGCACATGCATCAAGCAATGCGTATTAATTATATCCAACAGACATCTCTGATGCTTGATTTTGCCCGTAACTTTGCAAGAGCAGTAAGCTGTTCGATTTGCATGTGCTAATCCAGATGTTGGGGAAACGGATCGTCGTGCCCCTCTCAAATTTTTAAAACTTTTTATTAAAAATTGTTGCTCATGATGCAACGACGGGCAAGCTAGAGAATCAAACAAACCAGAAGTGAGATCTGCAGTGCTAGCTACTTGCGTCTCTCCGGCTTGCTCTCTATCCAAGCAAGAGCTTTTACATGCCTTCATGCGTGAACTCTTTCTCTCTATCGAAGCAACGCATCGATCCACTACTTGAGATGTATGCACTACTCCGTCACGAGCATAAATAGGACTGCACTACGAGCTACAGCGCCGTATGTGTTGTGCTTGCGTATCCCACTAACTGAAATGAGGCCAATAAAGATGAAAGGAGGGGAAGCTGGGAGGGGCATTTTGATGGAAAAACAAAGGTAACAAGTGGATAGCTTTGCTTCATTCCGTCTTGTTTATGCATATATACTACAGCATATTACGAGGCTGCTGAGTTGCCGTATTACTTTTTTGGTACATCTTCATTTTTTTTATAATTAATGGAGAGGCCTCTCCATTTAGTCTTAAAGGAGAGCCCTCAAACTTTCTTAAAATAGAACTATGATCCCACCATATTTCCAAAAAAGAAAAGGTTGTCATATTTACCGTAAAGCTAAATTTACAGTCGTTAAGAAAGTAATTTTGTACTCCATGTTATGAAAAAAGTAACTATGTAGTGCACTAATGTTATAGAAAGTAACATTTTTTCATCCATGCCTTTATTAAGAAAAGTAATTTGTGGTGAAAGTTAAGAAAAAATAATATTGTAGTACATACGAAAACTAACTTTGTGGCTCGTGACAGGAAGTAATTTGTCAATAATATACATAATATGAATTAGCTTGTGACTAATTAGTATAGTAGAGGAAGTAAGTTTTGTGTTTGAAAAATAACTTCACCACTTTAATCAAAACATACTCAAGTGAGATCTTGTTTGAAACTCTTGTTAAAATGAACATAGTAGCATAATTGAATTTTGTTTGGTGGTATGGTTATAGAATTATTAAACTTTTTAGATTGAAATTGATATGTATGTGCTCACATGCAACCTAGGAACCGATGGGGACAGAGGGCTCTCGTCATATGGTTATCGGGAGAGCCCTCTCCCTCTAGCCAGGTCCATTAATTAATTGACATGCGCTCAATCAATTTCCTTCTATATATTTAATTAGTACGAGAAGTATATTGGTTTAATGGTACATAATCATGTGAATAGATATGACATGCCTCTAATGTCTTTTCACAATGCGATTCAGTTAGCCTATTTTTAATTTTGAGCGGAGCCAGCCTATTTTTAGCTCATAAATATATAAATTTTTAGATCATGTTTGGATCCTCCCCAATTAATGATTAGCTAGCTAATTGATAATAAATAATCTTGTAAGGAATCGGTGCTCGTAGCCTAAGAGGGGGAGGGGGTAAATTAGGCAATTCTAAAATCTTAACCTATAGCTCAAACTAGTTTGCACAAAATATAATTTAGAATATGCTATCTAGATATGCAACTAAGGTTCATCTAGTGTGAAATCCTCATCCCAAAATAAGTTTTGCAACATATAGCCAATTCTAACAAGATACTACACTAAGAATATAAAGGCACACAAGTTGCAAGTATGAAATGCGGAAGTTTAAATGAAGGGGATGAGGGGAGGCAAACTCTCGATACGAAAATTTATCCCGTGGTATCGGTAGACACTAGGCCACCCCTAGTCCACGTTGTTGAAGCACTCACAAAGAGTATTGCTTCTTGGTCACCAAATTTTTTCCGGAACTCTTCTTGACTTGCCACAAAGGCCTGGCCACTGAGGCTCACACCAAATCTCTCGGTCATCTTGATGCTGCCTTCACTATGGAGCTTCCCACGAAGAAAGGGGTCTCCTCATACCCCGCATAAAGCCTTCATCGCCGCTCCACACCAAGCGGGAGGGTCGATAACTTGCTGGCGAGCCACCAAGACTCCAAAGGACCGGCACACCGAGATACAAGCTTGAGGTTCACTCAAGAACCATCACAAGGTCACACCACCTTGCTCTCACACTCTCTCTAGAGCTAGCCTAGCACTACACCTCACGAAGCTTGTGCTAAACCTAAGGATTTGATCAATGAACTCTTTGATTGGCTCGAAGAACTTCAGCACAGTTTTTATAGCTTCTCACGAACTCCAGCAACATCAAATAACCCGAGGTGAGGTATTATATAGGCTAGAGATCTACTTCTAATTGTTGCTTGCTTTTCTGCCAAAAAGCCTAAATCGTCGGTTAAATCAGTCACAGCCGTCGGCTTAACCGGTCACTCTGAACTTGCATACTAGCCGTTGCTCTCCTGTCTGTCAAGTCTGCTTTTGCTTGCGTCATTGCACCCAACGCATGCACCTACGCACCGTCGGTTCAACCGGTGCTGAAGACCCTCCAAATGCTTTTGCATCAGTAAACTACCAATGCACCGACACTTGACTCAAGGGTATCAGTTCAATCGGTGCCTCTGGCAATCGCCATGCCTTCTCCTCATTGCACCGATGCCTCCCTTATAGCGTCGGTTCAACCAGTGCTACTTAGTTTTCTACACTTGATCACCAATTGAACTACTAATGCACCGATCGATTCAAAACTAGGGGCGTCGGTTAAACCGGTCGCCTATTTCCTGCTGCATCTTGTCTAAATCATCGCCACGGTCAATTAGACACCTCAAATCTCTACATTTTCACTACAACTTGAGCATCTTGACTGCGGTTTGGACCATCTTGTATATTGATTGACTTCATCCATGGGACCTGAAAATCCTACAAATGCTCACAAACTCGTTTAGCTAGCTAAAGATTAGCTGTTGTCACACAATTATCAAAATCACAATTATGATCTAATGGGGCATATTTCTTACAAGTCTCCTTTAGCTAGCTAAAGATTAGCTGTTGTCACACAATCATCAAAATCACAATTATGATCTAATGGGGCCATATTTCTTACAAGTCTCCTTTAGCTAGCTAAAGATTAGCTAACTAGTCATTAGCTAGATATGTTTGGATCCACCAACTAATTGCTAATTGTTAACATGAATAGACCATGCTACATGAATAGACCATGCTACCCTGTATTATGCAATTCAATAGAAGGGTTTGGGGTAATATGGTCTTGTGATATTTTTAGCTGGGATTAGCTGGGTTCAATCTGTTAATGAGATAATACTATTTCAATTAGCTGAAACAGCATTAGCTAATCCATTAGCTAGCTAACTATTAGCTGGAGGATCCAAATAGAGCCTTAGTCCTTCCATTTTTAAGTCTGACTTAGAAACCTTCTAAGACCTTTACCACATGGCCACCATAGACATTGTTGCTTAAAAAAAAAGTAAAATGCACTGGGGTCCATAATCTAGTTGACCTGTAGTTGACCTGTTCTATTTAGATCTTGGAAAGTGCATTTTTAGATTTACGATCTATTTAAGTGAGTCACCAGCGGTCCAAAACACCTCTGATCCCCGCTGACCGTCTACTTGGACCGCCATGTCGGATCCAACATGGACTGGCCCTGTTGCGTGAGCTTCTAGCTGAGCCAACAAAATTGTAAATAAACCCTTGACTGCTACAGTATTTTGGTCTGGCTTCATTCTTTTATCGCGACTTAAGTCAACGATTCCGAGTTCTTCCTTGCTCTGTTCTCCCGAGTTTTCCCATCCTCTCTTCTTCCCACCCTCTGCGCTTGGCCTTTGACCCCAGATCCATGCCATGGCTCACGAATCAAGTGCATCAGTGTCTGCAAATATTACCCAGTCGTCACAACAGGGCCAGTCCACGTTAGATCCGATGTGGCGGTCCACGTAGATGGTCAGCGGGGTTAGAGGCGTTTTGGACCGCTGGTGACCACTTAAATAGATGGTGTACCTAAAAGTGCACTTTCAAAGTTTATGGACCTAAACAGAACGGATCAACTAGTTTACGGATCCCGTACATTTTACTCAAAAAAGAAGCATAGACAAGTGTTTCATGGATGAAGGGGAACTCGAGCGTATGCTAGTGTATAACATTTCTTATAATTTTTTAACAAACGGCATTACACTGTGCCTATTCCATAATAGTACGTATTTCTTCCAACTAGAATTATATTGCATTCAAATTTTTATATCACACCAGTCCACTATAAAACAAAGGTGGGTGAGGTCCTGCTGCCACTTTTTTTAGCTTGGGAGTCGAGGGGCTTCCAATTGACATTTGTGAACTCATAATGAAAATTTGTTACACTTTGAGCATGTACCATAAGTTCATACTGGACACCTGTGTAGATTTAATTTGTGTTACATGCATGCTTGGAGATCTTATATATGCATGTGCTTACATGGTGAACTCATCAGCTTGGCGCCTGCTGTCGAAGAGCTCTGGAACGCGTGGGAGATCCACTGCCTGATACTCATAAGCCTCTTCCTGCAAGTTGTCCTCTTCCTCGCAGCGGGCATGCGGAGGCGCAACACATCGCACGTCCTGCGCACCGTCCTGTGGCTGGCCTACATGACCGCCGATGTTGTGGCCATCTTCGTGCTTGGCCACCTCGCGGTCCACGCGAGCACGCCACGGCACCAGCTCATGTACTTCTGGGCACCATTCGTGCTCGTCCACCTAGGCGGGCAGGACACCATAACCGCTTTCTCCAAGCAGGACAACGAGCTGTGGACACGCCACCTGCTGAATGTGGTCACCCAGGTAGCTGTCGCCGGGTACGTCGTGGCCAAGGCATCTTGGCCGGACCGCCGGCTCAGGGCTGCCATGGTGATCATGTTCCTCTCCGGGTTCTTCAAGTACGCCGAGCGCACCTGGTGCCTTTACTTTGCGAACCCCGCCAGGCTGAGGTCGAGCACCCTGCATAGCCTGTCGATGAGCCTTGGGACGCTAGAGATGGTGCATGGCAGACAGTTTATTGGTGACGTCTGCTATCCGGTGACGGTCGATCCCAAGGGAGACATGAGCCAAATACTAGATGTGATGTTGACAGGTAACATAGGAGCTGGCCGCAAGGTGTACCGAGGTACAAACAGGCTTGCCACTCCCGTTGACATCTCGTCAGTGGATGTCCCCCTCAATGAGGTTGATTGCATCTTAGCTGCAGACCATCTACCAGACCTCCTCCATCAGAAGTTCAAGTCCAACCCAAACCGCTGCAAGGCCTATGAGTACGTGGGAGCACGTCTGGTATACTGCTACCAATACCTCTACACCAAACACCCACTTCGAGAATTGCTCTGCAACAATTATAGGAGAGCCTCTCGTATATTCAGATGGCCTACTCCTACACGCCCATACATCTATTGGACTCTAAAGAGTTGTCAAGGCATCCTCCTCCTGTTATACCCACTGTTCCATTATGTTTCAACCCCGGTAGCCCTGGTGCTCTTCATGGCCGCCGAAAAGGGGGACCGGCTCCATACCAGCACAACTGACATCACCGTGACCTACGTATTGCTCCTAGGAGCGATAGTCCTAGATGTGTCCTCCGCCACCATCTTCATCTTTTCCTACGTGATGAGATTCAATAATCTTCCAACCAGGATATTGCTCGTAGCCAACTACATTTCATCAACATTGACCCGAAAGCAATGGTGCGAAGAGCTAGCGCAATACAGCATGATCAAGAGGTATGTCGCACAAGATACTCGCCGTTCTGCACGCATGGCATCCATACGGCGATGGATCGGTAGTCGCTTATTGGGTGACCGCTTTCTTGATATAACTCGCATACCCATCACTGAGGATCACAAGGAGTTCATCCTTGACAATCTGTTATGCTTCGGAATAGCAAAAGAATGGAACTGTACCAGCTCCCGCGGCCAGCTAGCCCTTCAAAAGCGCCATCAAGATCATCCAGATTCCGCACTATACAGGAGCACCAGGAGCAGCGTCGATTTCCCAACAAGCGTGCTCATTTGGCACGTCGCAACAGATATGTGCTACCACCTGGAAGACAACTGCGGCACTAGTTCCGCTGTGACGAAGCGAAAGGAGATGAGCAGAGAACTGTCAAATTATGTCATGTACCTTATCTTCAAGTGTCACGTCATGCTTACAAGCAACTCCCAGCTTATACATGACAGGTTTCATCTCGAGATTAGAGACATATTGTTGCATCGTCGTGAACAGGTTACTAATTTTGGTGAGAAGGAAGCTATCAAAGTGATTTTTGAAGCGGATAAGAAAGAGGAAATCCAAGACTCCGAGGTCCAGACGCCAAAGGATGAAGAAGAACCATCTGCTGGCAAAGATAGTCCTGCTGACGACCCGTTGCAGAAACTCCAACAGATCAGCGTTGAGGAAGCTCTTTATACTCCCGTGCTGCCTCGCGCACGTGAGGTGGCCCAGGAGCTCATCAGCATCAACGATGGAACTGTCCGCTGGGACCTCATCGCAGCGGTGTGGTCAGAGTTTCTTTACTACACTGCGGTTCGTTGCGGAGGTGATTTCCACTATAAGCATCTAAGCACTGGTGGGGAGTTCGTCACACATATTCTCGTTCTCATGCTATTCCTGGGCCCTTTCCAACCAACCCTTGGTTCGTTGGCTCCATGAGAGCAAAGTCCCACCATTGTGTCTAGCCTTAATGGGCACATCCTCTAATTATATATGTATCTATTGACAACACCAAGAATAGTTGTGTGCACTTTAATAAGTTCCAAATTCCATCTACTCTTATGATGGATTAGACGTGGAATAATTGTTTGTTGTGATTGAAGTTTGTGTTATGGAAATTAAGATTGCTTTTATCTTTTTTTCTTAAACAGGGAGATGCCCTACTCAATTTTAGAAAAATAGATTTTCCTTAGCTTGCAACTAGTTGTCAACCAATGTGTTCACATGGTCTAGAACATTAGAGCCAAAATGAATTAGAAAACAGTAAATAGCAGAGATGAAAACGAATTGTGTCACTTCAGACCATCTATTCATTTCAAGCTTAACCTTGAATATGCTAGAAAAGCCTAAGCATCTGTGTACAATCTGTTCCTAACAAGATCTTACTATACAGAAGCTTTTGTATAGTCGGTTGTTTTAGAAAAAAAGAGGGTACCAATGCGAATAGTTGGGTTGTGCCAATGCGAATAGTTGGGTTGTGGCACAATCGGTTGTACAAATGGTATTGCACCATGTATTCGTTGCTTGTTGCAACCTGACTGTGTACACATACACCATAACATATTCCCCGGATAGTCTTTCATCATAGGTAGAATAATCACAATAAACACATAACATACAACTATCATAGATACCAAATGCATGACATGCAGAATAATTGATCACATACCTCACATGACATCTAAAACTACTTGTATCAAAGTTATTAACAATATTTTTTCAATCATTTTTTACATATCATCTATAGTGTATTCACCAACTTCTACAGATAACACCAAAGTCATGTGCTCCTCTCCCAAGTTCTTCGATTCATGTCGATAAGCTCACCACTACTAGAGGAAATATCTTTCATCCACCACAAATATACCGGTGAGAATTGGATCCGATACTAATACGAGCTTTAATTTAGTACCAGGTTCAATTTCCACCGGTACGTTTGTGGTGGATGGAAGGTCATATAGGCTTTAGTACCGGTTGGTGTTACCACCTGAAGGGTACTCCACGGGTGAATTTGAAAGGAAATCATCTCTCTTACAATCAAATCCACTATGCAGGTGAGATCGCAAAGAAGATACACGCGAGGTAAGAGGTTCCGAGTTCAAATCATACGCACCGCACTTTGCGTATATTTTGTGAAAAATTATGTGACTTGTGACTTGAGTCAATCATAGTTTGGACATGAAAAATATAACTTGTATAAGAATTGAAAAAATAATTGTATCCCTGGAACAAATAATAAGTATTTTACAAACAAAATTCATGCACCTAGAAAAAAATATGTGATAGCTTCAGTTAGTAGAGAAAAAAGTTATATAAATTGAACAAATCATGGGTACTCGTGGAACAAATATTCATGGACCTGAAACAAAATACAATGGATGTACAACCAAGAGGTGAAAAAATCATACATAATTAAGGAAAAATTTATACGCCTAAAACAAAATATTATGGATATGCAACCAATATCATAGAATATCAGAGAAATATTATATGTCGACGTTTCATAGTGCCGATTAATAAAATTGCGTTACTGTTTGCTCATATGGCTTAGCACTCGAAGACTTAGAATTTAAACTAGTTCGAGCAAGGTCGCCCTACGTCAGATGGTGTTCCGGTTCGTGTTACCAAACTCAAGTGCTCAAAGTTCGCAGTAGGGGTTACTAACAAGGGTGAAGCAAGAGGTTGAAGATGAAAGCTACTAAACTATGCGCTTGGGCATCTAGGGTTGTGAGAGAACTAGAAAGAGAGTCCTGCCTTCCTTTTTATACATTCAAAGGGGGATATGAGACAATGCAAAAGGGAGAGGAGCAGGAGGAAAAGATTTAATGGGGCCCTAGCTACCCGTCTCCCTCCTAGGGTCTACCTCCTTGTTGCCTAGTCTTTGACCAGGTTCACTTGACCATGTCTGAACTGGCCACCTTTCAGATAGCAACTAGAATCAACGCGCGGCGTTGCCGCGCTTAGGGCCTTTGCTAAGCCAGTGTGAATACCGTAGGGCCAGATACATATGTGGCGATGGTAATGGTAATATTAGAATTTGGTTTGCTAGGAAGTGTCGAGAAAGAACTGTTCCCTAATCACGCAGTTTTGCAAGATGGTATGAAATCCAGTAATTATATAAAAATTGCATTCTCCAAATATAGGCCTTGAGCATTGAAGAGTAGCAACAACTATGCAAGTGATTTGTAACGGTACTGAATATGTTCTTTTTTTACAAAATTTTGTGGATGTTCAGTTAATATGTATGTAGAGTGAAATAACATATAGGAGACTGAATAATAACGTTGATGGATGCACCAACAGATTGAATCATAACATATGTTTAGTCAATGGTTTAGGACTGCAGTCACCAAGTCATTCAAAATTAACTTTATCATTTCAGAAAGGGCATGTGGAACGTAAATATCTTCCAAGCACATAGAAAAGACAGCTCAGTTCTTAAATATTCCCAGTTTCAGAAATATAATGCAGCATTGTGCTGTCATTTTCTAGAACTGTTGATACAACAGTTTCAGATGAAGTCTGAATTTGAATACTAGATGTATGTACTTGATATAAGTATTAAAAAGGAATTGAGTTATTATGTTTATTTTTCTTTTTTCCCTTTGTGTCTGGTGAACTTGTTGATATTTGATATTTGGGAACTGCAAAAAAAAAACAATGTATCAGTGACATGTGAGTCTAATTTCACGGAATGAAATTCAGTAATTATATACAAATTGCATTGTACAAATATAGGCTCTTTGCATTGGAGAATAGCAACAGCTATGCTCTGGATGCAGTAATAGAATCAATTTCAAAACAAATGGTTAGGATTGCAGTCACCAAGTCATTCAAAGTCTTTAATTATGCAGTAAATAATGGAGCATGAGCCTTTAAATCAGTACTTCGAGAATTTCGAGCATGAGCTCATTCACTAATTATATTCTGTTGCTTTTTTACCTCTCTTTCTCTCTATCTCTTTCTTTGCATGCAAGTTTCAGCCTAGAAGTACTAGGTGCATGGAGACCAAACCAATATAATTTATTCCAAGGTCAAAGAAAAAACAGCTCAGTTCTTAAATGTTGCTAGTTTCAGATATACAATGACCCAATAGTTTTGCTCAATTTGAGCCCGGGTTTTGTGTTTTGAGATGCAAGCATTGTGTTGTCAATATCTAGAACTGTTGATACACCAGTTCTGGATAAGAAAAATTAGTGTTGGAAGATAACAAATTTACTTAAGACCATATCTTTTAAGAAAATTTACTTAAGACAAGGTCAAGTACAGTTACTTTTACTTTTTTCCGTATCTGTGGTTCTATGTGCTCAATTTAAAAATGATTGCATAATAAGCTTAAGACAAGGACCAATTCCCATGTCCAGTTCTTTTATGTGCAAGTGTATAGCCATACATTACTGATATCTCAAGTTAATATTAAACTCTTTGCCGTTTCATAATGTAGCTGGTACACTACACCAAAACAGCTCAATTTCATCGGCAAGATGTAATTTCGTCGGCTAAAATCAAGCCGACGAAAATAAATAGTTTATTTCATCGGCCAACACAGACCGACGAAATTAGAACTTATTTTCGTCGGCCAGTCAAAGGCCAACGAAAAATGGTCCATATTTTCGTCGGCTAGACCCTGACCGACGAAATAAAAGTACTATTTTCGTCGGCCAGTCCTAGGCCGACGAAAATACATGTATTTTCGTCGGCCAACTGGACCGACGAAAATAGAAAACCCTAAAAGCGCCGTTCGATCGCAAGGCCCGGCCCACACCTGCGTGTTCTCTCCCCCGCGCCTGAGCCCCCCGCCCCCGCCCCCGGCGCCCCGCGCGGCCGACCCGCGGCCCCCGCCGCCGCCGCCGCCGCCGCCTCGGGCGCCCCCCCCGCCCCTCGCGGCCGACCCGCGGCCCCCGCCGCCGCCGCCTCGCGCCCGCGCGGCCGCCCCTCGGCCCCTGCCGCCGCCGCCTCGCGCCCGCGCGGCCCCCCCTCGCCCCCCCGCCGCCGCCCCTCGCGGCCCCCCGCCGCCGCCCCCGCCGCCGCCTCGCCCCCGCACGGCCGCTGCCGCCTCTGGCGCGCGCCCCCCTGCCGCCGCCCCCGGGCCCGCCGCCGCCCCGCGCCCCCCTCCCCCCCCCCCCCCCCCCCGCCGCCGCGTCCCACTCCCGCTCCCACGGCCGCACCCGAACCCTAAACCCCGCGAATCCCGCCCAAACCTTAAACCTCGTGAGCCCCGGGAGCTGCCTCAGCCATGCCGAAGGTCTTTGGCACCAGCGTCTACGAGTTCTGGCACCCCCGCGCGGCGGAGTACCCTCTCCCCGCGGACGCCGCCCCCGCCACGACCGCGGCGCCCGACAAGGTCCCCGCATCCACCGGCGGCGCCTCCATCACGCTCCTCGACATCCAGCGGGACCGCCTCACCCGCGTCGCCGCCGAGCACTGGGGCACGCCCGCCGCCGCCTCGGCCTTCGATGCGGACCTCGTCAGGTGAGCTTCATCTTGTGTTGGAATAAGCCCATTATGCTGATATGCTGCCACAAAATACTTGTTATTACTGCAATATGCCCATCATGCTCTACCTCTCTTTTGTGTTGCTCAAGCAAGCTCATGTACATCTCTCAAGGAAACAATGTTTGATTTGACATAAATTGATAACATAATTCTGCACTTCATCCTGCTGATAGGAACTCAGGGCCTATTGTATTGTTCTTTGTAATGACTTGTGGTCTATGTGTTCCTTTCATTTATCAACCACTGCCATGGCCATTAGTTCCAGCTTGCAATAGTGTTCTAGTCTCGTCGTTGACGATTTCAGTAGTACCTTACCATTTTTAGAGACTATGCTAGACTGACAATGTTTCTCTGAGTGTTGAATCTCTAGCAGTTACTGAGATCATCGGCAATGTTGGCAGGTGATTACACAAAAACTCCATATATACCAGTTTATGCTTCTCTGCCTGTAAGTTCCCAGCAAACTTCTTGATTTGCTGTCTGATATGATAACCTGGTGGTGTCAATTTGTTCATTTATTATCTATCTTTAAGCAATCTTGCCTTTATTTGACATGTTATACGTAATTCCATCCTTGTTAAGCTTATATGCTTTTAAAATAAATCATGAGAACTGAGAAGCTAGCATCAGGATTATTTCTGTCAGAATGTTCTCAATACTTCCAGAGTTGTGACCCAGCACCAAGTTCTTGCTTTTACTGTTTCCTGCAGATGGGCATTATCAATAGCCACTGTCAATTGGTAGACCCAGAGGGTGTACGTACTGAACTAAGGCATCTGAAGTCTTTGAACGTGGATGGGGTCATTGTTTACTGTTGGTGTGGGATCGTGGAAGCCTGGATTCCTCGCAAATATGAGTGGTCTGGGTACAGGGACCTTTTTGGTATAATTAAAGAGTTCAAGCTGAAAGTTCAGGTTAGGAATTCCTGTCTAAATTTACCGTGCATTATTAGTACTGATTTATAAGGCATTGATATGGAATTCTGGACACAATATGTTAAAGATGATTAGTTGTATTATTTCAGTCTGTGCTTGATGTCCCAACTCCTATAGGAGGACAAATTCTAAACAAATTATAGAAACTTAAGGGGCTTTGATTCATAGACTTCTAATGTCTATGACATAAAAGGAATGGACCTCTAGTTTATATGATGTATTTTCTATCAACCATCGAATGCAGCAAAATACTTTACATCCTTCCAAAAGAAAGTTCTGTAAACTTTCCCACTTCTCCTTTTTGGAGACCTGTTTACATTGGCTAATGAGTGTTCTTTGACAAACATCTTTAGGTTGTGTTGTCATTTCATGGATCTGGAGAGACTGGATCTGGTGATGTGTTAATCTCTCTCCCAAACTGGATCATGGAAATTGCAAAAGAGAACCAGGATATATTTTTCACGGATTGCGAAGGGAGAAGAAACACAGAATGCCTTTCCTGGGGGATTGACAAAGAATGTATCTGATTATTTTAGAGAGCAGTAGGATTGAGAATGAGAATACATGCAGCTGTTTTTTTTTAAGCAGGACCCATTTATTTTCGTCGGCCATTAAAGCCGACGAAAATAGCGATATTTTTTTCGTCGGCCACCTAGGCCGACGAAAATACGTCCATATATTCGTCGGCCAAATTGGCCGACGAAAATATGATTATTTTCGTCGGCAGCCGACGAAAAAGCTCCTATTTTCGTCGACTTTATTTCGTCGGCCTATTTTCGTCGGTATTTGCCCTATTTTCCTGTAGTGGTATAGCATTGATTCTAACACCACATCAGTTTTTAAGAGAGATGCAGGAGAGGTAGCCAATAGAATGTAACTGGAATAGAACTATGCTTCTATCGAAAGGACATTTAGTTTATTATCCTACAAGCAGAATGAAGTCCAGATGCTTGGACCTGAAGAAGTAGCATGTAACAAAGTCTACAAGCAATTATCTTGTCCCATTCTAAATTTAATTGACCTGCATTTAGCTTGCATGACCGTAAGGGAACAAAATTATTGGAAGATACAATCTGTTTATATGCGGAGTTGACCTTTTATGAAGAGGATCATATAAGGGCTAGCCTTTTGTGCCATCAGGAAGGTTGAAAAAGATGGGGGATGTTGTATAGGAGGGGAAGAATCTGTACCTTGGAGCCAACGATAAAAACAGATAGGGCAGAACGATGTGGCCGGGTTGATCTGTCTCTAGGTTTGCTGGGAACGAGGATAGTTTGTGTCACTCTCAGGCAATGTCGATGATCCAGGAAGATACCTCAGGGAGAGGCGTGGCTGTAGAGGGATTGATAATCTCGCTTGGGCTGAAGGGATTTGTGCAGATCGTGTTGTGTTTGGAGGCCTCTGCAGGTTATATACGCTTGAGCCATAGGTAACCGGGAGTAGTCTGGAAGCTGAAGCGGAAGCGTCGCTGAATCGCACGATCGCGAGGCCGGCGGCGACCCTTCAGTTCTTACACGATCTAGTCGCTAGATTCTAGATCGGACGGCCGAGCAAACGAGGCAACATGGCCCAATAGTTTTGCCAGGTTTGAACCCAAGTTTCGTGTTTTGAGATAACGAGCGGGCATGTGCTACGACACCTCGGCTCATACCTATCCCTAGTGCAGGGCTAGGCCATGGCACGTCACATCCCTTTGCCTGCTCGGAGGAGCGCAGGCCTGCTAGTGGTACGGTGTTTGAAAAATCGTTCCCGGGCTCCCGGCGGCTGGGGGCCTGTTTAGATCGCAAATTTGTATAACTTTTGAAATTTTTTGCTACTGTAGCGTTTTCGTTTGTATTTGACAAATTTTATCTAATCATGTTCTAACTAGGCTTAAAAGATTCGTCTCGTGATGTACAATTAAACTGTGCAATTAGTTATTTTTTTACATACATTTACTGCTCCATGCATGTGTCCCAAAATTGATGTGATGGAGAGAGAGTGTAAAAAGTTGGAACTTTGAAGTGATCTAAACAAGACCTGGGTGGCCAGATGCGTGCACACGACCTCGATCCCCGACCTTAATGGTCTTGAGTTCGGCGGAGTCCTTGTTGTCCCTTTACACAGGCCCATTCTCGACCAAGGACGGACTTGGTCGCCCCGTGACGCTCCGTTTAGGTAGGCTTCCAGCAAGATCGGATTTACTTGGGAGCGTGATTCCTTGCGTAGGGCCTTGTTTAGATTCCAACTTTTTCTAACCCAACTTGCAAGTACAACACAGGGTTAGAAAAAGTTGGAATTCCAACTTTGCAACACAAAATTCCAACTCTTTGAATTAGCCTAAGAAAGACCAGAATGCCCCTATGTCCACAATGGAAAGGAAAGGATGCAGCTGCACACATTGCTTCCATTTGCATATTTCCTAATCAAATGCAACAGTACTCAGTAGCAAAGATTTTTTCCTAATCCTCTGAACAGACAGTATTACAAGTTAATAAAACTGTACCATAGCTCAAACCGCATGCAACTTCTGTGCAAAAATATGATACAACCAACAAATATCCGAAAGATGTAGCATTATTATAGTCTGTGAACAAAAAAATCTAAAGTACAAGTCCTACAGGCCGGCGCAAGCTAGATTATTACAAGTTCCTCTGGAAAGTAATGCAAGTACAAGTCCTCAGGCTCTATTGTACAGGTGGTCAGCAATATAATCATGAAATGCATTCATCTGTGCAACATCTTCAAAATCTGGGGCATCAACAGCTTCGGTCTGCTCAATAGAGGCGTCTGGCGGCACATAATGCACATGTTGATCTACCAGCCCAAAGTCATTATCGTCCAGCCCACTCAATCTTATGAAATTATGCAAAGCCATACAAGCAACAATAATCTTCGTTTGCGTTGCGGGAGGATAGCTAGGGATTAGCATCAATATGCGCCACTTCATTTTCAGTACACCAAATGCCCTTTCAATGACATTTCTAAGAGATGAATGGGCATAATTGAAAGTCTCCTTTTTACCTCGTGGTTCTGCGACGTTTTGGAAGTCTTGAATATGGTACATGGTTCCCTTGTATGGAGCCAGGTAACCTGGACGGTTGGGGTACCCGGAGTCCACCAGATAGAACTTCCCTACAGCAGCAAGTACCTGTAAGTGTTAAGTACTTGAATTAGAAATGCCAAATGTAGTAGCACCTAAGACTCTACCTTCAGGTGGGTGAGGAAATTGATCCTTGTACGTAGTCATGGCATCATCAAACACTCTCATGTCATGAACAGATCCCGGCCATCCCGCAAGGACAAATGTGAAGAACATGTCAAAGTCACAAACAGCCATGACATTCTGTGTCGTCACGCCCTTGCGACATAAGTGCTGTACAAATTTATCAGCTGGCACTACACAAGGCATGTGGCTGCCATCTATAGCTCCTATGCAGTCCTTGAATTCAGGGTTGAACCTTGGGTTAAGCACCCTAGGATGCGGCGTGCTGAATTGTGGGTCCCGAGGTCTAATGATATCGTCCGCAAGCTTAAGCACACACTCCAACACTCTATAGAACATTGCGTGTACTGTGCCTAGTGATCTCTCAAATCTGTCCTCAGCTTGCCTAGCTAATTGTGGAGCTCCTACAATCCAGAGGAACATCCCTAAAGCCTCAATAGAGGTCGATTTTGCAGTGTCCTTCAGGCCATACTCATTTGCTAACAGAGTATGCAAACTATAGAACATAGTATTACTCATTCTAAATAAGCTGTAGCATGAGGTTTTATTGGCTAGTTTGTCTTCTACCCACTCCAACCCACTCATCTTGGGCACTCTATGTTCTGCCCTATTGTAGAACTTGTCCAAATGGAGGGCATACTGAGAGTACATACCATATATCAGTGCAATGTCCTCCCCATCCTCCTCTGCCAGCATGCCAAAAAAGTCCTCCTCCCACTGCTGCTTCCTACGAGCATCAGCATCCACCTTTGCTGATGCTTCGTCAGCTTCCTGCACACATGAAACAAAGAGAAAAAGCTCTAATCAGTACACAATCACATATAGAAAACGAATGATGCAGCAGAACCTTCCCTTATGTAACCTACTGTCACATGCACACAGCGCACATACAGGGACCCACATAACTTAAATATTCATCAACAAGCAACAGCACAATAAAGTAGCACAACACATCAAAGTAGCACAATACAAGCGTACACAATAAAGTTAAGAACATCACAGAGTTCAACACACACACAACCACACACAGGTGCATGCATGGATTAGAGGTTCTAGTTGCCGACCCCAGAAAGGTGTGCAAGGATGCATTTTCTTCCTTCTTCATCTGCTTCCTCAAAAGACTCCATGTCCTCATCAGAACGGACTAACTTGAGAACTCCAACCCAAAGGCGGCTATCTGCAGCTATCCCCAGCTGCCTAGCCATCTCCCTCACTCGCTTCCTCCTGTCTCTCCTCTGTTCCTCAAGTTGTTCCTCTCTTTTCTGCCTCTCCGCCCAAATCTGGTTCTGTGATGCAGTCCTGTTCTCCAGAATGACGTTGAGCTCCCTCATGTTGGACTGCATTGCACGCACTGCTGGGCTCCTGGACTTCTTGATTGGGCTGCTGCCGGTGCTGCGAGTGCTAAGGCTGCTGGAGCTCCTCTTGCTGCCACTAGTGCGTGGAGTGCTCTGTGGTGTGCTGTCGCCGCCAACTTCATCTTCGTCACTGCTAATGGTCTGTGGGCCTTTGCGGCGGCCAGGAACATATGAAGTTTCTCCTGTGACACACACCCTTGGAACATCTTGTCCATTTCTAGGAGGTAGGCAGGCAGGCCATGCTTCAGCTCCTTCTGCTGGTCCTGCAACAAAAGCAAACGAATAGAGTTATAGACACAACACTTGCAAAGCTAATTTAGGAGTTCTGTTCACATCCGAAGATGGTGCACCTGGCTGTTCTCTTGCCACCATTGTTCGGAAGCATTGACAGAACCATCAGAGGAACGGCCCAATCCGGTTTCCTTGATCTGGAGATCACGTATGGCTCTCCATTCCTTCTTCAGTGCTCGGAGCTTGTTGCCAAAGGTTACGTTGTCATGTACCAGCTTTGTCCGTTTGAAGTATTCCTCTGTGAGATTTCGCCAACCCCACTTAGACATCTGACCTCTGTTGCAGTAGCCCAAGTCAATCTGGTCACAATACAGCTGACAAAAGACCTGAGTGTGGTAATCACTCCATTGAGCCCTGTCAAGCTTGTTCTGAAATATTGAACAACCTCAGTGGCACATAAACAGAATTATTATACTCGTTACAGAATTCCAATTATATCAAATGCAACTCTTTACAGAACAAAGATGCCATAACACTTTGCCAAGAGAACTTGAAAGACAAAGGTCAAAATAAGGGAATGACACAAATAGGCAGTAGTATCCTTGGTCCTAGTTGCAACTTCCTATGTTTGTTTGTTACTGTGTCGTGTGCTTCCATGAATATAGTGGCTATTTGTATGAAAAAAAGAGAAGAGAATCACCTAATTGTGTAATACAAGCATCTCACAGTGTCTAAGGGTTTGTGCCTAGATGCAGCTTACAGCTGCTTGTACAGTAAAAATTCAGAGGCAGAGGCTCCAACTTTTCAGTTCTAAGGCTTGAAGCCTAGGCATTTCCAATGGCGCAGAGATCTAATCAGTTCAAAGGGGGGGGGACAAAAGCAGTGATGCTCCTCAAGTTAGAAAAAAAAAGATAAGTCACTGTCAAGAGATGATTCCCTATGTGCCTCCTCCAATTCAGTTTCATTGGTTTCCTATGCAGAGGTGTAGTCATGCCTCATACTAGCTTCATATGGAATATGAAAAATCTATAGCCTTCATATGGAATATGAGAATTACAGACATACTGCAAAAACAAATTATGATTCGTTTCCTATCATGTACTGTCCTTAAAATTGTGGCCGTGGCCAGGGGACACTGAGCCGATGCTTTGACCATAAATCGATCACCAGTGACAAAATCAAGCCTGTGATTGTAGAGTGCACCATCTAATTGTAGGTATGTGAACACTGCAAGCATCTAATTAAAATTGCATCTAATTGAGATGACTGCATCTGTAATTCCATACCGGCACTTGGGGAGGAGGCATGCTGTCGTCGGGGGCGGCCTGTTCGAGCCGGCGACGTGCGCCACGGCCCCTGGAAGAGCCACCGTCGCCGGATGTGGATCCACGCTGACGATGAGGGACGCGGCCGGCACCACCAACTCCACCGGCGCGAGGGGGACGCAGGCCCAGGGAACCCCTGCCGCTGCGTGAGGGCACGCGCCCCGAGTGCGCCTCCATACTGCCACTGCCGCCTTCTTCAGCTCCGGTCTGCAAGATGCGCTGGTAAGCCTCCATGCCTGCCCAGGATTGGCTGGCGTTGAGGTCGAGCGAATCCACCCTCAGCTGGCTAGCAGAGGGTGGGCTGGACGACGGAACGCCGAGCATCGGCGTGTATGCCGCCGGCTGCGACAAGAAGTCTCTTGTCTCGTCAGCGGAGGAGATGTTGACGAAGCTGTCGTCGTTGGGGTAGCCGGAGTAGTTACCGAAACCGGCGGCGTCGATGTCGTCATGTTGGGTGTGGTCATGGGGGTACCCTTCCATCGCCACCGAGGGGGTCAGGGACGGCAGATCTGGACGGACGAGGCGGCGGCGGAGAGGACGGCGGCGGGGGAAGCGAGCCGGGGGGAGAGGACGGCGGCGGGGGAAGCGAGTCGGGGGGAGAGGACGGCGGCGGGGGAAGCGAGCCGGGGGAAAGGACGGCGGCGGGGGAAGCGAGCCGGGGGAGAGGACGGCGGCGGGGGAAGCGAGCCGGGGGAAAGGACGGCGGCGGGGGAAGCGAGCCGGGGAGAGGACGGCGGCGGGGGAAGCGAGCCGGCGGAGATGGATCTGGACGGACGAGGCGGCGGCGGAGAGGACGGCGGGTCAAGGACGATAGATCTGGACGGACGAGGCGGCGGCGAGGAGGACGGCGGCGGGGGAAGCGAGCCGGGGGAGAGGACGGCGGCGGGGGAAGCGAGCCGGCGGAGAGGACGGCGGCGGAGAGGACGGCGGCGGGGGAAGCGAGAGGCGCCCGGGGGAGAGCGAGCGGGGGGAAGCGACGCTAGGGTTTGCGAGTGCTGCGAGAGGATACGGCCGGGGACTGAGGGGCGCGGTCGCGAGGGGCTTATCGGTCGAGCGCGCAGGCCTACCAATCATTGGGCTGGGCCAAAATATTTGCACCAACGGGCCGTTTAGATTGCAACTTCCAAATGTTAGATAGAGTTGGAATTTGGCCTGCATCTAAACGGGCCCTAGGCCATCTTTCGACCTGGACCGGTCCAGTCGGAGCCATTGCCTATTCGGACCCACGCCTCAATGGGCACCAAGTCAGGGGAAGTCTTTGGTTCAAACGGTTGGCCGTGCATTCCTATAAGTAGTCTGATTGTTATACTCGCATGTATCTTGTCACTTCTTTTTGTCTCGATTCTATACATGTGGTATAAATCCTCAAAGATTATATTAGCGGATAAAAAGTAGGAATGGACTAAACAAAAATATTATACAGAACAGATCATAAAAGGAGGAGAAAAGCTAGCCTAATTAAACATACTATTAGGATGATGTACCTAACTCGACCAAATAAATAAATATAAACAAAAACGTCAGGACACGTTAAAAAAGAAGAGGTGCAAGTAGAATTCGGCCCACATAAACCCAACGAACTAGTCTGCTTAAAAAACATAGAAGTGAGGGGTGGTCGGAGGAGACATCCCAACCAACTATACAGGACGGAGCTTCCTTGACTTTAGCCGTGCTCACTAACACATGGGCCTACGTCCACGCCACGGTGATCTAAATGTAAAGGGATTCACTAGATTCGTGCCCGTGCGTTGCTACGGGCAATACAAATTATAAATTAATAGCATTTTAATTCAATAGACAATGTAAATTACGTTTCAGGAAGCATAGCTAATGTTGCTACGGGTTGGTATATAAAATCTTCAATGCAATAGAGGAGCACGCAATGTCATCATCCTCCTTTCGCATGCATCCTCTCACCATATGTCAGTCTCACCATCAGCATATCACATTTGCCATCCAACTAACCTGAAGACTGGAATTCTCAACTGCTTAAACATTTAGATTCTAGAAATGATGCATAGTTAGAGCAAAAACAATAATATGGCTCCTTCAATATTAACAAATAAATTTTCTCTTCATGTTAAAGAAAATGGAAAAGGAATCCAAGATGTTAAACATTGTGTCCTAGCTCCCGGTACTATTTTTATAGCAAAAGAATATCACATTATACTGCCAAAAGCGTGTCTATCCAATATGTTTAGTTCGACAGTCAGTGGCCTACTACCTTGAGGTAGCAACAGAAGATGTAAACTCTTTGTTGAAGGTTGGCTCTTCATCTATGATATCAAAAGTTGTGAATGCAGTTCGCCATTCCAGCAACATAATCCATGGCCCCAGTAACCAGGATCGTCTCTTTGATGGTCTATTTGCATAACCTGATAGAGCAATTATAGGTGGTGAGTATCACACCAAGGCATGACATAGCTATTAAATTATCCATGTTCAGAGACAACAATAATTGAAAAGATAGACTCCTTGTTGGTGGCTATAGCAGGGTACTGCCAAACTTAACTGAGTGCAAGAAGCCATCCAAGTGCAGGTGCTTTGTGAGTGAGCCAGAGGCTGCCTAAGGTAATGCATCCACAATTCCATGTTGAAGAAATACATGAGCTGCTCTTGATGGTCCATTATGGTTTTCTTCTGGACGTGTCATGTCAGCCAGATTAAATGCCATGTTCAATTTTCAGGCACAAGAATAACAAAAGAAAAGGAACACTGCTTGCTAGCACTTATCAGGGTCAAGGAAGAAATGCCAGAACAAATATAAAAAGAAAAGCTCATACTGGTTGCTTGGTGAATGAGACAAACCTTCAAGAAGTCAACACCCTGAATCATGAAAGTTTTGACTACTCTTTGGAACTGACAGCCGTTATAACCCTGTGGTAAACATTTTTTCTGCAACCAACATCAAAACTAAGCATTAGAAACAATATAGCATACTGTTGTCTGCAAAATAATCATGTAATTGCTAGAATAACATTGTGCTTGCATCCTCACCAAGTAACTAATCAAACAACAGCCAGCAGCTAATAAAAGCAGAAGAAAAAAAATACAATTTTCCTAGATCAAATTACGCTCTTGTGTCACCGTCACAAACTCACAATATCCACCTGCGCACCCCCCCCCATTACAAATAGTAGAAAATAGAAACTCCAAAGCAAACTTATTACTTATATAAGTAGGCTAAATGGTTTAAGATGATGAATGAGCTAGATTAGCAGAATGAGCCTCAGGATAAGCACACAGTCAGGATAAGCAATCGCTGGTCTACTAACCATTAACAGACAACCCTGGCCTTCCTTCTCTTGCTCATCTCCATCTTTCTTTTCCCTGAACAACCCAGATCACGTCATACCAGTCCCAATTTAGCTCCATGAATCCACACTATGCATTTTTGAAGCGTTAAGAAAAACACCTGCTGAGTGGCAAATTATACTTTAGCAACTTCCTACAACCAAACAATCGAAAGGAAGCATACATATATGAAAAGGAAGCGAATTACATGGACATACCATCTTTTCTCATCTCTGGAAGCCATCCTGAAGCATGTTTTCTAATTATATCAAGATAATATTCAGCTTCATGATCAGCAATGTTAAAAAGCACAGCAGAACCATATTGGAAAACGACCACATAGCGATAGCAAAATCTGTTTTCTTCACTCCAATCTCCTGCATAAGTATCAACCAAAATCACAAGGAAATCAATTTCTGCATAATAGGCCAATGTCACAACAGCATATCTAACGGTTGACCAATTGTGCCTGAGATTAGTTAATTCGAGATTTCACCAGGCCCTCCAACAAAGTGATACTAAGCTGCAATCACTATCCATAATCTCAGGCGGGAATTCAGAGTACCAAAGTGCAATATAGTTGAGCGTACCGGTTGATGGAGGTACAGTATCACTCATGTGTTCCGCTTGCATGCTCTTCAGATCAATGATGCCACGGATAGGAGGAAAAATCAAATGAAACCCCAACATTTAAGTTCCCTGCGCCGATCGGGCTCGTGCAACCATCCAAATAGCACGGCTGCACAGAAAGTTTCCTTGCAGATAAAACATCAAACACCTAAGGAGCGCGTAGGCGTGATGCGGCGTGCCGGTGTTCTTACCTGGTGGAGAGGAAGTAGACCTTGACGGGGATGTAGCGCGCCGGGCCGTCCTCCTCCTCCTCATGCGGCGGCGTGGGCGCCGGGGCCGACTCAGTCGCCGCACGAATCCAGGCAGCCCACGGCTCGCCCTTCTCAAGGCTCTTCTTGTCGGCCTCGGCGGTCGCGGCCGCCGCCGCGTCCGCGGGAGGTGGTAACTACAAGCTGTTCAGCGAACTGGCGGCCATCAACAAGCTGGGGAGCAGTGGCGCGGGCGGCGCTCAGATGGGCTCCGGCTCCGGCCTCACCGGCGACGACAATGCCATCCTAGAGCTGGCCAAGGTCGACCTCCCGGGCGTGGCGGCCGCGGACACGCCGCAGCTCAACACATTGGAGACGTCGGCCGGGGAGGACGCGGCGGCGGTGGTGCAGCCTCCGCAGCCGCAGCCGTCAGCGGACGCGGCGCGGCGCAAGGGGAAGCATTGGTGGCGGGAGCAGCAGAAGCTCTCTCAATCATACCACTATTATTGGTCGTCCTCTGCTCCCTCCCCACAAGCATCCGAAGCAGAGCAAGCAAACAAGATGCAACCTTTTTTTTATTTCCGCCAAGAACCGCGAGTGAGGGAAGCAAATCGGCGAGGAATTCATTTGGATTGCGAGATTTCAGCAAGACGGGGAGCCTATCAGGTGGGTTCTTTGATGGAGGACTCCTCGTCGCTGTTCCACCGCCGGAGCCGGCTCTCGGGGGCCGCCTCGTCGTCGCCGCCGCCGACAACATGGAGCATCATGCCGCGGCCCGCGCCGCCGCCTCCGTCGTTGAGGGCGTCGTCGGTGCCCCTGTGGCGCCGCTGCTCGTGCTATCCGGCAACACGCGCGCCGCCATCGTCACCGAGAAGAAAGGATGGACGCAAGGAGCTGAAGGTGGCTAGAGATGGGGCGCATTGATAGAAGGGCGCCGCAGGAAGCGACTGAAGGCAGGCCCCCGCCATGGATCTCGGCTCCGGGTCTTCGGGAGAGGCGGCAGAACGGGCGGTGGAGGAGGGGGCTGTGGCGTGCTGCGGGGGCGGAGCGGATCGGAGGGGCTGCGGGTGCCGGGAATCAGGGATGCGACATATGATTCAATCAGACGGAGGACGTTGAACTAAAGTGACGTATGACGGGCGGGGGCGGACGACGGATGAAAGATGAAAAAAAAAGGTCTTATTTAGCCTCTTTTTAGTAGCAGAGAAGTTAGAGGAATCCTTTCCAACTATACGAATTATACGCCTTTGCTAAGATTAGCTTAAAATACGTGCGCACCCTCCATTTTAAAATATTATTTTATTTTTTTAGATTTATAGTATTTGCTATATACTTAAATATAGTATATGTATAGATGCATAGTAAAATTTATAAATTTTAAAAAATTAAAACAACCCATATTTTACAATAGAGCAAGTAGCACCACTTGCGCGCTGGCAGCACGTGGGAGCCGGCAGTTTCCCTTCATCTCTGTTAGAAATCAGATGATTAGAGATAATCTCATCATAGGTTAGGGCTAATCCTAGCCATTAGATTAGACCAATAACTGATTAGCAGTTAACCTTGTAAACCCAACGGTGTGTCCGTTGGTGTAGGGATGCGTCCCTCCGTGTACGGACGCAACTCTCCAGTGTACGGTCGCGTCTTTTGGTGAAGGGACGCGTCCTCCCGGTTCTCCCTGTATATATATATTCAAAGATCAATGAAATCATTCAACGGTTGTTCCCAAACCTTTGTTCATTTGCATTCACTCTTAACACGTTATCAGCACTTTGCTCTTCTGAACAAGACGCAAGAACAACGTAGAGGCACATGCCTCTGAACCCCACGGTAAGAACCATGACGCGAATCAACATCAATCTGCCTTCGCATGTTGTTCGTCAACTGTTCTTTGCACTTCGCCGCGTCGGAGGAATGCGCCATCGCCCCATCCGTCACCATGGACAGCGCCGCACCGTCTTCGGGCGCCTTGGGCCTCGTGTTCGCCGCAGCACCGTAAATGAAAGTGGATGTGGCCGCATCTTTGCTTCTGCTGTTCGCAATCTCCGACAGGATGCTCGTCGAGGACGCCGCTGGAGCCCAATTCGTCACGGCCGCCAGGCTTCTCCGCTCGCACCGCGTCTGCAGAGCCAGCCCCCGTCTCCTCGCCGAGGCGTGGACGGTGCTGGCCCAAGCAATGTTGCGCCACAAGCGGTCGAAGCCCCGGCGCCCCCAATTGTTGAAGCACCGGCGCCGCCCGTTGATGAAGTGGTTGCCGTCCCCATGGAGCCAATGTCGCCGGCACTGCCTCCGCCACCACCGCGCTTCTGGTGTGACTTCTGCAAGGAGTTCACGCCTATCCCGCACACGCTCGATCCATGGCTCCTTGCCACCCAGGCCGCTCCCGCACTTTACGCCGTGAAGGAAGAAGAAGAGGATGATGTGGTGCCCGGCCTTGGCATCCGTGACCCATTCAACACTGCGGCAAGGACGGGTATCTCCCCGTACTTCTTCCTCGACAGGGCCGGTCCCTCAGCTCATCCGCCGGCAGCGACGCTGCCCTTTCCTCAGCCGGTGAAGACTGAGGACGCCGAGATGGTGGCCGCCCCAGGCATCGGCCCCTTAGCGCCTCCACCTGGTACACGCGCGGCGGCTGCTGCTCGAATGATGGCGCAGGCCCTCCTAGAGGAAGGCACCGCGACCACCCCTCCGACACTCCGGCGCCTCCTTGGCCGCAAAGTGGCAGCGGTGGACCGGCGCCCCGGCATCCACAGGGGATCCTGGAACCCGGCGGTTCTCAACCTCCCAAGCGCGGAGGTGCTGAACATGGGAGCCTACAGCAACGGCTTCTACTCTCCCGACGAGGGGGAGTCCTCCTCCAACTAAATCACGCCAGCGCAGCGGCAGCATAGTGGTGAGCGGCGGTGGGGTGGTCAAGTGGCGGCGGCTGTTTCCTGGTGTCCAGTGGCGTGGAGTAGGGTTGCAACCCTGCTGCCTGCCAGAGATGCCTCTAATAGGCCGTGAAGATGGCCCAATGGCCTACGCTCGGACCTCCCTTCCTGCTGTTCGTCCTGTGCACGCTTGATGGGCCAAGCTAATGAACGTGGATTCATTTTCCAATCCCCATGGCTGGCTGGCCTATTATATTTATTATTTAGTTGATTTAATTTCAGCAATAATTCGCATAAGACTCTGTTAGTCTACAGTAATTATGTGCTGTAAAATATTACTCTTATGTTTAGTCGCTAACTTTAAATGTATTTGTACCTATGATAATTTATCATTGTAAAATATCCATTTGTGATATTATTCAAAGTATTTGTCCCGGTATGTATGACAAATCCAATAGATAATATCCCTAGCGACCATGATCTTGCATATTTATTTATTAATTTATTTATTTTGCAATCGATCATTTTAATTAAGACCCTTAATTTTACGCTTTTCCAATTTCAAAGCACTAGGCGCTTAAATAATGGATGCAACAAGTTATGTGTATTTTTCTCATTAATCAATTGTATAACACGCATGTTCTATAATCGTTTTGTTGGCCACTCCACAAGGTAGCACCACAATTGCTACTGCAGGATTTACACTAAGTAAATACTTAGTGCCAATCCTCAAAGTGCGTACCCAACATTAACACTTAGAACATTTGGTCTACATTTTTCTAAAAAAAATAACTACCATTAATTTGCATTCCTATTGGCCATACACAAGGTAGCACTATAATTGCTACTGTGGGATCTACACTAAGTAAACACTTAGTGATTATCCTCAAAGTGCGTATCCAATTCGTTTGCAAATTAGCTAAGGTCTACATCACTCTTGATGACTACCTTTAGACGTGTTTATACAATTCGCATAAACAATTTGGCATCTACTGTTAACAACAGACTATGTCCATTTTGAGGTCTACACCTTTACGGTGACTACCTCCATTTTCTTATTATGCATGTGAGATTTTACACCATTAATATCTTGTTTTATTTTGCATCCCAAACTTACAACACACCACAACATTTTAATAACTTAAAATGTTTCGATGGTTTGACTCGTGTAGGATCAATGGCTGTCAAAGAGTTTGAATTACTAGCTCTAGACGGTCACAACTATCCAACATGGGCTGTGGACATAAAAGTTAGTCTTGCATCCCGAGGACTTTATCAAGCAGTGTTACCACTCCAAGAGGATGTTGCACCACTTGATGATCAACATGTATACACGGCACTATATATCATTAGGAGCCATATTCATCCTGATCTTAAGGCTGAATATTTATTGGAAGAAAATCCACGAAATCTATGGAAGTCTCTTAAGCAACGCTATGAACAACAAAAGGCACTCTTATTGCCTGCGGAAAATTATGAGTGGACCCAACTTCGCTTACAGGACTTTAAAACTGTAAGTGATTATAATCATGCTGTTCATCGGATTTGCTCAAAGTTGCAATTCTGTGAGAAGGAACCTTCAGATGCGGATAAGATAGAAAAAACTCTATCCACTATGCTTCCCTCTGAAAGGATTCTTCAACAACAATACCGTGAAAGGAATTTTCAGGTTTATTCTGATCTTATACATACATTACTTGAGGCCGAAAAACATTCTGAACTTATGGTTTGGAATAATCATCAACGCCCTGTTGGGTCAGCTCCATTGCCTGAAGTACATGCTTATTCTAAGAATAAACCCAAATCTAACAATGGATCTTCTAAGAACCATCATCAAGAAATTTCCAAGAAAGGTAAGAAAAACCGCAAAAGCAACAAGAAATTCCAAAATTATGTTTCCAACAAGGGTAAGAACATTTCCAAACACAGGAGTGACAAACCTGTCTGCCAAAAGTGCGGTTGTTACAGCCATATTACAAAGAAATGTCGTACACCGAGTCATCTTGTTGATCTTTACTTAAAGTCCGTGGGTCGTGGACGTGCTACTCAAGGACAGAAGTATGAAGCTCACTTCAACTATCGACCTGACACCACCAGGGAAGAAGCTAGTTGTTCGCAACAAGTTCCCGAGGAACCAAGCAGCAACCCCATACCAGGAGGCGAGGATCTTGCTACAGAGAATATGATCGTGGAATACGCTTCCAACGACATATTTGGAGACCTCGAATAGGCTCCCAATCTCCAAAAGATTCCAAAGTCTTTATGTCCTATTTACTAGTATTTGTAATATTTAGCACAATTTATATCTTAAAGTGTTGTAAATAAATAAGGTCATCACTTTCATAGGTTGGATATAAAATAAATGTATTGTATACATTTGATATTCAATAAAGGTGTGTATTCTATATATCATCAAAGGATTTCATATTAAATTCTTCATTTATATATAGATATTCTACGGGAGTCAATCCGATGGACGAGGAATTATGCCTTGTGGATAGTGGAACCACAAATTCTATACTTAGGGAAACAAAATATTTCCAAACTCTTACAAAGAAACAGGGAAATGTTTTGACAATCGCTGGACGCGATGCAACGATAGTTGGCACTGGTCGTGCCACTATCGTACTCCCTATGGGTACCCATATTACGATTGAGGATGCACTTTTGTATCCCGATTCAAAGCGTACGCTACTAAGTTATAGAGATATCAGTCAAAATGGTTTTCATATTGAAACCGGTGATGACAATAATGAGGAATTCCTCCTCATTACTAAAGATAACGGATATGGCAAACAAATTGTTGAACAAATTTCTTCTTTTCCGTCCGGATTGTACTACACATATATTAAACCCGTACCACATGTTGCATACAAGGTAATTTTTCAGAATGTTGACACATTCAAAACTTGGCATGACCGCCTTGGTCATCCCGGTGTAGGGATGATGAGAAAAATTATCAGCAATTCAAATGGTCATGAGTTAAATACTGCTAAACTTCCCAAATCATTAGATTTTATATGCACTTCATGTGCTGCACGGAAATTAATTTTACGTCCTTCATACGTTAAAATTCAAAATGAGCCACTCAAATTCCTTGAACGTATTCAAGGCGACATATGTGGCCCCATACAACCTACTTCTGGACCTTTCAGGTACTTCATGGTTCTAATAGATGCATCTACTAGATGGTCTCATGTGTGTCTTTTATCCACACATAACCATACTTTTGCAAAGATCATTACTCAAGTCATTATACTTAGAGCACAAAATCCTGAACATCAAATACAATCAATTCGAATGGACAATGCCGCTGAATTTTCCTCAAAGGCTTTCAACGATTATTGTATGGCTTTAGGAATTCAAGTTCAGCACTCTGTCCCATATGTCCATACACAAAATGGTTTAGCAGAATCTCTTATTAAGAGAATTAAACTCATTGCAAGACCCTTATTACAAAATTGCAACCTTTCAACTTCATGTTGGGGTCATGCAGTCTTACACGCTGCAGACTTAATTCAATTGCGACCAACTGCCTATCACGTTGTCTCTCCTATGCAATTAGTACGTGGAAATATACCAAATATTTCCCATCTGCGAAAATTCGGTTGTACAGTGTATGTACCGATCTCACTATCTAAGCGTACCGCTATGGGCCCACACAGGAAATTGGGAATCTATGTGGGGTATCAATCACCGTCGATTATTAAATACCTTGAGCCCCTCACAGGGGACCTATTCACGGCCCGGTATGCTGATTAAATATTCAATGAGGACCATTTCTCGGCATTAGGGGGAGATTATAAGTACCAAAATGAATGCCAGGAAATCAATTGGGATGCCCAAGGCATTTCCTCCTCAGATCCACGTACTCAAGAAACTGAACAACAAGTTCAGAAAATCATAAATTTGCAACATATTGCAAATAACCTGCTAGAAGCATTTACTGATTATAAGGGTGTCACAAAATCCTCTTATCCTGCACGGAATGCACCCGAAAGAGTAGAGGTACCAAACAAAAATATTCAACTCCTCCCGCTTCCAAAGAAGAAGGGGAGAAGTATGGCTGCTCCCAAGGATGATGCTCAAACGAAGCGTCAGAGGATTCCGCAGACTAAATCTACAAAATCAGTAAATCCAAACCAACCTAAAGTTGGTAGACGCCCAAAAGTGGATACAAATCCCATACCAGGACCAAATCCACAACCCGGATCAATGGTGCACCCAAATACTGATCCTGGGACATCGGAACATCCTGACTCCACAGTCTTAGGAAATGACGAGTCAGACCAAGGGATGAAAGAAATTTCCGTCAATTATATTGATTCTGGAGAATCATACGATCGTAAGACTACTGTTGTCAACATATACTTTTCCGCAGCAATTGCAGAAATCTTCCTAAACGATCCAGATCCCAAGACTATGGCAGAGTGCAAAAAGCGCTCGGACTAGACTCAATGGAAAGAAGCAATCCAAGCTGAAATAGCCTCGCTCACTAAAAGAGAGGTATTCACATCCGCAATACCTACACCTCCCAAAGTCTTCCCTGTGGGATTCAAATGGGTTTTTGTCCGAAAACGGAATGAAAACAATGAGGTAGTGAGATATAAAGCGAGACTAGTAGCACAAGGGTTCACGCAGAGACCCGGCATTGATTACAATGAAACCTATTCTCCAGTAATGAGTGGAATTACTTTCCGATACTTGATATCATTGGCAGTTCAAAATCATCTATCTATGCAGTTGATGGATGTAGTGACAGCATATCTTTATGGGTCACTTGATTCGGACATATACATGAAGGTTCCTAATGGAATCCAAATTCCGAATCCAAACGCAAATCGCAACATGTATTGTGTAAAGCTTAAAAAGTCACTATATGGCTTAAAGCAGTTGGGACGAATGTGGTACAACCGACTAAGTGAGTTTCTTCTTAAGAAGGGATACACAAATAATGATGATTGCCCGTGTGTTTTCACTAAGAAATCTCCAACGGGATTCTGCATTATATCCGTATATGTTGATGATTTGAATATCATCGGCAATCCAAAGGATATAGAAGAAGCACGCAATCACCTCACGATGGAATTTGAAATGAAGGATTTGGGTAAGACCAAATATTGCTTAGGTTTACAACTTGAGCACCTTCCCTTAGGAATACTAGTGCATCAATCAGCCTATATCCAGAAAATATTGGAGAAATTCAATATGGATAAATCGTATCCATCTAAAACCCCGATGGTTGTTCGTTCTCTAGAAATGGAGAAAGACCAATTTAGACCACAAGAAGAGGGTGAAGAGATACTGGGACCCGAGGTTCCATATCTCAGCGCCATTGGAGCACTTATATATCTTGCAAATAGCACCAGGCCTGATATTGCAATTGCAGTGAATTTACTAGCTAGACATAGTGCTAAACCTACTCAACGTCATTGGACGGGAGTAAAGAATATTTTCAGATATCTTAATGGCACAAAGGATCTAGGCTTATTCTTTAAGAAAAATCTTGATCCCAGTATGATTGGATATACAGATGCTGGTTATCTATCTGATCCCCATAATGGTAAATCCCAAACAGGATTTGTATTCCTACATGGAGGTACTGCTATTTCATGGAAGTCTTCTAAATAAACTCTAACGGCAACCTCTACTAACCACTCTGAAATCATTGCACTATATGAGGCATCACGTGAATGTGTATGGCTTCGCAGAGTGATTAACCACATACAACAGTCATGTCATATTGGTTCAATCGAATCACCTACAATTATCTATGAAGATAATTCTGCTTGTGTTACATAGATGCAAACAGGTTACATAAAGAGCAATATGACCAAGCACATTGCTCCTAAGCTGTTTTATCCCCATGAATTGCAAGAAAGCGGGGAAATAAACATCTTGCAAATTAAGTCATGTGATAATCTCGCTGACCTCTTTACTAAATCCTTACCAACCTCTATGTTTCAAAAATTTGTGCATGATATTGGTATGCGACGACTTTGAGATTTGCAAGGATCAGAGGGAGACATATCCTAGATGCTAACCTATACCTGCATTATATTATACTCTTTTCTTTAACAAGTTTTACTTATAAGGTTTCTTGTTGAAGTTTTTAACGAGGTAATATTAATATAAGCATGTGTCATATTTTCTATTTTCCCCACCGGGGTTTTTGTAGGAAATATCAAAGACACATATTGCCCTCACAACTTATCCATGGTTTTCCCTGAAAAGGTTTTTCATGTGAAGTTATTCTAAAGGCAATACCAATAATATGTCGTCATATTTTCTCCTAGTTTTTCCACTAGGTTTTTAAAGGAGTTTTAACGACGTATCATTACATAATACTCTTCATATTTTTCCTTCCTGAAAAAGGTTTTTTTTAGGGAGTTATCTATATGTCGTATCTCTGATACTTTTCCCCACAGGGGTTTTTAAATGGGATACCAAAGACATAGTGATTTGTTTAAATCACACAAATATACATATTCCTCATATTTTTCCCAAAGGATTTTTAGAGGAATCCAACCTTATAACTACATTGATCTCAAGAAGATTCGATTAAGGGGGAGTGTTAGAAATCAGAAGATTAGAGATAATCTCATTCATAGGTTAGGGCTAATCCTAGCCATTAGATTAGACCAATAACTGATTAGCAGTTAAGCTTGTAACCCAACGGGTGTGTCCGTTGGTGTAGGGATGCGTCCCTCCGTGTACGGACGCAACTCTCCAGTGTACGGTCGCGTCCTTTGGTGAAGGGACGCGTCCTCCCGATTCTCCCTGTATATATATATTCAAAGATCAATAAAATTATTCAACGGTTGTTCCCAAACCTTTGTTCATTTGCATTCACTCTTAACGATCTCCCTCGTCTCCAGATTGTTGGGCCGACCACTCAAAAAAAAGATTGTTGGGCCGCCCGCTCAAAGGAAAAAGATTGTTGGGCCGCAGATGAAGAGAAAATAAAAAGCGCAGCCAGCTAAAAAGAAAAGGGAAAAAAACTCGTAGTTGCATCGGCGCTGCACAAGCACAAACCCTAAACCATCTCGGCGGTTCGCGAGACTAGCGGCAGCGACGCATCACGCGGGCGGGAGCGGGGGCCGTACAGGTGACGACGGTTACTCCAGACGGCGGCGACGCGTCTCGCGATTCACCTAGCTAGAGACCCAAATCCATCCCCGATTCGCCTGCTTCATCGGGAACAACTAGTGCGGTAATGTAAGAGTCTATTTTTCTCATCTGCTTACTTTATCTGTTTACTTTTCTAGGGTAGTTGCTGACGGAGCAGTTCGAGTTGAGTTTCTACTCGACTGGAGCTATCGGAGTACTTCATATAGTATTCTTGATAGTATTATCAGTGACCTGAGAAAAGACTTTACCTTTTAGAGGAAGGACTCTACCTTTTTGGTTCAATCAAAACCTTGCAACGAGGCGAGACCTTGCTTTACTAAGCATATTTGCATTAACTGTCTACTTCAGGACTGCGAAGACGCTGAGAAACAAGGGGAGTGTGGATCGCACTCGCACACCAGATGTGAGTAGGGAGCAGGGAGCCACAAACAGAAGGAACAAAATTGAGTCATCAAAACGCTCGAGTGATGGAACAGAAGGCTATAGAAGGGCCATAAAAAAACTGCTAAAACGTGAGCCATTGATTTTGAATCTGCAAATTCTTCCTTTTCCTCCGCATACTGCTCTAATGGAGCACTCATAGTTGCATTGTGATATCTCCTGTTTGTTTATTAGTTCAAGAAATGGAGGCGGCATTGGTTGATGCCGAGATGAAGAGATGTGCTGCTGAGGAGGAACTATTTTTCAAACTTCCTAATCGAGTTGTTTCGGGCACTACTTTTGAAGAGAAATCATTTGGCTATTCAGTCCCATCTGATCAAGAACTTTATCGGAGATTTATCTTCCATTGTCGTCTCACTTGCTCTTTTTGATGGTGATTGTGCTGCTGTACATTTATGAATTTTTCTAATTGGTATGTTGTTGTCACTGCTTGTTAATGCTTTAAATCATGATCATGTGCAGGAAATAAGTTGTTATTTGCATGCTCAGGCATACCTCTACCACGCGGGAACTCTAAACTTCACCTTACAAGATTTGTGACTTCAGCCCATTTGGTTGAAGAATTCAACAAAAATAGAAACAAAAATGAACAATTGAGGGTTCGTTCTACTTATCACTGCGTCCATTTTGCTTTGTTTATTCAAGCTAATTGCAGCCATTCTATGCTGATGTACTGCCTTTATCACTACAGATTGAAGTGTGCCTTCCTGGTAGAAGAACTATCAATGGGCTTTTGGGACTATATGATGACGATATTGCTCTTGTCACATCGTTTGGCCTCCAAGCTGTCCATCCTGTAGATCTGGATCTTGAAGCAACGGTTGTCCTGATGATAGTGTACTAGCTGTTGGGCGTGCCTTCAGGTCAGGCAGTTTGATGACCATGGATGTGTCTGGGATTATATCGGATGACATCTGGGTTTCTGATAGCCAAAATTTCTCAGAGGTATGCTGTTGATTTGGGACTTGATTGCACTTTGGCATGATTGTAATCTTGAAACAAATAATTGCATTGTGACATCCGTGGTCCAATATAATGTATGTCTGTGTAGTACCACTTTCTCTGTTGTTCGAGGCTGTACTTGGAGGACCACTTATGGTAAAGACGCTTAATGGAAATGGTGTGAGATTTCTTGGGATGAACCTTGGTTGTTATAATGAGGATGCAAATGTGAAATACCGCTTCCTTCCCATGAAGTTACTTCATGAACGCTTGAAGCATTTTCAGATAGTCAAGTATGTCTTCTACTCTACACATCTAGTATTTTTTAGATGTTTCCCAGCTATAGCTAATTTGGCTCTTGCTAGACCTGGTAAACAACCTGTGTAAATGCCACACCTAATGTTGCCAAATTAGTTCTTTTGCTTAATGTTGAGAAGCTAGTATATTTATCTACATGACGATTTCTTTTGTTGATATCTATAAGCCTTTTCGCCTAATCATTTTTCATGCCTTGATCCCTTTTGTACGATTTGTTTCATCATGTGTTGGTATGACTTTTTCTGTGTTTGATTTTTTTTTTCTTTTTTATTTATCTACTAACCCTTGTATGTTCTGCTGCAGTCCTAAAGAACTCCACTTCCGTGAATATTCATTGCCTAAAGATGTATCAAGCATAGTCCCTTCAGGTGCGAATAATTATACAAGATATTATTCTAAATGTTTCATGTTGACCATTGTGCCTAGAATATCATATGAACGTTATCATATATATCATACGAGTGCTAATATACTGATCACATTCTTGCACAGGATTTGTGAGAACAATTAATCGTATAAAATCCTTAGGCTATCCCATGCCGCCGCCGCTTATGCTTGAGCGTAAGTCGTTATTTTTGATATTACTGATGTATCCCTTGGGCACTTCTTTATAGCTAACTTCTGTGCTTGTTTCTTTAACCAGTAGATGGGCAATTGCTTAATCGTTTTGAAGGGTACTTTGGTGAAGTACGTGCTTGGAAAGGGTATCCTTTCGGTTATCCACCTGTTGGTTCTGAGAAACGTGTCTGGGAGCATCTTTCAAAAGAAGTTGTGACAAATATATCACGTCGTGTTGTCAAACTTGCTTCATTCAATGGTGCTTTTTGCAGTTGTATGCTCATTACTTCTTTGTTCTGGTATTTGATCTTTACAAATTATTGAAGTTCTGATATGTAGGGCCGAGTAGGTTATTTGCATGCACAGGCTTGCTTATAAGGTGGCATGCGCACACCTTCATCCTGACTTTAGCCAGTTTGGTTAGAAGCCGCCTTCATCATGAAAAAATTGATAATAGTTTGACGGTTGGTACGGTGCTCCTAGTCTCTTGTTTTTTGCTAAGTTATATGGTAGTTAGCTGAGCTCACTTCATCGTTGCAGATTGAGGTGTTCCTCCCACCAAATCAACGTGTTCGTGGGACATTGGCATTGTATAACTTAAATTATAATTTTGCTATTGTCAGTGTTGAGAAGAATTTCCATGCTATTCGTCCAGAAGACATTTTCAATAAAAGTCCAATGGCATCTAAAAAAGTAGTAGCTGTAGGGAGAGACGCAGATCAAGGACTGTTAATGGCATCAATTGGTGAAGTGAAGCGTAGAAACAAGGAAACTGAACTTAACTGCAGAGATCTTAAGCTGTCCACTTGTAAAATCAATAAGGTACTCTGGTGAATTTCTCTTCTTATTTTTTTGGTAGCCAATACTAGTACAAACAGCTGCATCAGAATCATGTCTAGCTAAGTCTCTATGATCATAATAATCTACTGAAATCCTGTAGCTTTTGGCTTTTGTTTTATTTTGTACTAGGCTGGGATTGGAGGCCCTCTTGTTGATGTTAATGGGAGTTTTGTTGGCATGAATTTCTATGATGGGAGTAAACTAACTCCTTTCTTGCCAAGAGTAAGATTGTCAATGCTTTGAGAGGAGTGAAAAATTTTGCACTACCACTGAAAAGGTTTTTCTTTTTACCTGGCCTAATAGTACTTATTATATGGACTTACGCTGAAAAGATATGTTGGATGCTAGAGGATTATCCTACAACGGATGTGTTGTTCCTGTGCAAATAAATAATAAAGGTGCTCCAGTGCGCAAGAAGCGGAAAATGAAAACCAGGTATTCTTTCTGTTTTCTCATTGCCAGTTGTTGCTAGATATTCGACATCCAACTTGTATTGGAAAAAAGTATATTTTGTATATGACAAGTGGCCTGTGCCCGAGCCATATTGATGTCATGGTGCACTTGATGTGGATAGATATGATGTACCCATGCTTCCTGGAAGGAGACTTCATTGGGCTAATCACAATAGGCGTTTTATATCCCTGTTTCCAAGAATGCCACATCAGCTTAGGGGATGAATGAAATATTATACCTCAATGGAGAGTTTCATTTTACTGATTCCAAAGCTAATCAGTATAATTAAATGCTAGTTGATCTAGTGGTGCATGGGATCCCCCATGAAACAACGGCGGTCACAGTGGTTGTTTCACGCTATTTCCAATGTCTTGGAAACGAGTTAGCAGAGTGTCGTGGGGATAAAACTGGTTCCTTCTCTTCCCTCGTTAAATCAGTGCCATATCATCAAAAATGCTGATGTGTCATGGTAATTAATGCAATGAACCTCACCATGAAACCCCATTGTGATTAGTCTTAGCCATCATCATCACGCTGTCAGAGTATCTAAGGGTCCTTTTTAATTTTCATCTAGCAAGCATCTAATGGACCTGTGGCGAAGTTCCCTGTTCTTTTCTTTTTGAAAAGTTATGTTCTTCTGTTCATCAAGCATGTATTTGACAGATCTGTGTAGAATTTATATGCAAGTTGGACTGCTTAGTGAAGGGATGTTGCCTGTGTGCACTTACAACTAACTTTCGTCAGATGTTTGACTTGAGCTAAACGCACTCAGTTCAGAAAAGAAAAAGAACGCACTCAGTTGACTAGTCGGAACAGGGTGCTATCAAGTTCATACTGTTTGACATGGACAGTTTGTTCATTGGAAGGCCCGGATGGCATACAAGATTGTTTGTTGGAGGGCCGGGATGCATGGAGGAGCTCGTGGCACTTCCGCAAGAGGAAAAGCTGCTGAGTTACGGAGGTGGCTTCCAGGGCAGTGGATTTGGTGCTTGGCCAATGACAAAACTGAATTTGATCTCATTTCTCTCTCGTGATGGCAATAACTACCTTCTCGGAGTACCTTTAGAGGGGTTAAGTTTTCAACTAGCTGTAAGGGTTGATATTGTGATATCTCGATCCAATAAGGATGAATTTGAGCCCACTAGTGATCCAAGTATCCAAGTATAAGTGGTATGGTATGTGTAGGGAGTTGTCCACCTTACTAGTTGAGAGTGAGTCTCACCAACGTGTCAAGTGCATTTCAACCTTCAGATTAACCCTTTTACGCGAAGCGAGGACGAAGCAAAATGTGTACTGGGTTTTGGCCAGAACATGCCAGTTAAGGTCTAGTCTTTTAAGTGAACTTTACTACTTCGGTTCACGGTTTTCACAATTCAATCCGGATCAGTTTTTTCTATGCAAAAGCCATCAGCTCAAGTTTTGTTAATCATGGAAAGTGCATGATGTTTTGGGATGCAAGAATGAGCCAATCTCTCGTCCACATGTTAAAAGACTGAGTGCGGTATAATTTGAGGACTCAAGTTCATCCTGCAAAGAGTTCATCTAGATCCATCCAGATGTTCTTCTCCTGTTCTTTTTCGCCTCTTGCCCTGTCATTGCAACTTTTGTTTTATGTTTTACATGTTGTGTGACTTCGACGATAATCGTGACCCATGAATCTAAAATTTCCAATTGAAACTCCACATGTTTTTAGTCGTACAACCACACAAACAAAAGAACATGTCAAAAACAAGCTAAGGTACTACTAGTCAACATCAGCTTGGCATGGCAAGTATACCACAGCAACTCATTTCACTTACGGTCTAATTAATTAATTCTATAGAGATTGTTCTTGTGAACCGATTGGGAATTCCCTGAGACCTTTAGCATGTTGTCTTTGTGTTAGACTAAATGAATTATAAAGTGACTGTCAAAAGATAGCGCATAAACTATTTACATCTTTGCAAAATGATCAAAATCAGCGGGAAATGAAATCGAGTGCTAATGATAGTACGAGCGTGTATGTGCCATGCTCCTGCTCGACCGAACCAACTGAATCCCGTTCGGCAAAGCTGCACAATCGCTGAACACGCTGACCGAAGAAAATACGCGCTGTCCCCGTAGCTGTACAATCGCCGCCGATCCGCCTCGGGATCCAGCCGGTAAAGATCTTTCAGCACCGCGAGCGAACCCCAAATCCCCAATGGCCCCCGAGATCAGCTCTCTCACTCCCTGCACTTGGACTGGCTAGTGTCCAGCTTGCTTTGCTTTACACAAGTTCCGAGACGCACTCCATTGCCCACCAAAACCGAAGCATAAATACCGACACCCTGCAAAAAGTGCGCGCATTTCCCACCACCTCACTCCACTGATCCACTCCACTGCTCTAGCGAGCTCCCCCCATCGATCCCGATGGAGGCCAGCCACGGCCATGGCCAGCCGCCGCCGGCCCCGTCCTCGTCGGAGACCCTGATGGCCGCGCTCCTCAACGTTCCGGCCGCACGGCTCCACCCTCTGGTCCGCGCGCTCGCCGCCGACGCGCGCCGGCTGCGGTGCCGCCTCGCGTTCCTGCTCCTCTCGCCGCCGCACTTCGCCCGCGCGCTCGCGCGGCTCCGCTCCATGCCGCTGCTCGCGAAGGCCGCGCTGCTGGGCCGCGTCCTCCTCCGCTCCTTCCTCCTTCTCCTCCCGGCGCTCTGCCCCGGGGGCGGCGACGACTACCGCCGGCACCACCTCCTCCTCCCGCAGCCCGACCTCGACGCCGCGCTGCTCCTCCTCGCCATGTGCGACTCCTACTCCCCGGCCGCCGCCCCTTCCCCCGTCGACTGGCGCGCGGTGATCGTGGACGGCGTGGTGGCCTCCGCGCTCTCCGTCTCCGGCCTCGGCGCCACGCCCTGGGCAGCGCTCGCTCCCTACGTCGACGCTGCCGCCAAGTGCCGCCGCTTCGCGGACGTCGTCGCGTTGTCGTCGGCGCCGGCGGACCGCGGCGCGGCGAAGGACGGCGGCGGGAGCGGGGCCGCCTCGCACGCGGCCGTGCTGGCGCTGCCCGCCGCGGCCGGGGACGGCGCGCCGTGCGCCATCTGCCGGGAGGCCATGGGCCCCGGGCGCCGCGGCGTGTGCGCGCTGCGGCCGTGCGGACACCGCTTCCACTGGCGCTGCGCGCTGCGGTGGCTGGCCCGGCGCAACACCTGCCCGTGCTGCCGCGCCGAGCTGCCCGCGCAGGACGCCGCCGCGGAAACGCGCCGGCTGTGGCGGGCCGTAGAGAGGACGGCGCGCGGCGGCGGGTGACGAAGTAGCGTACGTGCGTGATCGATCAACCACTTGGGCGACGATGGGACGCGCTAGCTTGGTTGCTTTCGCGCGTCGCGGTACGTGGGTTTCGAGCGCCGGTGGCAGATTCTTTGGGACGACGGCGATGGCAGCTGTGGTGGCGCGGGTCCCCCGGACCTGGTGGAGCATACCGAATAATGATGTGGAATTATTTTTGTGAGATAAATATGAATAAACTGTCGCGAACATGCATAGGATTGTCGCTTGCTAATTGTTTGCATTCCCTATCACTGGGAGGTGAATGATTTGGGTAGTTTTGTATTAGTTTCAGTGGGTCATTATTGGTCAAGTACTCAGATAAAGGAGAGAGAGATCGAGGAAGAAGATAGGTATCGTCGTTTTGCAGCCTAAATCGCTGCTTTTTAGGCTTTTTGGTGATCGTGTGTGTGCGTGGCCCCGTACTATTAGCATCGTCGAACTATGGAAGTGTGGATAAGTGAGTCGTACTGATAAAATCTGGCTATAGGATCACTGATGCGGTTGGATCTAGAGACTCAAGAGGCTAGCCATGATGGTGTTGGGCTGAATTCTCTCTGCATAGGGAGCTAAACAACACCCCCGTTGTAGCTTAAAAGCTCAGCTCTTGTGAGCCGTTGGCTCGGTTAGGATTCGATGGTTGAGATGCCTGCTAGCTCTAAAGAGAGAAGGTAGCAAGAACTCTGGCCTAATTTCTCATACTACTGCCATAGGAGTGAGGAGAGAGAAACACAAAGGATAACATACACAACCAAAAAAAGAAGGGTGCCGTGGAAGGCCAAGAAGACGTAGAGTTGTCTTTGGACATTGTGTTTGGATGGCCGAAAATGCTGGGATTAGCACCAAAACGTTATGGCATCATTCTAAGCTAAACTTTTGCTTGATCCGTTTGTTTGGGTGGTGAAGCGGTGTCTGATTGTGACTTATAATTGTGCTAGTATGTATAGGGGACTCGCAGATCTGTACTAACTCTTGTGCAGTGTGGACCTCTAGTTTGTGATATGAATTGATTGATGGTCTCTGCTTGATTGATGTCATACATCTTGTTATTAACTGCTTACAATTGTTGATCTTGATGGCATTTTTTTGGATGGATTTTTAATCAAATTGTTGGTGTTGTAACTAGGGGTGGTAACGGATCATGACCCTAATGCTTTTTTCACAATCCAACTTAGTCTTTAATTTTTCTAGCTCAAAATTATAAAATTGTATAAGATTAGAGTCCGGCCTTTTAGATCTGGCTCATAGATTATTTAGGCTAAAAGTTGATCACTAGTTGTAATAATTCTTGAAAAGTTTTGGGGGAACTAGCTATGATTACCATAGAGTACGAGTTGGTTAAGTTTCTTATACGGTGGAACCTGTCAACCGAGGTGCAACTGGTTCCTTTCAAAAAAGAGGTGCAACTGTTACAATCAGTATGGCTGCACGGGTGCATGCATTTCTGCTGATTATTTTTATAGTGACAGCGTGCTTGTCGGCAGCTAGATCATTCTTTTTGGAGGTGGTTATTATTTTAGTGGTAGATGTGGGCGTGGGCGTTTATATGGATCAATGTATACTGTTAAAAGGGGGAAAAAAGCAAACCTGCAGGTGGACACGATGTCAGATCCAGTCTAGAGATCCCGGACGTGCGCACGCAGAATCGCATGCAGAGTGTCGAGCGAGAGTAGCGCATGTGCCTAGGTGAGGCGGGGCGGAAACGTCGGCCTCGCGTGATCAGGAAGCGAGACGGGGGAGATGGCAGCATGGCATCCAAGCTCGCTGGAACTCCGGGGCGTCGTCTTCTGCTTCGTTCCTACCCATGCAGTCCCTGTTCCCTCGTGTACGCGCGTCCCTCGGCTCGTCGCTTGCTTGGCCGGATGGCCCCGGCCGGCACCGCACGTGCCCGTGCCCGGCCACCTCGCCGGTGTCCGTCGGCAGGCCTCGCTTGCTTGGACTCTCTCGCGGATTATCCTCGATCCTTCCATCTTTTCTCTTCTCCTCAGAGTAGGATCGCTGCTTGTAGACTGCCACACTGCTGTACTGGGACCATGGGCGTGTCACCACTCACGGCACTTAATTAGCACGTGAAGATGATCTCGAAGCTGATGTGGACCACAGAAGGGTATACGCATCGTTACAACGGGCAGGACACTTTCAGGGATTCTTTTTAACACCGATTAATATGTTAATTAAATCTACCGATTGATAAGGAGCCAATCTGTATTAAACTAGGCCGAACCAGAAAAAAAAATCAGTATATATGTTAAAGCCCTTATAAGTTTTATTAGAAACTCATATCTTTCACGTTTTAGCTTTCTTATTAACCTTTTTGATTATCCAGAAAAAAATATGCACATATACTGTATTAATCTTGTTTAGCATTATATAGTGATATAACATATGCACATGAATCTCACCCGTAGCAATACATGGATATATTTACTAGTAATAGCAAAATCACGAAATTAAATAAATATATCACGGTCGTCCACGGTTTGAAGAAACTTTTCGTGGAACAGTATAATAAAATCTCGATTTTGTGTGCTGAGAGGATGATATCCACTTAATATCATAACAAAAGTAAAATCATCAACCAGAAAGATGACTTTGCATGACGAAATTATGGTTTTATCTAGCGAGAAAAATAGATTCCGCCTTGTCAACTGGTGGATGATTTCATCTACTTCTCCATCCCAAAATAAATGTTCTTTTTGCATTCAAATTTTATCCTACAAAAAGTGTACCTTTAGCTTCTAGTGAAGCTAATCTAATAAAAACAACACTTAAACCAATAAAAAATACATATAGAGAAACACATAGGACCAATCAAATGATTAATTGATGTTATTTTTTTGTTCCAATACATGTGCATTTGTTTAGGATCTAGAAAGTCAAATAGACAACACGACTTTCAACTATAACTACTATGAGTAATTATGAGTAACATGGTCGTTTTCTACAAGTAATGTGTTTGATATTTGCTAAAAGAACACATATTTTAGGATGGAGGGAGTAAGTGTTAAATGAAGACCTTATGCTCCTGTAAGTTACCATGTTAATTGGTGAAAGAAATAGAATTATATCTACCACTGATCATAGAACCATATAGAAAAGGTAGGGAAAGTGACTCGGTCTATATAGAAATGATGACCCATGTAAAAGTCCAAAATTCCATTTGTAAATATTGTACTACCTAGGGGTCTGGGAACTATTTGCCACCCACTCCCTCTTTCCATATAAATGACCCAAGGAGTTATGAGGAACGCACTCACTTTGAACTCACATTGTTTGATATCTCAAATTGTGTTTTCTTCTCTTCACTTTCTTCCTTCATCCTCTCTCTTCTTTTCTTCAAAGTAAAATCCCTGATAGTACAATAGAATAGCAATGGAGAGAAGGGATTTGCTAGAATAGAAATCAAGCTAGAATATAACCTGCATTGTTTATGTTTTGCTTTATTTTCAACATTTGTCCAAACTAATGGACACTAATAATAATTGTTCAGCAAAGATAACATGGAAGCATAATCATAAAAAGACATATGAAACTATGATCGATAATTTTATTAAGAAAATCTACAAATTATGTATCTATAAAAATTGTACCAATGATAAAAGTAACATGAAACTAATTTTTAGAATAAAACATACGTCCCCACTCTATTTCCATTAATGAAAACAAAGCATCTCATAAAGAAATAAAAATTTAGCACCAAGAAAAAAGCAAAGCATTCTGTGACTAAAAAGCTAGGAGATCCTATCAACTCTACCACCAGAAGTAGTCATTAGGTCATTAGGAGCACCACTACAACAGTCTAAAACTGCCAACAAGCAACAAAATCATGGAGAAGAAAGGAATAGCCGTAGCCGCACATCTTCAGGCCTCCCAGTTCATCGTCCCAATCTTGATTTTCTTCACGAAGAGCCAATCTCCATTGGGGTCTTGAGGACCTCCTCCATGCAGTTGCACCATAGGTTGATACCTTCTTTCATCTCTCCAAGAAGATTGGCTTCTATGTTAACATTATCATCACATATTTTCTTTAAACAATGGTGTGCCAAAGTTTCCCTAGCTTCATCTCCAATGAACCTTTTGACCTAGTTTCTTAACAAAATCATGTTCATATCCTTCAAATCAAGTTTTTCCAACCTACACTTGTATCGAGTTTTTTTTACATATACGAGGTTGTCTCTAGCTCAATGTTGAGGTGAAATTTTACAAGCAAAGAAAACAACAAGATTTTATCATAAATTATTGTTCAATCTAATAGGCCACTACATCATCCGTAATTCAGTTTAAATATTTTACTTTTTATCTTCTAATTGTTGACTACCATAGGAACACGGTGCACAGGCCCACTTGCCCTAGCTCAATGTACAATGTCTTGTTCCAATTTAGATAATGGGGTCACAAATTCACAAGATTATTCACAATCCAAATTTAGTATTACATTGTTTTCCAATTATTATCATGTTAACTAAGTATACTTAATTATCTTGGACTTTAGTGAGATTAGAGCTATAAGTACACCGACAGCATTGTGGTGCCAATGAACACAATGTTCAGCCACCATCCCATGTACCACAAGGACGTCAGTATGACCTCTACCATAAATTCACTGTATGCTTTGATAGAGACCGCTATCACCTCAAGGTAGCTGCAAGTCAATTTAAGATAATCGGATGGAAAAATGGCTGCACTTGTAGATGGTCCTAGATAAATAAATAATCTAAAATGAGTAAGATAAAGCAAATCTATCGATTTTCAATATCTATTGGCACCATTTGTAATTTTATCGTGTGATGTATCTAATCACACTTAGATGTTGAATGAAAATAAATATCATGTTCATATAACTACATGATAGAAAAGGAAAGATAAGAATAAATGGTTAGAAAAGATATATATGAGGTATCTTGTTGCTTGCACCTTTGAGTTTCTAATCCCGACGATACCCTACCTACAAAACTACTATCTAATTCAGACTAGACATCATCATCAATGGTAGCAACAAGTGGTGGAATTTCTAACTTATCACAAGTTGTAAGATAGATTAGCATAGGGACTGAGTAACGATGTTGATATTGTGGTCCTTAGTTTCATACAAAGTCTATTTCTCTTAGGTTTTAACTTAATATTTGTACTTTTCTTCTCTATAGATATTTGTTTTTGACATTTAAGAGCATTTTCACACAATTGCACATAGGAACTTATAAAAAATTCATGAATTATAAATATACCCCTATTGCTTTGTACAACTTTGAAAGGATCGATGGACCAAGAGGGGGGGGTGAATTGGGCCTTTTTCAATTTCTAAAACAAGATAAAACAACCTTAACCTATGCAAAAACTAGAAAGGCTCCAATTCACCAACCGGATAACTAAACAACCTACACAAGCTAGTTAAGATGAAAAGAGATAAAGCCTAGCAAGGTAGAGCTAACTAGTGATTCCTAAATCAAGCACATGAATGAATTGCATGAAAGATAATGCTTGAAAAAGTAAAGTGGACAAGGGACAACCGGATTTTTTCCCGTGGTATCGATGTGTTGGCACACACCCCTAATCCACGTTGTGACACTCACAAAGAGTATTGTCACCTCCCAAGTCACCAAGACGAGGGCGCTCACTAAGAGTCTCCGTTCACCATCCCGGTGTGGTGGAGATCAAGCCACGTACAAATCTCTTCTCCGGGCTTCCACAATCCTTGGCAAGCTCCGCGAGAATCACCTCGATCACCAAGATCGCCTAGGTGATGCCAATCACCAAGAGTAACAAGCTAAGGCCTTCACTTGAGCAAGAACCAATCACAAAGAATGGATGCACACAAGCTTCTCTCTACTCAAGTCCTTAATCTTGCTTCTTGAATGATTGAGTGAACAAGTGTATAAAATGTTGAAGCTCAAAGTGGCTCTTGACTAAAGTATGTGTGTTTGGATGTTGCCTGGTGTCAAGAGTGGTAGAATGACCCATTGGAGGGGTATATATAGGCAGCTCACACGAATAGAGCCGTTGGAGAAAAAGCTGCCAGAAAAACTGCGTAGCGCCGGTTAATCCGACGTCCCTCCAATAGTCATCGTCGGTTTAACCGGTGAATGTAAACTCCCCTTTTTGAAAACTAGCCGTTACTGTTTGGGAAGATTAACCGTCGTTGCATCGGTTTAACCGGTGAATGTAATCATCCATTGAACAACTGAAAAACCAAGTCACTGGACAACTGCACCGACGTCAAATTTCAAATAGCGTCGGTTTAACCGGTGAGTCTATTTGTCCACTGATCAACTGAAAACCGAGTCTCTGGACAACTGCACCGACGTCCAATTTCAAATAACGTCGGTTTAACCGGTGTATTGACTTGTCCAGACCGGCTGACCTCGTTTAACCGACGTATAGAAAACTTTAGACGTCGGTTAATCCGGTGTTAAGGATTTTTCTGATTTTGCCTTTTCTGACTTGAGTCTTGAATGAAATCCAAATATTCTTGAGATATAAGTTGAGAACCACTTATTTGAGCTTCTAGAAACCTGAGTGACCATTGTGTGCATCCATTTTCAAATGACCATGTCCATGCTCAAGTTACTAAGCCTAAACCCCTCTTAATAGTGCGATCACTACAAAACTATAAAACCTATACTAACCTAAGTGTCCTTCTCAACCTTATGACACTTTGGACTAGAAAGATCCTTAGTCTTGACACATTATAGAGTTGAATGCCGAGATCGCCTTTTTGAATAATGAAAATTAGGGGCCTCTTTTGACATATAACCAAATGAGCAATAATGATCTATAAAGCTGCACAAACTCATTAGTCATAATAATGGTTGTCATTAATCACCGAAACATACCTTAAGGGCCTAGATGCTTACAATCTCCCCCTTTTTGGTGATTGATGACAACACAGACATAAATAACGAGAGAGCGAGAAAGATATGGCAAGAATAAACACAGGCAAACTCGAAAGAAAGGAACCAAAGAGCTCAAAGGCTCAAACGAAATCCATAGATATGTCTCAAAAGCTCAGCATGCTCAAATGACAAATGTACATATCCATGAACTGAAACCAAATATAAGACAATATATAATACAATAAGAAACAACAAAGTCCTGATCGAGCTCTCTCTAGTGCTACCCTCCCCCTGACTCTCACTCCCTCTCCCCCTTTGGCATCCAAGCCCAAAAAGGGGTAGCTACTGATCCGGGTGACGAGGGACGGCGAGGAAGCGATCCGGGTCATCGTCGTCGTCGTCGTCGTCAGACGGTGGATCCTCAGTGACTGACGGTAGCTGCTGATCTGAAGGGCCTGCTGGTACTGAGCTGACCGGAGGTGTCGCTGTCGTCGAGGCGGTCGTCGAGGCCCTAGTGCTAGCACTGCCTGGGAGAGGGTCCGTGGAAGTAGTAGCCGGCTCAGCAGAAGATGTGTCAACATCTGAAGTAGTGAGTGCTGATGCTGCCGGCTGTGACGACTGCTGAAGTAAGGACACCTCTCCGCCTCCCCCTGAAGGTAGTGGCTGTGGTACGACGGGGAGGCCAACTGACTGCACAGCTGAGGGTGACTCCTGGAAGAGTGAGGTCGCAGGCAGCGGGGAGAAGAGAGGACGACTCGCAGACCCAAGTAATGCTGACAGTGAGAACATGATCTCCGGGGTCGCAGAAGAAGCTGGAGCAGTGGAGGCCGGAGCAGGTGTAACTGCAAGTGGTGGTGCTCCGGTGCCCTGAAGGCCTGACTGTGCTGGCTGCTGAGGGGCGAGTCCGGTGTGAGAATATAACTGTGAAATCATCCCGAACATCGCCATCATGCCCTGCTGCATCTGCTGAAACTGAGCGTCCGTCCTCTGAGAGACTCTGTCAATAAGGCCGACGAAACGCTCCTCTGTAGCAGCTCGCTCTCGGGCGGCCTCCCTCTGAATCTGTGCAAGCTGGGCCTCATGGGCTCTCCTGGCCTCCTCCTGTGCCCGGCGGTCCTCCCTCTGCTGAGTGACCAGCTGCTGCAAAAGTGCGGTGAGCTCAGACGGCTGAGACACCTGAGACTCGGAAACTGTGGTAGCTGCAGCAGCTGACACTGGAACTGGCTCTCCGGAACCTCCTGCCTCGTGATCATGACTAGCTGGAGCAGGTGCAGGGAAGTACTCCTCATCCTCGGAGGAGTCTGACTCAAGGTCTGACCAGTGTATCTCATCATCTCCTCCGGGAAGCTGTGCCTCAGCGGCGAGCAGTGCCTCATCCTCCTGGGCCACTCGGGCCTGAACCTCCGGTGACAATCGTGCCATGGCAGCACGATCTGCCTGTCTCCCTCTCCTCCTGTCTGAGGGTGCAGTCGGTCGGTAAACTGGAAACCAGGGAGTCTCGTCCTGTCTGTAGACTGCACTGATGGGTGACTCAGCTGGCACAATCATAGAGCAAATAAAACTGATCCAGTGAGCATAAGGAAACTGACGCACGACTCCCATCCCATCAGTGATGACATTCTCAATCTCAGCTAAGATGAAGTCGACAATATCAAAGGGCTCGTGAGTGAGGATGTGAAGAAGTAGCAGCTGCTGCAGACCTGTGAACCCCTCAGGGTAGCCACTCCTCGGGAGCAACGTCCTCCGGAGTGCCATGTGAACAGCGTAGGCCTCTGGGGTCAGCAAGCTCGGTACTCTGGCGTAGGAAGCCGGGAAGGGCTGGCGGAAGCACTGTGAGATAGCCTCGTGAGAAGGTGCTATTCCGCCAATCATGGCTCTGCGTGGTGGATCTGCATCACCATATACCATCTCGTGCAGGGAGACGTCAACCAAGTCAACTCCTAGAATCCCTGCGAGTGTCGCTCTGGACAAACCAAATACCTGCCCTCCGAACATGAAGTGAACAGCTCTGCGCTCTGGGGCTATCCAAGCAGTGGCATAGAAAACTCTGACCCAGTCCTCAATGTATCTGTTCCTCTCAATCGAGAGCAACCTGGGCAGACCCCTGAAGTGATCGAAGTGCTCCCGGACATCGGCTCCCCCTGCAGCTGTCCTCAGTGAAACCCAGTCCAGTACTCGGTGAGGGAAAATCCTGTGGCCCCGCCTCTGATAGGTCTCGTAGAAACTGGCCTGAAGGAGCGTCCAGAATCTACGATCGACCCTGCTGTCTCGTGTCACCGGGAACCACTCCTCCTCCTGTACACTCCACCTGAGCCTCTTGACCTTTGCCGCATTGGCCTTGGTCAAGTTCTGGAGCAGCACACCTGGCTCCAGACGCACGACAGTGTCCATGCGGAACACTGCGCGCTCGGCCGCTAGGGCCTCGGCTCGTCGAGCTGCTGCTGCTGCTGCTGTGGACCTGCGAGGCTCCTGTGGCTGGTGGCCTCCTCGCGTCCTAGGTCCGGTGCGACGCTCGGTCGCAGGTGAAGTCTCCTCTGCGGGGGACGTCTGCCGGGTGCGGCCAGAACGTCGTAGAGCTGGTGACTGCTGTGTACCCTGCCCCTGAGACTGCTCTGACTGCTCTGACTCTGAAACTGAATCGGACTCTGCCGCTGAGACTGACTGCTCTGACTCTGCTGCTGCTGCGGCTGTGGCTCTGGTGGCCCTGGCACCTCTGACTCGGCCCATCCCTCTGCCTCTGCCTCTGCCCCTGGCTGCCGGATCCCTGATCGCGAACGGACGAGCACGGCCAGACGCCTGCTCCTCGGCGGCCTTAGCCACCATCTCGGCCCTCTCGGCCTCTCTCGCTGCGCGAGTCCGCTTGCGAGCGGGCTCCTCGACTACTATCTCCTTCCCCTTCCTCTTGTCACGACCCATCACTACTCTGGAAGTAACAAGGATGCGACAACGCGGTGACGTGCAGGCGACGCAGGATGCACGGCCGGCACAGTGACGAACGGGCGGCGCTGCGGTGGAGGTGATGCAATGTGGTGCAGGTGGCGCGCGGTGGAGCTGCAAGGCGGTGATTTGGCGGTGGCAACGGCGCGGGCGCAGGCGGCAGTGAGGTGAAGGACGGTGGCGGCGGCGCGGGCGCTGGTGACGGTGCGTGGACGCGTGCGGGCGCGGGCGCGGGCGCGGGAATGCGGCGGATGGTGATGAGCTGACGGCGGCGTACGGACGGCGAGCGGCGGCGGATGGCGGCGGCAGTAGATGGCGGCGGACGGCGGCGGCGGTGACGGGAGCGAGGGCGAAGGCGAGGGGACGAGCAAAACACGAGCGGAAGTGTGAGGTCGTAACCGGTCAAGAGAGGAATATGACATGTGGACCCCGCAGTTTTTCTTATCGCCGGTTGATCCGACGCTTAGGTTTTGAACACCGGTTGATTGCGTCGGTGTAGTTTGCCAGAAACTCTGCCAAATCTGTATCTGTACGCCGGTTGAACCGATGATCTGAAAAGTGAACTCGTCGGTTGAACGATGCAAATAATAGTTGATTTTCAGGTCAGAATTGTGTTCTGTTCATCGGTTGATCCGATGCTGCAAACTTTGTATACGCCGGTTGAACGCCTGAAATGACTGAGCTGTGGCTGACACTTAGTAACGCCGGTTAAACCGATGGTATAGATTCGTTGAACGTCGGTTTAACCGGTGAACCCAAAAACCCTCTCTCAGCTCACTTTTCTATGCTAAGTCCAATGAACTTATAAGATTCAACTAAACTCAAGTTAATGGACTTGCATAGGCGACTTTACCCCTCAAAATAGGATAGCTTAATAACTTAAATAGTTTTTCTTTTCAAAATCAAGGATAAGTCGCAAGAGAGACAAAGCGCCAAATTAAAATGTATGAGCCATGTCATAGGAATATTGAAGGAGGAAAGCTTCAAACTCACAATGACATTGCTCACTAGGCAATAACGCACCTAACACTTTACTCTTTTCACTTCTTATGAATTAAGATCTTGTACGTAAAACAAGTCTCATTTTCATTAAGTGATCTCCTTTGTGACTTTTACACATGCAATGATAATGCAAATTACAAACACATGCGAAAGAAAGGTAAACATGAGATGCACAACTATATGACAAGAAATGCATAGCGAGAATTTAAGATCTACTTGTCAAGTTTGATCCCACGGAAAGCTTCATCATGATGAGCCTTTCTACAAGCCTAGAGGAAAACAAGTGGACCACCACCTCTAGCTAAACCCTTGCTCATCACTATCTTACCATGGTTAGACAAGTGTCCTATATGTATGCATTTTTCTATATGACATGGCAACTTACATGACGTTTGCCGCATCTAACACATTTAGCTCATTTCTTAGCCTAACAAAGGTACTCTCGTCTAAAGGTTTTATGAAAATATCCGCCAATTGCTCCTCGGATCTCACACCTTGAAGGGAAATGTCCCCCTTGGCTTCGTGATCACGCAAGAAGTGATGGCGAATATCAATGTGCTTTGTGCGAGAGTGTTGAACCGGATTCTTGGCAATTTTTACGGCACTTTCATTGTCACAAAGGAGTGGTATTCTTCCTAGTTTCACACCAAAGTCCAAAAGGGTTTGCTTCATATATAGAATTTGGGCACAACATGCACCGGCAGCTATATATTCCGCTTCCGCGGTGGACAAAGCCACGGAATTTTGCTTCTTACTCGACCAAGAAACTAGAGAACGCCCAAGCAAGTGGCAACCCCCGGAGGTGCTCTTGCGATCGACACGGCTTCCGGCAAAATCCGAATCCGAGTATCCCAAGAGATCTAAACTAGCGCCTTTGGGGTACCACAAGCCTATGCTAGGAGTGTGTTTGAGATACCGAAGGATCCTATTCACAGCAGAAAGATGTGATTCCTTAGGGTTAGCTTGAAAACGGGCACACAAGCACACACTAAACATTATATCGGGCCTAGATGCGGTAAGGTAAAGCAAAGACCCTATCATAGAGCGATAGAGGGATTGGTCAACCGGTTTACCGTCCACATCCAAGTCGAGATGCCCATTGGTTGCCATGGGTGTCTTGATTGGCTTACATTCATCCATCTTGAACTTCTTCAAGATATCTTTAGTATATTTTTCTTGATAAATGAATGTCCCTTCCTTCATTTGTTTGACTTGAAAACCAAGGAAGAAGGTAAATTCGCCAATCATGGACATCTCGAATTCCCTAGACATCATGGTAGCAAACTCATGGCTTAGTAAATCATTAGTTGAGCCAAAGATAATATCGTCAACATAAATTTGACAAATGAAAAGATCCCCGTTGACGTCTTTTGTGAACAAGGTGGTGTCCACCCTCCCGATCTTGAAGCCTTGCATGATTAGGAAGTCACGAAGCCTCTCATACCAAGCCCTTGGAGCTTGTTTGAGCCCATAGAGTGCCTTGTGCAACCTATAAACATGATTAGGATTCCTCGGATCTTCAAACCCGGGAGGTTGCTCAACATAAACAAGTTCGTTAATAAAGCCATTTAAGAACGCGCTTTTCACATCCATTTGATATAACTTAATATTATGATGTGAAGAGTAAGCAAGAAGGATGCGGATAGCTTCAAGTCTTGCGACCGGAGCAAAAGTTTCACCGAAATCCAAACCTTCGACTTGAGAAAACCCTTTTGCCACAAGTCTTGCTTTGTTGCGTACTACCACCCCGTGTTCATCTTGCTTGTTTCGAAAGACCCACTTTGTGCCGATGATGTTCTTGTCTTTCGGAGGAGCTTCGAGGACCCATACTTCATTGCGGGTGAAATTATTCAACTCTTCTTGCATGGCCATCACCCAATCCGAGTCCTCAAGTGCTTCCTCTATGCTAGTGGGTTCAATATAAGAGACAAACGAGTGATGTTCGCAAAATGAAGCATGCTTAGAACGAGTTCTTACTCCTTTGGAAGGACTACCAATGATTTGACCAATTGGATGATCCTTGGAGATGCGACCATGCTTCACTAGCGGTATTTGCGTGGATGCTTGTTGGGGTGGATCATGAGTGACTTGTGCTTGTGGTGGAACATTTTGCTCTTCTTGTTCTTGGACTTGGGGTGTTGGCGTTGACGCATTTTCTTGGGGTAGTGGATCAACTTTATCTTGATCTTCATTAGCTTGGGGTGCCGTGGAGGTGTTTGGTAAAGATGAGGAAGTTCCTCCCCCTTGATCATTATCTTCATGCATCTCCTCCGGCTTGATATCCCCAATGGACATCTTCTTTAAGGCTTCTTCAATCTCTTCATCCCCTACATTTTCATAGCCAACAACCTCCTCTTGGGAGCCATTAGATTCATCAAACTCCACATCACATGTTTCTTCAACTAACCCGGAGGTTTGATTGAATACTCTATATGCTTTGGAGTTTGATGCATAACCAAGAAAGAAACCTTCATCACATCTACTTTCAAACTTACCGGGCCTTTTCTTCTTATAAATGAAGCATTTGCAACCAAAGACTCGAAAGTATGATATATTTGGTTTCTTCCCGGTGATAAGCTCATATGGAGTTTTCTTGAGGAGTCGGTGAGGATACACACGGTTGGATGCATGACACGCCGTGTTGATTGCTTCCGCCAAAACTTCTCGGACGTGCCATAATCATCCAACATTGCTCTTGCTAGGGTGATGAGTGTCTTGTTCTTTCTTTCCACCACACCATTTTGTTGAGGCGTGTAGGTGGCGGAAAACTCATGTTTGACTCCTTCTTCATCGCACCATTCTTCAATCTTCATATTTTTGAACTCGGTGCCGTTGTCACTCCGGATCTTCACGATTGGGGAATTGTATTCCCTTTGAGCTTTTCTTGCAAATGACTTGAAGATTTCCGGAGTTTCACCCTTATCGCCTAGAAACATGACCCAAGTGTAACGTGAAAAATCATCAACGATTACTAGGCAATAGAGGTTACCACCAATGCTCTTGTATGAAGTTGGACCAAAGAGATCCATGTGTAGTAGCTCGAGCGGCTTGGAGGTAGACAACATCGTCTTGATAGGATGATGAGTTGCAACTTGCTTCCCGGCTTGACATGCTTTGCATAGCTTGTTCTTGTCAAAAGTGACGTCCTTTATGCCGGTGATCATCCCTCTCTTGTGGGCTTTCTTGAGGTTGCTCATGCCAATATGAGCAATTCTTCTATGCCAAAGCCACCCAAGAGACGACTTGGTGAAGAGGCAAGTCATGGTGCTTGTTTGCTTTGAAGAGAAATCCACCAAATAGATATTGCCATGCCTAAACCCCGTGAATACCAATGACTTGTCTTTTTCATGAGTCACTACAACACCATTCTTGTCAAAGGCACACGTTAGTCCAAGATCACACAGTTGTGCAATAGAAATGAGGTTAAAACTAAGTGCTTCTACAAACAAAACATTTGAAATGGATAAATCTTTTGAAATTGCAATTCTACCCAAACCTAAGACTTTCCCCTTTGAGTTATCACCATAGGTGACATGTTCATGATCGCCGGGGTCTTCAAGTGAGGTGAACATGCTATCATTGCCGGTCATATGTTGAGAGCAACCGCTATCAAGTACCCAATGTTTTCCACCGGCTTTGTAGTTCACCTACACACATGAGAATTTATTTTTGAGTTTTCGGAACCCAAACAAGCTTTGGGCCTTGCACATGTGTGACAAGAGCTTTTGGGACCCAAAGTTGCTTGGGGAGCTTCTTCTTCGACTCCTTAGCAATTTTGCCAATGAACTTGGCCTTCACCATGCCCTTCACTTTACTCAAAAGAAAATGATTATTTTGGAACATTGATGAGTAATTCTTGGGTAATTTAGGAAGAGAACGTGATGGTAAAGTGCACTCCCTAGTGTGGTGCCCGGTGACTTGGCAATGTTGGCAATATGAACCAACTTCCTTGATGAAGCTTGTCTTGATCTCCGGAGAAGGAGTTGTAGCCATGTTTGGCTCCGGAAATGAACCAAGACCTCTCTTACCATAGTCACGGGCATTGTTGAAGAGAATCTCCTTGTGGATGTATTCTCCCCTTGAGAGTTTCTCCACACTACTCTTGAGGCTTGCCACTTGATCCATCAATTCCTTTTCCCTAGAAGAGGCAAGCTTGGGCACAACATTAGTGGCATATGCATCAATGAGTAGGTCATCACATGAAGTAGAAGCATTGACCTTTTCAAGAACAACTTTCTCAAGACTTGGGTCAATTACTTCATAAGCAAATTCAAGTTCTAGATACTTGTGAGCCAACTCCCTATGCTCTTGTTTGAGCTTTTTGTGGCTCTCTTCAACTTGCTTAGCAAGTACAAGTGACTCATTGTGCTTTTTGAGCAAGTCATTGTACTTACTAAGTAAGTCGGAGTGGGCAAGCTCTAACTTAGCATGAGTGCTCTCAAGAACTTTAACTTTGCCCTTTTCCCTCTTGATGACGGATGTATACTCATTGATGAGGTTAGTAAATTCATTTGGATCAAGCTCTTCATCACTATCATCTTCACTATCTACCTCACATACCTTGGTGTTACCTTTTGCCATGAGGCACATAGGAGGCGGAGGTAGAGATGGTTCTTCATTGGTGAGGGCGATGGTGACAATGTCTTCTTCATCACTTGAGTCTTCGCTTGATGAGACATCGGTCACCCATTCTTGTTTCTCCACCAAGAAACTTTTCTTGGTATGCCCTTTCTTTTTCGGGAAGAGCTTGGTCTTCTTGTCATGGGTCTTCTTCTTCCCAAATCTCTTGTTTTTGTTCTTCCTCTCCTCTTCTTCATCATCGCTTGAATCATGGCGATGCTTACTCTTGTTGTCCTTGCTTCTTTTGTCCGGCTTGGGGCAATTTGGACGGATGTGTCCTTTTTCACCACAATTGTAGCAAATCTTGTTCTTGACATCCATTGGCCGGAACATTCCCTTCTTGGAGTCAAAGTTGAAGCCCTTCTTCTTGATCTTCTCATTCAAGCGTGCGAACTTTCTCATCATGAGAGCAAGCTCTCCATCATCTTCAACATCGGATGAGCTCTCATGATGATCATCTTCTTCATTGCTTGAACTTGAGTCTTGTTTGACCATCTTGAGCTTGCGGGATTTGTTTGTCTTGGTCTTTAGAGCAATTGACTTGCTTGAAGTTGGCTCTTCGGTCATACCAAGAATGCTCATTTCATGAGCGCGAATTTCGCCCACAAGTTCTCCAACTTCCATTGCGGCGAGATCCTCCTTTTGAAGCATAGCATTGATAATGTTATACTTGGGCTTCGGGAGGAGCATGAGAATCTTGCGGTTGATGGATGCACTGTCAATTTTGGATATTTCAAGTGCATTAATGTCCTTGACAATGACATTCAAGCGAGAATACATATCATTGCAATTTTCATGAGCTAGCATTTTGAAGGAATCATACTTAGCTCTAAACAAGTGATATTTTTGTTCACGAACTTTGGTGGAACCTTCATGAATCTCAATGAGCTCCTTCCAAATATCACTTGCTAGGTCCATGCCATTAACTCTAGCAAAGACCTCCTCACTAATAGCTTCGAAAATTGCATTTCTAGCTCTAGCATTCCATTTTAATTGGTCGGGGGTGGGATCTCCGGTGAACCCGACTTTAGTTGCCAACCACACTTCGGGGGCAATCGCATCAAGGTATGCGGCCATGCGAACTTTCCAATAGGCAAAGTTCTTACCCTCGAAGTGAGGCGGCGAACCACCCATCTTGGCCATAGCTCTAGGCGGTGAAGCCTAATGACCCAAATGAGCAACGAGGCTCTGATACCAATTGAAAGGATCGATGGACCAAGAGGGGGGGTGAATTGGGCCTTTTTCAATTTCTAAAATAAGATAAAACAACCTTAACCTATGCAAAAACTAGAAAGGCTCCAATTCACCAACCGGATAACTAAACAACCTACACAAGCTAGTTAAGATGAAAAGAGATAAAGCCTAGCAAGGTAGAGCTAACTAGTGATTCCTAAATCAAGCACATGAATGAATTGCATGAAAGATAATGCTTGAAAAAGTAAAGTGGACAAGGGACAACCGGATTTTTTCCCGTGGTATCGATGTGTTGGCACACACCCCTAATCCACGTTGTGACACTCACAAAGAGTATTGTCACCTCCCAAGTCACCAAGACAAGGGCGCTCACTAAGAGTCTCCGTTCACCATCCCGGTGTGGTGGAGATCAAGCCACGTACAAATCTCTTCTCCGGGCTTCCACAATCCTTGGCAAGCTCCGCGAGAATCACCTCGATCACCAAGATCGTCTAGGTGATGCCAATCACCAAGAGTAACAAGCTAAGGCCTTCACTTGAGCAAGAACCAATCACAAAGAATGGATGCACACAAGCTTCTCTCTACTCAAGTCCTTAATCTTGCTTCTTGAATGATTGAGTGAACAAGTGTATAAAATGTTGAAGCTCAAAGTGGCTCTTGACTAAAGTATGTGTGTTTGGATGTTGCCTGGTGTCAAGAGTGGTAGAATGACCCATTGGAGGGGTATATATAGGCAGCTCACACGAATAGAGCCGTTGGAGAAAAAGCTGCCAGAAAAACTGCGTAGCGCCGGTTAATCCGACGTCCCTCCAATAGTCATCGTCGGTTTAACCGGTGAATGTAAACTCCCCTTTTTGAAAACTAGCCGTTACTGTTTGGGAAGATTAACCGTCGTTGCATCGGTTTAACCGGTGAATGTAATCATCCATTGAACAACTGAAAAACCAAGTCACTGGACAACTGCACCGACGTCAAATTTCAAATAGCGTCGGTTTAACCGGTGAGTCTATTTGTCCACTGATCAACTGAAAACCGAGTCTCTGGACAACTGCACCGACGTCCAATTTCAAATAACGTCGGTTTAACCGGTGTATTGACTTGTCCAGACCGGCTGACCTCGTTTAACCGACGTATAGAAAACTTTAGACGTCGGTTAATCCGGTGTTAAGGATTTTTCTGATTTTGCCTTTTCTGACTTGAGTCTTGAATGAAATCCAAATATTCTTGAGATATAAGTTGAGAACCACTTATTTGAGCTTCTAGAAACCTGAGTGACCATTGTGTGCATCCATTTTCAAATGACCATGTCCATGCTCAAGTTACTAAGCCTAAACCCCTCTTAATAGTGCGATCACTACAAAACTATAAAACCTATACTAACCTAAGTGTCCTTCTCAACCTTATGACACTTAGGACTAGAAAGATCCTTAGTCTTGACACATTATAGAGTTGAATGCCGAGATCGCCTTTTTGAATAATGAAAATTAGGGGCCTCTTTTGACATATAACCAAATGAGCAATAATGATCTATAAAGCTGCACAAACTCATTAGTCACAATAATGGTTGTCATTAATCACCGAAACATACCTTAAAGGCCTAGATGCTTACAAACTTGTATACACCATATCATGCATACATACAATACATCCAAACTTACTGTCTAGTTGTCTAACTACCTGGATATTACAGTAACGATGTTGATATTGTGATACAAACCATTAAGAGGATAATCATCGCCAACCGGCTATCATGAGTTTATAGGATCCAATAACTTCCTTGCGTACACAGTGGAGAAGAATATTAGCAAAAAGAAAGATAGGATATGAAGATGGTAAGACTTGGGATCTAACACACCCTCCATTGTGAGACAGTCACGGTGTCAAATTTTACGTACCACAATTGAGCTTGACTTAGGTACGGATAGAAGCGAAGGCAGCGAGAGTCCTCTATACACCATTACCCGCCCGCATCACGGCCGCTCTACAATCAAATAACCAAACCTACGCGAGAAGGATGAAAAGCAAAATTGGTTTTTTGCTAATTTTTCAAATACAAATGTCATCCAGCATGCTCAATTTTTCTAGTTTGAAAACATAATACAATTAGCTCTCCGTGGTCTCAATCTTTCTTTAATCCTTCTGGAACAAGTAAACATGGATTTTTACAAGCGATGATGATGGGAATTCGGTATAAATCAATCTTGTTTGACCCGTGTGATGCTTCAATGTCAACCGTGCAGCACAATGTAGCTTTTTTTGGGTGGAACAATCAACGGTTACATAGGCCATCGGCTTGGCTAGAAGAATCATATTCAGCACTTGATACCAATGCATGTGCGTCGTGGTTGGTTGGACTCTCCACGTTCATGATCGTGCAGCAGAATGTAGCGGATGGTGCCATGGTGCGCCCGACCACGGGATCCGCGCTCGCCACTCGCCAGCAGGCAGCAGGCGACTCCCAGATTGGCTCCGCGCGACTCACGCGCCCGGGCGCCGCGGCCGATCAATGCCCCCCGCGCCCGGCTGAGACGAGGAGGGCGCCGGCCGGCTCCTTCCGCGGCCCCCGCGACGCCACGTCCGCGGGGTTGGTAGAAAAAATCGCGGGACGCGGGGGTGCGCGTGCGCCACGAGCTCCGCGCCCCGGCGGACCGGCGCCGCGTGGTCTTCTGCCTGCTAGTGCCGCCCCCTGCTTTGTGCCGACCGTGGCGCACCAGGCCGCCGGCCATGACCCGTGCGCGGCTCACTGAAATGACTTCGGTGGCCGGTCGTTTGTGCTGGCTAGCGATCTAGAGCCATGCTTCCTGTCTCCTGAGATTCACCTCCCAAACCCGTCTATGGACGGGACGATCGAGAGGATGAATGATAGCCGGCCATCATGAACTCGAGCACGTCGCACTGATTCGAGCACTCGAGCACAGCAGGCAGCAGGAAATTGCTTTGCCCCCACGCGTGCATCATGCAATTCGATGGTGCTCCCACCACCTACATGTTTAGAGCCTAGCGGCAGGGCACCACGCGTTGCGTATTTGCAACTTCATCTATGCAGCTCAGAACGGGCCGGTGTGTTCACTTGCATGCACGAAACGGTTTCATCGAACCAGTTTCTTTGAACCATATCGTTCGTCACTCTTAGTAGGAAATCATATTAAGCGGGGTGGCTTCATCCTGAACGATCGAGTTGGTGCAGTTTACCTAACCTGACAAACGAATCACTTTATGCCTAACTTGAACCATTTCATGCATGAGCTAAATAATACGTGCAACCAAACACACCCTCAGCATTTCTCGTGGCCAAAACACTGCCATCAAAAGAAATCCGGAGCGGTTTCACTCGGTTTGTCGTGGATTGGATGATGGAGAAACCAGCAAGCAGCAAGCGTAGGCTGTGTTGCCCATGCCTGCCTGTTTGTTATTTGTAGTTTCAATCAACCTTCTTTTATCTTTTTGAATCCAAGCAAGAGGATGCGCATTAGGCTGTCTCCAGCAGCATTCTGTAAAGCATGTTGTACTCTATATATAGAGGAAGATTCCGTTCTCTATTGCTCCAGCAGCGTTCTCTAAATGGTCCTCTATTACAGAACGCTACAGGTTTTCTCTATATATAGAGATTCTCTCTCCTCTTCTCTATTTTTTCTTTACGTTTCAAACACTGAATTAAATAAAAATAAAATATATTCATAGCGTTTGAGGTATGATAAATACGTACGTACAAAAATTTGGAACAAAATACGTTTCTAATATAGGGTTTAATGTATAGAGAACGAGATTTAGAGAACGTTGTTGGAGAGAAATGAGATATAGAGGAGAGAATTTTGTAGAGAATTCTGTAAATGAAAGATATAGAGAATGGGATTTGGAGGATATCGCTGGAGACAACCTTAGCGCAACGGCTTTCGCACCTAGAATTACTGTGACTACACTTTCTCAATGCGTGGACGTAAACGCGCCGGTACACGTACAACAAGTCAACTCGTGGACGCAATTTGTTGCCACCACGCCACGAAACTCACGCGTACACAGTTCCGGACAGTTCGGGGTTGGGAGAAAACGAACGTACGTGCACGCAGGCCCAATAAGTTGGTGACGTGGACGGCGTACTTGCCCGGCTCTCTAGCTATCTCCAGATCCGTGATAAGAAACCACAGTATACTTTTTATCCAAAAAAGAAAGAAAGAAACCACGGTATAGCATGGGCCGGCCGGGAACCCAATAATTTGGACTATGGAGTCCCAGCACAAAGCTAGCTAGCCTCGAAGTCCAGCAGTCGCTTGCGCTCTCTCATCGATCTCGAAGCATGAGATGCCTGTTCAACAAGAAACCGAAAGAAAGAAATGAGCCAGTGATACCTGCGTGTAGGAATCCAGATCTAAACCTTTAGATGGTCTGTAGCCGAGCCGAGTGATGAGCATCAGCTGTACTTGTACATCGAAACAATCACACTCGTTCAACTACCAGGCAGCTCCCATCAACACCGAAAAGAAGGCGATGAGCATTCCGTTCCGAGACCCGTCAGTACGTACCCTTAGGCGCGCACGCTCTGTCTCTCTCTCTCTCGGCTATAAGCCTTATTTTATTATATTTATGCTGAGGTGGAGGAGAGAAGAGAGAAGAGAGAAGGAGCTGGCTGTAGGATAGTAGCCAGCTCATAACTGGCTATAGCACAAATTCCCAGACTGAGGTGAGAGAATGAGAGTATGCAAATGGGTCTAATATTAATTACACAACACTCTTTTAGCCAATATAATAGCCAATCTATTATATTTGTTGACTACAATATTAACTTTAGATGACATAGCAAACTCTTGTAGTCAGCAGCGGGCTAAACTATTGTTGTTGCTTTTAGGCGTAGCAGCCGAGATTTTCGGCGCGATGCCAGTCACATCGCCGGGCGCCGAGCTCTGTCGCTAGCGCAAGGGCGACGATGACACGCTGACACGTCGGACGCCGATCGATCGCCTCTCGTTTTCACCCACTTGCGTGCGGTGCGGTGCGGTGGAGTTACTACCCATGGTGCCCCCACACGGAGGGGAAGGAGGTTTTAATTTAATTTATCAGAGGCCGCGGTTAGCTGCTGCTCTCGCGAGGATCATGCATGTCGGGGGTCCCCCATGTCACCCAGCCACCATCCCCAATACGTCGACCGCACCCGGCGTCCTTGTCCCTCCATTGCGTGAAATTTCCTCCGATCCGTCGGCGGCGGGCGCGTGACAAGAACGAGAGAGGAGGCATCGACGACGACGACGCTGCGTGCCTCCGGCGGACGCTCGGAGGGAACACGTACGTCAACCCAAGCAGGCGTTTAGTCTAATTTATACCGGTGCCTGGCTGCTTTGAGCAGGTCAACGGGTGTCACTATGTCAATCGAGCATGACTTTGACGCAAAGGTCAACTCGATACTAATTTCGAGGAGTGTGTTTGCACGTGGGGGTTGGGAGTTGCTCAAGTCTGCCCCACCGCACCAGCTAGCTGCCTTCTCTGCTGGTTCTGTGTGGGTCGGAGGATCAGGGACGGTGAACCGATCTTGACGCGCGGGTTGGGTGGGTGTGGGTTTCCCTGGTTGGCATGCATGCCTGCGGGATGCGTATACTCTCCTTCCAAGAACGAAGAATCCTTGTAGCATCGGGGGGCACCTGTCCGTGCCCGGCTAGAATTTGCCGGGCTCTGGTTTGGCGGCACGCCAGGCGAACGACGACGACGACATCGCCTCGGCCGGCGGCACAAGCAATGACGACGAGAGCCAAAGTTCGACACACACGCGAGTGCTCCCTTTCTTCTAATCCGAGTTCCCGCTTTGGAACGGAGGAACAGCTGCAAGAAAGAAGGGGGGAGAAGAAAAGCAGGCGTAAACAAATGGCCGGCACGGGTCAATATCTGAAGGATCGCACGAGCAGAGGTCAGGGTCACTGCCGCCGAGCGAAACTGACCCGGGACAAGAAGAAAGCAACCAACCGTTTCCCGGTGACCTCGGCGCCAGCTACGAGGAGCTCCTCCCGCGCCGCGCCGCGGCGGCGGCGGCGGCGGCGGCGCGCGCCCGTCGACCTGATCGGTTTCTCGTTCTCCCTTTGGGTACTCGTCAGCCACGATGCTGCAGGTCTCCCTTTGGCTTCTAGTTCGTTCGCCGGCCCACATCAGTAATTCAAAGGCGGGTGGCGAGAGGGTTTGGCACGGCCGCCTCCGAGCCGGAGGTCTGCGTGACCGTGCCAGCGTCGGTCAAAACAAGAGCGCGTTCGTGCGTGCGTGGCTTCTGACAACGACAGCAGGCGCACCCCCGGATCTCCAGTTCTTTTTCTTTTCTTTTTTAAAGGAAGCTAAAATTCCTCGACACTCGCACGTCTTGCACGTGGCCGCTACGGTAGGTCTCGCGATCGCAAAAAACAAAACAAAACAAAATAATAAGAGGCCGTGGAAAATTGATCTAGGCGCTTCGAGCCGCTGTCCACGAGCTTCCATGTTACCAATGCACCAGGGTTTTCTCTTTTCCGCCACTGACGGACCTCAAATTCACCACACAATTCTAGGAAAATATGTTAGTCCATTGGGCAGTGCAGCTCAGTCATTTTTTTTTGAACGAGAAACATCTGCTTATACTGAAGGCAAACAGAGTGTTTGGAACACCTCAGTCAATTTAGCAACCCGAAGTTTTCTTTTGCCGAGAAAAAAAAAACTAACCTAAGTTTTTACTGGATCCGGAGAAATGGTTGAAACGCCAATTACTCAGGTGACAAGAGGCCGACGGGGCAGCAGCATGCACTAGCTTCAGTCTGGTGCAGAGTTGCCTTTTGGCGTCTGGCTTGGCCGGGCCAGCTTGGCAGAGTGGGACACGTTCTTCCGATCCGATAAGGGCACAGGCGGGGTCCATTGACAAGGCAGACTCTGGGCCCGGCCACTGGTTCCGACGTTTCTAGAAGGCGTTGGGCCCACTGTTCCGCCAAGGGGTGATGATTTATGGCGCGATGAACGCTCAAGTTTGGCTGCTTGGTCTAAATCCGAGAGGGGAAAAAAAATGCAAGTGCCGGTAACTTACCAGCGATCCGTAAGTCCTCACCATGTCTTTTCCATGCGAGGATTAGGCCTTTTCCTTTCAGTAACCAGGTACTCGCTGCTCAGCCAGTCAGGCACAGCGTGGGCGTGGCGGCGAAGTCGACACACCACAGCGTGACCAGGACGGTCCACGCAAAAGCCTCAAACGCAGATGGGTGGACGAGCACTACTACCAGAGCACCAGAGCCTCACAGAAACTTCTGGAAGGTAGACCAATTAAGCGCCTGGAAAATTGGTTCTCCCGTTCGAAGGAGGAAAGAATTGACATGTTTGCAGTTGGACTAGGAGGCTGGCTGTGTGCAAAATATATGGATGTTTTTTTAAAAAAAATAATATATGGATGTTGGGGACACAGAGCAGCCCACAAAGTTACCAGCCGCGGGAAACATCATCCGTGCCAACCAAACCAATAGCAACACGGGCTTGCTGGTGGGCCTCTCCCAGCTGGCCCCACCGCCCCTACTGACAAACCGGACCCCACCGCCAGCGCCCTGCCAGGCCGCCCGCACGGAAACCGAACGCCAACCACCAACCGCACGCGCCCCCGCCCATACCCTCCCAGCCCGGCACAGCCCCGCGCGGTCTCCCCCCCGAACTCCCGCACCCGCAGCGCGACCGGCCGGCCACCCACACGGACTCCCCCCGAGTCCCGAACGCGCCCGTCGCAGAAGCAACCACCGCGCCACGACGCCGAGGCCCCCGCGCCCGCCGGTTATAAATAGCGAGCCGTATGATTGGGGCCAGGGGCAGAGAGGGAGAGAGGCCTCACCCCGTTCGGCGACCGAGGGCGGGCGGACAGCGCGGCACCGAGCCGCTGCGACGGACGGAAACCCGCGAGGACTCTTCGGAAAAGAGGAAGGAGGCCGACGCGGCGGCGGCCCAATCCGGCGGGCGCTCGTTCGTCTCCTCCTCCTATTCCTCCTCTTCCTGAGGGGAGGGACGATAGCAGGAGACGCGGGGGAGGGGAGCGGGACGGCGACGACGAGCCGACGACCGACGGCACGCCGCCGCCGTACCCACTCGGGCTGAGGTCGCCGGTGCGGCGAGATGGCGCGGTTCATCCTCAGCCTCATGGAGCTCGGGGTCAGCGCCGCGGTGCACCTCGTCTTCGGCTTCTACGTCTTCAGCACGGCCGTGGCCGCCGACATCTCGCAGGCGGCCGCGGCCTCCGGGTCCTTCCTGCTGCGCCGGCAGCCGCCCGCAGCCGCGGGCGAGGGGGCGCTCGTCGACGTCGCCGCCGCGGGGGAGCGCGACGAGCGCAGGGGCGCCGGGCCCGTCGTGCTCGACGGCTCGCCGCCGCCCATCGTCCTCGTCCACGGCATCTTCGGCTTCGGCAAGGGGGTACGAGACCGAACGGAAACGCTTCCTATCTCTCGGGGTTTTTTTTTTCCCTCGCGCTTCGGGGGCGGGGCGGCGGGTGTTCGGTGAAATGCTGCGGCGGGCAGATTGCTCATGGGGTTTCCCCTTTTGCTTGCTTCCGCGCGCAGAGGCTCGGGGGGCTCTCCTACTTCGCCGGCGCCGAGAAGAAGGACGACCGCGTGCTCGTGCCGGATTTGGGGTCGCTCACCAGCATCCATGACAGGTGGGTGGATCATCAGGAAAAGAAAAGTAGCAGCATACCTCCCTGATCATCATAATACAAAACCGAATCTGCCAAATGTTCCTGTTTGGTAGTTGATCCCCGCTACTTTACCTTCTTTAATCACCTTACCTTACTAAATTATGCTGCTTATAATGATTTGATTGTTCTTGGCGCTGCAGGGCGCGCGAGCTGTTCTACTACCTCAAGGGCGGGCAGGTGGACTACGGCGAGGATCACAGCAAGGCTTGCGGCCACAAACGGTTCGGGAGAATCTATCCCACAGGTAGGGATTCTCAACAACAGAATGCATTGCCAGGGCCTTCCATGGATTTATTTTGGACGCAGAGTTCTGAAATTGCTGTTCTAATTGGGCGCAGGGCACTATCCTGTGTGGGACGAGCAGAACCCAGTGCACTTTGTCGGGCATTCGGCCGGCGCACAGGTTGTGAGGGTGCTGCATCAGATGCTAGCTGACAAGGTACACACAAGAGATTTTCAGTTTTACTCACAAGTGATTGCTGTTTGTTGATGGTGGTAGAAATAGTCATGCCAATCATGTGCTTTCAGAGGGATGGTTCTTGTGACTTGGAGTACATGATTAGAGCACCCAATTTAGGATGACTTTGCTTCAGTATTAGTTAACTTGGGCCTCTGTTAAAGCGCTTTTGTAGGGATGGTCCAAGAATCTGTTTTTAGTATGGCCAAAATCCGTTCTTAGTTTACCTTTCTATTTTTTAACTCCCTGATTTTGAAATGCACTTTTGCCGCTGAATTGAGCTTCGGTGTTCGATTGCATGACCCTTTATGAGCTTTACGCATGTGTCATGCTGGTCTTGCTTGTTGCATGTTGAGCCGGCAGTTTGCTGGCATGCTCTAGTGCTACGAAACATGGGAACTTTAGAGTACTTTGTGGATATATAATTCTAACACAGACCGTGATACCAATGTCAGGCTTTCCCAGGCCATGATACTTCTGAAGACTGGATTCTGAGCCTTACTTCTTTGTCGGGCGCACTCAATGGGACAACGAGAACTTACTATGACGGCATGCTGTAAGTGTTGCAGAAACTATGCAGATGAAAAGATTGATGTACTTCATCTCGTTGTCTGGCTCCTTCCTTTTTTTTTAACTTTTCTGTTACTTTCAGGGTCGAAGATGGTAAGTCCATGAGATCTATCTGTCTTCTTCAGCTCTGCCGGCTTGGAGTTATTGTCTACGATTGGCTAGACATTCCTTGGTTGAAGAATTTCTACAATTTTGGTTTTGACCACTATGAGATGTCTCGGAGGAAAGTAGGCTTCTGGGGTTTAACTGATCTGCTGCTGGGACACAGCGGCCCATTTGCCAGCGGAGATTGGATTTTACCTGACCTCACAATACAGGGATCTATAAAACTTAACTCTAGACTGAGGACCTTTCCCAATACATTCTACTTCAGTTATGCTACAAAGAAAACAAGAAAGCTATTTGGAATTACAGTGCCTTCAAGTGTTCTTGGAGTCCACCCCATGCTCTTTCTCAGAGTCCTTCAGATGTGTATGTGGCGACACCCTCAAAATGCACCTCTGCCTTACAAAGGATACAGGTGAGTCCTCTGCTCTAAGGCAAAATACATATCCTTAAAGGAATCTGCGTGTGGTTCATTATTTAGCACGTCTTTAATCTTTTTGCTGATATTATGCAGGGATGAAGATTGGGAAGACAATGATGGGGCTTTGAACACAATCTCTATGACTCACCCACGCATTCCTACAGAGCATCCACACCGTTTTGTAGTGGACGATTCTGACTGCCATCCTTTGCAACCTGGGATATGGTTAGTACTACGTTTCAGAGTTTTGCCTCAATTTTTAAGTTGTTTGGTAGAAATAGGTATCTTTCTTGCTTCAAAGTATTTCTAGGGTCATGGCATTCATGATCATCAATTGGCTCTCGCACCCTAGTACATTTGTTCTCTTGACAATGCTTTAAAAGTTTGACATTAGATTCAATTGGTCAGCTGCCAAGTTTTGAAGTGATTTCATGCATTTATCTTTCTTCACCAATGGAAAAATAATTGCTCTATCAATTTATGCAGGTATTACAAGATTATTGAAGCTGACCACATTCTATTTATTGTGAACCGGGAAAGAGCTGGAGTGCAGTTTGATTTGCTGTATGATGGCATTTTCCAGCGATGCAGAAAGCATGCATTTAGGAAGAGCCCACCTACCCTACCAAACGAAACGAGTCAATAGCAGATAATCCCAAAGCAAAGTATTTCTAGGTTGTAGAGAGGAACAAATGAGGAACCACAGCGTTTTTCATAAACTGTAAATTGCATTGCTGATGATGATTTGACGAGTATTTCATACTTGATCTCTCCTGTTCTTGGAAGAGGGGTTCATGGAGGCTGGGGACTTGCATCCTTGTCGGATACTCCGACCCCCTCTAGGGAACGCTTCGGCTCGGCCAACCATATAGCAAGGAAGATTTTGGATTTGCCTTCCAGTGTTGATTCTCCATCGAACGAACAGGAGACAATGGATCAGACGGCTGCAGTTACTCATTACTAACTGTGGTTGTGAATTGTGATAGGTTCACATATATGTTTAAAAAGTGATTTGTAAATATTGAGGGTTGCATCGACGGAGAAACCTTGTACTAGCAGAAGGATTTGGTGAAAAGAAATGGTTCATGAATTATCATTGCATTCGATGGCAATTATCAGGATTGGATATCTTTGTTTGGCCTGGATTTTTCTTGCAGCCAGCTGGAATACAGATATCGTTGGTTGTTATCAGTGCCATGCTTTCGATGACAGAGATGTCTCCTCAGCTCTCACTGAATCATGTTAGGCAACTACTCGATGCTTGCAGTTCCTGATATTGTCCATCGTGACAGCATGAACACTGATCGAGTGAAGCTCTCAAACAAAAAAAAAACTGATACGTCGCTCAATCATTCCCTGATACGTGGGCAGTGGGGCTAACACACGTGAGTTGCCTTCTATACCGGTTATAGCAACTTGCCGTATTTTGTTATAGTGGATTCTTTTTTTTTTCTGAGCGGATCACAAATTAGCCGTGAAGAAGATGCTGGGCACAATGTCATGCCAAGCAAACTCATTACGTTTCATCATGGAGGAAGAGGAAATGATCGAATTCTGGATGGCTTGGGTGGAGCTGCAAGGAACTCCTATTCAATTTTATGCCTGCTGAATATTTCCTTTTAAGAAACGTTTTGCATGGCGAGAGGCGATCGCCTAAGGAACTTTCAGTTTGTCAAGACTCTTGTACATTGGTTTGACACTTCGACTAGACTTGCTACCAGCACCCGTTGCAACATTGAAAATACTACTGCAATATTTAAAGTTACTGTTAGACTGCATTTGTGCTCCCCTAATATGAATGCACCGGCCTAGTGCCCTGTGCAGTATTAATGATAGTTATTAGGCTTAAACCTTTCTAGTTTAGTGTTCACATTGTGGACCCTTGGCTCCTCAGCCTACTTATATGTAATCCCCTCTGTACACCATGTATCAATACACATATACAGAAGTTTTCATGGTATCAGACGCCTAGGTTCTCACCCAGGCCGTTTTTCTTCCGCAACATGCGCTGCTTCAAGCGCGCCGCCCCTCCAGCGCGCTGCCCAGGCGCTGCTCCAGCGCGTCATCCGACGCTGCTCATGGCCGGCGCCAATGTCGACGCTTCGGCCGCCGCCGCCGCCGCCTTTCATCCTGATGGCCGGCCGGCAACGCCCGCCGATTCCACGAAGGACGCTCGCGCCCGCTAGGCCGCCCGCGACACTGCACTCGCCCGTGTGGCTGAGGCAGAACGTGAGGCCGCCGCGGTGCAGGCAGACCGTGATGCGGCCGATGCTCGTCTTCGTGCCGCTCTTGGCCGCGCCGTGCGGGAACGCGCTGCAGCCGACCTCCCACCTCCGCCCGACGCCGATGATGACGACGCTTCCTTCACCACCGTCGACAATGAACCCCTCTACGACGCCGTTGCTCAGCACGAGGCCACTACGCTCCTTAACCTTCACGCACAGGCGGTCTCGGTGCAAAACATCCGCGCCCTCATCCCGCTTCAACTCGACAGTGCGTCCACCTTCTACGCCCGGTGGCGCGAATCCTTTCTCCTCACCCTTGGGCGGTACTCCCTGGAACGCCATGTCCTATCAGACATCGCCATTCCCACCTCCGCCGACTAGGTCCGGATGGACTGCGTCGTGCGGACTTGGCTCCTCGGCACCATCTTCGACGACCTCGCCGACACCGTCTCCGAGCGCCGCGCCACTGCCCGCGACATTTGGCTTGCCATCGAGTCCCAATTTCTCGGGAATCAGGCGACGCGCGCCCTGTACGCCGACGCCGACTTCCGCAACTTCTGTCAAGGCTGCCTCTCCGTCGCTGACTACTGTCGCCTCTACAAGCGCAAGGCGGAGGATCTCCGCGACTTCGGCGAACCTGTCTCCGACCGCACCCTCGTCCTCAACATCATCCGCGGCCTCAATGAATGGTTCGAAGCCATCGGCCTTCACCTTCGCCGCACCAACCCCCTGCCCAGCTTCCTGCAGGTCCGAGCTGATCTACAGATTGAGGAGCTGACCATGGCCAAGACCACCCCCGCGACCGCTCTCTTCTCCAGCTCCAATGGCGGCAAGGGCTCCTCCAACGGGGCTCGTCTGCCTGGCGCCCCCCCCCCACCGCACCAGCAAGGAACCCCCGGACTCTCCTCTGGTGGCTCCTCTAAGCGCGGCAAGCGCAGCGGCAAGAGACACGGGGGCGGCGGCGAAGGCGGTAGCAGCGGCTATGGCGCCGAGAACACCGGCGGTCGGTCCAGCGGTGGAGGCAACTCCGGCTCCCTTGCTTCGACGGTGTCTGGCGGCCAAGGTCCATGAGGTGGCGGTTTTTGGCCAAGCTACCACAACCCGTGGATAGGCTCCATCCATATGTGGCCTGGGCCTCGCGGTCCGCCCCGCCCGTCACCTGCTGGGCTGGCCCAGCCCCCTCACGCCTTCATCGCAGGGCCACCTGGTCAGTGGGCCGGTCAGTGGGGTGTCCCAGCCCCAAATCCACCGATGGGCCCTCCTGCTGCCAGTCCCTACACCACTGGCTGGGATCAGCAGGCTTTGGCGGCCCAATTTCAGACGGTCCATCTTCAACAGCCTCCTCAGCACGACTGGTATTTTGATACTGGAGCCACAAACCATATTGCCTCCGATGCTGGTACTCTCTCTTCCACTGTCCCTACCTCTATTTACTCCCCCACTAACATTGTCGTCGGTGACGGTAGCCTTGTACCTGTGACATCCACTGGCACTGCTCATCTCCCTCACAACCTCCATCTTAATAATGTTCTCATCGCACCAAACCTTATTAAGAATCTCATTTCCGTTCGTCAGTTTACCATTGACAATAACTGTAGCGTGGAATTTGATCCTTTTGGCTGTTCTGTGAAGGATCTTCCCACTCGGAGCGAGATCGCCAGGTGTAACAGTTCCGGGCCTCTCTACCCTCTACTACCTTCGGCCTCTGCTCTTCTTGCATCTTCCTCCCCGGCACTTTGGCATCAACGGCTCGGACACCCCGGTCATGAGGCACTCTCCAAGCTCGCTCACTCGGCCATCAAGTGCACATCAAGCACCACCGATGGTCTCTGCCATGCCTACCAGCTTGCTCGACATGTTCGCCTTCCTTTTCATGCTTCCTCTTCTCGTGCTAGTCACATATTTCAGTTATTACACTGTGATCTCTGGACCTCGCCTATCACTAGTGTTTCTGGTCACAAATACTATCTTGTCATTCTTGATGATTATTCGCATTATCTATGGACATTCCCTTTACGTCTCAAGTCTGACACTTTTTCCACTTTGTCGAATTTTTTCGCTTACGTACACACCCAGTTTGGTGTTCCTGTTCAAGGACTCCAAAGCGATAATGGTCGCGAATTCGACAATCTTAGTGCTCGCTCATTCTTTGCGTCCCACGGAGTTCTTTTTCGCATGTCGTGCCCTTACACCTCCGCTCAGAATGGCAAAGCCGAACGCATTATCCGCACCACCAACAATGTTGTTCGCTCCCTGCTATTCCACGCAAGTGTACCACTTCCTGTTGGGCCGCCGTCCTCGGCATGGCGACACACCTCCTCAACATTCTCCCCACCAAAACCCTCTCTTTCTCCACTCCCCACCTTGCACTGTTTGGTGTACAACCATCCTATGAGCACCTAAGGGTTTTCGGGTGTAAGTGTTACCCCAACCTCTCCGCTACAGCCGCTCACAAACTTGCTCCCCGCTCCACCCTATGTGTGTTTCTTGGCTACTCCCCTCACCACAAGGGCTATGTTTGCCTTGATCGCCACACAAATCGCACCATCATCTCTCGCCACGTTGTCTTTGACGAAACCTCATTTCCCTTCGCCGAAGATCCCTCACCACCACCACCTTACGAGGCTTTTGCATTTTTGGAGGATTTTTCTAACCCTGTGACAGTTCCCTTTCCACCACCACCGTGTTTTCCTTCTGCAGGTCCCTCCACCACACCGGCTCGTGGGCCCTCGACTTCAGGCCCACCTCCAGCCTCTGACCCACCGCTGCCCCGTGCAGCCTCGTGGGCTCCTGGCGGGTCGTCTTCCCCTGATGGGCCGCTACCTATGCCATAGTGGATAACCCGCTCCGATGGCTCACACCGGCCACCCGCGGCGGCGCCCTTCTGAAAGGATCGATGGACCAAGAGGGGGGTGAATTGGGCCTTTTTCAATTTCTAAAGCAAGGTAAAGCAACCTTAACCTATGCAAAGCTAGAAATGCACCAATTCACCAACCGGGTAACTAAAACTAGCTATGCAAGCTAGGATAGATAAAAAGAGGTAAAGCCTAGCAAGGTAGAGCTAACTAGTGATCCCTAAATCAAGCACATGAATGAATTGCATGAAAGATAATGCTTGAATAAGTAAAAAGGGATAAGAGACAACCGGATTTTTTCCCATGGTATCGATGTGTTGGCACACACCCCTAATCCACGTTGTGACACTCACAAAGAGTATTGTCACCTCCCAAGTCACCAAGACGAGGGCGCTCACTAAGAGTCTCCGTTCACCATCCCGGTGTGGTGGAGATCAAGCCACGTACAATCTTTTTCTCCGGACTCCCACAATCCTTGGCAAGCTCCGCGAGAATCACCTCGATCACCAAGATCGCCTAGGTGATGCCAATCACCAAGAGTAACAAGCTAAAGCCTTCACTTGAGCAAGAACCGATCACCAAGAAAGGATGCACACAAGCTTCTCTCTACTCAAGTCCTTAATCTTGCTTCTTGAATGATTGAATGAATAAGTGTGTGAAATGATGAAGCTCAAGGTGGCTCTTGACTATAGTATGAGTGTTTGGATGTTTTCAAGAGTGGTAGAATGACCCATTGGAGGGGTATATATAGGCAGCTCACACGAATAGAGCCGTTGGAGAAAAAGCTGCCAGAAAACTGCGTACCGCCGGTTAATCCGACGTCCCTCCAATAGTCATCGTCGGTTTAACCGGTGAATGTAAACTACCCCTTCTGAAAACTAGCCGTTACAGCTTGGGCAGATTAACCGTCGTAGCATCGGTTTAACCAGTGAGTGTAGTCATCCATTGATCAACTGAAAAACCAAGTCTCTGGACAACTGCACCGACGTCCAATTTCAAATATCGTCGGTTTAACCGGTGAGTGTAGTTGTCCACTGATCAACTGAAAAACCAAGTCTCTGGACAACTGCACCGACGTCCAATTTCAAATATCGTCGGTTTAACCGGTGTATTGACTTGTCCAGACTCTGCTGACCTCGTTTAACCGGCGTATAGAAAAGTTGAGGCGTCGGTTAAACCGGTGTTAAGGATTTTCCTGATTTTGCATTTTCTGACTTGAGTCTTGAATGAAATCCAATTATTCTTGAGATATGAGTTCAGAACCACTTATTTGAGCTTCTAGAAACCTGAGTGACCATTGTGTGCATCCATTTTCAAATGACCATGTCCATGCTCAAGTTACTAAGCCTAAACCCCTCTTAATAGTGCGATCACTACAAAACTATAAAACCTATACTAACCTAAGCGTCCTTCTCAACCTTATGACACTTAGGACTAGAAAGATCCTTAGTCTTGACATATTATTGAGTTGAATGTCGAGATCGCCTTTTTGAACAATGAAAATTAGGGGCCTCTTTTGACATATAACCAAATGAGCGATAATGATCTATAAAGCTGCACAAACTCATTAGTCACAATAATGGTTGTCATTAATCACCGAAACATACCTTGAGGGCCTAGATGCTTACAATCTCCCCCTTTTTGGTGATTGATGACAACATAAACATAAATAACGAGAGAGCGAGAGAGATAAGGCACGAATAAGCACAAGCAAACTCGAAAAGAGAGAATCAAGGAACTCAATGGCTCAAACGAAATCCATAGATATGTCTCAAAAGCTCAGCATGCTCAAACGAAAAATGTACATATCCATGAACTAAATATAATACAATAAGAAACAACAAAATCCTAATCACGAGCTCTCTCTAATGCTACCCTCCCCCTGACTCTCACTCCCTCTCCCCCTTTGGCATCAAAGCACAAAAAGGAGCAAGCTACGGATCCAGCTGACGAGGTACAGCAAGGAATCGATCCGGGTCATTGTCGTCGTCGTCGTCGGACGGTGGATCCTCAGTGACAGACGGGAGCAGCTGATCTGAACTGCCGGCAGGCGCTGAGCTGACTGGAGGAGTAGCGGTCGTCGAGGCTCTGGTGCTAGCACTGCCGGGAAGAGGATCCGTGGAAGTAGTAGCCGGCTCAGCAGAAGATGTGTCCATATCTGAAGTAGTAAGAGCTGATGCTGCCGGCTGTGATGACTGCTGAAGCAAGGAAACCTCTCCGCCTCCCCCTGAAGGTAGTGGCTGTGGTACGACGGGGAGGCCGACTGACTGCACAGCTGGAGGTGACTCCTGGAAGAGTGAAGTCGCTGGCAGTGGAGAGAAAGAAGGATGACCTGCAGACCCGAGTAGTGCGGACAACGAAAACATGATCTCCGGGGTCGCGGAAGAAGCTGGAGCAGTAGAGGCTGGAGCTGGTGTGACTGCAAGTGGTGGTGCTCCAGCGCCCTGAAGGCCTGACTGTCCTGGCTGCTGTGGGGCGAGTCCGGTGTGAGAGTATAGCTGTGAGATCATCCCGAACATCGCCATCATGCCCTGCTGCATCTGCTGAAACTGAGCGTCTGTCCTCTGAGATACTCTGTCAATGAGGCCGACAAAACGCTCCTCGGTAGCAGCTCGCTCTCGGGCGGCCTCTCTCTGTATCTCTGCAAGCTGGGCCTCATGAGCTCTCCTGGCCTCCTCCTGGGCGCGACGGTCCTCTCTCTGCTGTGTGACCAGCTGCTGCAGAAGTGCGGTGAGCTCAGACGGCTGAGACACCTGTGACTCTGAGACTGTAGCAGCAGCAGCTGACACTGGAGCTGGCTCTCCGGAACCCCCTGCCTCGTGATCATGACTCGCTGGAGCAGGTGCAGGGAAGTACTCCTCATCCTCGGAGGAGTCTGACTCTAGGTCGGACCAATGTATCTCATCATTTCCTCCGGGAAGCTGTGCCTCTGCGGCTAGCAATGCCTCATCCTCCTGGGCCACTCGGGCCTGTACCTCGGGTGCCAACTGTGCCATAGCAGCTCGATCGGCCTGTCTGCCTCTCCTCCTGTCTGAGGGTGCTGTCGGACGGTAGACTGGAAACCATGGGACCTCGTCCTGCCTGTAAACTGCACTGACGGGGGACTCAGCTGGCACAATCATAGAACAAATGAAGCTGATCCAATGAGCATATGGAAACTGACGCACGACACCCATCCCGTCAGTGATGACATCCTCATTCTCAGCCAAAATGAAGTCAACAATGTCGAACGGCTCGTGAGTAAGGATGTGAAGAAGCAGTAGCTGCTGCAGACCTGTGAACCCCTCTGGATAGCCACTCCTCGGGAGCAAAGTCCTCCGAAGTGCCATGTGAACAGCGTAAGCCTCTGGGGTCAGCAGGCTAGGGACTCTGGCATAGGAGGCCGGGAAGGGCTGGCGGAAGCACTGAGAGATCGCCTCGTGTGAAGGTGCAATCCTGCCAATCATAGCCCTGCGTGGTGGATCTGCATCACCGTAGACCATCTCGTGCAGAGAGACGTCAACCAAGTCAACTCCAAGAATCCCTGCAAGTGTCGCTCTGGACAAACCAAAGACCTGGCCTCCAAACATGAAGTGAACTGCTCGGCGCTCTGGGGCAATCCATGCTGTGGCATAAAAGACTCTGACCCAGTCCTCAATATATCTGTTCCTCTCAATCGAAAGCAACCTGGACAGTCCCCTGAAATGAGCAAAGTGCTCCCTCACATCTGCTCCCCCTGCGGCTGTCCTCAGTGAAACCCAGTCAAGTACCCTGTGCGGGAAGATCCTGTGGCCCCGCCTCTGATAGGTCTCATAGAAACTGGCCTGAAGAAGTGTCCAGAATCTACGATCGACCCGGCTGTCACGTGTCACGGGGAACCACTCCTCCTCCTGTACACTCCACCTGAGCCTCTTGACCTTCGCCGCATTGGCCTTGGTCAAGTTCTGGAGCAGCACACCTGGCTCCAGACACACGACAGTGTCCATGCGGAACACTGCGCGCTCGGCCGCTAGGGCCTCGGCTCGACGAGCTGCTGCTGCTGCTGATATGGACCTGCGAGGCTCCTGTGGCTGGTGACCTCCTCGCGTCCTCGGTCCAGTGCGACGCTCGGTCGCTGGTGAAGTGTCCCCTGCGGGGGATGTCTGCCGGGTGCGGCCAGAACGTCGTAGAGCTGGTGACTGTGTGCCCTGTCCCTGAGACTGCTCGGACTGCACTGTATCTGAATCTGAATCCGACTCTGCCGCTAAAAGTGACTGATCTGACTCTGCTGCTGCTGCTGCTGTCGCGGCTCTGGTGGCCCGGGCACCTCGGACTCTGCCCATACCTCTGCCTCTGGCTCTACCTCTGGCTGGCGTATCCCTGATGGCAAACGGACGAGCACGGCCTGATGCCTGCTCCTCGGCGGCCTTAGCCACCATCTCGGCCCTCTCGGCCTCTCTCGCTGCGCGAGTCCGCTTGCGAGCGGGCTCCTCGACCACTATCTCCTTTCCCTTCCTCTTGTCACGACCCATTTCGATCACCGACAGGAACAAAGAATGCGGCGCTGCGAACTAGGGCTAGCGAAAGGGAGCGCGGCGTGAATGCGGTGCAATGGTGCGTGGGTGGTGGCACGGTGGAGCTGCAGGGCGTGCGGAGCAAGAAGCACAGGTGCGGGCACGGTGACGCGGTGGCACGGCGTGGAAGGCGGTGGCGGCGGCGCGGGCGCAGGCGACGGCGCGTAGTTGCGGACGGCGACGCAATGCGGGAAAGACGGCGCGTGCGCAAGCGGCGGCGGCGCGAGGGAGAGCGGGCGCGTACGGGCGGTGGTGCAGAACAGGCGGCGGACGTGGACGCGCACGAGCGGCGAGCGGGCGGCGGACGGCGGTGGTGTGTAGGCGACGGTGAAGGCGAGGGCGAAGATGAGGAGACGGCAAACAGTGAAGCGAGCGGGCGGCAGCGCACAGGCAGGAGAGTAATATGACATGTGGACCCCGCAATTTTTCTTATCGCCGGTTGATTCGACGCTTAGGTTTTGAACGCCGGTTGATTGCGTCGGTGTAGTTTACCAGAAACTCTGCCAAATCTGCATCTGTACGCCGGTTGAACCGATGCTTCCACAAATGAACTCGTCGGTTGAACGATGCAAATAACAGTTGATTTTCAGGTCAAATTTATGATCTGTTCACCGGTTGATCCGATGCTGCAAACTTTGTATACACCGGTTGAACGCTTGAAATGACTGAGTTGAAGCTGACACTTAGTAACGCCGGTTAAACCGATGGGTATAGATTCATTGAACGTCGGTTTAACCGGTGAACCCAAAAACCCTCTCTCAGCTCACTCTTCTATGCTAAGTCCAATAAACTTATAAAATTCAACTAAACTCAAGTTAATGGACTTGCATAGGCGACTTTACCCCTCAAATAGAATAGGATAGCTTACTAGCTTAAATAATTTTTTCTTTTCAAAATCAAGGAGAAGTCGCAAGAGAGACAAAGCGCCAAATTAAAATGTATGAGCTATGTCGTAGGAGTATTGAAGAAGGAAGGCTTCATACTCATCACGACATTGCTCACTAGGCAATAACGCACCTAACACTTTACTCTTTTCACTTCTCATGAATTAAGATCTTGTACTTAAAAACAAGTCTCATTTTCATCAAGTGATCTCCTTTGTGACCCTTACGCATGCAATGATAATGCAAACTACAACCACATGCGAAGCAAAGGTAAACATGAAGTGCACAACTATATGACAAGAAATGCATAGCGAGAGTTTAAATTCTACTTGTCAAGTTTGATCCCACGGAAAGCTTCTTCATGATGAGCCTTTCTACAAGCCTAGAGGAAAACAAGTGGACCACCACCTCTAGCTAAACCCTTGCTCATCAGTATCTTACCATGGTTAGACAAGAGTCCTATATGTATGCATTTTTCTATATGACATGGCAACTTACATGACGTTTGCCGCATCTAACACATTAAGCTCATTTCTTAGCCTAACAAAGGTACTCTCGTCTAAAGGTTTTGTGAAAATATCCGCCAATTGCTCCTCGGATCTCACACCTTGAAGGGAAATGTCCCCCTTGGCTTCGTGATCACGCAAGAAGTGATGGCGAATATCAATGTGCTTTGTGCGAGAGTGTTGAACCGGATTCTTGGCAATTTTTACGGCACTTTCATTGTCACAAAGGAGTGGTATTCTTCCTAGTTTCACACCAAAGTCCAAAAGGGTTTGCTTCATATATAGAATTTGGACACAACATGCACCGGCTGCTATATATTCCGCTTCCGCGGTGGACAAAGCCACGGAATTTTGCTTCTTACTCGACCAAGAAACTAGAGAACGCCCAAGCAAGTGGCAACCCCCGGAGGTACTCTTGCGATCCACACGGCTTCCGGCAAAATCCGAATCCGAGTAACCCAAGAGATCTAAGCTAGCGCCTTTGGGGTACCACAAGCCTATGCTAGGAGTGTGCTTGAGATACCGAAGGATCCTATTCACAGCAGAAAGGTGTGATTCCTTAGGGTTAGCTTGAAAACGGGCACACAAGCACACACTAAACATTATATCGGGCCTAGATGCGGTAAGGTAAAGCAAAGACCCTATCATAGAACGATAGAGGGATTGATTAACTGGTTTACCGTCCACATCCAAGTCGAGATGCCCATTTGTAGCCATGGGTGTCTTAATTGGCTTGCATTCATCCATCTTAAATTTCTTCAAGATATCTTTAGTATATTTTTCTTGATACATGAATGTTCCTTCTTTCATTTGTTTGACTTGAAAACCAAGGAAGAAAGTCAATTCGCCAATCATGGACATCTCGAATTCCCTAGACATCATGGTAGCAAACTCATGGCTTAGTAAATCATTAGTTGAGCCAAAGATAATATCATCAACATAAATTTGACAAATGAAAAGATCCCCGTTGACGTCTTTTGTGAACAAAGTGGTGTCCACCCTCCCGATCTTGAAGCCTTGCATGATTAGGAAGTCACGAAGCCTCTCATACCAAGCCCTTGGAGCTTGTTTGAGTCCATAGAGTGCCTTGTGCAACCTATAAACATGGTTAGGATTCCTCGGATCTTCAAACCCGGGAGGTTGCTCAACATAAACAAGTTCGTTAATAAAGCCATTTAAGAATGCACTTTTCACATCCATTTGATATAGCTTAATATTATGATGTGAAGAGTAAGCAAGAAGAATGCGGATAGCTTCAAGTCTTGCGACCGGAGCAAAAGTTTCACCAAAATCCAAACCTTCGACTTGAGAAAACCCTTTTGCCACAAGTCTTGCTTTGTTGCGTACCACCACCCCATATTCATCTTGCTTGTTTCGAAAGACCCACTTTGTGCCGATGATGTTCTTGTCTTTCGGAGGAGCTTCGAGGACCCAAACTTCATTGCGGGTGAAATTGTTCAACTCTTCTTGCATGGCCATCACCCAATCCGAGTCCTCAAGTGCTTCCTCTATGCTAGTGGGTTCAATACAAGAAATAAACGAGTGATGTTCGCAAAATGAAGCATACTTAGAGCGAGTTCTTACTCCTTTGGAAGGACTACCAATGATTTGACCGATTGGATGATCCTTGGAGATGCGACCATGCTTCACTAGCGGTATTTGCGTGGATGCTTGTTGGGGTGGATCATGAGTGACTTGTGCTTGTAGTGGAACATTTTGCTCTTCTTGTTCTTGGACTTGGGGTGTTGGCGTTGACACATTTTCTTGAGGTAGTGGATCAACTTTATCTTGATCTTCATCCACTTGGGGTGCCGTGGAGGTGTTTGGCAAAGATGAGGAAGTTCCTCCCCCTTGATCATTGTCTTCATGCACCTCCTCCGGCTTGATATCCCCAATGGACATCTTCTTTAAGGCTTCTTCAATCTCTTCATCCCCTACATTTTCATAGCCAACAACCTCCTCTTGGGAGCTATTAGATTCATCAAACTCCACATCACATGTTTCTTCAACTAACCCGGAGGTTTGATTGAATACCCTATATGCTTTGGAGTTTGATGCATAACCAAGAAAGAAACCTTCATCACATCTACTTTCAAACTTACCGAGCCTTTTCTTCTTATAGATGAAGCATTTGCAACCAAATGGACATCTTCTTTAAGGCTTCTTCAATCTCTTCATCCCCTACATTTTCATAGCCAACAACCTCCTCTTGGGAGCCATTAGATTCATCAAACTCCACATCACATGTTTCTTCAACTAACCCGGAGGTTTGATTGAATACCCTATATGCTTTGGAGTTTGATGCATAACCAAGAAAGAAACCTTCATCACATCTACTTTCAAACTTACCGAGCCTTTTCTTCTTATAGATGAAGCATTTGCAACCAAAGACTCGAAAGTATGATATATTTGGTTTCCTCCCGGTGATGAGCTCATATGGAGTTTTCTTGAGGAGTCGGTGAGGGTACACTCGGTTGGATGCATGACACGCCGTGTTGATTGCTTCCGCCCAAAACTTCTCGGACGTGCCATAATCATCCAACATTGCTCTTGCTAGGGTGATGAGTGTCTTGTTCTTTCTTTCCACCACTCCATTTTGTTGAGGCGTGTAGGTGGCGGAAAATTCATGTTTGACTCCTTCTTCATCGCACCATTCTTCAATTTTCATATTTTTGAACTCGGTGCCGTTGTCACTCCGAATCTTCACGATTGGGGAATTGTATTCCCTTTGAGCTTTTCTTGCAAATGACTTGAAGATTTCCGGAGTTTCACCCTTATCGCCTAAAAACATGACCCAAGTGTAACGTGAAAAATCATCAACAATTACTAGGCAATAGAGGTTACCACCAATGCTCTTGTATGAAGTTGGACCAAAGAGATCCATGTGTAGTAGCTCGAGCGGCTTGTAGGTAGACAACATCGTCTTGATAGGATGATGTGTTGCAACTTGCTTCCCGGCTTGACATGCTTTGCATAGCTTGTTCTTGTCAAAAGTGACGTCCTTTATGCCGGTGATCATCCCTTTCTTGTGGGCTTTCTTGAGGTTGCTCATGCCAATATGAGCAATTCTTCTATGCCAAAGCCACCCAAGAGACGACTTGGTGAAGAGGCAAGTCATGGTGCTTGTTTGCTTTGAAGAGAAATCCACCAAATAGACATTGCCATGCCTAAACCCCGTGAATACCAATGACTTGTCCTTTTCATGAGTCACTACAACACCATTCTTGTCAAAGGCACACGTTAGTCCAAGATCACATAATTGTGCAATAGAAATAAGATTAAAACTAAGTGCTTCTACAAACAAAACATTTGAAATGGATAAATCTTTTGAAATTGCAATTCTACCCAAACCTAAGACTTTCCCCTTTGAGTTATCACCATAGGTGACATGTTCATGATCGCCGGGGTCTTCAAGAGAGGTGAACATGCTATCATTGCCGGTCATATGTTGAGAGCAACCGCTATCAAGTACCCAATGTTTTCCACCGGCTTTGTAGTTCACCTACACACATGAGAATTCATTCTTGAGTTTTGGGAACCCAAACAAGCTTTGGGCCTTGCACATGTGTGACAAGAGCTTTTGGGACCCAAAGTTGCTTGGGGAGCTTCTTCTTCGACTCCTTAGCAATTTTGCCAATGAACTTGGCCTTCACCTTGCCCTTCACTTTACTCAAGAGAAAATGGTTATTTTGGAATATTGATGAGTAATTCTTGGGTAATTTAGGAAGAGGACGTGATGGCAAAGTGCACTCCCTAGTGTGGTGCCCGGTGACTTGGCAATGTTGGCAATATGAGCCCACTTCCTTGATGAAGCTTGTCTTGATCTCCGGAGAAGGAGTTGTAGCCATGTTTGGCTCCGGAAATGAACCAAGACCTCTCTTGCCATAGTCACGGGCATTGTTGAAGAGAATCTCCTTGTGGATGTATTCTCCTCTTGAGAGTTTCTCCACACTACTCTTGAGGCTTGCCACTTGATCCATCAATTCCTTTTCCCTAGAAGAGGCAAGCTTGGGCACAACATTAGTGGCATTTGCATCAATGAGTAGGTCATCACATGAAGTAGAAGCGTTGGCCTTTTCATGAGCAAATTTCTCAAGACTTGGGTCAATAACTTCATAGGCAAATTCAAGTTCTTGATACTTGTAAGCCAACTCCCTATGCTCTTGTTTGAGCTTTTTGTGGCTCTCTTCAACTTGCTTAGCAAGTACAAGTGACTCATTGTGCTTTTTGAGCAAGTCATTGTACTTACTAAGTAAGTCGGAGTGGGCAAGCTCTAACTTGGCATGAGTGCTCTCAAGAATTTTGACTTTGCCCTTTTTCCTCTTGATGACGGATGTATACTCATTGATGAGGTTAGTGAATTCATTAGGATCAAGCTCTTCATCACTATCATCTTCACTATCTACCTCACATACCTTGGTGTTACCTTTTGCCATGAGACACATAGGAGGCGGAGGTAGAGGTGGTTCTTCATTGGTGAGGGCGATGGTGACAATGTCTTCTTCATCACTTGAGTCTTCGCTTGATGAGACATCGGTCACCCACTCTTATTTTTCCACCAAGAAACTTTTCTTGGTGTGCCCTTTCTTCTTTGGGAAGAGCTTGGTCTTCTTGTCATGGGTCTTTTTCTTCCCAAATATCTTATTTTTGTTCCTTCTTTCCTCTTCTTCATCATCGCTTGAATCATGGCGATGCTTGCTCTTGTTGTCCTTGTTTCTTTTATCCGGCTTGAGGCAATTTGGACGGATGTGCCCTTTTTCGCCACAATTGTAGCAAATCTTGTTCTTGACATCCATTGGCCGGAACATTCCCTTCTTGGAGTCAAAGTTGAACCCCTTCTTATTGATCTTCTCATTCAAGCGTGTGAACTTTCTCATCATGAGAGCAAGTTCTCCATCATCTTCAACATCGGATGAGCTCTCATGATGATCATCTTCTTCATTGCTTGAGCTTGAGTCTTGTTTGACCATCTTGAGCTTGCGGGATTTGTTTGTCTTGGTCTTTAGAGCAATTGACTTGCTTGAAGTTGGCTCTTCGGACATACCAAGAATGCTCATTTCATGAGCGCGAATTTCGCCCACAAGTTCTCCTACTTCCATTGTGTCAAGATACTCCTTTTGAAGCATAGCATTGATGATGTTGTACTTGGGCTTCGGGAGGAGCATGAGGATCTTGCGATTGATGGATGCACTGTCAATTTTGGATATTTCAAGTGCATTAATGTCCTTGACAATGACATTCAAGCGAGAATACATATCATTGCAATTTTCATGAGCTAGCATTTTAAAGGAATCATACTTAGCTCTAAACAAGTGATACTTTTGCTCACGACCTTTTGTGGAACCTTCATGAATTTCAATGAGCTCCTTCCAAATATCACTTGCTAGGTCCATGCTATTTACTCTAGCAAAGGCCTCCTCACTAATAGCTTCGAAAATTGCATTTCTAGCTTTAGCATTCCATTTTAATTGTTCGGGGTTGGGAGTTCCGGTGAACCCGACTTTAGTTGCCGACCACACTTCGGGGGCAATCGCATCAAGGTATGCGGCCATACGAACTTTCCAATAAGCAAAGTTCTTGCCCTCGAAGTGAGGCGGCGAACCACCCATCTTGGCCATAGCTCTAGGCGGTGAAGCCTAATGATCCAAATGAGCAACGTGGCTCTGATACCAATTGAAAGGATCGATGGACCAAGAGGGGGGGTGAATTGGGCCTTTTTCAATTTCTAAAGCAAGGTAAAGCAACCTTAACCTATGCAAAGCTAGAAAGGCCCAATTCACCCCCCCTCTTGGTCCATCGATCCTTTCACCTTCCTCGCGGCGGCACCTTCCCCCACGCTGGTGCCGGCTTCCTCCGCGACGGCGCCATCTCCGCCGCTGCGCCAACGCTTCGGCATCGTCTACACCCGTCGCGACCAGGCCGCCCCTGCTGGCGGCTCAACCGCAGCGGCCCCTGACGCAGCGGCCCTCGGCGCCCCCATCGCATCACCATCTACTATGGCGGCCCGTGGCGCCCAGGACATGTCGAGCTCGGCTCCCACGCCATCTCCGGGTACATCAGTTCCGCCGACGTCCGGGGCTGCCCCGGCACTAGGCTCGACCCCAACATCGCCATCTTCTTCGAGCATCCCTGCAGGAGCCATACCCGTGCCGCCCGTCGCCAACCAGCACGCCATGCGGACTCGCGGCAAGCGCGGCATCCGCATGCCCGTCGTCTTTCAGGCTGCATCGTTGTCCCCGGTCCCTCGCACCTACCGGGCTGCTCTCGCCGACCTGAACTGGCGCGCGGCAATGGAGGCCGAGTACTCCGCCCTCCTCGCCAACAACACCTGGGATCCCCTTCCACGGCCGTCTCACGCCAATGTGGTGACAGGCAAATGGGTTTTCAAACACAAATTCAAGGCTGATGGCTCTCTTGAGCGCTACAAGGCAAGATGGGTCCTTCGCGGCTTCACCCAGCGCCCCGGTATAGACTTCGCTAAGACTTTCAGTCCCGTTGTGAAGCCCGCAACCGTCCGCACTATGCTGTCCTTGGCTCTCTCACGTTCTTGGCCCATTCATCAACTGGATGTCAACAACGCCTTCCTCCAAGGTACTCTGTCTGAAACTGTCTATTGTGCACAACCTGCTGGCTTTGAGGATTCAACTCGCCCGGATTTTGTCTGTCGTCTAAATTGGTCTCTCTATGGACTGAAGCAAGCCCCACGCGCATGGTACAGCCGGTTTGCTTCTTTTCTTCTGAAGCTTGGTTTTATTGAGGCAAAGACAGACTCCTCGCTATTCATCTATCACGTCGGTGCCGATACAGTTTACCTCTTACTGTATGTTGACGACATTGTCCTCATGGCATCCTCTTCGAGCTTACTTCAGAGGATCATCAGTGCACTCCAACATGAATTCTCTTTGAAAGATCTCGGTCAGCTGCATCACTTTCTTGGAATGCATGTTCAGCACACGCCCTCTGGTTTGTTCCTTTCCCAACGTCAGTATATGCTAGAACTACTTGACCGTGCTGGGATGACAGATTGCAAGTCTTGCACTACTCCTGTTGATCTGAATCCCAAGCTCCCTGCCGACGGTGATCCGGTTGCCGACCCGACAGACTTCCGCAGTCTTGCCGGTGCTCTACAGTACCTCACCTTCACTCGGCCGGACCTCTCCTATGCAGTTCAGCAGATTTGCCTTCATATGCATGACCCAAGGGAACCTCACCTGGCAGCTTTAAAGTGCATGTTGCGCTATGTTCGTGGCACAGTACATATGGGCCTGCTTATTCGACCGTCTTCTCAGCACGAACTGGTCGTCTATTCTGATGCAGATTGGGCTGGCTGCCCTGACACACGCAAATCAACATCTGGCTATGCTGTCTTTCTTAGCGACAATCTCATCTCATGGTCTTCCAAGCGCCAGAACACAGTCTCCCATTCAAGCGCTGAAGCCGAATATAGGGCGGCCGCCAATGCCATTGCTAAAGCCACTTGGTTACGACAGTTACTGACTGAGCTCCACACTCCCTTGCATAACACAACTCTCGTCTATTGCGACAATATCAGCGCCATCTACATGTCCAAAAACCCTGTGCAGCATCAACGCACTAAACACGTGGAAATTGATCTCCACTTTGTTCGGGAACGAGTCGCTCTTGGAGATGTTCGTGTTCTTCACGTTCCCATAACCTCTCAGTTCACCGACATCTTCACCAAAGGACTGCCCACTTCAGTCTTCTCGGAGTTTCGTTCCAGTCTTAATGTCTGGGCACCAGACGATTCGACTGCGGGGGCGTGTTAGACTGCATTTGTGCTCCCCTAATATGAATGCACCGGCCTAGTGCCCTGTGCAGTATTAATGATAGTTATTAGGCTTAAACCTTTCTAGTTTAGTGTTCACACTGTGGACCCTTGGCTCCTCAGCCTACTTATATGTAATCCCCTCTGTACACCATGTATCAATACACATATACAGAAGCTTTCAGTTACTACTTGCAACATTACAAAAATACATATAAAAATAACTCTGCCATCTGATCCTGTGATAGAAAAATTCCCGCTGTAATATGACACAATGTTTCGTGCAACATCCAATGAGGACGACAATACGTAGAAATAGAGCTTTATAACATCAACACTTACCTTTTGCAACATTTAAAGATGATTTGCAATATTTTTAAACTACAATTGCAACACTAAAAAATATTTTTAGAAGAAATTAATAAAACAAATAGAATTAGTCGATTATATTAAAAAGGTGCAACATGAAAAATCAACTATTGAACATTTAGAATAAATTTATGCAACATCCTAAAACAGTTGTTACAACATCACCTCACATCTCAAACATATTGAAAATGACCACTGCAACATCATATATCGACTCATGGAACAATCTTAAACAACTATCGCAACATCAATAATCAACTAAAATGCTCACTGTAACATTAGTAATCAAATTAAACTCTTGCTGCAATATTATGGTATGTCTATCGCAACAAAAACTCATGTAAGAAGTCCACCGCAACATTCGTCATGAAGGTTGGAGTGCCTTACCGGCTACAACATCAGCTCGTACCTATCATAACAAAATTACGTGCAAAAAATTTCCACCGCAATATTGAAGCGCTGGATAAGAATGTCCGATTCTTTTTAGCATCGGACGCCCTAATAGCATTGCCACAAAAATCTATCGCAGTTGTAAGGAGATGTTGAGGCGCACGTTCTGCTACGGTTGAAGCATTTTAAGACGAACTGATTTCCATTTCCCAAGTTTAGGCGTTGGTAACCAATTGGAGAGGTGACGAGTTGTGAGCTGTCGATGAGCATCCCTAAATCTTCACCCAAAATTAGGTATATATACGCTAGCAAATATACCCTTAGATTGCTACGGGAAGTCATATAAATATATTGATTGGTATATAATATATATATATATATATATTACACATCATATGTATTTTATAATAACATAGTACGTGTCGGTCAAGAACTTCAATATTTTTCTATTTTACTCGCCAAATACTAATTCTAAATAGCTTCGGACCCTTAACTCAACATACCATCATACGGATTACGATTAGAACTCCAATTTAATCTTTATCTATTTCTAAAGCAGGTAACATTTCCACCTTTATTTTTTATTTTGTCCAACTTCTATCATTAATACATGAGCTTTGATCCATCCGTATGCGAGTCGGACCAACACTCCATTCAGGACTCGATCACGTAGACCCCTACGAATTAACACACAGACAACTATACGTCTCTTATACTCATACATCCTTTATCCAAAGCAACGCAAATGCATATTTACCTACTAGTAGAGATAGATATAGATAGATATAACCTTTCGTGTCAATGAGGTATGATTTTTTTTTAAAAAAAAGAATGAGGCATGATATTCTCCAAGCTGTTTTCGTGACATTGAACCCTTCCGCTGTGTAAGGCAGTGATGTTCAGTTTGTCTGTTCCAAATTGTCCAATGAAACCCACCGGCCACTGCAATGAGAGAATATTACAATTGCATGTCAATAGTTGAGACGCACTCTTTGCAGCAATGAAGCTATTTTCTATTAGCTGACGCACTACCATAGCAGTTTACATACCCATACACTAGCAGGTCAGAAACTCTGGCATCTCTACTTACAGTCTGAAGAAAACAGGTTTGCACAGATGGGCAAAGCACCTGTATGTTGACCCTCTCCCAAAAACCAGATGCACAAGCTATGCCTCAACTTACAATGCGCATATGATACAGAGGAAGGCGGCAGGGGAAATAAAGATCCGACCTAACATTGACTACAATGCGGAGTCACTAGATAAGTATCTCTTTACTGGAGATGCAAGCGCCCCTACTCCATGGGGGTGGAAAAGTACAAGGCAAGCTGTAAAACACAACACAGCAGCAACTACCACAGTCATGCCAAGTCGCATTCTCGTGGCACCGCCAGGATACTTAACCACCAGTGAGGGCTTAAGCCACCTAGCATTCATATCAGGCTGGCACCAGTGCCTGTGTGAGTCATCTCTAGTCACAAGTGGCACAGTTTCTTCCTCATAAGCTGCATTAGCTGAGTGCAAATTCTTATCACCACCAGTACCAGTGGTCTGCAAAGTACCAAACATAAATTAGTTTGCAGCAGGAATATAAAAATGTAGCAGCTCAAAACAATAAAGGGGTAAATGCAGCATTATTCTTTTTGTTTGTTACGTCAGCAGTTCAACACTTCCAGGACTCGGGGGAAAAAAAGGTCTTGCAATGCAACTCATAGGACCTCTCCACAACCTAATAAAATCTGACTGTGCTGAACTTCTTTTACTTTCAAGGTTAACTACTACTTCCCACATGAATGTAACAAAGTTGTGCATGCCCTTGCAGCACAAGGTAGTTGTATCCCACCAGGATCAAACCTTCTGATTGAGGGTGCTCGGAAACTTGTTTGTGGTTTGGTTGCTGATGATTTGTCTATAGCACCATGGGTTAAAGGAAGTTGTTTCCAGCTCTAAAAACAACATAACAGAATCTGGAGCTGTTCGGTTCCATTGCCTGTACAAGCTAGCTGGGGGCAAGGATTGCCTTTGGCCTTTCACCCAGCAAAGCTAGGCAAGGTAAGGTGGTGCTGTTTGGTTCCCAAATCCCAGACTCTATTCTCTTCCCAACAGAATCTAACTGCAGTAGTTCTAGCATTCTAGAGAGCCCAGCTAGAGTTCATCATCTGTCTGATAAGTTGAACTAAGATGACACAGATATTAAGGTTACACACCAACAATTGAAAGCATAATGCAGACCCTACGATATGATTTGTTCATGGTGAGTGTATTTCAAGCATAAACAAAATTAACTTTTAAAAAATAAATAAAACCTCGGTGCATCTTTCATATGGTGACAAAAATGGCGAAAGGGCACAAGGGCAGCTTTAGCTAATGGGATCAGGAAATTAACTGGTTAAGTGCACAGAAAGGCAATAGTAGTAAAAACACTAATATAACACCAACTCATGAATCATGATCATAATTCTCTTAACGACCTGAACAAATTAATTAATAGCTGAATGGTGATGCTTCAGTTAACTTGGGAATGCTGATACCAAGCTGAAGACCAGCCTAGCAAAATCTTAGTGCCGAAGTACCTCAGCCCTGAGTTACGACACTAAGTCCAGATATAGAAGTGTTTCGTTGTTGAAAATTTCTAGTTATTCACTCATACATGTCAAGAAGAGAACGGTGTACTGAAGGTGAAGCATCAGTCTATTTTAAAATTTTAACAACCACAGAAATTCTTTGCAACATAGTAGCACTTACTTCATTAGCAGGTGGATCAGAAGTGCCTAAGCTTGGCTGATTTGGAGAACTAACACTAATCCATCTTGTTTCAAGCTTTGTTTTCTCATCACTGTTAGCTCTACTATTAATAATGTTTCGAGCATGGCTTACATATCCAAGAAATGCTGTTACATGATCTTCCAACCTCCCCCTTTCCAAGTTTGAAAGGACCTCGGAGCCCATGATGTTCTCCATTGACTTCACAATTATTTCCAGAACATTGAGAAAATCATTCTGTATCAAGAACTTTAATATGCATACCCATCTCTGGATATTCGTTGAACTCAGTACATTTTTGAAGTCATCATGAGTAGGCTTCCTGATAAGCCATCCGATGTCTATCAGGAATCCAGACATTGCAGCCATTTGAAGCTTCCGATGCTCATAAGGATCAGAAGCAGCACCTGGTAACTCTCCAAATAAGTTACTGTTAGACGAACCACAAAGAGCATCCTGTATCCTCTCTAGTTCAGAACACAGCTGTTTACTACCAAAAAGGATTGGAACAAAATTTGATAATCCAAACATGTTTTCGACCTGCAAAAGATAAGCAAATATGACCGAAACATTCAAAGTTCAGCAATCATACAAGTGGAATATCATAATGTAGCAGATAAACAGTAATTGTTGTTAATATTCAATGGATACTATGGAACAACGACAAATAACTGGCTCTGTTGCCTCTTGCACTAGAAAGTTAGCAACAGAACGAATTAGTCTTGTATGCCTATCCTGATTGTTCAAAAGAATGGAAAGAATAAGGATGATGCAAGTTACAAACAAATTTTCCAATGAAATTCCTAGAGAGTGAACTTTGTTGTTATGTTCTCTCCAAATTATGTATTGCAAAGTGTTGTTCTACTAATGGGATTTCAGTTATAGACCTCCATTAGAAGTCCTATCAAGCCAATGGATAATGCTGCAGTAAATCGCATCACTAGATTACAAAAAGAGCTCACCGTATTTCCTCAGTTTCTTCAAAAAAAAAAACACGCCAGTATATTAGATTATAGACTCACCACACCAAGCTTTCAAAATGACCAGATTACCCATGAACTGACTATAATTCCAGGGGCAAGCGACCGTAACAGAACTCATACATATAGTGTAAACTAGGATAGGATGAACCGGACTGAAGTTCAATGATGCAGTTTTAATCAAGGTTGTCAAAGAAGATAATACTTACTTCCACAAATGCAGGTCCATGAATGTCAGGTCTTGATTGAGTGATGTTTATTCGGAAAATTTCATGTTGAGAATCAAGAATAAGATCGCCATTTTCAACACAATCAATCGCATCACAAGATGTTAAACGGTGGCAATCATGCTTCAAATAGTCTCCATCAAATGACAGAAGTGACCTACCATAACACAAATTCAATAAACTCCTAATACCAATAAATCAGGCATAGACAGCTGCCAGCAAAGAAATACTCCCTCTATTCCAAATTGTAGGTTGTTTTGGCAAATCTAGATACATAGCTTTTGCTATGCACCTAGATATACACTATGTCTAGATACATAGCAAAAACTATGTACCTAAATTTGCCAAAACAGCCTATAATTTGGAACGGAGGAAGTAGGTTATATACAAAAAAAATATAACAGATCAATCACTTCATGCAGACTTGCGAACATATTCTTGAGTATCAGTTTCACATGAATTTCATAGTTGATCTGGGAAATAAAAATTCACAAACAAGCACTTATTGTGGATAAATCATAACCACACTTTTTTGCTGCATCTAGACTAGGTATATAACCATAATAAATATAGCAAGCAGCCTTAGATGTAGTATTACGTAAAGCCAGACTTCCAACATAAGGAGAGTATTTGCTGCATAGAAGCCAAGAAAATTAAACAATATTACAAGTTCATGGATAATTATCTATACGGATTTGGAAGAAAAAAGATTGGACTAATGCTGGTATATGGAATCATTCTGAAGGGTGACATTGTGCTTCTTAAATCTTACAGCAACAAATGCTTTAGTAAATCTCCACCATTCATTTGCTATAAAATTTAGGTTGAAGTTCACGACCTATTACTGGTTAACAGTGCTATTACATCAAATTTTGTGCATGAAATATGACCAAATGAAATAAACTGAACATTGCTATTATTTAGCATCGCGCTAATTTAGGTGTTTCTCCAAGTTGATGGGAACAACAACAAACTGAAGTTCAAGAGTGGTTCTTGCAAAACTTGATCAACAAACAAGGTTACTGAAATGATATTTTTGTTTTTGCAACCTAATAAACAGCACAACATAACCTGGACACCCGGTGGACAGCAACGGCATGGAAGGTAACAATTTTAGTTGGTAATGAAGCGTAATTTATTTTGGTAGGAGATTGGGAACTGGGAACTAGCACAATGCCTCAGTTGCATGTAAAATTTTTCTACTACTGAAAGTTACAAGCCTGCAGGGTGGTGTTGATCAAATTTCTCCTCCCTATAGCTATTTCATGTGTTTATGCTACATGAGGCATGCCTGACGTCTGTTCATGGTTCAGACAGTAGATTCAAACATATACTAGACTAGTTGCATGTTAAATTATAGTCTTCTACCTTGATCAAATTAGTGATATGGGCTTAACGAGATCAGCTTTATTGATCGAAATTTGCAAGGATATCTCCCTGTTCTCCCCCCGAAGGGGCTCTGAACTTTAGAGATAAATTCCTTGTTACAGACTCCAAGACTCTCACGGCTTATATAAAGCTGGCTACTAACAAACTCCTAACAATCCTGACCTGATAAGATCTATTCCAACTAATTGCTAAACCCTTGGCTGATCTTCTAACTCAACTAACAACCAACCGGCCACAGCCTAATTCTGCCTGGCTCGACGCCTATAGGTGCGACCAACAAAGGCGTCCACAACACTTCCCCCCTCGCCGAGAAACAGCTCGTCCTTGAGCTGAAAATCTGGATACTCCTGCTTGAAAGCGTTGAGCATTTCCCATGTAGCATCTGCTGCAGAACGACCCAGCCACTGAACAAGGAACCGGCAAAGCACGGCCATGCCTAATGGGAGGCAGCTGCACCATGTCAACCGGTGGCTCACCGACGAACTTTTTTAAGAACACCACATGGAACACAGGGTGAATTCGCGTCCGAGGCGGCAGAGCCAAGCGATAGGCGAGCGGCCCGATACGCTCCTCCACCCGGAACGGACCGTAGAATTTCGGAGCTAGCTTGCCTGCTGACTTGTCAGTAATGGCCGCGGCCAGGAGCTGATGAAGACGAAGCCATACCCAGTTGCCCACCGCGAACTCAACATCGCAGTGCTTGCGGTTGTACTCCTCCCGCATCACCTCCTGGGCGTGTAGGAGTCGATCATAGATGTCGACGAGGAACTCGTCGCGGTCCTGAAGCTGCCTATCCACCGCCAGCACCTTGGCAATGCCCGGCTGATACGGCACGATCGCGGGTGGGTCACGGCCGTAGACCACCTTGAATGGCGTCGACTTGAGCGCAGTCTGGAAGGAGGTGTTGTAGCAATACTCCGCCCACGGCAGCCACCTCAGCCAGCTCCTGGGATGGTCACCAATAGGCAACCGCAGATAGACGCCAAGAATTCGATTGGTTACCTCCGATTGGCCGTCCGTCTGGAGATGAAAGGCCGTGCTCAAGCGAAGTTGCACCCCAGCAAGCTTGAACAGCTCACCCCAGAACGCGCTGGTGAACACCGGATCCCTGTCGCTGACGATGCACAGGGGATGCCGTGGAGACGGACGATGTCGTCGAAGAAGGCCCGTGCCATGGTGACCATCGTGTATGGATGTCGAAGGGCGATCAAGTGGGCATATTTGGAGAAACGGTCGATGACGGTGAGGACGGCCGATTTCCCCCCTGCGCGAGGAAAGCCTTTGACAAAATCCATGGAGATGTCCGCCCAAACTGAGCTGGGCATGTCCAGCACCTGCAACAACCCCGCCGGATGTAGATGCTCCGTTTTGTTGTGTTGGCAGATGGTGCAACCCTTGATGAAGTCGCGGACGAGGCGCAACGCGTGGGGGTTCTAGAACGACGCCCGGAGCCGCTGCAGAGTCTTTTGGACGCCCTCATGGCCTGCGCCATGTGCCGTGGCGAGGAGCTGGGGCCATAGAGCGGAAGACAAGGGCACGAAGACGCGATCATTGTGGAGGATGAAGCCATCGACAATCGTCCATGCCGGAGGTGCTTCGGCCTTGCGGATCAGCTCCTTGGCGGTGGTGATCTCCGCCAGGCCGTCTGCCTCGCGCCAAAAATCATTGAAGATTTCGAACGCCAGCGACGAAACTGTGTGCACACCCCCCTTTCCCCCATGATGTCCTCATCGCGACGGGAGAGCGCGTCGGCGACTGTGTTGTTCTTGCCTGGATTGAACTCCACACTGAAATCATAACCGAAAAGCTTGCTTACCCAAGTGTGCTGCGGAATGGTTGACAAACGTTGATCCAGTAGGAATTTCAGGGAGTAATGGTCGGTGCGGACGATGAACTACCGGCCCTAGAGATAGGGTCGCCAATGGCGCACTCGTAGGCCAATGAGCTCGCACTCGTAGGCCGCCAATTTGGCATGCTGCAGTGCGACGGCCGACTGTAGAACACGATCGGGCCACCTCCCTGGTGTAGTACTATGCCGAAGCCGCTCCCAGAAGCGTCGCAGTTGACGACGAACGGATTTGTCGAAGTCCGGGACCTGCAGTGTCGGCCCGGATGTCAGAGCATCCTTGAGGGCGGTGAATGCGACATCGGCATCCGGTGTCCAGAGAAAGGCCTCGCGCTTGAGGAGCTGCGTCAGTGGCCGAGCTACCACTCCAGGCCAAGGAATCCCCGCAGTGCCCGCACCGTGTGGGGGTCGGCCAGGAGCGCATTGCCTCGACCTTTGCTAGGTCCATCGCGACGTCGTTGCCCGAGACGATGTGGCGAGGTAGGAGATCATCTAGTCGCCAAAGGAGCACTTGCTCTGCTTGAGGAAGAGGCCGTACTCCCGAAGCACCTGGAAGACAGTGCGGACGTACTGCAGATGGTGGGACCATGTCGGGCTGTAGATTAGGATGTCGTCGAAAAAGACGAGGACGGAGCGGCGCAGGAAGTCCTGCAACACAGTGTTCATGAGCGCCTGGAACGTCGATGGCGCGTTGGTCACGCCGAACAGCATGACCATGAACTCGAAGTGCCCATGGTGCGTTCGAAACGCGGTCTTGGCGATGTCGTCGGGGTGCCTGAGGACTTGATGATACCCGCTGCACAGATTGAGCTTGGTGAAGAAACGCGCCCCTTTGAGCTCGTCTAGGAGTTCATCAACGATGGGAATTAGGCGGTGTGACGGGGAGGAGGTGGATCCTATGGTCCGTCGGCCGCGAAGGTGGCGGACCCTATGGTGCCTTGAAAATGTCGGCATACTCGAGGATCAGGCGCTGCAGTAGGTCGCCGCCGGCAATGGAGCGGACCCAAGCGTCGGCTAAGGTCCCCACGCCTAACCAGCGAACCCGATGGTCTCAGCGCCAGAACGACATGAAGAGGTACTCGAAATCCCAGATGATGGGGCCGAGGGTGCGCAGCCACTGGCAACCGAGGACAACCTCGTGCCCCTCCAAAGGAATGATGTAGACGTCCATGTTGGAAAGCTCGTTGCCGATGCGCACCGGGGTGTTGGTGAAGATCCCTGCGCAGGCCACCCGCTCGCCATTGGCCACGCCCACGGACATGCCCGAGCGCGGTAGAGGTGACAGCTCGAGGCGGCGTGCTGTAGTCGTGGCGATGAAGCAGTGCATCGAACCAAAGTCCACCAGGGCGCACAGACGCGCCCCGGCGATGTTGACATCGAGGTGCATCGTCATGGATGAGGAGATCCCAGTGAGGGCGTTGAGGGAAATTTGGATGCCGTCGTCGCTGGCGATGTCCTCGTCGTCGAGGGTGGTCTCGCCTACGACTTCGAGCGGGTAGATGCTCGCATGGTGCACTCCTTGAGATGCTCGCGAGAGAACTTGGCGGGGCAATTGAAGCAGTGTCCTTCCTCGCGGCGCTTCGCCATCTCCTCTGGTGTCAGGCGCGTGAAGCGGGCGCCAAGGGTCGGCTTCGGCCGAAGTGTAGGCGGGGCCGGTGATTGGCTCAGCGGCGACGTCGGGGCTGGCAAGGCAGCTTTGGGGGTCGCACTGGCTCGTGGCGGCGGCGGCGGGCGCGTGAAGCGCGCCCCTCCTGGCGTTGTGCCAGGGAACGCGTTGCGGCACTCGAACGCCCGAGCGAGCCCCATTGCGTCCTCCAACGTAGTCGGGCACTGCAGCTCGACATCCACACGCAGGGGATCACCAAGCCCTGCGGTGAACATCGCGATCTGCTGCGGCTCGGTGACGTCGTCGCAGCGGGCCAGTAGCTTCAGGAACTGGTCCTGATAGTCGGCGATGGTCCCTGTGCGCTGCAGCTTGATGAGTTCGCCGAGCGGATTGCTCCGGGTTGACGAGCTCGACGAAGCGCGTCCATGTTGGGACGCCCTGGTTGCGCTCCAAGCGATAGTACCATTGCTGCGCTGCATCGTCCATGTAAAAGGATGCAAGCCAAACCTTTTCGTCCTCGGCCATGCGCTCGGCGCAGAAGAATCGGTCACAACGATGCAGCCGTGCGATAGGATCAGATGTACCGTTGAACTTGGGGAACCGTAGCTTGTGGGAAGCCGCTGGAGCTGCTGCTGTCATGGGACCGTTGTTCTTGGCGCCGCTTGCTGATGTCTCCGCAAACTCCATCCGCTGCGACTGCATGTTATTGACGGCAATGTGTAGGCAGCCCTGGTCGACTTTCACGGATGTAATCTCCCCTTCAACGGCGACCAATTTGGTGTCGACCGAGGAGAGCTTGCCGTCCATGTGCACCATCTTGTCCATGAGATCAGTCATCATGTTCTTGAGCTCGGTGAGGCTAGTGTCACCCATGGTGGGGGCGGCGGTGTGGGCAGCAAGAATAGGGTGGGAAGGGTGGGAATTTGATGGAAAACAGATGGCTCTGAATACCAAATGATATGGGCTTAACGAGATCAGCTTTATTGATCGAAATTTGCAAGGATATCTCCCTATTCTCCCCCTGAAGGGGCTCTGAACTTTAGAGATAAATTCCTTGTTACAGATTTCAAGACTCTCACGGCTTATATAATGCCGGCTACTAACAAACTCCTAACAATCCTGACCTGATAAGATCTATTCCAACTAATTGCTAAACCCTTTGCTGATCTTTTGACTCAACTAACAACCAACCGGCCATGGCCTAATTCTGCCTGGCTCGACGCCTATAGGTGCGCCCAACAAAGGCGTCCACAACAATTAGATTCAAACATGTTGCTAGTACTCCATTATTGGATTGTAGATTTATTCTTGTCACCAAGGGAGACTTGATTATATCAACATGTAACCTTTGGCGCATTATTTTAGGAATTTAGGTTGGCCAAATGAAAGTAATGCAAGCAAATTTGTTCCCATAAAAAATAATACTCGAATTCGATCTTGTATAACTTGGTAGGTCAACATCAAGAAAATCTCACAAGAGATGGCCTCATATAAAGTGACAAAAAGACATGTAAAGTATTCAGAATAAAAAAGATCGAGTCCAACAGCCAAGCGAATCCACATGGGTTCAACAGGTAAAACAGGTCAATGGCTTAGGATTCCAACAGAGAGGGAATTTGTACCTGAACTTTGGCTGGTCAAGGGAACTTCCACAAAGGATGAGCTCAACAGGTTTCCCAGCTTCAAACCATGTTGGATGAACATAATCGATCCTTGGGGATTGTACATCTAATCTGGTACTCATCAATGTCGCTCCATCTTATGTAAAACCATTATAGATACAGAGCATTAATCAGGTACTTGTCTCATGATAAAGTAAGTGCAGTAAGCTACTGAATTAAATCATGCAAGTCACGTATCAATTCATAGATGGTCCAACATGACATGATTAGTTTTACTAAGAACAATAATATGCATCTCAGCAAAGGTCCCAAAGGAGTCTCACGCCCAACAGTTGAAAAGCTAATGGTTATCCAGTCATGAGAGAAAAATAATCATTTCTATTGGACGCGAAAGGTTTCTCAGCAGGTACTAGCACAGATAATATGCAAAGAATGTTGTTTCCATATGTACAATTGAAAGCTTGTAATGATATCATATATTCACCGATAATAACAGCATGCATGTCAGTACAGGACCCACGGAATTTTCCTTCCAAATATTGAAAACCAAATGGGTCCTCCAGTTATGTGAAATAAATAATCATTCGTATAAGCTGACTACAGGTTTGTTGGCAGGTATTAGCACAGATGATATACGAAGAATGTTAATTTTCATACGTATAATTGAAAGCAGAACATCTAATTCTAGACCCCAACCTGATTGATGCAAGGCAATAATATTCATATGTTTGAACAAAGTAGTTAATGTACCACATCGAATCAATATAGTTACTAGCATAAATTTGATCGTGTCATGGAAAAACTAGTTAGGTAATACAAACCTTTCAGTACTTGAAATATCATGTTATTGACATGAATGAAGAAGGCCCCTTTACCCAACAAAAGGCTGTTAGGGGAATTTACCAAGTTTCTGAGAAGATTTGCTGCATCATCTGATAACTGACGAAAAATGCAGAAATTTATTAGCGACACCATGGCTTTTCTTGTTAAAATGCAATCATAAATTGATCGCAATACAACCGCAAAAAGGAAAGAAAAACTGCAAAGCATCTAGACTGAGGGCTCCTGTACAATTTTAGTACATCAATTGCTGAAAAATCTGGGAAATCCTTGTGCATGGTTTAAAGACTAAAAGGCATGTGTTTGGTTTTTTAATCAAACAAGAAACATAGAAGAAAACAATATTATGTTCAGAACTTCAGCTCGGCATCTCTCCCTCTACAGCTCTCGGATATAAAGAATCAAGACTAGTTTTCTTCATTAAACCCTGCCCATTTTGGGACAATCGCCAATGCCCTACATAGAAAACCTAATCAGCAATTTGCCCATGTTTTTTCTCCCACAATGCATGGTTGCCCCGTACTTTGAGAAACAGAAGCCACCGTCTGCCCATACCGTCAAGTGCTGTTAATTTAAGCAAATTAAAACAAATGAGAAAATACCAGAATTTTTCCTCTAGAACTTTGGATACAAAGCTAAAAGTGAATATAGACTGGAGTCAATTTTCATTGATAAAACTCTATAATTATCAATTAAAGATTGAGCTCATCATCATACAATTCACGACCTATCAAGGAACGAAGTTACTTTCATTCATACAGTTCTCTATTTATTGCTCTAACTACCAAATAAAAAATCAATAAAATGAATACCGGGATTTCAGAAATGCCAGGATTAATTTCGACCTACAGGCAGTTGGTTAAGTTTTTGGTGTATACTTCCATCAATATCTTATGGCAAGAACACTACAGCCAAACTTTTGATTTTTCTTGATAATTATAGCCATATGTTGTCACCCATTGTCTACCATGCCTCCAAAAAATCAGCTTAAGCTATAGGGTGTTTAGATCACTCACTGAGCTCACTTTACAATGCAAGGAGAGTCTAACCTAGCTAAAGCAAGCAAGAAAGACAAGCTGGAGGGTTTGCCAACAAACCTTAACCATGTGGGAGAGCTTATTCAGCCCTCCAGAGCTTGCAAGTAATCTTTGCTTAAGTAGGCTAGATGCCAAGACAGCAAGTTTTTTGTTTGTACACAAATACCAAGACATGCTTTTCCATAACAAGCTAATCTACAGGTTCTAAATAACATTAAAACTGAACATGCACAGATCCCAGGAACATAAGAAATACTTCAAACAAATCAATCTACACTGAATATATGTATGGGACTTTCAAGTTGTCAATAAAAATATACACAAATTACTAGTCAGAAGTGGCAGGAGATGACCGATAAAATGCAGTAGGAGGAACATCTATCTGGACTGGAACTAGTGTTATAGACGTATAGCTAGTTGTTTATAACTCGACCAGCCTAGGAGGAATTAGGTGGCTTTTTCTTTAAGATGAAATAGGCACCTAAGTTCAAGTCGAAGGGGACTCAAACCTAGATGGTTTACCCACCCACACCTTCCACCAACTGAGCGAGGTTCAGTTCCTTAGTTCATAACCAATACATGGTAAAAGAAAATACAGCAAAACTGTTCGGCATCTCTTCATTTGGCCTGAAGATAATCATGTTGTGTAATACGAAGATGGCATACCTTGTCCCACATGTGTTGCGGCATTGCGACAAAAACAGTTAAAATAGTACAACCAGGTCGAATGTAGCCCTCCAATTCAACAGGCATGCTAGCCAACCACTCAAATATCTGCATATTCACATATACGATCCCTTCAGAACAATATAGTTTGCTAAAAGAACTTACAGCAAGACCGTATACCTGGTGCCGTAGGCGTCGAGGAAATTCAGCAGGATTCCAGTCATACAACTTGAATGAGATGCGTCCTGTTGGACACTAGAATGGATGGTATAACATTACCACAACCATTAGAGTGGAAAGAAAGGTTCCATCAAACTAAACAGATTGAAACAGCAGAACTGTACATACTAATATAAATAAACAACTTCGTGAGAACAAAAAAGGACCTACCGAGGATGAATAGGCACTCTTGGTGTCATGCATCGGGGAATTGGTAGTAAGTTTTGCATTTTCCTGCTTTGCACCAATGCAGGCTTCGACAGAAGCTGCAAAAGTCACTACACTTTTACTTTGTTCATTTTGCAAACTGGGCTGTGTACAAGTTGGTGAGCTGAGCACATCTTCAGATCCTGCCGGTGTTCCTCTGTCCAAAATCTTGTTGCTAAGAACAGTCTCAAGCATCTCACTAGTTGTGCCTTCCATGTTCTCTGTATAAAAGAAATAAGTTAAACAGAGATGTCTTACATTGGAAAGCACAAACTTCCTTCAGAATGGTCTGATTTTATAATAGGTTTTTACTGAGACATCAACACTACTGAGTTAGACTGGACTCAGGAAACCTAGGTCCGCAAATACCAAGGGATGCTATTCAATAAAGTATTTTGTAAACAGTGAAACCAATTTCACTGGAGAACTAAACCACGCTAATCATATCTTTGCAATTAATAACTTTGAAAGATCAGTTTCCTTTCTTTCCTCTCACTTGGCATAGTAAAGTGTTATTGTTATACTTCAAACGGAGAATATGATGTTGCAGCAAACCTATTTAAAAATGGAAAATGTGCCCCTATTGGTAGGTAAACAAGTATGAACTGTTCTCTGTTTTTAAGCCCCTGTATAATAAGATAAACAAATACTGGAATGTTTTTAACTTGGTCCTTCAGGACTAATAGCTGCAATGTCCTTCAGGCAGAGATGCTAGAGGCGGCGGCAGCTTGGCCCTGCTGATTCCCACCCACTCCTCTCTTTGGCATATGTACTCTCTTCTGCCTCCCTCCTCACTGATCACGGTAAGGCAACACTAACACATTGGCGGTGCACCTTATCGCCTAGGCGACGCCTTAAACAACATGAATAGCTGAACCAATGATAATAGTCATGCTAAGCTAGTAAATACATGAAAATAAGTATTTTCCCCTGGCAAAATTGAGAAAGCTTATTGATATCTATACCTTCTCTAAGTTCACCATCGCCGCTAACATCTGCTGACAGATCCAATTGCTCATCTATTTCCTTATCAAGTATTCCTTTAGAATCAGGTTTTCTTCGTCGTCTTTTGTTGTGGCGCTCCAACTTTCTTCTGCAACTCCTTTTATCTTCATCAAAATCTAGTAATACATGGAACCTGAAATGGAAATACATTTATTAGAAGATGAGACACGAAAGTTTATTTCAGCAATCTGCAGTTCAAACTATAGCCGTGAAAAAATTATAAAAATCACAGTTTAAGAGTCACTGCAAATTGGTCAAAAAAAAACATCAAATGCTCAAAACAAGTTCTGCAGAGAATCATATGGCATTGTGGCACTGAACGCTAGCCCACACACAGGAGAAGCAGCATTGTCAGAGATTCAATCTGTTTATGAAAAGTTTGGAGTATTGGATATCCAGACCGTCTTTTAATCTGGATTCCAATATGTTAAGGGGGCTCTCTAAAAATATAGGGGCGCCAATCTCAGGAAGAAATAAACCGGCACCTGTATCTAAGATTGCTTCTGCACCCATTTTGAACCCATGTATCTAAACAGTTCTGATTTGTGGTTTCACCACGCCACTTCATGAAAGTAAGGTTCACTAAAGAGTATATACCTCTTTGGTATATGAATCAGTTATGGCATATTGGCCTTGGGCTTCCTCTCCCCCTGAACAGCTATTTTGCATCCCCATGACTCACATATCCAAAGAGTTACCTGATTTGAAGTTTCAAACATGCCACATCATGAAAGTAAGATCGTCTAGAGGGTATAACTTTTCATTTTGTAAATCGGCTATGGGTCCCACAGACTCGGTAATTATGGTTCTAGTGTATGTTAATACTTGCTCAATTCCAAATATGTCCATCTTGCAATCCTCATACTTGTACAATCCGAATAAATAAACAACTTCAAGGCACCTTTTAACCTCCTCTCAATTATGCCTATGATTGATGTGAAGTACGGTTGTTGTACAATGCATCTTATTTTGCAAGTCTACTTATACTTAGAATCAGAGATGTTATGTAGTAGATAAAGTATTAGCTCAACATATGGAAACAAAAAACATACCTGAGATCTATCGCATAAAGGAAGTTAGATAAATGAAAAGGAAAAGATAGGCCACAAGCATCTGGTAGACCCATAAAGCCAACAAGACCAGACAAGCCTAATCCAATATATCCAACTTAGCCCTACAGTCATAATGCCTCCAGTGACCACCATGATGCACACACTGCGTGCCACTTCACCTCATCACCTGTCGCCATGGCCGTGATGGTAAGATGACAGTGCCAACCATAGCAATTTGAGTTTCCTTTTTCTTTGCTCAAATTTCGGTTTGCTAACCCCTGACCAACATGAGTGTATGACAGCAAGAGATCATCGGCATACGACGCATCAAATCCCATGGTTCATGGGGGTGTGCCATGAAACTAGTAGTGGTGTAATATTCTCGAGCCCTCTCCCCTCACTAGTGTTACCGCAACCCGTACAACACTATAGCGGTATCTTCTTCCCTGACTAGACCTCAGTTGTTCTAGAATCCCAGCACGTCATAGGTGCAAACATACATAGCACTCCAGAGTAGTCAATCTGAATGGCATTTATGCATTTACAGTGTTCAATGAGTGGCCCAACACCCATGTGCCAACACCATACACAAAAACAACATCACCAGAGTGCACCTTTGGTTTTCAAATTAACAATGATTTTCATTACAACACACAATATTTCTTTACATTGTTCATCAACCATGTGGACGTGTTGGAAACAGGACTTGATAGATATTTTGTGTGAGTTTCAGATAATGCCAGATAATTTCCAATATGATGTATAAATCTCACAAAAAAAATGAAGTAATTGATAGTTGGCATCTCAGAAAGCTATGATTGCTAGTGCTTTCAGTTAAACCTTGCCATTTCAACCTGAACTAGTACAGTCTACAACAATAATCTTAGTTCTCAGTTCTGGGTTGTCCAACAACGTGTGGTGTGGTAGTTTTTTGCAACATAAATAATTTATTATCATGGTTAACCATATGAATGCTGAGAACTTATATTCTATCGCTATCTATTGTCAATAAAGCTAACAACAGTACAAGCTCCTTGATAAATAAAGTGATGTTCTAGAAATCAACCACAATATGACATGGCTCTCTTGACGATGCCTTCCGAAAAACGACAAGGCTTATCTTTGGTGAAACGTCCAAAATCATGTATGGATAAACGTTATCCAACAATCACAAACGAAAGAACTTCAATACTGATATGAAACGGAACGACTTCGAGCATGATCATCTGTCCTATTCCTAGTTATACGAATTGGTTTCGAACAGGTCAATCAACAGCTAGTAGTGGAGGAACTGGGGCTTACTTGCCGCACTGCTGGCAGTAGCGCTTCTGGACGCCATCGAGCATGACAGCAGACGCATGTGCGCAACGCAAGCACACCCGGTGCCGGCGGTGGTACCCCTTGAGCTCCCGTATGTCCGCCTCACACCCAGGCACCTGGCACTTCATCTCCATCGCCGCCGCGCGGACAGTTCCTCCAGCAGCTCCAGCGCCGCCTGCGGCTCCCGCTTTGCCCCGCCGGGCCGCTGTCTTAGTCTTCTTCCGTGCGCCGGCGAGGAACTCCGTCGCCACGTCCTCCACCTCCGCGGCGGCGACCATCTCGTCCACCTCGGGGCACGCGCACGGCACCCTCCCCGCGAGGTAGTTCGGGCACACCAGCCGCGGGTCCCGCTTCCGCACGCGGCGCCCGATCCCCTGGACCCGAAGAGGGGGCGGCGGAAGCACCGGTCCGGGCTCCGGCTCCGGCTGCGGCAGCGGCGCGGGGAGCAGCGGCGCGACGGCCTCGGTGGGGTCGGCTGCCCCTATCCCCACGTCGCTGTCCCACGGGAGGACCAGCGAGTCGTCATCCTGGACGAAGTTGAGGAGGTTGCCCCAGTCCCAGAGTTGCTCGCCGGCATCCGCCGAGGCGCCCCCGCCGGAGTCCGAGGCGTCCATTCCCGGGGGGGGGGGGGGGGGGGAAGCGTAGCCCTAACCCCGCGCGCGCGCGCGCACGGCACGATCGCCTCCGGCGATTTGGGAATCCCTCACGATACCGAGGAGGCGGAGGCAGGGGGGGGGAGGGGGGGGGGACTCGGGGGCTGGAGCTTGTGCCGTGGCGGAGCGAAGTGGGAATTGGTCCTCGCGTCCGCGCTGGTAGGTGGGCGGCGCTGGACGACCCTGCGCGACCTCGCTGACGGGTGGGCCGCCCTGGCTGGTGCGCGGTTGTTGGCTGCGGGTGCAGTGGGGGAGGGCGGCCCGGAGGGGAGGGGAGGGCCGGTTGGGGAATCTTGACGCCACAGCGACGCCCGGGCGGGCCCCGCGCGTCAGTGGGGACGCCTCGACGGAACGCCGCTCGTGGCGCCGGCTCTCCCGTCCTGTTGTTGTTGGCGGCGTCGCGGCGGGGCGGGGCGGGGCCCACGCGGTGGATCTGACCGTGACCGGGCCGAGCAGGAGGCCGGCGGCCAGGCGCGTCTGGGCCGTTGGATGGCCACCTCGCGGACGGACGGGAGGGGATGCCGCCGGGGCCACTCCGGCTGGCGTGCGCCATCATGTCGACACTCTCTGTACTGCGGTTGTATACTGGCATCCCGGTGCTGCGCTTGCATCGTCGACGGCCTGGACCTCGTGGTCGATTTCCCAAAAAGAAAAATCGTATCAGTATCGCTTTGTAACCTAGGTAAGCCGTAAGCATTGTGGGTGGACAACTGGGCCGCATGATTCTCCACCTTTCTAATCCTTTTTTCTCGTGAGTTGACTCTGCACCGGTGAGGTTGCGGGCAATGCGTCGCGACTTGCGAGTGGGCAACGGGAGGTGGTCAGGTGTTGATAGGGTCAGTAGGGCATGTACAACTCTCTTCGTCCTTTCCTTCAGGCTGACTTCGCACCAGTGAAAATAGCCTGTTTGGTTTGGGGAGAACCCTATCCAGGTCCAGTTGATCCGGCATGGCACGATTTATTTATAAAACAGATAATTCTTTCTTACTGCTCGGTCTGCGGAGTCGGGTGGTTGCTCTTCGTCCTTTCCTTCAGGCTGACTTCGCACCAATGAAAATAGCCTGTTTGGTTTGGGGAGAATCCTATCTAGGTCCAGTTGATCCAGTATGGCACGATTTATTTATAGAACAGATAATTCTTTCTTACTGCTCGGTCTGCGGAGTCGGGTGGTTGAGAAAACCCGTAATAGCAACTCCAACAAATTAGGTAAAAATCCTAGCTAATGAAGAGGTAACAGACTAGGTAAAAAAATAAAAAGCTTTCTAATGGCAGGGTTAACCAAAAGACTCCAAGAACAGACTCTCCATATTCAAAACGTTGGATCCGTCGATGGGGAGGGGCAGACGCGCCACAGCGATGGCGACGGCGGCGCGCGGCAGACGAGCGACGGCAGGCGTGCCGTCGTGGCGAAGAGGCGGGCAAGGAGCAGCAAGGCGCCGCCTCCAGATCCGGCGACGGGGAGTTGTGGAGGAGCTGGCGGTGGCCATAGCGGGCAGCGGCACCGCTCAGGTGCAAGGGAGGGAGGCCAGCCGGCGGCGGGGTGGGGCAGCGGGCAGTGTGATCGGGTGGGACCGACGCGCCTAGCGGCGCGGTGCAGGCCCGCGCAGGGGCGCCATGCAACGAGCGGGCGGCGACAGTGGGCCGGCCGGCGGCGGCGCGGCCGCGTTCCCGGCGCCCTGGGCAAGGATACACAAAACCAGAGGGAGCACCACGAGGAGGATGACGACGCGAACCTATTTTTGTGGTTAGCTCATGCAGAGGAGGTCAGGAGGTAGATGCTCACCGTGAAGGTCAAGGTGGCAGCCACGGTGGTCTAGGGTTCGTTGGCGGGGAGCTCCTTCGGCGCTTGGCTGGCATGGCTGGTGGGTTGGGGAGGTTGGGGAGCTCACGGGCTAGCTGCTGGTGCAAGCAATCGGAGGAAGGTGGCTTTGGTAGGGTGAATTTGGGAAGGAGGCAGAGCTCGACCATGGGGCTGCCATGGCGGTCGGCGGCACTCTGGCACAGGCGCGGGCCCGGTGGTGACGGGAGGTCGCGCGGGAGGTGAAAGAAGCGCAGGAAGAGGAGCGCGGGAGGAGAAAGAGGCACGCGCGGAGCGGATGGCGAGACGCGTGCGCTCGGCAAAGATAGCCAGCGGAGGTCCGGGGATGCCGAGCGCGATACGTTGGCGAGAATGAAAGCGAGTCCGTTGGATGGTCTTTTCACCAAGTTTTTTATTTTTTTATCTAACCAAGTCCATTTAGCTAATCTGTTGAAGTTAGCTAATTTGTTGAAGTTGCTCTGAGAGTGCAGTGGCATCTAGATAAGGCAAGCCATCGTGACCTCCTCGATTGTAGAGTATTTTCATTTTCAATGAAAACTCGCTTGCATAGTCAACGAGGACGTGGTCATCCAATAGTTTTGCAAGGAATGAGTTGGTCACCATTTTATACGCGAGGATTAGATGTGGTAGGATAAGGTGGTGATGGACGGGTCCATCTCATGACGTACACCAAACATTGTCACACGGCTCAGATTTTTTATGGCATCATTCCCCAACGATCCATCTGGCAAACCAAACACGTCATAAGAGGAGAGACGCGTAGGTTTTCAAATTATGAGAAGAGAGATATGTAGCGTAGCAAATTTATTGTATGCGATATACCATGTTTTTGCATTCCACGCGGATGCTGAGCATACCATATACTCCCTCCAGACCCTTTCATTAGGCGTAACAGCGTTTCTTAAAAAGTCTGGTACGTAGTGTAGGGCGCACTTCATGTACCTATGCATATGCATGTATTAATTCGCTTGATCCATATTCTAAGCGTTCTTTTGCATTGTTTCGGTGGTGATTAAAGACTCAGCTGCAACTTATTGGACCAGCAGCTCATTAAAAAGCTCAGTTTGCATGCACTAGTGCTTGGCGAAGGCAGCGTAATTTGAAAACAACTCCTCGTTTTGGGAAAAAAAACTGTTATTGTAAAATTAACGTATGCTTATATCATGTTAGAACACCTATTGCACAATGTAACATGCTAAAGCCGAGTAACGGTTAGGATAACCACACTAGTACAGCAGGTTAGTTGCAGTGAAATCTGGCCAAGATTTCAACCTATTCACGAAGAGCAACATATGCATCATACATATTTTTAGAGAAAATCGCCGCAACAACACATCAATCATCACATTAACGTGAAAACCCCTAAATTAGGGGGGAAACCACAGACCAAGTCATCCAAATCATCTTCCATTATATATCTGTAGGATTACAAGAAATTCCTCTCTAGATATCACCGAGGACTCACATACATCAAGATCATCATTTTGGACAATAACAACAAAATTTGGGGCTTTAGAAGAATCTCACAAAAGAGTTGCGGGACAACATATTGCTCTCTTTCAAGATCTTCTAATCACCATTTTCTTCCTCCCTCTCTTTTCTCTCCTTTGGAGGCTTTGTTCTGAAATTTCATCTCTCTATTTTTGAGAATTCTTCCTTTTCTTGTAAGGTGGCACACTAGGTGCTAAACTCACCAAAGGTTGATCCGCATCCTAGGCTATATTTTCTTTATATGTGGGACTGCTCGTAAGGAGTAATTGCTCTTATCAGCTATCCACACTATAAGGAAAATTTACCAATAGTAACATCTCATGTGGAAATAAAATAATAGTTGACAATTCATACTTGCTGGGATGGATTGAGAGAGAATCAGCTCATTGTGCACTCCAATCCACATTTTTCCACCATGGAGAGATGATGGTGTTCACAATAGATGGACTCATAGGGACTCTTGATGTTGAGGAGAAGGCGAGAGCAAAGGACATACGTGGGAAAGGAGTTGTTGGTGCTTCAAGTGCCAATCTTGTTCAGAAGAACAACTCCCACAAGAACAAGAAAAAGCCACCGCAGAACCAACCAAAGACTAAGAAGACAACCACTTTTAAGAAGAAGAAGAAGACGGGAGCTTGCTATGTGTGCGCTAGTACGGATCACTTTGCTGCAAAGTGTCCGAACCGCAAAGGCAACAACTCCGCCAACATGGTTATTAGCGAGCCTGGAGGAACATCGGGGTACGGTAATTTATTACCTACTGTTCTTTCAGTCTTTGGTTCACCCGATTGGTGGGTTGACACTGGTGCTAATATTCATGTTTGTGCTGATGCTTCTTTGTTTTCTTCTTACCAGACCGGCGGGACTTCCTCCTTGCTGATGGGGAACGGATCGCATGCGCGTGTTCTTGGTGTTGGTACGGTAAATCTGAAGTTTACTTCGGGGAAGACCGTGCAGCTGAAGAACGTGCAGCATGTCCCCACCATCAAGAAGAATCTAGTCAGCGGCTCTCTACTGTGTAGAGATGGTTTCAAATTAGTCTTTGAGTCCAACAAATGTATCTTGTCTAAGTTTGGTACTTTTGTTGGAAAAGGTTATGAAAGCGGAGGCTTGTTCCGTCTTTCTTTGTCAGATGTTTGTAATAAAGTTGCATACAATGTTATTAACGTTGATGAAACAAATGTTTGGCATTCGAGGCTTTGTCACGTTAATTTTGGTTGTATGATGCGCTTAGCTAATTTGAGCTTAATTCCAAAGTTTACTTTTGTCAAAAATTCTAAGTGCCATGTATGTGTTGAATCAAAACAAACTCGTAAGCCTCATAAGACCGCAGAGGCAAGGAGCTTGGCACCCTTAGAATTAATTCATTCCGATTTGTGCGAAATGAATGGAGTGTTGACAAAAGGTGGTAAAAAATATTTCATGACTTTGATTGATGATTGTACTAGATTTTGTTACATCTATTTGTTGAAGTCAAAAGATGAAGCTTTACACTACTTTAAAATCTATAAAGCTGAAGTAGAAAACCAACTTGAGAGAAAGATCAAAAGAGTTAGGTCAGATCGTGGTGGCGAGTATTTCTCAAATTTATTCACTTTATTCTGCGAGGAACATGGTATTATTCATGAGAGGACGCCTCCCTATTCACCTCAGTCAAATGGGGTTGCCGAAAGAAAGAACCGCACTCTAACGGATTTGGTTAACGCCATGTTAGATACAGCGGGACTTTCCAAGGAATGGTGGGGTGAGGCTATATTGACTGCATGTCATGTCCTAAACCGTGTTCCTACAAAGAATAAAGAGATAACTCCATTCGAGGAATGGGAGAAGAAAAGGCCAACACTATCATACTTACGTACATGGGGTTGTTTGGCAAAAGTGAGTGTGCCAATAACCAAGAAACGTAAGCTTGGACCTAAAACTGTGGATTGTATCTTTCTTGGTTATGCTATTCACAGCATTGGATATAGATTTTTAATAGTGAAATCTGGAGTACCTGACATGCATGTTGGTACTATAATAGAGTCCAGAGATGCTACATTTTTTGAAAACATTTTTCCCATGAGAGATGAAACAAGTTCATCTAGGCAAGAGTTCATCGAGGATGATGGCTCTGCTGAGCCGATAGAACACAATGAACATACACTTGTAGAAAATCCTGAGGAGGATAACAATGATGCTCCGAGAAAGAGCAAGAGACAAAGGACTGTAAAGTCTTTTGGTGATGATTTCATTGTATACCTCATAGATGATACACCCAGAACCATTGAAGAGGCATATTCATCTCCTGATGCTGACTATTGGAAGGAAGCAGTAAGGAGTGAGATGGATTCTATTATGTCTAATGGAACCTGGGAGGTCGTTGAACGTCCCTATGGATGTAAACCGGTTGGATGCAAGTGGGTGTTTAAGAAAAAGCTTAGGCCAGATGGTACTATTGAAAAGTACAAGGCTAGGCTTGTGGCCAAGGGTTATACCCAAAAAGAAGGAGAAGATTTCTTTGACACTTATTCACCAGTTGCCCGATTGACCACAATTCGAGTGTTACTTTCCCTGGCAGCCTCTTATGGTCTTCTCGTTCATCAGATGGACGTTAAGACGGCTTTCCTCAATGGAGAGTTAGAAGAGGAGATCTATATGGATCAGCCGGATGGGTTTGTATCAAAGGGTCAAGAAGGAATGGTTTGTAAGTTGTTAAAATCTTTATATGGTCTCAAGCAAGCGCCTAAGCAGTGGCATGAAAAGTTTGATAGAACTTTGACCTCTGCCGGCTTTGTTGTGAACGAAGCTGACAGATGTGTGTACTATCGCTATGGTGGGGCTGAAGGAGTGATTTTGTGCTTGTATGTGGATGACATACTGATCTTTGGCACTAGCCTTAATGTGATTAAGGAAGTCAAAGAGTTTTTATCTCAAAATTTTAAGATGAAGGATCTGGGAGAAGCTGATGTTATCCTTAATATAAAACTGGTAAAAGAGATCAATGGTGGGGTGATTCTTACACAGTCTCACTATGTGGAGAAGGTGTTAAGTCGCTTTGGTTATAGCGACTATAAACCTGTCTCAACACCATATGATGCCAGTTTAATTCTTAGAAAGAACAAAAGGATAGTGCGAGATCAGCTGAGATATTCTCAGATCATTGGTTCATTAATGTATTTAGCGAGCGCTACAAGACCTGACATCTCGTTTGCTGTAAGCAAACTGAGCCGGTTTGTTTCAAACCCGGGAGATGATCATTGGAAGGCTCTTGAAAGAGTAATGCGCTATCTGAAGGGGACAATGAACTATGGAATTCACTACACCGGGTACCCAAGGGTACTAGAAGGGTATAGTGATTCAAATTGGATTTCTGATGCTGATGAGATAAAGGCCACAAGTGGATATGTGTTTACACTTGGTGGTGGAGCTGTTTCCTGGAAGTCTTGCAAGCAGACCATCTTAACGAGGTCAACTATGGAAGCAGAACTCACAGCATTAGATACCGCCACTGTTGAGGCTGAGTGGCTTCGTGAGCTCCTTATGGACTTGCCGATAGTTGAAAAACCGTTACCGGCAATCCTAATGAACTGTGACAATCAAACGGTAATTGTCAAGGTGAACAGTTCAAAGGATAACATGAAGTCATCTAGACATGTGAAAAGGCGGTTGAAATCTGTCAGAAAATTGAGAAACTCCGGAGTTATAGCACTGGACTATGTTCAGACGGCTAAAAATCTGGCAGATCAGTTTACAAAGGGTCTTTCACGAAATGTGATAGATAATGCATCTATGGAATTGGGCTTGAGACCCACGTGAGTCGTTCTTTGGTGGAAACCTGTCCTATGTGATCGGAGATCCCGTGAATTAGGATGGTGAAACAAACTAAAGTCTGACTGTGAGAAGAGAACCTTTGTGAAAAGGGCTCATTCCGTGTATAAGGTGCATTTCTCTTCTAATCTGTATGGCAGGTTGGTCTATACCTTAATGTGTTCTAGGTGGTTTCTTTAAAACAAATGAGTTGTTTTCTTGAAACAAAGATGTTGTCCTACAGAACATCTGAAAGGAACACACCTATATGAGTTTGACTACTAGTCATGGTCTATGAGAACTGGGTATTCTCTAAAAACTCAAGAAGGGCCTGGAGTATGACTTATAAGCTCCAAACCGCGGGGATGCTCTTGCAGCCTAGTACCAGTGTAGGGCTCTGGTCAAACTTGTTTGCACAAAACTGGCAATTCAAGGCATAGTCCATTGCACAGTTGTGAATAAGTGTAGCCTTTGTCCTAGATGGAAGTTCAACTTAACAGTCTCTGTCGAATACTGGTATATCAATGAGGGAATGAGGGCATTTCTAGTGCGGCTTGAATTTCTTGGTGGGGATTGTTGGAATAATGGGCTTGGCCCATTCATTCTATTGCAATTAAAAGAATTTAAAGCCTACTATTAATGCTAGGGAATCAATGCTTAATTCCGTACCGGGAATTGAGGAGGATCTCAACCGACTTAAAAGGTGGACTTCGTGTACACCGCTTGAGAAGCCGGTAAGAGGAGGACGGTGAACCACACGCGCGCGCGCGCTCGCTCGCCTCGCCGAGCCGGGCCGTGGCCGTGGCCGAGGCCGAGGCGCGGCGCGGCGCGGCGCGGCCGGCCGGGCGGGCGGTGCGGTGCGCGTGCGCGTGCGCGTGCGCGGCCGGACGTGACGTGACGTGACGTGCGACGTGATGTGCTGAGATGAGAACGTTTTTGCAGTAAAGAGCATTAAAACAGAGGGTTAATGTCGATACTAATAACCAGACATTGAAGGCTCTTTACGACGTCCAGGTTCGTTGAACCTGAGGCACATTAACTGCCATTCGTGACGTCCAGGTTCGTTGAACCTGAGGCACATTAACTGCCATTCGTGACATCCAGGTTCGTTGAATCTGAGGCACATTAAGGCACATTAACTGCCGCTCATCAAAGCCATTCATGACGTCCAGGTTCGTTGAACCTGAGTCATCTCGTGCCTATATAAGCCAGCACCCTCTCCTCTCATCCTCACTCATCTCAAGCATTCTCAAGGTACTCCTCTTCAGGAGACCTCTCCCTTCTCCCTCAGCTGCTTTCTGCCTTCCCCACCGCTAGCACTGCGCGCACAGGTCTAGCGAGAGCAGGGCCTCCGGAACCTCTGCTCGCTGAAGGTCCTGCACGGGACGCGGGCAATTAGGTTTTTGGGGAGCGTCTTGACGCGACTGCTCGCTCCCTGAACGACTCCTTCGTCTACGCTCGTGCGAACGACTACTTCGTCTACTTCCCGGCGTAACCGTTCGTGGGACTGCACTGCGAACATCTTCCTGCAACGACATAGTTCGGCTACTTCAAGCAAGGCCAGTCGAATAGTGTGTCTATTCCAGCTGGTAACGGCGCAACCGGTGCCTCCGGCACTGGTCCCGCCTTGGGGTACTTTCTAAACCTACTCTGGTTTAATTCTTTGTTCATGCTTATTAGTGAGAATAACATGAACACGTGCACATATATTGTACACACCTTATCACTCATTTATATCATGAAATTGATATTAATATTTGGAATTAAAATATACCGAAAATTGCCTAGATTTCTAACAAGGAGTGCTTCAGCAGCGCCCTTGTCTTGTGGGTGGGCCTCTGCGCCTTCTTCCAGCTTCTCCTAATCTTCTCCCTTCTGAAGCTCTACCCAATAAGAAGGAAGGAGCAGGCTGAGCAAACGATCTTTGTAGGAGATCTATCTTTTTTTTGAAGCACACAATATTTCTGGCCAGCCAAATGCTCCAGCATATGGTTGCAAGCCTAGGCATATAGAACTTCCCCCATTGGATATACACATCCTCACCCAGAGCCAGAATTGTTCCATAAAAACTGGTCTGCAGTGAGCCTGTGGAACCATGGCAACCAAGCTCAAGACGTATTTCATCGTTGTGCATTCAAACAACAAATGAGAGAGTGTTTCTTTATCACAGCAAAAGGCACACCTATCATCTCCTACCCAATTCCTTCTTATCAAATTATCTTCAGTCAAGATTGCATTATGATGAATCAACTAAATAAAGATTTTAATCTTCAGCGGTATTTTTGCTTTCCAAATGAACTTTAGAGGGTTTTCCATCTCCTGACTACACAAGGTCTTATATATAGACTTCACCGAAAAGAGACCTGAATGCTCTTTTATCCATTTTCAAAGTATCTTTTCCCCTTACAGTGAAAGGTGAAGCCACATTCCGCAATCTTCTCAACTGGTTTTGTAGTGGTTCATCTAAACCATCTCCACTCCAGTCCACATGTACTAGAAAGAAATTGTTTCATCAAAATGAGCTCTCATGAAATAACAAGAACTCAGCAACAAAAGCAAGGGCGCATATTAGCCTTTTACAAAAATAAAGGACGACAAGAATTAGAAAACGTGCGCAAAAAAGAACTAGAAATTATAGGCTCATATCAAATATGTTTCCCTTCACTTCCATAGGGGTGGAGTTTTTCCAAGGTTGTCAAAAGTGGACCCCAAGTCTTATATAAGATTGCAATTATAAGCTATATATAAATAGAAATCCATTAAAATTCTTTTAACTATAATTGTAGAACCAAGGCATAAAACTCCTAATCCAGGTAGTAAAGCAAAACCATTTACAAAATCGATATTTTGACAAGGGAGTGACTATAGATCATCTAGCTAATTTTTATGTCTTTCAGTCAATTTTTTCAATGGGTTCTCAAAGGGTTGTCAGACATATGAAGTCTAGAATGAAAACAGGGGCGGCACGAAAAAGATTTCAGATATTTTTTACAAAGACTGCAACAATAGAAATTTTTCTGATAACAACCGTTGCCACGCCAATGCCACATCATTTAAAATCTCTTTTTTTGCTCCAGCATTTTAAAATATCAGGGTGAAAACAAAGATCGACTTTAATTCCAATTTTCCTTATTAACCTCTCAAGCCCCTTCCTCTCAGGCTCTCAGCCCGTTGCCCGTATCACCTGTGTGGGCTCTTCTCGTCCAACCAGGCCAGGCCGTTTGAAAACTCGCCTGCTCAAGGGAAGAAGGCCGCGCTCGCACAACACAGGCCCGGCTAAAGAAACCCCATTCAGGACACAGCGCCGGCCGCGTGCGCTTCTCCTCCTCCACTCGCGCCGCCGCCGATCCTAAACCCCTCGCGCCGCCGCCGCTGATCCAATCCTCGGCCGCCGCCACCCCTTCGGCTCCTCCTCCTCCCATGTCCCGCCGCCCCGCTCGCTCCCTTCTTTCCCTGCTCCGCCGCCGCGGCCTCCACGACTCCACAACCCACCGGTCCTTCGCCTCCGTCTCCGTCCCACCCGACGGGATCCCCTCCACCTCCTCCCCGTGGCCGCCGTACTCTCCACCTCCTACTCCGCCGCCGCCCGATCCCGCCGGGACGCGGTGGTCCGCGTCTTGGTCCCCCGCTTCACCGCCGCTCCCGCCCTGCACGGCCGCTCAGCTCCGCGCTGCCGTCTCCTCGATCGCCGCTTCCCTCCTCGCACTCCCGGAGCCCGATCCAAACCCGGCGCCCGACCTCCAAGCCCACTCCTTCCCGACCCTCCTCGCCGTCTCGCCGCTCGCCTCGCTTGAGCTTCTCTCGCTGCTCCGGCCCAGGCCGCGGCTCGGCCTCGCCGTGTTCTCATTTCGCCGCGAGCTCTCCCCGGCCCCCACACTCGACGAGTTCGCCCTCGCTATCTCGCTCGCGAGCCGCGCCAGGGACCCCGCCGCGGCTGCTGCGCTCTTTGCCGACGCCGCCACCGCCCACTCCCCCGATCAGGCGCTCTACAACGCCCTCATGGCGGCGTACATGCACGGCGGCCTCCTGGACAGCTGCCTCGAGGCCTTCCATGCGCTGGAACGCGACCCGCGGTGCGGGCCTAATGTGGACTCGTACAACATCCTCATCTCCCTCTTCGGTCGCTCCCTCCTCGTTGACCACATGGAGGCCACGCTCAGGTCGCTGGATGCTTCTGGGCATCCCCGCACGATTGGTACGTATAATGCAATCATCGCCGGATACCTCACTGCGTGGATGTGGGACAAAATGGAAGCAGTGTTCCAGGAAATGTTGTCGGGTCATATTATTCCAGATACTACTACACATCTGTTGATGCTGAGAGGATATGCGCATGCTGGGATGATATACAAAATGGAGCAAGCTTATGAGCGTGCTTACAAGCATGCTGGAAAGGTTGACAATGTGCATATACGCGCAATGCTTGGCGCATACTGCAAGTTTGACCATGTAGATAGGATTCAGAAGATTGAGGAGTTGTTGCAGAGGTTAGGTCCTGATGACTACAGGCCATGGCTATATGTGTTGTTAATTAGGGTGTATGCTAAGGAGGGATTGGTTGAAGGGATGGAGCTGCGGATCGCTGAAGCACTGGAACGCAATGTCATTGTCACCACAGTACAGGTGATGCGGTCCATCATATCAAGCTATTTTCAGTGCGATGCGGTCGACAAACTCGCACGTTTTGTCCGGCAGGCTGAGGAGGCTGGGTGGAAGCTGTGTCGGAGTTTGTACCACTGCAAAATGGTGATGTATGGGAAGCACCAGCGGCTGGAAGAGATGCATGGGGTTTTGGATGAGATGGAATGTTTTAAATTTGACAGGACAAAGAAGACATTTTGGATCATGCACAAGGCATATGTTAGTTGTGGGCGAACGACTGAGGCAAATACTATACTCGGCATGATGTGGAAGCATGGATTTGGACTTCCTCACAGTGTATCTTTTCAATAACATGTGAGTTGATACTCCATTCGTAATCCCTTAACGGATTCACCAATTATATGTACCTTCTCTTTTATATAATGTCTTTTTGGCTGCAATCGTAGTTTTTGACGTGATTCGACAATAGCGTACCTAAATTTTCAACTTGTAACTTCTTTATTTGCTGTGTAGAAGGAAAAATAAGGATCCATTTAAAAGTACCACATAAATATCAATTCAACATTGTGATCAATTTCTAGAGTACGACTGTACTAAATGTTATCATAAACCTTTTTTTTTCTTTTGTAATGGTGCCGGAGCATCTGAGGTTCTCAAGCAATCTTTGGTTTGCAAGACTGTATCTGACGTCTTGAGAATTTCATGATTAAAATTATGGTTAGGCCCTAAATGTTGTGATCGTCCGTGCAAGTGATACCTGCTGTAGATCTTACCATTAGATACAGATAATCTAGGCAATATTAGTATTATCAACATGAATCTCATCAAAATTGTTATCAAGGTAAATGTATATTAGAGCACCGCCTAGATGTACAAATACAAGAAAAATCTGCAACACCAAATGTTTTGGGCAGCCTATCTGATCCATATAGAGTACTATTGTTCTTGTGATTGATTGTGGTAATATAGCATGTGGCTTTAAGTTGGTCTGCATTAGTTGCAGTGCTTATAAGTTATTTAGTCACACATTAGTCATTTAAGTTACATCATAGGTGGTTGAATTGGCACTCTAGATCAAATCTGTTAGGAGCCACTGACAAATAAGCTGGCATTACTGTCCTTCGATTAAGAAAGAGTGAGTTAATCTTTTCTTGACTTAAAAGTAATAATCACCCATATCTGTGGTCTCATCTTTCTCCTCTCATCCCTCCCCTTCAGCCATTGCCATCTGCGCTCCTTTGTCTGGCTCTTACCCCATAATCATCTTAAGATTACTACAATTTGGTATTAGAGTGAATAACATGGCTTAAGCTACATGGTTACCTAAGGCCAAGCTGAAAGCTGCAACGAGATGGTAGGTGTCTACGTCAAAATGAATGGCAACTGTTAAGACTTCCTGCAACTGTTGTTAGGGGTACACATGTCAAATGCCACAAGCATGCGTTATTGACTCTACCGAGGATTTTGACGAAGACTGACACCACAGCTTGAGGATTAGGTGTTGTGCAAGCGAGGGGAGTTGTCATTTGCACTTTTGCAGTCCATTAGAGCTTATTAATGTGCTGTCCTTTTGCAGTTTACCTCTATATGAATAGTACCTTTGGTTTTAGCTTGTGAATTTAAATCCGTTTGGACGGCTTGCATTGCATGGGAGATAAGTACTTTGAGTTAGATTGCATCTTATATTTAGGCAGGAAATTGAGATTTGTGGTGATGCGGATGAATTCCTAGTTTTCTTCCTTCACTCTTACACACAGTTTTGACTGGACAACAGGACCTCTTAATTAGCAGGGGACCAGGTGCAGTTGACCAGCTTGCACAACCCCATGTACGGACCTGTTGGTTATCCTTGAGCAGTTGAGCCCTACCTTCTACTATTAAGCAGGATAGCACAGTATTTTCAAATCATCTGATTAATCACATTTAGTCAATGATTAATTGACAAATCGGTCATTGGACATTGATCAGGCGTGTCGACTCAAGATGTTTTTCCTAGTCAACTGGTTGGCCGATTAATCGTTGGCTAGTCATGATTAGTCAGTCAAGTCTGGGCGACCAACTGCAGCCAGTAACTTGGGCTTGGTAATTTCAGCTCAACAGTATTTGAGCTCAGTAGGAATTAGCCTATGGAGCCTAGCAAGCCCAGTTGGTTGAAAGCTTTGATGTATCCCCGTACCACCTATGTTCAAGAAATCAGCCGAAGTTGGGCTCAAAAGTCAAAACAAGTGACCACCTCCTGGTCTACTTTTCTTCTCTCTAGTCTCTATTCCATGCTTGCTTAAATGCCAGTGTCCTCAAGATATGGTATTAGATTTACAGTAAGCTAACTGACTAGCAGCAGTAGGCAGGCTTGTCCGACTTGGTCGACTAGCCAACCGAATAACCATGCCTAATTGTTTGCTAGTTTGCTAGTCAGTGCCCGAGCGACTTTGACTCGACTTCTATGACTTGAAAACGTAGGGCTAGCATAGGTATACGATGCGACCTATAGATTTTGGCACGTGCATGTAGAAAGGAGATTTTGATAGGTAGCGTGTAGAGCCACAACATGTCTAGAACTGTCTGGACTCTGGAATGTAACAACATTTTGCCAAACCATGCCACATTGTGAAATGTTGAAAGGAACATACCCTTGAGAGTCCAATGCTCTTCCAGGAAACTTCGAACTAGCAACAAATGTCCATTAGAAGTATTAACCCTGCATTGTGTATGCAAATTTGTTTCATAGGCTTTACGAGAAAATTTCACTACTTAGTGACCACATCTGCAATGAAAAGAATCTACGCCTGTTGAATTTGCTTGAGAGATTTATCTGCAACAATTTTCAACCCCTGGATCATAAAATGCTACTCCCTCTGTTCCAAATTGTAAGTCGTTTTGGCTTTTCTAGGTTCATAGCTTTTCCTATGCACCTAGATATACACTATGTCCAAATACATAGTAAAAACTATGTATCTAGAAATGCCAAAACGACATGCAATTTGAAACGGTGGCAGTATTTGCTTTCAGAGATTGCCTCTTCTTATGTTAGCTAATGTGTCTACAAGATAGACTTCTGGTACAGCCTTGATTCATTAGCAAAGACATAAAATGGAAACTCAAATTCTCTCCCGAGAATGTTTATTTAATTTTTGTGCTGTTCCATTCTGCATTTATATATCACATTAGTTTTATGAGCTAAATTTAGTCAGCGTTAGGAGAATCAAATTTGAAAGTATTATGCAAAACTACTGTTCGGAACACACCAGTACAGTACATCATCTAAAATTCCTTTGACCCCTTTCATTAAAACAGGTTTGAATAGGAAAAATGAAAGATGGGGTAGGGGGATGTTAGTTTGTCACTATCTACTGAAATGTCTTGTAATCATGCATGCTACCAGATTGTGTTTTACGGTTATTTTCTTGCTGGTGTAGTTTAGGGTCTACTCGAATTGCTGGAGGATCATGCATGCCAGACTTTTTCTTTGGATGGGTCCTGCATGGTTATGGCTAGATTCCCTTAGGCAGCCTCCTTATCTTTTCCTTTTTTGGAAAGTTATTCTTATCAATGCTGATGTGATTGAATGAAATTTGCTGCTTGAATGAAATTGTGATTGCTAAATTTTGTTAATTATTTCCTTCTTAGTCATAATGGAAAAATCATATGATATTAATCATTGCTATTAAACCAAATCTTGTCTATTATGATAAGACCTTTTGTTAAGTTGTTAACTGGCTAACTCAGTGATGATCATACATTGCAGGATCTATCTGCTCCACCTATTGGGGAAATTTTTGCTTTCTGACGGGTATTTAATTGCTACATTAGGCTGTTAATGTCATATGCGGTTTTGATGCCTTTGCTGCTCGAAGAGCAAAATGACTCCATGAAACTCAGCTCCAGTGTACCTAAAACAATAGAGGTGAGCAGCTGTATCTATGGAATTTAGGACCTGAACAGACTGCTGAAGTTGATCTAGACAGGTTCACTTTGCAGCGACATTTGAAGCTGCTACCTTATTTGGCCCAGCAACATTTGAAGCTGCCACCTTATTAGGCCCATTCTTGCGCTGTTCGTGCAACAGATCAGCCCATGGGGCGCAGAACTACCATTTATGGTGTTTATCAAGAGGATAAAATCATGCTTACAGAGAGATGATGCAGCTAAGATGAGATCTGCAGTGCATCCCTGCTTCTCTGTTCGAAGTCCATCCTTGATGACAGGCAGTCTGAGGACTCGGAGGTGCCTTCTTGCTTGGTGTTCCAGTTCCAGCTTTATCAAAGTGGGGTACGGCATGGAAATGTGGCTGAATGTTTATTCTGTTGTACTCGTACAAGCTTTGACAAAGCAGTGCTTGGCAGTAAGTCTTTGAAGCTTCACTGTTCTCAAGCAATCAGCACTCTGCTTTGGAACTCTACGATACAATGGTGCCAGACTGCCAGGCAACTCTACATTGGAGCTAAGATCAATGGCCTGCAAAGCACTAGTAAACAAGGACGAACTTTGATAGTTTCACAGCAGCTCAGAATGGTGATACGAGCGAAAGGTACATGCGCTTGCCCATCATGCCGAAGCGAAAGGAACCAAACATGTAGAAGATAATATCACTATAGATCTGCATATATTTCCATTAGGATCATTAGGGTGGTGCCACCAAGCCACTTCCAGGTTCTCTCATTTTCAGGCAGCGGCATGACCTATATGATGTTCTGCCCTTTCTCCCACCAATTGACATTTGCACCAGTTTTTAACGTGCGTGCAATGATTCTTTCAAGCCAATCATACAAGTTGTACTCAGCTGACATGTAGTTGTCAAGCGTGTCTCATAGTTTTTGTCTTTGTTCCATGTATCGTGGCGTCTCCTTTTGCAGGCGCAAATAATTGTAGGCCTCTGTCTTATTGCTTTCAGATTGAAATCCAGGTGTTCCAATTTGTTTGGTCTTAGCACTCCGTGTTCTGTCGTCTTGCATGGCCTGGAATGCATCAGTAGGACGTGTCATGCTCTTGCTTTCGGCACTTCAACTTTCGTGTAAAAAGAAGCTACACGGTCCATTTGTGACCGAACTTGTCTGGAAATGCCCATCGGTGGATAAAGCGAGAATATAGTTTTCGACTTGCAAGATCGGAAGCTGATTGATATCAGGTGTGTATTAATTACACTGTTCTGCGATGGATCAGATCTGGTTTAATATAGGTTACTGACCAATGATTACAGATCTCGCCGGTGGAACGATCTGGTCAGCGTGGATAATTGAAAACGCGTGTCTGCATTTTTTTTTTCTTTTGTGTGTGTTGAACACCGTCAGCTGGTGCTGCCACTTGGCCATGGTCAAGAGTTTGAGTTCAGGAGCTGTGCTCTGGGCTTTCAAACCTGTCGTCCGCTTCCATCCATGTTGGCTGGCCATGTCGAATCTTTTCTCCATTCGGTATGTCCTATAGCACTGTAATCTATTGTAGGCTCCCTTCCAAAAGAACCCAGTTATTAGGGAAAAAAGGGAGGGGGGGTAGAAGGGTGTAGAACGCCATTCATGTGATCCAGGAAAGGCAAGGGAGCTGTCTTCCTTCAGGAGTACAAGACAGCCAGACAGGCTGGGCAGCTGGGGGCTGCTGCAATCATCCTAGCCAGTATAATAACCCGACGCTCTACCGGCAGCATAACCCCCTGGATCTGAACGGATAGGAGAGCAGACGTGGCAGCCTCGCTGCAAAAACATTGTTAATTGGGGAAACCATTAGGTTCCTAACTACGGGTGGTGTGGTGTCCTGCAATGAAACCTGCACTAGAGCGGCTCGAGCAAAAAAGTCAGCGGGGTTTCATAGCCTTCCACGGTGTTCAGGTCAAGGCCGCACACCTCCATCCACCTGCCCCAGGCTCCCAATCATAGCTCCGTCCGTACGTGCAGGCCCGGAGGGAGAAGCCACCGGACACGAGGGAAAATGTGAAGCAGTGGTTGAGGCTCATGGCGAGTACAGTACAGTAGCAGCAGCAGCAGGGTGTAACGACAGACACGTCCGGACACGCTGGCGCCGCGTGCTCGAACACCGGACCCGACCATTAACCACGAGACGTTGCTGTCGCGAATCGCGATCGCTTCCCCGGAAGCGACGGCCCACCGAGAAGGGTGGCCAAGGCCTCCCGAGGTAACGCTAGTGCCTTTCGGTGTCGTCTCGGAAAATCCAGCTGCTTGAGGACAGTGCGGCTCGATCACGTGGAAGCAAGCGTTTCACTCCTCCTCTGGTACGGTGGTTTGGTCTTCTCCCCGCAACCGGGACGAAGAACTGAAGAAGAAGAAGGAACGAAGCTGCACTCCTCAGCCCGTGGCGCCCGCCTCCCGATCTCCTGCCCGCGACGCAGCGCTGCCACACCGATCACGGGGGCCATGGCCGGGGACCCGAGATCGGGAGCCGATCAAGAGACACGTCTCCGCGCATGGGCCTCCAGACTCTCGCTGGAGCCGCCGAGCCAATCCAGCATAACTCCGCGTCGTCGTCGTCGTCGTCGTACGCGCGCGCCCGTCCGCCGCGGTGGGTCCCCCCCCGCTGTCGCGGGCCGCTATTTTGTCACGGCGCGCGCCAGCACCGCACCTGCAAGCGGCGGTGTCGCTACAGCCGAGCGGAGCGGTGGTCCTCGCCTCGGCCGGGAGGTGAGGTCGGCACGCGCCCACCGGCTGGAGCCCGGCCAAGCGAGCGGTCGGTACGGAGCCGGGGAGGAGTGTTCCTTGGATTTCGCTTCGGTTTGTACGGTGCACCACAGCTCCGCCGCACCTGCCCGGATCGTGCGCGACCCGGGACAGGAAAGGGGAGGTGCCCGTGCCCATGCGCGCGCGCTTCGATCACCTCTGTCGGTTCCGTCCTCGCGTGGGTAGCTGGCTCGTGGCCGGTGGGCGAGCGGGTGGCGCCCGGCGCTGGACGGCTGTCACGCGTGCTGCAACTTGGGGGTGTGGTCATGGGGATCCGCATTAACGGCCGCGCGGTGGCGGTACTGGCACCCGGCGCGCCGGCCACACGCCTCTTGGCCTCTTGTAGACTAGTGGGCGCACGCGCGATTACTTCCCACACGGACCGAGCTAGCTAACCTTCTGCTTGGGACGACCCACCTGCGTGGTTCGTGCGAAACGCCAAGCGGTCTCGCGCTCGGGACCTGGGCTTTGTCTCGCTGGCACTGACGGGATCCCAGCCACGCCTGTCTTCTTCGATGCTACAGCTACAATCGCGCACCCGGCGTACGTACGCGACGCGCCACCCAACAATGCAGACCAGACCAATCCAAACCATCGCCACGCCACGCGCCGGGCGGCCCCCACTCGCCTTTTGTCGCGTAGCAGCCCCGCCGCGCCGGGCCGGGCCGGGAGCCCGAGACCCTTTCTTTCGCCGTCCGGCAAATTATTAGCCGCCGCCGGGGGAACGGACCGAATTCGCCGTACGGCCGCGCGCCTAGTGGTCGCAATCAAGCGGCCCGGTCCCCGGCCTCCCCTCGCAGCCCCTTGTCGCGACCCCGTACGCACGCGCCGCCCACCCAGCCGGTGCCAGCCACCACGCGGCCCCTTTCGGCGTCGCCGTCGCCGCCAGCTCGCTCGTGCCCGAGGCGGCGGAGAGACGCCAGCGCCAAAGCCACGCACCGCAATTAGCGACGACCACCCGCTCGCTGCACCTCGGCAATCTCGCGCAGAGAATTATTATATTATAGTTAATAATCAAATCCTCCGGCTGGGCAGCCAATGGGCGAGCCCGTGGCCGGCCGGGCGGCGCACACGGTCCATTCATTCGCTCAGATTAGCCGGACCGGCCGCCCGGAACCGGGGGCTCGCCGCCGACGCCCCCGACGGGGGATCTTGTCGCGGCGCCCGCGTCGTCTTGTCACGAGCCCGCCGCGGCGTAGGATTATCCCCCCGCGTCCTGACCTCGGCGAGCTTGCTAATCCGGCGTGCGGAGCGGGAGCCAAAAAACCACGCGCGCCCGGCGAATCCACGGGGTCGAGCGGCGGGTTCGTACCCGTCCGCTGGTTTTCCCCGGCAATCCAGTAGGCGGGTGGGCATAGATCCGGCGGCCCCTCCCTTTTGTCCCCTCATCGTCCAACGCAAATGATGCCAGGCACCCAGCCAGCCCCAACCGACGCCACCGCCGGGGAGGTGGAGCGAGATGATAAAATAAAATGAAAACAGAACAGAATACGGGCGGCGCCAGCACGCCATCCATTGGCGCGCCCCCTTTTGTCACATGCACCATGCCCGGCACTGTGCCGGGATGCGGAGCGCTTTGACTTTCTCGTCGCTCGCCGGCTCTGCCCGTGCGCATCGCACGGAGCCAGCCAGCGTTGCCCGCAAGGAACCAGCCAAAAGGCCCCGTCCCTTCCCGTGTCTGGCCTGCTTTTACCACGAGAGATCTTTCTTTTACTGCTGTGCTGCCCGTGATGAGCGTGGTGATGCCTTGCCTGCTCCAGCGGCCATGTGCGCGGTGAAAAAAAAGGAGACCTACTGGGGTTACCAACTGCTGCTCCAAGCCAAGGAGGGAGCACGGCGGAAAAGTACGAAAGCATCCGAGTTGCCCGCGTGCGTGCGTCCGTCCGTGCGTTTCGTCCGACGGGGAGTCCTCCGGAAACAAATCCGGGAGCGCCCCGGCGTGTCGCGTGTGCCCATTGGTGGACAGAACAGCGCCAGCGGCTGTGGACAGCAAGTCAAAGCAGCAAGCGCGCGGGCGAGGTGAGGCGTGAGGTGGGGCGTGGCGCCCGCGCACCCTCATTAATTGCCGTGTAAAGGCCGTGCCCGTGCCGACTCTGTCCCGCTCCCGCACAGGATCCGTGGAGGAAAGGGAGAAAAAAAAAAGGAAAGAAAAACAAGCGCGGGGGAAGCGAACACGTAGCAGCGACCAGGCGCAAGGCGCCAAAGGCTTACGGGGGCGGCCTACGGCGCCCAAGGGTTCCCCAGCGCCGTGGCCTGACCGGACAGCCGTCCACGCCATCGCCCCTCCTCGCCGCACACGTATCGCCGGAAGGACGGGCGCGCGCATTGGCCGCCGCCGGCCGGGTGTCGCGTCGTCGGGTGTAGTGGTACTAGCAGAGAGGCGCATGACTGCATGAGCCCACGCAAAGCTCTCGAACCGGTTGCGTCGCGCCGTGCATGCTCTGCCAGGCGCCAGCACCACAAAAAATCGTCGCTCCGACAAGGTTGACCACGTTGCTCCGCGCCCGCGACCGTGACGGGCGCTGCTGATGCAACGGGTGCGTCTGGCGTGACGACCGACCAAACGGGAAGAGACAAACAGGCCCCGACCGGTCGACTCGACGGAGCGCGCTGGCGCTGGTGGAGCGGCGCCTGTCTTCTTCCGGGAAAAAAAAATTAATCTCTCGTCGTTCGTGGCCCCCGATACGACAAGCCGCGGCCGAGATCAGAAACTGTACACAGCGTCAGGCGGCACCGAGCGAGGTCGCTTCACGAAAACATCCCGTGGGCGCAGGAGCGCAGGCGCAAGCGAAACCGTGGAAAGTTTTCGGATCGACGCATCAACCTAGAAAGTTGTTTAGAAACGGTTTTAGTACTATTTGAGATGAAAAGAAATTCACGTTCCCGATCCGAAAACGTGGCGCCGTACCACGATCCCGGCGACCGTGGAAGCAGCACCATCAAACGGCGCAGACCGAGGAGGGGGTGGTGGTAGCGGACGAGACGTCTGGCTCACCGGCGCCGTACCGCCCGCCCGCACCTCGTCCGTCCAGGGCCTCCGCCGGAACGGGAGGCGGAGAGCGACCTCGCCGCCGCGCCCGCTCCATTCGGCAGCGAGCGTACGCGCCCAGGGTTTAAATGAGCGGTGGTGGCCGGTGGGCGTTAGGTTCTGGGCTCAACAGGACGCCGCACCGCATCGTTTTACACATGCCAGCCCTGCCCAGCCGATGGTGGAGGCGGAGATGGAGGAGGGGGGCCAGCACGGACCGGCCGCGATCATCATCAGATCGGACCCGACGGCCATGGAATTCCTCTCCTCGCCGCCCCCGTACGGCCGTCTTCCTCCCGGCCGGCGCGCGTACAATAATTGCGCCGGGGCGAGCCGAATTGGGGCACGTTCCGCACTGTTCCCGCACTGTTTGTGTTTGGGGCCCTCCCCGTACTGCCGGAGCGCCTCGTTGGCCTGTTGCTAGCATTGTGCCCTCCCTCCCCTCCCCTTGAAAAAGCACGCTTTTGCATCCCTGCCCCTAGGCGATAGTTCATAACTGGCTGTTTCCGAACGTAATGGTGATTTAACAGATAACAGCTCGCAGCCTCGCATTAGTCGATCGGAGCCGCAAAGAACAATCCTCGTCACCTTCACGACCTCAACGGAGGTGGCGCGGCGTGTTTGCCCCGTGCACGGGCGCGAGGGGGCATGCCGTGCCCCCGGCGGCAAAAGGCTCGCCTCGCCTCGCCTCGCTTCGCTTTCCACGGCGACGCCCACTGGAAAACCAAAACCCTGCCAGTTTCCACGCAGCACGCAACTCCCAAATTTACAATCCCCCACCAGGAAACCGAGAAAACAAGGATGCACTTCACCACTACGGCCGAGCCAGAGGTGAGAGGTGACACCAGGCAGGCTGGCGGCGACAGCACTGGACCGGATCACGACAGCAAAAGAGGCCGAGAAAAGAGACGGGGCAGCGCACGCAAAACTGCAAAAGAAAAGAATAGAGGGAGTCGGTGACCGAGCGAGCTCCCAAAACGCCAAGGCTGATCCCTCTTTGTTGTTTACTTCAGAAAAAAAAGAATCCCTCCTTGTTTGATGCCGCCGGCGGCGGTATAATATTTTTGACTTTACGCGCGGGGGCCCCGGCGGCGGTGGCGCCACCTCTGGAGGATAGAATTGCGAGCCGGCCGGGCGGCCGGGCCGGCTGCCGGCTGGCCGAGGCCGGGGCTCGGCTCCGCTTGTCCTTTTGCGGCAGACTTGTGTGGCCTGGTCACGGCTCCTTTCCCAAGCGTCAAGAGAGCTCATCCAGCAGCCTGCCGCGCTCTCGTCGTCGGCCGCCAGCGCCTTTGGGCGAGTGCGGCACGAGAAAGCCTCGGCCTTTCCGTGGGAGGTGCCCCGGCGCCGCCGCTCCCCGCTTTACGGCCGGCCGGCGGCCGCGCTGGTTGCTTTCGACGGGTTGAAGGCACTCAGAGATCGAGTGGGAGATCTTCCCCGAGAAAATTTTGTTCGCATGCAATGCGGCCGTTTGTGCAAGGATCATGACCGGATGTAGAGGCGTCGAACTGTTACGGGTTAGGTGGTGCCGGCAGTCAGGTTGCAGTATACTACAACTAACAAGGCAAGAAACCGCGTGCCCACCCTGCTGAAGCGGCCGGTTTCGAGCTCGTGACTTCAGCGGATCCAAGCTCTGAACCTCCATTCTTCTATTCTGTCCGCGACAAGTCTGTCAATCAACGGGGGGGAGTCTTCCAATCAACGCAAAAGCAAGCCAAAAATAACCCGAAAAGGATCAAGTGACAGGAACACCACCAGCATGGCCCCCCTGTGCGGGGATTTTTTTTTTTGAACGATTGCCCTGTGCGGGGATGACACGCGCGCGTCGAGAAAGGTCACGTCCGCGAGCGACTCCCCCAGCACCAGCAGCCGCGAGGTCAAGAGGGTCGAGCGAGGACGGGGACGAGACGAGCCGGAGCCAGAATCCATCATCCCCCAACCACTGCCGAAACGGACGAAACGGCACGGTCCATGCACCTACAGCGAAAAGGAGCACGAAAATGCCACTGGCAGGGGGAGGCGCGCGTGATCTGCATCTACTAGTATTCTAGCGCACGCCTCGCGCCGACGGACGCCTCCGTCTCCGCGTGCAGGGGATTTACAGAGTTTTTAGCTGTCGAAGCTGCTGCGTGCGGTAGGAATGACACACGGCATGGGGGAGGTGCAAGGACGCACGGTCGGTCACCGCCGTCCCCAGAGCTGAGCAGGAGAATCGCCAACGCCTGCTAACGAGACGCAGGGGGCGTGCGGTGCCGTGGCACCCTCGCCGTCGCGTTTCGCCGGCACCCATGTGGAGGAAACCAGAGGCGTTCCAAGTACACGCGTTGCAACACGTTTAGCAGCAGTATTTTTCAGCGGCGCTGGTTGTGTACAGAAAGGATCAGAGGACTTGAAGGCGGAGAGACGACAGGGCCGGGCCGGGCCGGGCCAGGCCAGACCAGCAGTTAGGAGTGGGGTGAAAACAAGAGGGGGTGGTACATCCCTTGTGCCTCTGCTACTACCACCACTACTAGCCTTAGATTGGAAACATCACATATGTTTCACAAAACATGGGAAGATAGATATAGGTTGAGGGTACGCGCAGGCACCATCCAATCCAGAAGAGAGAGTGAAAAAAAAGTACTACTACATCAAACATAAGCAACAAAAAGGCCACACGCCTCCTTGTTGATCCATCATCAGTCCATCACTGTACACAGAATGTTAGATGAATTTGCCTCCGGGGGCGAGCCGGAGGGTGATTGAAGGCGAAATAATAGGCTTCTCTCCATCAACCAGGGACGCAGGGCTTCGCGATCAGCAGAACGGTTTCTGAATTTCATCCGATGACGACGATGAGAGAAACAAAAGTGACCATCGTTGGTTTCTTTTCCTAGAGCTTTCATCAGAAGTGGAGGAGGTTGTCCTTGGAGAGTACTTGCCATGGCCGGAATTCAGACGATGATCCCCAAGCAGCAGCAGCAGCAGCAGTATACGATGAGACGACAGAACTAGTATAAGTCAAGCTTACCATCTTGCTATAACAAGTGGAGTGTGTGTGGAGGCGACGACGACGGACGGGGGGCGAGGAGGTTTATGATCAGATCAGCAGCTGTGGTGTATGTACTAGAGGTTAGCCCTGAGGAAGTCGGAGATCTCCTCCATGACCTCGTGGTAGTGGTCTGTGTTGGGCAGCAGGTAGAAGCCCACCGTGGCCTTCTCGCGGTACACGAGCTTGACATGGTGGCCGTCCTCTTGGAGGCCCTCGGCGTACGCCAGCTGCCGGTCGCAGGTGAGGTCCAGGCCCGACACGATGATGAGGCTCTTGGTGAAGGGGAGCCCCCTCAGCCGCCGCCCGTTCGGCCCGAACGGGTTGCACGCCGGGTGGTCCCGGTCGGCGTCCTCGGGCAGGTACGCCTTCCAGTACCAGTCCCTGTCCTGGAGCGTGACGAAGTACTTGCCGTCCAGCCGCCGCTCCGAGTCGGTGCGCTCGGCGCCGCCGAACATGGCGTTCAGCAGGATGTTGCCGCAGATCCTGATCCCGGCGTCGGCGGCGCGGACGGCCACGTGGTGGGCGATGTTGCCGCCGGAGGAGTCGCCGGAGAGGAACACGCGGGGCTGAGCGTCCCCGCCGCTGCGGAGGAACGGCTGCGACATGGCCCACTTGAGCGCGGTCCAGCCGTCGTCGTAGGCGCACGGGTACCGGTGCTCGGGGGCGCGCCGGTAGTTGACGGACAGCACCACGCCCTTGCTCAGCTTCACGAACCGGCGGCACAGGTTGTCGTAGATGGCCGTGCTGGACGAGGAGTGCGCGAAGCTGCCGCCGTGGAAGAAGAGGATGACCGGGAACGGGTCCGGGGACGGCGCGCCGGTGAGGAAGTCGAGGATGGGCAGCGTGACCGCGGCCGCGCGGGCGGCGTTGTTGGCGGCGGCGCGGTAGATGCGGACCTCGAGGCCGACGGACGGGTCGATGACGTGGTCGAAGGAGGAGACGCCCTCCTGGGCCCGCGCGTCGGGCGGCACCCGGCGGTCGAGGTACTCGGCGAGGTCGCGGTCGAAGGTGCCGTCCGCCCGCCGGAGCATGTTGTACGCCAGCTTGAAGTTGGAGATGAGCACCCATGTGTGGATCGGCACCGCCGTCTGCGCAACAGGAGAGCCAGCATCAACAGCAGCAACAGTAAGACGAAGAAGAAGCAGAGGGTCTCATCACAAACACACAGCGCGAGCCCTCCTATTCCTTTGCTGTTTCCTCGCATGGGCGAGAACGCCAATGCGGGCGGCGATCTTTCGCCGCCGCTTGCCAGAAAAGATGCAAGCTTTCGCATGATTGGCCCGTTCCCCTTTGTTGGGTAGCCATTTCCGTAGCATCGCCTCGCACCAGTCCCCCCGAAACTCCAAAAACAACGGGGGCACGGGAGAAGGGGATAAAATTGGGATTGAGCCCAAAGGGGAAAGAAAGGCAGCGATTGACCGGGAAATCACCGGCCAGGGCTGGCCGGCCCCAATCCCCCCTCCACCGAATCATAAAGCGGCGGCACAAATCGGGAGGCAGCGGCCCTGGCGCACCCCCCACAGAAGAGAAGAACACCACCCTCCCGAAACGCGAGACCGAGGCGGGAGCCGGACGCAAGGACGGCCGGCCTCATGCCCGCGCGGAACCTGCAGCACATGGAAGCAGGCAGGGAAGGGAGGAGGTAGCGGGGAGGGCCGCGCGCGCGCACCTTGCACTCGTTGCGGTTGACCTCGTCGCTGCCAGCCATGGCGGTCGGCGGGCGCCGCTCGGCCTCGGCCACCGGAGCACCGGCTTCAGGCTGCTGTTGCGGCTGCGGCAAGATCTCTTCCCCGGGCGGCAAAGCCAGCGCCTTCACTCACGGCATGGGCCGTGCCGCGCCGGAGCGATCCCGCGGAACCGAGCCCGGCGAGAGCCGCGGGCGCCCGCCCGCGCCCCGATCTCCCTCCCTCGGGGGGGGGGGTGGCGAGCAACCCCGCCGCGCGTCGGCTCCCAATCCGAATCCCCCCTCTGCCGCCGCCACCAGCCTACGGGCTCGCGCGGGCCGAGTGGGGAGGGAGCAGAGCGGCGGGCGCGCGCGCGGCGGCGGCAGTACGAGGAGGCGAGGCGTGCGCGGGGGACTGTAGCGGCGCGAACGAGCGAGGGGGGGGGGGGCTGTGGTGCGGTGTGTGTCGAGACTTGAGAGGCGGACGCAGGCGGGGGGCGGGGAGATGGAGGGGAACAGGAGGGATGGGGGAGGGGGTGTAATAGCGTGGGGCGGGGGCGGACGGACGGAGGAGACGACAAAACCGGGCGGCTCAAAAAGTAAAACCCGCGGGGGGACGCGGGCCCCACGCGCGCCCAACCCCCCACTTCCCTACCCAAGCTGCCAATATTTTTCTCCCTCTCTCTCTCTCTCTCTCCCTCTTCTCTCTCTATCTTCCCTGGTTTTTGTTTGTTTATTTCTTTTGGAGGGTTTCGCGAGAAGGTTTGGATGGATCTGCCGAGGCCCTGCCCTCTCCTCCGCTCGCTGCCCCCCGTCTTGCTTTTCTTGCTCGCTTGCCTTTTCCTCCGTCGCCGCTCACCGCCGCCGTCGTCCTCCTCCCCCTCCGCGGAGGCGTCGTTTTTTCCCCCGGGGTTGGACGGAGCGCGAGAACTCTCCTCCTAGTAGGCGCACCAAAACGGGTGTACGTGGACGTTGAGGCATCCGCTGGACGCATCCGTGCCGCTATTGCTCTCACCGCCGCGCGCGAGCGAGTGGTGCGGACGAAACCCTTCGCTCTCCCGGCGCCACGCTACCTTGGCCGCCCCGCTTTGTTTTCTTTCGTGCGGCTCCTACTCCTCCTCCCGGGCACCCTGTGGAGTGTGACTGTGCTGCTCCGTCGGGGAGGGAAGCTGCGAAAGGCGTGACACGGTCTGCGTTTTTCGGGAGAGGTTTGTGTGGATCGAAATGCGTCTAGCAAACACGCACACGCGCAGAAAGGAAGCGTTGCTGCTGAGGCCTGAGGGGAGTCAGCAGAGGACATGGTTAACAGAGCCGGTTAGCAGGCCTAAGCTGACTTCTGCGAACCTAAGCATTGCCTTATTAACTAACATTAGGTTGACACTTGGGCCCCGCTGGTGGTGTCTAGGCCGTCGACCAGCTCGATCAACTTGGCGACTCTCGGCAGGGCATATCTTATCTCAAGTACCAGTAGCATTGGACTTGGACCGACCCAAAAAAGGAAGAAGGAATAAAAAAACTGGCATCAGACCGCGCTGCTTGGATCTTATATATGCCAACTGGCCTTGATGTAACTAGGCTTTAGATAGTTTCAAATTTGAGCTGCTCGCCGTATAAATGTACTGCAATAATTGCATTGAAATGTAATAATACTTGCCCCTGCCGTATAATTATATAATATGTCTCGCTATTTTTGTACCGTTATTGGTAGCCCGCACAAATAAACATATATGGATTCTTTCCTTTTTTTTCACCCCTAAGTTAGCTTGTCTTATGGTTTTCCCTTGAGGTTCTTGAAACAATATCTAAGTTGATTATAAACAAAAAAAAACTATGTGATGCCGAGCAAAAACCAACCGTCAGAGTAAATAGGTTTTCGGACATTTATGTTAATTTTTTTTTGCCCTTTTTCTCTCAAAGGGTCATATATAATTTCAATGACTTCTTACGTGCATTATTTGTATACGATCTGTATATACAACAGGTAATTGGTATCCTTCAATCTTTCAAATTATCTAAATTACATGCTCCCGCTGTTCTCTTTTTTATTTGACGCTGGCTAGCTCGGATCCGACCTAGCCAGCGTCAAATAAACAGAACAAAGGGAGCAGCAGATACTCAAGAACCCGCATTTGCTCAATTGCGGAAAAGCACGCGCTTGACATTTTCCTAAAGTACAAAAGGACTGATCACTATCATTTGCGCCTAGAGAGCCTCGTATGATAATATATTTCAGACAATAACTAAGATGATTGGGAGCTGGGCCCACGCGATTTTTCATCTGAAAGCATCCATCTCAGCCCATCACGCTGGTACATGTCGATTCTTTATTTTCTTGGGAGACCAGCACATCACACTAGCTGTAGCACGGGCCGCGGAATTCCCGCTCGAACCAAAGCCGCCGTATGCTCGCTACTGCACGTGGCCGCGCGGCCCGCCGACCCGCCGCATCCACTATTTTCTTCCTGCTGGCTGCCGCCGGCCGCCCCCTAATGGCCTAATTAATTTAAGTTCAGGCGCGATTAAGCAGCATGATGCTGAACTTCACCTGATGAAAAGGGGTTTCTGGCCCAACCAAGGATCAGAACTGGCTGCTGCTAATCCAAGTCCCAGCAGTTCCATCCAACGCTGTTTTCTCTCTGATAGAGTAGTGCTGGTGTCCCCACGCACCGATGCATTTGTTGGAGGGGCAAAAGAATACTGCCCAATGCCCACTTGTCCTGGGAAGAAGAAGCTCCTGGAAGGCATAGGAAGGTCTGGGTGTATGCTTATACATATACCTATATGTGTGGTGTATTTCCTTATTGAAACCGCTATGCCTTGGCCACTACTCAAGGCCACAAAAACGATTGCAATAATTGCGGGTACATGCACATGCCCGGGGGTGACACTCACCTGTCACCTGTATACAATTCACCTTCGAACGGAAGACGATGGCCCTTGCATGCATCTGGCCTTTTCTTTTTTTTCTTTCTTTCTTTCTTTCTTTCCGGCGACAGCTATAGTTGGACCAGAAACAGGTGATCGTTTTAAAGATCGGGTGGGTGCCAATGTGATTGCTCATCATTTGGATTGACAACATCTGCTTGCATAGCCCCCGGACTGGTCCATGAATATGGTTTCTTTTCGAGCTAGCAAACATCCATGATCGGTCCGGGCCGGGCCTGGGCCAATCGGGCCCGCCCAACCCACGCACCAGGGCGAAAGAAGTCCAACCAGGTACGGTCAGGTCAGGCTATAGCCAGTTGTGTGCTGCCGCAGGCACATGAGGAAAGCTGTTTGACACGGACGGATGGGTCCCGCAGTGGGCGAGGAATAAAAATATGTGTGCACAACAAGCTACGTATTCCGAGCCATAAATTGACGTAGCCTACAAACGGACTCGAATGGGCGCGATGGCATGATCGAGCACGATCATTTCTGAATTGTAATGTGGCAGCAACATCAACAACCGGCATCTTCTTGTTTTTTTTTTTTTTTGCAGCGAAAAGGAACATCATGCGTGCTGCTTCTTTTTCCAAGGAATACAATGATGTATTTGGACAGGGAAATCTCCAGTGCGATATGCGCATCATACATGGTCCTAACTTCACCGTAACATTACGCATATCGCTTGGGCAGTCCTAGTTTTTTTTTTAGGGCCGGGCCGAGCTGGGCTGGTGGCCCGAAAATTAGCCCGTGCCGAGCCCGGATAAATTAGACCAAGCATGCCCATAAGCAGGTGTAACCCGTGGCTAGAAACTTGCTTAAACTGGAATGATTTTGAATTAAAAAAAATCTAGTGACGCGATAGATCTTCATATAGCAAATATCTCTCGTAGTTTCATGCGTACAAGTGGCTAGGTGTGGTTACGTTTTGACAGCTAGTACGTCGCAGCCAGCCACGGTGCTCGCGCTCCTGCCATTTTTATCCCGGGGTCTGCGTGCGAAAGCAGGGGGCAGGGTACACGTAAACAGTTTTAAAAAGGGCCCGTTCGTGATCCATGAGAGAAAAAGGGGGCCGTGCCCAATTCCGGATTAGCGGCCGTCCCCGGGGATTTGATCGCCGCTCGTTGATCACACGGTAACGTGTTGAGCAGCCGACGACGTTGCTGGGCTGTAAAAATTATTGGATCGTGCCAATCGTATCGATTAGATACCTTCGGATAGAGGTGTAAATCGGTGATCTTTAGCTGCATCTCCAACCTTATTTAATTTAAATATTTATGCTACTTCTTCCAATCGATATCCTATTTTTTAAAAAAATTAACATAAATAATTGAACTAAGAAGGGTTGAAGATGCACCTAAACGCCACTAATCTGCACCCCTACTTTCAGAGGCCGGTGTTATTACTCCAGTGGATGTTAACTTTAGTGAACCACTCTCTTCTCCTGCTTTTCTAAATACAGCGAGCTTTTCGAACTGGGGTTTGAGGCGGTGATACACCATAGTGCAGAATGGTTCGGCGGGAAGCCGGTGCTGACGAGCTCGCCCCGATGACGGTGTGAAGTGGCCGCGACGTTACCAGGATCGCAGGGTGCCAGGACGACCACCTGGTGGTTGTGCTCGTAAGCCTCAGGATTTGGGAGACGGGGATCAGGCGATCGAGAGAGGGTGGGCAGAGTGAGGATTGGGTGGAGCACAACAATGGCACGTTCTCACGCCGATTTTGAGCTGTCATGAAGACGAAGGTCACAGATGCAAGCAAGGATTTGCTGAATTTAACCAAGAGATTACTCATACCAACTAACGCAGGCAGCCTCCAAGAAAAGATCGCGTCCGGGAGCCGAGAACACGCACGTAGAAGTGGAACTGCGAGCGAGGAAGGAAGCGGACAAGATGGCAGCAAGGAGTAGTAGAGTACCAAGCGCGACGAGACGGCTCGGCCCCCCCGCGCTGCTCTGCTCCGCCTTTCCGTGGAGGGGGACGCGCGCGCCACCGGGAGCTCGAAACGTGTCCGCCGCAACCCCCACACGCGCTGTACTGCCCCTCCCCTCGTGGCGGCTCCGCCCACGCGGCCACGCGCGCGCACGCAGACTTCAGCGGCCGGCCTCCCTCAGCCCTGCCCCTACCCCTACTCTACCGCTGCTGCGGGCCGGTGGTGTGGTCTACTGTACTGGAGCACCCTCCCCCCCCCCCCCCCCCCCCCCGCTCTCTCTCTCTACGGGCTCTATTATTTTGGCCGCTGATAATGGCGGCGGGATGGGGAGGAGGAGAGAGAGAGAAGTCAAGCCTGGCCCTCGTGCTGCTCGCTCATCTACTCGCGTATCCACCTGCCACCTGGTGCGAGCCACTGTCCCCTCCTTGGCTTTCTCTCTCCCTCTCTCTCCTGTCCTGCGCTATGGATAAGAGGGAGGGGGGAGAGAGAGGAGGACGGTACAGTCCTGCGCCGGGCGTGGTCCAGAGCCTGCCTGTGCCGCCGGTGTAGGCCCAACCGCCCAGGAGCCTACGAGCCGAGCCGACGCGAGAGAGGGCTCATCGTCAGCTCGGCTCGGCTCATCAGCAAATGGATTCGAGGTGGCTATGATTCTTTTTGTGAGGAATCTCAAGGGCTATAGGCGGCCCAAATAACAGTGGCCCACTGCAGCCATGGATTCGATCAGGCCCATCAATTTGCGAAAAACCCCGGTCCAGCCGCGCGCACAGAACAGAACCGCGCCTCTTTCGCCACCGTCTCACCGACCCCGACACCGCTCCCGCTCCCGCCGCCGCCGCCCGCCCGCCCCGCGCGGCGCGGTACGACTTCCTCAACTCCAAGCCGCCACCCAACTATGTCGCGGGTCTCGGCCGCGGCGCCACCAGCTTCACCACCCGCTCCGACATCGAGCCGGCCCGCGCGGCGCCCGCCCTGCCCGACCGCTCCGCCGCCGCCTCAGCCGCCGGCCGCGGCCGCGGGAAGGTGCCCGGAGAGGGCGGCGGCGGCGGCGACGAGAACCAGAAGTTCGACGAGTTCGAAGGCAACGACTCCGGGCTCTTCTCCAACGCCGAGGCGGACGATGACGACCGCGAGGCGGACACGTTCTGGCAAATCGTGTCCGCCTCGCGGTCCTCGCAATGGCAAGAAAGAAGAACCCAGCTACACCTGAACTCTAGCTTGCAGCCATTCGAGCTCAATTGAGGCATGGGAACAAAAAGGAAGCTGATGCTCTACTTGCCAAAGCATTACAAGAGTATCCAACAAGTGGTAGTCTTTAGGCTGCATCTATTGAGATGGTGCTACACCCCCAGCGTAAAGGAAAGAGTTCGGATGCTATTAAGCGATGTGCTCATGATCCACATGTCCTTGCAACTGTGGCCAAACTTTTCTGGCATGACAGGAAGGTTGATAAAGCTACGAATTGGTTGAACAGGGCTGTTACTCTTGCTCCTGATATTGGGGATTTTTGGGCATTGTACCATAAATTTGAACTTCAGCATGGAAACGCGGACACTCAAAAGGATGTTCTGAAAAGATGCGTTGCAGCAGAACCAAAACATGGTGAAAAATGGCAAGCAATAACCAAAGCTGTTGAGAACTCACACCAGCCAGTTGAGGCTCTTTTGAAAAAAGCTGTTGTGGCGCTTGATGCAGAAGAACGTGCGAATGCCACAGGTGCCTAGGCTCCTAGATCATTTTTTATAAGGTATTTGGCGAACGTGTTTTGTGCTACTGTTATATTATCTTTTAGTATTTCAGATTTTCAGTTGAGTTAATATGATTATCGCTGCCTGAGATTTACAAGTGAATTATTATTTTTGTTTGCATAATTAAGTACCTGTATCATGCTCCAAATTTAGTTCCTTTGTATGCCAACTCTGAGGTGTTATCAGAACTCTCTTTAACGGCAGTAGATAGAACGTACTGTTGCTTCTTTGCTTGCAACCAGCTTGCTGCAGAGTTTCTGCTGTAGTGACGTCGTTTTAGTCTAGCATTTCTTATGGATTACTTTTGCATTCCTGTTTGTCGTGACACTAAGGTTGCACCTGTAGCAACTATAGACAACCTATTCAAACCAGGAAGGGTTATGGAAGCCCAGAGTCTCTTGATACTTCAAGCAGGTGCAAGTGCAAAGCCTTACATTTTTTTGGTTGCATAATGCCAAAAAAAAAAAAGGCTATTGCTTATCTGGTAAACAGGACGAAGCAATGAAACACCTCAATGTCTGTGCTCTTGCAGGGCTTGAAAACTGGTGCTATTACACACTTACACTTAATAGTGTACTTGATTGCATGGTCTCTATTGGCTTGCAAGTTGCAACCAATGTTGTTACCTGTAACACTTTGATCAATGGTTACTGCAAGCATGGGTAGGACGTAGGATAGAGGATGCATTAACTCTGTTCAGAGAAATGTTGAGCAAGGGAAACTGATGCAGTGGCGGAGCCAGGAATTTTGGTAAGGGGGGGCCAACTCGATATATCATTATGATTGGATGTTGAACAATTTTTTTTTAGATTAAGGGATGTTGAACGAATGGAAGTCCTATATCCTTCTCAATTCAGATTATATCTTGCAAATCATAAATGAATTGTAGTCTTATATCTTGCAAAGATTAAACATTTAGTTAGCATGTATAAGCCTCGTTGTCTACGCAGTAACAACAAAAAAGTGAAAGTGAAAGTAGCAATTAAACCACAATAATTTGAGTACACAATCCATACTCGGCAATGCCATCGCTGGCCTGGCTCGCTGCAGCCTGCTCGCCTTGCGATTGTCGTGGAGGACTGGAGGCCGGAGGCATAGCGCAAAGCGACGGAGTGAAGTGAAGCCCTGGCGGTGCGCGGGCGCCTCGAGCCATCGAGACATCATGCAGTAGAGCTAGAGATCTGGGGAGGCGGAAAGGCGCGCGGCAGCACGGTGAGCACGAGGGCTTCGTATACTCATGTTGGGAAATTGGGATCGTGGCCTGCGTAACAAAAGGCAGGGGTAAAAACAATCACATTGGCTCATTTGCACTTAAACTACAAGTCTAAAGCGTGCAACATACAGGGGATAAAAAAAACTGTTTTTTGCTGCTTCTTCGTTGGGGGTGGGTGGGTGGGGGTGGGGGGGGGGGGGCACGGCCCCTCCGGCTCCGCCATTGGCTATATTGCTATCACATAAGGCATAATACTGTGTTATTTCAGATTGGAAGGTCTGCTAGGACTCTACCAGAAGATGGTAGAAACTACAAAGTATATAATGCATAGTCTTAACTAAAATGTGCTATCATCCTTTACCTGAAGATGATCGAAAGTGCCATCGATCTGAAGAACCTGTGTGCTTTCTTATCTGATCTGTAATATGTATGCAGTGTTTCAAAGGCGAAGGCAACCCAAGGCGAACTGGGTACACCTGGATGTCTAGGCGACAAGGCGTGACTGTTGCCCAAGGCGAGCTGGGTCTGCCTGGACGCCTAGGCATCCTAGGTGATGCCTTTGAAACACTGTAAGTATGTGGTGGTGCCTCTCTTAGTAAATTTAATGTTCCTGATGGTGCATGCTTGATCCTTGTGAAATGTAGAGGATTTTCTTTTACAATAAATCACATTTATATCTGCCTCTTTATCCTCCATTTTTTTTGTTAAAGAACTGTAGTACTGTACTTTCCTTTTTCTGCCATGGAGGACCAGAAGAAAAAAAATTCGTCAGGACAAGGACATAGACCCAAAATATGATAGCTGTTGCTGTTTTAGTTTGATATATTTGCTTAAAAAGTTTACATGATTTAACACTTGCAGAAGTTGCTCCATGCATGCCAGAAAGCAGGTCCAGAAGGAACCTTACATCACAGGTTAGTTGATTCTGTCGATTCTACTTCAATGTCTACTTAGCACAATAGTTGCATTTACTCCGTGCTTCAGTTTTTCATCTTCTGAGTGGTCTTCAATGTTGTTGAGATAATACAAAACTGAACTTTCTACTGGTCCTGAAAATAGTTCTTACATTGGCTGGGTGGCTATATTTCACCAAGATGTGATACACGGATACGAATATGGGTACGGCGATATGGAATTTGTCCAAAATAAGGATATGCTGGTACAGCAAGTATATACAAATGAATATTTAAATATCACTTAATTGTAAATGATCTCAAAATATATAAAGACACAAAACAAATTGAAGTTTGTTGGTACTTAGCAAGCCGCCAGTGTGAGGCACAACTACTAACTTGCGCTAAATACGTATCCATCACTAAGATAAAAAGTGAAAAGTGGGGAAAATAATAACAGAGAAACATATAATGGCCTTCCGGCCCACTTAGCCTAAATTAGGACCTAAGCTTACCCTAATAGCTCCTCTGCTCCTGCACTGCACGCAAAAGCAGCCGCCGCTGTGTCTACTGCTGTATCTCCAATCTCCCTCTGATTCTCCAAACTCTCCGATTCTCCTTCTCCCCATGACTATGTATGGATGAGAAGAAATGTACCTGCGGAGGTATCGGCAAGCATCAAAAGCCACATCGCTAATTAAATTATTTATTTTAGAATCGCAATTTCCTGATACCTGATGATACACGTTTCGGGCCGTATCACACCGTATCAGATTTGGGTACGGCAGCCTACATGAAGCATTTGTGATGTATGACTGGGTGGTACAAATGAGATCTGGAAAAAAAGCTATTTCTAGTGATACCTATGATACTGCATAGTTAAATTATAGTGGAGCATCAGTGAATATTATGCTCAGTTGTTACTTCTCAATGCAGCTCGATAAGATGTCTTTGTTCCTGAGTGGAATGGGGGTATCTTCTGATTAGATGAGTTGCAGCAAAACCTAGACAGAGAGCTGAAGCAACTACCAAGCCTGTTGAGAACTCACATCACATCAGCAGTTGAGGCCACTCAAAATAGAGCTATAGTGGCTTTTGGTAGAGAAGAAAAATCGCAGATGCCTCGGCTCCTTGATCAGACTGTCTTAATAAGGTATTTGATGCTCTATACTACTATTCTGATCAGGAGAAATATGGTGTGTTCTCCTTGTTCCATAACTCTACAATGCCTTGTGTTGAGATGCGTTTTCTTTCAGTGTCTTACAGTACTGTTCAGTTACAAGTTCTAATTTTGAAGAAGTATCTGACCCTTAAGATTTGAGCAGCAATTAGGTGATTTGGGACAAGCAGAGTTGTTTTATTCTTTTATGCCTAGCATGCTTTTAAGTAGGTGTGTATTGTTGCATGTCAAAGCGTTATCAATACTATATTTGAAGTAGCTATGTATTGTTTGTTGCATGTCAAAGCGGTATCACTTTGACAGTTTTGTTTTAGTTCTTAGGCTGATAGGTGGTTTGTCCTAGCTCACAGATTGATGCGGTTAATACATTTTGATTACGGGCCATCACTTAGTAAGTCCATCGCTACTTGCATTTTTGTGCACAAATGATACTGGTAGTTGTGCAAAGGCCAATCGGCAGAGAGCTGCTCTGTGCAACGAAGTCCAAACAAGCTTTCTGTGACTACTGACTGGGCACTCTTCAAGTTCATTCCAAACAAGCTTCTGTACTGGAAATCGTAGCAGAAATGGTCGGCTAGTCTTCAACTCTTCAAGTTCATTTGGAGAACAATGAAAGTTTGATGAAGTGCCTAGAAGGATATTTAGGCTTGATTGCGAAATGTTTTGTTCCCACTTATACCTGCATTACTCTTGATAGATAATTTTGCTTTGTACTGTGATTTTCCTCCACTTGGAATCAGATTTGTTTTTCCTGTCTGCTCACAGGTCTACATCTTGTGCACGCTGGCATTGGAATAATTGAAGAAAGTAGCAAGCGTTTGGCAGCAAACCAGCTTGGACTCGAGTAACTTTCAGTCGGGCGTCAACACCAAACTGGTTTTTGCATATTGCCCAAGACGAGTTGATGTTGCAGCACTTCCCAAATCAAAAGATCTGATTCGGAGCATTGCCAGAGACATTCTGTTTCAGTGATGATGTGTCTAGAGGATATCCCTCCACCCGCGTGGCTCTCCTAGGCGGCTCCGGGGGCGCCCCGCGCCGCCTCCAGTGGCCGCTGCAATCGTCCGGGCGGCGGCGGTGGCCCGACGCTGAACCGAAGTCGGCTTAGCTCGCAGCCTTCCCCCTTCTCTCTCTCTTCCCCCACCTACCTCCGCTTGGCCCCTTGCCTCGACCTGTCGACAGTCCTTCGCCGGCTGCCGGAGCCGGATCCGGCCTCCCCCTCGCCGGATCCGGGGTTCCCCAGGCCAGATCTGTTGCCGGCGCCCCCTTTCCCGGCCGGCCGGCGTGCTGTGCCTCTGAGGGCTCGGTTGGGCGGGAGGAGGGGGGGGGGGGGGGGGGGCGCGTGGCTGCGTCGCTGCCGCCGCTCGCTCGGGCCTTGCCGCTCCACGTGGCCGGCCCTGCGCCCGTGGCGTGGGCTTGCTGCGCCTCAGGGGGCTCGGTTGGGCAGGGGCATGTGGTGGGGCTGCCGTCGCCGCTTGCTCTGGCCTCGCCGGCCCTATGCCCTCAGTGTGAGCGTGCTGTGCTTCTCTGCTCAGCTGGTCGGGGCCACTCACCTAGGGACGGGTTGCCGGCGCTTATGCCGCCTCCGGACGGGCGCACGTCCTCGTGGGGGTTGGTGCCGACGCCTCTTAGTTCTCGGTTGCCGGGGCCGGCCGGCTCTCCTTCGGCTCGGCTGGCTGGGCTAGCCTTGGTGGTTGCCTTCTGTCCCCTAGTGGCCGCCCCTTCCTGCTAGCCTCCTGCGGCGAGGCGCCGGCCGGCGGGCTCTCTTGCGTTGGGGCGGCGTCGGTTTTGTGGAGGGAACGGGTGAATGTGAAAGCCTAGAGTTTGCTTGCGGGCTGATGACGGCGACGCCCTCGGACGTCGTTTACCTTGAAGGCGTCATCCTTTCCCCTCTTCTCTCCTCTCCGGTGAGCTCTCCGGGTGAAAACCTTGACCCTGGTGGCCAGATGATGACGGCGCTGGTGGCGTCGCTCCCTGCCTTGAGACGTCGTTTTGGAAGCTCTGTTGGTGGTGGTCGTCTGCTCTTCTCGGAGAGTTTCCGCTTCTGCACCTGCCTTTGCTCTGTTTCCTCTTCATCGTCCGGGTTGCGTAGGTCGCGTTTGACGGATGCTTTGCTGCCCCTCTTATCGCTGGTGGATGCTTTGCCGCCGTTCTGCTCTGGCGGATGCTTTGCCGCCATCATCATCTTGGTTGGAGATCGCTTCGGCGGATGCTTTGCCGCCATGGTTGGTTGGTCGGGTGGATGCTTTGCTACCTTGTTGCGTCGTCGACTAGTGTGCCCTTGATGTTGTATGATCTTTTAGCAGGTCCAGTTGTGTGCTCTTGTCTAGGTTTGAGGGTTGGTGAGTCTCCTCCTTCGTATTTCTTGCTGTTCTTGTTCGTTTATGGGGTCCTTGCTTGGTGGTCTGTATCCGCCTTATTAGCCTCTACCTATTAAAATTTCTAATAATGTAGATCTTCTGTTTACCACGATCCGCATCCTGTGCATTCCCATTCCCAGATATTACCAGAAATTGTTGAAACTTTGTAATTGTGTATGTGCAGTTTCTTTTCGTGCCTTGTATGGAAGTCTCGTCGTTCCGTATAATTCGGGTTAATGCTGGCAAAATCCAGCATCTGTTGCCAATGCTCTCTTGGGTGTTTTGCTCAGTATACCTAGCAAAAAGTTTCTCGTCTTTGACGAAGTTATTTTTTCTCTGCGAACGGACAAAACCTTGGTGTTCTAAGTAAGCAAAAATTGTAGTATCTGTAGATTTCACTAAAGAGTGTTTAAAAATGATGAGAAAGAAACAATTTGGAACACTTCTTAACTAAGCTTGTTGAACTTGCACAAATCGCTGATAATGTTCTCGTCCTTGTCCCCAAACCTGTTTTAATACTGAACATGGGCCACACATGAGAAGGTCCATAAACAGCACTGCCTACCTCGCCATTCAGCCTAGTTTTCTCGTGGGCCCGTTCCACCCCTCCACCGTGTTTGGTTGGCGGTTGGCCACCGATGGCTGTCAGCTCGCGGGACCCACTTGCGAGAGAGACACAGGAGAAGTCATATCCAGCAGTTTCCTGAATTCCTCACTCCAGGGGTGAGGGAGCCGGCGCGGCGCGAGCAGGACGGCAGAATCGCCGAGCACGTGGAGTTCCGAACCCGCTCCAGTTCCGGCGCCGCCGCAATCCGCCTCGCTTCATCGGGGGAAGCCTCACAGCAGCCGAGGGGACGCGACAAGCCAGGCCCCGCTTTCCGCACGAACTCTTCCCCCGCCCTCCTCTTCCCCGCCTGCCGTCTTCTGGAGCTTGGTTGCCGTGGGGTGGAAATTCAGCGGAACTTCCGCTGATTTCTTCACTTGTTGGTAAGCAAGGCAAGCTTTCCTCGACGCATTGTTCTCTGGCTGTTCGTTTTGTTCCAGGGGGCAGTCTCTCAAATCCAAATTTTACTTTCTCCTGTTAGACGCCGATTTATGTGCGGTTAGTGCTTAGGAATTCGGATAGTCCAAATTATTAAAAAAACAAATCGCAAGGTCAACTTTGCTTGTTTTTACCAAAAAAGAAGGATGTTCCCCATCCCCACGTTAAGTACACTGCTGCATATGTAACGTTTTTGAGTAAGGAGGTATAATACCTTAAGATTCCTAATTTCTGATAGTAGTAAAATTGATAAATCTACTGCACCTTTTAGCGTTGACTATTTGAATTGTACGCTATCGCTGAGCTAAGAATGAAGTTTTAGAGACTAATTAATTATCTGTAGTAAATCATTATTCCTTCATATTTGTATATGAAGTTGCAGTCATTGTTCCTTCATATTTGTATATGAAGTTGCAAAGCTTTGATATATCACAACAGTGTGGGTTGTATATAGAGCAGGGCTTTGAGTTGGTCTTGTTAATTCTAGTTACTTGAAGCACATTCCATAACCATGGCCAACAAAAGGTGGTCCATGTGATATCTGCACCTTTATGCAATCACAAAGATGTAATATGTCACCCTTGAAATCCTCACAATTTTCTTAAGCAAGCCTTTGACTCTATATTGGTGGGCAGGTACAGAGAAAATCAACCATGACATAAGCTGGAAAGAATGGGTTACGGCATGAGTAGGCTAGAAGATGAATACTATGAGCCTGAAGGGCAGGATACTGATGGATCTAGTTCAGTTCAAGTGAATGATGAGTTCTCAAAATTACATAATGATATTTTCCATATGACTCGAATGAGATCAGGACTTAGTGAAAGCATTTATAAGTCCATGGGTACCAACAGAGGCATAATATCAACGGCCAAGTTGTTATCTGGAAGGGAAGTTGATTGTTCTGGAAAGGGAAAGTTCTCTTCAGGTGACCGTGCATTTGTTCTAGGTCGCTATGTTCCAATGAACGGTCCTGAATTCTTGGATAGGATGGATTCTCGTGCTTATGTTTCACAGTTTTCTGCCGATGGCACTCTTTTTGTTGCTGGTTTTCAGGTACGCTATGCTCAACCAAAAATAGTAAAGGTTTTACAAAGTTCAAGTTGACAAATTTCCTGCAGTTTGTTTTGTTTCCCCCCTGTCACCATTTTGTGCATCTTTTTAAGAGAGAAATTATAGAAAGCATATAACGTTTCTTTTCATTTCCAGGGAAGTCACATAAGAATATATGATGTTGATAGAGGCTGGATCATACACAAGGACATTCATGCTAAAAGTCTGAGATGGACCATCAGTGATGTATCCTTATCACCTGATCAACGGTACCTTGTAAGTTTCTTCTGGCTTTTAACTAGTTTAGCTTGCCACCCTTATTCAACATGACTTTGTACCATTTTGATTTTCATATAACTCCGTTATGCAACTTTTCATCTGTCATTGTTGCAGTTGCAACTAATCTCTTTCATTATTCTTCGTATTGGGAAGAAACATTTCATATGCAACTATGCTCAACAGATTAAAAAATAATCCAAAATGTATCAGGCATCACTGTATTAGATGTGGGTACATGTTTGCAAAAGGTTTTTTTGCATCATGTATCACTGTATTAGATGTGGGTACATGTTTTCAACAGGTTTCCCCTTTTTCCTTATTTCTTTTTAGGGGAGAGGGTAGGGGGCTAGGCAGCATCCAGGTTCTTCAACACGATGAAGTTGGGCAAGGATGTTTAATGTGGACTTATCCAAGAGATTAGTATCCATAAATGAGTTTTTCTGCACTCATGTGGACCTTACCTGTGTCAAGCTACCAACATTAACTGTATGGAGGTTGTTTTAACCATTGAGTAAACTATAATGACAGAAAGTACCTGTAAGATAATTAATTTTACGGGGAGAATTTAGACTTACTAAATCCTTACATATTTCATGTGTTGGTACTAGCATGTCTTGGAGGTTTGCGAATCCATGCTAGCTCTTTTTGTCTGCATATTATTTATGTATATAGCCTTCATCAGTCTCTGTGGCTGAATTACTGTTTTTGATCTTTAAATCTGCAGGTCTACTCTAGTCTGGCACCTATTATCCATATTGTCAATGTTGGAAATGCGGCAAGAGAATCCTATGCTAATGTCACTGTGAGTTCTTATTAGGTTCTTTCAATGCTGCACTCAGGTGCCCGAACTTTTCATTTTGTAGGGTAAAAAAAGTGTGCCTGGTTTTGCACAGCAAATGATCAATTTTAAGAAACATGTCTCTTTCATACGATTTTTATGTTAATAATCAATAACTGCATTTCATCTTTACTTCCATTGTGAATAAATAGAGTGAAATAGACAAGCGCCAAACCTATCTTAGTGAAGGAAGCTCTGGGGATTTTTAGACATGTTTCTTACTAAAATAGTAGCCAGCTCATTAACTTCTTATTTCTTAAAATTGGAATTCGATCCATGATCTGGATTGTGCTAAATATTAGAAGACAAGATTTGTTCCATCAACATACAAATTTATTGACGAGCTCAATTTACGTGGTAGAGCTTATGTAGATGTCTTTGGAGATGGTATTCACTTTGTTTTGCATTTAATTATTCTGGGTGCTTGAAAGTTGAAAGCAGCTAAAATACCTTTTGTCACTTAATGTTGGAATCTGGTGCTGAAATTCACCTTTTTTTAGATAATGGGAAAGTTTCCAGCCTATGCTGTTGTTAGAATTCGACAATTCGCCTACCTCTTTGTATTTTGAAAAACGTACAATGTTAGACATAATACTGTTTACAAAGTCTAAAAGTAATCACAATTTTACATCTTTCTGCAGGACATTCATGATGGATTAGATTTTTCACAGCATGAAGATGTTCAATATGCCTTTGGAATATTTTCTGTGAAATTTTCCTCTGATGGCCGGGAACTTGTTGCTGGCAGCAATGATGAAGCAATATATGTCTATGACCTTCACGCAAACAAATTGACATTGCGTTTACCTGCTCATACAGTATGACAAATTGCTTACATTCTTGGCTTACATAAGCCATCAATTCCTCTTATGCCATTTGTTGGATGTTGTTGGTGCAAAAAAGTAAAAGAATGCTTACTTCTATATGGATATTTTATGATGCACCCCACAGAGGGGACTAATATGTGTCTTGTTACAGCTACAGAAACCTCACTTATTTGCTCTACGGCTGTGGATTGTTACCATGTTGATAGTCTTTCTGTACTTCATACTTTTTCTGTTGGTTTATAGAATGATGTTGTCATTCATTTTTCATGTTTTCAGTCTGATGTCAACACAGTAGCATTTGCTGATGAAAGTGGCAATCTCATATATTCTGGAAGTGATGACACATTATGCAAGGTAGGTTACTGTTCTAAACTATGTAAACTTGTCTTCATTAACATATAAGATCGAATTATTTCTTAGATTTCTTCATCATACATTCATACTCGAACATACCCATTTCTAAGGCGTCTTTATTGGCACTCCATTTTCTTTCTAAGGAAAAGTCAATTTTACTTCCCTCAAGTCATTTAGTTGTCTGGATAGCCCCTTAGGACTATCCACCAGAACAACTAAAACAGGGTCACTTTACCCAACCACCTAATGACATTTGTCCTTTTTTTTATTACTAGCAAATATGTCTGGGTTGCCACACGGTCGAAGGCCCCATACGGGTCGTGGCTGATTTTTTTTCCTACGATGGGTTTTCTTTGACATGGATTTTGTTGTGTTTTCACGTTCTTATTGTATTCGAGTCCGTTTAGGTTACAATATAGTGTTGTTCAATTCTGATTATATGTGCTTTGGGTCCACCCGTCGGTGATTCTATTGGCCGAAATCAAAATTTCAGGTGGAAACGTTGCCTGATTTTGAAATAGGTAAAGATACACATATGTTACGAGTTGAAATTTTGTGGGATGATAGATGGCATCATGCCCTATGTTACAAAATATTTTCGTAACTATCAGTATAGGTTCAAGAGCACTTGAAACTGCTTTAACCCTCAATGTAGGAAAATGTTTGCTAATAGGGAAAAAAAAGAAGGAACTATTTTGTAACATGCTGCATGATGTTATCTACCATCACCAAAACTTAACATGCAACTTTCTCAAGGAGAAAAAAAAGACTAATGCCATCAGGGTTGAAGTGTCCTCGTTTTAGCAGTCCGGAGGCTAATGTGAGCCAAAAAAAATATTTTAGGGGTTATATGGACCATAACCTTGATTCAGAATAGTTTGGAGGCTCTAACTCTTAATGATCAAATTAAACTAGTCTCTGAATTTAATTCAGGATAACTGATTCAGATGACGAAATCAGCTTATCAAACCTGAAATATTTCTTTTGTGCCAGCGATTGTATATTCACCCTTCTGGGTTTTTCCGCAATCTGTTTCAGTGCTTTAGGGTTGGATCTTCTGAGGTTTCCCTGGGAACATATTAAGAAAATGTTAGATGTTCAAAATTCTGCTCATTTCATCAGTGCTATGGTATCTGATCTCTGTAGTCTGCAGGTCTGGGACAGACGTTGTTTGTCCACAGGACAAGCTGCTGGGGTTTTGACTGGACATTTGCATGGAATAACGCATATTGATAGTCGTGGAGATGGCCGGAGTTTCATATCCAATGGAAAAGACCAAGCAATCAAATTGTGGGACATTAGGAAAATGATGTCCAATGCTGATAGGTACTCTCAACAAATTGAAATACAAGTCCATCCCATTCTCACGCTTCTACCAGTATAAATTCATATACAACTTAAAGGAATGTTCTTGCCTCTTTTTCTGCTTTGCTTCTCTCTTCATCTAAAAATACTCTTTGACTTATATTCATGCGTGTCCAAATGAACTTATATGTGGAATGAGATGGAGTATGTGTTGAGATACTGATCTCAAATGTGTCTGATGTACATGAGGATCATGTGTTATTGGGCCCAACACCAGGTCCTCAGCAGTGGCCAGTTTGCCGACTCTATTCTCTTATTGCAAAAAAGGTTGTTCGTATTTCGATTAATTGGCCATCTTACAGTGTGATACTAGTCTATTCTTCCGTGCAGTTGTGCAGATGGAGCCCCGTCTTGGGACTACAGATACTCAAGGTATCCAAAGCAGCTTAAACAATTAAAACATCCGCATGACCAGTCATTAGCTACATACCAGGGTCATTCAGTCCTCCGCACATTGATCCGTTGCTACTTTTCTCCTGCCTATAGGTAACCTTATTCCCTTTATTCTGATATGAAACTCTGTCATACAAACAACCAATATGATTTCCTTTAGTTGTTATTTATCCATTTATGTATATCTAGGTGCTTACATCGTTGATGTATAATTTCTGTTTCTACAGCACCGGGCGAAAGTACATATATACAGGATCATTTGATTCGAACGTTTACATCTATGATGTGGTATGTCTGATCTTGACACGCACTTAGTTTATATTATTATAGAAGTTGATCTCCCTGTGGCAATGTCTGTTCGAAGAAATCATGCCATTTTTTACCGTAGTGGATAAAGAACTTTCTTATACCCATTTGGGAGAACCTGTGCATAATCTTACCAAAAAACAGAGCAAAAGTTGCTGATAATTGATAAGCAATGCCAACTGTTTGTGTATTTGGTTTTGAATTTCGTCGCTTCATGTTTCAGGTTAGCGGATCGCAAGTTGCGAAACTGAACGGGCATCAAAAGGCGATTCGAGACTGTAGTTGGCACCCAATTGAGCCGACGCTTGTGAGCTCATCCTGGGACGGCCGGGTGGCCAAATGGACCAGTGCCCGTGACGAAGAGGCTTCCGATGTCGATTAGCCGAGTGAGCAGTGATCGGTAATGCTCGTGGTCTGCAGAAACATACGCAATCTTATACGGAAAAACTAAGCATAGCTCTTCAAGCAACAGAAAGATCATGTGTTGTAAATTGTAAATTCTGAACAGAAACCAGCTTCGAGTGCCTAAGCACTATTGTGCATATGAAATAGTTTCATACTCTGAATAAAAGCTTCCTACCCTTCGGACGGAAATTGTGTTATCTTGGTTGTCGATGTAACGCAGAAATTGTACGATGTCCTCTTGATTATCGATGCTCCGCTGATCCTTTTTTTGTTAGATTGGTATGCGGAGGTTATCCTTTTTGTGAATGAAAATGTTTGGTTCCTGGAGCTCATCCTTTGTAAAAGAGGGAAAACTTAAAACGGTGTCCCGTAGCAAATTTTGCCAAACTTTGATCGGCCGATATTGTTGTGCTTTTGCAAGACGCATGTTCCAGGCGAAGCTAGTGCCAGCACCGAAGAAATCGAATCCCGTTCCAGATTTCCAGATCCACAAGCAACACAGGTCTTGCAAACACGTACGACAGAGATTTCAATACCTAGCCGCTACGACACAACACGATCTCGCCGGATCCGGCTACTTCTTGCCGGCGTTCTTGCCCGCGCCCTTGGCGTCACCGCCTCCCGCGGCCTGCGCCGCCTTCCTGGCCGCCTTCTCCTGCAGCGCCTTGGCGTCCCGCTCCCGCCGCTGCTCCGGCGTGAGCCCGTCGTCGCGCCCCTTGGCCACCGGCCGCCGCGCCTGCGCCCTCTGCCGGTCCCGCTCCCGCTGGTCGCCGCGTGCAGCCCCGCGCTCAGGTCAAGGACAACAGCAACATTATCCAAAACACACACCAATAGAGAAGAGAAAGGATAAAGAAAAAGAAAAAGATTCTACGAAGATCTACTGCTACTCCAAGCAAAGAACAGTGATCGTCCTCGCAAGAATGGATTGAACAACTGAACAAAATAATAAGATAAAATAAAGAGAGAGAGAGAAAGATTATGCGTGGTGAAGGATATGAGTCATTGTGCTGACTTCTTTAAGCTGTAGTGAGACAAGAGAGAGGAGGGAGGAAGCGTCTAGAAGCAGGGGAGATCGTGAGGTCGAGACGGGGCGGGCCGTGATGGGGGAGGGGTGGGGATTTATGCAGCGTGAGAGGGAACCGTCTTGTTTCCGGAAGCGTCTCCGGGTTCCGGAACCTTCCGCGCGGGGCAAAAAGGTAAAATTAGGAGTACACGCGACGCGCGCGCGCCGACCGGCCGATTCTCTGCTGCGTGCGCTCGACGCGACTGAGCTCGAGTTCAGGTGCGAGCGTGGAAATACAAGAAACCGGAATGTGATCCTTGCTGTCACGCAGCCATTTTCTATTGCTGGTGATAAGGTGAATCTTGGTCGAAATCTCTCCCCACCCAACAATGGTGCCCATGATCGGATGGTCCTTCTCATTCCATCTCAAAATTTGCATCCCACCACTAAAAGATAATTTGATAATCCACGTGTAAACTACGATAATGCATACTGCTGATGTTTTTCAGGGTATTTATTTGTCATCACGGAAACTATCTCTCCTATGCTATTACTGTGTTCATCACACGTGGGGCCCTTAGTCACTGGCATACGAGGGACTAAAGTTTTATAGTCAATGTTTCGAGTCCAATCCCTGATTTTCTCTTTTGTGTACATGTGCACCAGTAGAACGAAAGTTCCATTGTTCAAGCGTGGAACCTTTGATTTTGCCTACTTTCAAAATGAGGGTACGGTTCGTCGAAACTTATCTCTGTACACAGTACATACTACACACTGCTCACAAGAAAAAAAGAAGGGAGTAAAGGCATCCGTTTGCTCTATTTCCTTTAAGCAGGGTCCGCTGCCTTTAGGCCCCGTTTGAAGGGGCTCCCGCAGTGGCTCCGCCGGCAACTTGTGCAGGAGCCGCACCAAACGCCCGCAGCACTGAAGGGCTTCTGCACAGCGCGCTGGGAAAGCCGGAGCTGTTTTGCCTGGGGCTCAGGCGGAGCCAAAAAAGCAAGCTCCGCTGGCTCCAGCTCCGGCTCCACCTCGCGAGGAGCCCTTAGTTGTGCTTGTGCACAGGAAGCTCAATATGTTTCATTAATCCATAGGAAATGGTAGAGGTTAGAAAATCAGCACATTTCATTCCCCCCAAAATGCACTGAAAAAAGAATGTGCCAAAATGGTCGGTGGTGCATGGTTGGCCCGGCATCAGCCGTGACATTTTGCTTGACGGGCCTTGAATACGACGGACAGCCCAGTTGTGTCCCGCTACACCCCCAGGCGTACACCGTGTGTACGTACACGCCTCAGCCGGGTCAGCCTTCAGCCCTTCACGCCATGACAGGAAAAATGAAAAGAAGATTCCTGGGGAGCCTGGCGATGGCATCATACCGGCTTCAGACCTTCAGTGCTAGTTTTTTTAGATCGTCATGAAAGACTTTGACCGATAATTATCGAATTAATATAATATATATGGGATACAAACTCATATTCCTAAGTACTTTTTGAAAACAACTCTAACATAAACGTGGGGAAATGCCCAATTTGTACTATTGAACTATTAAAAAAATTTCGATTTTCAACTTTCAACTGCAAATCAGATAAAATAGTCTATCCAACTATCCAAACCAGACAAATATGACCCTTTAGGTGGTTTTAAAGGTGGTTTTATATTTAAAAAATAAAAAAATTGGTTAGATCTAAAAAAATCAAAACTAATTCATTTCAAATCAGAAAAATATGAAACTACTACCATTTTTTTTAAAAAATATAACCTATATGTTGGTGCTCTATTTGAATCTTATTTATTTAAAAATAATAGGCATAACTACAAGCAAACACATAATAGGAATATGGAAAAATTGAATCTGAATAACTGACGAGTAGAGTGCCAATAGATAGATTATATTTTTTTTAAAAATGTTGGCACCTATTTCGTATTTCTTTTCGATTTGTAATGAATTAATTATGAATTTTTTAATTTAAACTTGAATATTTTATTTTTTCACAAAATAAAAGATCACCTTTGAAACCACTCAAGTGGTAAAATTTGCTCGGTTTTAATAGTTGGATGGTCTTCTTTATCCGATTTTATCGTTGAAAGTTGAAAATTATATTTTTATAATAGTTTGAAGATGTAAACTAAACTTTTCTCTAAACTTTGAGTCACGAATACCACTTATTGATAGAGTGATGTTGGTCAAAGCCCAAAGGGTTGTCCCAACGAAATAAATTAGCCCCTATATTTTGAAAAGAAGAGAGTATTTATTTGGCCAAATTTTTTATCATTATGGGTGACAAACACATGCTCCTACCACAATAGGTTGAATGCAATCTATTCATGTAAGATCATGCGCATTATGATTTGAATTCAGGTGGGTCATGTCTCCGCTAGAGGTTATTGCATAATTATAGCCATACTTTTGTGCAGCCAAGGAGCTCCTTCAATTCCTCGGCAAGGGTTCGGCTTAATTAGAGTCCGGGGTTGGGTTTAGGCCTCCAGAGCAAGATTAGAGGAAAAGCCGTCGAGGGTCGGCAATCTTGGCCTGAGGCCTCGGCTACCCTAGCAATGGTGGCAGATGCGGGACAGGGTGGTGAGGAGGCTTTGAAGGCTCCCCGAGATGGCGGTGGATGATTGCCAATTGCTCGGATAGGGTAAGGTGGATATGAAAAATGAGCTATAACGACAGTGATATGAGGTGGTCGTTGGAGGTACCCGTGAAGAGGTACCACAATGAGAACGAGGGAATCAGGAAGGAATGAGAGAAGATATGGATGTTGGGAGGTAGGAGATCAAGATCAAAATAAAAGGCAGTGGGTGGGAATAACCCATCTCAGAATCCATTTTCTACTGTCGCGAAGCCTTCAGCAAATTGCTGTACAGAACAAGTTTACTGTCCAAGCTTTTATCAAAACTAGACTGAAACAAGTACAAGCTAGCCTCCCTTCATGCAATTCTGAGAGAGAGACATACATATACGAAGTAGACTTATTTATGTTCAATCGCATGGAAGGTTCAGATCTTATGAACAAGAATCTGAGCACCGTACTGGGGTCGGAGGTTGAGCATTAGCACTGGTGCATGAACATAGGATGGCGAGAGAACAAACGCAAACCGCTGAAGGATCATTGCAAGCGCCACCTTCGCCTCAACCATGGCAAGATTCTTACCAACGCAGATTGAAGGACCAAGACTGAAGGGGAAGTACGCGCCGAGGCGATATCTCCTATCGTCAAGCAAACCTTGATGGATTAAACTCGTCAGCATCGGTGCCCCAGACGTCGATGTCATGGTGAACGTCGATGATGGGGAACTCAAGCTGCGTGCCAGCAGGGATGTCAAGTTCACCCAGCTTGACATCCCTAGTGGCAGTCCTGTTGACAACCACCGCTGAGGGATACAGCCTGAGTGTTTCCTTCAGAACCATGTGAACCTGAAAGATCTCATGCCAACATTGCGAAAGCATTGTTACTAGCTCATTAGAATCAAGCCCAACATTGCGAAAGCATTGTTACTAGCTCATTAGAATCAAGCAAGCAAGGGGCAACAAAAAGGATATGAACAGAGATGTTAGTACAGTTTATAAGACTCACAATTTTGAGATTGCTCAGGTTTTCTGCGTTCGGCTGCTCAAGTTTCCCACACACCTGAAGAACTTCATCACGGGCCCTGTCTTGCCACTCTTGATTCTGTGCAAGAAGAAGCGTAGCCCAAGTCAACAACAGAGCTGTTGTTTCCTTCCCAGCAAAGTAGAGGGCCTTGCACTCATCAATTATCTCTTCAATTCCCATTCTGAGTTCGCTCTCTGTTTTGCTCGCTGATAGCATTAGCCCAAGCAAATTTTTTGCATCCTCGCACTTCCTTCCGTTGATCTCGATCAACTTGCGCAACGAACTGTGCAATTCCAAGTTCAGGCTCCACCGCCTCATGTTTTTCTTTGTTGGTACAAACCTATGTAAGGAAAATGGTCCTATTAGGCTATTATTATAATTTTGGTGATTCAGTGACAATATAGTTAATGGGGCTAATAAGTTTATGAGATTATATTTGTAGGATTTCTAGATTCTATAGATAAAGTCCAATTATATTCAAATTACATCCAAAACTCCAATTATATTCAAATTACATCCAAAACACTTAACATATAGGTGTCCAAATGACAGCCGAGGTGTTTTGGACAAGTACAGCGTGAAAGCAAGCGTCCTGGATGAACTGACGCAGTACTGGGCGATCCGGTGCAGCTGCCAAGAGGCTTCGGTGCAAACGTGCTTTGATTACTCAAAGAGCATGTCAAGCAGCAGAAGACCTCGGGGAAAAAAACTCTTCAGTTCCAGATGAATCGACGGGGCGTCGGATAAAGCGTTAGATGAAGCGTCGGTGCAACGACACAAGCAAAAGTGGCTTTGGCCAGAAAGGGACGTACGGCTATGTGGCAAGGGGTACCGGATGATCCGATACCCACCTAAATAGGCTTCGATTCATCCTACGGCTGCTGTACTTTGCCTAGCTGTTGGAATAATGACTCTTTGAAGTGCTGTTGGAATAATGACTCTTTAAAGTTGTTGGGCTATTTATACTCCATTCAATCGTCTGAGATTGTTGGAGTCTGGAAGAAGCCCATACATATTGAAGAAGATATCCAAACCACCATAGTGTTTAGTGATCATATTCAAAGATTTTATCATAAGCTTTGAGAGTGTTAGTACTACATTAGGCTTAGAGAGAGTGAGAGACAGGGTGATGTTGCCTTGTATTTGGTTCTAGAGTGAACCGTCGTTGTAATCTTGGTGCGCCGGCCCTTTGGAGTTTTGGTGGCTCGCCGGCAAGTCATCAACCCTCCGATTTGTTGTGGAGCAGTGATGACGGCTTCATGCGGGGATGAGAAGGTCCCTCCTTCGTGGGAAGATTCGTAGTGAAGATGATGTTAATATGATCGGGCAAGAGATGGTGAAGATTAACTTTATGGCGAAATCTTTATCTATTTGGCGTGAAGCTTAGTGGCGAGACCAAGATTTTAAACGGGAGAGAGTTGGTGAATCGGCCGGGAGCCTATGGTGGGCCGGGTGGGCCGCCCTAAGAATCGGCCCTAACTGCAGACTGACAGACTCACGTTGCGATTCGCGAGACTGCGAGCGATCAGCTCTAGGCTTTTTGGGGGTAGGGCCGCGCCGGAGTGGAGCAGGGCTAGCGACGGCGAGCTAGCTAGCTAGGGTGGGAGGCTGGAGCGTTGCTGTGACCAACGAGCTTCGACGACGCCGACATGGTGGATTAATTCTGGCGGGCGGCGACGGGCGCGAGCAGGCCGGTGCGATGCGCGGTGCCGCGGCGGCGTCCATGGTGGCTCGGCCGGCCGTCGGTGCACTCGCCACTGCAGTTGCGAGGGCTGCCAGCGGCTAGTGGGGACACCATTGGCACTTCAATTTGCATTTTAATTTGCAAGCATCAAGGAACCAATTAACAAGCTATAGCAAGCCAGGCAGTGGGCAAGGTAATTAGTGCGCACAATCGCACTTACATAACTATAATTTTTTTTAAAAAAACGAACCGACAGGAGAGTTGTCTGTTATATTAATTAGAAGGAGAAAAATCAAAGAAGCCTAGAGATACAAAACGATGCTGCCTACTCACGCAAGAAAAAGAGAAGATAAAACTTTACGCTCAACACTTAAACTTTGCTCACTAAACTAGCGTGCTTTGCTCCAGCAAGACTCCAAGTCGAAATTTCTTCTTTGATCTTTGTTGTGACCATGAAAGAAAGAAGGTGCCTCTGAGCCATCGAAAATCCGTGCATTACGCTCTTTCCAAATCTTCCAGCAGATAAGGATGATTAAGAGATCTAATCCCCTTTCACGAAACTCCCGTTGTCCTTGCTAGTGCCGTCCACCGGGCGTCAACTGACTCTGCCAGCTCCCATTTGGCACGAAGCAGTGGTGGTGTCACTAGCCAGCTACTAGCCAGCTACCTAGCTCCGTCCAAATAAGCCTCGTAAATCTACACTCAATTAAAGATGAGGTGGTTTCCGGTCTCAGGTGCTCTTCGGCACAGCGAGCACATCGGGTTGTGAGGCCAGCTTCTCGAGTGCATTCTGTCACCCGTCCAAAGTCCAATTTTGAATTGCTAGCCAGCTGAAAAATTTGCATTTCGGAGATGCTCAGGCTGTCCATATGATTTCACTGAAGTTTATGAAGTTTATACTACTGGCACCAAGAAATAAGTACCTTCTTATCGCTGAAGAAAAGGACGGAAGGCCCTTTGGTTACTGTTACTGATTTGCTAATACGCTGCAGAAATACTGTGTTGGCGCATGTCATGCAGTAGCAGCCGTCGCTGCACGCACTGCCTACGCTGTTGCACAACACTAGCTTGGTCGCACCTACTCTTTCCCCTTGCCACGTATACCTGTGGGGCTATGTTCCCGTGCCTCCAAAAAATGTATCTCCGTACGTATACCGTGGGGCCACGTTCTTGTGCCTAAAAAAAATTCATCTCCAAATTTAGGGCTAATGAAATTACAAGATGACAGGTATATTCATACGAACAGCTAACACTGCTAGAAACAGTCCGAATTCCTAACCTTCTTTAGTCCCAGGTGTGAAAATCGAAACTAGAAATCGGATCATTTATTCCGGCTGCGATACCCGGGATTAAAGGGCATGCGCTAAGAAAAAATTATTCCGCATCTAGAAAAAAATGCAATTCTGTATTTGAAAAAACTCCCACAAAAAGTACAATTCTAGAGGTTGAATCTCAACTACCTACCTAATTAAGTGGTCAGATTTAATTTAAATGCCAAAACTAATCGTATGTGATAAATAAATGAAGGTATGATATTAAAAAATAGAATTACATTTTTTATGGGATGGAGGGAGCACGTTCTCTGGTATTTTGATTACAAATAGCAAGTGATCCATAGGACTACAACATGTGAAGTGGGTATATTGCCTTAGCAGGTGTACCGGCTGGACGAAGCGCGCTGGCCCTCGTAGTTGTGCATGGTAGGCTGAGGTTGCCGAGTATTGGTTGGATTCGGTTAGCTTCCAAGTAATTTTGCATCTAGCTCTAGATTAGTAGGAAATAATAAGGGAATTGCAGGATTGTTTGCTTATTTGAATAGTATTAGTGTACGAGCTTCATTTGATTCAAATTTCATACGCAATTATGGATTTTAAGATGTTTGTAACACTTTATTAAACTATCGTAAATTTTTATTTTTTGCTATATTGGATCACCCTAGCTTCGAATCCTAGATTCGCCACTGTATGCTCGTACCTCTCTCGATTGCGATGTGATGTTTGAAAACTAAGCTTCAAAAAGGAAAGAGGCGACTAACATAAACTGTCCTCGTTGCAAGGGCAACAAGTTTCATCTGCTCTTCTTGCAACTGAAAAATCCGATTCCCCTCCTTATAGCTACTTCCAAATGCCACACGGGAAATGACATCTGCGCTCAAAGTGTGGAATCCTTCATAGACATCTACCTCAAACTCGGTGCGGCTTTCACATTGATCCTCCCATCTATCCAGCATGGACGAGGTGCTGGCTGCTATCTCTGGTATCCAAGCCTGCAAAAGGGTAAAGATTATTGCTGAGATAGTGAAATTACCAAGCAATGCTCATGTTTCAAGTTAAATTCAAGGATTGCACTGTCAGCTCGTCACCTTAACCCTCTCCATGTAGAACGCCGGCGCGATCACGCGGCGGTGGCGCGCCCACTTCTCCCCGGAGAGCCCTGGCAGCCCCTGGCCGAAGAGCTGCCGCGCTGGAGGCCGAGCGGGACCCACAGGTAGCAGTACAGCAGGCGGGTCAGGACCGCGCGCGCCACCGCGGCGAGCAGCAGGAAGAGGAGCGCAGACATGGCTCGCTCTACTGCTCTGCTTCTCGGCGGCACCTGGGTTTGGCTATTGGCTCCGACGGAGGAGACTCTTGGAGCACGAGCACGAGCACCGACCACGAGTCCACGAGGGCGGTTCTGTCTGCTCAGATGCAGCCTGCGCTGCGCGTCGTGCTACCTCGATCTCATTTTCAGGGTCATTTGATTCTGCTCATGTGTGTCTCCAACTCGTGATTGCCTTGCCTGGTTTAAAGCTGCATAAAAAACTGACGGTGCGAGATACGAATTAAGGAAGATATTCGTTCTCAAATTAACAATGTTAGGCACGTGAAAACCATTTCTTTACTGCACACGGGCCGACGATTTCAAATTATTTCTTGGTTCTCATCAATCACCCGATTTGACGTAACAGAAGTTCATTTCTACTATCATAATTATATTTGTAGTTCATTCAATTCCCAACGTATATGGCCGTGACATTAATATCTACCCATTGTTAAAGGCCTTTTTATCAGCACTCCAACTTCGGAAAAATAGCTTCACTCCATTAACTTTATATTTTCAGCTCCACTCCACGAACTTCAGGAAAAATAAGAAGTTGTTCTATTATTTTGCTGATTGGCTGACTCCAGCTCCAGAAAAAGAACGCTTTGGAAGGAATTGTCTTTTTTCAGCTTTCTTTTTTCTACGTACTCGCGCTACAGTATTTTTCGGTGTGCTACAGTACCGACCTGGGCTCGCTGCAGTGTTTTTTGCCAGTTTAGCCACCGTCTGGGTTGAACACTGAAACACCTGCTCCCACCCGTGGGGAGGAAATGTAAGACCGTCTTCATAGGATCATGTCTTGGGCTCAGCGGATTTGATGTCACCAGCTTACTCAATGAGTTGTTGATTATTTAAGAAAAAGTACCCATCTTCTGGAACATGTAATGGTTCCCATTAAATTATAGGTGACCGATTACAAATGAACTCTGACAGGAACACTCGAATACGAAAGAAATTGGAAAGGGAAGACCGGAGGAAACCTTTTTCTCTTTACCAAGACAAACCGGTGTTGTGTGCTTGTTGCATGACGTGATTGAAGCTTAAGGAACTAGGGGGATCCATATAGCCAGTGATGCCGCAATCCAGTATCCTCATGCCTCACGTATATCCTCCCCATCATTACTTGGTTACTTGTCATAGGCTCATGGGCGGCGGCCCACCAGGAGATCATCTCCATCGATAGCGGTGCGCTGTCCTGCCTCAAGCGCGGGCTGTCCACGGCCGGCACCAAGCACGAGGCCTCCTGGCTGGCCACAACCGCGCCCAGCCCCCTGGCTGGCCTCAAGGGTGCTAGGGTCGGCCGCGGTCGGCTGGATGAAGGGGGTTCGCCCCCTAGGCGAGAAGAAAAAATAAAAAGGATTTACAAGGAATTACTCCGTAATACCTAGATGAGAAGGGAGACCATCTTCAGTAGGACCCATTTTGCTTGAAGGCAGAGGCCGTTGGTGACGTCCACTACACGACGGTTGATTATCAGCAACTAATGGTCTGTCGCTATAATGGCTTTTAGCAACCTACCATCTGTCGCTAAAAGCCTTTAGCGACCCACCTGGACGGTCGCTGCAGCCGGGGTCGCTAAAAGTTTTAGCGACCCACCTCTGTATTAGCGACAGACTGTGAGTTGCTATTGAGAACTATATAGCGACCCACTGTGGGATTGTATAGAGTACATTAGCAACCAACTAAAGGTCAGTGATTCCTGACACCAGCATATAAGTAATAGTATTAATTATCGCTATTGACAATAATTATTAGTATTAATAGGAATTATTAGTATCAATGTTGACCATCACAAATACAATATCACTTGATTATATTGAGTACTAAATGGTCCATTCCATCACAAATTGTCATAAGTCATGAGCTAAACAATAACTAGATTAGCTTACAATATCAATCGTCATAAGCTGTGCATTAGCTAAACAGTAGCTAGATTTAGTTACAAAAGAGCTGTTTGCATTCTTGCAAATATATCATTGCATTCATCATGCACAGTATCATTCACAAAACAACTAGCTAGCTAGCAGCTTGCACATATATTTCTTGCCGCTCACAAAAAGAAGCTCCTGCCATGAGTTGCGAGCTTCCAGCTGAACCTGCCCTGTGATTGACTTGATCATGTCCCAACATGCCCTGTGAAGTAATTACAAGACTCCAAGTTACCACATGGCTAGAAAAATAACCAGAAATATATGCACTTTGTTACACTATCATCAATACTAAATATTATGCACTGTCAGGATAAATATTCTGCAAAATCACTTCAATCTAGGATAGAAAGAGCCCCAGAAAATAATATGCACTGGCAGTATTTGGCAGAAATGAGTCACAAGTTTGAAGAGGGAGGACAAGAAAATACTATACATTGGCAGTTTCCATATACTAGCTAATTAATCAACTTGGATTGTGAGAATGACTTATTCTTTGATCATATAACATGAAGAGTTAATAGCACCAGTTTTACAGAAATGAGGTCCACAAAACCAATGGAACCATATCTGACCACATGTTCAGCTACCATTTTTTGCAATGTACTTCCTAGTTACTACTAAATTACAGAAGGAAAAAAAATCTCAGATATTGTATCAGGTTTTAACCAAAACCAAATGATGACAATCACGAAAAAAATAACTCCAAGTATATGTGCTTTCTGTCCTCATTCTTGCCAAAAAAATAACGTGCAGATCACAATCACGAATGGGAGAAGCATGCACTACAACCAGAAAAAATAACAGCAAGTATATGTGCTCCCATTCATTCTTCTGTCCTCATTCTTGCCAAAAAAAATAACAACCCAATCTATCACCAACAGCAAGTATATGTGCTTTCTAATTATTTGTCAAACGTGTAGATCACAATCATGAAAGGGAGAAGCATGCACTACAACCAAAGACACCACCAGAAACACCACCAGCAAGTATATGTGCTTTCTACCTAATCTGAACTAGATCAACCTGCAGAAGAACAAGTATGCACTACAACTCTGTCCTTGATTCAACTCAAACTAAATGGCTGGAGTAAAAAATACCTGGAGTAGCTGGCTTTGATGCCTTCTTTGTTATCTTCAGCTGTCATAAGATAAAGTATAAAACGATGGTCAGCCATATGAAATTGAGGTTAATAAAATGGTTCAAGTTTAGCTAATTACTTTCTTGTATGGCCAGGCAATCGGCATCATGCTAGCATCAGCCAAAGTCTCCATACCATCATATGGACGAGGAAGAATTGTATCCCTTTTCAACACACAAGTCACAATGACCTCACAATATTGCCTACCAATGGGCTGACCTCCAAGTTTGATGCTTGGTTTAGTTCCAATAATTATTCCTTTAGCCACAGCTTGATCAGATCTCAACAAGGCATACAAAATGACTTCCTTTCCAACCTAATACAAATGAGTGAGAATGGAATTCAAAGTACTGCAGGGTAATAAAATGGCAAGTTGAAAATATAAGATAAAAGTATTACTAGAGCATCATGGTCAGAGCGGGGAGCATCAGCAGGCTGTGATGTTGCTGTCGCGATGTGTCCTGCAGGCCGTGATGTTGCTGTCGCGATGTGTCCTGCAGGCCGTGATGTTGCTGTCGCGATGTGTCCTGCAGGCCGTGATGTTGCTGTCGCAATGTGTCCTGCAGGCCGTGATGTTCCTGTTGCAATGTCACCTGCAGGTTGTGATGATTTTGCCCCTTGGATCTGATCCAAGAAATTCTGGTCATCCTCAGCATCCAAGTAGTCATCTCCAGAAGTACGGTCTTCCTCGCCTTGATTGTCCTCATCATCCTTTGTATTCTACATAGAAAGTCTCAATAATGGATGAGATAAATTACTAGATAAAAATTGATTTGTGCATAAATAAAGAAGTGTTATACCAGATTCTGTCGCATATTAGAACCATGTTGCGACCTAGGCTCTTCACTTGCACGGTCTTGTACTGCCCTTTGCTCAAGTTGGTCCTGCAGCTCACGCACCCGCTGTTCTAGAGCAGCTTTCTCACTTTCAGCCCTTTCACGGGCAAATATCTCCATTTGAAGTCTTGTTGGTGCATAACATTTCAGCCCCGGAGTGCCAACATCTTGAGGAGTTGGACCTAGACCCAAACCTCGGACATATCCTTTTGGCTCTTTCAACCCACAAATAACAGCAAATGCATCCCCTTGCTGAATTGTTCGCTCCGTTAACTCAGGATATATCTCAATTATGTCTTTAAGGGTTTTCTAGAAAAGTGTATCATCAGCTCATATGTCATATTATCACTAAATGCATATTATACAATCATTTATAAAAAAGGCCTTACAATTGTTACATCTGCTTGGGGTAAAGGAACTCCATTTTTCCTTGTATGAGTTTTGATAAATATTTCATCTCTTCGTGGAGAGCGTCCTAGTTGTACAGCCTGCAACAATTCCATGTTAAAATAAAGCTTTAAGTATTATCAGATTGAGTACACTCTAGCTATAATTATTATACTACAACAGATTGTTCCATGTTAAAATAAAGCTTGAAGTACTATCGGATTGAGTAAATGCTACAATAATTATATATTACAACAGATTGAGTGTTACCAGATCATGCTCTGAACATGCAAAGCTCACACTACCACATGTATGGGGCATCTCCACATTTTGTCGGTTTGCTTTACCAATTTTGGAGCGATCCTAACACACAAATAGAATATTATGCATTAATATAGAGATTTGCTTGCATATTTTACAAAAGAATACAACATATTATATGGTTCTTACCTCAAATTCAGAAGACATCCAATATGCATAAAGATATTTCCAATCCTCTGGATTGACCCTTTTGTCAGGACATTCTGGAATTTCTTCTATATTTATTTCTGGATTGAAGTACCGTTTCTTTAAATCTGACCTGAAATTTTTCCATTTTTTCCCTGCAGTACGCATAACCCAATTAAAGCCAGCACCGTCGATATCAAAATATTCCTTCACAGCATCCCACAACTTCATCTTATCAGCCTTTTTAACAAGCCTCCAATCAGACTGTCCAATTGAGATTTCCTTTCTAACTAGACACCCAATAGCTCTTGCAAATTTCTTAGAACTTTGACCAACAGGCTGACCATGTGCATTGAGTAATATTTTAATTTTAGGCTCATCTGGTTTCCTTGAGAAAACATTCTCCAGCTTAGTTATGCCTCTTCCAACCCTTTCCTTTTCAGTAGCATTGCTTTGCTCATCATTCTGAATATCTTCAACTATAGAATATAGCACCATAGTGAAAACACATATTAGTGAGCTGAGAATATCTCCAACTATAAAATGTAGTTTCATATCAATATATAGTATAATAATTCAGTACCATTGTCACTTAAAAAACCTCCAACTGGTTGCAAATCAGCAAGCACTGGATCATCTTCAGGCTGGGCAACCTTTTTTTGTGGTCTTGGGCGCAAGGTCCGAGGTGTTGTTGTTGGAATACTTGTGCCACGCTTTTCCTATTATAAAATGACATGTGCATGTGAAAGAAATACTACCACTATTATCCATGTTAAGTAGATTGTATAATAAATAAATTTACAACGCACCTTGCAAATTCTCTTAGCCCGATCTTGTTGTGCCATAGAGTTGACTAGTTCAGGGATGTTAAGCTCTGCCATCCTCCTCTTGTTTCTTTCAATGTTTTCTAGCTTTAGCTGCTCATACTCATTACTTGAGGCCGCTTTATCATTTCCTCTTGCGCTTGACATCTTGTTTCCTAAAAAAAGTTGACAATAAGCTCAGCTATATGTACTTAAATAGTAATAGAAACATAAGGGAATGCAGCTTCTACAGTTCAAGGAACCAGCAAGAGAAGGGGCATTAACAAACTTACTTTCTAGATTTTTTCCCTTGTTTTATTCCAGACACGATAATACCATCTATGTCTGTTCTAGCACAAGGAACACATCGAGGAAACTCATTTACAGCAACATCACAATTTACATCAGGCACTGTCGCAACTATGTCATTACCATCATCAAGGATGTCATTATCAGCATCACCACTTCCATACAAATCTCTAGATTTTGGTTGAATAACACAAACCCATTCATCATCAATTGGATCAGCAACATAGTAAACTTGAGTAGCTTGTGATGCTAAGATGAAGGGCTCATCCGATATCTTATCACCAGTATAGAATAAATGCTTGAAATTAACACTAGTAATCCCGAATTCATCTGTTTTGACCCACTTATTGTCTACACGGTTATCAACCCAATCACACTTGAAAAGCACAATATTTCCTTTGTGATGATAGTTTAGTTCAAGAATTTCTTTTATGATGCCATAATAGATGTGTTTCCCTAATATTTGATTGTCATTATTGCCTCTTTCAAAGCATGTTGACTCCGCAACTAGAGCTATACCGCTACTTTGAACTGGCCTATTCTCATCATGGGACTGCGTATGGAAGCTAAAACCATTTATTGTGTAGCTGTTATATTGTTGTGCAATCATCAATGGCCCCTTAGCTAAAATTTGGATCTCTTCCGAGGCAGCCTCGCCCATTTCCTCAACCTGTGGTTATTAATACTAATGTTAAAGGACAAGAAAATTTGATATCATGATCTACATTACACCTATGTTTGACACTTACATGCAACCTAAACCAATCATGGAAGGTTTCATGATGAAGCCGTTTGATCTCACGTTTATTTCGAACACCCTTTGAGGACAGATAAGTAGCATGCTTGCTGAAAATGCAAGAAAAAAAATTATAAGCATAAAAGACAAATCAGCAAACAACACAACATGAGTTCAAATTCTTACTTTAAGTATGGTTCTATATCAGCATAGTTGAAAAGCACATATCTATGTGCTTGAAGCCATGTCTTGTGATCCAAATTCACAAAACACTTTCCAGCCAGTCCTTGACCCATTTTATAAAAGAATGGAGTTGTCTTGGAAATTTCTGTGGACAGCACACCATGATTTCTAATTCTGTTGCTAAAGCCACTCTCATCTTGTAAATACCGAGAGCAAAATGTAAGAGCATCTTCGAACATAGCACCCTCCATGATTGATCCCTCCGGGTGACTTTTTGTGCGAACATAGCCCTTGCATTTCTTAAGAAACCTTTCTACAGGCCACATGCTGCGAAAATGAATTGGACCAGCCATTCTTGCTTGGGCAGCCAGATGTACCATCAAATGTACATTGATAGTAAAAAAAGATGGAGGGAATATAGTCTCTAGAAGGCTCAAGATCTCAGCTATTTCAGACTCTAACCTTTGCATGTCATTTATTCGAATTACAGGGGAGTACAATTTCCTGAAGAAGTTACTTAAACGAATCAAAACAGCACTAACATCTTTAGGGAGTACTCTCCTCACAGCAAGTGGTAACAAGTCTTGTAGAAGAATGTGGCTACCATGACTATTAAGACCAATTATCTTTTTTTCATTAACAAGAACATTATGCCGTATATCAGCTGCATAGCCATGAGGAAATTTGACCCCTTTTAACACTTTACAAAATATTTTCTTCTCAGCAGGGCTCATTGAGTAAGGTGCAGGAGGTAAATAAAACTGGTTATCTTCTAGTTCAACTGGGTGAAGATCCCTTCTAATATCTAAAGCTTGAAGATCCAAACGAGCATTCAAATTATCCTTAGATTTTCCAGCTATGTCCAGTAACGTATTAATTATGTTGTCACACACATTTTTCTCTATATGCATAGCATCAAAATTATATCGAAGCATCAAGTCCTTCCAATATGGAAGGATGAACCAAATAGGTCTCCTTTTCAAAAAGACTAATGCTTCCCCTTCCTTACGTCTTTGATTCTTTGCTGGCTTACGGGATGGGTCCTTGCCATAAACCGTTTTCAGATTTTTCGTGTATTCCAAAATTTCCTCTCCCGAAAGCGGAGCAGGTGCTGGCCTGACCTCAATGCCACCATCAAATAAATCCACATCAAACCTATATGGGTGGTCCGGGTGCAAAAACCTACGGTGTGCCATGTAACAGGACTTGCCACCATTTCCAAGTCGAACAGAACATACTAAAGAGTGACAATCTGGACATGCTGCTTCACCGGATACAACAAAACCAGAGACGCTTCCAAGACCAGGTAAATCAGTGATAGTCCAAAGAATTGCAGCACGTAATTGAAAATATTCACCCTTCGAAGCATCATAAGTTCTAACTCCGTTAACAAACATATCTAGCAGATCATCAACAAGTGGTTCAAAATAAACATCCATATCACTAGCAGCAGAAGACCGACCAGGAATCAACACAGACAAGATGAAATTTGAATCCTTCATGCACATTGAAGGTGGAAAATTCAATGGAATCAAAATACCAGGCCAAATACTGTAATTAACATTCATAGTCCTATGTGGGTTGAAACCATCAGTAGCAAATGCTAGGCGGATATTACGACTATCAGCAGCAAATTCTGGATGCTTTTTATCAAAATCCTGCCACAAAGGTGAATCGGCAGGATGCCTAAGTAAACCATCTTTCATTCGACTTTCGTCATGCCACCTTGTGAGACTTGAGGTTCTAGAGGACACAAACAATCGCTGAAGTCTTTTTTTGATGGGGAAATAACGAACAACTTTCCTAGGAACCTTGTACTCACGTTTCCCATCTAGGCTTCTCTTTTCTGATTTCCAACGAGATAACTTACATTTTGGACAAGAATTAAAGTTTTCATGCTCTTTCCAAAAGAGAATACAATTATTTTCACATGCATGGATACTAGTATACCCAACTCCAACAGATTTTACCAATTTCTTAGCTTCATGGTAGTTCTTGGGAAGTGCTGAACTTTTAGGTAGTGCATCAGCAAGAAGATCTAGCAGCAAATCAAAACTCCTATCGGTCCAACCCCCAATAAGTTTGATGTGAAGCAATCGAATCAGAAAACGTAACTTGGAGTAATTGTTGCAACCAGGGTACAATTCCTGACTATTATCCGCTAATAGCTTTTGAATACCAGCAAGATCATTAATAGGCAGCTCACAAGACCCATCATCTAGCAAATCCCCTTTATCATCTAAACCACAAGCTAAGTCCCTGATCAACTCAGATATATCATCATCATCGCTAGGCTGTTCAAAAAACTCAGGACGATCATTGTTACCATGGTTCATAGAAGAACTAGCTTCACCATGTAAAGTCCATGTTTTATACCCTTTTAGAAATCCATCACATATCAAATGCTCTCGCACTTCACTACCTTCTCTCCAAAATGTGTTAACACACTTTCTGCAAGGACACAATATTTTTCCCCCTTTCGCTGAATTTTGAAAGGCAAAAGCTAGAAAACTGTTCACCCCTTGTTTATAAGTCTTTGTCTCCCTATGGATAATCTTTATGTTAATTATAAGCTAAAAAACTATTAATTATTCTGAAAAAATGTAGTAATACCTAGACGCATTGTCGATCCACGACTTATCCATACACCTTATATGGGATATGAAATACCATCCAACATAAACATATAAGAAAACATACTTTAATCAGATTCATGCACATACAGAGAAATTCATAGATCCATACACATACAAAGAAATTCACACACAGAAAATTACTAATAAAAACTAAAATATATGAGACAGAAATTTGATGAAATTACCTTCTATGAGAGCTAACGATGCTCAACAATGACAGCTCTGGCAAAGGCACCACTAGCAGCTCGAGCTAACGATGCTCAACAATGACAGCTCTGGTGAAGGCACCAATAGCAGCTCCTAGCAGAACAGCTTCTCTGAACCAAGCTATAACTGCCACTGCAAAGAAAAACAAATGGAGTGCAAAGAAATTCACACGTAATGAAGTAGTAAGAGAAAGGAGTAAGCAAAACCAGCACCTAGGAGAGGACCTAAAAGAATAAGAAAGGAATAAGCAAACCAACACCTAGGAGAGGACCTAACAGAATAAAGGCTGGGAGCAGGGCTGGGCCGGCAAAATCGGAGGCCCTGTGCGAACTTCAAAACAGGGCCTTTTTTCTTAAGAAATAGGATCATAATTTGTAACATCATATATTATAATAAAATATATAAATAAACATACCTATTGAATTTCGAATTACAAAAAAATTATTTGAACAACATCATTCTTTTAGTGTTTCTTGAAATAGCTCTTTTTTAATTCCGGATGACACTTGTGACTCTTTTATAATAAACCTATCCATAGCTTCTTTTTGATATTGAATCTAATTCTCAATTCTTTGTTTTTTCTTACGCTTTTGGTAACCTGAACCATATTTTTTAGATGGATTCGTGGAAGACATTTGCACAAGCACATACATATATAAAAGAAATCAATCAATTCAATGTTGATGACTAGAAAAGTAGTACTAGCAGCTGGAACTAAAAAAGTGTTAAATACATGCACGTAAATTAGTCAAAGTACCTTCAGGCTTCGGTAGCACAGCAGCTTTTGTGAGGGACACCCGTTGAGGTGCTATCACCAAGCCTAACGCAGCACCAGCAGACAACACAGCACTCAGCAGGATGCGACGGGAATGGCACTGGGACAAGCACGGCAACGCTGGGAGGGAGCAGCGAGGCTGGGAAGGAACGGCGAGGCTGGCAGGATGCGGCACTGGGAGTGGACGGCGGGGGCAGGGGCGGCGCTGGGAGCGAAGGCTTCGGCGCTGCTCCCAGCCTCCCAGCGCAGGCGGCCTTCAGCAGGCGGGCTCAGGGAGGGGCCGTGGCTCCCAGCGCAGGCAGGCCTCAGAGGGAGAGGGCCGGCGCTGGAGCAGCCCAGGGGCGGCGTCGCCACCAAATGGTGAGGATGGGAGCGCTGCAGCTGGTTGGTGTCGGGCCTGCAGGGAGTGGCGGCTCTTGGTTGAAGAAAGAAGAAAGCAGGTTAGGGTAGAATAGAAGAGATTGTTCGCGGGAGGAAAAAAAAGACCGCGAAAGAGTAAAATTTTTCCCGCTTTCCGCTTCAGTCTCCCGGGAACGTGGGTTTTCACAGCAATTGGTTTAGCGACGAACCATTGGTTGCTATAAGATGGTTTTACTGACCCATCGTGCGTCGTTGTACTGTAAATGTTTTAGTGACCCACAGTCGGTTATCACAACAAGATATAGCGACCTACTATTGGTCTATAAGTTTTAACGACAGACTATTTGTCGCTAAGATTGGTCGCTAAAAATTGACTGTGGTGTAGTGGTCTCCCTGGAGGATCGGGCGCTAGGGTTCACAGGATAGGGGTGGCGGCGGGTGCCGACGAAGAAGAAAGGGGGTGCAGGGAGAAGAACGGATGGGTTTTTTTTCAGGAAGAGGTACCTTGTGTAACTAGTGGCAATGGTGGGTAATTTTATCCTAACTCCATGAGAATATCTATAACTAGTATTTTTGGAGCACCCCTTGAGGAGCTCCATGAAAAATATGGAGTTGGCCCCCAACTCCAAATTTTTTCTGGAGTTTCCAGATCCGAAGTTTCTGAAACTAGACGTGTTTGGGAGTTTGTGGATCGGAGTTAGAAAATTGGAGTGGAGCTCTTCCAAACATGCCCTTAAAGTTATTGGATTTCCAATTTCCAAATCGGGCTTGCATCACCTGCCAGTTGAACAAAGTTGAGAAGCAGACTTTCACGGATGAAAAGGAAACCAGCTGAGCGTAGTAGCTTAGCTTACCATAAGGTGCAGGTGTTTCGTACACCGGCCAGCGATTATGCGTCGCGCTTCTCCGTAGCTCGACGGTTAACACTCAAATACAAATGATTTATACTGGTTCAGGCGAATACCCTACATTGTCCGGTTCATGCTCGAGTTTGTTTTCCTTGCTTTTGAATGCTAGGGTGCTTACAACGGGATGCTTGAAAGCAGGAGTGTGTAGATGTGAGAGTGTGGGTCGAGAGAGAGTTCAGAGAAAGCCCAGCTCCCCTTACATAGACTTGGGGGGTAGCTAGAATGAGAAAGTAGGGGTCCTATAGCCCGTGGTGGTTGGCTACCTGTGGGTGTGGTCGGGGGCTTCACACGTGTTCGGGTCAGGGGTCCTTTGGTATGGTCCTGTGGCATGTCGTGTCATGACGCTCCGCATTGTGCATCAGGTCAGCCATAGTGCAGGTACGGCCTTGGTCATGTGTGCCAACTCCACAGTAGTTACTGTGGTATGGATCATCTTAGTTGGTGGTGGCGTGCTCTACAGTCTTCGTGGATCGGCTGGGTCAACGCTCCTAACCACCAATCATATGGTCGGGGGCCTATCCCCGTGCTGATAGCCCGAGTGGTAGGCTAGGGTGGTGCGGCGCGTGCCTTAGCCCCATGTCCATCCAGGGACGGCGGCCTCGTACAACCTCGTCATGGGGACGAGACGTGAGCATGTAGCATGGGTGCTCAGGTCCAACTCCCGCAAAATGAATCCATTAAGTTTAAGTAGTCCATAATTTGGCATTGTTGTGCTACAGTAAATATGTGCTAATGATAGATTAAGTAAGCATAATAGATTTCATATCATGAATTAGTCTCAATTTATACAATTAGTTTTATAATTAGTCTATATTTAATACTCCTAATTGGTCTCCAAACATCCAATGTGATGGAACTAAATTTTAGTCACCGGGCTCCCAAACATAATCTATCATCGTTGTCCCTCGTAGGTGGCCGCCGTCCACTCGCAGCAGCCGCTGGTCATACACCGCCATGCCACCCGCCCGGAACGAGATCCTCTAACATATTTGAAATCATGTCCGAGGGGCGTTCAACGCGCATCGTCGTTCTTTTGGCATCCAACGGTGGCATCAGTGAAAGGAGTAGAATTCACCGTTCGGCCCTAAAAAACATGATGTCAAGACTACTCAGTTCAGCCCATTTGCAAACCTCTCGCCTCATCGCCATGGCCGCCGCCTGCTGGCCGCGCCGCATGTGGAGCAGGTCCCCAAGGAAGACCCCTCCGCCGCCGCTCTCCTCCTCCTTGCTCCTCATCCATGTGTCCTCCCCAAGTAGCAGGCCCCAGGCCTCGCTACGAAGGTCGAGGGCGATAACAACGGCTTTAGTAGCTCCTGGTTCAAGGCCATCAGCCGGCGGCAGCAACTGATGCCAAGTCCGCTCCAAACCAGAAGTGTCAGCATCCAAACAAAGACTTTCAGAGAAAGAGGACATTTCTTCAATTCTTTTATTTCATCGGTAATACAGAATGTTAATTGATAACAAATCAATTTGAGAACAGATCATTGATATTGCCAGTTTGCCAATAGAGTTTGACAGTCTGATAACATCTAACGGTGGTGCAGAAACAAGTTACAATCCCAATTCACATCACTCTTGGTCTTAGTTCACATCAATTACAATCTTAAATTTGGCATTTGGCATGTCTTTTTTGCCCCTTCTGGCTGCCTGCAGAGCTGTCTCTGCACAACTGAGATGGAGAACACCATTACGGCATTACGCCAAGGCAAGGCAAGCAGCACAACGGCTATCCAAGAAGACTCGATGGCGCTAGCTTCATGGCCTCGACGTTTCGGCGGCCGCGCGGCCTTGCTGGCTCCACGGCATCATGGCTTGGCAGTGCTCGCTCCTCGGCCTCCATAGCTTGGCGGCATCCCCCTCGATGGGGGAGAGAGCGAGGCAAGAATGATGGGCCGCAAGCCCGCAACATTAGGCCTTACTTGTTCGATATTGTCGAAGGGGATAAACGGTGGGGCACTCAAGCTTGCCGTCGGATGCACCAGGAATGGTCGATGCGCGTTTGACGTCCCTCGGATGTAGTTCCAATAATGTTAGAGGATCCGGACCCCAACACCCCCCCACCCCCCATGGTGATCGAGGCCATCAGTCGGGCCACTCACCCTGCGCCGCCAGTTCGGCCGCTCGAGTTGCTGACCCCGCGGGCGCCTGTGGCTGTGGCCCCAACCGATTGCTTGTGATCCATTCTGCGCTTATCTCCGCAAACCACGCCTCACTTGTTGCAACCTCCGCTACAAATCGTGCCCTTTTCTTAATCGAAGTGTCATATTTCTCAGATCGTGGACAGACAGGGGCGCGGCGGCATAGACAATAAGACCCTCGTTGCCGGAGTGGGGGAGAGAGGAAACACATAGCCACGTAGGAGTGTGGCGATGGGAGGCTGTCATTGTGGTTCCAAGCCCGCCTTTGCGCCAACCATCATCATTGCCAATTCTATCCGCGGAGGAGCTCCTCTTCCTATGCCCAATATCTACTGGTGTATTTGTGGTGGATTTGAGATTTCAAACCAAACCCACAACAGAGCAGCCATGGCCCCCAACCCCTCCCATCGCCCTCCGCCGGCCCGCCGCCGCACCTAGCCGGCGGAGCCCTAGCCACCACCCACGGCCAAACCACCACCCACTGCCAAGCTCCTCCTCCGCCGTGCACTAGCCCAGCAAACACCCACCCAGTTCCACCCCCAAGAGTCCCCGCAGCACCTCTCTGCCTGGGAGAAGTTCTTCTGTGACTCCCCACCGCCGCCGCCCCGCCATGGATGCTCTGTCCCTAATGAGGTGGATTGGGTCCCAACCACGCCAGATTTGGTGTCTGCCATGATAGATCTGGCCCCCTCCTACACAGACATCGTCAAACGTGGCGGATCTGCCGCCGGATTCGCCACAGCAACCTTTACTCCATCCAACTACTCAACAGCGCGTTAGTCCCCACCGGCGCGCCCCTCCACGCGGCAGCCGCAGCCATAGAAGGCATTTACCCCTCCGCGTCGCCCCCTGCAGTGGAGACACATTTACTCCAGCCTCGACGCATGAACGGAGCCTGCTGACCTTGGCAACGGCTGGATGCCTGCTATGGTGCGGCGAAAGCGTCCTCCGTTGTTGCTATTTTATCGCCACGCCCATCGAGGGATACCCCCGAGGCGGTGAGTTTGTAGGTAAGGTGTCGCCGAGATCAGGAATTTAAAAATGCAAGGAACACAAGGTTTAGGTAGGTTTGGGCCCCTGAGAGTGTAATACCCTACGTCCTGTGTGATTTGTATTGCCTTTGATTGTGATTGTCCCCGAGGGGATCTCTATCCGCCCTTATATAGTCTGGGGGGACAGGTTTACATGGAAGTCCTAGTCGGGTACAGTCCATGAGTCCTACCCGAGTACTTCTTGGGTAGTTTCCTACCGTGTCTGACTAGTTTCACTACAGTATGAGTAGTCCTACTGCACTACGAGTAGTTACAACAGATGTAGGGTGTGGGCTATGTCACATCCCTTATCCTAGGAGAAGTACGCCACGTGGACAGTCCCGTGTGCTCGGGTCTGACATCCTCGCGGCGAGACTGCCAGCCTGCATCGACGCGATGGCCGACATGACCGCCACTCAAGCAGTCACGGTGATGCACGCCACCCTTTAAGGGGCTCAACCACCAGGGCTCTCGATGCCTTCAACCGCGTCACGGACCGCCGCTGCTTTAGGTGTTTGGCTAAAGGCCACCTCGCGGCTGCCTGCCGGGACCCCATCAGATGTTTTCATTGCCGTCGATCAGGGCATCGGGAGTGTGAGTGTCGCCACCAAAAGCACCACCCCTCCTACTGCCGTGGGCCGCCGCCTCTACGCACTCCACCACTCCCCCCGGGGACACCGCCACCACCGCCGCCGCCGCCTCCCCCCCTGCGCCCAGGAGTGGTGCCCATAGCGGTTGGGGATCCGCACACGCGCAATGATGAGGAGGCAGTGTTCGTCCCCAGCTCTTTTGATCTGGGCGGGATGTCCGTGACTGGGAAGCTTGCACTCTGGTGCCGTGGGCGATGCATTTGCCGCGCGGCGCAGGGGCGCGATATTGAAGACCTCCTGCTCGACGAGCTGAAGCTGCAGCGCGGTGCCATCAACGTTATTGTCCATCAGCCGGAACCTTTCCTTATCCAGTTCAAGCGGAAGGAGGACTACGACAAGGCTCAAAGCCGCGGAAGGTTCCAGCACCGTGGCATCGACATCTGCTTGCAGCACTGGAGGAGCCTTACGCACACGTTGGGCTACGCCTCTTCTACCGCGTCAGCCTATACCTGGACGGCATCCCCGGCCACGCCTGGACGCCGGACATTGTGGAGCGCATCATCGGCCAGCGGTGTGCCCTCCAATGCATCAACACTGACCTTGTACAGCCACAGGACATGAAGCGCATCGACCTGTGGGCATGGACGGCCGACCCGAGCGCCATCCCCAAGCGGGTGTGGCTCGCGTTCACCCACATACCTTGCGATAGGTCGACCGCGGTCGCCGTCTTGCACGAGCAGCCAGACCAGTGGCTCTATGGCACCAGCTTTGAGGTCTTCCTCCACGTGGGACTCGTCAAGGACTACACGGCGACGGCACTTGATCTTCATGGGGCAATCTCCAACCCGGTGGCCTTCAAGCCAATCAAGCGCATGTACGTCTGGTGCTACGGCCTCGTGGATAGTGCACGACGTCTGCTCGCTCCAGCTTCCCGGCATGTCTCCCCAAGCGGGCACGTGAACTGGCCAACTACGAACGTGGCGCCGATGCTGAATGTGTCGGGGGGGGGGGGGGGGGGGCGAGGAGCGTCAACAACGTGACGCCCTGGAGTGGGGCGGGCGGCGCGAGGAGGAGCGACGCTGCGGCCACGACGTGCTGGTACTGAGCAGGCGCGGCAACGACAAGCTCGAACGCAGCCGCGGCACCAGCCACGACGAGGAGCAGTGCCGCACGGACGGTCGCATGTGCAGGGAGGAGGGCTTCATCTAGCTAAGGCGCCAGGAACCCGACTCCGACGATGACGATGACTACGAGCACCCAGGGCGTGGGGCGGGTGATGGTTGCAAGTATCAAGAATGTTGCGATGGTCGTTATATTCGTCGGGAGCGCACCAGATCGCCACGACACCGTGACAATGACTTCAAGGGCGGCAGCCGGTGGGCTGATGTGGGTCACCGTGTAACGCACTCGTGCCTGCGCACCCTCACCTTAGAGCTACCGAGCAACGCAGAATTGAGGAACAAATCTGCGGAGGAGCTACAAGCCATCTTCAAGAAGCAAGCTCTTTTGTTGAAGACCTCTGCGACAAGGCCGCCTCCTAGCTCCACGATGGACTGGACTACATCAAAAAAGCTGGCTACTTCACCAACAGGCTCGGCCTCGAGGATCAGCCAATCAACGGGAATGGAGCCTGGTCCGAGGTGGTTCTCAGTGAGCATCTAATCCCTATTTCACGTGCTTTCAACAGGATCAATTCGGCTACTGCACCGACCGTTGAGGAGGTCGAGAACGCGTTTGACCAGTTGAAGGTGATGGTGGTAACAAACATGTGCGGAGCCTAGTTTGCTGGCCGGGACAGGGGTGACCTCTGGTTCGGATACGGCGGCAACGCTATGTCCGGATGGGGCTGTCAGCGCGACGGTTGTCGGCGCGGCGGAGTTCACGGCTACTGACGCAGCCTCCGGCACTGTGGAGGAGCCTGAGGCGGGCCACTGCGGTGGCCACCCTTCGGTTCTTGGGCCGGAAGTGGCGGCGGAGCTAGACCAGGCCTTGACTCCGGGCCTTGCGATAGCCCAGCTTCCCGCTGAGCGGGCTACGACGGAGAGCTGCAGGCCTTGTGACTGGCGAGGACAACAACGCGCCGGCTCCCCGGGGGGGGGGGGGGGGGGGGGGGGTCACCGTGGATGACCTCTTCACCACCCCAACGCCGGCAACCATCATCGAGAAGCCGTAACACCCCTAGCGACAATGCCGCACTTACGACATGATGGCGGTACGCCGCAGCGCCTGCCTCGCCAACAAGCCCGCCAACAAGCCCAGCCAGCCGGTGGTCCGATGCGCACAACGAAACCTATGCCGTAAGCTGGGCCTCGATGCTGACAAACCTCACCCAAGTGAAGATGTCCTGCAGGAGTCCATCAGCATGTTCACAGGGCCGCTGCCGAAGCAGATAGTGGCGGTGATGACGGTTGTCTTCGACCTCGACGATGATGAAGCTGAAAACAAGCATGACCAACGTTGCTAAAGAACAAGCATGATCAACCCGCCACTGCCACCCGAGCTACTAAACAGCTGATGTATTTGCAAACTAAAAAAACCTTTACTACTTTGTGTGTTGATGCCCTGCTGGCTGCGACCTTTGGGCATATTCCCGTCTGCACAATGCTGGCTTCAACCCTCGGGTGCATGTCGAGACTGTGACTTGCTTCGCCACCACGTTAAATCAACTCTTCCCCCACGCACGTTGGGGATCGGTTCTGCAACCTGCTCTAGGAGCTCCCGCCGTCCGCCATGAATCACAACGTGTTTAACATTCTCTGCTGGAACGTCCGAGGTCTGAATATGGCAGCGAGATGTCTGGCAGTGCATGAGACAATTGCGGCGAACACCTGCCACATCGCTTGTCTACAAGAAACCAAGCTTCAGCACGTCGATAGTGGCCTTGCACGATTCCTAGGCGTTTACAGCCTGAATTGTTTCGCCTACAAGCCCGCCAATGGCACCAGGGGTGGCATTCTAATCCTCTGGAACGATGCGTTCGTTGATCTCTCGGACATCTCGATCGGCCGCTACTCCGTGTTGGCAACCGTTAACCTGCAGCAAGATGAGACCGCCTCATTTACACTATCAACGGTTTACGGTCCTTCTAGAAGGTAGGATAAAGCTGCTTTTCTGCACCACCTGCGATGCCTCAAACCTCAGGCTGGCATAAATTGGCTTATCTTAGGCGACTTCAATATCATTTACAAAGCAAGAGACAAAAATAACTCTAAGCTCAACCTGCAACTGATGAGGAGGTTCCGAGCAGCGCTCAATTACTGCCAGCTAAAAGAAATACACTTGCAGAATCGCAAGTACACGTGGAGCAACGAGAGGCGGCGGCCGACACTGGTCCGTCTTGACAGGATCTTCTGCAGTGAGGGATGGGATCTTGCCTTTGAGCACCATTCTCTCCACGCCTTATCCTCTTTGCACTCTGACCACTGCCCACTGCTGCTAGCACATCAGGAAGGGTTGCGTAAGCCGACGCCTTTTGAATTCGAAAACTTCTCAACGAAACTCCCAAACTTCCATGAGGTCGTTGCTAGTGCCTGGTTTCAACCAACCACGCACACCGAACCCTTCCACAGGCTTGGGCACAAGCTGCACGTGTCATCAAAGGCCCTGAGGAAGTGGAGCAAATCCTTAATCTCTGACGCGAAGCTCAAGCTGCACATGGCCCAAGAGGTCATCTTAAGACTAGACATTGTCCAAGAAACCAGGGAACTTTCTGAGTCAGAGCATCGCCTGCCGAGCAAACTCAAAAAGCGCATCCTTGGCTGGGCCGTTATCGAAAAGGCTGGGAAATGACAATGCTCAAGAGTCTCCTACCTTCAGGAAGGCGACACTAATACCAAATTCTTCCATCTCAAGGCAAATGCAAGGAGGCGGAAGAACTTTATACAACGACTGCGGAAAAGGCAGGGCTGGGCCTTTTCACACCAAGAGAAACAACACATCATTCATGATCATTTCTATTCGGTAATGGCGGACCCACCGGCAAGATCTCAGGACTTCAACTGGGACGCCCTACGCCTCCCAACGGTGAACCTCTCCTCCTTGGATGACCCCTTCTCGGAGCAGGAAGTTCTTGCAAGCATCAAACAACTTCCGCGCGACAAGGCCCCTGGGCCTGATGGCTACACTGGCTGCTTCTTCAAAGAATGCTAGAGCATTGTCAAATAGGATCTACTTGCGGCTATCAACTACTTCCACATGGGGCGCTGTGTGAACCTCAACTTGGTAACACAAAGTAAACATCATCCTGATACCAAAAAGGATGGGGCAGACGCGATTACGAACTTCCGACCAATCAGCCTCATTCACGCTCGCGAAAATCATCAGTAAAATTCGCGCACTTCGACTAGCGCCGAAAATGCACGAGCTCATCTCTCCATACCAAAGCGCCTTCATAAAGGGAAGAAGTATCCACGACAACTTCCTTTACATTAGAAACATTGCGGCGTTTCCATCGGAACAGGACACCCTCGCTACTAATGAAGCTTGATATCTCCAAAGCCTTTGACTCTATGCGCTAGGACTACCTACTCTCCTTGATGCAGCATCGAGGCTTTCCTCAGCGCTGGAGAAACTGGATCACCACAACCCTAACCTCCTCCACGTCTAGAATCCTGGTCAATGGAATACCGACTGAACCCATCCAGCATGGTCGTGGTCTGAGCTAGGGGGATCCCCTGTCCCCACTGCTCTTCATCCTTGTCTTTGACCCCCGCACCGCCTACTCGCCCAGGCCACAGATCTTAAGCTGCTGCGAAAGTTAGGAGGTAGAGTGGCCCACTTCTGGATTTCCATGTATGCAGATGATGCGGTGATCTTTGTCAAACCGAACCGCAGTGACATCAACAATTTGGCGCTCATCCTAAATAACTTTGGAGAGGTCACAGGCCTAAAGACCAACTTGTTAAAAACAAGTGTCACTCCGATCATGTCACACCCGATTTATAAGAACATAAATCGAGCAATCATATATGCGCCAGGATCAAGTCACGCATATATACAACAGAATTATCAAGATATCACAACACGTATCTTGAAATAAAAGCGTATAAATTATAAATGAATATCTTTATTACAACTGAATCAAGAATCAGTTTAAGGAATGCGGAAGCGTAAAATAAATACATGAAAAGCAGGGCGCCACAGGGACGCCGGCTGGGAGACAACGCCTAGAAATCGTCGAGTCTGCTGATGTAGTCCTCCATGTCGCCTGGTACTGAGCAGCAGTCGAAGATATTCCCAGAGAGAACAGAAGAGTAGAGAAGGCAAGTGTGAGTACACAACTTGTACTCAACAAGTATAACACGAATTATGAGGCTCTAAAGTTAGCTGAGTCAACTGCATTAGCTTTTAATCTTGGCAAACTTTATTAAAGCTATTTACTACAAGTGGATGAATTATCATAACCCAAGTTACATAAAAATTAGTCAAGATTAAACATGAGACTATTGAAAACAAAGCCAAACCACCAAGGTACAACCCCACTAATCAGACGGAGGATCTGGGCCGCTCATGACTGTGAGCACAGCTAGTATACCAGTTTTACACTCTCGAGAGGTTGCACAACTTTACCCACAAGTCGTGAGCTACGCTAGTTATTCATCACACTTCCTTAGGTGAGATGGCTAGCAAGCGCACTACGAGACCGTTACAAAAGATCACGTTAGTAAGGTGTAACCGCTAAGGTTTCTGGATCAGCGACGATAGGGCCCACCTCCGAGGGTACAAGACACACAGCACAGACCAAGCCGGAGGAGCAGGGATCATTGAAGCTTACCACCCCTCTTGCCCCGCAGGTAAGTTACTCCCAAACCAAAATGACCTAATTAGTAAGTCAAGACCGTCCCATTCCAGTCTTGTGGTTGCGCGGTTGTCCCAGGTTGTCACTCTATGAACCGGTCCTTATGGAGAGTGGCCATCCAAGCACTAAGCACCGTGCTGGCCCTCTAAACCAAGTTTCTGACAAAAACATATTTTAAGGAGACGTGAGCCACTCAAGCACACAGCACAGAGGACCACTCTCAGAATTAAGTTGTATATAACCATTAATCAAATTTAATTAAAAGGACCAAGATAGGTGAGAGCGCAGCACCTAGCACAGCTAACCAAAATGCAACCCAAGGTACATATAAAGGATAAAGTGGCTAGGAAGTCCTTATAGGCATACAATATTAAAATGCAGTATGAAATTGTATTTAAAAGTGATGGGATGTTCATGTTATACTTGCCTTCCTCAAAGTTCTCCTGCTGCTGCTCAAACTGCTCTGCAGAAAGGGGCTCCTGGTACTCGTCCAAAGGCTCAGCGTCTACTCACGATCGCAACGCCAAAATATGGTCCAGCACATACACATACATGCACACAAGGACAAAAGATAACAAACAGTACAACATTACATAAAAACAGCACATAACTAAGCTAAAACTATTCTACGTGTTACAGCGATCGCATGAGCACGAAAATCACCTAAAACGGAGCTAAGACGTGAAATCTAGGGCTAGGACAAGGTCCAGGGGCTTTTCTGTAAGAAAATAGGAAGTTCTAAGGGGTTCTGCGCAAAAACCAGGGGCCTAAATGTAATTAAAGGCTAGATCTGGGGTCTAACCCGTGAAAACACAGGGCTTGGACGGCGGAACCAATTTCCAGAAAGCTCAGGGGGCTCCGGCGCTAAAAAACAGGACCTAGATGGAATTTCTTTCGAACTGCGCCGGACCGCGGGTTGATTCCCGAAAAGTCCAGGGACTCTTTAGCAAAAGGGCCAGGCCGAACTGGTATGCTCTAATTAGGGCCGTTGGATCGGGATCTAGTGGTACGAATCAAAGGGGCGGGGATCGGGGGTCCGGCGGCGGCGATTGCTCGCCGGAGACGGTTTCCGCGGCGGCACTTCGCCGGTGCCAGGCAATCTCGGGTCTCCGGTGGCTAATCCTACTCGAGCCTAGGTCGGGCATGATCAACGTGGCACAGGGAAATCATCTAAGGCTGTCGTTAGGCTTGGCGAGGCTCGGGCTTCGCGTGCGACGGTGAGGGGCGGTCTGTGCGGCGGACAACACCAGTGTGCACGTGTTCCTGCACCTAAAGGAGCTTACAGTCCATGACAACTAATGTAGAAGGGCCGGAGGAGAGATGTGTTGCTCACCAGGGGCTTGTGTTGGCCGGAGCCGCCGTGCAGGGGACACGTCGACGATGGCCGGGCGGAGGAAGTATGGCGGCGCTCGCGGACAGGCTGCAGCAGAGGGGGTCGGGGTCTCTGGCTTGCGTAGCCCTACTCCGGGGGCTCCTGCGGAGGTGACCAGAGGGTTAAGACGACCCGAGGTGCATCGACGGCGAGCAACCGTGACGGCGGAACAACTCACCGGTGGCGGCTCCTTCGCGAATCCCCGACGATGCAGAGGCTTAGGGCCCAATTGCCGAGCTCGGGAAGCTTCTAGGCGATAAGACGGAGCGGATGCAGGGGTTGTCGTGGGCTGGGACGCAGCAGGGTGGCGTGCCCACGGCGGTGCAGAAGGGCTGCGCGGCGGAGCGGAGGGGCGGCGGCGCTAGGGTTTGGGGCGGCTGCGGGATAGGAGATGAGATGCAGGGGGTCTGCGGAAGCCAGTTATAGGCCGGGCCAGGGATCTCGGCGTGCGGGCCCGGTGCTAGGGCTCGCCAGAGATTTTGGATGGCCGGTGCACGAGGAGGAGGAAAGAAGAAGAGGAGATGGGAGGCGCTGATGGGTGGGGCTAGAGCCAGGAAGAGAGGGGAGGAGGCACGACTCGGGCTGGCCGATGGAAGCGGGCTGAGCCGATGTAGAGCGGAGCCGGCCGATGGAAGCAGGGGAATCGGCCGATGGAAAAACGGGGTCGGCCGATGTGGGGCGGCCGATGCGGCGAGCTGGGGAATCGGCCGATGGGAAGCGAAATCGGCCCAAGGGGGAGAAAGGAGGCGGCCGGGCTGGGCTGGCTGGAATCTAGATTTACTCTTCCATTTCCTTCCCTTTCTCTTTTCTAATCCTTTTGAAACCCCAAATCTATTTGAATTCAAATGAACTTTTGAATCCAAACCCTGTGCACTCATTCCAATAAAACATATGCACCAGCATGAATGCACAATCATGTTGTTCCTAAAAAAATAGATTTTTAATTCTTTGCATAATTTAATTAGGTTAAATGCAAACTAAGCACATTAAACCCTTAGAAAGTTAATGGAGCCAAATTAAATCCATTATAATTCCTGGAATTTTGCATTAGGGTTTTACAAACCTACCCCCCTTATAGGAATCTCGTCCTGAGATTCGAATAGGCTAGCTAGCAAAGAGATCGGGATATGTCTTCCTCAGCTCATCTTCTTGCTCCCAAGTAGCCTCATCCTCCGTATGATGACTCCACTGAACAGGGCACATCTTGATCTTCTTGTTTCTGGTAACTCTCTCAGACGTCTCCAGAATCTTCACCGGATGTTCGGTGTAGGTCAGATCTTCCTGCACATCTAACCCTTCCAGCGGTACTTGTTCTTCTGGCACCCTCAAGCACTTCTTCAGCTGAGATACATGGAACACATCATGCACTCCCGAGAGGCTGGGAGGTAACTCCAAACGATATGCCACCTCGCCTTTCCTTTCCAACACCTTGAACGGACCAATGTATCGAGGGGTTAGTTTCCCTCTCACGTTAAACCTGCGAATTCCTCTCATCGGTGAGACCTTCAGGTACACATGATCACCCACTGCAAAGGTCAGATCTCGACGACGAACATCCGCATAACTCTTCTGACGAGTCTGTGCGACCCTCAGGTTCTCTCGCACCTGCTGTACCAGCTGTTCTGCTTCCTCAACAATATCTGGACCAAATACCTGCCTCTTGCCAATCTGATCCTAATACAGCGGAGTTCTGTACTTCCGACCATACAGGGCCTCGAAAGGAGATTTCCTCAGACTGGCCTAATAGCTGTTGTTGTATGGAAACTCTGCATACGGCAGACATTTATCCCAGCATGTACCATACTGAATAGCGCAGGCTCGAAACATATCCTTCAACACTTGGTTGGTTCTCTCTGTCTGCCCATCTGTCTAAGGATGATAAGCGGTACTGAAGCGTAGCTTCGTATCCAACGAATCATGCAACTGCTCCCAGAACCGTGAAGTGAACTGAGATCCTCGGTCAGATATGATCTTCTTCGGAACACCATGCAGACAGACGATCCTGGAGATGTACAACTCTGCGAGTCTAGCACCAGAGTAGGTAGTGTTCACCGGAATGAAGTGGGCAACCTTCATCAACCGATCCACTACTACCCATATGGAGTTGTACCCTTTCTGAGTACGAGGCAATCCAACAATGAAGTCCATAGTGATCTCCTCCCATTTCCACTCTAGAATCTTCAATGGCTGCAATAGACCTGCTGTTCTCTGATGCTCTGCCTTGACACGCTGACAAGTGTCACAAATAGCCACATACTCCGCAACGGAACGCTTCATTCCATACCACCAGAATCGTTCCTTAAGGTCATAATACATCTTCGTGCTGCCCGGATGAATGGAATACGCCGTATCATGAGCCTCACTCAAGATCAGCTTCCTGAGATCCTTCACATCTGGCACACATATCCGACCCTTGTACCACAAGGTACCCTGATCATCCTCTCTGAAATGAGGTGCTTTACCAATCTTGAGCAGTTCGCGGATCTCCTGCAGCTTCTTATCATCTCTCTGATGCTGCCTGATCTCTGCCTCTAGAGTAGGTTCTGCCTCGAATGATGCACTCGAGGTGTGATGTAAGAAACCCAGACTCAACTGCTCAAACTCCTCGCATAACTCCTGAGGCATCTGAAAAGCCACGGCCATATTAACATAGCTCTTCCTGCTCAGAGCATCTGCTACAACATTGGCCTTGCCCGGATGATAGTGAATCTCCAGGTCATAATCCTTGACCAACTCTAGCCATCTTCTCTGCCGCATGTTCAGCTCATTCTGAGTGAAAATGTACTTGAGACTCTTGTGATCAGTATAAATATCACACCTTTGCCCAAACAAGTAATGCCTCCATATCTTCAGAGCATGCACAACTGCGGCTAACTCCAGATCATGAGTGGGATAATTCAGCTCATGCCGGCGCAACTGTCACGAAGCATAAGCTATCACTCTGCCTTCCTGCATCAGGACGCAACCAAGACCATCCCTCGAAGCATCACAATAAACTGTGAACCTCTTGCTCTGGTCTGGCAGAGTAAGGACTGGCGCCATAGTCAACCTCTTCTTCAGCTCCTCGAAGGCCTTCTGACGCTCATCAGTCCAAGAGAAATCCACACCCTTCTCTAGCAAGGAAGTCAAAGGCTTTGCAATCTTGGAAAAATTCTCAATGAACCTCCGATAATATCCTGCTAAGCCCAGAAAAGAGCGGACTTCCTTCACTATCTGCGGTACCACCCAGTTATGCACATCCTTTACCTTCCCGGGGTCCACAACAATACCTCCCTTGGAGATGACATGACCGAGGAATGGGACCTCGTCAATCCAGAATTCGCACTTGCTGAGCTTGGCATACAGCTTGTGCTCTCTGAGCCTCTGTAACACGAGCCTCAGATGTTTCTCATGCTCTGCCTCTGACTTGGAGTATACTAGGATATCATCAATGAATACCACCACAAAGGTGTCCAGATAATCCATGAAAACCTTGTTCATCAGATGCATGAAGAAAGTCGGAGCATTGGTCAAACCAAAGGACATGACCGTATACTCGTATAGCCCATACTTGCAGGTGAATGCCGTCTTCGGAATATCCTCGGGACGAATCTTCAGCTGATGATAACCGAACGCAGATCAATCTTCGAGAATACACAAGAACCCTGAAGCTGATCAAAGAGATCCTCAATACGGGGCAATGGATGCTTGTTCTTGATGGTGACTGCATTCAGATCCTGATAATCGATGCACATCCTCTTCGCACCATCCTTCTCCTCTACGAGCAAGATAGGAAAAGCCCAAGGAGAGAAGCTGCGACGGATATAGCCCTTTGCTAGCAACTCATCGATGGTCTTCTTGACTTCCTCGTGCTCAACGAGTGCCATACGATAGGGCCTATTAGCAATAGGAGCTGTGCCAGGCAAGAGATCAATAGAAAACTCGATGTTGCGATCAGGCAGCATACCTGGCAAATCATCCGGAAAGACATCCGGGAAATCAGACACCACACGAATACCATCCGTGGGTCTAGCCTCCATCTGACAAAGAATTCTGGAAGGCTCCGAAGCACTGACCGTGATCTCCTGTCCATCCGGTGCTGACAGGTCGACAGTCCTCTGAGCACAATCAATCCTGACACCCCATCTAACAAGGGTCTCCATTCCCAAGATCACATCGATACCCTTGGTGTCTAGCACCATCAGATTTGCACTGAACTCTACCCCCCTTATGACAACACTGACTCTGGGGCAGAAGATATGAGAACTCAACTGCCTTCCCGGTGAAGATACTAACATGCCACTCTTTAAGGTGCTAGTATGAATGCCACGATGCTCGATAAAAGACCGAGAAATGAAGGAATGCGTAGCACCAGTATCAAAAAGCACAGTAGCAGGGTGAGTATTGACCATGAACGTACCAATAACCACGTTGGGAGCCTCGGCCGCTGACTCGGCCATCACGTGGCTCACCCTGCCCTAGGATGGCGCCTTGGGCTGAGCTGGGCGCCCCTGCTGTCCGGACTGCGCCTTCCGAGGAAAAACGTTGGCGTAGTGTCCCGGCTCGTCACAGTGGAAGCACACTCGTGGGAGTGCTGGAGCCTGCTGCCCGGCAGGAGGAGTAGGCATCCCCTGCCGCAGAGTTGGTGGAGCCGGTGGAGCAGAGCGTGCCGGAGGCGCTGGAAGCCTCTGGCCCTGTCCCGCCTGCTGCTGCTGCTGAGGACGAGGCGGGTACTGCTGCTGTCGCTGCTGGTACTGCTGGACCTGCCGCTGCTGCTGCTGCTGCGGGTACTGGTACCGAGACCGGGTGTTGCTGCTAGAAGCAGCAGGAGCCATCTTCCTCTTCTTGTCCTCGATCTCCCGGCGCTTGCGCTCGGTGTTGAGGGTAGCGTCAACCAGCTGGTTGAAGGTGTCGAAGTGGTGGTTCATGAGCGCGTACTCCAGGTGGTCATCGAGTCCCTCCCTGAAGCGCTCCTGCTTATCGCCATCATCGGCGACCTCAGCGGGGGCATAGCGAGCGAGCTGGAGGAGACGATCACGGTACTCGGTCACCGTCATAGTTCCCTGCTTAAGCGCAAGAAATTCCTTGTGCTTCATGTTCATCACTCCAGCAGGGATGTGGTGGTTCCTGAAATGCTCCCGGAACTGGACCCAAGTGAGGGCGTCGCGGTCCCGAGCCAAGTAGGACTCCCACCAATCGAGAGCTGAGCCTCGCAGCTGCCCTGCTGCGTACAGAACTCGCTCCCTGTCGTCGCACTGAGCGACATCCAACTGGCGCTCCACTGAACGAAGCCAGTCGTCAGCCTGGAGTGGATCCGCCGCATGAGAGAACGTCGGCGGGTGACCCCTCAGAAAGTCCGCGCGCCTGTCGCGGGGCTGCGGCGGTGGAGGAGGTGGCGGCTGAGCGTGGATCTGCTGCAGAGTCTGAACAGTGTTGTTCAGAGTGGCCATCATCTGCATCTGGAGCTAGAATAACTGCTCCAGGGTCAGAGGTGGAGCCATCGACAGCGGCTGGTCGGTACTCTGGTTGTTCTGCCCCTGCTGGCAAGAACCTGTGCCTGTGCTCCTGGTGTTCACCATCTGTTTCGGCAGAACAAAGCTTATAAGAGGCAGATATTGTACAACTTCTGGGAAGAAAACTCTGACAGGATAAAATAGAGAGAAAGAATGTACGGTTTTCTTACCCCCAACGTTCTAACTCAATTTTGATTACTTAATTCAGGTTCGTATTAAAGTCGATTTGTATGAGCAAGTTTAACTTTTAAACTATGCAATCAACCAAAAATCCAAATCAAACATTTCGCACAATCACAAACATTCAATATTCACACGTTAGTCGAGTTTATCACTCCACCCGACTAAAACAAACAGGCGCCCTAGCGTATTTTTGCAAAGGCATCCTAGACTTATAAGGACAGTCAGAAAATTGCAGGCCACGTCTACTGAAAATATCAGACTAATTCTCGGAAAATGCGGAGAGGGTTAGCAAAATCGAGGTTTAGAGCTCAAGGAATAGAAGCAGAAACGAATGTGTGAGTATTGCAGAAGCAAAGCATGCGAAAGGAAATCCCTAAACTCGACCATTTCTATCTAGACTTCGTCCTACAGTCGACACGGCTCTGATACCAATTCTGTCACACCCGATTTATAAGAACATAAATCGAGCAATCATATATGCGCCAGGATCAAGTCACGCATATATACAACAGAATTATCAAGATATCACAACACGTATCTCAAAATAAAAGCGTATAAATTATAAATGAATATCTTAATTACAACTGAATCAATAATCAGTTCAAGGAATACGGAAGCGTAAAATAAATACATGAAAAGCAGGGCGCCATAGGGACGTCGGCTGGGAGACAACGCCTAGAAATCGTCGAGTCTGCTGATGTAGTCCTCCATATCGCCTGGTACTGAGCAGCAGTCGAAGATATTCCTAGAGAGAACAGAAGAGTAGAGAAGGCAAGTGTGAGTACACAACTTGTACTCAACAAGTATAATACGAATTATGAGGCTCTAAGGTTAGCTGACTCAACTGCATTAGCTTTTAATCTTGGCAAACTTTATTAAAGCTATTTACTACAAGTGGATGAATTACCATAACCCAAGTTACATAAAAATTAATCAAGATTAAACATGAGACTACTGAAAACCAAGCCAAACCACCAAGGTACAACCCCACTAATCAGACGGAGGATCTGGGCCGCTCATGACTGTGAGCACAGCTAGTATACCAGTTTTACACTCTCGAGAGATTGCACAACTTTACCCACAAGTCGTGAGCTATGCTAGTTGTTCATCACACTTTCTTAGGTGAGATGGCTAGCAAGCGTACTACGAGACTGTTACAAAGGATCACGTTAGTAAGGTGTAACCGCTAAGGTTTCTGGATCAGCGACGATGGGGCCCACCTCCAGGGGTACAAGACACACAGCACAGACCAAGCCGGAGGAGCAGGGATCATTGAAGCTTACAACCCCTCTTGCCCCACAGGTAAGTTACTCCCAAACCAAAATGACCTAATTAGTAAGTCAAGACCGTCCCATTCCAGTCTTGTGGTTGCGCGGTTGTCCAAGGTTGTCACTCTATGAACCGGTCCTTACGGAGAGTGGCCAACCAAGCACTAAGCACCGTGCTGGCCCCCTAAACCAAGTTTCTGATAAAAATATATTTTAAGGAGACGCGAGCCACTCAAGCACACAGCACAGAGGACCACTCTCAGAATTAAGTTGCATATAACCATTAATCAAATTTAATTAAAAGGACCGAGATAGGTGAGAGCGCAGCACCTAGCACAGCTAACCAAAATGCAACCCAAGGTACATATAAAGGATAAAGTGGCTAGGAAGTCCTTATAGGCATACAGTATTAAAATGCAGTATAAAATTGTATTTAAAAGTGATGGGATGTTCATGTTATACTTGCCTTCCTCAAAGTTCTCCTGCTGCTGCTCAAACTGCTCTGTAGAAAGGGGCTCCTGGTACTCGTCCAAAGGCTCAGCGTCTACTCACGATCGTGTGACAGTTCATATACTTGTAATGCTAGACATATATTTGTTAGTGTGAAGTATGTGCTTGTGAGTGTAAAGCTTGTGTGTGTTTGTGTGAAGCTTTTGAAAATTTAAAGTGCAAGTAAAAAGGGTATTTTTGTAATTACAGAAAAACTTAGGGTTGTTTTTGCAAATGTATATGGATAAGGGGTATCTTCAAAAAAATATGAAGGGTGGTTTTGCAAATATATTTTTCTTACTTTACCCCTGCAAGAAATATATATTTATCCAAAGTTTCATTTGAAATGTATGTGTTGAAGTGTGTAAAAATTTTGGGTAAATTTGTGAAAATAAGGATGTTTATGTAACTTTATAAAAATATAAGTCCTTTTGTGCAAGTAGTTGATTTACAATGGTAATTTTTAAAGTTACTTAGGACTAAAGTGTAAAAGGTGCAAGTTATTATGACATGATTATCCAATCATTATGACGTGTCTATCCCGTCATCGTGACGTGTCATAAATTCTTGCATTTAGGTCCTAAATGTTATAAAGTTATACTTTTTAGGACAAAAGTAATTCAAATCCAACCTTTGTTCAAAAATTCACGTGTAAAGATATAAGTTTTGGGTTTTTGAACTTGGGCGCTAAAGCAATGTTATAGAGCTTGAAAAACTCTCCAACTTTCGTTTTGGGCATTTCTTCATTAGGATTTTAGATTGATGAGAAATTATGCTTTATAGAAAGGCCCTTGCAGTTTTCTGAAATTGCGTATAAGTCCTTGGGAAGTCTCTTTTCCCTTTCTCCTCTGTTCTTCCTCTCTCTCTTTCCGTGGCGTTTCCTTCTTTGTTTCTTCCACCGGCAGCACAGCCCCAAGCCTTATCCACCTCTCTCTCTCTCTCTCTCTATCTCCAAGCGGCGGCACAGCCCCAGGCGGCGGCTCGGCTCAGGCGACGCGGGGCGCTGCGCGGGCGGCGGCGCGGCTCGACGCAGGCACGCGCGCGAGCGCGCGCGGCTCGGGCGGCCGGCCGCGGGAGGAGCGAGCGCTAGCGGCTGGCGCGGCTGCGGCGCGGCTGAGCGAGCAGGCAGCAGGCGCGCGCGGGCAGAGGCAGCGGCAGGCGCTGGGCCGAGCGGGCGCGTGCGCAAGGCCGAAGCGGCGGCGCGCGGGCGTGCTGGCGCGGGTGGCCCCAGGCGGCGCAGGTGCTGGATGGCGTGGCTCCGGGCGGCGTAGGCGCGGCGGGAGCTGATGGAGCGCGCTGGAACAGGAGAAGGGCAGGCATTGGCGGGGCGCGCGGCAGGCGCTGAAGTGCGCGAAGCAGAGCGCGGCGCGAGCAGGAGCGGAGGCTGGTAATGCGGGCACGCGGGTGGAGCAGCAGGGCGCAGGTGCGCGCGCGTGAGCAGAGCTGCGGCGCCGGTAGGCCTTGTGCTGCGGAAGGGCCGGCTTGGGAGAGTCAGCTGCGGCGCGGGCAGCGCAGGACGTGGCGGTGGAGAGCTTCTGCGCGAGCCGGTGCGGGCACCACAGGTCGAACGGCGGCGACGTCCTGGGATTTACTCCCCCGCGACCTCCGGTGTAGACGAGCAGCTGCGGCACACAGGCGGTGTAAGCAAGACGTGACATGGCCAAGAACGCACGCGGTTCGGGCGTGCGAGGGAGCGATGCGACAAGGACGAGGCGAGTGCGGGTCTGGCAACAGGAGGAAGAAGAGTAACCATGCAGGGCGATGACGTGCAGAGCGATGATGTGCGGGGCGGCGACCGGATGCGACGAGCTCGGAGGAGCCACACACGGCGAGCTCCCTTCATCCTTGCGGAGGCGGAGGGGCGGTTATGGCGCGGCGAGCCGGAGGAAAGGCGGCGAAGCGAAGGCGAAGGTCCGAACGGATTTCGACTAACGCGTCCGCGGATGCGAGCAAGAGTGTTCTACCGGTGGCCGGCTCGGTTCGTTTCCGCAGGCGTGAGCGCATGCAAGGCAACAGGCCACGCGCGAGCAGTTTAAGGGCCAGTGGTGTGAGAGCAATACAGGAACAGTGTGCAGGAGATGCGACCAGGCGCGGCGATCGTGCAGGAGGCTACGCGGGTGTGCCGGCCGTGTTTCTGCAGCACACGCGCGTGAGCAGTGGAGGTTTAACCCGTGAGCAGGAAAACCTTGAGGTTCGCGGAGGAATTGGCATAGCGAACCAATCCGTCTCTATCGTCTCGTCCCAGGGGTCCACGACATCCAATAGTTCTTACCCCTCGTGGATCACTCAACCGACAATCGTCGCCACGGATCACGGGAGGAATACCTCTCCGGTTATCCTTCACCCACTGCAACCCTTCCCGGCAAACTTCTTCGTCACCCACGGAACCTCGTCACCGTCGAGCACTTCCTATCACTGATCCTGTTCGCCACGGGAGTTCACTTTCCATCCGTTCTTCTCCACGACCAAGGCTACCCCAAGGTTTGCCCTGATTCACTAAATCTTCCTAATACCGGCGACTCCTTTGCCGGAACATTGTCATTATCTTCCTGTTCTCTGTTTTCCCCGACCAGGGACTTAATTGCTTTGATTTAGAAAGTTCTAGGGTGGTCTTTATAAAATTTCCAAAGCCTTCTTTATTTCAAATCAGTGAACTTCTACATTTCATAGATTTTCGTAAGAAGTTCATAAAAATGCAAAATCAATTTTGTTTGAACCTTTAGGTCAAAATCTACAAGTTTTATGTTGTGATCTTGAATTGAAAGTTTTTGAAGTGTGGTCTAGGTTAAATATTAGGGAATGTGTGCTTTATTTGTACCTTGTGTTATATGCATGTGTTGTAGCTGACTGGTAAAGCATAGGATGTATGTCTCAAGTGAAGACGTGTGATGTTTAGATAATCCTTTCACACGAGTACTCATATCCCTGCCATCAAGACGTTATTCTGGTCTTGATTGCGGTCTTCTTAATGTCCTTTCCGTATAAAGATCCTTGTTATTTTAGGTATATTTGCTGCTTAGCTAATACATCTCTGTAGCTATGCTACAGTGGCGGCTATTAGCTCAGCCACTAAGCATCCGTTTCCTTGAGTCTATGATGTTCCTGTGTAACAGCTGTCAGTCGATACTTCTACCATCGGCTGGTTAGCTGATAAGGTTATTACCTTTCTAGTATCAGCTACTGCCGATACAGTTCTTTTGTTCTGTCCTACATCGGCTGCATATAGTCGATATATCAAAGGTGTATACACAATCTTAGGATTCTTGCCATCGGCCAATCCAAGCCGATTTTAGTTGCTCTCCATATCGGTCAAATAGAGCCGATCAATCTTTAGTTTTCCCATCCTTATCCACACACTTCTATCAGCCGATTTATCGACTGAGAGATCGGCTATATATCTATCGGTCACATACCCTCAATCACACTCCAATCGGCTGTACGTAACTCAATTGTTGTGTTGACGTAATCAAGCCGATACAACCACACCTAGTTACCCAGGATAATACTTAAGCACCTCTCAATTAAGACACAACTGCTTTAGGAATCACCCCTCTGTTAAAATAGTCGATGCTTTCATCGATCAATTAGGAAAACCGGTGCACCTATCAATCGGCTAAACCTGATGCATCCTCATAGGTTAAGGCCAATACCAATGCACCAACCAAGTAGATAGCTCAAAGACATGCTGATAATCCAATCGGCAAGATCCTCCCTTGTTCTATCCTTGAAGCACTGTACCTTTAACATTCCTATCCATATTAGCTGATTTGACCCCAGGTGAACTCAAATCGGCTAACCTCTTCTGCTTATATACAGAGACCATTTCTGCCGTTTTCTCTTCCGAACGGAAATCAGCCGATTTCCTAAGGCAAAGTGGATAGCTCCCTCCTTTACCAATTCTATCGGCTAAACCCCTGTTGTTCCAATCGGCTCTGTTGTAATCTTCAACAAGTAGCCGATTCTAATTAGTTGTCCCCCTAAAGCTCTGTCTAAGTTTAGATCAGATCTTTTTGTGTGTTATGTGAATAGTATGTTAAGTGAATGTTGAATTGCAGCTTTATTGTGAAGTAAGATAGTTTTATGTGCGCACCTTGAATGTAATGTTGCATTACATGTAGATACGACTACTTCTGCAATGGTACCTACGAGATCTCCCCGGAATCTACAGAGGATGTTTCTGAAGACCAAGTGAATGTCACTAAGGGATTATCTGAAGCCCCGAACTAAGTTCGGAGGATAACAACACTAACATCCCTGACTCCAGTCCCACCAGTAAAGGCAAGCCCCGGACATAACCCCTACTTTATCTACACTGCAACTTATAATGTTTATATCTCTCTATGCATTACGTCTAGGAGTTGAAATGAAACCCTAGTTGCATAAGATCTTAGGAATCCAATGTATTGTACCCGAGTCCTTATCGCTTAGATGCTCTGCTAAATAGGGCCGGTAAAAGTCGGGTGATTTCCTGTCACTCGCGCGATATAGGAGTTGCTTGTTTACAATTCTGCAATCACTATAAGGATGATGGACAGGGTCATGTGTTGTATCATGACCTGAAGGTTTACCCTGTCTGTTTTGTTAAAAGTGGTTAAGGTCGCAGCATGTGGTAGTGGTGGCTAAGCGTTTGAAAGTATTAGCCACATACCGCGAAATATGGTAAGCGGTAAGCCTAGTACCCGAATGGCCCGGCAAATGGACGCGTTTCCACCACTCGACTTTTATTTTATGTTTACACGCACCGACGTGTGGGAGTACGTTCTGCATGGCAGACAGGAATAAGGGTTTTGTAGTCGCGCTACAGACGTATGTCCTGCACAATTGGTGTGCGTACGGTCCTGCAGTCGCTTGTGGTGGCCCTGATCCATAACCCGGAATATGAGGGAGACGGTTGCTTCGGAACGCCCTGTTGGTATTCCAAGCGTGTGTGTTAGGTTTACCTTGCAAGGTTAAATTCGATTCGGATCGTCCGCCTCTCATTTTACCACAGAGAGTAAAAAGTGTAATTATTGATAAAGTAATCTTGATGAATGATAATATCTATCTTGCTTGTTTAGTATAGGTGCTTACCTAGATAACTAATCAAGCTAGAATCTGGATGCTAAAACTTGAAAGTAGGTTATACTCTTAGTTGCTTTTCAGCTAAAAATAACCCAGAACCCTTGCAATGCCTTCATGAGTCTAGTTATGGGCTAAAGTATACCCAATCCCAGGTAAGCCTTGCTGAGTATTAGTATACTCAGTCTTGCTAGTTTTATATTTTTAGGTAAAGTCTTGAAGACCCTACTCTTTCCTCGTCTTGGCCCTGTGCTCTTCCAGATGGTTGGTTCGTGGAATGGGATCCGTCCCCGGCCAACATTGAGGATACCGAGTGATGTCGTGCCCGGGCTTAGCATGGCATCCGTCTTGACGACGTGTTAGGAACCGTCGCGTATGTTTTCCGCTGCTAAGAACCTTAACTTTAACAGTTTGTAATAATCTCTCTGAGTTCAAACTTCGTACTACTTTTGGAAACTCTTATAATGTAATTCCCTGTGATGTAAGATATGATGGTGACTGTATCTCTAGACTCACCTTCATGTGAGGTAACCTTATTGATCCTGTATTCGGTGGTTTATCGGGACGTTACCCGACAGGCCAAGGGATTATACCGTTTGAAGCACGTTGGAGCCCTCAGGAATGGACTCACGTACTTGAGCCGGTATAATTCAGGTTGGTTCTGCCACAGATCGCAACGCCAAAACATGGTCCAGCACATACACATACATGCACACAAGGACAAAAGATAAGAAACAGTAAAACATTACATAAAAACAGCACATAACTAAGCTAAAACTATTCTACGTGTTACAGCGATCGCGTGAGCGCGAAAATCACGTAAAACGGAGCTAAGACGTGAAATCTAGGGCTAAGACAAGATCCAGGGGCTTTTCTGTAAGAAAACAGGAAGTTCTAAGGGGTTCTGCGCAAAAATTGGAGGCCTAAATGTAATTAAAGGCTAGATCTGGGGTCTAACCCGTGAAAACACAGGGCTTGGACGGCGGACCCAATTTCCAGAAAGCTCAGGGGGCTCCGGCGCTAAAAAACAGGACCTAGATGGAATTTCTTTCGAACTGCGCCAGACCGCGGGTTGATTCCCGGAAAGTCCAGGGACTCTTTAGCAAAAGGGCCAGGCCGAACTAGTATGCTCTAATTAGGGCCGTTGGATCAGGATCTAGTGGTACGAATCAAAGGGGCGGGGATCGGGGGTCCGGCGGCGGCGATTGCTCGCCGGCGACGGTTTCCGCGGCGGCGCTTCGCCGGCGCTAGGCAATCTCGGGTCTCCGGTGGCTAATCCTACTCGAGCCTAGGTCGGGCATGATCAACGTGGCACAGGGAAATCATCTAAGGCTGTGGTTAGGCTTGGCGAGGCTCGGGCTTCGCGTGCGACGGTGAGGGGTGGTCTGTGCGGCGGACAACACCAGTGTGCACGCGTTCCTGCACCTAAAGGAGCCTACAGTCCACGACAACTAACGCAGAAGGGCCGGAGGAGAGATGTGTTGCTCACCAGGGGCTTGTGGTGGTCGGAGCCGCCGTGCAGGGGACACGTCGACGATGGCCAGGCGGAGGAAGTATGGCGGCGCTCGCGGACAGGCTGCAGCAGAGGGGGTCGGGGTCTCTGGCTTGCGTAGCCCTACTCCGGGGGCTCCTGCGGAGGTGACCAGAGGGTTAAGACGACCCGAGGTGCATCGACGGCGAGCAACCGTGACGGCGGAACAACTCACCGGTGGCGGCTCCTTCGCGAATCCCCGACGATGCAGAGGCTTAGGGCCCAATTGCCGAGCTCGGGAAGCTTCTAGGCGATGAGACGGAGCGGATGCAGGGGTTGTCGTGGGCTGGGACGCAGCGGGGTGGCGTGCCCACGGCGGTGCAGAAGGGCTGCGCGGCGGAGCGGAGGGGCGGCGGCGCTAGGGTTTGGGGCGGCTGCGGGATAGGAGATGAGATGCAGGAGGTCTGCGGAAGCCAATTATAGGCCGGGCCGGGGATCTCGGCGTGCGGGCCCGGTGCTAGGGCTCGCCGGAGATTTCGGACGGCCGGTGTGCGAGGAGGAGGAAAGAAGAAGAGGGGAGGGGAGGCGCTGACGGGTAGGGCCAGAGCCAGGAAGAGAGGGGAGGAGGCACGACTCGGGCTGGCCGATGGAAGCGGGCTGAGCCGATGTAGAGCGGAGCCGGCCGATGGAAGTAGGGGAATCGGCCGATGGAAAAACGGGGTCGGCCGATGTGGGGCGGCCGATGCGGCGAGCTAGGGAATCAGCCGATGGGAAGCGAAATCGGCCCAAGGGGAAGAAAGGAGGCGGCCGGGCTGGGCTGGCTGAAATCTAGATTTACTCTTCCATTTCCTTCCCTTTCTCTTTTCTAATCCTTTTGAAACCCCAAATCTATTTGAATTCAAATGAACTTTTGAATCCAAACCCTGTGCACTCATTCCAATAAAACATATGCACCAGCATGAATGCACAATCATGTTGTTCCTAAAAAATAAATTTTTAATTCTTTGCATAATTTAATTAGGTTAAATGCAAACTAAGCACATTAAACCCTTAGAAAATTAATGGAGCCAAATTAAATCCATTATAATTCCTGGAATTTTGTATTAGGGTGTTACAGATCAGCTGCGGAGACATAGACCTAGAAGACACTCTGTCCGGCTTCCGGTGGTTCGCACCAGCTTCCCCATCAAATACCTTGGGTTACCTCTCGCGGTGAAGAGACTACGGAAAATTGATTTTCGATCGCTGGTGGAAAAGGCAACTTCCAAGGTATCAGGCTGGCATGGGCGACATCTCACGCAGGCCGGTCAGGTTTGCTTGTCAAAATCGGTGCTTTCATCGCAACCAGTCTACCTGCTAACAGTTCTGAAAGCGCCTAAAGAGATCCTAGAAGAGATTGACAATACATGGAAAAGATTCCTCTAGGCTGGGGACTCGGCGCTCACGGGAGGCAAATGCAAAGTTAACTGGACAAGATGCAGCCTACCTAAAGAGAACGGTGGCTTGGGCATTCTGAACCTGGAAAGGTTTGCTTGAGCCCTCAGGCTACGATGGCTTTGGCATGAATGGGTCTCGTTGGAAAATGCATGGATAGGCACACAAACACCGTGCGACAACACCGATCAGCTCCTCTTCGTGGCTTGCACAACAATTACGATTGCCAATGTTAAAAGGACGAGCTTCTGGCACTGAGACTGGTTGTAGGGCCACAGGTCGAAGGACATAGCACCAAACCTTTTCAAGATCAGCTGGCCAAAAAACAGAACAGTGGCGGAGGCGCTACAACGTGACACTTGGATACGAGACATAAGAAGCGCAGAAGGAATTACGCTAATGCACATCCAAGAATACTTCACTCTCTAGGATATGCTTCGAGGCACCCAGCTGCAGCAGAACCAGGAAGACCAGATCATTTGGAAGCTTAAGACGTCTGGAGAGTACACTGCGGTCTCGGCCTACAAAGCGCAATTTCTTAGCAGTGTTAAAATGCCAAAAATTCTGATGATTTGGAAAGCGTGGGCGCCACCAAAGAGCAAATTTTTTGCTTGGCTGGTAACTCAAAACCGAGTGTGGACCTCGGATAGGTTGCAAACCCTCCTGCCCACTTTGCCGGAGTGCTCCTGAAACCACGCTTCACCTTTTGGCAGAGTACCATTTTAAAAAAGGTTGTGGAGCCTTCTATCGTCCTGGATGGCGTAGTCTACTCTGCACCCTCAGATGTGGAGACCAAGTGAACATATGTTAGGACCAACATCACTTCCAGTGAACACGTGCCCCGAAAAGCGATGCATTCTTTAACCCTTTTGATAATTTGGGAGATCTGGCTAGAGAGAAGTGCGAGTCTTTAGGAAGCAAGAGACGTTGGTACCGGGGCTACCGGCCAAAATCAAGAATGAGGCAGCTCTTTGGGCTCTAGCAGGAGCCAAGGATTTAGCGTCTCTATTTTTGCGAGATTAAACTCTTAACTCTTTACTAGCCGGTTGTACTCTCCTTCTCTATCAATGTATTAGGCACACTCTCATGCCCCTTCATTCAAAAAAAATTGTGGTGGATTTGTAGATTGTTTTCTAGTAGTGATATCTTCTTGATGTGATGATATTTTCCCTATGTTCTTTTTTTGGCCCCGGCAAGCATACCCATCCTCCTCTTCTCCATCTTCACTGGTTGAACCTGTCAGATGCCCACCACCATCTGCCTCCACTCCTACCATTTCGAGGATTCTTGCCCCCAACACGTCTCGCTCATTGCCTACCACCATCACCAAAGCCCGAGGGCCACAAATGCTACTAAACCTTAGATCCCGAACTCGAACCAAACTTACTAGAGTCAGAGCCGTCACGAGAGAAGATGAGGAGTTCGTTGGCCACATGAATCACCATTTGGATACTACTAGATAAATACTGGTATTACTCTTAAATTACTTAATAATCTTGTCCCACCTTGACCCGGCCCTCTCAATAATCGTATGGAGGTGGCACGCCAACTTCTCCCTGGAGAGCTGCTATGTTAGTGGCTGTTTGAACCAAACTTTTCAAAAGCCTTGAGGAGTCGGTCTCAGCACTTCCTTCATGACCTCTAGTTATGTGATCACCCTCCATGGTTGAGGGCCGAACCAGTAGACGAGCTAGCTGCCGTGCTGCGATGACCCCTTGCGGTAGTGCAGCGCGAGCCGTAGAACTAGCAACGAACGCCAGAGCGCGGGAGTTGGTGGCTAAGCCATACTGAAATTGTAAGGGGCCAACTTTATATGGTCAAATTCATGGTGCAGTACCAAACATAGGGGGCGGCCAGGCCATGAAGGCGGGTCCTACGGATCACGCACGGCACCGTGGCGAGGGCGGTGGTGAGGAGGATGGAGAAGAGGGCAGCCATGGCTTGGCTTCTTGCCTTGCTGGCTTAATCCGATGGACAAGAAGGATAGGGTTTTGAGGACGCGGATGCGGATTATGTAATTATTGGCTGATTTTCGATAAGATAAGATGCGAGATTCATTGGAGTATAGACCAATCAAGTTATCAATTCTCAAAGTTGCATGACTAAAAACGCTGGCACGTGGAAACGTGCGCAAAATTTATTTCAGGAGCCAAGCCGAGCCGAGACAAGCGTTGGTTGGCCTACAGGCTCTGGTGGGTTGTTGATCAGCTGTGTAAGTGGGCTGTCAATTTTGATACGGAAGACGGGGCGGGCCCCGACAACGCTGGGGCGCAGTTAGGCTGACGTGGGCTATGATACTGGGCTTTAGTTGGGCTGCCGTTGGGTGGTTCGTGCGCGGCCCGTAGCGTACTAAAACCCTCGAAAAACAACAGCATGGTCTGAACACAAGTCAACACTGAATCCAGCGTCCAAGCATGCTCGCATCCGTCTGCCGGCGGCGGCTCGCCATCCCCCTGCCCCAAATCCTCGCCGGAGGCGGAGGCGGCGGCTGCACGAACCCCGTTCGGTCCAGCCCCGTCGCCTTCCTCCTCTCCCACGGCTACTACTCGACCGCCGTCGCGGCGGCCCCCGACCCCGAGCCATGCCCCGCCACGGTCTCCTACCTGGTCTCCTGCGGCCTCTCCCCCGCCGCCGCCGCCGCCGCCCGCTACGTCCGCATCCGGGACCGGGACCGGGCCGACGCCGTCCGGGCCCTCCTCCGCGAGTACGGCTTCTCCGAGGCGGAGGTCACCCGCACGGTGCGCCAGGACCCGGTGCTCCTCAACTTCGATCCCGACCGCATCATCCGCCCCAAGCTCGACTTCTTCCTCTCGCTCGGCTTCGAACCCCGCTTCCTCGCCGCCGAGCCCCACATCCTGGCGCGCAGCCTGGACAACCACCTCGTCCCCTGCATCGAGTTCCTCCGAGGCATCCTCGGTTCCGACGACAGCGTCCGCACGGCGGTCTGCCGCGTGCCCCGCGCGCTCTTGGTCGACCTCGACAACAACATGCGCCCCGCTGTGGAAGCGTTCCGCCGCCACGGCCTCCCCGAGGAATCCATCGCCAAGCTCCTCCTCATCCACATGGGCGTGCTCATGGTACCCCTCGACCGCATCGCCGAGGCCTTTGATGACCTCAAGGAGCTCGGCCTGAGCGTCACGGACACGGCCTTCCTCTACAGCTTCCGCGTGATGTGCAGCCTCAAGAGGGAGACGTGGGTGCGCAAGGTGGCGCTGTACCGGAGCTTCGGGGTGTGCGAGGCTGACCTGCTCAGGGCGTTCAAGACGCAGCCGACCATACTGCTCGTCTCCGAGGAGAGCGTAAAGAAGAAGTTCAGGTTTTACCTGGACGTGCTGAAGCTTGAGATAGGTGATGTGATGGCGCAGCCAATGACTCTGTCATTGAGCTTGGAGAAGAACGTCATGCCAAGGTGCGCCGTGCTGAGCCTGTTGATGAGGGAGGGCAAAATTGAGCAGAAAATGAAGTTGCTTTCAGCATTGCTCAGCAATTCTACGGTCTTCTCGGAGAGGTTCGTGTGGAAGTATGCTAAGGACGTGCCTGATGTTGTTAAGGCATTTGAGGGTAAGATTAAATTTCAAGGATTCGGGGATCGGGAGTTTGAACTTTTGTCACACCACATGACTGGAGCCAAAAGCTGAGTCTTCTGGAACGAAATCATGCTTATGTTTAGGCGGTTAGGCTATACAATGTCATTATTAAGATCAAGGCATGTTGTAATTCTAACTTTGTTCCATTCATAGTAATGCAAAAGTCCATTTTGGGGGCTATGTTGACTGTTATAGTTTTGAATTTATGGGCCCTATGCATCCAGGAACATGGGCATTGTGATGTTCTCAGTTGTAATTGATCTAGCACGTGTGAACTGCCAATTCTCACATCATCCGATTCATATGCTCATGACTGGAATGGACTTATTGTTGATCTTGAAACTGTGATTTTTTGTACCGCTCTGCTGAGCGGAAATCCTCATGTTATTGAAAGTTGTCTGATTTGATCTCTGCCTGAATGTAAATGTGCTACCCAATGGTTTGTGTTGCAGCTTGTAAGGCGCTATGTAAATGTAACGATGTGCCAGTCTGCCGGATAGTGTTAGGCTGTCTCCAACGGTATCCTCTAAACCGTTCTGTACCCTGTATATAGAGAAGATTCCGTTCTCTATTGCTCCAGCAGCGTTCTCTAAATGGTCCTGTAAAATAGAGAACGCTACAGGTTTCCTCTATATATATAGAGATTCTCTCTCCTCTTCTCTATTTTTTCTTTACGTTTTAAACACTGAATTAAATAAAAATAAAATATGTCCATAGCATTTGAGGTATGATAAATACGTACGTACAAAAATTTGGAACAAAATACGTTTCTAATATAGGGTTTAATGTATAGAGAACGAGATTTAAAGAACGTTGTTGGAGAGAAATGAGATATAGAGGAGAGAATCTCGTAGAGAATTCTGTAAATGAAGGATATAGAGAAGGATATAGAGAACGACGGTTGGAGATAGCCTTAAGGTATTTGAGTGTACAATAAGTTTGAAAGATTCACATATATGGAGATCCAGAATGTTTGTGGAGTCGAGTGATAGAATTTGCCAAAACTTAATTTTAGCGGCACGATTATCCAGAATCTTAACATAACCTAGTTCATGACAAATCAATCTAATGCGGAATAAACAGTAATCATTATACCTGCGTTAGCAGTAGCAGCAGCCATTTACGCTTGATCCGTAGAGGAAGTAGGCGTTCTTGTCGGTGTAGGAAATGCAGCGGCGAATCGGCGTCCTCCGGGCGCCAACAGGAGTGTTTGGCCTTCCAAACCCCTCCAATGCCCTTAGCGATCAGACTAGCGGTGGCTAGAGTTTTAGATTGAGATAATTAGGTCATTAAGGTGCTAACCACGACCTTATGTTTATAGGCACTGTGGGGCTGGGGGCCAGCCTCTGGAAATAGGCCTAATGGGCCTGCTGATCACAGCCCATTAGAGTTTTATCATTAGGTTTCCTTAATCACATTTAAATGGTTTAAACATTTCCTTAACAGTGAAGATCACAATATCTTAACAGAAATTTATTTCCAACATTCTCCTACTTGATCGAACGGTTAAGTCTAATGTTCGTATCATACTAATGTTCACCCTTAGTAGTAACAGAAAGTACCGGAGCAATGCGTCGTCAGTAGCTTGATGCACTACTGGGACCCCATTACCCACAGTCTCACTGAAACACCTCGGTAGAATGCTTATTCGTTAGTTGGGAGTTATAATGGTCCTAAACCAGGACCTAAAGACTATCCACCAAACCCATATTAGTAACGTGCTGCTTAAACACGTTCGGTGGCAAGACTTTAGTGAGCGGATCCGCTAACATAGAATTAGTTCTTATGTGCTCAATCTTAATGGTTCGATCCTCACATCTTTCTTTCACAACACGATACTTAAGGTCAATGTGTTTGGAAGCACCACTTGACTTGTTGTTACTCGAAAAGAATACTGCAGACTGATTATCGCAGTATAACGTTATAGGTTTCGTAATGCTGTCAATTACCTTAAGGACCGGATATAAAATTCTTAAGCCAAACAACCTATCCAGTTGCTTCATAGCATGCCACAAACTCAGCTTGCATCGTCGACGCTGCAACTAAACTTTGCTTAGAGCTTTTCCATGATATAGCTCCACCAGCTTACGTGTAAATATATCCTGATGTAGATTTCCTACTATCCACACATCCAGCAAAGTCAACATCAGTATAACCCACAACTTCAAGGTTATCTGATCTTCTGTATGTGAGCATGAAGTCTTTAGTGACTTGGCAGTAACGTAATGCCTTCTTGACCCCAACCTAGTGGACCTTCCCGGTATTTTTCTGATATCTTCCAAACATTCTGGTAGCAAAAGCCAAGTTAGGACGCGTACAGACTTGTGCATACATCAGGCTTCCGACAGCTGAAGCATAAGGTATGTCCTTCATCTCATCTGATTCCAATTGGTTTTTAGGAAATTGGACTTCATTAAACTTATCGCCCTTCGCTAATGGAACAGGTATGGCCTTACTCTTATCCATATTAAATCTCTTAAGCATTTTCTCAATATATGCCTTTTGAGACAATCCTAGTACTCCTTTGGTCCTATCTCGGTGTATCTTAATGCCCAGAACATAAGAGGCTTCACCAAGATCTTTCATATCAAAATTGGATGAAAGAAATCCCTTTGTCTCATGAAGCATACGCTTATCGCTGCTCGCTAATAGGATATCATCCACATAAAGCACTGGAATTATAAATTTACCACCCTTTATCTTAGTGTAGATACAATCATCCACATCATTCTCCTTAAATCCGAATTTCTTAATCACTTGATCGAATTTAAGGTTCCACTGTCTTGACGCTTGCTTAAGCCCGTAAATAGATTTCTTAAGTCTGCATCCTAAATGTTCCTTGCCCTTCATAACAAAACCTTCCGGTTGTGCCATGAAGATGGTCTCATCCAAATCACCATTCAGGAACGCAGTTTTGACAACCATCTGATGTAGCTCTAAGTCATAATGAGCTACTAGCGCCATAACGATTCTGAATGAATCTTTCTTAGACACAGGGGAGAAAGTTTCATTATAATCGACCCCTTCCTTTTGTGTAAAACCTTTGGCTACAAGCCTTGCTTTAAATCGTTCGACATTCCCTTTAGAATCACGTTTAGTCTTGTAGACCCATTTACAGTCTACTGGTTTGACTCCATTAGGAATATCTACCAGATCCCAAATATCATTGGAACTCATGGACTTAAGCTCTTCTTCCATGGCCTCAACCCATTTGGCAGAGTTCTCACATGATACTGCCTCTCTAAACGTGTTCGGATCATCAGCTTTCCCAATATCATACGTATCTTCACTTAAGTATGTCTCATAATCAGGGAAAACTATCTTTTTCCTAACCCGCTGTGATCTTCTTAATGGTTCTACAGGCTGAGGTGCTGGTTGAGGTGCAGCCTGAGACACCTCGACAGGGTTCTCATCTTCAGCATTAGGCGCTATTTGCTCAACTTGTTGTTCGCTCGCAGGCTCAGGAGCTACTTCAACAGGCGGAGTAGCGCTAGTACTCTGAACAGGAGGCGTATTCTGAACAGATGGTGTACTCTGAATGGAAGGAACAAACAGCGGCACTAACTGAGATGTTACTGTTTCTTGAATTACCGGGATGGGAAGCTCAGCCCATATTTTTTCAAGATTAATTTCCCTCCTCGGAAAGCTCCCACTGATTCCTGTATCCTCTAGGAATACAGCCTGCCTGGTCTCAACGAACTTAGTGAGGCGATCAAGACAGTAGAATCGGTATCCGATGATATAGCAGCTCACTGTCTTATTATCTAATTTCTTTTGCTGTGGATTAAATAACTTAGCTTCGGCTGGACAGCCCCACACATGTAGATAATTAAGCGATGGTTTCTTCCCAAACCACAACTCATAAGGTGTTTTTGGCACGGATTTAGAAGGAACACGATTTAGTACGTGCGCGGCTGTTTTTAATGCTTCCATCCACAGCTCCACAGATAAAGTAGAATAACTAAGCATGCTACGTACCATGTCCATTAGTGTACGATTACGATGCTCAGCAACTCCATTTTGCTGTGGTTCGTCCGGCATACTGTACTGTGCCTTTATACCATTCTCTTCAAGATACTTAGCGAATGGTCCGGGTACTTGGCCGAATGGAGCATGTGTCCCATAATATTCACCACCTCGATCCGATCTCACTAATTTAATAGTGACATTATGCTGATTTTCCACTTCAGCCTTGAATATTTTGAATTTCTCTAATGACTCGGATCGATCACGAATGGGGTAAATATAACCATAACGAGAGAAGTCATCTGTGAAAGTAATGAAGGAGTCAAAACCATCAACAGACTTTACTGGAAACGGGCCACAAATATCAGTATGAATTATTTCTAATAGGTCCGAACTTCGAGTAGCTCCTTTCTTAATTGTCTTAGCGAATTTTCCCTTAATACAATCAACGCATTGTTGATCTAAGTTTGAGAGATCTAATGAATGGAGTATCTCTTCTTTTATGAGACGCTCAATTCTCCCCCTCAAAATATGGCCCAAACGACAATGCCACAATTTCGAAGAAGTCTCATCATCACGCTTACGCTTACGCGTTACATCATCCACATTCATTGCAGAATAAACATTATCAAGAGAGAGCAAATAAAGATCCTCTTGCAAATGACCAAGGCCCACACTTAAATTATAAAATTTAATGTTGCACACAGAGTTGCCAAACTCACAAATATGTCCCGACTTATCTAAACGCGAAACAGAAATAAGGTTTCTCTTCAAACTGGGAATATAAAGAACATCATGCAAACTAAGGTTGAAGCCGCCTGGTAACTCCAAATCGAAGCTCCCAATGCCTTCAACCTTCACTTCATTGCCATCAGTCACTCTTAGGCTTCGTTCCCCCTCTCTTATAGTTCGGATCGAACTGAATACCTGCAGTGAATTGGAAATGTGCACAGTGGCACCTAAGTCAATCCACCAAGTATTAGGAGAAAAATTCACTAAGAACGATTTATCAATAAAAGATACAAAATCAGTAATTGTACCTTTGTTCTTAAGCCACTCCTTAAATACATGGCATTCCTTCTGCTCATGTTTAGATGACTTGCAGAACTTGCACAGCCTCTCATTAGAGGTCTTCTTATGTGACACGGCCTTTCTCTTATGGCCTTTAAACTTTTTCATATGCTGGCTGTTGCTGCCAGACTCAGCCTGATGCTTAGGAGTGTTATTCATGCTAACACACCCAAAGCGCTCGCTGACCATGTTGACAGCATCCTTTATCCTTTTAGCTTTCTGCCTTTCTTCTTCCTCAACACAGTAGCTAATGAGCTCAGCCATGCTCCAAGTCGCTTTCTGAGTGTTGTAGCTTATTTTGAAGGGACTGTACTGTACTGGCAGAGAAGTTATGATGAAGTGCACCAGAAAACCATCGGAGATAGCCATATCCAGTGTCTTCAGCTTATTTGCCATGTCACATATGCTCATAATATGCTTCCTGATTCCACTTTGCCCATCATACTGTGAAGTCAGCATCTTCATGATCAGAGTGCTAGCATAAGTCTTGGAAGAACACTTAAAGTTCTCCTCCACCTTGGCAAGATATGCCCTGGCGCTCAGATCATTACCATCCTGGTCTTTATCAGGAATAGCACCACAGATGGCCGGAATGATCGTGTTCTTAATGATCATGTTGGCCATCCTGTCTGATCTCTCCCACTTCTCAGTGGCAGTACGATCACCATCGGGATCAGCGGGCTCTGCTGGCTTGTCTTGATGTAAGGCGAGATCATACTCGCACATAGCAATGGCAACATTAACATCTTTATACCAGCTTGGATAGTTGGTGCCATTCAGTGGCTCAATGGATTTCAGGTAGCCCGTCACAGTGTTCACTGAAAAATTATGAGAACAATAACTTCATTAAACTCACAATTAAGATGCGCATAAGAAGTATGAAATTAACCCTACGATGGTCTGATTAAAATCATACATAAATTTCAATTTGCATCACCGATGGGGAAAACAAACGAAATTTATCATTAAACTCATAATTAAATCAACGATGGTCAGAATTAATTATAAGTGCTCTAAATAAACTTCCCGATGGTTCCATTTAAATAGAGTGCATCTTAATTGCTTATGGTGGATGAACATAATTTTCAGCGAATAAATGCAACTAAAACAGGATTAAAAAACATTTACATAACACATGGAAATTAATTAACATAATGCTTATAATAATAAGTGCAACAGAAATAATTAAAGCTTTAAACATAAGAAACAGTAAATAAAAGACTTTAAACATTAACTGGGCTAAAACTCGTAAACAGCCCAAAATATCCCCTCTATATGCGCAGCCCAATCTGCACATTTGGCCCATTTGGCCCATCCCGCGAAAACCCTAATGCGGGTGAATCTGGACGCTCCATTCCGATCGGAGGGCCAGAAACTCACGGCAACTCGTATAAAACACCTTGGTTGGAACGAAACCCTAACACTCTCACTCCACTTCATCCTTTCCCCCACAGCACGGCCGCCGCTCAGGCAGAGAGGCGGCGCGCGGGGCCGCATGGCGCTGCACAGGCGGCGCGGGACTGAGGAGCGGGGCGGCGCGCGGGCGGGCCCAGCAGCGCGCCGAGCGGCGCTGGCGCGCGGGGCGGGCGCGCGGGCCCGGTGGCCGGCCGCAGGAGCTGCGGGGCCGGGCGACGCAGCGTGAGCTGGCCCAGCAGCGCAGGAGGCGCGCGGGCAGGCCGGCCCAGCAGCGCGGCGCGCAGGGGCGCGCTGCGCAGGGCGCGGCCGCAGGCTGACGCGCACGTGGCACGCAGCTTGGCACGCGGCGGCCAGGCCAGAGTGTGCTGGCGCACACATGGCCGCCCGAGGGTGCCGGCGCAGGCGCGTAGGCGGAGCTGCGAGGCCCGCAGCGCAGGCGGCGCGCAGCACAGGGCCGAGCAGTGCTGCGCACAGTAAGGGATTTAGGGATTTCTCAAATCACGATCTAATATTTGTATTCCCTTTCCTCTCAGTGCTTACTTATGCATCTTGTTCATGATTTTTGGATCTAATTTTGCGGAAATTAAACATGAACAGGGATCTAATTTGGGAACAGATTAATTAGCAGTATGCCCTAACCTTAATTGCATAGCTAATCATCAATTTTAGCTCGGTTTAACCATGAATTAGAATAAATGTTAAACATTTGCATCTAATCCGAGACACTTAGCATTAACAGATCAAGATTAAACTTAAACTTGACATAAACCGAATTAGATTAGATCTAATCTCGTGATCAGAAAACTAATTAACCATGATTTAGATCTAATCAAGCATGATTAACACATAAAGCCTTTCTGCAGGAACTAACTGCGTCTAAAACATGAATCAACCTTAACTGTGCAATAGGATCTAATCTGCACAGCACCTTTGCATCTTAAACCGACGAAAACAGAGGCATAAATATGGCTCAAAATTTGACCGTGCATGACTAGGTTAAGATGGCTCATGATACCGATTGATAGAATTTGCCAAAACTTAATTTTAGCGGCACGATTATCCAGAATCTTAACATAACCTAGTTCATGACAAATTAATCTAATGCGGAATAAACGGTAATCATTATACCAGCGTTAGCAGTAGCAGCAGCCATTTACGCCTGATTCCGTAGAGGAAGTAGGCGTTCTTGTTAGTGTAGGAGATGCAGCGGCGAATCGGCGTCCTCCGGGCGCCAACGGGAGTGCTTGACCTTCCAAACCCCTCCAATGCCCTTAGCGATCAGACTAGCGGTGGCTAGGGGTTATTAAGGTGCTAACCACGACCTTATGTTTATAGGCACTGTGGGGCTGGGGACCAGCCTCTGGAAACAGGCCTAATGGGCCTGCTGATCACAGCCCATTAGGGTTTTATCATTAGATTTCCTTAATCATGTTTAGATGGTTTAAACATTTCCTTAACAGTGAAGATCACAATATCTTAACAGAAATTTATTTCCAACATCAAGATCTCAATCCTCTGGAATCAAATTTGTTCTCAATCCTCTGGAATGAAATTGTTCTTTCTTTAGGCTATAGAATGTCATTGTCAGGATCAAGGCATGTAAGTAATTATTGCCATGCTCGTTTGTGGGCAAATTTGTAGCCAACACGACCGGTGTGCAGTGTGCTTGCTTTCTGCATGTTGCTGACAGTGATAGGATTTTCCCGAGCAAATTATTGCACCGATCGTAGGTTTTTCATTCGTTTTTATATCCTCGTCTTGTAAACGAGCCTGGGGCGCCAGACTGCGAGACAAACCCTGGGTGATCTGCTCATCTGCAGCATAGTAGGACGGTGACAGCGCAAACTGACGGAGGATCACCGCGAGACTGGAATCATTGATCAAAGTTTGAAAGAGGGCTAACCACTCTCGCCGCGCGGTGCGAGACTGGAATCGGTGTTGAGTAAGTTTCTTGGCCTAAAAAAAAAAATTGAACTTAGTTATTTTTGCCCCTGAATTTGGTTATCTGGCCTAAAATCGAATTTCATTTTGGTTCTTGGCCCTTCCGTTAGTTTGACAGGCTAACAGTGTTAATAGCAACGTAAAATGACTCTTTTACCCCTGGCGCCAAATGAAACGCGCGTACAGTCAGTTAAGTCATACAAAGCACTCTAGGTTGCATATTATCATTAATCTACCAAAATAAGTTATAATTTTATTTTGAAATATGAAATTATTATTTTCATATATATTTGCACATTATATCACACTGACCATTTGAATTGCATATAAATCAACAATTGCAATCGAAGTGCACACATACACAATGATTTGAAATCAATGGATGAAATGAAATTATTATTTTTATATATATTTGCACATGACATCACACTAACCATTTGAATTGCATATAAATCTACAATTGCAATCAAATTGCATACATACACAATGACAAAGGTGCACATGTACTGACATCCCTGCGGCTGTTAGTTCTGCGAGGCAAATAAATTGTCCTGAGAACTGAGGAAGTGAGGATTATTGGGATAGCCTTCCTTTTTTATACATGCAAATTCGCATACCGTGGCGAGCAGATGCTCCCGCTGTGGCGGTGGCTGCGGCCACAGCTCGATAGCTTGCCGCGTTGCCGCCACCGCAGGCCAGAGAAGAGGTGAGGCCGCCACCATGCGCTGCGGCGGAGGCGCCGCCGCTGGGCTGAGGCTTTTCGGGGTGCAGCTCGGTGCCGCGGCAGGTGGCGCCGCTTCGCCGGCGTTGCAGCCTCACAAGAGCTACAGCGTGGACTGCCTGAACCTGCAGGGTTCTGCTTCCGCCTATGCTGCTCTCGTCGCGGCTCCTCTGCTTCTGTCGTCGTCGCCGTCGTCGGCTTTGCTCCTGTCGATCGACGAGTGCTCGACGGGGAGAGCCACCGACGGCGGCGGCTACCTCTCCGACGACGGCGCTCGCGCGGCCGGCGCCCAAATGCCCCCGGGATTGAAACCGCGGACGAATGGCGACGGGTATTTTGGTCTTTTTAACTCACGCTATGTGCAGGCTCACACGGCAGTTGTAGATGGAACGGACGGAAGGAAAAAAAAAACTAAAATAAAATTTATTTTAAAGCTAAATAAGCAAGTTCAATCGAATCGAAAAGAGGTTAAGAAACTAAGCGCAATTTTTATTGGAGCCAAGAAACTAATTTACTCGTCGGTGTTTAGGAGAAGTGAAAGAAACTGTACATCCAGTGATCCAGGAACTGCCCCAATTTATGATGATATCGAACGAGTTTTCTTTAAAAAAGGGATAAAAAATAAAATTAGGAAAAGGGGTGCCGGTGGGAAAAATTTTGAAAAATGGGTAGGCGGGAGGCGTGGGGCCGGGGACCTCCCGCCCATCCAGTGGGCGGGACGTTCCCCGAGGGCCTCTTCGCGAATTTTTTATTTGCGAAGAGGTCCCTGCCGGGCAGGCGGGGGCATCCCGCCCATCCAAAGGGCGGGATGTTGTCCTGAGGGGCATCCCGCCCTTTGGTCGGGCGGGATGTCCAGCCCCCCTATATAAGACCGAACCAGCTCCAAAAATTTCATTTTATTCAGCAAAAATTAGAAAAAAAGAAAGAAAGGAGAGCAAGAGAGAGGAGGAAGCGGCGAAGCCCTGTTCACACGTCGATTTGGAGGTATATTCTCATTCTAACTGTATAATTACTTGAAAATAACTATAATCTAGGAAATATTTCTTAGAATAGTTATGTTTTGAATAGTTTTTAGTATTTTCATTCGTTTTTAGTATAATTGATATTCTGAATAGTTTAGAATTTGTAAAATATAATCTGAGAATCGCTGAAACTTAGGGTCATCGTTGTGTATTAATATGTAGTATAACTAGTTAATTCAACTGTGCGGTATTTTCACATATGTCTTCCGAGAAGGGTATTTTCAATATATATTACGGAGAAGGAAATGTGATTTATGGGCCAAATGGGGTAGATTTAAGTGAATTCAACTGTACGGTCAGAGGAATTACCAGACCGCACGAAAGGATATTTGAATCCCTATGCAACTGGTTAATAAGGGGATTAAGGATTAATCAGGAGACACACACTGCGAGTATTCAATGCATCATTAATCGTACCACTCACGCTTTGATCTGGGAGCTGATGCCACTTGCAAGCAACGAGGACTGGTTAAATTATCTGCAAAATACAAGTCATTGGCAATGGCCACTGGTACTCCTTGTCAGTGTGCACCAGAACCCTTTGATAAACATTGAAGCTGCTCCGGCGGATGAAAATATTGATGAAGAAGTTGAGGGGGCAAACATTGAGGCAGGTGGGACCGCAGCACCTCAATACATGGCTGATGAGGGGGAGAATATACCCTTCATTGTTGAACAGCTACAAGACGAACAACGTGAATTGGACGAAGCAATGAATGCCGATTCGTCTGATGATGACGATGATGTGCCTCAAGATTGGGTAAGCAACGACTTCAGTCATCTTGTCGTAAATGACGGATCTAGCTGGCCTTCGGATTGCAGGGAGAATAAAATTATCCAGGGTGCGAGGTACCACTCAATTGAAGAGGTGAAAGAAGCTGTTAAGTGCTAGTCTCTATCTCTTATGCGAGAGTTTAAAACAGTCGAGTGCAAATCTCGTAAATACGATGTGGTATGTGTGAAGGAGGACTGTCCATGGCGGGTGCATGCCTATAAGGGTAAATGGAAAGATTATTGGGAATGCTCCATTATCACTCAGCACACTTGTCATTTGCCTGGGGTGCAGAAGATCCATCGCAACCTCACGTCGCAATACATCGTAAATGAGATGTACGGGACGATAGTAGACAACTTGTCATATGAACCAAAGTCTATTATCAGGTACATTCAGAAAAAGTAAAAGTATACCATCTCGTACAGCAAGGCGTGGAGTGCAAAACAAAAGGTGTTGGAGATGAGGTTTGGTACGTTCGAGGCTGCATATGATAATGTTCCTCGATTGCTGGCCGTCCTATGTCAGAGAAATTCTGAAAGTTATTATGACCTGAAAACTCTAGACAGAGGAGAAGGTCCGCCCTACACATTGCAGCGGGTCTTTTTCAGCTTGAGTCCATGCATTAACGCATTCCATCACTGCCGGCCTCTCCTGCGCATCGACGGGACCTTTCTCACAGGAAAGTATAAATTGCAAATGCTGACACCTATTGGAGTAGATGGAAACAATCATTTGCTGCCTGTTGCTTTTGCTTTTGTTGAGAGTGAGAACACGGACAGTTGGTATTGGTTCCTGGAACGGGTTAAGCTTGCAGTCGTTCGGGATAGGGAAGATATCTGCCTGATTCATGATCGTCACGCTGGCATACTGAGGGCAATACTAGATTTGCAGCAGGGGTGTGTGGAGACCGGAGAGCCGCCCAAGTGGCGTGATGTTCGCAGTAGGTGGTGCATGAGACATATCGGTGCAAACTTTTTCAGGCAATTCAAGAACAAGCACCTTATGGATATGTTCAAGAGGCTATGAAAGGAAACGAATCAGCAAAAATTTAACAAGCAGTGGCAGAAACTTGATGAACTGACCGGGAAGAAAAGAGCCGAGGACGCATCAAAAAATATAACTGCACATGATGAAGCAGAGGCTATGTGCCCTTTGCAACCAGATACTGCACGTACTCGCAGAAAGTCTGGCTCAGTGGTGAAAAGCTTTTCTGAATGGATTGAGAATGAACTTAAGGAGAAGTGGGCGTTACTTTATGATACCGATGGTGCAAGGTACGGCATAATGACCACCAACTTCGCCGAGGTTTACAATTGGGTGCTGCGAGGTGTTCGTGGGCTTCCACTGGTTGCAATTGTGGAATTCATCGTCCGGGGGTGTACCGATTACTTTAGGGACCGGTTCACTAAAAATCAGGTATTCATGCGAGATTCTGACAGAAATTTTAGATTCATGGTAACACAATATATGACTAAGAAGGCAGAAAGCGCCCGGTTACACCACGTACGGCAATGTGGAACATAAGAGCTCAAGTTTGAGGTATCTCCTAAAGACAGGGCGCGACATTGCATGAGACGTCAAACTGCTGTAAAGGAGTGCATTCTCAAGTTTGATGGAACTTGTTGTTGCTCATGCATGAGGCCCAAGTTACTGCACTTACCTTGTTCTCATGTAATGGCTGCTTGTGCGGATATTCGACATCCTATCGATATATTTGTTTCCCGTTACTTCAGAAAGGAGACAATTGCCAGCACCTGGCAGTATGAGATCTATGGATTCCGTTTGGTTGGATCGTTCACTGAGACAGCGAATCCTGTTATATATATTCCAGATCCAAGATCATCACGGGTTCAGAGAGGGCGCCGTCAAACACGGCGTATTCGTAATGATATGGACGAGTCAGAGCTCCGTCGGAGGATACAGCGCTGCAGTGCATGTAATCAGATTGGACACACGTATAAATGTTGTCCAAACAATGATGCTGGCCCCAGTTCTACTGAAGCTGGCCCTACAGGTCATGCTACAGATGGAAGACCTCCGGTTGCATCAAGAAGTAGGAGACGTCGCCGATCGAGTGCTAGTACGTCGTCAGGCATCATTTAGTTGCAATTTTATTTGAACGTTGTTTGCTCATGTGTAATATTTACCGCGTTGAGATTGTATCACAGCTGGATGTGTATTTGTAATATTTGCCGCATTGACTGAAGACAGAATATTTGGATTCTACGTTGCAAAACGTTATCGTTTAACTATCTTCGTACGAGTTTTAGATACCGTAATCTTCTTCGTAAAATTGAATTAAAATTTTATATGCATACATAAGAGTATGGCGAATAAATTTTGTATTTGAAAAAAGTCTGAATTTCAAATAGCTTGTGAAACATAAATTCTACGAAGTATAGAAGTCTGAGTTTGAAATAGACTGCGGGGTGTAACGCCCGCGTTTTTATCTTTTTTAAATTGCGTTACCAATCACTCGCTTAAAAATCTTTTAAACTTTTTCCGCCGCTTGAGCTCCTAAAGCCCACCTCCCAAGTTTCCGCCGTTCCGACATCGCGCAGTCTCTTCCTCTTTTTCCGCGGAGCCGCTCGTCCCTTTTCCTTTTCCACCAACTTTGCCGTCCCGTTACGTCACCATCATGTCGCGGTCGGCCGCGTGCGCCTGCCCAGCCGCGACCGTCAGCGCCGCGCGCGTGTCCTATCTTTTCTTTTCTCATATTTTGTTTAAATCCATTTTATTTCTTTCTTCTAATTTTTTTCCCAGACTCTTTTTTTTTGCTTCCTCTTTCTTTTCTTCCCTGTGCTACCTGCTGCCTGCTCAAGCTGTAGCCCACTCCATGCGTGCCCGCGCGGGCCAGCGCACGACCCGCTGCTGCTCGTGCACGCCAAGCCGGCGTGCGGCCCGCTGCTGCGCCGGCCTGTCCTATCCCGTCCCGTCCCCTCACCCTCGCAGCTCGCGATTTGTCCCCGAGCATCCCGGCCGCCATTAATGGCGAGGCTCCTGTACTGCCCGTGCCCCCCCTGCGCCGCACATCCCCCAGGCCGCCCCTCCCCGCTACGCGCCACCGACCACTCTGCGCGACGATGACTCAGCGCCACCGCCGCCCCCACCGCCATTACTGGCCGTCTTCGGAGCTCACCGGCCTCCACCGCGCCCCCTCCTTCCCACCCTCGCCGGCCTATAAATACCCCCCACGTCGTGCCCCACCACCACCACAACCTCCACCGCCGCCCCCAAACCCCCTCCCCGGCCCTGCATCGCCGCCGCCGCAAGCGCCTCCGCCCGCCACTGCTGGCCACCGTGGCCAGGCCGCTTGCGCCACCCCAGCTCGTGGTGAGTGGGGGAATCGGTTCCCCTTGCCCCCATCTCCGTTTTGCCCCTACCCCCGGCCGCCGCCGTGCCCTGGAACCGCCGGAATCGGCGCCGCCGCCGGCGCCCATGGCCTGGCCCCCCCTCCTACTATTCCCCTCCCCCCTTCTATTCTGTCTCTAGGAAGAAGAAAAGCAGACTTGTGCATAATACCCTCCACTTTTCCTCCTTATGCAGTTCGCAGCCCCCATTTCATGCGACATTATGTTCTGAATCGATTCCAAACTTCACCACGCATCAAATGTTCTCTCCAAGTTCCAAGATCCACATCCAACAAATATAATAGCTTCCTCTATTTTTAATCGAAGCTCTCTATTTCCCTTTTTAGCTCATCGGCGAACTTTATTTTATTGTGTGATTGTTTGTGTGTTGTAGCCGACGGTGTGACCGAGGAGGAGCAGGACCGCGAGCCGGAGCCCGAAGACCCGTACCTCGAAGAGGAGCTTCCGGAAGGCTTTGAGGACGGCAAGTCCAATCCCATCCTTTGATGCATATTTATCCCAGTTTTATAAACGCAACCTATTGGCCTGTTTTATAAAATGCATTGTTTTATTGCAAGACATGGTTGGATAGCCACCCCTTGATTGCTATGACTATTCCTTGATGACCTAGGTTAATGTCTATATAGAAATTGCTCTGTTGGACGTTAACTACTGCTAGAGATGCTTATTGCCTTTTATTCCCTTTATTATATTTTAATCATGACCACAAAGCGCTTTACCGAAAATAAGGATGTGAGTGTTTTAAAAGATAAAATGGGATTTTGGAAAAATGAAAGAAAGATATAACCCGATGAGATGGACGGTGTTTTCTATGTGAAATGCCACTAGTATGCTTGTACCTTTGTGGTTGAGCATGGTTGGGAGATGTCCGTCTTGTCAATGTAAGGATGAACTGAGGTGTCATCTTGCCTAACCCACTTATCGTACAGCCACTCGACCGTTGTGTGGGCAACGGCTTAGCATAAACCCCACTAGTTGTTCTGCTAGCCAAAAGGAGAGCGGGTGAGCAACGGGAGATCATGGGGAAGGAATACGATCTGTGTGAGTTATGTCCCAGTTATGATTTTGTTGATAGGTCATTAACCCCATGGTTGCTTCCGTGTTGGCTAGTTAGACTCAGCTAAGGTGGGTAATGGCTTTGTTGGGATCCGCCGCGACATTAAGATGCTCGTAGTGCGGTACCCTACTTGTGGGTAAAGTGTACAACCTCTGCAGAGTGTAAAATCTATTCGAATAGCCGTGTCCACGGTATTGGACGAGTAACGGCATGGTCACTTCAATAGATATTTTGGGATGGTTGGTTTTGTGGTGTGGGTTGTTTTGAAGATGCCCGGCAGTTGTGCAGTGAGCTACTGTAGATGTGGAGTCGGGTAGCATTAAACTTGGATCCTTTGTGTAGGATCAACCCCACTTATTATTCAATTACTATAGAAATGTCTTGAGAAAACTTTTTTAATGAACCCTTGCATGTGTAAAACCTCGCTTTATCGCAAATGAACCCTAGCCTCATCCTTGATATATTCGTGCATGATCTTTATTATTCCCCTCCGCGGGTGTGGTTGGACTTGTTGAGTACGTATGTACTCATTCTTGCCTAGTTTTTATAGAGGAGGATCCGAACTTCGTCCCTGAAGACGTCGAGTAGGTCGCCGTCCTGCACCCAACCTTGCCTGTGGTTCAGGGTCTCCACAGGAAGCTTACCATGGCGCAAGACTCTGATGTTATCTTAGATATCGTTGGCACTTTGGTTTGGTTTATAGTCCTTATATTGTCCCTCTTGATAGTGGCGATTCAGTGCCCGCTACCTCGACGGTTTGTACGGTAATGAACCATCTGATGTAATAAATGTGTTATCAGACTCCTAGGACTGATATTTGTATCACATTTAGTCATCTCTGATGAGGGGACGCTTCAGGTGGTATCAGAGCTATAGGTTGGCCGTAGGACGCGACCCTTAAGACCGAGGATAATTTCTAAGCCGTTTCCCACTAGATCTTTCCCCACTTAACTCACATTTCCACACGGCACTTACCTTTGGCCCTTGTCTGATTCCAGATGGCTGACAATGGATGGAGTGACGAGATCTGCCCCGCAGAGCCTGGCCTTCCGAAGTTATTGCTACTCAGCCTGGGGCGCATCGGAGTTGTGGACCCATCGGAGTACACCTATCGGGAGCACAACTTCAGAGGGACCCTTCGGTGTGACCTGATGATTTTCGTGGGAAAAAGCACACTTTACCCCGACGTGGATCCCTGGTTCATCTCCACCACTGGCTTTGGGTTCCCAGACACCTACCGAAAGGCTGCCCGAAAAGCCCTGCGACGCTTGCGCGTGGTCTACAGGCATCATCTTCAGCGAACTACTATGGGATTTTTCCCACCTGCTGGAGGGAGAGGACGCTCATGGATTGCCCGGATGAGAGGATTAGGGAGGGAAGAAGAAGAACTAGAAGATACGGTTTCCCACCTGTCCATTTACCTCACCGGCCTAGACCGACTTTACAGCGAACAGACAAAACAACTGAAGCACCAAATCCGTAGGGCAGAAAAGACAGAGCAAGAGTTGGAAATTCAATACAGGAGAGCAATAGAAGCTGAGGCTCAAGCTGAGAGTTCCCTAGCCTCTCTCCAAGACATATGGCGAAGCAACACTCAAGAAAGGGAACGTATCAAGGCGCACAGAAGAGAAGCTAGATTACTGGAAGGAGAACCCGAGGAAACCCATTGGGATAAGGGCATTCAGACCGAAGATGAGGTATTGGAGCAATGTCTTCCGCCAAAGAAGCGACCTAACCGAATCGGGGAAGGATCCCCTTGGGAAGAGTAGAGTACCTAAGCTAGAGCTATCACCCTAGTAATAATGGGAGATGTACTCGACCCTAATAAAAAATAAAGACCGTCTATCCTTCTTGTACCCTACCATGTGTGCAAGGCTTGTTCACTCTACCTTTGTTTTCAAATACCTTCTCCATTCTAAATTGCAGATCATTTTACCGTCATCCAGATATACACTATATCTAGTTACATAGTAAAAATTATATATTTAAATTTATCAAAATAACCTACAATTTCAAACGGAGGACGTACTGCGCACAGAAGTACTACGTATCTAAAGAATGCTGAAATTATGGCCGCAAGTTCCATGTTTTGAAATTTTCCAAGTACATGGCAATTCTGAACATCATCCGTGATTTGAACTAACCACGACCCAATTTTGCCTCCGCACTAAATAAATCGTACTGTGTGTTAGTTCCAGCCATGATCGAGCTAATTCTACAGCGAACCAAAGAATTGCCTGTAAAGGTCGCCTCATTTTGAAACCGAAGTCAAAGAAAGAAGGGAAACACAGGTTATCAGCGAGCAAGACACAAATCATTTGGCCCATCTATCACAGCTCCCCGCCCGCCCCCGGCGGCCGCGCGCTCCCTCCCATCAGAAAGCGTCGTGCTCCCGTCTCCGTCCCGTTCCGCGTCGCGCGCGCGGCGGCTCCAAATCCCATCCACGCCTGCGCACGCGGCCGGCGACGCTCCAAATCGGCCTGACGCGGGACGCCCCACCAAACAGCCGTGCTGCCGTAGAAGCCAAGGCGGCGGCGGCGAGTCACCGGCGGCGGCGACGGGGAGCTTGCGCCGCTCGCAAGTTGCAGAGGCCAGGGGCGCCGCGGGCGTCAGCCATGTTAGGCTAATCTGCGTCTCCCTTAGTTGTTAATTGGAGAGAGACGATCGTAGGTCCGTGGACCTAAAACGTTTGGTTCGTGGTCGCCACCAAATTGGGGGAAAACAGCTGGACTCGTCTTATATATGCTTAATTATCAAGGTCGCGTGATGGAGGGGTTTGGTCAGATAGGCTTCAATGGAGAAACTGGTCATTGCGCAGGTGTGATTAGGCCAACTGTTTCGGTGAAAATCAACACGCAGTGGTAAGTCATGCTAAAGATTTTTCTTTTTAATTTAAATCTGCATACTACACCCATGATGGGTGGACAAACTTGTATGCTTAAAGAAAACTTCGACAATTTTGCGCATATATACGTCGTACCAAATCGAACGCACGCGCATAATACCGTGCAAAACATGTCCACCCGAAATCATGCATCGTCCATTCTTTGTTGCACAGTTCACAAATGAACATATTTTCACACAAATTGGTGCGGTTGCACACGATGAAAATGTTGCATCAGCATTGGCCACGCTGCCGGCGCGGCTGTGCTAATAATGTTGTCACCATGTGTGTCCTTGAGTGATACTCACAAACACACACAAAAAGCCATCATGCAGTGCCCAGGAGGAACCGAGGGATGCAGACTGAGGAAGCACATATGATGCATATGTTAAATCCATAGTAGTATTGTTGGTAATTAAGTACCTTGAGTTATTACATCTAACTAATACATCCAATCTAATTTAGTGGTTTTCGATTGGGTTTCACCACATATTCGTCTCACAAGATCAAAGGATCGTCTACATAATGGAAATGTTTCGGCTTCATCCTCCTCATGGAATAGGAATCGGTGCAAAATTTATACAAAATGTAGCTTAGAATATAACCATCCAACCACACAATGACACGAGGACATAGAGAACCACATACTTTCCTCACTATTGACCAATTCTAAAAATAAAAGGTTGTGCGTGGGAAATGAAGAAATGCATTGTTGCTCCGCCCGGCCGTTACATCACTACAACCGAGCCACTTTTGTTCCCCCGAGTAAGACTTGTAGATGAGTTTTTGATTGACATTTATCGAACACAATATCATTTGTTGTAAGCCACATGGCACAACAAAATTGCTGCGGCTTCTATCTATAGCATCAACTTTTCATATTGACTAGAACATTCGATGCGCAATGCGCGCTGTAAACAGAAAACAGAAAGGAACGAAAGACGACAAACTACATTACCCTCAGGATTGGGCATGGTGCATCATTCAACACTCTAAATATTAACTTTTGACAAATATAAATTTGCTATTCAACAAATTAAATGTGTATGTATCTCTGAATTCGTTGTCTATATCTGATCTCACTTCTTTTCTAGCATAGCCATCACCAGCACGGAAGTCAGCCTCAGCTGCTCGTCCAACATGGCCAGCAGAAGTACTAACACCAGCGCGGATAGATGTGCCTTTCCACTTAATATCCTGATGGCAGAAGTACTATCTCACCTCCAGCTTGTTGGGAGCGTCAAGCGAATATCTGATTTATTGACGAACAACTGTTAAAACAGAATTGAATTATTCAGTCATTAAGACTGCACAGTACTCCACTTACCGGGATCTGAAGAATGGCATGAAAGGGACTTCATGCTTATAGTGTGTCAATGTGTCTTATCAAGACACCAATCAGAACCTGATATAGAACAATCATAGTGATCACCCTATGCAATCAGTATTTGGAATTCTTCCTGCGTAAGTACTACATACAAATTGCAATTTAGCTAGAAACGTACACATACATGCCTCACCTAAGGATTGCTTCTTTTCTTCACTGCAAGCAAGCAGCAGCTCCTCTCGAGGGCACGAATCACAAGCGGCAGCATAGCGACTCCTCCGTCTCCCATCGATTCAAGCAGCAGCTCCACCACTGTAGGCATATGTAATAAGCTTCCAAAAGATCAAAACCAGATGGACAAAGAATGATCACCTTCTTCTGCTTGAAAGAATCTTGGTGATGCCTAGAGGGAGGGTTGAATAGGCGTATCTAAAAAACCTGAAAAATTCTTCGCAGGAATTAAATGTGTCAGAACTTCTGACACTGTGCAGGAAGTTCCGACGGGCCAGAACTTCCGACACCGGACCGGAACTTCCGACAAAACTAAATTCTTATATGAAATTTAAAATTAAACTTGAAACTGCAGAACCTGACTGAATCAAAAGTTGCACAATGATACTAGGAGACTTCTGCAGGTGATCTTTGCAAGCGCAACAACTCGAGTACGTAGATCGGCACAAAACAAACTCTAGATCAATAAGAACTAAATAAATATAATAACCTCAAGACACAAGAGATTTATTTCCGAAATTCACTTCCACTAAGGAAGCTACGTCTCCGTTGAGGAGCTCACAAAGAGCTGGGTCTTCTACTAACCCTTTATCTCACTCAATCAATCGTAAAGAAAAATTGAGTCACTTACTATGAAATCTACAAAGAATAGGGTGTCGGTGTTTTACCGGCTGCCCACCGAGGGGTATACCCAAGGTGGTAAGTTTAGGTGAGGAGACGCCGAGATCAGGAACTCGAAGGTGCAAAGAAAACAAAGTTTAGACAGGTTCGGGCCGCGAGGTGCGTAATACCCTACGTCCTGTATGGTGGTTTGTATTCGCTTGGATGTTGATGTTGTGTTTTGAATGGGTCCCTGCCCCCCTTGTATATCCGGGAGGTCAGGGTTATAAGAATCCTAGTCCAATACTAGATAAGGAATCGTAACCGAATACAACTCGAGTAGATTCCTTTTGTACCGACTAGTTTTATCTCCTATTCATACAGGATAAATAAGAGATAAATGAGATAAATAAGAGATAATACGGGATTTATCTCTTAAGCATGTTTAAACTACGTTATGTACACAGTCCCGTGGCCCCGGGTCTGACATAGGGTAATACAAATTTTCTGGGGCGCGCACACACACGAGAGGACGCTCCACGGGCGCCACCAAACCGTCTAGAAGTAAGCTTCAAGAGTAACAAACGTGAATCAATGGATGAAGATGTTTTAAGTGCTCTTGAGATGAACTTGACTGCCCTCATACTCAAATGGTTAAGTCTCACACCTCAATCTTACTCTCACCCAAGCCCTAACTCAAAACAACTAAAGGATTAGCTCAATAAGGGATTGGGGAGGAGTAGTAAATGCTCTTGGAGGTGTTTATCTCGGGTTAGGTCAGCAGCAAGTGAAGGGGGGCTGAGGGGGTATAAATACCCAAGCCCCAAAAACTAGCCCGTTAGTGTACTAGTTAAGTGATTGTCGTAACTTCTGACATTGGATCGGAACTTCCGACAATTTTAAAACAACTGGCTGAGGATCTCTTGTTAGATTAATCTAGCTTCTTCCGACAAGTGTCGGAACTTCCGACCTAGGGTCGGAACTTCCGACATACACTGAAATAGACAGAAAACTAGGTGTATAAATGTGTGATTTTTGTCTCTCCTTGATGGTTAGAATCTCAAATAAGCAATTTGACACCTTCAGGCTATCCATTCACATTCCTCTTAACAGTACGGTGTTTCCTAAACTCAAATTCAAAATATAAAATAAGTAATGATCTTCTTCTTTTAAAACCAACACCATCCTTTAAGCAAATTTGGTATCTTTTCTTACTCCTTTTCATTTCATTGAATTTTAACATATTCAAAACTCGATAAACTCACTAGCTCTTAATTTTGTATGTCATCAACACCAAAACCCACTTAGGGGGCCAAATGCACTTTCACTACTGCATACCAATAAATTGATGAAAGTAAATTTGTCATCAATATAAAGAGGTAAAAAAATTGTTTAGTTTTAGACTGCATAAAACTCAAGAGTTTATACATTAAAAATGCTCATCTGGTTAAGTGAAAATTGTTTAGTGTACTGTCTATTTGATAAATTAACATTAAAATTATCATGTCAGTGAGGCCAACCTCTTTCTTGTGTACTAATTCTTCTTGCTCACTGACGAATGGCAACATTAAAAATTCACCAATTGAACATATACAAACACCACCTGAGGAGCACACATATTTGCTGCAGTCTGTAAAACAATTGAGCAAAGGAAACGCAATATTAGTGATGGTTACTTTTACAAGCATAGGATCACGATGCAAACAGGATATGATGCTGTGGTTTGTAGGCTTTCACCATTCTTCCACTCAACGTCTAAATTACAAACAGACTCAATTGAAAGAATCCTCAAACACTGACCTATCTATTTGCCACTTAAAAGATAACCTGAGCTGGCCATTCAGTTGATGGTGTACTGCAAGCTCCAAGGTCACTACAAATGGCCAAGGTTTAGAAAGTAATGCAAGAAGGAACAAAGGGGTTGAAAGTGCATTTCGCTATCTAAGTAAGTTTTGATGTTGATGACATACAAAATTAAGGAGCTAATGAGATTGTCAAGTTTTGGACAGGTTAAAACTTAGTGAAATGAAATATATGCGTAACAAGATGCCAATTTTCTTGATACACAGTAATGGAACTCAAAAGAAGATCTTTATTTATTTTTTATTTTGAATTTAAATATAGGAAACACCGTACTATTAAGAGGGATGCGAAGAAATGACTTGAAGATGTGAAAGTGCTTAATTGAGATGCTAACTACCCAAGAGAGATATAAAATCACACTCACATACTTGTGCACTTATTGTTCTCACTGACTCAATGTGTGTCGGAAGTTCCGACACCTGTCGGAAGTTGGTTAATAGTTCCGACAAGAGGTCCTCGGCCGGCTATTTTTAATGGGGTTGGATGTTCCAACCATGTGTCGGAAGTTCCGACAATTACTTATTTTGCACACTAATACCTAGTTTTTTGGCTCGGGTATTTATACCACCTCACCCCCTCCTTGATTTGCTGCTGACCTAATCTGAGATAAATACCTCCAAGAACATTCACTGCTCCTCTCCAATCCTTCTATGAGCTAATCATTTAGTTGATTTGAGCTAGGATTTGGGTGAGAGTTAGAGTGAGGTGTGAGGCTTGAGATTTTAAATGAGAAGGCAACCATGTTCATCTTAAGGGTTTTTGAAGCATGTTCGTCCATCATTTCGCATTTGTTACTCTTGAAACTTGCTTTTAAACGGTTCGGCGTCGTTGGTGATGAAGAGAGAAATATATATAGTACCAGATGATGAGTAATCTGCTCTAAGTAATGTGTTGAAGATATTCTTACAGGGTTCACTTTGCACACAAATTATGCATACATTGTTCCCAATTTTTTTTAAACCCAACCCAAAACGTTATCGAGCACTCGTTGCGTCCCCGGAACGAACGAGCGAACGTTTGCCGCTGGTTGGTTGTTGCATCCGCACCTCACCAACGCAACGCAGCGAATCTGAATCCCCCGACCAAGTACCGCCGCGGCCGGCACGGCACCCCGCCATCCCATCCCAGAATCCTGGCGCCTCCCTTTCCCCCGGTAACCAGCTGAGCTAACCGCAATCACATCTGCTGCCGATCCATCAACTCGATCGAGCACCAGCAAATGCAGAGCAAAACCACCTCCCGTCCCGTACCATACCCACCCCGAGCCCCGAAGATTTTGGGTGCCGAGCCCGTGCCCCCGCGCTGTTTTCTCGGCAGCCGCGCGGAGCTTCCAGGACAAGCCCAGTTCATCGGCGGCGTGGTGAAGTGAACTGTGATGCGTGCAAGCCGAGCCGAGCCAAGCGAAAACCCCTGTAGGCAGCCGAGGCTCATTTTTTGCAGGGAGGGAGCGAGCGGATAGAACAGGCGGGCTCGGGAGCAGCAGCGAGCGAGGCCGTAGGTCGCAGCGGCGGAGAGGGAGGAAGCCCGCTTGGCAAGGGATCTACCCCCTCATATTCCCCTTGCGTGCAAGCTCCCCTCCCCGCGCCCGCGCCACGGGCACCCGGCGGGGAGCCCCGTGCGGTCGGTGGATAAGCCGCGGGACCCGCGTGGCAGAGGGATGGGGAGGAGTTGGTTCCGGGGACGCGGAGCCCAGGGCCGGGGGGAGAGGCGAGCCGGAGGGGGATTACTTGGGATTATTTAAAGGGGGAGGGAGGGAGATAGGCACACGAAAGCAACAGCGAGGGGAGAGAGAGGGGGAGGGAGAGAGAAGGGAAAAGGGTGAAGCCAGGGAGTTGTTGGTTTCGGTTCCGGTCGGCGTCGGAGGGGAAGGGGACGGCGGCGAGCGGCGAGGAGGGAGATGGTGCCGAGCTGAGCAGACGGATCGCGGCTGCGGCGGCGGGAGGGATCGGCGGGAGCGGGGGTGCGGCACTCGGATGGTATTGGGCTTCGCCGGCGCCGGAGGCGGCGATCGCGGATGGGCGGCGGCGCGGTCGCGGCGCTGGGGTTGTAGGAGCGGCGGAGGCGGTGGGGGAGCCGGAGCCGGAGCGGGCGCCCGTGCTGGTCGCCGGGCTGGGGGAGCGGGGGGAGAGGAGGGAGCGGCGGGGAGGGATGAGGCGGGGGAAGGGGGGAAGGAATGGGCTGCTGCCGAGCTCGCTGCGGATCATATCGTCCTGCCTCAAGACGGTGTCCTCCAACGCCGGCTCCGTCGCGTCCACCGTGCGCTCGGCGGGCGCCTCCGTCGCCGCCTCCATCGCCCCGCAGGCCGAGGACGAGAAGGACCAGGTCGGCTGCGCAGCGCCCCTGCCTCTCTACCTGTCCAAAGATTTCGTTTTTATTCGCGCTGCTACTGCAGACGTGACCAGCGGTGCTGGGGTTTGCTAACTTTAGCGCTTGGCGTGCAACCGTGTACTCAATTATGGCATTCTGCACGAGTAGGTTTTCAGTAGTGTTCCAGTAGATTCACAATTCTAGATTTCTAGTGGCGGTTGCCCACGCTTCAAGGGAGTTGACCATGAACCATGTCAAACTACTTACCAAAAGTTAGAACATCCTAGAATGTATGGATTGTTACACTTGGAATCTGTACTCAATCATGCCATTTTGTAGTAGGAGGTTATGAGTAGCCTGGTGAGGTAGATCTTATGCTCTCATAGATTCGAAATTCTAGTGGCAATTTTCTTTTTTTTTTAATCTCAATTCTGGTGGCAGTTAATGAAGCTTTAAGTGAGTTGACCATGAATTAAGTTGAAGTAGTTAGAAGTTACTAGTAAAATACTGGAACTGACAACTAGTAACATACTGGAACTGACAGTTCCTGTGAAGATGAAACGTCAGGGAGCATGGGTCACTTTATAGTTGTTCCGTGGAATTCTTCCATGCTGATATTGCACATGGCTATTGGGTGCCTTGCTATTGTTGTGAACAGTTTTTGCATCTGTTTTTTCTTCAGTGTTCATTTATTTGGTTACTAATTCAACAATATGGCGCTGTTCATGGATAAGAAAATGTCGGTCTATCCATGTTTAGTTAGTGCTTGGGTCGACTCAATTCCACATTTCAACAGTTTTGATTAGAAAAGTATTTCCCAGTGTATGTTTCTGCTAATCTATCCAGGAATGCAGTCTTGACGCTCCATCTATAAACAGGTTTTGTGGGCTGGATTCGATAAACTAGAGCTCCATCCGTCATCATTCAAGCATGTTCTGCTCGTTGGTTATTCAAATGGGTTTCAAGTGCTTGATGTCGAGGATGCTGCAAATGTTTGTGAATTGGTCTCAAAACGTGATGGCCCAGTTACTTTTCTGCAAATGCAACCCACTCCAGTCAACTCTGAAGGCTCTGAAGGATTCAGAGCATCGCATCCCATGCTTCTGGTTGTTGCTGGTGACGAGACAAATGGCCATGGTGCAGTTCAAGGTGGTCGCTTAAGTGCACTGATCAGAGACACAAACAGCGAGCCTCAAGCTGGAAATTGCATTTCGACCCCCACTGTTGTTCGTTTCTACTCTTTGAGGTCTCACACCTATGTACATGTTCTTCGATTTCGATCTGCTGTATATTTAGTTCGCTGCAGCCCGCGGATTGTTGCTGTAGCTCTTGCAGCACAAGTAAGTTCCTCTTGGCACATTGATTTGCGTTTTGTACAATGAATTGAAATTGAGAAAGGGTGAACTTTCTGGATTATACTTTGAAATACTTATCTTATTTTACTGCATTCCAGATCTACTGCTTTGATGCTGTTACTCTTGAGAACAAGCTCAGCGTCTTGACATATCCTTTGCAAGGTGCACCTGGGGTAAATATTGGGTATGGCCCGATGGCTGTTGGCCCGAGATGGTTAGCGTATGCCACAAATACTCCTTTATTGTCAAACACTGGCCGTTTAAGTCCACAGAATCTCACACCTTCGCCAGGAGTGAGCCCATCTACTTCTCCTAGCAGCGGAAGCTTAGTTGCTAGATATGCAATGGAGTCCAGCAAGCAACTAGCTACTGGTATTATTAATCTTGGTGACATGGGATACAAAACGTTGTCAAAGTACTGCCAGGAACTTTTGCCTGATGGTTCCAACTCCCCTTTGTCATCAAGCCCAGGCAGGAGATCTGGTAAAATTCCTTCTAGCGTGCATCCACTGGAAGCTGACAATGCAGGAATGGTTAGTTGGACACTCACAGCTTTCCCCCCTTGTCAAATTAGTGCATGGAAAAGTAAAATCTTCAATGCAACTAGTAATGAAATTTCATTGAACCCTTGCAGGTCGTCATCAAGGATTTCACTTCAAAAGCTGTTATCTCGCAGTTTAGGGCTCACACAAGTCCCATATCTGCTCTTTGTTTCGACCCTAGTGGAACACTTTTGGTGACAACCTCCGTTCATGGCCATAACATTAATGTCTTCAGGATCATGCCAACCTGCATTGCTAGTGGCTCGGGCACAACACGCTATGACTGTACTGCATCTCATGTTCATCTTTACAAACTGTATCGTGGCATGACATCAGCTGTACGTTTTCTGAGCAATTAAAAATTCTTTTTGGAACGTTTTTATGGTTTTATTCATTTAGTTAATTACCTTGTATTTGCATGCAGGTCATACAAGACATCTCTTTTAGTCATTTTAGCCAATGGATATCTATTGTTTCATCACGAGGTACTTGCCATATATTTACGCTGTCCCCTTTTGGTGGTGATGCCAGTCTGCAGCCACAGAATTCGCACAGTGATGGGCCACCTCTTGCCCCGTGTCAGTCAAGGCCATGGTGGTCAAAACCGTCCTTTCTTATGGATCAACAGCTTCATCAAGTTCCTTCAACTGTTACAAATTCAGTAGTCAGTAGAATAAAGAATAGCACTTCTGGTTGGCTAAATACTGTCAGCAATGTGGCTGCTTCTGCAAGTGGAAAACTATCTGTACCATCTGGTGCTGTTACTGCTGTTTTCCATAATTCCATCTACCATGGTTCTTTGCCAGTTCCGTCGAAGGCTAATGCTCTGGAGCATCTATTGGTGTATTCACCATCTGGTCATGTTATTCAACATGAACTTTTACCTTCTTCAGGTTCTGAGTCCTCTGGTAGCAGCCCAAGAGTTGGTCCGGGTCCTAACTCGCAACTCCAAGATGATGAGATGCATGTTACTGCTGAACCAATTCAATGGTGGGATGTGTGCCGTAGGACAAACTGGCCAGAAAGAGATGAAAATATTGCAAACATTGTATTGTATAACCAAAGAAACTGTATGATGGCAATGGATGCTTCTGACTGTGAAGATAGCGAACACTCAGATTCCACTCCATCAAATGATGGTATCTCTGGGAAAGAGATTATGAGAGTCCGAGAGAGGTCAAGCTGGTATCTATCAAATGCAGAAGTACAAATCAACTCATGGAGGATTCCCATCTGGCAGAAATCTAAGGTACACAGCAGTGTCTTTAACGATGTACTGAATCATGCAAGAACTAGACTGAACAGTTATTGGTGTTTTTGCAGATTTGCTTCTATGTGATGGACCATCCTGCTGCGGAGTCAGGGGAAACAGTTAGCACTAGTGGTGGAGAAATCGAGATAGAGAAATTACCTCTTCACGAGGTTGAAATCAGGAGAAGGGAATTGCTCCCTGTATTCAAGCAGTTCCACTATACTGACCGAAATTCTATTGACAGGTAATGTCAATGAAACTAGTGTTTAGTGTTTTGGCTTAATCTAACTGTTGTAGATGAACAGATATATCGTCCTTTTGTCAGACTAGGTTCTATTCTTACCCTTATTTCAGGTGAAGTTTTCCATTTTTTGAAATATCAAACATTGCGTTGGCATTCTTTAAATTTATCCTTTTATGGTGAAATCGTGTTATTGCTTTATAACATGCAAAACTACTTTACCAGTGTAATTCAGCTGTGTTTGGTTACTGTTTTGTTGTTTTATGCCAAGACTCGTGGCCAGTATGATGCACTTAATTATCGCTATCAGTTCTGAATCTATTATTTAGTGTAGGATGTCAATTATGTATTTTCCAGTGCGTTTACAACATTTAAAGGCAGCATTACAACATTAAAAGGTAACATTGGATGATGTCAAGTCCCATATCTATGAACAACTGGATGCAGTCTGCAGCAAGAGATAGTAAGCTAGCATACCATATATCAAATGCATGCAATTATCTATTGCATCCCTCAGGCTATAGATATCGAAAGATTTGAGTAGAAACCTTCAAATTAAGCTTTTTTATTTAAATGATAGCACTTGAGTTTCTGGTAATTCTATTCTAACATATAGTTTTAAAATGAGCAATGACTGCTGTTGCACTGCAGAAATTTATCCTTCTTGTTAAAACTGAAAGATCTTAGTTTTCTGTTGTGTATAATCTCAGCTTATTTTCAGGGAATTGTTGAATTCATTAATTAGCTGGTATTTGGTGCAAATGTTTGTCTAACCGCTTGTTTTTTTTCACATTTTTAAAGAAAAAATACCTTTGTCTTCATATTTCTTTCAAGCATCTAGGTAATTATCTTTGAAAATGCTTTGTATTTCTGAATGAGTTTGTAAATACGGATACACTCTCAGTGACTGGCTTTCATGTCTAAAATACAAATATTTTTTTTTGCCAAAAATGCAGCTGTGGGTGGCAATGAATGCAGGAAGTCAAAATATACGATCTTAATAATGAAATAGACTGTCATGTTTTCTGTATGTTTTTGTATCTTTGGATGAAATTATGTAGTGGGTGGCAATTATGTTTTTGTAGCTTTGGATGAAATATTGCTCACAACACATCTTTTTGAAAAATAGAGGATAGCACCCTTTATCCTCGTCTCTCCACTTCCTCTTCGTACCTTTGTGACCTATCTGCATCTTACAGGATTGGATTCTTTACTTCATTACATCTGACCTGCAAATATTTAGTTAGTGTCCCTTGTAGGAATATTTCAAATGGGATGAATGTTCTATCTTTAATAGTTCAACTAATTTGTGTGAACTTCAGATGAGTCTAAATGAGGTTTATTCCTAGTACTTCCTTTTTATGTCATTGCATATAACATGATACAATGATGTAGGAATATTGCAAATGGAGGCTTTCAGAATGGCTGGTCCCACATTGGTGATGCACATTATAGTTCTGTAAAGGATAATGGTGAATATAAATCCAAGCCAGTGGCCCCTATATCTGGATTTTACACTGGTAAGAATAAGATGTCAAATTTACTTCTTGGTGTATTATTACTCCAGTTATCCAGTAACAAGCAAGTGATTGTCCTAAGTGAACCATTTCAAACTTTCGTTACAATCTACTACTTCCATCCGCTTATGTTAGCCATGTTTTCGTCCAGGACTTGTCTCAATTATCCTCTTAAATTTGACCCAAATACCCCTGACTATGATTTAGTTCACCAGCACTAGCTGCCTGTGCATGCATGCACATTTAAAGTGCAGGCGCATTTGTGACACCCCCCCCCCCCCCCCCCAAAACACACACACAAAACTACATCGGGAAGCAAAAGACGTCTAACAATCCTTGATTCCTGGAGAACTCCAAAAAAATAAAAAAACACGCCCAGAAAAAGTGGACGGAGTACTTTCTATGTTTTGACTTTGGATATTTTAAAATGACATGAGTAGATTTGTCTTGAAAAGTAGAGTCATAAAAGTATACTTTTGCTATGTTTATAAATAGGAAAAAGTCTATTTTACTCCCCTCACCAATTCACTTTGTCCGCTTAACCCTTGAGTCAAATTTAGGTTCAATTTACTCCCCCCAACAATTCCAATTAGTCCAATCTACCCCCTAATGATATTTCTCTTTTTTGTTGCTCCACGTATAGATTGAGTTTTAAGTTCAAATTTTGTGAGTGGATAGAGAACATGATGCTCTATGTTAAAAAATATATTAAGAATTTTTCATGGTTATTTTCATAAGTTGGTAATATTTAACACGAAATTTATCACAGAGATACAATTCTGCATGAAAAATATTCATGAAAAAATCATAATGTATTTTTCTAGCATAGGTCATCATATTATAAGTTACATTGCAAAATTTGAAGTTAAAATTCCACTTGTACGCGGAGAAATAAAAAAGTGAAATCTCAGTAGGGGTAGATTGGACCAATTGAAATAGTTTGGGGAAGTAGATTGAGCTTAAATTTTGTTCAGGGGTTAAGTGGACAAAGTGAATTGTTGAGGGGAGTAAAATGGACTTTTTCCTTATAAATATTGTGCAACAAAATTACGAGTCAAAGTCTTGTTTCAGAGGCTGTCAATGTCCATAATATCACTTATTTGTGACTGGTTAGAATTTCTTACTCTTGTAGATATGAGGAAAACAGCAAATATGAATGGTCTAGTTAGTGAACCATTGCCTGGACCTAGCTCAACAGTTAATCTGCAGCAAGTTGGGAAGTGCAACTCTATTGAATCTCCTAATGCTGCAAGTATGGCTGCCCATCACAAAGCAGAGAACGACAGCAACGGCTATGTATCTACGCTACCTGAATCAAATGCATCTATCAGACCATTGAACAGCTATTCCCTCTTGGATGGACCTCTTGATGGAGTGCTGTCTCCTGCAAACAGCGCATGCAAGCCTGAAACAACTAATAATTCTGTGCTCAGCAATGGTGCAAGCACTGATATACCAAATGGGTGTCTCACCACTGTCGATTCTGGACAGCAGGAGGCGTCTGATTCTCACAACTCAGTGGAGTTTACCCAGTATTTCCAAGAGGGCTATTGTAAAATATCAGAACTCGATGACTGCCGTGAGTTAACTGAAGCTGTTACTGATGCTGACAGCAGCAGCAGCCACTGCGAGAGAGAGAAGCCCGAGGAAGATGGGGATAATGATGACATGCTTGGAGGAGTTTTTGCCTTCAGTGAAGAAGGTCCGATTCATAATTTAAGTTACTAACTCTTTGTCAGTCGGTCAGTTTGTCCTTCTGATCTTTGCCCCTTTATGATGTTGCAGGTTGAAGTTCTATTCTGCTTTACTTAAGATATAATGGAAAACAGTGCCCACAACATTCAGTGTGCAATATTATGTAGAGGATGGTGAAATTTTAGTAGGCTTTCGTGGAATAAAGCTGTGCTGAAATGATCATCTACCACGGTACATATTCTCAAGGTAAAGTTTGTGCTTGATGTTCATGTGCCAGAAGTGAAGTTCTTCTCTTCAATCCGAGGTCAAGATCCCTCCAGGCAACTTACTAATCCGCGGATCCACGATTAAGGGAGCTGGATGTTGTCGAGAAGTTGCCATTGCCTGCCGCAACTCAGCTCCCTTTGTGTTGATTTGTACATATACTGTAAGACCCATTTGTTTTGTGCCATACTTCCGGGACATTGGGTGGTTCTGAATCCCGTAGCTTGGCAGCCATATTTGTTGACCACCTCCTGCCAAGGCCTGTGAATGTTCCATGTTTATTTGTACAGACTTTCTGTTTAATTGAAAAAAGGGAAAAATTCTAGCGATGATTTAATGTGACATAACTGTATAAACATTCAGTAAAGAAGTTTTATTCACGAAGATGTGATTATTTCCATGTGCTGGCCCCCTCGAGCCTCAATCCTGATGGTGGAGACAAATAAGCTGGGATGATATGCCTTGTTATTTTTTTAAACAAATCTAGAGCTGCCGATTATATTAAAAAAGAATATGCCTTGTTATTAATTAGGCTACCTTTTGGAGGTGGATGAGATAACTATGTGGCTATGTGGGCTTCCATCTCCGTATCGTGTTTTTGAAACAAACATGTTCAAAAACTTACCGTGCTGCCTTCTTTTACAATTTTCAAAACACTTGCTACTCCACAATCTATAGATAGCTTTGACCTTCTTTTATATGTCTTCCTTTCTTAATTGCATTATTAACTACTCCAGGATTTTTTTTCCAATTTCTGATTTTTTTTAACTTTTAATCAGGAACACGAATTATGAATTAGAGCAAGTATAAAAAGACGCAAAAATTACAGAAAAAAGTGCCAGCGAGTACTACGCTCGCTGGTACTCCTTCCTGGCTCGAATTGTTCACTTGTCACGAGGTGTCCCGGACCCTGTGTACCAGGTACCTCCAACGTGTCCAATCGCCGCCCAGAATAAGCCATCCGAGGCCCGGAAAACAATGCACCACGCTGCTCCCGAACCGGAGGGCCGGCGAACGGCGCCCCGATCCACACGCCGCCTCGCCACTCGCGTCGCGCGCGCCACACCCGCCTCGGCCACAGGCCCACGGCCGAGGCCTTCGCCTCCCCCGATGACCCAGACCCAGGCGCGCGCGCCCAGCCCTCCGCACCTGCACAGCGCGCGCCGAGGGCGCTACTGCGCTAGCCTCCAAAGCTCCCCAGCCCAAACCCGTGGCGCGCCGTCGCGCACGCCCACCACCAACCACAGGGAGAGGGCGGGGGGCGCGCCACCAGCCTAATCCCCACGCGGGCGGGTAGATAACGGCCGCGGCACGGGAATGAAGGGCGAGAGGTAGGGGAAGGAGCGGAGAGCACAGAGCATCAGTCCAAGAAGCGCGGAGCGGGGAGGGGAGGCATGGCGGAGGAAGGGGAGGAGGCCGTGCCGCCGGCCGCGGTGGTGGGCGAGGACGCGGGCGAGGCGGAGGCGGAGGCGGGGGAGCAGCAGGACTTCGGGCTGCCCGCGGAGCTGGTGGCGGTGCTGCCGTCGGACCCGTTCGCGCAGCTGGACGTGGCGCGCAAGATCACCTCCATCGCGCTGTCGTCCCGCCTCGGCCGCCTCGAGGCCGAGGCGGCGCGCCTGCGCGCGCAGCTCGCCGAGCGCGACGCCGAGGCCGAGGACCTCCGCGAGCGCGTCGAGCAGCTCGACGCCGCGCTCGCCGTCGCCACCGGCCGCCTCCGCCGCGTCGAGGAGGAGAAGGTACGCAATTCACCAGCTGCCGGAGTAGTCGCAACTTTTAGCTGCCCGGGCTCAGCTCTGCGCCCGCCTCTGCCTTCCATTCCATGGAACGGCCAACGGCTCTCGCTGGCAGGTGGGCCCGCGGCGACTCTGCTTTCGAGTTTCGCCGACGCTTGCCTCCCTCTAGTCGTCGCTAGTAGCTGTGTGTCATGTCATGCTGCAATTTTGGGCAAGCGCATGTTACTTGCAATCTGACGCTCCTGTATGTTTTGGTCGTGGGTGACGGGTGCACAGGAGACGCTGGTGCGCGAGAACTCTTCACTGTCCAACACTGTCAGGAAGCTGAACAGAGACGTCGCCAAGGTAACAGGAGATTGGTTCATTGCACTTTGGGATTACATTTTGGCAGTATATTCGTGTATTTTCTAGTGTCCATTGGGGACAGCTGCGTAGCAATCTAATTATATTTTCAAACTAGAATTTGAGTAGAGCTACATTGGACTTGCCACAATTGTTTCTTCTCTGATATATCAAGTCCAACATTTTGAGTAGAGCTACATTGGACTAGAATTTGAGTAGAGCTACATTGGACTAGAGCGTGTACCTTACTGCTCATATTCTACGTTCTTGTGAAGTTGGAAGTTTTCAAGAAGACACTTGTGCAGTCGCTCCAGGAAGATGACGGCATTGATGTAAGTCGTTTCACATCTGACATTCAAGTTGTCTCCAGCTTTTTTTTTTAGTTTGAAGGACCCAGCACTGACTAGAGCATTTCAATTCTTCCCCTGTTTTTGTATTTGTAGTTCATTTCAATTGAAAGTGATTTCCTTTTTTTTTTCAAATCGCCTTGCTGTAGACTACTGCTCCCATGGCAAGAGTTGCCGCAAGTCCAAATTTCTCCTCTGCTCCATCAGGTACTACATAATTCTCATGGTTTTTGTACTAGGTACACATTACCCTTGTTCTCAAGAGTAATATACACAGTTTATTTTTGTCAGATGAAGATTCTGCACTCCAAACTTCCAAATCGCCACAGTTCTCAGAAACTGCAAGTTCAGTTTCAGAGGGAAGTAGTCAAGTTGACCCAGATGGTACATTCCCTTTTCATCTTATCATCTAGTTAATATCTATATGAAAATCTGTTCATGATGTTTTACATACAGATCCCTTTTTGTACGTGCAGCACCTAGGTTACCACGTCCACATGTTTTTTTGCCGTCATACAACAACACACCAAAGCTGACTCCCCCAGGCTCACCACCAAGGCGACATTCGATCTCCATTACATCAATGAATATGTTTAATGACAGGTCCTCAGGCTATTCTGGTAACTATAGCTCTCCATTTGATGCGGCAAGTCAAACAGGTGAACTTTGACAAACCCAAGAGTTAGTTATATTGTTTGTCTGATACTTGAATGTAAATCTTGTTTTCTTTTCTTTTTCTGTAAAGAAGTGCAATTGCATGGGCAAGATTATATAAAAGCAATTATGCAGCTAAGATTCTTTTTTGACAAAAAAGTTCTGCTTTTATAATGTGCCCCCTCTGTTCCAAAATGTAGCTAATTTGATGTTGTAGATGCTAGTGTATTTTTTTGACTGAACTTGGTCAAAATTAGAGAAGTTTGACTTAGGGAAAAACTAAAACGTATTTTGAAAAAGAGGTAGTATCTAGAATGTTACATTTTCATGGTCAAGATATATTACAATTTCACTACCATCTGTAGCAAGCTCCAAGATATATTACAGTCTCACTGAGCAAAAAATGAACTATGTGTTGTCTGCCAGGTTCATCTCTTTGGTTTCTAGGTTCAACACAAAATCATAAATAAGCTATCCATAAACTTCTTTTCATTGAGAGTTCATTTGTTTCAGGACGAACGAGAGTTGATGGCAAAGAATTCTTTCGTCAGGTCAGGTATGTGCAATTATGCAGACAGTTTCTTTTCCACGTATTCAGTTAAGTAGTTGATTTTTTTTTCCTTAAATATACTGCACTCATGGCCTTGAGATTGTATACTTGATTAAGAATTAATGAAAAGAGATGCTTGGAGTCTGATGTATTTATTTTTCAAGAGCTGCACATTTGCCGCACAATAGGTCCAATTGACCCTGAGGATCTTGTTTTCCAGGAATCTAGAAAGAAATGTTTGAACTCCACTGATGCTTAATTATCAGAAGAGCGATTTTTTTACACTTATCCAAGTGCACACTTGATTTCCCTATTTAACTGTTGCTCGTGCAGAAACCGCTTGTCTTATGAGCAATTTGGCGCATTCCTGGCTAATGTGAAGGAACTGAATGCATACAGGCAGACCAGAGAGGTATAAATGGATATATACTAGAATTACTATCTGTTTTGCGATGTATGAACTGTTTTTTCTTATCCTTTCATGGTACATTACAGGATACATTAAGAAGGGCGGATGAAATCTTTGGTCCCGAAAACAAGGACCTGTACACCATCTTTGAGAGTCTAATTACTCGTAACGTTCAGTAGACTCCTCGAGTCTGAAACAATTCCCATGACTGCTAGTGATCCATGTTTTACTGGTATATTGTGATTATATGTTGATCAAATTTTGCATTTCTTGTCTGTAGTCTGTTAAAGATTCTTGGTATATAGTTTCCTCATTATTTTTTTCTTATGCCCATATAGTCATGGGTTGTCTGTAAGCTACAATTTATACACTTCAATACGAATGGAGTATTGGAATAAAGGAAATATGTTATAGGTTTGATTTCTCGAGCATAATAGACAAGTTGTGACTTCGAAACAACTGCAGAGTAGACGTTTCTCACATTCACCAGAGTAAATGAAACCCCATCTGGAGAAATATAAATTTCATTGCTGTATGAATTCCCTTTCATACAACTGTAACTCTGTCGATACCCCTTTCTATTTTTTGAATCTAAAAATGATGAAATATGCTGTAAACTGTTTTGACCTTTGGTATATAATATTAATCATTTCCCAGCAATATTGCTTCAGAACATTACTTATTTCATATCCTTTGCTATGTTTGCCATGAATTGTTTTTGTGGCCTGCTCCAAATTGCCTTTTGCTCTTCAAAGCTCCCAACAACCGCAGATTGCTTATTGTTTGCCAATGAATTTGCCAGATGGTTGTAATATACTCCATTGTTTAAATTATAAAGTATTTTCAGTAGGTTTGCACTCTTTCTCCTGGCCAAAATTTGCCCATCTGTACTTTCGGTTGTGTTGGCAACAATGCTTACTCGCTTGACTTTCACAGAGGGTTCCAAGTTAGATCCTTGGACCATGTAAACTGCACCAAGAACTTCTCCCAGAAATATGTCCTGGAAACGAGAGAATTTACACAAAAAAGTGTAAAAAGAAATTAAAGACTAATCATACGTCAACAATTGAACATGGGCAAAATAAAGAAGTATTAGGCTAGCCGAACGAATTACAGTAAGTAACTAAAGCAGTCATAAGGGGTCATTTACCATGTGATGATACAATTTCTGTTTCATCTGAAGTTCCTGTAGCAGCGAGATCAAACCATGGACAAACCTTGATTCGGGAGTATGCTGCGTGTGTTGCTCCAAAGCTGCAAGGATACCCTCAAATGAAGCAACCTTTCGTTGCACGGTAAGAGGGATGAGTGTGATATTCAGACTGGATTCTAGGATTGTTTTTGCAGCCAGTGGATCAAGGAACATGTTAAACTCTGCATATCTGTTCGATGGAACCGTGAACACATTTCCCTTGTCATGATCACTATCTCTGATGTTTCCGCCGACGACATAAACTCTCTGCATACAGAGAATGTGAGATAATCCATGAGTTTTATTTTGTTTTGACCAGTAGGGTCAGATATACTTTGCTTAGCCATTAAGTTATAGGTAGCTGTTGATAGCTGCTAGTAGTAGTAAATTTTGATTTTGCTTTAGCTGACATAATGTCGGTTACTGTAGCGGTACTGTAGCACCGACCTAAAATTCCTACAAAAGGACATGTACCCCTCATGTGTATCCAAGCTTGTGTAATATAGAAATATACATTGTTAGCTTCACTCCACAAAACCACTCCTCTCATGTCTCTCTCCTGTTCTTAAGAGAACATAAGTGATCCTAAGTTGAAGAAACTAACATAAAATTGTAAGATTGTGTACAATGAAAGATCAATTTCGCATCTAAGTTCATCAACCGTTCTGAATATCATTTGAAGTTTTGTACTACTGTAAGGAGGGGTGCAAAAGGAACAGACCTCTAATACAGAGCTTGCATCGATGTCAGATAGTGAAATGTTGGCCAGATTGGTGAGAGGTCCACTGGTAAGAACTGTGATCTTCTCACCTGGACCAAGTTGCTTCCTGACTGACTGCCAAACATCATAAGCATGTGGCTGCTGGCGTTCCGGATGATCTAAATTTTCAGACATGTACCTAATAATGGAATGAACGGATGTAAAATGTATTGTGACAATTCTGTAGCATTAGCATACATATGAAGGTGGCTTCGGGAGAGTGATTACCTTCTAGGACTTCTTGGCAGTGACCGAGCCAATCCATACAATGTGTCTGAATCAATAAATCCACCACTGCCATGGGGAATAGCATAAAAATTTTTGCAACCAAGGGTTGGATTGCCCAATGAAGTGGTATTGCCAAGACCGACCGGGACATCGTCGCGACCCATCATATGTAGAACGTCGTAAACGATATCGATGCTCGCGATATTAGCCCAGCCATTGCCACTGACCAAAACTGCCTAAAACATTTCAGTAAACTGAGTTTTGTCAGGCTACAAAAGTGAACCGCATTGTTAGTTTCAAATTTGTGCAGTTTGTAACATATTTTTTTCTCACCTTTAGATCAATTACTTCTCTAGGTTCCTTCAAGAGGTATATGAGGGCCACAAAATCTCCGGGGCTCATGTCCATGTCAAAAATAACTGGCTTACCCCTGCTTACATTCCTGAAATCTGGCTTGTAGAGAATTTCTCTGTAATGTGGGAACTGTGTACTTATGTTGAAACGGCCAGCGTTTTCAGGGAGATTTAGAACCTGAAAATAAAAATTTGGTCATTGTTGTGCTTGAAGTTTGACATTGTGAGTTGTGAACTATGAGCTCAAAAACATGCTAAGCGTACTTGCTTAGTTACCTCTAGGAAGCTCTTGAAAAATTCCCTATTCAGTGAGCTATTTTTTTCGGTGTTCGGCTTCGCCCTCGTTGCGACGTACACCCTGACTGCTTCTGGACCGGACACTTCCTTAGTGAATCCATCCTAAGAAAAAAAAATTCAGGCTTTCGTTTCAGGCTTCAGAAATCAGAATTTGTCATGTTTGATAACATTTTGCATGCAGTACATTATATTACCTCACATCTTCCTCTGTTGCCTCCTGGCACCAGGCAGAAGGCATCTCTGACCCCAGTCTGAACATGGCCACTGTGAACTCCACCCTCTTGCAGTCCAAACTTTGGAGTAGCTCGGCCATCGAAAAAGGGATTCGAGCCGTCGCGCGCACCGTACGGTTCGTTGGAGGTTACCACGGTGATGTTCATGTACTCGAGCTCGGCAAACTCATTGACGCCGCCGGTCTCGCCATGGCGCATGCTGGAGAGAGCCACGCCGGCGGCGAAGGCGTCCCACATGTAGTAGCCCTGCACCGCGAGAAAGGAAGAAGCAGCGTAAGGAATTCATGGAGGACCACCCAAAGTTTTACAAGGATCAGAAATGGAGGGTTCGGACTTGCCGTGTTGGCATGGCCGCCGCCGGTCCGCCTCATCTGCCGCGCCAGGACCTCGTCCAGCGATTGGAAGCAGTACTGCGCCTCGTACGTGCTCTGGCGCCGCCGGAACTCGGCGTAGAACTCCTCCGTGACGGGGATCGTGTTCGTCGCGTCGAGAGGGATCATCGTGACCGGGACGCCCGAGTGGAGCACCTGGTACGCGGAGAAGGGGTCGCCGAAGAAGTTGAACTCAGCGGCCGGGTTGGCGGCGGAGGCGGTGAACAGGTTGCCCGGGACCCTAACGGCGCCGCCGGAGACGTAGACGTGCTCCACGTTCCGCCGCAGGTGCGGGTGCGTCATGAGGAGTAGCGCGAGGTTGGTGTGCGCGCCGAGGAGGATCACCGTGGTCGGGCCGGCGGAGAGCGTGTCCGCCATCACCCGCTGCGCCGTGGGCTGCCGGAGCGGGCGGTACCCACGGGAACCCTGCGGGAGGAAGCCCCTCCGGACCCCGGAGTTGGTGTCGACGTCCAGCCGTCCGCCGCGCCCCGACGGGATGGCCTGCCGGTACCGGCAGCCTCCGGCCGTTGACATTCCCTGCGTGCGAGCAGTACAATGCATGCTGAGCTCAGTCAGAGTGCAGGCTGGCTCGCTGTATGAGATCGACGATGATGGCGTCGTGTCGGCTACCTGGTCGATCAGTGGCAGGTAGCCGCCGACGTCGGGGCGAACGTCGCCGGCGCTCGAAATCCCGCCGTCGCCGCCGACCCCGACGGCGACGTCGTCGCGGCCCATCATGTAGAGGATGTCGTAGAGGTGGTTGACGGCGTGCCCTGCGTCGCTCCACTCGTTGGCGTTGATGGTAATGGCCTGCATTGTTCACGGCAACAAATAGTGACGCACTAGCCGGGCTTGACCGGGAGGTGTGGGATCTATCGGATATGATGGGCTCATCAGCGATTCGATGGCTACGAGGCGTTGAAATTAACATGCAGCTGCAGCAAGAACGGCGAGCCGAGGGTCAAAGCCAAGATGCGCCGTCGCTGTCCGTTTCTATCCCCATCACTTTTTTTTCCGCCCTCTTTTATCCGACGATCAATGGCGACGCAATAAGAAATTGAGGCGCGTGCGCACCGGAGCTAGACCAGGAATCGCTACCGCGGCCGGCGTGCGCAGGATCGAGATGAGATCACGCCATGCGTTGCTCCGTGTCTCCATCCTCAGGGAACAGTGATCCACCACCCCCTCCGGACTCCATCCAGAGTCGACGCCATGATCAATCATCGATGGGCATGGCAAATTTAGCATGGACAGCATCGCGGTCTACTCGATTACGCACTCTAGGTGGCGAATCTCACTACCAAGGGGAGGCGCCAGGCGGCGGTGACACGTAGCGCGGCCGCGGGCAGGAGGCCACGAGAAGAGAGCGACGGTGACATGGCACCAACCTTGACGTCGAACTCGGAGCGGCTGTGTTTGAGGATGTACAGCAGCGCGAGCAGGTCGTCGGTGTCCATGTCCGTGTCCACCAGGATCCGCCGCGGCGCCGCCGCGACACCGGCTGCCGCTACCGCAAGGAACCACAACACGGCCACGGCCATCATCGCCGCCCTTGCGCGGGCGCTCACCGTCATCGGCGCCGCCGCCGTCGTCCGCCTGACCATGGAGGACCGTCCGCTGCTCGCGCGCGTGCGAGGGGCACGGAGCGGTGGCTGGCGGCGGCGGAAGAGGTGGCTGCGCGTCGGAGAGGACTCCTCGCGGCTAGCTTGGCTTCCTGCATGACGGGGTGCCGATGGGGTTTGCGCGGCGTTTTATCGCTCCTCCAGCGCCTCTCCGCCCCGTGGGCGTCAATGGACGCGCACCCAGCTGCAGTCGCTGTACAGCCGCAGCAGCTGCTGCAGCACAGGGACAGGCGAGTACCTGTCAGATCCGGCAATTAATGGTCCAGACTGGAAACTCCCGTGTGTTTTTCCATGGCAGAAACGCTGCAGATTACAAGACGTAATTAAACTTCTGATGATAGAGTGGTGATCTTCTCTCGCCGGCTTTGGGTGAACCTGGAAGGGTCTCAGATGACCTTCTGATGGAGTATCATATCTCAGGCGTAACTGTTCGCATCATTTTTTTTTTGAGCTCAGGTGGCATAGTGGCGTTCTAAGGATGGCATTAAACACATGCTATTGATGTGACAAGCCCTTCCTTACTGGACCCTTTAGCATAACTTTTAAAATAGCTTCACCTGAAGGAGCATTTTGCAAATTGTTTCATGCACGAAGCACCTCGTGAAGCTGGAAACAATAGGAGGAGCCAAAAATACCAGCTTCACCGGCTTTACTTCTTCTATCCACTCATAAAACTTATTTCGCCAAACGTTTTAAAAAATAGCTTCACTGAAAAATCCGGAGCCGAAGCCGTTTTAGGAGAAGCCGAAGCCATACCACGTGCAGCCTTGCTTGTAGGCAGGCAGTGAGAGAACAGCTAGTGAAAGTGTTGTTACAAAAGGAAAAGGAAAGCACCAATAAATTTCACATAGACACACCTTATTGAAAAGTCAAGAAGATTATTTCGCTCAAACTTAAAACTTATCGTCCACACATAGCAAAAGTTGTACACATGACCTCTCTGCATCACCTATGGACGATAAAAGTAATCTCTTTAATGGAGTATAAAGTAGATAAAATCATGCGCATAATAATCTCAAATGGGAATTTACTAACTTCTATGATAAATATAACTCGTTTTTGGCCATATTCAATATTTCACAAATATAAGTCGTTACATTAAATACATGGAAGCAAAAAGCACAAATTATTATTATAGTAGGGTAGGCATTGTCCTAATGACACTTCACTATTGCAATACAATACAACGACTTGCTCGCCTCCCTGTGAATGTTGAATGGAAACGATAGTCGTCGTTGTACAGTATATAGTAGGGTAGGCTGCACGGACTGCTGATTAGATGTTGGAATCCGATCCTAAACCAAAATACCAAATATTTTGTGGTTGGTTGATAAACACATAGCAAAGGTTGTGTACCCATCAAATATACACACATTTCAATATAAAAATAATCTCTCTAATAATGGAGTATAAACTAGAGAGAAAATCATGCGCCTAATAATCTCAAATAGGAATTTGATCACTTCTTGTATGGTAAATATAAGTTATTTTTAATTAGTCATATTCCATATTTTACAATTATAAGTGGGTTATTACACTGAATGCATGGAAGCAACAAAGGCATTGTATTAATGATACTTTACCATTGCAAAACAATGACTTGCTCACCTCCCCGTGAGTGTCGAGTGGAAACGATAGCTATTGTACAACTAGCAAAATACCCGTGTGTTGCAACTGGAGAAAAAAAATTCCTCCAATCTCTTCTCTATTTAATATGGCTAAAAACTTAGTCTTCTGCAGGAAGTAAAATTAATGATTGTTCAATGTTATAAGTAATAAAATGGTATATTAAATTAAATATAAACATTATCCAGATAATCCATCTAACCAAGTAGAAAACCATAAGCCCCACCAATCTTCTCGGCCCTTATATTTTTCCTAAAAAATTAACGCTGCTGACACCCACCATGGGCGCAGAGTATTTCCTAGCTTCTTTTTGAAATGCAAAACGATCCCAAGCGAAAGGATATTTCCTTTTATATTTTAAAATAAAGCAAAGCACCCTTAGTCAGAACAACGATTTGTATTCTCTCTTTTATCTGATGCCCGCAAGTTAAAAGAAAAAGTGGCAAAGGTAAACATTGGAATTGAACATTTGTTCAGTTTTTCATGTTTGCTCCTTTTAGATCATCTCTAGCAGACTCTCGTCAGTTCATACTATGTATATCTTTATTTGCATATCCACTTCGTAAGACCCTTTCTATATTTCTACACGCTCCTGCAAACTCATCAAATTAGACCAACTAAGTTTGTTTTTCCGATTCCAATGGTTATATGTCAATAGTCTAAATGTTCGAAAGGTTGTTGTTTTAACGGATAGAATTCATACAACTTTTTTCTAGATGAAATTCATACAACTAAGATGGTTGTAAAATAAATCACAAAACTTGTTTGTTCACAGAATGCGGCAGCATCTAATTACACCACCATGCAGCTAGCACGTCCCAGTCCAATTGCAAAGCAGCAGCCAGCTTCACCTGCATTTCACTGAACAATTAAAGAGCATGCAGTGTTGTTCATGCAGTATCACAGTAACACGGAGGTGCATAGAGCAAGCGTCAGAACTGCTGGGCAGGTCACGGTCGCTTGACCAGGGAGGTCGTGCGGCGACCGGGCAGCAAGACTCGAGGCGGAAGATGGCTTGCATGCGTTTGCCTGCCTTTCAACGAAACGCTGGACGGCGAGGCGTGCCTGTGAGATCTTCTTGCAGCTGCCGCGCCAGCGCGCGGGACGGGGTACAGGCGGGTGGGCGATGGCGCTACCTCACGGGTACAGTCGGACTCGGTCGCTAACTCGGAGATTGATCGGGGCATCTACGGACGGACGGCTTGCACGGTATGGATAGGGTCCATCTGTCAGTGACTAACGACGTATCAAAAGTCAAAGTACCGTAGAATCGGTCCACCTTTTATAAATAGAAGAAAGAAAGAGAAGGATATATAGATAGAAGGGTGGGCAACACGTACTGCTGATAGGATGTTGAAATCTGAGACCAAGCAGTTCATAGTCGGCTGATAATTAAATTGGAGCGGATACAATCAACAGCTATACGAGACCTAAAATCATCTTCTTAATTCTTCCTCTTTCCTACCTCCCCCCTCTCTCTCTCTACCCGTTCTTGTTCTCCTCTCACCTTCTCCTCCCCTAGCTTCCCTTTGTTCTAATGGGGGTGGGGTGGGGGGCTAGATCCATCACCGTTGACAAAAGTTGCCATGTTTTATTTGGCTCATAATAAACCTAGCTCAATGCTGCAAATTGTTAGCTGTAGCTTTTTATCTTGGCTAAGTGTGTGGATCTTCATTCTCTCTTGAGAATATAAAAGATAAAAGCACCAATAACACCTCATTTAAAATTCAAGAGATTGATTCATTTGAACTTAGCATCGTCCACACATCGCCAAGTCTTATGCATGTCCTATCACATCATCTATAGACAATTCAAGGTACAACCTCGTTAATACATAGAACCTAGAGAAACTAATGCAAGTGTTGGATTTAAAGCTGGTCGTCGGGTAACACGACCACCCGGATGCCTGTGAAATAGTGAAGATGGCTAAAAACAACTTATATTTACGATCAACGGAGCAACTAGTGCGGTTCATCTCTCTCTCTCTCTCTCACTCTCTCTCAAGTAGCCAGAAATGAAAACTGCCCAACATAGATGTATTGATAGAGAAGGGATTGATGTTCATCTAGATCTTGTTAGCACTGTATGTAGGTTTCCTTTCCTCCACCGCAGGCAATGCCGATGGTGTCGGAAAACAGCTAGAACCGTCCAAGGTTGATGCGGAGAAGAAAACTTGATTATTGTCATTTTCGTGAGCTATTTATTTTGATTACTCCTATTAATACATGAGATAGTATAAGACGAATTTAGGAAAGAAAAACGTGCTGTATTCCTAAGGCTCTGGTCAACAAAGCCTGTAGCCGTGCGGCACATGTACATTTTGTCGACAACTGTAGCGGAGCACGCAGCACACATTATATTCGTGTCGCCGCCCCGGGACCATGCATGGCCGATCGTTGTCCTACCCGATGGATGGACCAGTCGTTGTGCTTGAGGATGTACACAGTACACAGCAACGACTGGCGCGAGCACGACTGCACACGTCGTCGTTGGTGTGTGTACGTCCGCGCGCGCGTCCACCAGGACCCGCCGCGGCGCCACCGCAGCCACACCGGCGGCTAGCTGCTACCGCGTAAGGAGCAACACGTACACGGCCACGCACATCCATGGCCGCCGCCGCCCGTACTACGTTCTTGGGCACTCCTGCTCCGATCCGCTTCCTCGCCCGCGGCGCCGCCGTCGCCATGGAGGACGGAGAGTTCGGTGTGTGCACGCGCGCGTGGGAGGCCCAGGGGGGTGTAGTGCTAGCAAGCAGCGACGGAGATCGAGGCGGCGGTCGCACACGTTGATGGGCGCGCGCGCAGGCGTCAACTGATGATCGATGGACTCGGCGCGCCGCGGCTGCAGTCGCTAGCTGTACAAACGGCAGGGTAGGCGCGCCGTACTATCTTACTGCTAGATTTTTGAAGTTTGCATCCAAGCAATTTATGGTTCTGGTTGAAAACTTGACGTATTTTCTGCTGGGGTATGTATCTCTGCAGATCTTTCCTAAACAGCTTCATTTATTGGAAACGTGTATTTTTTCATCGCTCAAGTATTATAAAAGCATGACAATCATCCTTCATGTTTCATTTGGTGCAAATTAATCCCTTAACTAACTTAAAATTGGTGCATTTATCATCCTCACCTTAGTTTAACAATGGTACAGTACTATCTAATGGCGATTTATGCCACACAAATCATCTGACTAATAACTAATAATCACTGCTTGGTAATGTAATGTGCTAAGTTGAAGATATAAAGCCCATAAAAAGTTCAATAAATTTTCTAAATTAGGTACCCATAAAATTTTATCCAAAAAAATATTAACATAACCGATCCACATGAGCGATTATAGCGATTGACTCAAAATTAGACGTGGCCAAGCAATGATTAGTTAGATTATTACATGACCTAAACCAATATTATATGACACTAAACTATTGTTAAGCTAAGGTGGGATGATAAATGCATTGATTTAATTAGTTAAGGGGTTGATTTGCACCAAGTGAAATATGAGGGATGAATGTCACCCTTTTGCAATACTTGAGGGATAAAAAATACACTTTTTACTTATTTATTTGGTTGAATATGGTTGAGTCAGGTTGTGTACAGATCCTAGCTAGCTGCCATAATAATCTAAAGAAAGAAAGGACAACATTGAATTTGCATATCCGTAGTTAAGCATAACCCTAATAGCTATAAAATCCAAGAGTTTAAACCAATCCCCACTCATATGGTCGTACCCATCTACTAGATTTTGCAAGATTTAAACCACATCTCAGATCTAGCAAAACGTTTGAATAATAAAGAAACGTAACGTTACCTACTAATTAAATTCCACATAATAAGAAGATGCATATACAAGAGATCATCTACAACATGCATTTATAAGGAATTCAAGATACAACCCCATTGGTGCGTGGTATACACCAATAAAAGAGAAGAATTTAACAACAGGACGTACATTTTTGTGATTTCAACATAATTTCGCATGCCTTAATTATTTGTTTACCAAAGTTTTGTTTGTAAACGTTTACATTGGTCAGTGTCCCATGTTGTCCAACGTCAACTGGTTAGGTTAGAAGACGTACACTCAGTTTGAGTTCTCAGCAAGCACATGTATGTGATCGTATTTTTCTGGATTTATTTTAGAAACAGACGTAGCATGTATGTGAGCATTATCAAATTCTGTTAAGAAATGAGGTGTGGTTGGAACTTCGCTCGTCAAGGATAATGGTGAGAATTTTCTTGTACGGTAGGAGAAAGCTAAGTAATTCTAACACGGGACACTCCACGATATCCACAAGTGCGCTCATGGTCGACAATAACGGTGATGGCTCCAAACGACATCAATCACAAGCTTTTTTATGTAAATAAAATGCGTTCAGCTGCCTCCTTCCGTATTTAAACACTTCGCCTAGCTAGCATGTCATTACTACGATTCTGTATTCATTTTCACGTATGGTAAAGGTGTTTGCCGCTACTCTAAATGGACAAGCCACGACGAAAGGATACGGGTCACACGAGACCGTGCCATTGATGTTCTTGAGGTGGGGACTGCATGCGGAGGGAGGATGATGTCGATGTGGCTCTGTTACCGGGCCGTGCTCACAAGCGACGTGCAGTCCGTATCGGACACCAACCACGGCCACGTGGATGTCGTGCCTCTTCTTCTCCAGTGCTCCGGCCGGCAAGATTCATGGATCAATGTTCTCGCAATCGTATTATTGGGGCCGTGTGGCACGCCGCGCGCCGCTGTCGAGACCTGGACCAGCGCCGCAGCAGGCAGGGACCATGGCCGCCGATGGATCCATCCCTTCGGCAGGAGCACGAGCGCGACGATGCTCCCGGGTGGTGGCGCGCCGCGCCCACCACCACCACCACCAGCGCGCCGCCCTTGGAGCTCGGAAAGCGGACGGACGCTCGGGCGGTCGGGGAAAACGACCCGCCGGATCGGAGCAAGGAGTTTGTGGAGAGAAACACGGATCTCTGCTTGTCTCGGCAGCAAGTCAATGGAAGTGAGATGAGATGGGACGATACGGCAAGGCAATAAGGGATACACGCTCACTGCTCACCAATCAAAAGTTCAGAATTGACCGTAGCTAGCAAGGAGTGCGTGCAATAATAGTAACAGGACGATGACATGCATGTCATGTAGGAGCAGAATATATTTTTTTAAAAAAAAAACATTGACCAGAAACAGCTTTAATTTGGGTTAGGTTGGTGGCATGAAAGTGACGCATGGGGATATACTTGTATGGAAAACGGTTGATAGCCATTTTATCGGGTGCTGCAACTGCAAACATTTATTTTCTATCAGACTTGTTAACAAGATGCAGGGATAAATAAAAAAAATCAATTTACTCCCTTCAAGTATAGCTAAAGTCTAAATAACCTTCTAAACTATAACTTGATTTAATTTACCTCCTAAACTATGTTATTTAGTACATTTTATCCCATAATAAAATTTGTCTTTTTGTTTCTCCATAGACAAGTTGAATTTTAATTTCAAATTTTGCAAGGTAGTAATGGACATCATAATGCATATTAAAAATTTGTTATAATTTTTTCATCGTTATATTTTCATATAATTTTAAACTTCTATAATTAATTTATTATTAAATATCCTACCGTATCAAAATAATAATAAAAAATTATGATGTATTTTTTCTAACATCTTGTAAAATTTCAACTTAAAACTTATCCTATGCAGGGAGAAATGAAAAGAACAAATTATATTAGGAGGTAATTTGAACCAAAGGATATAGTTCGAGGGGTAAAATGAACCAAACTATAGTTTAGATGATTATCCGGACTTTGGCTATAGTTGAGGGGAGTAATTTAGACATTTTCCAATACAAAATCATGAGACTGGCAAAAGGAATAGAGAGAGACTGGTCCCACTACCGGAAACCGTGGTGATGATATTTTTTTAATGGTTTTGGCAAAATCAATAGGGAAATTATATATTAGGAAATCCACTTGTATGAAGTGTGACGTGTATTCAGATTGAATTGTTATATGAATGAAATTATATGTGAGCTATTTGAATTAAATATGAGCTAATATTATCTCCACTTCAGTTTCCCTGATGGAATAAGGACGACTAAAACACTTTCTTTTGATGACAATGATAAATCCAACAAGAATATTAATTTCCCTAGCTGTATTGATATTTTTCTCTAGCGGGTTTTGATGACAGCAAAACTAACTCATACGCGGCAAAAGCAAATTTCCCTCTGAGCTAAAAACCGAAAATATTGGTGAGATGAATCGATGGGAAAATTTTATTTCCACGCCGTGCTATCCCTGTCGGCTGTTTGCCTACCAGATTCCTACTTTTCTCCGGACTTTCCAATTTTTCTTTTCACTATTTTTCCTAACAGTTTTAAATTGTTAGGCCAATTCGTATGAAGATTCAAGGCAAAATAGTCATTTTGATTCCTCAACTTTATCCCAAAAGTCAAGTTCGTCCCTCAACTTTTAAATATGCCAATATAGTTACTCAATTTTTGTTTTAAGGTCAAATTTATCCTTGTGCTGATATTATGCTCTATAATAACATGAGTTAAATGCAAAAAGTTCTTTTTACCTTTAGTTTCTTTTTTCCCTTCTTAATTTCTACTGTTTGTGTCACTGTTCGTTCAACTTTCTATAATACTTTATACTTTATACAGTGGTACGTAATTATGCAATAAGTACTTTAATTTTACTCTCCATGCATCTGCAATACAATACAATCCATGTGTAAATAAAATTCTATATTCCAAATTAAACACTTGTGATGCTAAGCTTCTAAATAAATTTGGAAGGGGAAGAAGCCAAGGGCAAAGAGAACTTTTGCACAAATCTCATATTATTATGGAGTATAATATCAGCAAAGGATGAGTTTGACTAAAAACGGAAGTTGAGGGACTATATTGGCCAATTTGAAAGTTAAGGGATGAACTTGATCCGCGGATTAAAGTTGAGGGATTAAAACATCTATTTTGCCAAGATTCAGTACAAGTACAATTTTTTCAGTAATTTCTGTTGTGGTGAGTCGGTCAAGGATATACTCTATATATATATATATGTATGATATCCGATATCCTGAAAGTACTTCCGAGACAAATCTACACGTCATCTCACATGTTCAAAGTAAGTACACCAGCGCGTGCCCATGCTTAGGCGTCAAACAAACAGCAGCCTCGGCGATGCGGCACGCCGAACTGCCGGCAAGTTCTTGCTACGATTCAAACACAGCCCAAGTGAATCAAAGTAAAATACCGGACATATGAGGAAGTACAATCAACTAGCATAGTGAGCTTTGTTAGTTCTCCTTGGTGGAACCTGTCCATCAGTTTCGTATCTCAGGAGTGTTCATATGGATAGAGTGTACATACGTGTGCTTGTAGGGATAGGTGTATGAGTCTGTGCATTATCATGGAAGATAAAAATAGTATCAACGGAATTGTTGTCGGGCCATTTTGTTTAGATTGGACTCTTTCTTTTTTTTCCATGCACTGGCACTCGGTTGTGCCAGTCGATGAAACATTGCACAATCTTAACGTTGTGACAGTTGAATTGATGCTTTTCCAACATGTTGCCTGCCATTCCCAGCAGCCGCTTGAGAACTCCGAGACAGGTGATGGCTGTCACTGTTTGATTTCTCATCTTCCTTTCGAGAATGAGAACATATGTGGAAAAAAGGATTGAACAGAACCAAAGCAATTCTGAAAAAGAAAACATTTACTGCTCCAATAACAAGACAGCATTACCTTCATTCGACTGAGACGAGTGGGAAGGCCAATTCAGTCAAGTGTGTATTATGGTAGTTCATGATCCTGACAGGCCAGATTTTAGGAACCCTTGATAATCTCCACCGATTAATGATGCACCTATTAATTTTTTTTATGTTTAGTCATGTTGAAGAGTAACATAGCAAGAAAATAGGAGGCTTTTTCCAAAAGAAAGTAGGTAGACTACTGTTGAACAAATTATGGTTGTTATAATAAATGAGAAACAGAGTTGCCTAAATAAACAAATAAAAATATTGAAAAGATATATGTATTGCATCAGTGTATGTACAGACATGCTCAAACTCTGAGGAAGTGTGGATTTTCCTACCAGTCTAAGGAGAACGAAAAGTATGCTACCTTTTTATAGGCTAGAGATCTGCTCCCGAAAGAAAACAGAACGGTTGTGCTTCTGCTTAAGCAGCATTACTACATAAAATTCATTGTTTATGTTCATGCCTCCAATTTCACAGGTGGCCTGCTCCAGATTATGGTCTGTTCTTCAAAACTAGTAATGACGGCAGTTTGCTTCGTGTTGCCTAAAGAATTGGCGACTCGTTTGTAGTATTCTTCACTACTGAAATCGCCCAATACCTTTACAGAATTTGCACTCTCCTTGTTGATCACAATCTGCCCGTCAGTGCTTATTGTGCTGTTGGAAACAATGCTTATTGACTTCGGTTGCAATGATGGTTTTATATTCAATCCTTCAACGAGGTAAACAGCACCAAGAACTTCTCCCAGAAACATATCCTACAATTTTGAGAATATACCCCCACATTGACAGGATTAGTAGTGAATCAACTAGGAAAAATTAAGAAAGATTTTCACACGCTACACCCTGAGGTAAAATAATACCCCCATTATTAACTGAAGAAAACACTTCGAACTACCGAAATGAAAGCATGTTACTACTGAACCGCGTTCCATAATAGCCCTTCGGTAGTTGACGTCAGTTACCACTAAAATTTTGTTCAGTAGGTATAGACTATTATTCTACCCAGGGTGTATGTAGGTTAGCACATGTATATTTTATGTATAATTTTGGCCATGTACTCTGACGTTGTTTAATAATTTTTAAAAAGTACAACATAGGAGTTGGACCAGAGATCCAAACAGAGATGCAGTACCCTGTTACCACCTGCTATTATAGCAGGAAACCAGTGGGTGCCCAGAAATAGGTGAAAGTATGTTATTTCAAGCAGCTTTGTTCACTGAGATCTAGATGCTATCACAACTTGTTAGAAGTTCATTGTTGTTTACCTCAAATAAAAGTTCATAGTTGTTGAATGTTTGAAGGGAAAAAAAATCTATTGGAAATGACCAGTATAGGACCCAGAACGAGACAATCCAGTTATCACTGTTCTTGAGGCTCTGATGTAATAAAAAGAAACTCCAAGATTTAACTGGGGCCGTATTGGAAATTAGGATGGTTGGATGAATCTAAGTAAAAAGGAAAGAAGGCAAGCTCCGGTCTGACTGTACCCTGCTTTCATTTGGAACACACCATCGACCCTGAATCCTGTGGCCAAATTTGGGATGCTGCGTATTCTAGAAAAAAATTGGGATGTTCTAGGACTCTCAGTAAGCAAGTTCAGTTTGAATCAGTTTATAAGTTTGTGAATTGTTCAGGAGATATATAGATTGATGTGAAAAAAGAATCAGAATGCTCAAGATTTGGTTGTAGCAGAGAAATAGAAAAAATTGCAGATGTTTACCATATGGTTGTAAAGCCGATGCTTCTGCTGAAGGTCATATAGCAAGAGCAACAAGCGGCGCACAAAACCTGATTCTGGAGTGTGATCAACATGCTTTAGGGCATGAAGGATAAACTGAAAGGAAGCAGCTTTTCTTTGAGAGACAAGAGGAATCAGTGTGATATCCAGAGATGATTCCAGGACTGTTTTCGCAGCTAGGGGATCAAGTAACACATTAAACTCCGCATATCTGTTTGATGGAACAGTAAACACATTTCCCTTCGAATCATTTTCATCTCTGATATGACCACCAACCAAATAAACCTTCTGCATACAAGGAACATTTGCATTTGCATATTAATACTAACAGTGGCAAAACTCAAATTAGCATAGATCAAAGTACAGCTGGAAAGTCACAGAACCAAAAGGCATAAAACAGCTGACCTCTATTACAGAAATTGCATCCCTGTCAGAGAGCACGATATTGGCCAAATTTGTAAGAGGTCCATTGGTAAGAATAGTGATCTTCTCGTTTGGATCAAGCTGCTCTTTGATAGTCTGCCAAACTTCAAAAGCCAATGGCTGCCGAAGTTCTGGATGGTCAGTGTTTCTAGGAGCACCATATTTTACTGAATTTTCAGCAGTATACCTAAAAATGGAAAGCATAGATTTTTTTAAGTATCTAGGCCATGCGCACTAACTTGTATGCTGTTCATCTGGTGACTACAAAAAGATACCTTCTAGGACTTCTTGGCAATGATCGAGCTAGTCCATAGAGAGTGTCCGAATCAATAAGTCCTCCACTACCTTGGGGAATAATACTGACATAGTGACAACCAAGACTTGGAGTACCTAATGCAGTGGTATTACCACGTCCAACAGGAATGTCATCGCGACCCATCATATGTAAAATGTCATAAATAATATCAATGCTTGCAACATTTGCCCAACCATTGCCACTAACTAAAATCCCCTGTAACCATTATATTAAAATTACATTTGCCGAAATAAATACAGGACCAATGTTTAAATGCAATGGATACTGTGTGAGTCCTGATAACCGTACCTTTACATCTATTACTTCAATAGGTGCCTTCAAGAGGTATATTAGGGACATAAAATCTCCGGGACTCATGTCCATGTCAACAATAACAGGTCTGCCCAAATATTTCTGTTTAAAGTCTGGTTTGTATAGAATCTCTCTGTAAAATGGGAATTGCGCTTTAAAGTCAAAACTGCCAGAGTTCTCCGGACCATTCAGTGCCTGCAGGTCATAGTTTAGTTATAAGAGTAGAAGCCACATAAATGATGCTGATGAATGTTTGGAGCAACATTTTAGTTTCATAGATTAACAATCATGTATGTAAGTGCATTAGCTCCTTCATGGCTTCATGTAAGACTTTGTGTGACGGAACCAGTTACCCAAAGAGCAGCTGAGCACCAAAGGCTAAAGCGCGTGCAGGATTGTAGGGCAAAATGACATGCTAAATGAGTTTCCATTATATTATTAGTAGACTACTGATCACAAGATTTAAGTTTAGTACTCCCTCCAGGACAAAATAGATGTCGTTTTAGCCTCTTCTACTATCTTCAAAATACATATCGTTCTACAACTTATAGACAGATTTGGCCCATTTTTTCCAGTATCCCTTCCTAACATCATCATTACTAACTTGTTTTCCCATGCATGTCTCATTTCCACTGCTGTTTCACCTAATTAAACAGCCACGCATATAACAACTAATAGGAACACTTTAGGAGTAGATGAGGGTAAGATGGTCATTTCAGCTACCTTCTAAGTTCTTGTGCTCAACTCTAAAAGACATGTATTTGAATCCGAGGGAGTAACCTTATCCAATGGAAGCACTAAGTTGAAAAAAATACAGGCTCATGGTGGTGTAATTCTGTGAATGGTAAGATGATGTTGAGTAAATAGTTTGGCACTACCAAAAAGGTGAGAAATGCAACACTTGAAAAGAAAAGTGCAACTGGCATATGCGATAAATAAAGAAGCAAGCTTATTAGATCATTTCAACTTACTTACTAGGCACAAAATAGGTACAATGCAAAAATATAAGATGGAAACCTTGTGACATGGGCCAAAAGGCAGAAAAGCGTACCTCAAGGAAGCTCTTGAAAAACTCCCTGTCCAAAGGGCTATTCTTATCCATGTTTGGTTTAGCCTTCGTTGCAACACGAATGTGGGCTGATTCTGGACTAGAGACTTCCTTAGTGTATCCATCCTAAGAAAAGCAATTGGTCAGAAAATGCATTCCCCCTACACAGTAATATTTTCATCCATCTTATACATTTGCAAAGTGAAAGAGTAGGTTTTCCAATGTCCAATACTAAATAGCAAACATTTACACTGTTCGCAGAATGTCTTCTTCATTAAATATTATATGAAATGCATGGGTGGTCCTTAAACTTGTTATGGGGTATCATCCAGGTCCATAAACTTTGAAATTGCATATCAGGGTCCTTAAACTTGTTAAATGTATCATCAAGAACCAAAGTGCCCACAATACCCCCTCGGTTTCTATGCCGCATACCAGTTTGGAGATTTCTTTTTGGCAAGTTAAACTCAAAGAATTAAAGGCATGCTGGAGATGCGGTTATTAAAGTTGAGTTTGATCACATAATTATGCTTTAAAACTTATCTACACCCACCTGCCTGGCAACATCATATAACAGATAATAAAGGTATGCACGTGAGGGAAGTGAATGGAATTTTTTTGTAAATTTAATCAATATCAGCAGCAGCTTTTTATCAGGGAAAAAGAATCGTCGAATTGTCCACGACAATTTGGCTATGTTGGAGTACCTCACATCTTCCTTTATTACTTCCCTTGATGCGACAGAAGCTATCCGTAATTCCAGTTTGAACATGGCCACTATGAACTCCACCTTTTTGAAGACCAAACTTGGGAGTGGTGCGGCCATCAAATAATGGGTTTGAGCCATCACGCACACCATATGGTTTGTTTGAAGTTATAACTGTAATGTTCATATATTCAAGCTCAGCAAAATCATTTCCAAATTCACCGTTCTTATCATTGCGCATGCTGGAGATGGCAACACCAGAAGTAAAGGAGTCCCACATAAAATAGCTCTAAACAAGGAAAAAGGAAAAAATTAAAATAACAAGGAAAGTGAAAAAAAACGTGGCAAATGAAATGAAGTAAATGGCATGAACTTACTGTGTAGAATCGATCATTGAACCAAGTGTCTCGAGCCATCTTTAAAGACTTGAAACAGTATTGTGCCTCATACGTACTTTGGTGACGTTGGAATTCATAGAAGAATTCTTCATTGATTGGAATTGTATTGGTCGCATCAAGAGGAACAAGTGTGATTGGAATGCCAGAATGAAACACCTGATGAGGGTTACATTGTTAGCTAATCGAAAAAAAAAACATCCTATGCTATTGTTTAGCTCTTCAATCCACAACCTGCCACCATATATGTGAGATTGTTTCACCCATCATCATAAACTTTTGTGTGTGTGTGTGTGTTGGGGGATGTGGGGGGGGGGGGGGGGGGAGTGGGGGCAATTAAAAGGGAAGGATATTTCTGATGGGGGTCCAAGTGTAAACAGGAGAGCAAGAAGATAAGCGTGAGAGCAAGAATATCATTGTAGTGCCATAGTGGGGCCTATCTTGTTTCATGTTCTTATTTCTGGGAAATAATGAGTAAAAATGATCTTTATGCTATATGCAGTAGCAAAATTAACAGTGAAGTGGCAGCAATGGCATGAAGGGCACAGAATTTTTGGAAACTGATGGCTTAAAAGGGAGCACGAGTTATCTGGTGGCAGATTGGTTAATTATCACACTGGCATATGAGGAATCCACTATAGCTGATTAGCTGATCTGTTACTTGAAGTGAACTAAAAATGAACTAAAGATAGATTCATGCATTATTGAATTTTATGGATTCAAGATTAAGCAAATATAGGTACACAAGAGTTTACAGCACACTTAATCATAAAACTAAATTGAGTACCAAAATGACAACTAACAAGTGATTTATCTCAGAAAAGAACTTGTCATGGAGGGTAGACAAAATAAAAATAAAAGATAAATGAGAAATAGGGGCCCAAATTAAGAAATGCAGAAGTTGAAATGAAATTACAACATCCACTTTCAAACTTCCATGAAAAGTGTATGGTAGACATTGTCCTTCGAATGTAAAGCTTATACCTGGTATGCAGCAAAAGGATCTCCAAATATGTTGAATTCTGCATTCGGATTAGTAGAGTAACTAGTAAACAAGTTACCATGGTCACCACACTGCTCTGGCGTGCATGATGTGGTAGCATTTTTTGGACAGCAACCTGTAGGATTCTTCGATCTCACTCCACCACCCATGATGTATATGTGCTCCACGTTTCTTTTCAGGTGTGGATGTGTCATAAGAAAAATGGCAAAGTTCGTATGTGCTCCTATCAGAATAACAGCTGTAGGGCCAGCAGATATTGTGTCTATCATTACTTGTTGTGCTGTAGGTTGGTGAAGTGGTGTGTATCTTCTGTGACCCTGTTTTACAGATTACAGAGGTCATAGTAAATACTAAGTTAATCAAAGTAGACATGCTTGTCTTCCATAAAGCACACTAAAGTGATCACTGAACATTGCAACAAGTATGCTTAAATTGGTTTTTATTTTGCCTCAGCCTGTCTCACCTAGACTGCAGATATAAATGCTGAGCTGTTCCTGACTGCGAATAACTTCCTAGTAATCAGGTCATCTTCAAAGTCTAAACCAATCAGACACCAGCTGAAATATGAATGATTTCCCAAGACATCAAGACACATAATGCAGAGCAAGTTCTCAAGGTAAATAATTCATGGTGATAGTTTAACTCCACTTAGCAGCATGAAATGCCTAAGCTAGCGAAAATAAAAGGGAAAACATAGGACCAAACACCAAAGTGTGTTTTGGCACATGTTCCATATGGACAAGGATCTTTTTTTCAAGTGAGAGCAGCACATCACCTGCCAAACTTTATTGTATTTATTTTAGAAATCATGTAAGCTGTCAGATGATGCAGTGATGAAGTAATTGACTAATTTTAGGACAACTGACTCTGCTAACATGTGCATTCTCATTCTGAGAGACATGAGCATCGACAAGAGGAACACATAAGTATACCTGTGGAAGGAAACCCCTTCTGATTCCGAAGTTTGTGTTTACATCCAACCGTCCACCACCTTCTAGTGGAATAGCTTGCCTGTACCGACAGCCTCCTATTCTTGCCATGCCCTAAATATTAGCGTTCATATTAGTTTCTAGGAATTAAACACGAAAACAATAGGATACATGATAAATCCCCTTTCTTGAGAAATGAATAGTCTTCTCTTCGTTTGAAAGAGAGGTAGGTCTCTAGATTACAAAGTTACAGTGGAAGGTAAAATAGAAGTTCGTACCTGATCAATCAATGGTAAATAACCACCGACATTTGGATGTACGGTGCCAGAATTTGATATTCCACCATCACCACCAACTCCAACCAGAATGTCATCACGGCCCATCATATAGAGTATATCATACAGATGATTCACAGCTCATCACTCCACGCATTTGCATTGATGGTTACTGCCTGCTTATGTTACCATGAAAAAGTTAGGGTATGTATCGTGCATTTTAGAACAAATGAAGTCTAGCAAAAGTTGCCCTGGCTCTGAAGTTTATATTGAAAAAGGGACAGAAGCAGACATAGTGATATAAAGCAATGTCTAGGGTCTGATAACAGAAACATTGAATATTCAACTCACACATGCAGCCAGGTTACTGGAACAAACAAGTGAAACAAAACAGAAACATGCAACTAACATACCAGCTTAGCGGTGCCTGGCAAAGCCTCCAGACACAACCTCTTCTGACATCAACACAACAAACAAAGCTTGACAGCACCATTGTGGTTACTGCAATGGAGGACCACCACACTTGAATTGCCCTCGAATCAATCACTGTGCATTCTCTTCCCAAACTTGAAACTCTTAACAGCACCGGTTACATTCAGCTTGCGCCCAACGGCTCTTTTAGGGACTACAACAGGCTGATCAATTGGAGCACCACCACCAGCTCACCAGCCATATCATCAGAAATAAGCAGAATCAAGCGGCAAAGTAGCTGACTAAGTGCATCATCCTAGTATGACAAGAACCCAATCTGATTTGTGACATCACAGTTCTATTTGTCTTGTGGGGGATGACGGGATGGTGAAGAAGAGAGAACCCTCCTTGGTATCTCACCATTCTGCCACTTGAACCGATTGGGCCTCTGCCGCAACCCACTCCGGCGGCGGTCCTCGTCCATCCGCGGGTGCCACCGCCGGATAATCCATGTTCAATATTCGTTGAGAAAACGCTGAGGCGCAGGCAAAAGCGCACCGAAGCGGCTGCATTTGGATTCGCCTGCCGCCGAGGCCGCGCCGCCACACGTGGTGCCCCGCAGCCGGCTTCTGCCTCGCAACGCACTCCAACTAGCGGCGAGTGGCCTTCGACCCGGTCCCCGGCACGCGTCACCGGCCGGCCGCGCGGGTGACCGGCGGCCTGGCGGCTGCGGCGGCGGCATGCCATCCATCCCCCACCCTCACCTGGCCGGCCCATCAACGAGAAGGACATCGAAGACCTGAGTGGAGTATGTACCTGGGCCTACGCGAGAGCCCAACCTTGAGCCCACATTTCAGAACTAACTGGGCTTTTCAGTGTTATGAACTCTAACTGGGCTAACCTAATGAAGAAACCTTTCAAAGATTCATCTTTTAAATGCGGAGAACTTTTTCCAGATTCTTACAGAATTGAACATTTTTTCACTATAAACCAGCCCATTGGCCATTTGCCTGACGGACAACAGTTAGCATGTGCCGAAAGGACATGATGAGGGGATGCAATCCAATCATGCAACATGCACTACTGCACTCCATGCAGCCTTGCAGGTAACGATGAAAATGGAGCGGATCCGATCCAATCCGAATCCGAATTTTGCAGATATGGAGAAATATTTTTGATATCCACATGGATATGGATAATCTAAATCTGTTGTACATGAATACGGTGTAGGATATGGTATTAACAAAATTTGGCGGATATGGATTATCTAATATTGAACATGGATAATCCGAGATTTATAATAGAATATCTGACTTTTTGAGCCTGCCTAAATATATATATATAATATTTTTATAGCTTATTAACCAATAAAAGAAGGATAAAGGAGGATTTCCTTAATAAAGTGTCTTTATTTTATTTACATGTTCGCTCTATACACTACTTAAGCCTGAACTGAGTCTTGTAATATATATTTTTTGTTCGATATTAAGTTTAAAGTGTCACCGTCAATCTAAATGTGATGTGAGTGTTTTCGTGATATTCTGTTGTTTTATGGCTGTGATTTAGAAATTATTAATCAACATAAAAAGGTACATATAAACATGTATTCATGTATTATTTGATTGTTTTAATCAGCATCTAGTCCAACACCAACCTGGCTCCGCATCGCATCCGATATCCTCAAAAACCCATATATGTAATTATATTTGTGTAATATCCGCTCCGCTCCATATCCAATCAAAAAATATGGATGAGGATGTGAAAAAGGTATTATCCGCTCCGCTCCGATCCGCTTGTATACCTACTTGTAGGAATAACAAAGGCCTGTTTGGTAGAGTTCCTGATTCTGATTCTGATTCTGATTCTGTGATAGAAATGATTATATGGTTGAAAGTGATTTTTTTTATTTTCTAGCATAAACTCTTAAAATCAGGATGGAGAATCACTTCGCAATTGTGAGAAGCTACTTTTTTCAAGTCCCAGCCTTTTAGTTCATTTCACAGAATTACTTCACAAAATCATCATAGAATCACTTCTCTCTGAAAAACTATTTGAAAGAGCTCCTGCTGGATTTAGTAGAGAATTGGTTCTGAGAGCTTCGCCAAATGCACCCTTAGGTGATAGATTATTATTGCATTCGTTAGTTTTCATATACAGTAGTAGGTTGGAGTCCATACAATATACAAGGATATGAAGAAACTGTTAATGAGAATTGGAGCAGCCAATCCATCGTTGTCTTTATTTATTTACCAAATCATCTCGTTAGTCACGTGATCAACCATTATACTTTAATTCTCATACTGAATTACTCTAGAAGTTATACGCTCTCCTTTTCGAACATGAGAGCATTCCCCATGAAATATCTCCTTATAATATCAAAGTTATTAGTAGCCTGAACAAATCGATACAGATATTCTACCGCGTAAAAACAAAATAGATCAGGAGATGATGATGCGTGCATCTTTTCGCATAAGAGGAAAAGAATCAGAAAGCTTTGCTGCTATATATAGTATACACTGCTACACACATTTTCAACCACAAACCCCCACACAAAATGCTCTTTATAATTAAATTAGGAATACAGTTCCCCTCCCGGATTACTTTTCGTCGATACGTTGTGGTGTAAATACGAACACTATATATACGGAGAACTATTTGGTCAAATAAACTCGAGATGGAAATATGGAACATGCTCATCTATCACTGTCGTCTTATCTACTGCTAGTATTGTATTTGTATCGCTTGACTAATCACAGTGCCATGGAATTTTTTTAAAGATTAAGGTTAAAAACCGACCTTTTACAGCTAAGGATTAAAAGACGCTTAGACTCTAAATCTCAAAACGAGGATTATAAAAAAGAAAACTCTCATACGAAGAAAGAAAGGTAGAAGTCTACGTTTTAATCTTTTTTTTCGTTCATATTTCAGTCTTGCAATATCTTTACGCAGTATCAATCCAACATATCTCTTGTCTGTTTAGAAACTTGATGTCTTAATTATCCGTTGCTTGCCAAAATCTTTCACGTAGAAATCACATAGATAAACTCCACCCAGGCAATGAATTTAGGTGCAAAGAACCTCCGTAGCTATGTTTCTAAGGTGAACAAGATGTTGAAGACACCATCGTCGCCCATACGACGAGCCAGAGTTACGTCTTCACTCGGAGGACTACTGACCTTTGTAGAAAGCACTATAACAGCGCCTCAAGAGAGAGAAACGACGTCCAAATAGTGTCGTTGGTGTTGGCCTGACACAACGGTGAATAGAACTTTCACTCGAAGCTCCTACGAGATAATATCATTGCCACCGTAGGCAAACAAACCATCTCACGGCCACGGCAGTCCAAAAGCAGATCCGAGTCGGGTGGATTATACCACTGACCTCTCCAATGGCCACCGCGCAAAGAGAAACTAGGAGAGGCATCAGCGGCCGCATGTCGGGACCGGGGGCGGCGTCCTGCAGCCTGCGAGCCTATCGTCCCAGCGACCGCTCTCGGCGCCCTGACGCGGCCCGCCCCGCCGCCACCTCGGTCGCCGCCCACAGTGCCATGGAACTAAATCAGTGCGTGTTGCTTTATTTTATACGAAAAGGTTTTGCAGTTGGATCGGGTGATCCTCTCTTCGATCATATGAGAATTTGTTTGTAGATCGAGGCTTGGAAATTGGAAGTTCGGGACTACAATGGTAATACCTTACGTGGACTGATCGAAATGCTGTAGCACCCCTGTTCACCAAAAACTCTAGCGCACTTGCTAAGCACTCACTGTACGTTTAACGTACGTACCTTGAGGTCGAACTCGGAGCGGTTCTGCTTGAGGATGTAGAGCAGCGCCAGCAGGTCGTCGGTGTCCGTGTCCGTGTCCACCAGGATCCGCTGCGGCGGCCCAGCCTCCGCCGCCGCGAGGCCGGCGACGACGAATAAGGCGGCCGCCACGAGCGCCGCCCTCCATTTATGCAGCGACATCATCGTCTTCTTCATCGTCCACCCGCTCACCATCACAAGACGATCGAGCCCGACGAGAGGATGGAGCTACTAGATCGGCTGCGACACGCGGGAGGCGTGCGAGTCAACACACCGGGCCGAGCTTTAAACGAGGGAACGATCGGGTAGGAGGGCGAGTGCTGGCCTGTGGGCACAAGATCGAATAGGCCAACGTTGTTAATTGCGCGCGTGCTTCGTGGCTTGGTGGTGCCCGCCATCCCTGCCCATGCCGCCGGCCGGCAAGGTTGTTACTCCGGTCCCTGTCCGGGCTCGAAACGACTGGCCGGCGCGGCGTGGCACCCGGGGGGCGGATGCGATCGCGTGCATGAGTTGCCCGGCCTTGTTGGTCCGGATCGGACAAAACCGGGCGTTGGGGAAGGTCCAGTGGTGACAACTGAAAGGTTGTTAATTAGTTTGGATATATAGAGAGATCAGCAGACAATCACGCACAAACTGATCATAGGATCATGATAATCCTACGTAAGAAAACGATGAAGTGAGTGTGGACATCAGGACCCGGGTCTTGTTGGGATGGAGCGAGAAGCAGAGGAATCCGAGCTAGCTAGATAGGTCACGATCGAGGAGACCGGCCGGACCGGATCGCGCGGAGGAGGACAAGTTTGGTTTCGCTGGATGATGGAACGCAAGCATGTGTAGCACGAGGCAAATTACATAAATCACTCAACCATGATATCCTCGAGATCTGTTTGGAGAAACTAAAGTTAAGTGCAATTTTATCACGTATTAGAGTTATATATATGCTAAAGTTTTTAAATCATGACTGAATGTTAGCCTACTCCATTAGCAACCCCATTTAGATGAGCTAATACTATAGTTTAGTACTTTTATCCATTAGCATTTAAAATCAAACAGTACCTTAATTTGTTTACATACAGCTACAGCAGCGTGCGCATGTACAATTATTGGATGCCAATAAACTTGGCATCTTTTCGGTTCTTGCGGATGATGATAAATAGTGGATTTTTTTCTCGAACTTATCACTTCCGCCCTGTCGCAAAACAAACTATTTGTTATTTTAAAAAAAATGGAAGGTATTATTATAAAGCAGCAGGTCCACACACGTATTCGTGCACTGTTAATACGTGTCGACTTTTGGTGTCAACATAGTCACTGACGTGCTATTATTCTGACCACTAATCACTAACCGAAGGCATCATGTGCTAAATTTCGCAGAGGAAAAGTCATATTAGAGTTCCAAGGTATTTTCTTCGTTCCAAATTGTATATCATTTTCTGCATAAATTTTATTATGCATCTAGATATATATTGTGTCTAGATACGTAGCAAAATTTACGCATCTAAATTTGCTAAAACAAACTACAATTTAGAATGGAGAGAGTATATATTATCAATTTATGTGCACTACAATAGTAGAACCAAATAGAATAGGAGGTCTCAAAGTAATATGGCAGTTGCAATCATTTGTACAAATCACAAAACACAGACTTTGTTGGTTACAATAGTAGAAACAAACCCCTCGAATAATATTGTAAAGATAAAAAATCATGCGACAGAATCTTGATTTTAGCAACCATGCTAGCTATAGAGTACAGACTTTAGAGGTTGAAAGAAAGACCAAATTTCCATTTGTTTGTGCACTAAATTCCATTCTTTTTATGAAATTCAGTAAGAGACGCACCTCGCTGTCAAGGCGCACGTTGCCTACCCTACTACTGAAAGAATAGTAATGTTTAATTTATAATAAAATGAATTCAATAAATAGAAGCATACGTGCTGGGTTAAGCAGATTCCACAAAAAGTTCCTTGCCAGCTGAGTTATACTCAATTCGCTCTGTGCAACTAATTCTGAAAGCTCAAAACGTTGGAAAAAATATTTTGTTCTCTTTGCTAACTTCTAAGCTCCTCTCTAGCTTATGTAAAAATCTCCTAGAATGCACACACACTCGTCCTGCCATTAGACTCTGGGCTGTAGAAGGAGCGACGGAAGCATGATCTTGTGTTTGTCTCAAATTTGGTCGGTGCCGCGTGGTTGGCCCATTATGGCATCAGTTATGGCACTCGCGTGACGGGCCTTGAATGCGACAACCAGCCCAGTTGACCCTTGGGCTTGTGGGCTAGTGAATGCTGGAACGCCCTTTTTCACGTAGTATTGTTTTTGTTGTGGTGGTGGTCCACACCACACGGCACCGGGAACAAACGCAGCGCAGCCCGTCGCCACGCGTTCTGCGTTCACGCCCGGACTTGCCGCGGCGGGCGACCAGTCCGGACGTCGAGGACGCTGGGCGAGCATGGCATCTTGCCGTCCGTTTTCTACGGCAGCCACGAGCGCACGGAACTGAAGGTGGCGCCGGAGCCGAAGGCGATCCATCCGCCCCCGCAAGGACCGGCCGGCCGGATGTCCGACGCGGGGAATTGAAGAGCAAGCAGGTCTGACCTCTGACGAAGCGAGGAGCCATAGAAACTCGGGGGCTATTAGCCATCGCATGCGTGACTGGAAGCAACGGTACCGCAGAAAGGAAGAAAAATAGGATGAACGAGCCCAAGCAAAATAGAAAAATCTTATTATGAACCTTTTTCTTTGAATCTTCATTTCCATATTGATGCCAGCATGCAGCTCTCAGCTTATATGGGCCAAGTACCAATCATGGGCCAGGAAAAACGCATGTGCCAGCCTTTTGAGACGTACCTGCTACCAGTCGCGCGCGCGATCTCGAATATTTGCGTTGCGCGTACGTGCGACGAGCGTGTAGGCTTTGGCGGCCATCCGTACATATCCGCCGCGCGAGAAGGCCCATCCGGGCGGGTGGTGATGGCTGGCGTACGGGTCGGTTTCGTCACGCCAGGGCGGCGACGGCGACGGCGACGGCCGTTCGTCGCGGCATGCGTGCGTGTGTGGCCCGACAAGCGACCGTGGCCATCCAGCCCAGCTAGCCAGAGCCGGGACGATCTCGGCCGGGAGGGAGGAGGAGACCACCGCGCGCACCGGTGGCCGCATGGACGTCCACACACAGGAGCCAGGACTAGGTGCAAACGTGATAGCGTACGTACGGCCTGACGGCTGCATGCATTACCAGTGGTCCGCGCCAAAATGGTCGTGGAAAAAAAACTCCAAGTCGCGTTGGACGGATCGAATAATCCAAGTTTTTTTTGGTTTGTTTTGAAACTTGCTAGGAGGCTGGAGCACTGGCTATCATGTAAAAAGAAGATGAGGCACGCGCATCGGCCAACGCTCGAGCACGGGTGGGCTCCAGCGGGGCAAGCCTACCGAGCCCCGCACCATCCAAATATGTGAAGTCTTTCTTGCAGGGGATGCTTTTATTGAAAAAATGTTGTATGATGATGCAGGGGTGGAGCTACGTGTAATCGTCGTTGTCAGCTAACAACGGCGACATTCTTGTACCTGTATGCAGATCACGTACTCTTAACATTACCGGTGAAAATGCATCCCGACACCGACAGCCTAGCCAGCCCAGCAGGCAATAGCCAGACGCCCAGCATGTAGGCCATCTACCCAATCCGCCATTCATGGAGATAATGGCCACAAGTCTGAGAGCCTCTCATCAATCCCTCCGTAGGCAGCAGCCACAGACCTGTGTTACGATGCCATGTTTCTAATTTTCTATTTGCATCTTCTCACCTTGCGGCAGGTAGCTCGCTAGCACCATGACAGCCGGGCCCGAGACAAACCCCAGGACCATCTGGTGATCTCTGTGGTCAGATTAACCTAAAAATTATCCAATTCGCTGGTGCAATTTCTTTACTTGACGTGGGGAATGGATTAAGGATTTCATCTTAGGATTTTTTTTCTCCTAGACGGTTCAATTTCTGAAGTATTAAATGTTATTGTTTCAATGCTGTTAGCTACTAGTGCTATGAACGAAGTTTGAAACAAGTAGTGGCCAGAAGAGCTTAGTTTCATTCTTCATTCTTCGATCTACTTTTCCTTGTAGCAAATGCAAAATGTCAGGTAAGCGACTAATTATTTTGATAACTCAAGACAGTGATTCTTGCATATTTCACATATTCCAAATGATGATGTTATTGTTCGCTTTTCACAAGTTGGATGGCCATAGTGGTAGCGAGGAATTGAAATTGTAAAGGATAATCACTATTGTAAAACTTAATAATGTCACAATATGTCATCTTTTAGTTTTCATTATGTTATCCATAAAATTATAGTATCAAAAGTATGAGTTAAGTATATTGTACCGATACCGGTGATAATATTTTCTGATTTTGCTCCTGTTATGATGTCCTGTAGTACGTCCGAAGTTTCCGAAGGTATGGTATGCAGGTGGCCTCTGTGTGCTAGGCTGCTGGCTACTGGGCGATAGAGGGGGCCGGGCTTCATCTTCAATTCTTCAAGCACTCAAAAGCCCCAAATGATGGTGCTAAGTGCATCCTGCGTGGCCAGCTTTCGACATTGATGAGCCTTCTTTGCTCGCGTCCACCGCAGCTAACTCCAATCCATGTCTCCATGGCTCCGTCCAGCCAAGTACGCTATTCGTGCCTTCGAAGATTTCGGCACCATGATGGCTGGTGTCCTGCGAAACGTTTGTTGGCCCGGCAGATCGAGCGCTGTTTGGCCAAGAGGAGCGAGTACAATCATTGCCCTTTCAGCTTCCCAACCCATTACCTGTTCATGCACCACCTACTAGTGTGGCAGTGTTCTTGGATGCCAAGGACTGCCAGCCGCCACACATGCTGGAGCAGCGACGGCTCTTCTCATCCACTGCTTGACCACCAACTCATCACGAGTCAGAAACGAAAGGCAAACAAACCAAGGATTATCCTGCTGCTGCTGCTGCTTCGCGTCGGGTCGTTGGAGAGATCGTGCTGGATGCGCTGCGTGCTTGTTTTGCGCAGTGCGAGCAGTGGGCCTCCTTACTTCAAAAAACAAAAGCAGTGGGCCTCGTGGGTGGTGCCGATTAAAGTAAAAAAGGGCCGGTCAAACGAAGAGCGGCCCATCTCTCGGCTCGGCATGAACGTTAGTTTTACCCGATGCGGTAATGCTCGGCCACGTCTCCTGCTTGTCTTTTCTTTTTTTAACCCGAGTCCACGGCCTCCCCCACCCCAAACAGCCAGGTGAAGCCAGTGGCTCGGATCCTCTGACCCTGGGAGTTGATGATCGATGATTTCTTTTTCTCTTTTTGAAGAAAGGATGATCGACGATTCACTGTGAGGTCTGTGAGGCTACAGTGATCGTGCCCGCACGTGTGCACGCTCGCCGCACACCACCGCCGGTGAATCGTACCGTTGGCTTCCCCGGGCCCCAGGGACCTGACGCCTCCCTCCCCGAGGCCCCCCTGCCTCCTCTCCTCTTGGCTGGGCAGAGGTGAGGTCAGTCACCCCATCCCACTTGATGCTGCTGCCTCCACCACAGCCCACAGGAGGAGGGAACTGCCAACGCAATGCTAGAGCAACACGACACGAGGCCGCCACAAAAATCCAGCCAGCAGCTTCCCTGTTTGCCACTTTCCTCTTGCCTTTGCCTACCCTGTTCCACCGCCGTTGCTCTGTCTGGCTCGTGGGCCCGCTGGTGGCCCCACTACATGTCGGTCCACGCCAACCGGGCGGTCTTGGCAGCGACGCTGTGCCCTTGGGTGAGAATTGAGATCGAAGGAATTGAAAACCCATGCTATTCATGTCCAGTCCACGGTACTGATTGCAAGTAACTTTTCCGTAGGAGTACGTGTGTGGCCATGTACTAGTAGGTATATATATTTCGGGAATCATCGAGGATCTTGCCACCACCTCGTGGCCAGGGCAGAGGACCCGGTATGGTAATATAAGGCGACCGCTATACCTTAAATTTTTTCGTCAGAATCCTTATGTTTGCAATTCAACTATCCGTCAGCCGTCACTGGAGATCCAATCCTAATCTGAGCGTGAGGAAGACAGGTGCACAGAGGAAGAAGAAGAAGCCTCGGGCTAGATTGATGAAGTCGAACCGTTTTTGTGCGAACTGGGTCAACTTGTGGGTCTTTTTGTTGTTGTTTATAAGGCCAACTCTAGCTCATTTGCATATGTAGTTTGCCCCCACCTTGGTGACTCCTTGACTTCCCAGAAACGCACGCACAAGATTGACCGATTGGAGAGACGGAGATGAAATGATGAACCCTAGCGCAGCTGCGCTGGGCAGCCACCAGCCTGCAGGCTTCACAGCCCCGCATTAGCGCCGGGCATGTGTCGGGTGAACTATCCGTCCGCATAGAATCTGAAAGTGCATTTAGCTCCTTAAATGGATTTTGGTGTTGATGACATACAAAATTAAGAGCTAATAAGTTTATCAAATTATGGATAGGTTAAAATCAATGAAATAAAAAAGAGTAAGAAAAGACGTCAAATTTGTTTAAATGATGGTGTTGGACTTAAGACAAGATCTTTTACTATTTTGAACTTGAGTTTAGAAAATACCGTACTATTAAGAGGGATACGAATGTATAACATGAAGTTGTCAAAGTGTTTATTTGATATGTTAACCATCAAGGAGAGATACAAAATCGTACACTTGTGCACCTAGTCTTCTGACTGTTTCAGTGTGTGTCGGAAGTTCCGACACTTGTCGGAAGAAGCTAGATTCTTCTGATAAAGGGTCCTCTGCCAGCTGTTTTTAATTGCTCGGAAGTTCCGACCCTGTGTCGGAAGTTTCTACAATCACTTAACCAGTGCACTAACGGCTAGTTTTTGGGTTTGGGTATTTATACCCCCTCAGCCTCACCTTCACTTGCTGCTGATCTAATCCGAGACAAACACCTCCAAGAGCATTTACTACTCCTTCTCAATCCCTCTTTGAGCTAATTCTTTGAGCTAATACTTTAGTTGATTTGAGGTAGGGCTCGAGTGAGAGTAAGATTGAGATGTGAGACTCAACTTTTTAAGTGAAAGGGCAGCCAAGTTCATATAAGAGCACTTGAAACATCTTCATCCTTTGATTCACATTTGTTAGACTTGAAGCTTACTTCTAGACGGTTTGGTGTCGCCCATGGAGCGTCCTTTCGTGTGTGTGCGTCCCGAAAAGTTTGTATTACCTTATCGTTTGTGGATTTCATAGTAAGTGACTCAAGCCTCCTTTGAGGTTGATTGAGCGAGGTAAAAGGTTAGTGGAAGACCCGGTGTCGGTGTTTTTACCGTCGACCTACCTAGGGATACCCTAAGGTAGGTGATTATTTGGTGATGAATCGCCGGATCTGGAACTTAAAGGTGAAAGCAAGGATACAAGACACAAATTTAGACAGGTTCGGGCCGCTAGAGTAGCGTAAGGCCCTACGTCCTGCTTTGGGGTGTTGTATATTGCGCGCCTGCGCTTGGGTGTTGAGTTGTCTGTTGGCTGCTCTCTGTTGGTTCACTGCCTATCTAGGTATCCCTGCCCTCCTTTATATATCCCAGAGGACGGGGTTCCTGGTAGGATTACAAGGTAGGAGTCCTAGTAGGATTACAAGGTATGAGTTCTAATAGGATTATAGTGGAATTCTAGTAGGAATCAGAATTCTTTTTCCTCACGGATAGCTTCCTTGCGGTACCTAGGGGATATATCCCTGACACCCGGCTCTTTGTGAGCTCGTCAATGGAGACATAACTTCCTTAGTGGAAGTGAACTTCGGTAACAAATCTCTTGTATCTTGTGGTTATTGCATTTATTTAGTTCCTATTGACCTAGAGTTTGTTTTGTGCCGATCTACGTACTCGAGTTGTTGTGCTTGCAAAGATCACCTGCAGTAGTCTTCTAGTATCATTGTGCAACTTTTAATTCAGTCAGATTCTGCAGTTTCAAGTTTAATTTTGATTTCGTAGAAGAACTTTAGTTTTGTCGGAAGTTCCGATCCAGTGTCGGAAGTTCCGATGGGTGTCAGAAGTTCCAACCTATCGGAACTTTGTACACAGTGTCGGAAGTTCCGACACATTTAATTGCTGCGAAGAATTTTTCAGGTTTTCCAGGTACGCATGTTCACCCCCTCTTTAGACATCATCAAGATCCTTTCAGAACCTTATCAGACCATTGGTCGGTATTTTATATTTTTCCAATTGAACATCTGTCGGTATATCTAATTATGTTTACCGACAAACCATCAGTCGGTAAATCTTAATTTTACCTTGAACCATCCATCAGCATAAGTGCACTGGACCATTTCCCTCCACACGCGCGCTCCGGTCCAATAACTACACGTAAAATTTTTCAAGAGACCCACTTATCAGTAATGCTAAACCCTAGCTTTCCTCTCCTTCCACTTTATCAAAATTTCACTGCCGCCAGCCCCAGCTCTCCCCCAAATTGCCGCCAGCCCTCCAATTCACTTGCCCTCCAAAATCGAATCTCCACTCGCTGCTTCATTCTCCACTTCCTTCCCTCGCCGCCAGGCCTAGGCTGCCATCAGGTGCAGGACTCCGCCCGACGCCCCGAGGCCCCGTCCAAGCCGTCGGCCGCGCCTCGGAGGCCCCATCCAGGACGCCTCCTGGCGTCCACTAGGCCGAGGCCCTGCGCCCCGCACGGTGCCTGCCCGGGTCGCCGCCCTGTGCCCCACGACGCCTGTCCAAATTGCGGCAAGCCGCCGCCCTGCACCGCGCGCGACGCCTGTCCAAGCCGCAGAAGGTCGTCGCCCTTCGCCCCGCGAGGCGCCCATAGAGCCCCGAGCCCGACCCCATTGACGCCTTCACCCGCACGTGGAGGTCACAGATCCGCACGGACGCCCCCACGCCGTCGCCTAGCTGCTGTGCCGTTCTCGAGCAGGACTTAAGCGGCTGCCTCCCTGACTTCCAAACCAGCCCCACATCCCTGACTTCGACATCGAGCACGCCACTAAAGGTTGAATCCCATCGACAGTGTTTGTAGAAATTACACTAAGATGTATGTGCTCTGCTCACACATGCACAATGTTTGTAGAAATTACACTGAGAAGTCTCTTTGGTCCAAGTTCTTATTGGTTCAAGTGGGGAAATAATTGAAGGTTCAGTACAGCTTTGGATTCTGGCAGTTGTTTTTATTGTTAACTAGATGCATTAAGCCCTGGATTTCAGCATTTCCATTAAGCAATCTGACATGTAATTAGTCAACTATATGTAACCCAAAGATTTTGTACTCATTAGGCTCATGTATTCAATTTCTTGAATTCAATGGTGGCAATCTTCTTCAAGAGCACCGGAATAGAATAGTATTTCTTTTGTTTGCATGTCTTGTGCTAAGTTAGGTGCTGCTCTAATGACTAAACACATAAGATGCTTGTGTAGTGTGTACATAAGTAAGGAACCACACTAGTATGCTTAGTTAGGTGTTGCTCAAATGAATAAACAATTAAGATCACCTGTGTTCGATGATATCCACTAATATGACAGTAACAACATTTGAGTGGTTGTATGTCATTTTCTTTTTTCATACTTTGCTGAAAACTGTCACTGATTTCATGCTACATTCACTTTCAGGCAGTTCTGGAAAAAATGCTAGGAAGGATGCTTGAAGTTGTTTGCAAGCTGGAAGAGAAGTGTTCATGCAAGTTTTTATACTTGTTTTGTTTTGGAGTTCTAGGAGATGAATATTTTGCACAAGCTTAATGGCTGTGGTGAAGTGTGATAGTTTGACCTGTAATGGTAGATATGGAAATGTTAACAACTGCTCATAGATGCAGACCTGATGGCTGTGAGTTAGCTTATTTTGTATTGTTGTAATGTGCAATTGGACTAGCTTAGCTAGCTACCTCATGTATAGAACTATGGATGACTTAGTATCATTGTTATATGCTCATTTTCAATGAATCATTATGGATGTTTCAATTGTTGATTTATCTTGTGATTCCATTATTAACAGAATAATTTTGAGACATATATACTAAATAATAATTTATATTGTGTCCATTTGAATAGTTGTCGTTGGATTGTTGGTCGGTATTTCTTTTCCCGCTCATCAGACAGTTGGTCGGTAAAAATATGTTGGTCGGTATAGATTTATTCCGACGCTATTTTACCGACAAATAGCTAGGGTCGTCATAACTTTATGCCGACCGATGATCCATCGCTACAACAACTTATAACGACCACAATGGAGTCGCTATCTTGGGGCTGTGGTATAGTGTGTATGCCGTGCCCGTGTTCGCCAGACAGCAAGATAAGCAGACGCAGGCAGCACCACAATAGGGTGTTAGACGTCGGTGCATCGATCGGCAATTGTGGTAGCGAAACTGGTATGGATCAGAAGGGCAAGTGTGAGGCTAATGGGATAAGGTGAGAGATGTATACTGAATTTTCAACCATTGCAGTTCAATTAATTGTTTTTCATTTGTTTTTTATTTGCTTTGTTGAATTGATGATGTTTTTTATTTGAATCTTACTTTTCAACGATTCAGCCTTGCCACACCTTAATTTTTTTTCGGTCCTACGGTACTACTTGTGGCGATAGCTACGGCGTGCCTACGCTCCTGTCCTGGACCAGCCAGCGTCCTGCGATGCAGACCGGTAAATTCAGTTGCCAAGATGTTCGCAAAACCACGGTCGCTGCTCATGCCGTGTATTTTGCCCATTCGACAACTAAGAGAGTCCCAACGACAGCTAAGAGAATCACATGATCCTGCGCCGCAATCTCGGTGGCTACCTGAACGGCATCCAGTTCCGGCCCTGTTGTCACGACCGCGACGCTCGTCGTGCTCATCCCCCTGATCCCCGCACTTTGTGCATGATTGTACACAACAAAACCGGCGCGGCGCCTTCGCAAGCCAAGCGCCCCCCCCCCCCCCCCCCAACCCCCACCCCCACCCAGTACGCGCGTCGACCTATACAGTTCCTGGCGCCAAGTGGTAACCCAGGCTTCAAGCTGCTTCTGTTCCGGCGCTTTTAGCCGTTCCCATCACAGGCGACAAAGCCTAATCTAACCCGGAGAAGCCTTTTTCACCCTGTCGCCAGCGTGGCGAGCCAGAGTCAGAGAGAGACACGAACGCCAAAGGCGGCTGGGCCCGGGCTGGGTGACCGGCCCGTTACGCCCGCGTCGTGTTCCGGCGGCCCCTTCGCGAACCCCACACCTCCACCACCTCCAGGAGGGGGTAGATCAGATCCCACGAGCCCACCGCCCCGCGCCAATGACAAATGGGCCCAACGTGCTCCAGGGAGGCTGCCGTTTCTCGGTCTCTAGCGCCAGGGAGGCTCGGGGCCGAGAGCCCCGAGGCGGTCGCATTGATGGCGGCCACCTGCCACGTGAGACGGGAGCCCCGCCTGTCATACGCAGACCTGGGCGGCGTGGACCCACCCGAGCCTCAGGGTCGGACAGCCGTTTGCGTATCCGAGCCTGCCGCGCAGGGGGACGCCGACCCCGAAGCCACTAAAGAATTCGGAGAACCAGCGGAAAAGCAGAGGAAGCCTATGGGAGGAGGGGAGAGAAGGCGGAAGGGGAGTGGCCTGGTAGTAGTGTAGTGGTGGGCTTAGTGCTCGCGGAGGCGGAGCAGAGAGCTGGGAAGAGCGAGCAGAGCAAGCAAGCAAAGCGTAGGCAAGGCGAGGCGAATTGATTGCGCCCACCACCGCACCACGTCTTCTCCACCTCCGTCCGTCCTCGCCAAGCCACCATCATTGCCGCCACCGCGCCGCCCGCCCGCGGGATCCCAGCGGAGCATTCTTAACTGTTCCTCCCTTGGCTTCTGGGCGAAGTGTTGCGGTTGCGGCGGTACGTGTTCTGTGCTGTGCTGTGCTGAGGGAGCGAGGAGGGAGCTCGAGCACCACCCACCACCACCTCCATTAAAGGCGCTCACGCGCCGCCTCCGCCTCCACGAGAAAGAGAGGCGAGGGAGGGTGAGGGCGTACGCCACCCTGAGCGCTAACTCGTCGTCAATCCCTCTCTCTCTACCTCACTTCCCTCACGGGGGGCAGGCAGCCACGTACAAAGGCCGCTCGCCAACGCCTAGCGCCCCCTCGCCGCACCACCCCGCACCACGCCGTGCGCCTTTAAAGTGAGCGCGCGCCATCTTAAAGGTTCCCACGCCACCGCTTGCGCTCGTCTTTGCGCCACGACGAGGTTGATCGGTGCTTTTGATTTTGCTCCTTGTCGCTGCAGAGGTCAGAGAGAGAGAGAGAGGGAGGGCCGGCAGCGTCGCGCGCGCGCGCGGAAGCAGAGGAGGAGCGGCGGCAATGGCGGTGACCGCGCGGCGGCTCCGCGCCGTCGTGGCGTGCGTCGTCCTGGCGGCGGTGGCGGCGGCGCCGCGCCCGGCGGCGGGGATCCTCGACCCGAACGACTTCCTGGCGCTGCAGGCGGTGCGGCGGTCGCTGGACGACATGCCGGGGTCGGCGTTCTTCGACGGCTGGGACTTCACCGCCGACCCCTGCGGGTTCCCCGGCGTGTTCTGCGACGGGGACCGGGTGGCGTCGCTCGCGCTCGGGGACCCCCGGGCCGGGTCGCCGGGGCTGACGGGGCGGCTCGACCCGGCGCTGGGCAGGCTGTCCGCGCTCACCGAGCTCTCGCTCGTGCCCGGCCGCGTCGAGGGGCAGCTCCCGGCGTCGCTCGCGTCGTGCTCCAACCTCCGGTTCCTGGCCGTCAGCAAGAACCTCCTCTCCGGCCAGATACCGGACGGCTTCGGCGCGCTGTCCAACCTCCGGACGCTCGACGTCAGCTTCAATCAGATCTCCGGCGCCATCCCGCCGTCCATCGCCGCGCTGCCGTCGATCACCAACCTCATCCTCTGCCACAACCAGCTGACCGGCGGCGTGCCGTCGTTCCAGGACTCGTCCCCGCTCCTCCGGCTGGACCTCAAGCACAACGCCCTCACCGGCGGCGTGCCCACCCTCCCGGCCGGGCTGCAGTACCTCTCGCTGTCCGCGAACAAGCTGAGCGGCACGGTTGACCAGGTGCTGCCCCGGCTGACCCGGCTCAACTTCCTGGACCTGAGCATGAACCAGCTGGACGGCCCGATCCCGGCGGCGGTGTTCGCATTGCCCCTCTCCGTGCTGCAGCTGCAGCGTAACTTCTTCGCGGGGCCCGTGCAGCCGTCGAGCGACGTGACGATCCCGGTGGTGGACCTGAGCTACAACCGGTTCTGGGGCCAGCTGTCGCCGCTCCTGGCCGGCGTCGGGCAGCTGTACCTGAACAACAACCGGTTCACCGGCGAGGTCCCGTCAAGGCTGGTGCAGGAGCTGGTGGGCTCCGGCGGGCTGCAGGTGCTGTACCTGCAGCACAACTTCCTGACGGGCATCGAGATATCGCCGTCGTCGTCGCTCCCCTCCACCGTCTCGCTCTGCCTCATGTACAACTGCATGGTGCCGCCGGTGTACGCGCCGTGCCCGATCAAGGCCGGGTCGCAGAACACGCGGCCGGCCGACCAGTGCCCGGAGTGGAGGGGCTGAGCACCGAGCTCCAGGCTGATCGATCGTGCCTCAGCAACGCCAATGCCGGATCGCCTCGGATCATCGGCCGGAAATCGAAGAACTGAAGAACAGTGGAGATTGCAAAGCGGTGGTCTCTGATTCTTTGATTGATTTGTCCAGTTGTTACTTGTGTTCTTAATTCTTTTTTTTTTGGTTTGGGAGGATAGTTACAGACAAGTAAGTGCCTCAATAATCGGGTGTTACAGGTGCATTGTGTCTCCCCCCTCTGCTGTATAGTGAGCTAGCTACTGTCACACCGGCTCCGGATGCTGTCGGATCAGACGATGGATGGATGGTGCTGGAGCCGGTGACGCTATTTATCTATCTCATCATGTCACTGAAACTGAACAAATCAATGTGAACAAGCATGCACTGTGCTTGATTTTTGTTTGCCTCGTCAGGAACTCCGCACAGCGCGTTACCGATCCTTTTGTTTGTTGCTTCTTTATTAGCGTTGCCTGCAAGGATGCTGGTGGTGTCATGCTTGCGATCTTATCCCTGAAATCATTGGATGGCTGGTGGTGTGGAAAACCCCCGCCGGTGTTCTTCTTCGCTGCATTGGGGGGTAGGACTATCAGGTGTGGGCAATCATTCTACTCTAACTAAGCAGATCTGCCTCGCTATCAGATCATGTGGGGTTTAGGGAATGCGGATTAATGTCTTCGTTGTAGTGAATGTCAAGCTACAATGATGATGCTCTGCTCTCTCTTGCCTAGTAGTCTGACTCTTCCCCGTTATTCTCTGTCAGTGTAGGCAACCGAAAGCTCTCTGCTCCGTACTCCTTTTCCCTTCGGATTGTAGCAGTTTACTTTCAGTCTTTCAGAGTTCCACCACCATTGTCCTCAGAGACACGCATCTGCCTCAGGATCGCCCTCGCGCGCTTCCAGTGACGGCAATCTGAACCTCCACTCCTCTCTGAATCCGGAGGTCGCCACTCGCCACGTAACTGTTCTGTTAGAACAGGACGGGTAGCGGTAACATGGGTGGCCTGGAAGCTGAAACCATAGCAGAGCAGCATAGCTTAAGACACACTAAACACCACCCGAACCGTACCGATCGGCACGGCTACCAAATCTATCTCGCCCTAGTGATTCAGTGTGATCCGACGCAGCACAAGCACGCGCCCTGCCTGGCCCTGCTGCTTTTACAAGCGAGAGTCGGACACCGGACGGTTCCCGTATCGCGCGGTACCATCACGTCCGGGCGCCCCGGCTCGAGTGGCTGCCTGGGAACGCGTACGAGGAGAGCCGGCCGCGAGGTGGCCCCCCCGTACGCCGGCCTCCCGCCCGGTTCGCGCGTCGCGGGCGTGCAGGCCGCGCGGCGCACATCGACGCGATCTCGCGGGATCGGCGCTGCCCCTGCTCCCGCACAGGCACATGGCCGCCGATCCGACTTGGATACGTCGTACGCCGCGCGTATTGTACGGTTGCCCCGGTGTACAATTAATTGTACAGCCAGGCCAGCCCGTCGTGGCGAGCGGCGGCAGCAGTTGGTTGGGTGCGCCGCTTTACTGCCCCGCCGGTGTGCCGGGCATGATGGGCATTTACGTTCTTTCCTTCTGGCTCTCGCTTCTTTGCGTGAAGCCTCGCCGTGTCCCGGCGACACGGCCGTACGGCAGGCGGCTGGCTCCTCGTCTCGCCGCCGACCCGCCATCGTCAAACTGTAAAGAGGCGGTTATTACAGCTCGACGTCGACGTCGACGCAGCCGCCGGCCGCGGGGGGGGGGGGGGGGGGGGGCGTGCCGCTGCCGGGTGGGCCACATACGATGGGTGTTAAAGGGGATAAGGACGGGCTGTTCCGTGGTGCCCTGGCAAAAGCTTTTGGTGGCAATCGGATTGCCAAAAGATGTGCTGGTTTTGCTGTTGCTTCGGCGGGCAGGCACCTGCGCCGCTGCAACAAAGCGGAGCTCCGAGAGAGATCGCTACGCTTTGGCATGTGCGGCTCGGCTGATCTCCGGCTCCGAACGAAAGCCTGACGGCGACCGGTCGTCCACGGTGCTGGCTCTTTTGAGTTTTGACTGCCCGGCCGGCGTGGCGGCGCCCTTTTCGGCGCTCATCCCTCGCCTGGGGCACTGACGGACGGACGAGAGAATTTTGCGCAGCGGCGTCAGAGTGGAAGACAAGAAAGCACGTTTTGTCGCCGAAGCAGAGAGGACGGGGGGCGTGAAAGAATAATCCTGGTTCGGCCCGGCCTCGCACTGGTAACTTTTTTCTTGATGATGGTCACTGGACGGAGGATTGATCCACGCGCCGGCGACGGTGGCGGTGGTTCATGCTGCCGCGTATAACTGTACGCACCTTTCCTTTCTGTTTTGTTTCGGTCTGGCTGGCTTTACCGTAACACCATGGCTTCCTGGCAGGCGCGTCTGTCTCCTCTTCCTCCACTGTTTTTTTTTGCGGTCTCTTCCAAACGAGTCGTGGCGAGCATTACCGCGCCAGGTAAGCTAGCAGCACGACTGCACGAACTCTCCGACTCATTTTCCCGCGTCTGTTCATGCCAAGAGATGGATGATGGGCCGTCTCGGTCGTCGACGTCGAAAGAGAAGTCACTACTACATGTAAGACGTGGTAGTTCGAAAATGGAATGGTTCAGCTGGGAAAAAAAAAACAATCGTTGTACTCGCTCCCTGTCCCTTCTCCCAAACAGCTCTCATTAGCCTGACCAAACACCAACGTTTTGCAGGACACCATAATGCTACCGAAATCTTCCGAGGCAAGAATGATAGTGTACTTCTTCTTATTATCTGGAGGAGTTAGTGGCGCAGACAAAGGTTGATCAATGCGGAAAGCTGGGCGCACGGGCACCATCACGGAGGAGTAGAGGACGATGCGCACGGGATGGCTCACTGTACCAGTACGTCCCCGCGTTTAATCGCCGGGATCCGAAAGCCCGTAACGGTTTCATTACTGTCTCAACACCCAACAAATTCCTCTGGCATCGCCTGTTTCCCGGGCCGGCCGACCTGTTCCGTTCGTACATGCTGGTACACCATTCTCCCTCTGCAGCTAGCCGCAGCTGCTGCTCACTGCTCAGCACCAGCTCTCGGCGCGTACATCGCGCGCGCTGCAGGCAGCAGCAGGAGTGTCGCCTTTGGACCCATCATATCAAAAAAAGAATCTTGCTATTTCGAAATATTAAATAAAATCTGTTTATAAAACTTTTTGCACAGCTGGATGCTAATTCGCGAGACAAATTTAATAAACCTAATTAATCCATAATTTGCCACAGTGATGCTACAGTAATCATCCGCTGATCATGGACTAATATACCTCATTAGATTCGTCTCGCGAATTAGCACTGGGGTTCTGCAATTAGTTTTGTAATTAGACTTTATTTAATACTTCTAAATGATAAGATTCTTTTTGATGTGACCCTCTAAAATTTAGGCCCCAGGAAACGAACACACCCTTAAGCAAAACACGCTGCTACCGTGAACCGGCAAAATCTGCGACGCCAGTGGACACGTTGTTGAGCAGCACCAGTGTATAAAGCTATCTCCAACCGTCATTCTCTATATCCGTCATTTACAGACTTCTCTACAAGATTCTCTCCTCTATATCTCATTTCTCTCCAACAACGTTCTCTAAATCTCGTTTTCTATACATTAAACCCTATATTAGAAACATATTTTGTTCCAAATTTTATATTTAAAACGTAAAGAAAAAATAGAGAAGAGGAGAGAGAATCTCTATATACAGAGGAAATCTGTAGCGTTCTATATTTTAGAGAACCATTTAGAAAACGCTGCTGGAGCATATAGAGAACAGAATCTTCTCTATATATAGAGTAGAGAACGGTTTAGAGTCTCACGTTGGAGACAGTCTAAGTCGTGAGGTACTGCTAAGGTTGGACACATCATCCGAGTACTATCTAGCACAAAACTTTCCAGCGTGCAGCTAAGCATACCAAATCCTACCTTTAAACAAATATTCAACTATTCGTTACCGTCTACTTCCCACGAGTTACCATGGTACAATTTTATTTTATTTAAAGCATGAGGTGCAAAAGCAAGGCTACGCAGTTAAGATGGTTTCGTAGCACCCTCATCTTCCGCGTATAGCCAATAGGGAATCTTTCTCCAAAAGGGAAAAGTTTAGAGCACCCGAAAATTCCTACGCTGGAGCTGCAGTGCACACCACCTCTGCTCTGCTGTGTCACCGCGCGCACACATCCGATGCAGTGTTCCTTCGATAATTATTGGTCAAAGTCCTTCACGACGATCTAAAGCACGTCTCGTAAAAAGAAATTCAGATCTCATAAAAAGAAATGTAGGGAGAATAATCTTTTCCTTGTCTCTTCCTGTTCTTCCTCCTCCCTCGTTTCACTCGTGCAGACATGGTCTCTCTGGACTCTGAACCGGTATGATGCCATTGCAGGCTCCCCAGGAATCTTCTTTTCATTTTTCTTGTCATGGCCTGAAGGCTGACGCGGCGTGTACGGTGTACATGTTGCTTGTTGGCTCTAGCTTCACACTTACAAAAAGGTCAAAAACAGCGGCCCACCTAGTCAACGCGATGCCTCTCCTGTAAATCGGAGCCAATTCCCCGTACCAGAGTAGCAGAGTAGTACTGGCAGGCAATGGCCACCCTCTCCTCCGTCCTCCTCCTCGCCGCGCTCCTCGCGGCCGCCCAGTACGTGCTCCGCCTGCTCCACTCCTTCCTCTGGGTCCCGCTCCGCCTGGAGCGCCGCCTCCGGCGGCAGGGCATCCGGTGGCCACCGCGGAGCCTGCTCTCCGGCAACGCGGCCGACTACCGCGCCCTGCTGGCCGCCGCCCGATCCAAGCCCCTCGCCTCCTTCCGCCACGACGGCGTCGTCGCCCGCGCCACGCCGCAGTACAGCGTCTGGCCGGCGCGGTACGGCCGGCCGTTCGTGTACTGGTTCGGCCCCCGCCCGCGGCTGGTGATCTCCGACCCGGAGCTCGTGAAGGCCGCGATGACCGACTCCACGGGGGCCTTCGACAAGTCGGGCGCCGGCCGCAACAACCCGCTCGCCAGGCAGCTCATCGGCGAGGGGCTCGTGGGGCTCACCGGGGAGACGTGGGAAAGGCACCGTCGTGTGGTTGCGCCGGCGTTTAACATGGAGAGGGTGAAGGTGAGGATGCGTTTCTTGAACTTGACTTGAGACATGAAAAAAAGTAATCTATCTGATGTAGAATGTAACACACCATAGCCTATAGGGTGTATGTTACTGCCTTACTGGTCACAGAACCCGTGCATCTTGGTAAAATCTTGTGCTAATGTAAACTTAAGCTGTTAGTTGTGTCGTATGTGAGACCAGCGTTATTTAACTCTCCTTTATGGAAGATCTAGGTTTGTTTTTGTTGATAAAGACAATATACAGACTTTCAGTCAACTTTTTTGAAAAAGAACTTTCAGTCAATTTGGCTGAAAATGTTACTCCCCAGTAACAGTGATCCCGAATTCCCGATGCTCCTTTGATGTGACAAGTGTGGAACTTAGCTTCATTTTTAATAATGTACAAGAAGAGCCTTATATGGATTGGTTAAAGATCCACCTTTTGCATTTAAAGTTATAACAATGTACAGTTACAGTATATCTAACTCCTTAAGCTATGTCTGTGGTCAATGTTTCTTCTTTGTTATCAGCATGGGGTATCTGATGAACATTTTGTGCTTTAGGCAACTAAACTCGGGCTCTGTTTGGTTCCCGCTGACTAAAGCAATCTGACTGAAGTTTAGTCAGTTTAGGCACTAAAATCCAAACAAAATGATTAAAAGTGACTAAAGACGTTTTAGTCCCATTAGCTCCCAAAGAGTAGTTAAAAGAGTTAAAAGGAGGAGTTGAGAGGTTTGCCCTTCATTTTAGTCACTTTATTTGGAACTTTAGTCACTTTTAGTCACTTGATCTAAACAGGAGTGACTAAAATTTAATCACTGCTTTTACTCACTTGATCCAAACAGACCCTCAATCTTTGTCCTTTGTAGGCTTGGATACCAGAAATAGCAGCTACCGCCTCATCTGTGCTGGACAAATGGGAGGCCGAAGGTGAAAGCCGCACTGAGTTTGAGATCGATGTCCATAAAGGATTCCACACTTTGAGTGCAGATGTCATTTCCTGTGTGGCATTTGGAAGTAGCTACGAGGAGGGAAAAAGAATTTTTCAACTGCAACAGGAACAGATGGAACTTGCTCTTCTGGCAATGAGGACGGTCTATATTCCTGGCTTCAGGTGAGATTGTCTCTTTCCGTTGCTTTCCTGGGACACATGCTCTTGAAATAGCATGGCCTCTTTATAGATACATCATACATCATTATAGGACATATGACCTTTTGCCCATAGGTTTGTACCAACAAAAAAGAACCGAACAAGGTGGAGCTTGAACACAGATATCGAATGTTCCTTGCGCAAATTGATTGAAATCAATGGAAGAAAGTGTGAGGATTCCAAAAATTTGCTTGGGTTAATGCTATCAGCCAGCAAAGCAGGGAGTGAATTCAAAATGGGAATTGATGAGATAATTCATGAGTGCAAGACATTTTACTTTGCTGGGAAGGAAACAACAGCTAACTTGTTGACATGGGCAACACTTCTTCTTGCATTGCATCAAGAGTGGCAAGATAAGGCCCGTAATGAAGTTCTTTCAGTGTGTGGAAAGCATGAGCACCCTAATGCAGAAAACCTGAGCAATCTTAAAATTGTGAGTCTATCTCTTTTAATTATTCATACATTTTTAGTTCTTCTGAATTTATACTATCTTTTTACTTGAATAATGTAATGAGTAACGCTTTTGTTATGTTGCCATGAGATCAGGTAACTATGGTGTTAAAAGAAACCCTCAGGCTTTATCCTCCAGCTCTATTCATCAACAGGACTGCCACTAGGGATATCAAGCTGGGTGAACTAGACATCCCGGCTGGCACTCGACTTGACTTCCCTATTATTGACATTCACCATGACCGTGATGTCTGGGGCACCGATGCAGAGGAGTTTAATCCACTAAGGTTTGCAGATGGAAAGAGCTATCACCTTGGTGCATACCTGCCCTTTGGGATCGGTCCTACAATCTGCGTTGGCCAGAATCTTGCGTTGGTTGAGGCCAAGGTCGCACTTGCAATGACCCTTCAACGATTTGCGTTTACTGTCTCCCCATTCTATGTTCATGCACCAATGCTGGCGTTCACCCTGCAACCCCAGTACGGTGCTCAAGTTCTTGTCCAGAAGATATGAACCTTCTATGTGGTAAGCTAATAAGGGCATAAGGCTTCTGTACCTTTGTGAGTAGCCTGAAGGAGCCATGAGGCCTCTACTTGTTTCAATCGTTCTTGAAAGACCTGTATAGAGTAGGCTTGTTCTGTACAGTAATTTGCTAAAGTCTACAGACACTTGATGCTAAAAGAGCATTTTTATTGTACAAGGTTGTATGAATCTACCACAAATAAGTTTCTGTAACTGTAAACCTCTTTACCGCACTCTCTCTTTTTGGAAGAGGATTATGTGCTTGGGTTTGTTGAAATTCTTGCATAAGGCTTGTGATTGCCCTTTTACTTTGTGATTGTCGAATTGTGAATGATGATCCGATTCAAATTGGACAGAATCCAGAGTTTCATTAATAAAATCCCAATGCAGTTCGTTCCCGGTCAAACTTCTGGAGGGACTATTGGCCACCAACAAGTTGCACAATATCCCATGAGATTCCAGAGCAAACCTAGTTTTTCTTCCCCGCAGACTTTAACTTCTGTCAAATGTTAAGAGGAAATTAACCGACAAATGTAGAAGGCAAGGAACTCCGATCAAGATGCAGCTGGATGTCTAAAGATTTTCCTTTAATATAATCAGATTAAATTAACCACATGACATGAAAATGGCGTCTCTCCCCTGTAGCACGTTTAGCTCCCTCCCCGTGTGTCTCTGACGACCGAGCCACCGCTCCTCGCCTCCCTTTGCCCTTTCACAAAAAATATCAGGCAAGGGAGGGCACTTTTGAAGCCGGCGCGCCACGGCACGGCCGGGCAACACCGCCGGAGAAACAGGGGCCGCGAACCGGGACCGGATCGATGGATGAGACACCACGCGTCTGAAATCTCGCGCGTACGTGTTGCTGGGCTCATGGACAGCCATGGCTACCTCCCCCTTTACTCTCTTTACAAACTCGCCTGGTCTTACGTCAGTGGAGCCCCAGCAGCCGCCGAAGCTCCCGCGTGGCGGCGTCGTCCACGCCCGGCGCCGCCGGCGACGCCGTCCTGGCGGGGAACCGCGGCAGGGGCAGCGCCCGCGGCGACGGCGACATGGCGCCGAACGCCGGGCCCGCGTACGCCTCCGCGGCCGCCACCTTGGTCCGGACCTGCCTCGGCGCCGTCACCGCCGCCGCGGCGGAGGGGCCCCGCGCTTCGCCGCCGCGCGCGCCGTGGCGCGGGCCCTGGTGGCGCGCCGCCCTCCTCCCGGCGGGGCCGGGGCGTAGCGGCCGCCTGGCGCGGGCGAGGCAGTCGTGCGGGCGTAGCACCTCCGTCCCCATCGGCGCCGCGCCGCGTGGTGCGTTGGCGGAGGAGGGTGGGGGGGCTTCGGCGAGGGAAGCTTCCACTTCCACCCCCTCTCCCGGCGCCGGTCGTGCCTAACGGTGTTTTGCTTCTATACGCCGATCGCCTCCGTGCGTCTCCTCCGCCGCTTTAAAGGCCGGCGTGGTTCGCGCCCGGGGTGGCGGGGGTGGGTGCCCTGTTGGCGCGCCGCGGAAACGGGCGAAGGCGCGGAGACTTGGGGGTGGCGCCCGCGGAGCGCGGCAGCGCGCGCGCGCGCACCGCTCGTTCTCTCGCCCGTTTCACGGCGATTACACGCGCGAGAACGGAGCGGGCACGAGCAGGCCTAGGCGGACTACAGGACAGAGAGCGCAACGGGTCCTAGGGGGCGAGAGAGTTGGCATGCTTGAGGGAGCATGCTAGACACTTGTAGCTTCGTGGTTGGCCTGGTAGGCGTCGTTTTGGATTTGAAACTTCAAATTCACTTTTCTCCTAAACCGTGACCTTATATTTAAATCATTTTAAATCATTGTGTTATTAACAATTAATCCAACATGAATATATTTTAGTATTTTTAAAGACCAAACACTTTAGATATACTGCTTCAATATTTTCATAACAAATGTTGAACCAGTTAACTCAAAATATTGATTTGATTTGAAAAAAAATGTTAAATCTAGTACTGTTAAAATATTAACTATACCAATTTACTATTTTGTATATACTAGGTCAAAATCTTTAACAAGAATAACGAAACAGTATACAGATTAGAGGAAAAAACAAGAAGCGCACCTGTTATTTGCGCATTGCGCTGCTGTCCAGCCTGCATGTGCACGGACTTTGGTAATTCCTAACCATCACTCGAGTGATCATCATTTCGCTTTGTCAGTCGATTTTTTACACCACAATATCTGTGCTGGTTCTTCCGCTTCTGACGCGTTTTCTCACAGACCGGCTCATCAGCGCGCTTGTGGCCTACGCGCCTGGCATGCACTGTTGCTGGCTTAGTGGCTTGGCTAGGCACCTGCAAGGCTGCAACGCGCGCTGCCGCTGCTGGCCGCACACACAGCGGTGCCATCATATATATCTCAACTGGATTTTAGGGATTAAGGAGGCAGAGAGATTATGCGTGGAGTAATTTATCCAAAAAATTTCAAACTGATCGTTTGAAACAATTCAGCATGTTCCAAAAAGTTTCAAGCTGATCGGCCCACGAAGGAATAGAAAGAGGAAGAAGACGAGTAGCTTAAAATGGGCCGTCCTGGTTAACGGGCCTTGAAGAGATGAAACGGATAAGACATCATATGCAGGAAAAAACTTTGCGCGACTGAACGGTGCGGCCGCGCGCGCGATGAGTAGACGTCACAGTGGGTGGAGGACAATGAAGCCTCGAGCCTGGGCGAGCGAAACGGTTTTGACTGTTCCATCTTCTATTTTCAGTCAGATTTTCATTTGTCCTACTTCTCGGAGTCGATCGAAATTGATATACGCCTCACCCAGTTTTGCTTTCTCCGATACCGACGTGAATACAAAAGATAAAAAATCGAGTGACACGACAAGAAAAAAACAATCGGATGTTTTGGAAGCTACCTACCACTTGCGTGCGGCTGCGGCGCTGCATACAGCCCATACAGGTGCCTCATTGGCCCGTAGCGTGCGCCTGTGATGGGCCGCTGCAGGCCGTGCGACGCCACGGATTCCCATCGCACGGAAGCCACATCCACGCGCGCGCCGAGCCAAAAGGGATTAATTTCCTGGAGCCGGAAGCCACATCCACTGGCGCGCCGAGCCAAAGGAATTCCCTGGAGCCGGGAGCCTCGGCGTCCGGAGCCACAGGCCGCGCCGCGGCGGGTTCCGGGCGGGGGATAAGGTGTCGACGGGGGCGCCTGTGAACCCCGTCGCGCCACATGGCCGGGGGCCGCCGCACGGAAACTTTATATTCCGAGCGCCGGGATTCACCCGGTCGTCTCTCATTTTCCGGGCTCTCACTTGGCTTCCCGCCACACACACCCCAACCTTCCTCGCTTCCCCAGCCTCGCTGGGACTCACCAAGGCTTCCTAGTCAGGTAAGCTCTCGCAGCCAGAGCTCATCGGTTCTTCTTCTTCTTCTTCTTCTTCCCCTTGTCCGTGAATCCTGAATTCCTCCTGATCATGGCGCCGATCGAGCTGACGCCTCCACATGAATTGGGCGTGATAGGTGGGAGCGTAGGGGACAAGCTTGGAAGGATGGCGTCGGTCTCCAGGGCTGTCTGCGGCCTGCAGATGCCGTGCTTGAACGGCAGGGAGGCGCCCGCCGGCCGCCGATCGGTCGCGGCGCCGAGGGCCCGGAACGCCAAACGGGGCGTCATCCGCTCCGTGTCCGGCTCCGCCTCCGGCTCCGGCCGCGGCCAGCATTGCGCGCCTGCCAACGCCGTCGCCGACGCCGCGCCGATTACGGCGACGAAGGTAACCGTGCAACTCTTACAACCCAATTCTCTTGCTGCCGATTGCCGAGAGAGCTTGGTTTGGCAGGAAGTTGCCGAATAGGCGCGTACATGCACACAAACCAGTAGGTCTGAGGACAGTTCCGTTAGAGGAAGTTTTGGTTCGTGTGAGCACCTCTGGTTGAATTTGTATCCATCACAAGGGTGGACCAAACAAACCGTTGTAAGCTCACAGCCCAGTGAACGTAGCAGACTGCAAACGGTATTCAACAGCTCCCGTTCTGAATTCTGTTATGCTTGTTTTTTTCCCCCTACCAAATGAGAAATGACTATGTGTCGGCTCAATAGGCAATAGTAGTGAAGTTCCCACTCCTCTCTCACCACCGTCACACAAAGTGAAGTGATAATGCACTAAGAATGTACTAGCAGTTTTGGGCGTATAGCAAGCTTTTTCTCATGTTTGAATCACTTTTAAAATATCGCTCCTCTTTTGAATTACTTTCTCTTTAAAAGAAAAAAGAACGCAACCTGACCTGGGAGCTGTAAATTTTGTTAAAAATGAGAAAGAACATGTTTGATTTTTTTAAAGGAACCGGCAGGCTACCTATTGTATTAAAAAGAAGGTGAAAGTTTGATAGGTCAAAAAACATGTTTGAATTACGTACTACTTATCTTGTGCCAACGAAGATTAGCTGAACAAATTTGACTAGAGTGTACGGTCGACCCAGAGCAAGGAGATCAGTTTAGATTGTAAGAATTCTGCTATCATTTCCACATGCCTGCTAGACAGACAAGAAAGGATCGAGCGGAGCAGCAGAAAGCAACGGTCGCAGTCGCAGTCGCAGCAGCATTTCCTCACCTTTTTGGGCCTTGATGGGCCCTCTCCTCTCCTTTTTTTTCCGAAAAAGTGGATGGGCCTTCTCCTCCGCTGACAAGACCCACCATCACTCCAAAATCCAAACAGAAACAGTCCATGCGTATACGCCAATACGGTATATACCCTGCCGCTTCCTTTCTTCAGCACCAGACGCAGAGCAGAATCAGATCGGTTCCTTTAAGGCTAACAGTTAAAAGCACAGTTTTGGCTTGGCTCGTTTGCAAAGCTCAAGCCAGCTCATTTGGCTCATGAGCGAAGCATAACCCAACATTAGTGTTAAGAACTTAAGATCAGTGATGATACAAATCATATATCATTATTTTAAACATATTAATTTAATTGTATCTGAATGATATCTGACGATGACATTACAAAAATCACTAACACGTGTCAGTAAATGAGAGGAGTTTCGAGACTCGAACATCAATACTATGACATGTCTATGGAATGGCAAGTCATTTTAGAATTTAGACAATCATAACAACACCACACTACCACAGTGCTAATAGAACTGGAATTTGGTAGAGTCATTTTATTGAGCCCAATAAGCCAATGAAACGAGCTGGCTTGCTAAGGCAACGACCAACTAGATAAAAATGGGACTCGGCTCTATTTGTTTGAAAGACCGAGATGAATTGAGTCGAGCCAAAATAGTTGCATTTATGTGACAAACACGGCGTAAACCTAAGTAAGACTTCAATCTCCTGTAAACATAGGGTACAATTAACTACACGGAATCTCTGGTAGGCCTGATCACGGGCCGGGCAACCATACGAACCCGACCCAACCCGCCCAAAAGAATCCAACCAGATCAATAAGTGGGCCCGGCTCGGGCTGAAATTTTTTATCCACAACAAGAATCGGACCAGGCACAGGCTGATTTTTTTACCCGAAATCCGAAAAGAACCTGACCAACCCGAAAATTATACACAAAAATTCGGGTTTAACCACTAATAAAATTAGAAAAATAATCAGTGATCTTGGTGGTGACCTAGTTACTGTAGCTCAATAGTAGCTAGGTTCATAGGTCCAAACTGCTGAATCATTCCGATCCATTATTTGGAATCTTTGGAGCAAGACAAACTGCCGCATGACTATCAGTATAGAGTGACGCCGTCTATTTTGTAGCGATTCCAATTACCCATTTACCTTGGACAAGGATAAGATAAGCTGCTGCACGCTGGATTGCACGTCAAGCGGCCCATGGTTTCACCAAAACCAGAAAAACAGATGGCACCTCAGCTCTGCCCATGCATGGGAGGAACTTTTTCCATGGTTTGGCACACGCATCAGGAGTGTGAAAGGAATCGGGCATGGAATCCACGGTTGGACAGGGGCCAGATGCACCTTGGCAGCCTAGCTGTTTGATTACGCCGGCAGGGTGCTCGGCCATCCGGCAAGTGGCCGACGCTTGCTCTGCGTCGGCGCGAGTGAAAACAAGAATCGAAAGTACCTTCCTCCTGCGGCTGCGGCGTCCGAGAAATCACGGGGAGCTTCGTGCAGCCTAGCAATTTTTTGCATTCTGACGCATCATGTGCTCGTTGTTTGCTGCCCCAAGAACTCACTTGCACACTAGAAAACGAGGCATCTCCACTTCCCCACAAATTCTACCGAGAATAACCAGGGGCAAATTCTGCCGTCAGGCAGACAAGGATGCTGAGGTAGCGCTCGTGCAAGTTTTCCGCGGTTGTCGTGTCTGAATTCTGTCAAATGTTTGTCTCCCAGGGCTTGCATCTTTCAACTTCAATAATGTGTCTGGGATGAGGTCATAAGGCCTGAAAATCTCATTGATTTCGACAGATGTTAAAGGCCGTATACAAGCGGTACATGATAATTTCGCTGAAAACGGGCTAGTAGGTGATACCGTAATAATTCCGCGATTCAGACCCATCCCTTAATTTTTTTAAGGGAAACAGTAGGGGATTCCCATCTGAAATTATTTGACTGAATGGATTGTCAGATGCCATATTCCGATAAAAAAAGGTCTGGTGCCATGCTGTTCAATAATTTCACTTTGAACAATATGTGATAGAGGACATATATATAATTTTTTAAACAAATTTATGATGATGCCTGGAGATTTGTTTTCAGAAAAAACTAAAGACTTCAACTGCAAAAAAGTTGTGGAAACAAACACATTTAGCCCTCATTTTAGCAAGCCTGACAATTTGCTGTGGTTATAAGCTCTCAGAAAGAAAGAAGAAGAAATAAATTTGAAAACTATTTCAGAGAGTCGTGAACCATAAACAGCTCCCATCTGATGTTGTCTGCAACCACATATTTTGACTGAAGCGTTAATAAAAAAGTCACTAACCCTGTTAACCATACAAGTTTATCTTAGAAAACGTTGTGATGCAGAGCTGTGGACTATCTCAGCTGTGCTGCATTGAAGTTTAGGAATCAGGTTTCATGGTTCAATTGAACAATTTAGTTTTGGATTGGGAGTTGTGTAATTTCAATTTCATACCATTTTCTTTTTTGCGCTGTGGAAAGCTGAAACATTCAAGTGTGTGAGGCGGACGCAAAACAGCAAGGCTAAGGTAGCTGATAAACCTTTTCTTTTTGCCAACCTTGAGGTTCACTTTGAGTTGGCCATTTGATTAAACACATGGAACACGTTTTGCACGGATTTTCTCCCCCCTAGATGAGATTTTGCAGCGAGATTCAGTTTCTCGTGACTTTTAACGGGATGCGCGCCATTTTCCTTGTGGACGCGTAACAACGACGGTCCACTTCATTCACTGATACGCAAGTAGGTGGATCCGGATAAATTTCTTAAGGATTTGCCTGGGAATTTTAGTTTCTCTTCTATTCTTTCTCTGAGCTGCACACGGATGCGGGCAGCGAGTTGCCGTATTTTTACCGGCGCGCATGCACCGCGCGCGGACGAAGCCACGGCAGCAGAGAGCGGCTCGCGCGCAGCCGCGCGGCAAGCAGACACCCGCGGCTTGTCATTCTCCTGCACGGCGCGCTGCGTCGCCTCGCCGGCCGGCACATGCGCGCACGGCGCTCTGCTCCTGCTCGGCTCCTCGCGCGGACGCCGTGGACGGGGGCGAGCCGGCGAGCAAACGGGATACCAGGCGGGGACGGCCGCGCGCCCGCGGGTTTGCGGCAGCCGGCGGCGTGCCCTCCCTGCCCGGATGGTTGTTGTCGCGGCCGCTGCGCCACGCCGATCCAAGACTTCAAAAAAAAAGAGGGAAAAAAAATCACAGCAGCACTGAGCACACGCCCAACCACATCAACCACACATGCGCTGCCCGAGTCCAACTATTAGTTGGATGACGTGAGTGATCAGACTCCGCGTAGCGTAGGCTCTCCTCCTGATCATCAGAAAAAGGAAAAAAAAAAAGATGGCGCAATCCGTCAATCCTTGCCGAGAGCAGGGGCGGACGTGTAGCTGAGCTGCGAGCCGCGTCGCCCGGCGCGCACGAGACGGAGCGAGCACGCACGCACCCATCCGGCCACGGCGGACGGCGCTATCCGCTGCGCCGCCATGCTCTGCCTGACGGCGGACGTGTGCTCGACACTCGACGACCCCCGATCCGGCCTTATCTTACTACTACTGCGCATAGCCAAATCCAAGTGCCCGTGCGACTGAAGAATACTATGCCCATTCACACCTTTGAGCTCGCCGGTGTCGTTCACAATTCAAATTTGATTTCTGCAAGGCTGCTCTTAAGCAAGAAACTTTCTTATTAGGAGTTCCCTTAGGACCTATTTGGAGCTTGAGAGATTCAGACTGCAAACATTTCATACCGTTCAAAAAAAAAAATAGAGAGGAAAAACACAGTTCTTGCTCGGCTTAAAAAAAAATTGAAACAGCCTGGATAAAGTGTTTTTGGGTGCATCACTGAATACAAATTTGGGTAGCAGAGAAGTACAATATTGGTTCGAGTATTGTTGCTCCCAAAACCAGCTAAATTAAAAAAACTCTAATTAAGTACGCAACGGTCCATCACCGTGTGTCCTTCATGAAACAGAAAGGGCCCTCCGGTTTGCACGCACCGCCTCACGTATGCCGGCGGTACACGTATGAGCAGTTAAGTTCCAGAGCTTTTTTTTTTCTCCTGAGGATGGAACAAGGGTAGGTGACGGTGGTGTTCTTGGACTGTACCGGGCGCAGCGTTAGGTAGACGTGTAGTTAGCATGGGCATTTTACTTCAGTTTTTGAAACTTTAGATCATAGTTCAATTGGTGCGGTTATATATGCATGTTTAATTTGTTTTAAGATGCGCACACTAATTTCGTATAAATTAGTTCAAATTTTTAAGAGATCTCACTTGAAACCATAAAAAAAACTGACGGGAAGGGCAGGCCGCCCCCTGCTTTGATATTAACAGGATGCAAGTCTCAAACCCGGGTTGGCTGACCGAGAGCGCACTCCAGTCATCACCAGCCCGCGAGAGTGCTTGCTTGAAACCACTAACAAATATAAGTAATGAAAAACAAGCTCAGACATGATCACTGAAAGCAAATACCAGTATCACAGTATTTCTCGTAAAAACAGCTCGCACCCGATTTGGGAAAAAGGTAAAACAGCCTGCGCAGCAGTATTTTCATCATCAGACAACTAAAGTGAGAAGCTCACACACAGAAACAGAGCGTTGGTTGGAGCATCGTTGCTAAGCTGCTAAAGCACCAGAACAGCTTGCACGCAAGCACTGCACATCAGCTAGCGTTGGTGTCTTGCACGTACGCCGTCCGTTACATGTCTCTACGTATCGACGATCATGACTCACCCAGCGTCGTGGATGAGACCAATTCAGTTTTAGAGGTGGAGACAGCAGCGGCAGTCGTGACGTGTTGGGATCATCGGCACGCACCGGGCACTTTTTTTCTCTCCCACCTTTTCACTTGCCTTGAGACCACCTCCAACTTCGCAAAGTGCTACTAGTTTCGTACGTGTAAAGCTCATCCGAGCTGGGATCCCCCCCCCCCCCCCAAAAAAAAACCCACAACCGATTTTGTGCCCGCGCGTTTCACTTTTTTTTTTTTTTTGCTTGCGATGGGCCGCTGACCCTGGGTTTGCGAGTGAAAGAAAAAAAAAGTGTGGCATGCTTGCAAGTTTCCTCGCACTGTTGGTTCGTTGCGGGCAAGCGGCTCGTCGCGCCGCGCCGTCACCCACCCGGGGCGGTGGCGTCTCGGCGCAGGCCGATCGCGCCGGCTCGCCACGCCACGTCACCTTTCACGGCCTCGGGTCACCTCGCCGGCTGCTATAAATAGCGGCCGGGGCCGGGGCTCTGCTTCAGCACCCACCGCGCGCTCCTCCCTGTTTGTTTTATACTCTCTCTTTGAGCAGCCAAGTGCTCGCGCTAACTAACAATGGCGCCCGCTCAATGTGTTTCCGCGCAGAGGGTGTTCCCCTTCGGCAAGGGCAAGAGCGAGGGCAACAAGAGCATGAAGGAGCTGGTGAGTACTACTAGTGCTCTGCTCTCGTGTCTTATGGTTAGTAGTGATCCATGGCGATGATATCAACTGAGATGATGGGTTCAATCGGGTGCGTGTGTGTGCATGCAGCTGGGCGGCAAGGGCGCGAACCTGGCGGAGATGTCGAGCATCGGGCTGTCGGTGCCGCCGGGCTTCACGGTGTCGACGGAGGCGTGCCAGCAGTACCAGGAGGCGGGGCGCTCGCTGCCGCAGGGGCTCTGGGACGAGATCCTAGACGGCCTGGCGTGGGTGGAGGAGTACATGGGCGCGCGCCTCGGCGACCCGCAGCGCCCGCTCCTGCTCTCCGTCCGCTCCGGCGCCGCGGTGAGCACGCGGCATCCTCCATCCGTCGTCGTCTCGGTCTCGCCACCGCCGGCGTTCGTTCTGATCTTGTGCATGCATGCGTGCAGGTGTCGATGCCTGGGATGATGGACACGGTGCTCAACCTGGGGCTAAACGACGAGGTGGCCGCCGGGCTGGCCGCCAAGAGCGGCGACCGCTTCGCCTACGACTCCTACCGCCGCTTCCTCGACATGTTCGGCAACGTCGTGAGTACCACTGCCATCTCTGCTAACGCTGCGCTGACTCGGCACCTCCATCTCCATCGTCGGATCGGAGACCAGCTCGCATGCCAAGCTATTAGCTCCGATCCGGTTGTTGATGATCACTCTACTCGCTTACTTGTACGACTAGCTAGATAGCTAGGTTCTACGTCTGCCTAGTTTTGCGCGCATCGACCCATGCCCGCCGCCGTCGGCGTGGGGTGACCCGCGTCCGTCCGGCTCGCGCGTCAGCTTGGCGGCTGCCCGCGTCGCACTCGCGCGCTTGCGGCCGCCGGTGCCGGTGGGACCCACCAGCGTTGGGGTTTTCGTCTGTTTGTTTGCCAGGTAGGACGCAGCAGGACGGTTGGAGGCACAGTACAGTGCTCTGTTCTCTTGGGTTAACCGAACGTCCGGCGCTGCTAGTATGCCGTCCTAGAGCGTTGGAGTTAACCAGTCAAGTGATTGGGCCAAGCACCTTGTTGCCAGAACAAGCAGGGTCCAAATCTGACGAACTTCTCTCTCTCTCTCTCTCTCTCTCTAAAAAAATAAAGAATAAAAAAATAATTTCGAATGCAATTTGACGAGGGAAACTGACGGTTCAAGAAAGAAACACAACGACGGCATCGTTGTATCAGCTAAAGAAAAGAATTCGAAAGGGCGCGCATATGTGTGTATATTCCTCTGCAGAGATTAACATAGGCGGAGCTCATAATATATGTAAGGTCATTGTCAGTGTTGAAGTTCATGCTAGGGAAACACACAGCCCTGTACGGCATGCCGGAGGTGCGCTTCGTTTGTTGGACTGAAGGACCGATGACCGCGACCGCCTGTCTTTACCAGCAGAGTTTGACACTCCTTTTTCACTCGGAAATTTGGACAAAATGATGAGGCAAAAGAAAGGAAAAAAACAATTGCTTAATGTAGAAAACCGAAAGTAGACATGGCCTAAATTATTGTTTTTCCCCAAAACATAAATCTTCCACGGATGATTCCGAAAGATTCACCGACCTGTAGTTTCTGCACTCTAAGCTCGCTCCTTTCTTTACCACTAGGTCATGGACATTCCCCATGCACTGTTCGAGGAGAAGCTTGAACACATGAAGGCAGCCAAGGGGGTGGAGCTTGACAATGACCTGACTGCCTCTGACCTCAAAGAGCTGGTGGCTCAGTACAAGGATGTCTACGTCCAAGCTAAGGGGGAGCCATTCCCCGCAGGTATGCTCACCCTCACTCGATAATATCTGTGTGAAGAATTGTCTGCTCTGAAACTAGAGCTGTTTCTTTGCATCAAAATTATGCATGGCTTACCTTTGTTTGCCTTGCAGACCCCAAGAAGCAGCTTGAGCTGGCAGTGCTGGCTGTGTTCAACTCGTGGGACAGCCCCAGGGCCAACAAGTACAGGAGCATTAACAACATCACTGGCCTGCGAGGCACTGCTGTGAACGTGCAGTCCATGGTGTTTGGCAACATGGGGAACACTTCTGGTACTGGTGTGCTCTTCACTAGGAATCCTAGCACCGGAGAGAAGAAGCTGTATGGCGAGTTCCTGGTGAATGCTCAGGTATGGATCGGTTTCTGTACATTGCTTCAATTTGATTCTGAATAATCTTAGCTGCTGTGCATGTATATATGTTGCCATGTTTGATCAGATTACCTGACACAAGTTATGTTAAACATGCAGTGAAATAATGTATGTGTGTTTCTTGTTCAGGGTGAGGACGTGGTTGCTGGAATCAGAACCCCAGAGGATCTTGATGCCATGAAGGACCAGATGCCGGAGGCTTATGCAGAGCTAGTTGAGAACTGCAACATACTGGAGAGCCACTACAAAGACATGATGGTACCTTGTTTTTGCATCTTCAACATTTACTGCACCATTTGTTTTTTTAGTCATATTTAAGCATGGCCTCTTTAATAATCTGCAGCACTTGAACCCTGACGTTGCTTCAATTGTGTTCTATAGATTGCGGTTGTGTATCTATTATTGCCATTGGCCATGATCTCAGACTTTCTTGCCTTTTATTTATGATGCAGGATATTGAATTCACTGTTCAGGAAAATAGGCTCTGGATGTTACAGTGCAGATCAGGAAAACGCACAGGCCAAGGGGCTGTAAAGATTGCTGTGGACGTGGTTAATGAGGGTCTTGTTGAGCGCCGTGCAGCCATTAAGATGGTAGAGCCAGGCCACCTGGACCAGCTTCTCCATCCTCAGGTAGTAACGCATAACCACCCATAAACTGATTGTGCCTTACTTGAAATTCAGTTTATAACTAGTACTGGATATGTACTGACACCATTGTTTTAATCTTTTCTAATGAAAACCAGTTTGAGAACGTAGCAGCATACAAGGATAAAGTAATCGCTACAGGATTACCAGCTTCACCTGGGGCTGCTGTGGGCCAAATTGTATTTACTGCAGAGGACGCTGAAGCATGGCATGCCCAAGGGAAACCTTGTATTCTGGTAAATACCATTTATCATCATTTTTTAATAAAAAGAATCTTCTGCAGTTTTTGTGTCATTTTGGTCTGGACTTTTACTTCGATGAAAAGATCTTTAATTGAGGAAAAAAACTTGTCTATTTACTGGACATGTTAGGACGGTTGCTTGCAGAGTTATAGGCAGTAGGCACAAAATCTCACTTATCAGAGACAGCCTTTCTTGAACTGCTTATAAAAGCTCCATATTGTATTGCTTCAGCTTTTGCATCCTGAGAATTTTTTTTCTTTGCAAATATATAGGTGAGGACAGAGACCAGCCCAGAGGATGTTGGCGGCATGCACGCAGCAGCTGGAATTCTTACAGCAAGAGGTGGCATGACATCTCATGCAGCTGTGGTAGCGCGTGGCTGGGGGAAATGTTGTGTCTCGGGATGCTCAAGCGTTCGCGTAAATGATGCTGAGAAGGTGAATTGTGTTCTTGTTTGCACATCCTCATCTAATGCTCCATTAGATAGAAAGTGACATGGCATGTTAAAGTTTGTAACAAGATTATTATGAGGTTGCAGATGCTCCTACTTTACGAGATTACAAGGATGTAGATGCTTTCTTACTCTGATATGTCTACATTTACAGTCCGTAGCGATTGGAGACATGGTGCTGCATGAAGGCGACTGGCTATCACTGAATGGATCAACTGGTGATGTGATCCTTGGGAAGCAGCCACTTGCCCCACCAGCCCTCAGTGGTGATTTGGAAACCTTCATGTCCTGGGTTGATGAAGTTAGGCAACTGAAGGTAAAATCCTAGAAATAAAAAAGCTGTAGCCCAACATGGATACAGACTGGCTGAAGTTAAAACCAACTAGAAAGGGCATCGGTTTGTTTATTCAGACAGGTCAAAGCTAGTCAACCCCATTACACATTTTTCAACAGAAATGCTTATCCGTGGTACATATGTTCCATCTTCTAGGTTATGGCTAATGCGGATACCCCTGAGGATGCACTGGCAGCAAGAAACAATGGGGCACAAGGAATTGGACTATGCCGGACGGAGCACATGGTATGTATTTACCACTTATTAGTTACTGTCCAATACATTTTGGGTGGGATACATGGAGATTCTACTCTTGACTTCCTTTGTCGAACAGTTGGGGTAAACTCTAAGAATCCGCCGTTCTAGTCTCATCACGTGTGTTCTTTTTTTCTCACTTTGGCAGTTCTTTGCTTCGGATGAGAGGATCAAGGCTGTGAGGCAGATGATTATGGCTCCCACACTTGAACTGAGGCAGAATGCACTGGATCGTCTTTTGCCTTACCAGAGGTCTGACTTTGAGGGCATTTTCCGTGCTATGGACGGTACGTGTAAATCATGGAGTGTTTATTTACATGCTCTCTCCAATTGAACTGGACGCACTAGTTGTACTGATCATAACAGGAAAAACATTGACTACTAATGTAACAGGAAAAATTTAGATAAGTTTGCAACCTTAGGATGCAAAATACTTCAAAAATAAGAACAATCAGGCCAATACCATGCTGTTTAACATCAATTATTTAACTTTGCAGCATAAAGTTTTGCCATGGTTTGTCCATTCTTTTCTTTCATCTTTTATAGCAAGTGGTATATGTAACATGTTTCATGGAAACAGATATGGCAGTAAACAACTGGAAAACATGTACTGTAATTGGTTCCGCAGTATGTATTTTGAAAGTGTAGGACGGATTTGAACTTTCTTTTTTGCATTTCAGGGCTTCCAGTGACAATTCGACTTCTGGACCCCCCACTTCACGAGTTCCTTCCTGAAGGAAATGTTGAGGACATTGTGCGTGAATTATGTGCTGAAACTGGAGCCAATCAGGAGGAAGCCCTTGCAAGAATAGAAAAACTTTCAGAAGTAAACCCAATGCTTGGTTTCCGTGGGTGCAGGTCGGTTTTCTTGCTATGATATTCACTGTTTAAATCAGTTTCTCCTGCTCCTGATCCATTTAGTTGTAGGTTATGTCCGTTGTTGAACAATCGTTTTCTTATGGAATATATAGCTGTCTGTCTTGTTAAGTTGTTAGTCAAATATTGAAAAAAATAATAAACTCATGAATATATTTACCTGAACTAATATTGGAATTGCTAAAAATTCCAGGCTTGGTATATCATATCCTGAATTAACGGAAATGCAAGCCCGTGCTATCTTTGAAGCTGCTCTAGCGATGACCAGCCAGGGTGTTCAAGTTTTTCCAGAGATAATGGTTCCGCTTGTTGGAACACCTCAGGCATGCATCTTTATTTCCTTATTTATGCATATGCTATCTCTGCGTATATGCTGTTCAAAATGACAAAATAAAAATTGAATAAACAACTAATTTCTGTACACATGTAATGTAAAATTTTCTCGGATTGTACAACACATATTTATGTAAACATTTGATTTTTGCAGGAACTGGGGCATCAAGTGGCTCTCATCCGCCAAGTTGCTGACAAAGTTTTCACTGCTATGGGTAAAACCATTAGTTACAAAATTGGAACTATGATTGAAATTCCCAGAGCAGCTCTAGTGGCTGATGAGGTAGGAATTTACACCAAACTCCTATCAGAAAAGTCTTAAATATGGCTGTTTAGAGTTAGCTTGTAGACCTTATTTACATGAGTTGGTTAGAAACAGAACCTACCGAATTACCTGAAAACATGTGAAGTATGTGATGGTATGAATATTTCAAGTGTAAATAATAAGTTTACAACCATCTAACTGAAAAATCTGACATTGTTGTTTTGGTTTCACAACCTGACAGATAGCAGAGCAGGCTGAATTCTTCTCTTTTGGAACGAACGACCTCACACAGATGACGTTTGGCTACAGCAGGGATGATGTGGGGAAGTTTCTCCCTGTTTATCTGTCTCAGGGTATGCTCCAACATGATCCCTTTGAGGTAAGATTTTAGCAACTCTGCCCCTTCAATTTTAGCAACTCTGTTCCTTCAATTTTAGATGAATAATAATTTTAGTATACTTGTATTTACATTATTCACTTCTGTTTTTTCAATTATTAAAGGAATAATTTCCATCACTCACAGATGTGAGAATCTCATGTCCTCTAGGCATTTTTTCATATCCTCTTGACTTTCGGTGTATCAAATTCTACCTAGTAACTTGCCCATTGCATGTTGCTAAACAAAACAGGTGCTTGATCAGAGAGGAGTGGGTGAGCTGGTTAAGTTTGCTACAGAGAGGGGACGCAAGACTAGGCCTAACTTGAAGGTTAGTTTTGGGACCTGTGGACGTTGCCTTGTTTCCTTAGAAATCATGGTTTCATTGTTTGGTGCTGTCTAAAACAGGTGGGCATCTGTGGAGAACATGGTGGGGAGCCTTCGTCAGTAGCTTTCTTCGCAAAGGCTGGGCTGGATTATGTTTCTTGCTCCCCTTTCAGGTTGGTCAAGCGATGAACTCATATGATCCGACTCCCAGAGTTATATCTCTTTACTTCTTGGTTATGCTAATTCTAGCAAAGTCTTAACTGCCTTTTATGAAAACTATCTTCTGCAGGGTTCCCATTGCTAGGCTGGCTGCCGCTCAGGTGCTCATCTGAGGGCACTTACTCATCGGCAACCGGATCGTCTGCTGTTGGTGCATCTGGTGAAGAATGATCATACAGGGCCATGGAACGGTGGAAACTCTGCTGCCTGGCAAAGGCTGTTGTATGTAGTCTCCGTGTGTGTGCGCATGTAAGCCTTAATGGGTGGTTTTCTGAATTTCCCTTTTGAACTGCCATGGTAATATATAGTACCAAATTAAACAGCGATGATGACGAAGAGCTATCGAATAAATTGGCGATTACCTATGCTGTCAATTTGCTTGCTTGTATGAGTTACTAATGGAAGTGATGCATTTCAGGATTTTTGGCCAAGGTGGGCATGGTAAAATGTAAAATATGAATGCAACCCACAGTACTGATTGGTACCTTGATGCTTGGGGTCACTATTGAATGGGTGCTATTTCTCGGACCTGTTAAGGTATCCAAGTCACATAAGAGATAACGTAAAAGATAATCTCTATGATGCAACAGGACTATGTAGTGCCTGTTTTTTCCTGGATGGATTATATAATGCAGCTCATACGTGCTTGATTATATAATCTAATCCAGATTATAATTTGAAATAAGCATTCCTTGGGCAGCTTATGTGAGATTATATAATCTAGGAGGCAAATAATCTGAAACGGACATGACCTTTATTTAGTCTCTTGGCTTAAGCAGTATACGCTGCACATCGATCACCGTTTGCCGTCCTCTACTTGAAAATTTCCACACTTCTGGTAGGAAGGAAAGTACTGGGTCATTCGGTAAACTAGTTGGCCATCCTTAAGACGACATGCAAAACCTCATAAAGAATACCGTGAGTGCGGAGGGTCTCTGACCTCAGAAAGTCGGATCATCCGGTTTATACGGATGCTCTGGTGGTCTTTGCAAAATATAAAAAATACAAGTTAAGTCAAGTGTCTTTCGTGGATTGTTAGAAGAATCCTGTGAACACTATGAGACCTCAAAGACAATCAAGATGCACCCACTCGATAGTATGACATATATTTATACTCAATTTCAAAAGGAAAATATTTCAATTCGAGTCCCAAATTTTGCTTTTGTATATTTGAAGGGTCGTCAATCTATTTTACAATGTTGTACATTTATAATACGAATTTCACCATGTAGAGAGAACCATGGTAGTTAGGGTGTAGACTAAGTTATCTCCTAGACAACTCTAGAAAATTGTAGCGGCTCTCAGATCCCCATGGCGTGTGGCTTTTTTTTTTGGCTTCTGGTGGATGGATGATGGTTTGAGGACGTCTTGGGACGTGCTTCACCTTCCTTTGAATGAGTCCTTTACTTGGGGATTAGATACAACTTAATTTTCACGAGATCTAATACATTTAGAGTTTCATTGTCCCCAGCCCTTTCTTCATGACTTCCCTTGCAAATGAAGTTAAAGATTTCTAAAATCGCGCCGCAAAATAATCTGTCTTATTTCGAACTGCTTTGTGCAGCATGCACTTCAGGGACAATATCCTCTATCTCCGTAATCCAAATTATTCTTTCGATACGTTCAAATTGAAGCTCTCGATGATATCTACAACTTTTATAATTTATATTTGTCTGTTAGATATTAAAGATCTCCGACTCTGTAATAGAAAATCATTCTATTTTAGGTTGTGCCAACATCTATGAGTTGAATTGATCTCATGAATATCTTTTTCAAATCTATATTTTCTTCGTACTTAAATCTCACTAGCATGAGGTTCAATGAATATGAACGTATCAAGATCATGGGTTATGCTATGAAGCTCGTATAGCCCATTGGGAGATCGGCTGAGCTAGACACGATTCATTCACGTTTGTGCTTTAAGGTGATCTTGTGCAAATTATTCCGTTTGATCTATATTTTCTATTTTTTTATAATACAATCCAAAATATGACACACGTACGGGTTTAGGTTATTTCCTATGCTAATTAATAGCTTAATGTAAGAATTAATATCTTTTTTAGTGACCGCGTCTGAGCACGTTTTAGTAGTTATTTGTAGGAATCAATATCAAATAACTACTAAAATAATATTAATAAAGTGCACGTAACGAGCGCCAACGGCACCACCTGAGCGGAGAGAACATTAAAGATCGGACGCTTGCAAGCAGCTTAAACAAACTTGAAAACTTATTCCGTAATTGAGTGAGGTGTTTGTTTAATTCTTTGCTAGACTTATCAATACGCTTGCGACGTAGTATCCATTAGAAACAATCTCAGCCCGACCTTAATAAGTCAGCGACCTTACTGGCTAAGTTAGAGGTAATATTATTTCACATCCTCTTTTGTACTTGCTCATATCCTCCTCTCTCACATTTTCTCCATCCAGGTGAGATCAACTACCTCTTATTTTATCACTAGCGAGTCTTCTCTCTTATTTTTACTCCATCACATCGGACATGTATCCTTATTAGTCGTTGAGAAGACCTTATGAAACAACTCTGGAACAACCCTACGATGCGTCATCCCTTCACCGTTAATAAAGATTAATTCTTTTATAAAAAATGATGTTATTATGAGATCAGATCTAATCAAAATTAGTCGAGTCTCGAATCTGGAGATGCGAGAGCATTGCACTTGCGATTTGGGTTTGGTGCCTCCCTCTCCGTCGGTCGCACGCGAAGTGTGACGGGGCCACGGGGGTGATTCCGGCCGGGGGATAAACCCTTTCGAAAACCCCAGTGTGTGCATCGGCACTTCCGCCCCCGTCTTGGTCTAGCCCGGGGCCACCGACCGCGACGCGATTTCTGGCTCTCCCGAAATCCTGATCCCCTCGCCCTCCCGTCGGTTCCCCACTCTCGCATCGACGGCGACACCATCGCCAGTGGCCCCTTCAGGCACCCCGCCGCCGGCATGACCTCCGGGTCGCCGCCGGGTTCGCCCCCCTCCCAAGGCTCCCAGGTCTGCCCTCCCTCGCACCGATCCCTGCGGTACCCTTGTTTGGGGATTGATATTTTCCGTGGCTTTGGTTTCTCGCCCAATTCTGCTTGGTCTGCATGTCGATTTGTGTGTGTGTGAGTTTTTGTGGCACTGGCCAAATCATGATCAGGTGTTGATTTGGTTGGATTTTGGGGGTGACTCTTGTGATCATGGTTGTTTCGTTTGGAAAGGTTCGGATGGATTGTGTGCTCGAGATCGTGGTACGCCTATTTGTTTTCTGATGCGAAAAATGTTGTCTGCAATTTTAGTTCCAAACGGACTAGAGGTTAGGATTCGGTCGATTCACACACGGATCCTTCCGTATGGATAACATTTTGATGAAAAAAAAAATCTTTGGGGAAGTTAGTTCTACAGCACCTAATGTTACAATGTCGCGTTCTTTAGGTACTGTATAACCGAATAGCTGTTGCTTTCATGCACGGCTTTTGTTAGGTGAGTCAATGTAGACGAGAAGTCTGACTTTAAGTTCTCGACATATGTTTTACGTCTGTTATTACAGAAATTGTAGGTGTGCTGGTATGTGTTAGTTCATATTTTAGGTATATGTATTCCTAAGGCTATATGCCAGGGAGGTAGAAACTGAATAGAACAACAATGTATTTGCCCTTGCTCATAGTAATCATCCTGATATTATGTGCCCCGCCATTGTGTGAATATTAGTAATTTTGCAATTCTTATTAGGATTTCATGATATATGTTCAATAACCAGCAAAAGCGGTAGAATGTCTGAATGAAAGTAGTGGCATTAGTTTTGCCAAGAGTGATTTTAGGTGCTGCTGGGTACAACAGTGTTGGATATCACTTCTTTTCCCACTGTATATCAGCTAGAGACAACTGTTTCCATGGAAGATAATCTTACTTTTGCAACAGATTCATCATTTATTTAATATTTCCCTTTTTTTCATGTTCATGAGCACCTTTTGTTTGATTGGAGTGGTAACAATGCTGCGTGTATTTATATTTTATATGCTTTGCATAATGCATACACATTTTCTGCCATTCACGTACAATTGAGAGAGGTGGAGTGGGACAGATTTCAGGGAAGTTAGAATAACTGGGAGCCTTAGTATACTTACATGTTGTTTATACCATTGCTCTTACAAGAATGTTGTTTCTGAAGCTATTTTAATTATGTTCTGAGCAGATTTTGAACAAATGATGGATGAAAATGGGGGATTCATGCTTATTTTAAATTGGATCCACTTGTTCTTTTACTGCAGTTATTTCTGTGCAATGGAATATGACTTCTGTACAGCAGTATGCAAAAGTTGCTATAAACACTGTGCAACATAAGGATTGCCATAAACAAAAGCCATTTGTGGAATGTTGCAAGAAAGAAAATCAGTCGGATCATATCAGCAGCTTTCATTTTCTTTTTCCAATGTGCATGCTGAAAAGCAATGTTCTTTATTCTACTAACAGAAATGGTCTATGTAGTAATTATATTAGCAGCTTCCAATTTGCTATTCTTGTTCAAAAGATTTTTTTACTATTCTGCTCTACTGAAAAACTGTTCTTACTATAATCTTATCATGCTTTCTGGAAATGAGACAAAGAAAATAACAAATACCTTTCTGATTTGACAGAGAAAACGAGGTTCAACCAAAGATTCTGTTGGCTTGTATGCGGTGCAATGCAATGTGTGCTACAAATGGCGTATGATTCCAACTAAAGAAGAATTTGAAACACTTCGTGAGAAGTTCACTGAGGATCCATGGTTCTGCAGCAGAAGACCAGACTGCTCTTGTGATGATCCTGCTGACATTGAGTATGACAGCAGCCGTATTTGGGTCATCGACAAGCCCAACATACCGAAGCCTCCACCAGAGACGGAGAGGCTAGTGATTATGAGGCGTGATTTCACTAAAATGGACACCTACTATGTCATGCCAAATGGGAAGCGTGCAAGGTGTGCTGGGGATGTGGATAAGTTTCTGGAGGCAAATCCAGAGTACAAAAACCGCATATCTGTTTCAGACTTCAACTTTGCACCACCCAAGGTTGTTGAGGAGACTGTTTCTCACAACTCTGCCTGGAAGGCTGCCAAGGCTAAGAAGCAGGACAAGGCAGACGCATCGAGTGCACAAAAGTGATAGAAACTCTGAATCGTACCTGTGCTATGTTTAGGTGATAGTCCTCTCAGGATCATGTCACATTCCTATCTATGTCCAACTGAAGTTAATGTAGGTTTTATCGCTGTGACTTTGCTCTGAATGCTCTGATGCAAGTGTAACCGAACCCTTGTGTTAAGATTCCTGGGAAATCTCTGAGGTGGTTAATAAGTTCTGTAGGCCTCTAGCTCTTTTCCAATAAGCTGCTTGAATTGCTGCTGTTGACGCAAAATCCGGTCAACACACCGAATGCGCTAGAATGCGCGGATCACAAAAAGGTCGGATAGCTGTGACTCTGACCGGTTCCCTCAGGCTTTGCTGGAATCGGTCAGGATAACGGCCGCACTTACGTGATGGAGGATGACTAGGTTTACAAGCAAACCAGCAAAGGATAACCAACGCACTTACGTGACAAAGAACGACTTGTTTACGAGCAAACTAGCAAAGGTCATCGAAACTTTCGCCCAGGAGGGACCCGGTTAGGGCGTGGATGTCATCGACATGCCCTAGGTCGACTAGCAAGCCTAAACGCCATCTATGGTCGTGGAGATCAGTAGATGAACAACAAGAGAGAATGGAAGAGAAATTTAGGGTTTAGGAGATAAAAATGCATAGTTGATTTATTAGATTGGATGTATCTCAATCGGTTGTGGCCCTTTATATTTATAGGGAGGGGATGTCTTACCCCATCAGGAGTCGAAACTCATACAAATCTCGTATCAAAATATAACTCCTAACTCGGACTATATAGCTTTGACCAATCTGACACTTCACCACTGCGTAGCTCTCGTCGAGACGATCGAAATCCATATATAAAACGTCCGATTTGGAGTTCGGATGAGAGAGTTATAACTTCGGGAAGACTTGATAATGTTATTCTGACCGGCTGACCGGTTTACATAACCGGTCTGACCGCTTTGCCCAGATTGTCCAGCAAACCTGAATTGTGCCAATTTTGGTTGTCAACATATGCCCCCCTGTTTCTTGGTAAAAGCTTGCGTACCAAGAAACATTCTCGAAGCCGAAACTGCACTGAAACAATGAGAACACCTGTACACCAATCATGTCTTGTTCCTAACGAAGATGGGATCCGATTGACCGCATAGCTTGATATGGCTCAAGATAAGGGTTTCACTTTGCTGCCTGCATTCCTGCATTTTCAGTGAGATAAGGGCCTGTGTAGATACCACCTCGGCTATGAATATTTGAAATGTGATTCAAAATCACTCTCACACCTTCAAATTACTCATCTTGCCAATACTTTGCCCCCGGAGCATTAAAGTCATCAATATGGTCACAATCAGCCTCTTATCAAGGAGCAAATGCTTTAGGATGGATATCAAAAGCATTCATCGGCCGTATGTGTTGCTAAGTAAGATAATGCAATATTGGCCAGATTTGATCAATCAACAAGATATGTACAGCTGAAATAAATCCAATAGAATAAAATAAATATAAGCATCAAAATCCTCTCTAGAACATAGATATTCGGCTTTTGAAGGTTAATAGCATTAATCAACTTTCATCACAATTTGGTAACCACCCTTTATGATATAGAGACCCATATGGCATCCAAGAATAAAAATAAGGGTATGGAGGGTAACCAAACATATCTAAAGATGAACTCCAAGATTGAAGCATAGGTAGCATTTGTAAAGTATATGATGATATGATGATTGATAATTTTGGTGATTTGGAGCAAACCTAGGAGTTGGAGATTGTCTCTTAGTTTTTCTTTTCTCTATTACCTCCATTGCACCTTTTACTTGAATACCATCTTTTTTTTGTACTTGCACGCTTCCTTTAGGAACCCACGCCATGTTCCTTTCTTTCAGCTCTTTGGCACTAAGTTTCTGCAACTGTCTTCTTTGCCAACTTGATGAACCGAGTAAGTATCTTGGTTGTACTTCAATTTTGGGCAACATTAGTTCATTCTTGATTTTTGGCTTCTTCAACTCCTTTTGTTCAGATTTAGCACATGGAGGATCAACAGCTAATTTCTCCCTTTCTTTGCTATTAATAGCCTAAGTCTTCAACACATTAATTGGCTTTTTATCAATTGAATCCATATCTGAACTCTTATCTTTGCGACCATCTCTTTTCACTCGATAAATTTGTTTGACAATATTTTGTCAGACCCGTGGCCACGGGACTGTGTACATAACGTAGCTTAAAGAGGTTTAAGAGATTAAGTCTATCTTATCTCTTATTCATCTTGTTTATCTCTTATTTATTCCGTTTAAATAGGAGATAAGGCTAACCGATACAGAAGGAATCTACTCGAGATATGTTCTGGTACGATTCCTTGGCTGGTGTTGGTTAGTATCTTTGTAACCCTGGCCTCTCGTATATATAAGGGAGGATAGGGACCCTCTCAAAATAGAAGAAGATCTCCGGAACACTAAAGGGAATACAAACCGCTATACAGGACGTAGGGTATTACGCACCTTGCGGCTCGAACCTGTCTAAATCTTGTGTTCCTTACACTTTCGAGTTCCTAATCTCGGCGTCACCTCACCCGAAACTTACACCTTGGGTATACCCCTCGGTGGGCAGCCGGTAAAACACCGACAGCTGGCGCGCCAGGTAGGGGAGCGCATCGAAGATCCACCGGCGAACTCGATGGCATCTTTCCAGTTCACCGGTCGGAATCAACTCCGACTAGTCGAGCTTCATCAACAAACCATCGCAGAGCGCCAGGAGGCACAACTGGTGACTCAGCAACAGTAGATGGCAGATGGATCACCAGGCACATACTACACGTATTGAACAGGGAAGATTCCTTTTCTATTTTTCCTATATTGGATACGATCCGTGGCTGTTCTAGCAAGGATTATTATACTGATCTATCTTTGCTAACATGATTTATGCATGGTATTCTCATCCGTGCGGAGCTTGCTGAGGTGCTCTCACAGACAAGGATAGCACGGGGCTGTTGGTGGCAGCGAGGAAGTTGCATAGCAAACTGACCTAGTGCCGCGTCGTGACTCTGCGACGGAATTCCGCCGCAACTGGAGCTGGTTAGGAGCGAGTGCCGACTGGTTTGCCTCATCAGACGCACTGTCGCCGACCTCGACTACACGGCTCGACTTCACCTTGCGCTGCAACGTCGATGCACCGCGGCCGTCGACCTCGATGACCCGGTTCAACTTTGGCTTGTGCCGCAATATCCGCGCGCAGCAGCGATGAGTTCGACTACTTCGACTTCACGAGGACGATCGGCAGCCCGCCGACGACTACTTCAACTACTCATCTTGACTTGAAAACTAGTCGGAATCGACTCCGACTAGTCGAGCTTCATCAACAAACCGTCGCAGCTCCATCAACGAGCTCCACGGCTTTGTCGATATTAGTCCACGAATCAAGTTAAGTGATTTATACCTTTTCCAACTTGTTCTTCACAGGATCGGCTACCTTTTTGGGTACGCCTCTCGACGGGCATGAAACCCTCGGGGGCTACGCCGTGATCGACTACTCCTGGGATGCTGGACCGACAGCCACAGCTTTGGTGCACCGAGTACTGGAGGCTCTGCCATAGACTTAATGCACTGAGTGCTGGCGGCATTGCCACGGTCTTAGGACACCGACTACGGAGGCTACACCACAAGGTTGTGTTCTGAGTACTGGAGGCTTCATGGGACTACACCCTATGGAAGTATAGATCTTTGCGTGTTGCCACACACGCTCTCGCCGACTACTTATGCGTGTACGTCTCTCGATGGGTATGAAACCCTCAAGAGCTACACATCGCTGACTACTTTATGCGCACCGCGCATCCTCTTTGTCGCATGATGACTTCTTTGTCTTCTCTTAACGGTTGCTAAAAGTACTCAGGTAGCACACGGCTTAATCTGTGAAACCTCGACTCTTCTATAAGCCTATGCTCCTACGCGTGCATGCGGCTAAGCTCCCTACGCTATGGTCTACGGCCATCAGGGATCAGGTGCTTAAACGTAACAGGCTAAATGCCCGGGGAAATTACATGGCCTAGCAAGAGCAAGACGCGAAATTTTTACACCGAATAAATTTTGGTTTCTTCACATTATTACTGAGTACTACTCGATATTTTCGCATTATGCTACATAATGTATGCATTGTCTTTTTTCAGATCAAGCTTCGGCAACAACTCTCCAGGCAGCACGGCGTGTCATCACAGTTCCGCTAGTCCCCAGGCTCGGGGGCTGGGCGATGCACACTACTCGACATGGCTCCTTCGGCTCTCCTGGCTCGTAAGCTCGGGGGCTGGACGCCACAAAACTACTCGAAGATGACTCATATGAAGACTGAGAGTGCACCTTAAGTCACCGCGCGGTTAAATAAACCAGCGGGAGGCTTAATTTTACTATGCAGAAGGTGAAGAATTTTTCTCAAGATTTTAGAGAAACGCCAATGCCATGATTTTTGGATCCTTATCTCCAAATTTGGGGGATTTGGATTCAAGGCTCGAGGGCTGAGGGATACGTGGCATCGACTATTTATTTTTTCGAATTTATTTGAAGAGTAAGTAAGGAAGATTCAAGCTTAATTTGACCCTCAGCCTGATTCTCCGATTCAACCTAAGGCTCGGGGGCTACTCCATATGGAGTGCGATTTTCCAAATCGCACACCATATTAAAAATATAATTGGGGGCATGAGCACCTCATAGCTTCGATGCAGCCAAGCAAATATTCGAAGAAGGATTTCAAGACAGAGCTTCAGAAGAAGCCGAGGACTACTTCGAATGTACTCGATAAGCCTGCAGTACTCAGCTACGAAGAGTTCGGGGGCTTGTCAGACCCGGGGCCACGGGACTGTGTACATAACGTAGTTTAAAGAGGTTTAAGAGATTAAATCCGTCTCATCTCTTATTCATCTTGTTTATCTCTTATTTATTCCGTTTAAATAGGAGATAAGGCTAACCGATACAGAAGGAATCTACTCGAGATATGTTCTGGTAGGATTCCTTGGCTGGTGTTGGTTAGTATCTTTGTAACCTTGACCTCTCGTATATATAAGGGAGGACAGGGGCCCTCTCAAAATAGAAGAAGATCTCCGGATCATTCTACACTAAAGGGAATACAAACCACCATACAGGACGTAGGGTATTACGCACCTTGCGGTCCGAACCTGTCTAAATCTTGTGTTCCTTGCACCTTCGAGTTTCTGATCTCGGCGTCCCCTCACCCAAAACTTACCACTTTGGGTATACCCTTCGGTGGGCAACCGGTAAAACACCGACACATTTTTCTTGTTTTGAAAAGAAAAAGGTTGTCAAACAAGAAAAATATTGTCAAACCAATTCTTTGGCTTAAAACGGTCATTCTCAACATGTAACTACCTCACGTACACTGGTTCTCTTGGGGCTGCATACTCTACATAATATGGTCTGAAATACGAAGGAGTACATGCCCATGGATCATTCCATCCCCATGGTGAGTAAGGATGAACACTAGCTGGATGTACACCATATTTCATTGGCATTGGCGGCCTAGAAGGAGAATATGGCGCTGCTGAATATAATTCCTTCTTTTGCCAACCCCAATTTCTAGGATTATGTTTGGGAGGTATTTTTGCTGATTTACCAAAATCTGACCGACTAGCATGCTTGGCTTCATTCTCTTTTTGGTATTTAGCCAGAAGTACGTTGAAACTGAGCTGGGCTTTTTGCTCTTGTGCTTATTATGGTCTTTAACCCCATTCACATTAGGATGTACAGATTTTGACATTTTTGGTTTCTTTAGACCAGGAACGGTCTGACCGTTTGTGAGACCGGTCCGACCTGTTTGGCAAAATCGGTTAGACCGGATTGGAAAGCCAGTGTGACCTGATTCCTTAGTACAACAGAAGCGATAGGTTCTTGGTCTGATGGGCAAGAAGTTGCTTGCCCTGCAGTAACTTTTGGGATTTTAATAGGGTCATTGTCCTCATGAATATCGTCGCTTTGCAACTCATGGACGATGCCTTTATCATGACTTAAGGAGTTAGAATCCTCCTCTTCACCAATATCTTCATTGTCATATGAACTGGCCGGTGCTGGCCAGTTTAGTAACTTTTTATCATCAAGGCCAATTGGAACCAACTGGTCATCCTCTCGTGTTTGAGCAAATCTCAATTGCCCTGTATCAATGGCCGATTGTGTAATTTGGCGAAACATATTACAATTGCTAGTATTATGATCAAAGGAATTATACCACTTGCAGTGCTTTCGCTCTTCTAATTCAAGAGGTGATGGAATAACTTTGTGATCAAATAGCTTAATAAAATTATGTTCAAGCAAGATATCAAATAACTCATCACACAAAGTCAAATCAAAAGTGTACTTTATTTTCTCTAACCGATACTTTTGTGGAGAAGGTTTTAAGGCCGAGCAAACGAACTGTTCAGATTTCTCATTAATCCATTCGGCTATACATTTTCTTATGCTTCTCATGCCCGATGCTTTAGAGCTTATCACTATATCATCATCAGATTTCTCAATGCCTTTCGGTTTTGGTGTTTTGCTTTTAATTCTAGAATGACCATAAGTAAACCATGTAGAGAAAATTTTTGGCAATGATGATGTAGAAAGCTTAAATGCCAAAATACGGCTGTTATCGCCTTTCTAACTTTTACAGTACAATGACCGACACATTCTGAAACCATGCTACTTTTAACAAGTAAATTATTCCCTTCAATGGATCTCTCAGGATTCCTTATCATAATTTTGCTACTATATGTATTAACTGAAACCATATGATCTGACTAGGAATTAAATAAATTACTTGTGCAGCATACCTTGTCAAATATGTTGGAGAGACGAGGAACCTGATGTGGATGATATCATGCTTCTCCTCTTGATGGAAGCCCACAACCATATCTTTCATGGACCGGTCAGACCGGTTTATAGAGCTGGCCAGACCGGTGCTTCCAGAGTTGCTGGAAATCACCTTGTGCGGACATGCCAATGTTCCCTTTTTGCCTCCATTGTCATGTTCTTCAACACTTCGATGTTTTTCACCGCTCAAACTTTCCTCAGCCAGAACTTGTCATTTAATAAAGCGGCAATTACTGGAAAAATGCACGACACCTTCGGCTTTAGAAAAATCAAGTATGGCTGTTTCATTATGTTTATCATGTTTTCGTGCAGCTGTACTTGTCACTTGTAGCATAGCAGTTTAAAAACATACATTATTCGGACCGGTTGTTGTATTAACCGATTTTCTGCTCATGTCCAAACTATTCCTCTCCTCATTATTAGCCGATAGAACAACCGGCTTCTTAGCTTTAGATATAATCACTTCTAATATATCATGACAGATGGCAACTCCATTACTTGCAAAAGGCATTGCCCTGTATATTGGAAACAAGACATAAACAATCTTAATTGTGCCTCCATAATTTTTCCAAGCTTATATTCACATTTTTTTATCTAGATTTGATCTTCTGACTACATGTTCCTTAAGCTTAGTAAATTCTTTATCCCATCCAAGGGTATCTGGTCGTATTGAGGCAATTGCGAAGCTAAGTGGTATGGAAATCTGCGTCACTAACATAAGCTTTCAGTAATGAGGAATGAGTAATACCGAAATTCTGTTATGACATTAGACAAAGTATATGCTTGATCAGCCTGTGGAGGTATATGTATGTTTGCTGAATTTCCATTAACTTGGCTATAGTTACAATGAACATTTGAAGCCAAATCATGATTATTAGCATTTCCATATGGTGCTGAAAAAGTAGATGCGAACTCCACTCTATTATCATTTTGTGCAGCGTATGATGGTTGAGAATAACTGGCCTGATAGCTAGAATTAGCATGGCCAATTTTCTCATTCACCGACATGTTTTGTGATGTAACCACATATTGTGAATTATCAGCCGATAAATAAATAGACAAACTGCCTTGCTGAATATTACTAGAGTCATTAGTATGCGGCGTTCCATAAAAGCTGGCCGAACCCACCATGTTAGTTTGGCCTTGATAATCACTCACTGGCATTTGACCTTGTTGTACAGCCGATGTGTGAGGGTAAATAGAATAGGTGCACATTGTATGTTGCTAGTGGCATTGAAATTAAAAGCATGCATATTATTTGACAATGGCTTTTGCATATAACATTCAGTAAGTATAACCATCTGAATAATTACTAGCCAATGCGATATGCCTACTATCACTATATCTAGCAACATCAACATGAGAATTTGTGGTATTTGCAAAATAACTATTAGACAAAGGTAACGTATTTGCAAATTGTACCTTGGGCTCATTATAGTTGAACTGATGTGAGGTATATGGATAGCCCGCCATAATAGATCTTGATGCTTCTGATCTTGTGATAAATAAATCCAGATATTCTTGATAATCCAAGCAACCAAGATATTCTTGATAATCCAAGCAACCAATGACTAACACTTTGCTTCTCTTCTAATTTTTCAATATGTAGCAGCAAGCAAAATACAATGCAATCGCCTGAGTAGCCCGATGCAAGGTCACAAGTATAGATGCAATCAGTCCAAAAAGACCAGATGCAACAGTAGTGGCGAATCAAAATAGTAAATCAATGGATAAAGTCCATTTTTAGCCATCCAACTATCACCTGAGTTCGATTTTGGTCATCCAACTCCAAAATCGAGTATTCTTGACCATTAACCTATCAAAACCGTTTACATTTGGCCATCGGACGGGTTTGTAGTACAACAATAACTTAGTACAACAATAAGAATCTTGCACTCTTTATGTGGCTACCCTACCTGTCAGACCTGGGGCCACGGGGCTGTGTACATCAAGGAGTCCATATTGGGCTAGGGGATAGGACGTGTCCTGTACCTTATTTATGTTGTATTCTACCCGCATGCGGAGTAGAACTAGTCGATACAGAAGGAAACTACTCGAGTTGTACTTGAGTACGATTCCTAAGCTAGTATCAGGCTAGGATTCATGTAACCCTGTCCCCCCGGATATATAAGGGCGGGCAGGGACCCCCTCAAAATAGAAGATCACCAGATCAACATCAAGGCAATACAGACCATCACACAGGACGTAGGGCATTACGCATATTGCGGCCTGAACCTGTCTAAATCTTGTGTTGTCTGCACCTTCAAGTTCCTGATCTCGGCGCATCCCAACCCAAAACCTACCACCTTGGGTATACCCCTCGGTGGGCAGCTGGACAAAACCCGACAGCTGGCGCGCCAGGTAGGGGAGCGCATCGAAGATCCACCGGCGAACTCGATAGCTATTTCCAGTCCACCAGATGGTGCCTGTGGGGCCGATCGTCGCGATCATTGGGCGAATCTGAAGGACCTCTTCATCAACATCAATCCACTCAAGGTGGCGGATTGCTACTTCGTACATATGCATCGGCGGATCGATCCATCGAGTTCGAGATCGGATCCTTCAGCGAACGGCTACACCGACCTTGACGACTCGGTTCAACTTTGACTTGTGCCGCGATGTCCGCGTGCAGCAGCGACGAGTTCGACTACATCGACTTCGTGAGGATGATCGGCGGCCCACCAACTACTTCGACTACTTATCTCGACTAGAAACTAGTCGAGGGTGAGCCTTACAGCAACGACTACATCAATTACGCGTCTTGACTTGAAAACTAGTCGGAATCGACTCCGACTAGTCGAGCTTCATCAACAAACCGTCGCAGCTCCATCAACGAGCTCCGCGGCTTCGTCGATATTCATCCATGAATCAAGCTAAGTGATTTATACCTTTTTCGACTTGTTCTTCATAGGATCGGCTACCTTTTCGAGTACGCCTCTCGATGGGCATGAAACCCTCGGGGGCTACGCCCTGATCGACTACTCCTGGGATGCTAGACCGACAGCCACAGTTTTGGTGCACCGAGTACTGGAGGCTCTGCCACAAACTTAATGCAACAAGTGCTGGCGGCTTTGCCACGGCCTTAGGACACTGACTACGGAGGCTACGCCATAAGGTTGTGTTCTGAGTGCTGGAGGCTTCATGGGACTACACCCTATGGAAGTATAGATCTTTGCGTATTGCCACACGCGCTCTCGCCGACTACTTATGCGTGTACGTCTCTCAATGGGTACGAAACCCTCCAGAGCTACACATTGCCGACTACTTTATGCGCACCGCACGTCCTCTTTGTCGCATGACGACTTCTTTGTCTTCTCTTAACGGTTGCTAAAAGTATTCGGGTAGCACACGCCTTAATCCGTTAAACCTCGACTTTTCTGTAAGCCTATGCTCCTACGCGTGCATGCGGCTAAGCTCCCTACGCTATGGTCTACGGCCATCAGGGATCAGGTGCTTAAGCGTAACAGGCTAACTGCCCGGGAAAATTACATGGCCTAGCAAGAGCAAGAGGCGAAATTTTTACACCGAATAAATTTTGGTTCCTTCATATTATTATTGAGTACTACTCGGTATCTTCGCATTATGCTACATAATGTATGCATTGTTTTTTTTTCAGATCAAGCTTCGGCAACAAGCCTCTAGGCAGCATGGCGTGCCATCACAGTTCCGCTAGTCCCCAGGCTCGGGGGCTGGGCGATGCACACTACTCGACATCGCTACTTCGGCTCTCGTGGCTCGTAAGCTCGGGGGCTGGACGCCGCAAAACTACTCGAAGACGACTCATATAAAGACTGAGAGTGCAGAAGAAACCCTAAGCCACCGCGTGGTTAAATAAACCAGCGGGAGGCTCAGTTTCACTATGCAGAAAGCGAAGAATTTTTCTTAGTAACACTGCATGCCACGACTTTTGGACCCTTATTTCCAAACCTGAGAGATTTGGATTCAAGGCTCGGGGGCTGTGAGACACGTGGCGCCGACTACTTATTTTTCGAAAGTACTCGAAATATAAGAAAATAAGACTCAAGACTAATTTGACCCTCAGCTCGATTTATTCGATTCAACCTAAGGCTGGGGGGCTACTCCATATGGAGTGCGATCATTCATCGCACCCCATGTAAAAGAAGGAATACGGAGCATGAGCACCTCATAGCTTCAATGCAGCCAAAGGAGTACTCGAAGAAGGATTTCAACACAGAGCTTCGAAAGAAGTCGAAGACTACTTCAGAAGTACTCGAAGAGCTTGCAGTACTCAGCTACGAAGAGCTCGGGGGCTTGTCAGACCCGGGGCCACGGGGCTGTGTACATCAAGGAGTCCATATTGGGCTAGGGGATAGGACGTGTCTTGTACCTTATTTATGTTATATTCTACCCGCATGCGGAGTAGAACTAGTCGATACAGAAGGAAACTACTCGAGTTGTACTTGAGTACGATTCCTAAGCTAGTATCAGGCTAGGATTCATGTAACCCTGTCCCCCCGGATATATAAGGGCGGGCAGGGACCCCCTCAAAATAGAAGATCACCAGATCAACATCAAAGCAATACAGACCATCATACAGGACGTAGGGCATTACGCATATTGCAGCCTGAACCTGTCTAAATCTTGTGTTGTCTGCACCTTCGAGTTCCTGATCTCGGCGCATCCCAACTCAAAACCTACCACCTTGGGTATACCCCTCGGTGGGCAGCCGGATAAAACCCGACACTACCATGACACAACTACACTACATGGCTACCATACCACCTCCTACTTGAGACCTCTTATGCCATGGTATGGCAAGAGGGGAGGGGAGCACCTCTATTTATATGTGCTCATAGGTGTTGTGGTGTTGCCATGTGGCACCTTCCACACTCTTGTTTACAAAATATCTATCTCTAGAATATTCTCATCCTTATCCAACCATGCTAAATATCTCATTCAAAAAAATTCCTACCTTGCCATGAAGCATAGCAACTCCTTTCTTTTGCTATTTCCAAATTATTTTAGAATCTTCTCAGGTATGCATTGTTATTTTCAATAGAGTACAAGTTAGAAAATGACCAAGCGGATGATGGGAGTTCAGATGAAGGGTCATTGCAATACTTCATGCGTGGCAATTTACTGATGTAGTCTAAAGTGGAAGATGGTTAATCTCAAGTCATAAAATGATTGTTGGGTTACACAAATGACTGAAATATTACTATGCCTTATCTTAGATGTCGTGTGCCTAGATGCATGACGTTTTAGTTATTGTTTGTGCCTGTGATTTCTATCAAGTAGTTTCCCATAATTCCCTTTTCATTTTTCTTTTCATGCTTACACATAATATGTAGTCCATTTGCTTTTTCTACAGTAATCCTCAAAGCCATAACTGAAAGATCTTGGCATTTTTAACCACCCTTTTAGCAAAAACTAGGATCATGTTGCTGAGTTATTACTGCATGATGCACTAAATAGTCAACAATATTGATATCTGTAATCAAATGAACTTAGATGGAGATGGTGGTGAATGACATTTATCATTATGTTACTCATCCTTTAAATGACTTACCATTCTGTTTGTGAAAGCTTAGTAAGATTTTGGGTGCAAACAAGCTTGAACGAAGTTTTGACTGAAATTTCGTCATTTCATTACCCTCCTTTTTCCATTTCGAAACAAAAAAAAGGACTACTGTAAATAAAAAAAATATTACATAGCTCTCTGCATGCAGGGCCAACTGAGTAACTGGTCCTTGACATTGCAGCCAACATGCAAACTATTTGATCATTGATCCTGATGGACTGGGATCTGTAACTCTTGCGTCAGTCGTTCTGCTATTGATATGTATACCAAGTGATGTCGAGCCGGGGATGTGTGGCAGGGTGGACGGTTTGATTAGGAATTTGAGAGGTTTAGGTTCCATGGGTTGCGGTTGGCTAGACGAACTGCCGCTAGCTCAGGTTTGGTTACTGTGGAGAAAAGAAAAGTGATTGATGCAACATGCAATAGGTGTCCCTATGCATCTTCTGGAAGATGCCGGGCCTGTTTGGATCCCTAGAATTGAAAGTTATTCTATAAATTATATTCTAGCAATTACATTCCACAGGAAATGAATCTCTAGAATATGATTCAATTCAATTGTCATGTTTGGATAAAAATAAAAATATTTTCCTAGAATTGAATTCCTGTTGTTTGGCTGTATTGGAATATAGAATTTATTCTTGTATATGTTATCTCTCTCACACACACACCCTTCTTACAACTTACTCTCTCTCCTCTCTCTGCTCTCTCGTCTCTCTCACACACACGTTTACACATGTTAACAAACTTCATAATCTCTCTCCTCTCTCTCTCTCATGAATACACTTGATACAATGCCACTCACACATCTCTCAATCTCTCCTTTCTCTCATGCACACATCTATTACAAGTCTCTCATATTCTCTCTCCTCTCTCTAACACACATTCACTCAAAAGGACAACAAGAATGACAGCACTATACAACAATGGATAACAAATAATCAGGAGAAAATGCACACTAGAACAACAGCTATGAACATGGACATATGGCACTCATAGCAATGATGTTCACAGCACAACTACCAGAACAGCAGCACAAATATCAAGACAGCAGCATAACTACTAGAATAGCAGCACAACTATCACACAACGGCATAGTATCCAAGCATTCAGACATTCATATGGTATCACCACTACTATCCAGTCATTCATATGGTACCACCCACAATTATTACAAAATCAATTCAAGTTCACTACCCAAGCAACCAGGTCACATAATTTATAGATAAAAATTACAGTTCCAGACATGAAATATTTTTTAGCTACTTCAGAAGCCACCTCTTTCTCATTGTCACCGGGAGCACCAATAGAGATTTGTATTTGCGTGGATTACTGGTCAAAATGTCAAATAGATCCAACAAAATGTCTTCATCTAATCCATCAACCTCATCGAGTGTGTTGAGAATTTCTTTGCATGTTGGGACTTTAGGGGCATCCTCCTTGAGTGCTTCAGTAAACTTGTCAAGCTTATCAGCCATCATAGAGGTGAATGAGTATCCGGATCGTTGCTAAAGTGGATGATAAAGTAGGTTCTTTGCTCCTAGTCTCTTCCTGGCTCATCTCTTTAGAGCTCTCAGCTGCAGTTTTTGCAGCATTACCATTAGCATGATCCTTACCAAATACCAAGCTAATTGAGTTCCAGTACAAGACAGTCTTGTGCCTATATCCACTTGCCTCCTTGTTTTTCTAAAAAAAATGTTGACAAGACACTTATGTAAATAGCACAGAAAGCAAAAAGTGTAGGCTGTTAAGCAAAAAGTGTAATAATTAAGCTATAGATCTGAATAGAAGTGCTAAACTACCAGGAAAAAAAACAGCAAACAAACAGAAACCAAAGACTGCAGCTATACTACTTTATTGCAATGCTAACCATGAGCAGCAACAGAATTTCACATTTTGGACAGAATGGCTCTAAATGAGGAAAGGTACTTATCATCAGGAAATTCAATATTTTTCTAGCACATATCAATACTACAGGTGCTTGTCAAATAATAGAACCTACAGGTCCTTGTCAAATAATAGAAACTACAGGTCCTTATCAATATTTCGGACTTGCTAAGCATACGGGTAGGAAGTGTACATTTTGGGATTAATTAGAGAGGAACTACCATAGCTTTTTCTAAAATTTACAAAAGGTTTCATGAGTTGCTTAACTTGATTGTAGTAGCAACCACTGATTTTTCTATGCTTGTTGCATGAGGAATAGAATAAGATAAGGAGAGTTCTTGTTGATTGCAAGAGTTTTCTTAATAACAAATTATGTTGTACATGATCAGGTGTTCTGGGCCGATTTTTTTTCCTTTTCTTTCTGCTGCCAGTAGCACCTCCTGTCTGCTTGGAAACGGATACAACCACTGAACATTTTATTAATTTATTTACTGTCTAGAAATATCTGGAACCGGCGGAGAGGAAGAAACTCATGAGTTGCTGTTCCAAAAATTATGTTTCTCGGCGAAAGAAAAACAAGAAATCCGAAAATCATGTTTCTCAATTCAGAACAACCTCTGCTGGCCATCACAGGGCTGTTCCATGTGTTGTTGTTAAAGTATGCATAGATTGTAACTTTTATTAGACTGCTATGGTGACCGAGGTTGAGCATATGTGGTTGTGTTTTATTTGCTAAAAGTTGGAACTATGGGCATACTCTTTAATATTTAGGACTATGCACCTTTGTGTATATTTGGAACTGCATGTTGAAGGATTTAACTTCATGAACAGATCATCTGTAGTTGTAGTATGAAATTGTGAATTTCTCTCATTTCTATGTATTACTATTTGTTGTTTTTTAATGTTATAATCTAGATGATTTTCTGAATAAATTGAGTTTTTTTAAAACAAATTTGTTATAAAGAAAAATGAGAAAATGGGTAGAATTATGATAAATCCGATAAACGTGTCTATCGATGACCTCCGGTTTTTTTCCCTACCGGTAATGTAAACCTTGAAGGTCAAATAGAAGGATATAGTGACCAAGTCCCAATTTGAAGGTGAAGGATATGGTGACCAAGTAGATGATCAGTAACTTTTATTGAACAATAAAACATGCAAAATAGGAAAAAAAATCTCATGTTTTGCTAACAAATAATAACCACAAGAATTATGGACTTTGTATTATTTATTAGTAGAAATATGGAGAACCAAATTCAATCGAATGGAAAGTCAACATAGTAATTTGGACGCGAACATAGGAAGTTGCAGTTTCTCCTCAACTTGTTATGCTCTGAGACATTAGAAATGAGTATATGAAGTGTAGTTGTTCAAGACTTATAAAAGTTCACCGGGGATAGCTTGCTGATAATAGCATTTCCTCTTCCATGGTGTATTGCCTGCTAGCTTGGTTGTCAGTTGACATGTAATGAGCGATAGTTTCATCCCCTTCGTTTCTTGTTGGTGTTCCATTATATGGAACTTGTCTCTTCTTAACTAGCAAGCTTTCAAGGGCCATCTCCACTTCCCTCATTGTAGGCCTATCTTCTCCCTTCAATTTTGTACACGTTGCTGCTAGTGTGGCTATTTCTTGGATTTCTCCATCTTCCTCTTCCATGACTTGGGGATCTATTATGTCAACCAGTTTACCTTGTGTGAACAATGAAACAAAATGTGAAACAAGACCATCATCATCGATAGACCTATACACATATGGTTTCTTTCGAGTAAGCAATTCTACAAGAAGGACACCAAAACTAAAAACATCACTCTTATCCGTTAGTCGGCCTGTGTAATAGTACATTGGATCCAAGTAGCCCATCGTTCCTTGAACTGCTGTAGTCACTCTTGTCCGATCAGTTGGGATATATCTAGAAGCTCCAAAGTCTGATACCTTTGCAGTTAAAGCGTCATCAAGAAGTATGTTGGAGGACTTAACATCTCTATGAAATATTGGCATCGAAGTAGATGAGTGTAGATAGGATAGTGCTTTGGCAATCTCGGTTGCTATCCTCATTCGGTGATACCATGATAGTGATATTGGCCCTTCAACATGAAGATGATGACAAAGAGTTCCATTTGAAATAAACTCGTAAACTAGCAATGGGACTTCTGTCTCAAGGCAACATCCTAAGAGCTTCACCACGTTTCTATGGTTCACTTGAGAAAGAACTGCAACTTCATTTATGAATTCACTGATTTCTCTTTGAACTACTATCTTTGATTTTTTGATCGCCACAACATGAAGATCTAGAATTCCTTTAAACACGACACCATGCCCTCCACCACCAATGACACGAGTGCTATCAAAATTATTTGTCGCCTTCTCTATGTCCCTTAAGGTAATTATCATCCTTTCACCAATGTCTGTATTGAGTGATATTAATTTCTGCAATAGTAGCCCATGATTTTGCTTGAAATTGTTTTGTTTCATCTTCTTCACCTTTTGCAGCTTGACTTTGCTCATTATGTAGGGCCCACCAAGGGCTAGAAGCAAAATACTTGTTCCACCACCAACTCCTAGCCCAATGCTTAAACCTAAGGAAATAATAACGGGACACATTAATGATTTCAGAGTAAAATAATATATTAAGTTGTATGTTTACTTTATGAATCAGGCGATAAATTTCTAGCTTGTGATAATATAATATGTTGCACATAGTGGCTTCTAACCTGTGAAGGAATTCTTGATAGTGACACATCCTCCTTTTATGGAAGCATTTCCATATGTTCCATCAGGACATTGGCAATGAAAACGTCCAGGTGAATTTTGGCATATCCCATAGCACGAGTATGCTTCTTGGTGTTCGCACTCATCAATGTCTAGGATATATGTTTAGGAGGAAAAAAGCATGAACACCGTGTGTTTCAAAGGATTTGTCAATTCACAAAGTAGGGTCACCACAGCTACAAATATGAGATTATATATCACCAACCTTTTTGTACCATTCTTACAAACGTCCAACATGGAAAATAAATAGTCCCATGAATACATGTCATATACAACATATTAATCATTCTTTAGTGATGTGTTGCATACATTTTATTTCATGTTTTAGTGTTTTATACTATTCCATTAATGTAGGAGTGCTAGGTACTCCATTGCTTGAGTGAACAATGACAAAAGATGTCGATGCAAAATTGGTTGTAACTAGTATTGGGCATCAAGATGACTTCAAATAACAAGTCTCATATAAAATTTGTCTCTGTCTGACTTTGTATAGTAGAGCTGCAAGTTTGGATCAAATCTATTATTAATTGGTAGTTTTTAGACTAGAACCGTTTCTATAAATAAGCTATATGACCACAATTGGTTGGTGCCTAGAACCATCTATGATAACGTTGTTTGCATGGTCGGTTCTTAAACTTCTTATAATGCATTGGTGGTCGAAATAATGGCTACATTTACACAGTAAGTTTATAACTATATATTCACAGAATCAGAGTGGCCAGTTCTGTGGCCTCTAGCTAAGATGTTTGTAATAGTTCTTGATGTGTTACTGACTATTATGATTTTAATGTAGCAGTTTAGGAAAAATCGACCCTGTTGTATTTCTTAGACCGATTGTCGTTAGGAAAAAAAGAAGCATTTTTGTACCTTTGCATCCATTGGGGATAGAAGCATTCCCTGTATAGCCACTTGGACATGTGCAAATATAGCTTCCTACAATATTCTTGCAGTCGCCATAGCATGGGTGGATTTCTGATGATCTGCACTCATCGATATCTAAACAAACATAATAATAGCATGTCCTCAGTAGAGTTAATTATTTTCTATTACGAAGCTAATTGATAACCAAACGATTGGGATTGATCATCAATCTCTGTGTATAGTACGTTACGTACCCTGGCAGCCACCGAGGATGTATGGATTGCCCTGATAACCGTCAGAGCAGGAGCACACATAACCATCGAACGGCCGCTGGAAATCAGCACCAGAAATATAGTTTCGGTTTCGGCAGAAGCTGTTGTCACTGCGGCATTCAGGAGCAGATGCATTCGTCGGACATGTCGAGTTGCTGATTATCCAATCCAGCGTTGCCGGGAGCGCCTCAGGGACTTTATTCCCATCAATAATCATGTCCCGGCTATAGTTGAAAACACCGTCAGTTATGTAGGCAGAGGTTGACAGCTTAATATACCATCCGTCGCCATACAGTGATCCGAGAAGGTTGTACGCAGAGTAGCCCAGAACGATGTTGGTGTCACAGCAGCCGATACCAGTGCAGTTCCCGACAGGGCCTAGGACGATGTTGCCCAAGGTGCCACCACCGGATTGTTGCATGGGGACAAATGGGCAAACGGCAGTGCAGGAACTGACCAAATCGTCGCGGTCTCCGGCCCGGAGGTCGACCTGGACGCCGCAGCCTACGACCACAAGCCTGTTCGCTGCCGATTCGGACAAGATGTACGGCCCGCCGTGTGGGAGGCTGCCCCATGTCCCGTTCACGTTGGCGCTTCCGCCGTCGAAGTCCAGACGCACGCGTCTCCCGTTGATGCGCACCCTGCCACCGGGAACGGAGATCTCGAGCACTTGCACGGTGGTGCCGTCTCCGACGAACAGCTTCGGCGGGTTCTCCTGGTGGCTGCAGGTCAGGTTGAAGCCGGCGGCGTGGTAGCAGCCGGGCTCCACGCCGAACGGGTAGGGGATGTCGATGTCGCCGCAGCTTCTGGTGCAGTTTCTCCCGGCCATGCCGGTGGCTGCCGCAGCGCCGAATGGCGTTAGCAGCAGCAGCAAGGAAATTACTTCAGCAGCGAACGCCGTAGCTCCTCTACTCCCAATCTTTTCCATGTGCGGCGATGGATCAACCATCTCCCTACTTCAGTTTGTATCTACCCTTTGGGAGGCGGTGGGTTAATCACAATTTCACAACGCTACTCGCTAGTCTTGTTATGTGCCTCAATAATCAATACTAGGAAAGCATACGTCTTAAACCACTAACCACCTGCCCAATTTTGAAGCAGCTAGCCCGCCGGCGTGTTATTCCTTTTCGCAGTGACTTAGTCGTTTCACGCGGTGACTTAGTCGTTTAATTAATCTTCTTCCTAGGTCGAGTGTAGTTTTTGCTGTGACTTGGTCGTTTTGTTTCGTCCTGAAGATAGGCCCTGATAGTTTGAATAAGATGTTTTTTCAAAAAAAATATAGTTTATAAGATGCTGTCCATTGACTATTTGCAGAGCAAGTAGCTAGTAGCTATCGCTGCCCTGAATCATCTCTCATACATTGACTTGGTCTACTTCTATGGTAATTGTATAAAGTCTTTCCTTGTCACCGACTAAGAAATATCCACGACCGACTTTTAACTCTACCCCTTGACCATATATACGCGGCCATATTTTATTTCTCCTAAACGGCCGGCTCTCCGCCTAGATCAGAGCACGTATTTTCGTTTCAGCCTCTCATTCTCACCCACTCACGCGCTCTCTAGCTCTCCCTTATCTCCATTCTTTTCTCCTCATCGACTCTGCATCTCGCGCTTAGGGTTTCACCGGCGGGAGGCGACTCCGGAGCGCGCCCATCGCGCGCCACCGGCAAGGCGGTTGGGACCCGTACCATCGCCAACAGAGCTCGCCATGGCGGCGGCGACGGAGGGAGGCGGAGCTCCACACGGATCTGCCTGCGCACTCGGTCCGGCCTCGCGGCGCGATGGGCGACGACCGATTCCCTTCGTGGGCGGCACATCGGGGAGGATGCGGCAACTCCGGCAGAAGCCTGCACCCAGCAGGGACCACCAGTGCCGGAGGTCTGTTTTGGCGTATCTTATGCTTCGCAAGCGCACAGAATTCAGAGTCTCGCAGTATTCTAGCGTATTGTAAATTTATATGGGGAAGCACCATGATCTAAAGAGTATCGATGAATTGAGCGATAAATCTTAGTGGAAATATCAACCGACTAACTTAGTGGGGTAAGCCAGAAATGATAAGATAGGATAAATGGCCAGGCAATGTTCGTTTGACACAAGAGACTCTAAATCTTAATGCGGTAAGCAGTTGGGAGGACAACGAGCGACAAAAACTCCTAAAACACTTCTAAACTATCGAGCTAGCCTCTCTAGACTAAACCTTGCTTCTAACTAGTTGTCGGGAACCAAGAGCTTACTTCGGCGGCTGGAAGAGGAAGGACTGCAGAAAGTGACGAGAGGAGAGTCCAATGGCAACCTGCTACTACTGCTATGAAAGCGCCCGAACATGGTGGACTACGAGGGACGGACAGGGTTGTCACCACCTGACGCCTACCACACTATTCCGTTGGGTGGAACACACTTCCTAACTAATACTAAGCTAGACACCACGTCTGCACTCGGTGTTAGGATTTCTCTTGAGGCCTTCAAGAGAAATCCGCCTCAACCTACGGACCTAACTTGAGCTTCCTAGTCCAGGCGAGAAAACCTATAAGGTAAGATCTCGATAAAAACAAGAAAGAGAATAAAGCCTAAGCTAGAGGACAGAACTTCCGCGCACAAGTTGAATAACTTGGAAAGATAAATAAATACGGAAAGTAAATCTAACTCGAAAAAATAAAGAAGATAAATTATATTGATAAATGTCAAAGGGAAAGATACACGAGTTATACCAGACTTCCGATGATGACTCCGGAATTCCGAGACAAGCTCGACTCGACTCTAACTCCTAGACTACTAAATCTAACTCTAGAAATTGAAATGAGAGTAGAGAACTCCTTCTGTGTGTGTTTACAAGCTGAGGTGCTCATCTATTTATAGTGTAGGAGGTCGGTGGAGAACCTAAGTAAAACGGTTGTGGCGGTTGCATGATTTCTAAGCCGGTCGGCCTCATCCAGGCCCGCCGGCCTGGGATGGTGGCCACGTATCACCGCCCTTTTGTGTGGACGTCCTTGATGCTCTCCTGGAGTCGGTGGAGGTGGCGTATGTCTGAAGCGGTGTAGATAGGGTCCGGCCGGACTGGCTCTAGCGCGTCTCGTCCCTTCATTTCACCGACTTGAGGATCAACACTTGCATGTCATCTTGGGAGGCGGTTCTCAGATGTTTATCTAAGTCTTGCATGCTGGTGGGCCCTTCAATCCATGGGTAAAAGCTTTTCGGTCCATTTGATCAAACCGGCTTGATGTACATAGCTTAGGATCAAGATAAGTGTGTTTTCTCTACCCTAGATCAGTGACATGGCAATCCGAGGAGGTGTCAAGCCGCATTTTTCCCTATTTTGCCTCAGTTTTGATTCACCTATTCCTGTAATCATATTAGAATAAACAAAATATATGTGGAACACGATGCAAAACTCTATTTATTTTCGAGAAATTGACGAGCAAAATGTGATATAATGATCGTCAAAAGCCCTGCGAGTCAGACCGGGAAGTGGGAGGTGTTCCTGGTGAGAATCTCGCGGCTCTGGGAGTGCCGTGGCTGCCCTTCGAGTTCCAGCAGCAGGCAACTTCATCGACGCTGTCGACTGCCTCAGCCACGCGCTCAAGACCGATTTTCTTCCCCCATATTTCCCCATCCCTCCTCCGACCTAGTTGTCTAAAGCGACCTCGCGTGTTGGTCGATTGTTTTAGTAATTGATGGTTAGTGTGGTGTATTTCCTCTCGGGATCTACTGGTTTTTGCATGAACGCTTGTGTAATTCGAGTATCCGGTTCCCTAGGGTTTAATGGTTCTACAGGAAATTGCTTAGGAGGAGTGTTGTTTCATTTCCTTTTGCGATGAGAGAGATTGAGGGAGGTTGTCGTGATCAGGGATTAGTGAATTTGGCTATCGAGCTATGAGCCATGTGTGCGTGGGTGGGTGTTTTTTTGTGAGATCATGAGCCTCGTGTTAGTTGCCAGCAATGGAGTAAATTGTTTTCACCATGGAGTTTATTTTGTAAATAAATTGCAAGCCAGTTTTTGATAGCCAACATGGAGTTTTAGTGTTATAGATTGGATTACAAGTCATAATAATATGTGCTCAAACACAAGTCCAGTTTTATTGTCATCAGTAATGCTAGCTAGAAGGATGTATCCATTCATTTTTATCCAGGGCATTTTTTGTTTATGATGGATTTTCTGTGAATCCGTAAGCAAGGTTTTAATAGCCATGCATGACACCATGCAACTTGGTTATATTTTGGTACTACTACAGAACTGCCTTTTTCTCTAGGAAATACAAACTCCTTGGTCTTGGTAGAATTTTTATCATGTTACATTAATAATTCTATTGAAGTGCTTCCATCAGAAATTCTCTGTTGTATCTGATATTCTTTACATCCCTTTTGTCATGTGTGCTGCGGGGAGAACTTATGGCTTAGATTCTACACACATGGCATCAATGAAGGTGGTGCTTGCAGGTAAGGCATTTATTTTTAGCCTAATGTACTTTTTTATTGCTTTGGTTTTGGTGAAAGGGAAGATCAATTTCTCAAGTTTTTCAGTTACGTTTCATTTTTTATGATGGCGCTATGTATCCTGTCACTCGGCAAAGGCCCGATTATACTCGGCAAAGGTTTTGCCGAGTGTAACACTAGGCAAAGGGCATTCGGCAACGATTTCGTCGGCAAAGACGTCTTTGCCGAGTGCCTTTTGTCGGGCACTCGGCAAAGGGAAGAAACAGGAAAAAAAATTATTGAGGGAGGCATGCACAGCCAGCTAGTGACCCATCTAATGGGTTGCACAGTAATTTTCCATAAGTTGTCAATGATAGGTTTTAAACTCACAACTCCTGCACACAAACAACTCCCTCTACCACTGCACCATTGGACCAAGTGTGTCAACATTACGTTTTTATTCTCCACATATTATAATTAACTGAGTGTAAATTGTTTGTTTGAGATAGTAAATAAATTCAAATGAAAAAGTTGTTAACTATAAAGTGGCATAACTTTTCGAGATCTACAACTTTTATTTTGGTAGTTTCTTCATCTGAGATCATTTACAAAATTTGAATTTCAAATTTAAAAACTTCCAACGTATTTTAATATGACACAATGATTTCAAATCAAAAAGTTGTCAACTACAACCTTTCATAACTTTTTGAGATCTACAACTTTAATTTGATGGTTTTTCCATTCGAGATCATTTGCAAAATTCGAATTTTAAATTTTCTATATTCAGATTAGTTTTTGTTGACAAGATGACTTCAAATTAAAATATTGCCAACTGTAAAATCTTATAACTTCTTAAGATATACAAAGTTTATTTTGATTGTTTTGTCATTTCTTCATCTGACATGATAATTCTAATATTGTTCACAAATCTTATATATCTCTCTTATAGTTTCATAAATTACGAGAAAGATATATATGTTTTGTGAATAAATTTACATTTATTTTGTCAAATGAAGAAATGTCCAAAACAAGAATTGTGCATCTTGATGAGTTACACAACTTTGTAGCTGAAATATTTTTATTTGAATTAATTTACTACTTCAAAATATGATTTGAAAATTATCTTTACCTAGTGGTCTAAAAAGGCACTCGGCAAAGGGACTCTTTGCCGAGTGTCTGAAAAAGTCACTCGGCAAAGAGCTTCTTTGCCGAGTGTCTAAAAAAGGCACTCGGCAAAGACGTCTTTGCCGAGTGCTGAAAACGACACTTGGCAAAGACGCTCTTTGCCGAGTGACAAAAAAAATACTCGGCAAAGATCTTTTTTTCGAAAGTGTGTGTGAAGTCTTTACCAATGAAATATGTCATTGTTGCTTAGTTATGTATCTGTTGCTATCAGTAAGGCTAGTTAGTGGCGGACCCAGGGATTGAAAGGAGCCTAGGCCAAGCTTGAGATAATTTTATTACCATCTTCGGTAGAAGCAGGTTGCGACCACAACCGATCAAATTTAAACAGTTAACTATTCGAACGGTCGAAACTATTCTAGTTATCAGCCCCCTCTTTCAATTTTCTAATCTCCAGTGTTTTATTTGAACACATGTACAAGCTAGTTGCCAATTACCTTGTCTTGCTTCTCTCTAGTGGTGGTCAAAGCACACAAGAACTTCACATGTACTTTTATCATTGTGATTTGCTAGCACTATCTAGCTTTTTAAATCTTACATGCATGGCAACGGGCGACGGAGCCCGGGCCAGTGCCCAGGGTGGCCGGGCCCTGGGTCCGCCTATGGGGCTAGTGTTTAGAAATGTAGATGAATAAGCTTGTTGTTGCGTTTCTATATATCTGCTATTAGTATGGTTGTTTAGAAATGTGAGGTGAATGAGCTCATTGCTAGTTAGGATATTATTGGTTTTCGTTCCGTATATGCTGCCATTCGATAAGGCCTGTGACCTAAATTTCAGCTTCCCAACTACTCCACATCCACCCAATTTGCTATTCTTACTATTTATAATTTTCTAGTCTACGGTTAAATTGTATGTTGTATTCCTTCCACAGTTATAGCTTCACTCTCTAGCATTTTTCTTGTTATTGTTAAGCAATTTACATATGCAATCTTCACCTTCGCCTTGCCGCTCGGCAAACCGATCCCCACCAATTCTTCGAGGTTTGGGTCGTCCTCAACGATGAGCTCTTTCAAGTTGCCGAAGTCACCGTACAGGCGTGTCAGGCTCTTGGACTTGAGGCAAATCTTGTCCACTCCGGTGATGTTCTTGAGCTTCAGAGACTCCAGGGAGGTGCCATGGGACAGAATGGCCTGCAGGGATTCTTCACATACGTCCTCGGCGACGGCGACCGTGTCGGCATCGGCGTTCTCGCCACGTCGGAGGCGGTGACGGAGGCGCCGGAGCCGATGGAGAGGACGAGGAGGTCCTCGACGCCGGTGTCCAGGGGAAAGTCCTGCTTGTTGTGGAGCACGTGCGTGATGGCTGACGCGGCTGGATTGCCCTAGGCCGCCACTCCCGCGGATGTCGCGGCGATGGCCGTGCGGCCGTCCATGGACCTCACGGCGACGCCCGCGGTGCAGGTGGCGGTGCAGACGTCGCGAAGGCGGAAGTCGAAGCCGTCGCTCTCGACGGCGTCGGCGCGCTAGATCACGAAGGGCGCGGCCGTGGCGAGGTCGTAGCAGGGCACGCAGCGGCGCCACAGTGTCCCTGAGCGTCGCGTCGCCGAACACGCGCCAGAGCGTTCGCTCGCCACTCTGGGAGCCGCGGAACAGCTTCACCCACCGCCTGCGCCGCCCGCCCCAGCCCTTCCTCCCGACGCTGCCTGCGACGAACGCGAGCGCCTCTCATTTCACTGGATTAGTTCAGTAGAATGCGATGGTGCAAACTGATTTGGAAACATATTTACCATTTAAGAGAAAAAAATATTTAGAGATTGAGAGCCTCTTTCGCAGGGCTCCAAACCCAGCTCTAGATGGAGCCCTGCCAAAGGGATGGAAACAGAGCAGCTCCACCGACAGAGTCCAAATTTCACTCTCTCCGGAGCTATTTTGTGGAGGAAAGCCCCAAAACATGGCTCCGCGCGGCTCCTCCGTCTCGCCTATCGACTGTGCCCCACGGCCTCTTCGCGCGCTGCCACGAGGAAGGGAGCTTCGAGACGGCGGGAAACCGAGAGGCAGGGGGCGAGGCCGACTGCGGCCGCGCGGGAGGCTAGCGGCGGCGGGCGGGACCGGATGCGGCCACGTGGGAGGCGAGCGGCGGCGGGCTGCGCGGGAGGCCAAGCGGCCGGCGCCGATGGGGAAGTTAGGAGGAAGAGGAGGATAAGGAGGAAAGAGAATGGGAGTAATAAAGAAAATAAAGAAGAAAAGGAAATAGAAAGAAGAAAAATAGAGGTATTATGAACATTTGATCTATTGGAGCAACTAGCGAAGCTATTTTGCCAAATACTTTTTAAAACGGATTCAGCTCTACCAGAGAAGCCACTCCACTAGAGGAGCCAGAGCTGGAGCCGAAACTGTTTTTGAAGAAGCTAGAGCCTGCTAAACATACCCTCAGATTCATCCTAGATTCTATTCCAGCCACTCCAATCAGATTGTGACACGTGTTCTCGCCAAATCTGCACGGCTGCACCCACGTGACTGCTTGGCGTCCGTGACTCTCTTCGGACTTGCGTGACATACGATCTCAGCCAAGCAGTCACGAATGGCCGAGATAACAAAAAAAAATTTCCAAAAGATATATAGGATTAGCGACCTGCAATGATCACGACTATAGTTTTCTATAAGGCACGAGGAGGCCCGTAGGCCGACCCACAGCATGGTTTTTTTGTCCGACCTAGGCCTGACCCGTGCATCATGCCGCGTTTGGACCGAGACCTTAGCATGTGCGCTGGCCAGAGCATGGAACGATTAGCCTCAGCCCGACCGGCACAGCGGGCCGGCCTGGGCACGGGAGCACGCAAGGCTCGGCAGGCCCGAACTTAATATATGTTGTCTTTTTGAAATTTGTGAATGTGTTTAGGTTTTCAATTTGTACTTACCAAATTTGAATATATGATAGAATTTGAGCAGATGGAGTAGTTTGAAGGTAGCCGGGCTTACAGACTAGTATGGCCCATGAATCCAGGATACGATGGCGGGCTAGGCTGGTCCGATAAACAGGCCTTGATGCCGTGGAGCTTTTCAAAAAGGGATTAAAAAAAATTAAAATTTGAAAAAGGGGTGCCAGTTAGGAATATTCTGAGAAATGGGCACCTCCCGCCCGCTGAACGGGCGGGACGCGTGGGGCCGGGGACCTCCCGCCCACCTAGCGGGCGGGATGCTCTCGCAGGGACCTCTTTGCAAATATGAGGGGAACCTCCCGCCCAACCAAAGGGCAGGATGTTGTGCTGAGGGGCATCCCGCCCTTTGGTCGGGCGGGAGGTCCCCCCTCGGCTATATAAGCCCCAACCTGCCCCGAAAATTCCATTTTATCCAGCAAAAATCAGAAAAAAGAGAAAGAAAGGAGAGGAAGAGAGAAGAGAAAGCGGCGAAACCCTGTTCACACGTCGATTTGGAGGTATATTCTCATTCTAGCCGTATAAGTACTTGAAAATAACTATAATTTAGGAAATATTTCTTAGAGTAGTTATATTTTGAATAGTTTTTAGTATTTTCATTTGTTTTTAGTATAATTTATATTCTGAATAGTTTAGAATCTGTAAAATATAATCTGAGAATCGCTGAAATTTAGGATCGTCGTTGTGTATTAATATGTAGTATAACTAGTTTATTAATGATTGACAGATATGTCTTCGGAGAAGGGTATTTTCAGTATATATTACGGAGAAGGAAATGTGATTTATGGGCCGAATGGGGTAGATTTAAGTGAATTCAACTGTGCGGTCAGAGGAATTACCAGACCGCACGAGAGGATATTTGAATCCCTATGCAACTGGTTAATGAGGGGATTAAGGATTAATCAGCAGACACACACTGTGAGTGTTCAATGCGTCATAAATCGTACCACTCACGCTTTGATCTGGGAGCTGATGCCACTTGCAAGCAACGAGGACTGGTTAACTTATCTGCAAAATGCAAGTCATTGGCAATGGCCACTGGTACTCCTTGTCAGTGTGCACCAGAACCCTTTGATAAACATTAAAGCTGCTCCGGAGAATGAAAATATTGATGAAAAAGTTGAGGAGGCAAACATTGAGGCAGGTGGGACCGCAGCACCTCAATGCGTGGCTGATGAGGGGAAGAACATACCCTTTATTGTTGAACAGCTGCAAGACGAAGAACGTGAATTGGACGAAGCAATGAATGCCGATTCGTCTGATGATGACGATGATGTGCCTCAAGATTGGGTAAGCAGCGACTTCAGTTATCTTGTCGTAGATGACGGATCTAGCTGGCCTTCGGATTGCAGGGAGAATGAAATTATCTAGGGTGCAAGGTACCACTCAATTGAAGAGGTGAAGGAAGCTGTTAAGTGCTGATCTCTCTCTCTCTTATACGAGAGTTTAAAACAGTCGAGTGCAAATCTCGTAAGTACGATGTGGTATGTGTGAAGGATGGCTGTCCGTGGCGGGTGCATGCCTATAAGGATAAATGGAAAGATTATTGGGAATGCTCCATTGTCACTCAGCACACTTGTCATTTGCTTGGGGTGCAGAAGACCCATCGCAACCTCACGTCGCAATACATCGCAAATGAGATGTACGGGACGATAGTAGACAACTTGTCATATGAATCAAAGTCTATTATCAGGTATATTCAGGAAAAGTATAAGTATACCATCTCGTACAGCAAGACGTGGAGTGCAAAACAAAAGGTGTTGGAGATGAGGTTTGGTACGTTCGAGGCTGTATATGATAATGTTCCTCGATTGCTGACCGTCCTATGTCAGAGAAATTCTGAAAGCTATTATGATCTGAAAACTCTAGACAGAGGAGAAGGTCCGCCCTACACATTGCAGCGGGTCTTTTTCAGCTTGGGTCCATGCATTAACGCATTCCATCACTGCCGGCCTCTCCTGTGCATCGACAGGACCTTTCTCACAGGAAAGTATAGATTGCAAATGCTGACAGCTATTGGAGTGGATGGAAACAATCAATTGCTGCCTGTTGCTTTTGCCTTGGTTGAGAGTGAGAACACGGACAGTTGGTACTGGTTCCTGGAACGGGTTAAGCTTGCAGTCGTTCGGGATAGGGAAGATGTATGCCTGATTCATGATCGTCACGCCGGCATACTGAGGGCAATACTAGACTTGCAGCAGGGGTGTGTGGAGACCGGAGAGCCGTCCAAGTGGCGTGCTGTTCGCAGTAGGTGGTGCACGAGACATATCGGTGCAAATTTTTTCAGACAATTCAAGAACAAGCACCTTATGGATATGTTTAAGAGGCTATGCAAGGAAACGAATCAGCAAAATTTAACAAGCAGTGGCAGAAACTTGATGAACTGACCGGGAAGAAAAGAGCCGAGGACGCATCGAAAAATATAACTGCACAGGACGAAGCAGAGGCTTTGTGCCCTTTGCCAACAGATACTGCACGTACTCGCAGAAGGTCTGGGTCAGCGGTGAAAATCTTTTCTGAATGGATTGAGAATGAACCCAAGGAGAAGTGGGCGTTACTTTATGATACCGATGGTGCAAGGTACGGCATAATGACCACCAACTTCGCCGAGGTTTACAATTGGGTGCTGCGAGGTGTTCGTGGGCTTCCATTGGTTGCAATTATGGAATTCATTATCCGCGGGTGTACCGATTACTTTAGGGAGCGGTTCACTAAAAATCAGGTATTCATGCGAGATCCTGAAAGAAATTTTGGATTTATGGTAACAGAATATATGAATAAGAAGGCAGAAAGCGCCCGGCTACACCACGTACGGCAATGTGGTACACAGGAGCTCAAGTTTGAGGTATCTCCTAAAGACAGGGCGCGACGTGGCATGAGACGTCAAACTCCTGTAAAGGAGTGCATTCTCAAGTTGTTGTTGCTCATGCATGATGCCCAAGTTGCTGCACTTACCTTGTTCTCATGTAATGGCTGCTTGTGCGGATATTCGACATCCTGTCGATATATATGTTTCCTATTACTTCAGAAAGGAGACAATTGCCAGCACCTGGCAGTATGAGATCTATGGGTTCCGTTTGGTTGGATCGTTCACTGAGACAGCGAATCCTGTTATATATATTCCAGATTCAAGATCATCACGGGTTCAGAGAGGGCGCCGTCAGACACGGCGTATTCGTAATGATATGGATGAGTCAGAGCTCCGTCCGAGGATACAGCGCTGCAGTGCATGTAATCAGATTGGACACACGTATAAACGTTGTCCAAACAATGATGCTGGCCCCAGTTCTGCTGAAGCTGGCCCTACAGGTGATGCTACAGATGGAAGACCTTCGGTTGCATCAAGGAGTCGGAGACGTCGCCGATCGAGTGCTAGTACGTCATCAGGCATCATTTAGTTACAATTTTATTCGAACGTTGTTTGCTCATGTGTAATATTTGCCGCGTTGAGATTGTATCACACCCGAATGTGTATTTGTAATATTTGCCGCATTGACTGAAGATAGAATATTTGGATTCTACGTTGCAAAACGTTATCGTTTAACTATCTTCGTACGAGTTTTAGATACCGTAATCTTCTTCGTAAAATTGAATTAAAATTTTATATGCATACATAAGAGTATGGCGAATAAATCTTGTATTTGAAGAAAAAAGTATGAATTTCAAATAGCTTGTGAAACATAAATTCTAAAAAAATATAACAAAAATCACAACCAGGGGGCCTCCCGAACGCTGGTCGGGCGGGAGGCCTGCTTCAGGGACCTCTTCGCGAACAAGAAACTTTTCTTATTCGCGAAGAGGCCTCTAGAAATTTTTTTCGGACCTCCCGTCCGATGGGTGGGCGGGACGTTCCTTTCCGCCCGTTCAAAGAGCGGGAGGCACCTATTTTTCTAATTTCTCCCATCCGGCTCTTTTTTTCGAATTTTATTTTTTTTATCCTCTTTTTTAAAAAAACTCGATGCCGTGCTCGTGCCTGCCCCGTGGTACGGCCCAGCCCAGCACGAAACTGTACTCGGGCCTAGTCGTGCCAGATCTAGCTGTGTCCGTGCCGGGCCAGGCCGGGCCGCCCGATGACCAACTATAGTCACGACCCGCGACCACAAGCCCCCAACGAGTCCGTCTGCGGTATATATGGTCATCTAGTTTCGGTATGGGACTCGTGATAATTAACTCTAGCAGGGCACAGATGGACGCGCTGGGCCGAGATCCTGCAAGTGCTGCGTGCGAAGGGCGTCAAGGCCGGACTGGGATCTTTCGCAGTTGTACTTGTAGTCTATTTTTTTTCGTAGGAGCCCCTAGCAAAACAGAATGAGACTGGCCTTGTGAACACAGTTACTCTTGCATCAATCTTTCAGCTCACGCTCAAAGGCTCGTTGTTCCTTTTTTCTAAAAAAAAAAGGTCCACAGTATGTGATTCTGTCAAGAAATCTGAAAGCACTACATCGAGAAATCTGGTAATAATATATGGTGTCGATTTCTAATGTCCTTCACGGCGATTATGCGGTACAATGCAACAAAGAAACATCATGGCCATCAGAGCTGTTTAAGATGGTCTTCATGCCCATCCATAGCTAAGAATATCTGGCACATTGCTTCCTGTCTCCTGAAAACTGACAGACAAGGACAAATATACAATTTCAGACCACAGAAATAGCAAATTTGAAAGAAAAAAAAAGCACTCAGTATTGATAATACGTGGAATGCCTATTTACCTGACATCCATGCTGACCATTTTATGATATCAGCTACTTGCAGATGTAAAGTGTTAGGTCTGATCATTTTTGTTTCTTTTAGCCTGGCAGGCTTTCAAGGCTTGAACCTCTGTTATGAAAAGGAAGTGACGCGGCTCTTGTTAGTAAAGATAATACAATGCTCTAGACTATATCAAGACTAATACTAATATCCAGAATCCCCTAAATGTTTCTGTTTGAAAAAGTCAACGTCAACTGTCACATGGCCACTAGTGCGACCAAAAAGAGATTAGAGTGTGGTACTGATCTGACAATCAAGGCAAATCTGTTAATGTCTGTTCTCCATGACCACTCATTAAAAATAAATAAACCGCTCCAGAGTATACAGTAGTACTTGAGCATCATTTCGTGGTTTGTTTGAGTGCAGTTAAGCAGTTTAGGAAGTTAGTCTAGCAAAGCTTTACTATACTAAGCCTTGAATCCTAGAATTGTCCAGCTTGAAGCCAGCTGTTGCACCCATGTAGATGCATGCGCCAGGATTTCCACATGCATGGATTTCCCATTAAAAAAATGACATGGAAAATAAGAGAATGCCCATGTCCAAGACAATGCACTTTAATAGCACAAATTGAAACATTGCTTTTTTTTCCTCCAAACCCAATGAAAATGCTAAATGCTAATGATCAGTAAATAGAGTTTATTCAGGATATTTCTGGCACTTGTTATATGCATCATTTATGGTTTATGCCAATGCCTTGGACTAGAGTCGATGTAGAATGCTTCTCTAAAGACTATAAGGTAGAAGCAGATAACACATAACCATCCTTGGGTATTAGGTCTTGAATTCTGTTCAGAAAGAATATTAGGACCCATTTATCATATAAAAGTGATCCAGACGAGTTATGGATGCTTGATGACCATTACTCTCACCCTAGAGCGTATATCCTTATGCATGTCAGGGCAAATCATCACAAGGAAAATGTAGTGAAGACTGAAGCATATGTGCATCCTAATTCTAATACAATGTAGTTCTTCTGCTCCAAACGTTAAATTTGTTCTAGTTCTCACTTTCACCTGGTAGGCCTTAGCTAGAACATACTTTTGATGCTTTTCAAGCTCCCAAAAGGATCTCATAGCACCCCTCAAAGTTCATGCTTGATCAGTTTGCAGGGGAACATTTCTCTAGCCAAGACAAATAGCCAACTAAATCCTAACCTATATAAGTACAATTACTGCCCTCTAAACCCAGTTCATGAGGGACTTGCAAATCATGCACATGTCAATCAGCTGAGCAACCTTGTTAAAGGCATTTGGATTTCCTTCATTAATACACAATTCCTGGAAACTAACAAATCTTGTTTCAGAGAAGATAAAACTGTGCTGATATATTAGACGGCTTACGTGCTTGGCAGGCCTTCCAGTTGCGGTTTGACTCGACAAGGCAGTCCTGCGAACAAATAATGAAGATCAAAATCTGAGAGGCCTAAGATTGGTATTGAAGGAAACAATCGACTTTCGAGCAGAGAGGCCAGTGCCTGGAGAGAGAGATAGATCGTGGCACACTCGTTAAGCTGCTTCACACTCTCGTCCTCCTCATCCGCGTTGGTCACATGTAAGGTCCGTTGGGACACAGACAGTGGCACGTTCCTAGTGTCGCTCGAAGAAGATTCCATCGCGAGCTTTGGTTTGTTTTGGTGGGGCCACCTCGGTCAGTCAGTTTTGGCCTTTCAGTTGCTGTCAAATGGATTGGGCCTGTAAAATGCCCTAAAGCTGTAAATTTTATGGCAATCATTTTACCAAACATTTTTAAAAAAAACTGAAAAGGAACTGCAAGATGTAAGTCAGAGCATGTTCTACAAACTACAGCTTTGCAAATATTAAGATATAATTTGAATCAGACTTCTAAGGGAAAAAGTAACTATTTACACTGCTCTGCACTAGTTCAGCCATTGGGGTGTGTTCGGGAGGCCTCCACTCTAGGATTTTCCCTGATGCTACCAGGACGCACTCCTCAACAGAATCAGAAGCAAGTCCTGGAACATGTTTGGCTGGAAGGTTGACTCCAGAAGGAGGGATTCTAGGAGAAATAGACCATGCATCCCCTGGTAGGTTGGTGGCTTGTGTAGCAAACAAAAATCACAATTTGCTGGGTTCATGCCTACATGAATGTTGTGTCTTTCTATGTATGTGCATTTGCGCACTAAGATGCATGGTACACGAGTTCCTAGCACACAACAATTGCCTATCTCTGTCTTCTTTTTCTGGGAATGCTTATGTCCACCTCTTTCTTGCTCATGAATTTGTTAACCTCTTTCTTGCTCATGAATTTCTGGTTTAATTTTTCCTTTACCAAATTTGTCGATCACGACACACAAGACGGCCCACAAGTATGTTAACATAGAATAACTATATAGAAGCGCCCCGACAAGAGGCAGGTCCTAATAGTAGGCGTGAGATATCCTAGCAATCTGTTTGGTCCTATGCATTTTGTTCACAACAATTCATATTATAGTCCATGCGCACACACATACTGATCTAACAAATACACTGCTGCTAGGTATCAATGATTTAACAAATGGTCCAATTCAGCAAACACATGATGCAAACATGCTGAATCGTTTTAATTGAAAATCTAAGAGGGAAAACTACAACCGCATGCGCATGCAGCAACATATGGAAGCACAAGCTGCTAACAATAAATGAACAGATGCTGACCAAAAAATTACATTTTTTCTTCTTGAACAACGCAAACAAAATTACTACAAGCTAATGGCTACAACAGTGTGATTGCAAGATTGTGGTGATCAAGTTTCTCCCTAGGTAAATCGAATGGCATGTATACATACAGGGAAGCAAAAGGAAGTAATATACGCTCACACCGGCTCCAGCCAGTCCAATAAACACGATTCAGATCTGCGCGCTACCGGTCCCCGCCGTGGAAGCGGGGGGGAGATCCATAACCGGTGAATAAAAGGAGGAGGACAGCTAGTAAAGGCTAGGGCTCATCTTCGTGAGGTGGACCTTAGTGGATGCGAAACTGGCTCCGGGCCCCCCTTGCTCCGCGCTTGCCTCGCTGACCCCAGCAGCTGCGCTTGTTGGCCGCCGCCGTTGGAGAAGACGAACAGCGGAACAGGGCGGCGGAGTCCGTCAGCGCAGGCAACTGAAGAAAGGGAAAGGGGCTATGATGCATGGGCCAATTGGGCCTTGTTTCGAGTGGCCCAAGTAATGGAAACAAAGCAGTCCCGATAGCATTTGCAAGCAGCTCGAGAGATGGGGGGAGAGGACGGCGCCGCAGAGAGAGAAGGGGGCGACGCCCAGAGCAGAGGGAGGGAGGTAGTGCGGCGGTACAGTACTAGAGGGAGGGCGGGCGGGTGGCGGCGCGCTACCGCGCCGAGAGAAGAGGGCTGGGAAGGCGGTAGCGAGCAGGTTGTTTCCGTGTTTGATCTATTATTTAAAAGTATTAAATAAAATTTAATTATAAAATTAATTGTAGATTCTCTAACTAATTCGCGGAATAAATCTAATATATTAATTTATAATCAATGAAGTGTTACTATTATTATAGCAACTCATAAATTAATTAAACTTATTAAATTCATCGTGAATTAACACCAATCTTTTACTCGACGGAATCAAACGGGAGCCATCTTATCCCGACGAGTGAGGTAGGTTTGGATGGGAAATGCCAGGGTCTTCGTGCTCACGAGTCACGGGGTTTGGAGCCGCCACTCGACTGGCCACACTGGCTGGGCAGGCCGCCGGAGCCGGCGCTCACCTCGCCGCGAGGGCAGTGGGACCTGCATCTCGCCTCGCAGCGTGGCGTGGGCCGCGGGAGACGTAGCTCGCCTCGCCGCGCGGGCCGCCGAAGGCGCAGCTCGTCTCATCGCGCGGCAACCCGGAGAGTCTGCTGGCTAGAGTTGCCCGCCGCCGCCGGGCAGGGGCCCCGAAGCGCCTGAAGATGAAGTGAGCTAGATGATGAGAACAGTTTAGAAGGGCGGAGTCCCTCACTCCTCCTCCACGTCGGCCGCCGCCACAGCTCACCGTTTCTGCTACAGCTTGCCGTTCGCCCGTTGACCACGCTGGTCCACCGAGCCGCCGGATGCTCGCAATTGGAGGCGTCACGCGATTCTCAAGCTTGCGGGATGGTGCTCTTGGCTGGAGTTTATCTTGAATCGCAGACGCATTCACATCCATATCGCTGGTAACAATGGATTGGCCTTGTACTCTTTTTTTTTTCTCCCTTCCTTTTTCGTTTCCTTGTGCCTTCATCCCACATCATCCGAACAAGGGAATAGGATTAGGAAGTGATAACCCAGGACCTAACCCACCCCATTATCTCACGTCACGGTGTTTCTGGACTTCTCTAGAGGCCGTTTGGCCGGGCTTCGGAGGGCTCCGGCTCCTTATGACAACAGCGCTGTGCTGTCGTAGGAGCCGGAGCCGGTCCGCCGGATGTGAGAGGTAGAGGGAAGAGAGAGAAAAAAGACTTCTTGCTACAGTGCAACTAACTTATGGGTGAGCTCTTCGCTTATTCTCGCTGATACGCTGCTTATAATCGGAAACAAATAGAGCTGTAATCTAATGATAATAAGCACAACTCACTTCTCTCTTGTAAATGAGTAAACGAGAGCACACCAACTCACCTCTCCCTTGTGCTCGGAGGTGCTGGTGCCGGTAAGGGGGCCGGATATGCGTGGGGTTCTCTAGATGCAGCCGAAAATCAGGCTACGATGATGGCGACGCTCTCAAGTGCCCTTTCTAAAAAAGAGGTATTGTCACGGCATTCTTCCACATCCAATGTCTCCTGCAGTTGTTGGTGGATTTTCATGTGAAAATCCAATTCTGACGTGGCGGCGATGGTGTCTTAGATATCGTTTTCTTCTTAGAGGATCGTCTTGGAGATCCTTTGATTTGGCTGTGTCATTTCAGTGGCATAAGATGATTTCTACATCAAGTTTTTAAGAAAACGATTGATGTGATTATTTGGTGTTGCGATAAGATCTTGCAAGGATGAAACGTGAATGAAGAAGAAGATTAAAGCTTAGTCTTCTAGTTTTCTTCCTTTATTTTAGAGTTTTTTCTTATATTTTTGAAACCCTCATTTGAGATTTAGAATCTAATAACTCTTGTAACTTGTGGCTATATATATCCAGCTTGTGGATATAGAGGGGGTTCATCCTTTATCTAAAAACTCACTTCTCCCTTGTAACAGAGAGTACACAGTTCTTCTCTTGTTGTCTGGTCTGGATGCCAGCAAATTAAGGTGAAATTCAGCCACCCAGTTTCTAATCTGCATGTACATAATTACAGTATGCTCCGTGCAGCTCATATTCTAGAACAAGGGGCCAGGGCAGTTGTCACTGAGCGCCACATTAGAACAAAAGTATCTGAACTTCGTAAGCATGCACTCATGTTAGAACAGAAGCCATGGGCAACATTATATTCTTTCGTGGTAATATGGGTCCAAAAGTCTCAGATCTGACTTGAACTATACAAATGTGTTGAAGTTACGCTTGTTGCTTCATCTGACTTCATTTGGTACTTCCTTTTTCTTCAGAACAACCTCAGCTATTATCCAGGAGAACATCTGTTGGGAAATTGAAACCCATCTAGACTGCCTAGTTTAGTCAAACAAAATTTTAAGACTACAGATACATCTATTTATCACTTAAATGGTCAAAGCATGTTTTTCCATGCCCCCCTGGCCCCTGCATACACACAAGATATAAAAGGCTATATGCACTAGATATTGAAACAAACTAATCAAACAGTCCCCCCCAAAAGACCAAAAAATTGAGGACCAATGTTTCTTCAAGCACAAAAGCTCTTCACTCCGCCCATTGCAGCCAGTCATTCAAGCTGTGCAGACAGAATATGGTTTATATAAAACATATGTTAAGAACTTAATCCTGAAGGAGCAAACAGCATTAACATGACAAAGTACCTTCCATGCATACATCACCAAGAAAGCACACTGAAAATGTTTTACTCCGAACTTTGCAGCCATCCAAGCTGTGCAGAAAGAATATGATTAATTATATTTTAATGACTTGATCTGAAGGAGCAGCAAACATTAGTATAAGAAGTTACCTTCCATGCATACATCACAAAGAAAGCAACTGTATCTGCGGACCAGACAACAGCGAAGGATTTCACGAAGAATGGAATTATAACATTGATCAGGGGAATCAGGAGAAATAAGTAGTTGAGAGCCTCTTTCTCCTTGTTTGAGCAGTCACGGGCCCGAAGTGAAGGTATAGCTGCAGAAGTAGATAACACTCAGTTAGTATACCGAGGAAAAGTATAAGAAACAAATAGGAGTCAGCATTTTTCAATAACATGGCCACAAAGTTTTAAATTCTTGTAACTCCAACACCAACTGGAGGAATTTTTCATTGAACAATAATGCTCAAATATTGTTTCCACCTTTCCTCATTAGTTGAGATTTTAAGTGAACCGTTGAGTGCATTTAACTCAAATAAGATATCAGACTATCAGAGCCTAGTGGCCTTAGGTTTGAGACCTCACTAAGGCAACCGCGGCCACATCAAATCCATTTCATAGGTCCCACGGATTTCAAGCTTGAATTTGTTAGTTAATTCCACGAATAACATAAAAGACTCTGCAGAACGACCAGAGCCATGGATCTTTCAAATGGGTGGTATTCCATATTTACTAAATCAAATAGAATTGATTATGTCTCAGATTTCTGGATAGTTGATTGCACTGACATTGGGCTTTCAGCTTCAAGCCTACAAAGCATATCCAACTGTTCAAGTAAATAGTTTGGCAAAAGAGCAAGATCATAGCAGGAAGAGAAGATACTTCAATCTCATCATATTTGTTTGTGTACGTGAAATCAAACATATATAGACCATGGTGGGAAGTAAAAAAAAATTGACGCATTTACTATAACTTTCTTAAAAGAAATGTTTTTTTTTGCTATATTATGCAACACTAGGTATGCCCAATCACCACAAGCAAACACAGGCGGAAATGGATATAGTACAATATAATGTTTCTAGCTAGTTAAACACTATTTTCCCATGTTTCAGAACAGAAAATATAAGGTCGGCACTAGTCATTATCAGTAAAATGCTAGTTCCTGCACCTGATTAAAACAGGGTTATTATCGAATGTTAATACGAACGGTAGTTAAAATTAATCCAGAGAAGAATGGGTAGATAGATCAGATGCATTGGCAATTCATTTAGCAGAATTTAGAACTGCAGGGCAACAAAGACAACATGCACCAATGTCCTAAAGATCTCAACTAGGTCGATGCGACACAACAAATCCATCACTTCCTACTCTGGAGTGCGAGGAAGAAAGAGCAGTTCAAGACTGCAACACTGATATAAACATTATTAGGTTCTAGTAAACCATATCAATTGAAGTGAAAATCCATGCTTTTACTAGGAACATAACTTGCAAAATTCTTACTTACTGAACATCCAAATGGACCACATTCCCATCAACCTCCAGATGTCAGGTTCATTTGATGGGAACACGAGATTAAAGGAAAGGGCTCCTCCCAAAAGCATGGAGACATATCCCTGGACTTCAAAAACAGTGTACAGGGCACTTCCAGGGACAGCAGGGTTCTTTGTTTTCGTGGACGCCCTCGGTGCAAAGGTTGCCGCAGTCTTCTGAACTGCCTGTTGTTCAGCAACGTATCATAATTACAATCAGGAATGTATCAGCAATAACAACTGTGTTGCACAAGCTGGAGGGTCACAATTCACACACACACGTAAAATTAGTTGATTCAATAGCGAACTTTGTTAGCTGTATCAGCAAAAGATTGACCCATTCTTTTATACAAATCTTCTGAACTACTGTGCCATAGAAAATAAAAACAAAAATTTGGATTGATGGTACATCATCTAAAACAATTACTCCTCTCCTACTAAAATTGTCAAACAAACCTTCTTGAGCTCCTTTTCGATCTTGGGATTGACGGGAGGCGGTTGCTTCCCTGCAGATGAGTCAGCCGAAGCAAATCCCTCCCCACCGCCGCTTTCCTCCCCTTCCATGTTGTCTCCCACGGTGGATGCCTCGGCCGCCGCAGCGCCGGACCCCGAACCATCGGTACTTGCGCGCGCTAAATTGAGCTTCCTCCGCCTGCAGCCCGCCCTTCCCCAGCCCCAGGAGAGCGTGGCCGACGGTGGCCGCAGTGCGGCTGCAACTGGCACAAACGCGCAGCCGCTGCCGCCGCTGACCGGGTTGCTTACCAACAGTTGCATTGCTCTCGAGGATTATGTGGAGTGGAGAGATGAGGAGCGAGAGGGGGCAAGGGATGGGGAACCGATGGTTCTCCCGCCTTCACCCTACGGATGTTACTTGCTGTCGGTTAGTGCCCCGTCTCTTCGGTCTTTGTGGAATCAGGGTCGGAAGACAACAGGTTTGGTTCGAGTCCGAATCTCCTTTTTACCTCCGACGAAAACGGATACTGGTGAAGCTGTTCTGGGCTTCCGGTAATAGCCGCATGGTTCCTGCCTGCCTGCGTGGATTCGGATGTTCCTCTACTCGGACAAGGAGACCTCGGCTGGGTTGTTCCATCCTCTATGTACTCCCTCCGTTTTAATGAAAAGTGCAATCTTGCATTTATTTTTTAAAAAGAAATATAATTCTAGAAATTAGATCTCAACTATCTGGTGAGATTTAATTTGCACACCAAAACTAACTATATGTGGCAAATAAATAAGGATGAAAGAATCTTTTCACACCACCACTAATGTATAAAAAAAGATTAGAATTGTATTTTTTCTGAAACGGATGGAGTAAGTGAGTTAGGAGGGCGGAGGCTGCCCTAGCTCCATCAAAACCCGCAGCTTTGCAAGCATTCCTGCGGAGAAGCAATAATTCATCTTCCAATGGAGACACGTAGCACAGCTGAGATTACAGGCCTTTAGAGTCTGGCTATGCACCCAAGAAATTTGTTATCTCTGATCTCTAGAATTTTGCCAAAGGTTGCTTTGTCACTGTTGCATTAATTGGGTCTAGGATATTAAACCAATTAATCAGATAATTTCAAGATCCATAGAAAATGATGATAGTAACAGCAGTGGTTAAATGATGATAGTAACACCAGTGGTTAAACCACCTTGAAAGTTGGGAGTTGAGAGGATCCCTAATCAATTTATAAGATGGAGTTTGTTCAATATGGTAAGAAGGTGAAAAGAGATAGAAGGGTGCCACGCGCGTGCGCCTTCCTATCCTCTTCCACGTTCTCCACTTGCTCTGCTCCTCTACATCCCCGTTCTAGTAGTATGAGCGCACTTACTGGAAGAGCAGACCTCCGGAATTCCGTCCTCTTTGAAACACTACACCGAGTAGAGGGCGATCAAATTTTTAGAGAGCGTGACTGCTCGCTGCATCAACTCCCCGCTGTGAACAACTACTTCCAGCGGACACGGCATCAATTTTTGATCAACTATATCAAACAAGCAAGTCCGATCAGAATATCGACTGATTAGGATAACAACGCATCCGGCTCCGCTTCTGAGTACATCCTAAACTTCTTGTTTAAATTTATCGTTGTAGCAAGCATAATAAACCACGCTCATATTTCTATTATCATATCTATCATTATCTTATATTTCGAATTAAAATGAATCATATTTTGCCTCTAATTCCAACCGTCGGCTTTACCGGTTTACTTAAGAAATTCAGAGAAGACGGGCACGTTCACCCTCCATCGATTGGGACTTCGTTAGGAGCTTCCTCAGGATATGATGGATATATTTGCCACACCCTTGAGATCCCTGACCTGGTGAGGGTGAGCTCTGTCTGCTCGTCTTGGCACTATGCCTACACCACCCTGCGTGACCATGGACAGTACAAGCGCTCCCAGACGCCGTTCCTGCTCTATACCTCTGAATCCTTGGTGAGCCTGTCGTGTGTTTGTACAGTCTTGGGGAGAAGAGGACTTACAAGTTAGAGAGTTGTTACGGTATCTAGAAGGAACCTCTATGGTTCCTCCCCTCTAAAAAATGAGAAATTTGGATTTTTAACATCACAAATGTTAGGCTTCGCAAAATTGCCACCGTAAACTTCGCAAAATCACCATTTTTTGAGACATTGATTTCATTGCCGTTTTCTCTGTTTTATTCATTTGCAATCCTTTTCCATTTACTTAGATCTAAAAGGACCAAATTGCCCCTGAGGCCCAAACGTTATCTGTCTGGACTGAGAATCGATGGCCCTCGCCTGCACTGTTGCCGCCGGCCGTTTGCCTGCTTGCTGCCTGCCATCCCGGTGCCCGCCCTCTCCGCCACCTGCCTGCCTGCTCCCGCCGCTCACCCGCCGTCCCGCCTGCCGGCCTGCCCATGCCGCCGCTCGCCCGCCTGCCGGCCTGCCCGCCTGCCAGAAGCCCGGGTACAGTCGCAAGGAGGCTGGATTGGAGGGAGGGAGGGAGGGGGAGCTGTTCTACTGTTTGTTCAGATGAAATTGAAGATATGTATGTGCTTGTTCAGGTGTTGAATTATTAGTTTCAAAATGGATGCACTGCATCTCGGTTGTACTTTTTAGAATGCAATTCATCTGCCAAAGTCGATGAAAGACAGAACAAAGAGCTGATGAAAATACCGTGGATCAGGTTCCATGCAGCTGCGTATTGGCGTCTCAATGTGGGAGACCGAGGCTAGCGTTGCAGCCTGCTGGCCCCTGTAGTGCGCGTTAGTATTAGTTGTGCGCAAGGAGAAGGTCAGGCAATCGGCGGCGGCGGCGGCAATCGGCAGCGGCGCGAGCACACGAAGGCCGACGAAACTGCTTCTACGATTTTGCCGAACTAAGCCACTAGCACTAGCTAGGTATTTCACATAAACATAACAAGAGGCAATTTGGTCCTTTCAGGTCCGAGTAAATGGAAAAAGGAATTGTAAATGAATAAAAGAGAGAAAACGGCAATGAAATTAATATGTTAATGTTATAAATGGTGATTTTGCGAAGTCTATGTTTGCGGTGGCAATTTTGTGAAGCCCAACGTTTGCGATGGTAAAAATCCAAATTTCTCCTAGAAAAATCAGAGCCGTTGATCTTTAGAAGATATACTTTTCTCTAATCAGGGGTAGTTTAGCAATATGTCATGTGAGCACCAAATAGATCGAGCCTTCTTCATTGAGTCAATTACGTACACATCATTATAAAAAAATTTGTATTCCTCAATTGCCACGGAAAAAGTTTTGTCTCCAGTGCGCCACTGTTCCTTCTTTGTGTTACCCTATAAATTTTGCCCCTGAGCATACTAAAGTAATCTTCCACAAACCCTAAAACCGACGCGTCACTCTCCCCCTTTCCCCGTGCTCTCTCCTCAACCCTAGCTAAGCTGCCGACGGCGGCGGCGACCAAAGAATCGACAAATCCACCTGTTGCATGCTTGTTTAGGATTTAGCTGTGTACTGCTTTGTGATGCTTTCAAATGTTTTATGGTGATTTCAAATGTTTTATGACGCTTTCAACTATTGGTTTAAAAATTTAGTACATGACACAGTAAGCAACATCCAATATTTTGCTGTTTTTTTTACAGTCATGAGCATATAGCAATCCATCTTCTCTATGCTCTGATAATTCCTCGTGCATTATTATTCATAGATGCAAGTATAATCACCGATTAACATGGTAACTTAAAGTTCCTACAATCAAAATAATGTCTTCATTTAACACTAGGTATTAAAACAACTAATACGTAAATTTTTTCTGTGTCAACATTGGATGTTGCTTTTGTAATAATTTAACTTACTATAACTTTGTATACTAATATGTCTGTACTCTCTGTCTACGTCAAATTATCAATTGTAGACTTGTGGATCTTTCCATATCAAAATTACATCAAATTGTGCCATAGTCATGACATGCCTTTCAATGATCTTCTCATGTGTTCTTATTATCATCGCAACCAAACCGTGAGCGGGTGACTTGGCTGCTACTAGGCATGATGCCCTTGCTTCTGGCTTTAAATTGAATATTGCCTCCAGATCAACTATAGATTTAATTTGGATACAAAAAAAATACCAATTTAAAGGAATATGAATGGCAAGACATTCTTTTTCCTAAAATGAGGAACTGAAAGGGTCTGGGTATATAATCAGAGTCGGTAATGGTATAGTCCGCTATATGTAAATCGACGGTATAGATAATGTTTTATTCTAGATTTATATATTCATTAATCATATTCGATATAGGCTCTTTGGGTTAGTCTGCATCGTTAGATCATCATAAGATCCAATGATATATGTTCTTTTCTTTTTTCAATTAACGTGGTAATTTATAGATCCTTTCTTTTTTTCAATTAACGTGGTAATTTATAGAGCCTTTCAACAAATACGGTGACTTCTCCAGCGGCCAAGCCCATATTACTTCATGTCTTCGCCATTCCCCTAACATTTTCCATGTTATTTGCGTTTCCTAAAGTTTTGCGTGTTAGTTGTGAAGGGTGACGCTCACAGGCTCAAAGCTTCTAAACATGCAAATAAGTCTGTGAACATTTGCAGCAGAAACTTATTGATTTGTCAACAGGATCACCATTTTGCAACTGAAATTTAGTTACTGACAAAGCATTACAGTTACAGGCATATTCAGACATCATCAGAAGAATAACAACTTCCATCTGGCTACACTGTGAAAGCAACCAACAAAGGCCAAGCTCTCATTTTGTCGTTGGGTTTCACGTTGGTGTTCATCTGCCGTCAGGCTTCCTCTGAGGCTGGAATGAACTTGAGAGAAATGCTGTTAACACAGTGTCGCTCGTTGGTAGGCGTTTTAAACCCTTCCCCTTTGAATATATGCCCCAAATGTCCTCCACAGGCAGCACATGTGATCTCTGTCCGCCTCCCATCAGGGTCCGGCTAGTGTTGAAGAACAAGATTGGTTAATTACCGGAGATTGCAGAGAAGAAGGCCATAAAGCAATGATGATTCCTCATCCGGTGTGCAACAGAGGATAGTACATACCGTCTGTCTTATGGCCCCAGGAAGTCCCTCATAGAATGCCGGCCAGCCACACCCTGAGTTGAACTTTGTAGATGATTTGTATAAGGGAGTTCCACATCCAGCACATTTATAAATGCCCTCATCAAAAAACTTGTCATATTCACCAGTTCCAGGGTACCTAGGAAATCAGATGATCAAACGGATTCAGAACAGTTTAACGGAGAAACATCTTTCACCACACCATATACCAGATTGCTAGACATCTTTCAAGAGCAATTTACCAGTTTTTTTGGTTGAGAATGCACAGCTATAGTTCTCTTGAGCTACGATTAGGAGTCAAGGGCAATACCAGATTGCTGTCTTGACTTCTACATAGATTTTTGTGTCATTACATTTCAGTACAAAACATGCAGTAGTTCAAAATAGCTACTGATAAGATGACTGCTGTGATTTAGTAATCAGACTAGGTGCCTTTGATCCTTGTTTCAACAACTCCATCAGCATTTTCCTGCTCTAATTACAAATTCTTCAACATTTTACAAGCCAGCTACAAACGTACTATGCAAATACGGGTAGAAAGTCAGAATCAGGTTTTGCAGCTAAAAATGCACAGCGCTGTCATGTGGGAGGTTAGCTATCAATTCAGTGATATGCATAACATGGAAGCATGGTGCTGTGCATTTCTAGGACATCTTTTTTTATGCTTGTCCAATTGAGTTTAACTTGGGTTGATCAGTATCCGTTGATTATCCAGCGTATTACTAAAACTAACAATAGCGAAGGACCAGAGATGTGGCTATGTGCCGTCCAAATCTTACTCGGTGCCCTTGAGGCGGAGGATGTTAAACTGCTCCGGCGTGAGGATGGCCTGCCACTCCTCCTCCGACTTCTGCACGGGCCCTGGCGGCGGGGTCGACGACGACATCGCCGCCACGCCCGGGAATCTCCGTACCGCCGCGCCGCGCGACGGGGACGCCGCCGCGAGGCCCCTGCACGGCCGCGCCGCGCACGAGAGGGGCGCGGGCCGAGGGCGCGCGGCGGCCGGCGAGGGGGCGAGGAGGAGGGAGGAGAGCGGGCGCGAGGCGCGCGGCGCCACGGCGGCGGGGCGGGGGCACGAGTGCGATGCCATCGTCCTCAACCTCAGCAGACGCGGGACGCCCATGTCTCGCGGCAGCAGTGCGACGTGTCTCGTTCGTTGCCTGATAAGGTTCTGGACTCGTGCTCTGGATTTCCATGGATGCACGACTCTGCAAATGCAATAGTTCCTTGAAAATAGCTTTCCCTTTATTCCTTTTTTTACATGTTTGACTAGTTTTAACCTGCACTGTTAATGAGAAGAACGGATTCAAATTCAATTAGTATCTGATGGCTAAAGCCAAGAAATCTCTCGAACTGAACATAAATGCCTGGCTTCTCATGCTGTCTAGCAATATCTTCTCAGGTTTTAACAAAATGCACAAAGCAAGTCTTATTGGAATTGCTGGGCAATAAATTTGAAGTTTCACATTCTAAGAGCATCTTCAAAAGCTTTTCTAAAATCTACTCTTTAAATCATCATTTAGAGAGTCACTTCAGTTAAAATCATTTTATATATTTCTATACTCTCCAACAGCTTTTCTATATCTTATGGGTAGTCTAGAGAGCAATTCTCGCTCTCCATCTTTAGCTAACGAGAAAATTCGGAACAAAGGATGTCTATATTTAGATATCGAATCGAAGAGGCTGTTGAAGGGTAATTTTTAACCAAAATATCTATTCAGATAGAGATATAAAGAGACATGTGAATTGTTTACATGATAGTATGATACTGAATTACTGATGAGCTCGGTGGAGGTCTATCATAGAATTTTTGGGGAACAGAGAGAGAAAATCCAACCCAAGATTAACAAAATTGAGAAAAAAGATGGAACAAATTTACAGTGTCCAGCACAGATCATTTCCAGGACTCAACCAATCAGGCCAGTGATTCAAAGTTGCAAGCATTGCTCAAGTTTCGCAACACATCCAGAACCTCACATAACTGAGACAAATAGTGTGACTCCCAGACTGAAACTGGAGTAACTGAACATTTGAGGAGCTGACACCCAAAAGATCGGAACCTGGAACCTATGTTTCATCAGCACTCTCTCCATCTTCAGGCCTCCGCTCTTGTTATTAACCCAGCTCATACATGAGAAAGATGGTTTACTATATGTTTGCCAAGTATGTCAGTAAGAAAGATGAGAAATACAACGTCCAACGATATCTGAACAAAAATGCCTGACTTCTCCTGCTGTCAAGCATGAATTTCTCAGGTTTTAACAAAATGCATAAAGCAAGTTCCACTGGAAGAGCTGGACATGGAATTTGAAGTTTCACAGTCTAACATGTGATTTGTTTATATGATACTGATGAAGTTTGGTGGAGCTCTATGCATACATTTTTTTGGGGAACAGAGGGCAAAAAATTCAAACCTGAGGTTAATATAATTGAGAAAAATATAAAACATTGGCAGTGTCTAGCACAGATCATTGCCAGGACTGAACAAATCACGGCAGTGATTCAAAGTTGCAAGCATTGCTCAGACAGCACCACTTTTCCCCCAGAACCTCACATAACTGAGATACATAACATGACTCCCAGACTGAAGTAACTGAACATTTGTTAAGAAGCCCACAACCCAAAAATAGGAACCTGGGACCTATCTGTCAACATTCAAGATTTTCCAATATAAAACCAATCAGCACTCTTCTCTATCTTCAATCCTCTGCTTTGTTAGAATAACCCCTGAGCAAATATGAGAAAGATGACCAGATGTATCTTTGGCATAGAAATACAAGTATGTCAGTAAGAAAGATGACAAGTACATCATTATGCAGTTAAACATACAACGTTGAAGGATATCTGAATATACTACTGGAAATCTAATCTACAGTTTGAATGTATAAAGCATTTGGTTTACCAAGCACACATGCTTCAAAATTGGCAGTCTAATGACTGCATCATATACATCAAAGCATCAAGCTTATGGCCTACATGCAAGCTCATCAGATAGCAATTGATACGATGCAATCAATTATCGAACAAACTCATCATCAGAGTCATCATAATCGCTGTACTCTTCCTCCTCACTTTCTACCTCCTCCGCAAATGCATTCATGTAAGAAGATTCCTCAGCCTCCATTTCCTCAACTCCGATTGTATCATACTTCATGCGCTCAACAAATCTGGCATCAGAACAGTTAAGAAGCCATGCAAGAGAGCATGTGAACCCCTTCCTGGACACCATCTCATGCCGAGGCCTCACAGTTGACTCAAGGCCATATGTGAAAAATGCAGGGAACTCAGCCAGCTCCTCCAAATCCCTCTCCATCTCATTCTTGAAGTACTCAAAGTTCATCCTCATAATATCCATGTTCAGTGCGAGCAATTGGGGGCATGCCACAACCATCTTGCTAACTTGCGAGAGCATAAAACCACAGGCCGTAAGAAAATTGACATGCTTCAGAACCGCAGTTCGTCCAAGATTAATGGCCTGTGGCATCCTCTCGATCACTCTCCCAAAATCATCACGGCTGACTAAAATGATTGACTCAAACAAGCTCTGCTGTGCAACAAGCTTGTCCCTCAGCTCAAGTCCAAGAATGTCAGGATATTGCATCACAATGGAGGCTAGTGCCTCCTTCCTCACTCCAAACTCCATCAGCGCCTCAATGTTAGACTTCACCTTATCCTCTAATCCAAACCCAAGGACATAAGGCTTCTTCTCAATTATCCTTGCAACAGATAACTTCTGGAGCCCGATGCCCTCAAGGTATTCGACGAAGGGTTTTATAATCTTCCCCACGCGCATGCCAAGCACCTCGGGGAAACGGGTGATGACGCTGCCGATTTGGCGCCTACCCACGCCAATGCCGACGAGGTAGGCGATGGAAGTGCTCATGGTTCCCTCGAGCTTGAACCCCAGGAGCTCCGGGTAGCGCTCGAGCACGCGCGGCACGTCAACGGACCTGACGTCCATCCCCTGGAGGTACTTGACGACGGGGGCGAGGTCGACGACGACGCTGGCGTGCAGGACCTGCGGGTAGCGGCGGAGCAGGTCCGGGAGCGCGTCGCGGCGGACGCCGAGCTTGCCGAGGTAATCGAGGACGGGGACCATGTTCTTGCGCACGCTGCAGCCGAGCGCGAGCGGGTAGTCTGCGAGGTCCTCGCGGGTGAGGCCGAGGGAGGCGAGGAACTCGGCGCGCTCCCGCATGACGTCGACGGTGACCGGGAGCTCGAGGCCAGCGAGCTCGCCCGGGTCCACGCCGAGGGAGGCGAGGAAGGCGTCGACGTCAGCGCGGCGGGCGGCGCGCTCGCGCTCCATGTCGAGGAGGCTGGGCCGGGCGTAGAGGGAGGAGGGGGATGGGCGGCGCGACGGCACGGGGCGGGGGGGGCGGCGGCCGGCGCGGGGCGGTGCGGAGGGGGAGGCGGAGGTGGAGGAGGCGCGGAGGCGGAGGAGCCTGCGGAGGCGCGGGGCGGGGAGGAGCGGCGGCGTGGGGTGGGCGGAGAAGAGGAGGGACTTCATCATTGGGACTTGGGAGTGGTAAGAATAAGAGGTGAGCGAGGGGAAGAGGTTTGGGGGGGCGATGGGATGGAGCCGCGCGGGGGCGGTGCAAGACCAAAGAGGAAGCCAGCGGTGCGGGTGCCGGCCAGACGGGTTGAAGATCCCCGGTGATTTCTCTTTTTTTTTCGTTAAAAAGGGCTGCTCGGCGTCATACTCTATGATGACAAAAATGTACAAATTTTCAGTTAAATTGCACCCGAGTGTCGTATTATGCGTTTATAGGCAGCAAACATTGCAAGATCACGTTTGGTTGCTAACGGGGGCACGCCATGACTTTGTTTTCCTTGCCAACGCTAATAAAAATAGCCACTGCGAAAAGATTTGCTACTTTTTTATCGATTATGTATTCCGGGTTTATGCATTAACCACATAATTTTGTAGACGTGAAGAGTACATGAAAAAAGTGATCATCCTTAAATAACCACGGGAAATATCTCCCATTAAGTAAAAAAAGATGGTAATTAAGGTGTACTTGTTTCGGCTAGAGATCTTGAAGAGTAGATTATGGATATCTAAATTTCTAAAAATTTGAATTGAAAAACTTGATAGTTGTTTGGCAACCTAGATTTTATAATGCATCCTCCTCTCATCCCTCTTAGTAACACGTGGGTAATATTTTCTTCCTCCCACATCTCTTTCTCCCATCGTATAAGGAAAATAGTCATGGTTGGACATCCATGACTCCTCTCGTTTCGAATTTGGTTCCAATTCAAAGGCTAAAATAGGGTTCTTGTAACTAATTTTTCCTTTCTTCCTTACGTGTACGGGGTATTAAGCAGCGGGTTGGTAGCCGCAAGATAAGCGTAAGAAAGCCAAGCGAACAAATATATATTATGTTTCAATAATTATATAGTGGGTAAATATATGCACAACGAGGTTCATTATGGAGGGACACGTTCTAGAATTAGAGAAGAAAAATTGTGGTCTAAGAAAGTAGTAAGCGTATGGTAATGGAAGAAAGGTGATGCCAGCTCTGGTAGGAATGTGCAAATGTTTTTCCAAACCACCGTGTACCTGTTGATATTAAAATCTATTAAGAGAGGGAGAAGAATGCCCAAAGATCCTATATACAGTCTACCGGAACCGTTATAGAATGATGATATACTCTAGTTCGGCGGGCTATTCGTAGCAGCGTGTGCAATTGTGTGCAGTTACATCACAGAAAAGACCCACGACAGCCTCCGCCCCCACCGCCATCAACCTTCCTCGTCTCCGGCGGCGGCTGCCTGCAACCTGCCACTGCCATCGAGCTGTTGGGCCGCAGCCCTTGTCCTAGGCCACCGTTTGTCTACCCAACCGCCGCCGGCAAGCAGCTCCCACCGTCTCGCCACGCCACCGCCGCCACCGCCAGTCGTCCCTACCGCCCCACCCCCTCTTCTAAGGGCGCCGGCCACCGGAAGCCCCCGCAGCCCCCCCTCCCCGAACTTCGGCCGCCGCTGCGCGAGGTAGAAGGAGAATAGGAGTTCGGACCCACCTGGCAGCGACGTCAGCGACTTCTATGACTCCTCATTTTGCAGTAGCACGCATGACTCATGGTATGCGCGCTAGTCCCCCTCCCCCTCCTCCTTTCGATAGGAAAGGACATGTAACATAGGTTAAGAAGATCGTAGAATTATAAAAAAATCACGGCCTTATTAATCAAGATCTTATTTTATTGAAGATTCAAAGCTAATTTACCTCAATTTTATCCAAACTAATAATATATTTATACTCAAAACATCTTTTCATATAAATGGATGGCGGGTTTGAAGATTACAATTGTAACGAACATTTGTTTTTTTTTGAGAGGTCATAGGCTGATTTGTTGGGCTGGACCCTAGCTGAACTCGGGCTCTTTTCGAACTGGGCCTTTTTTTTTGCCCCTTTGCGGCGGGAGTGGCTGGCTGCTGGACTGACTGGTGCCTAAAAACCCTCCAAAATGTGAAAATCCCCCACCGTGTGCCGACCTCCACTCCAATCCGGTGTAGGCGTGTAGCTGTAGCAGGCCTCACCCGACACCTGACCGGACACCCGATATGTTCACCTCCATCTGCCGGCGGCGGCTCCTCCGCCTCCACCGAATCCCCTCCGCCGCCGGCACAAACCCCAGCCAGCCCAACCCCATGAACGCCCTCCTCTCCCGCGGATACTCCTCAGCTTTCCCCGCGGGCTCCCCCATCTCCGAGCCCTGCCCCGCCACCGTCTCCTACTTGATCTCGCGCGGACTCTCCCCCACCGCCGCGGCCGCCCGCAAGCTCCGCATCCGCTCCACAGAGAGGACCGACGCCGTCCTCGCACTCTTCCGCAGCTATGGGTTCAGCGACGTGCACATCACCAAGATAGTCCGCCAAGCCCCAGTGATCCTCAACCTCGACCCCGACCGGATCCTCCGCCCCAAGCTCGATTTCTTCGCCTCCCTCGGCGTCCAGCCCCCGAGGTTCGCCACCACGCCGATCCTCCTCACGCGCAGCCTCAACAAGCACCTCGTCCCATGCATCCAGTTCCTCCGTGGCATCGTCGGCACCGACCGCGACGTCTGCCGAGCGATCTTCCGCAACCCGCGCGCCCTCGGGGCTGATCTGGAGAAGCAAATGCGCCCCTGCGTGGACACCCTCCGCCGCCTCGGGCTCCGCGAGGAGTCCATCTCGAAGCTCCTCATCTTGGGGATGAGCGTGCTCCTGATTTCGCCCGACCGCATGTGCGAGATCTTCAAGGACCTCAAGGCGCTCGGCGCGAGAGTAAATACTACAGGCTTTCTCTACGGCATCCGCGCGCGCAGCTGCCTCAGTAGGGAGACGTGGCTGCGAAAGGTGGCCCTGTACCAGAGCTTTGGAGTGTCCGAGGGCGAGCTGCTCAAGGCGTTGAAGCAGCAGCCCACGATGATGCTCCATTCCGAGGAGAACATAACGAAGAAGCTGCGGTTCTACCTGGACGAGCTGAAACTTGAATTAAGCGATGTAATGGGGCACCCTGTGCTTATGGGGTGTAGCGTGGAGAAGTGCATCAAACCAAGGTGCGCTGTGCTGGATGTGTTGATGAGGGAGGGGAAGATTGAGCCAAGAATCAAGTTACTTTCAGCATTGCTCTGTACTACCAGCAAGTTCTCTCAGAGGTATGTGTTGAGGTATGCTCATGATGTGCCAGATGTTGTTAAGGCATATAAGGGTGGGATTAAATTTGAAGGTTTCAGGGATCATGGTGGTTTAGTTCCTGTGAAGCCATGAGACTACCTTGCTATGGCCCGATAGGTAGGCTGCATATTTGCAATGATATTGGGCATCAAAGTATGCTATGACTTTCCAAAACCGATGTGCTGATGTCACTCATTTCAGGCCATCTTTTGCTCTGTTCCATCTTCATAGCGTTTGCCATGTGGTAACCTCTGTCCTAGCAAATCTAGAAATATAAACCTTGTGATGATGTTGAAGTAACTAGATCTGGAATGTTGAACTGGTTCATTCAATTGTTTATGCTCTTTAATCTGG